>NW_026889765.1:12635000-14022500 GCF_033153115.1 Saccostrea echinata | reverse complement strand
TTATTTAAGTCTGTTTGCAGTAAGCGTGTTTTACTGTATAACCCAAATACCACTCTAAGTTTACATACCCAAATCATAAAAAATTCTATATTCTAATTTCAAGAACTAATTTTTTACTAAACAATGTTTTACATGGTAATTAATCTAGTTCATTATCTGTAATGGTAGCCTAGTTGTAGGGTATTCATTTTGTAATCAGGAGGCCTGGGCTTGATTCTCATTTGCTGTGTCAAACCTAAAACATAAACATACAGGTAATGAAGGTTCCTTCACCAAGCGCCAAGCATTAGAATGAAAGTCAAAGGTTTTTCAGATGAGACCTTAAAAACCTCACAGTAGATGTTGGGACAATAAAGAACCCTCACTGCTCAATGGGCCTTAGTGCCAAGTATTAAGGTCTATGTTTGAAGCCCTTCACCAGTATGTGGTAATGTCTCTATACGAGAGAAAAATTCTCGAGTAAGATGTAAAACAACATACAATCAATCAAAGTGTCAGTAAGAAGCTGATCCTTACGTCGCAGGTTCGAATCCCACAGCTGGATGTGGAGATAGGTTCCTCAGATGGAACCGTATGAACCGAGGTTCTGTGTCACAGAAGGTGCTGGCATGAAAAAGATCCCTCACTTCCCAAAGGCCATAAGTGTCAAGTACAGGTCTATATTTGCAGGCCTCCACCAGCAAGTGGTGGCATAATAATATGACTAAAAAAAATTTGAAGGGGCAATAAACAAAACACAAATCAATCCTGCAGTCTTATCACAGAAATAATTCAACCTTTTATGTTTAAATATATTTCCAAATTTCTTTTGCAATTTAACTGAGTGACATTTTTGAGATTTTCCAATAAGGCCAAATAAAAAAATATGTGTGGTTCCGGTTACCCGACCGTCCGTATTTTATACCCCCGACCCTAAACTTTTTTTTGGCAATTTTCAAATTTCTGGAATTTCCCCCGATTTCCCTCATTGGCTCCAGTATAAGTTTTAATTTCAGCAATGGTGGCTTCTTTCACAACATCGTTTCAACACACAGTACAAGTGTTTTGTCAGTTACAAATGTCACCACTTGAAAGAAAGCAATAGTATTATCTCACCAATTATCACCAATAGTTAATTCAAGAACATTCAAATTGAATGATATTTTTGACGTTTAAAAAAAAAACAAACAAAAAAAAACAAAACCTACCTACCTACCCTAATTTGTTTGGAGGTGTAACCGGAACCACACATATTTTTTTATTTGGCCTAATAATACACATATACTAACTGAGTTCGAGGACAACATGTGTTTTGTCGGACCCAAGAACCAAACTGTTTGCCTGAGGCCATTAGGCCGAAGGGAAACAGTTTGGTTCAAGGGGTCAGCAAATTGCATTTTACCCCGAGAACACGGTCAATAAATGTTTTGTTATATCTTTTACTTTCTTTTTTTGTTTGACATACATGTATTTTGTAGTGGCTTCCGTGATGTAAATTTCCTTTACCAGCACTGAGGTAAAACTCTGTCAATTCCATAACTTTCGAACACCAACGAATGCAAATGAGATTTAACTAATCCCGCGCATACTGTAATATGTAAGCAGTCCAATGATCTCATCGACAGGTTCAATATCTCACTTTGCGGTTCAACATAGATTTTTTTATGATTGCTCATAAAACCTTGTAGGAGTGAAACGGTTCACCGCGGTATCGATTCACCGCGGTATTTTTTCTCGGTTTGATACACGGTGCAAAATCTCTAATTTTCGGTTCGGTTCATTTTTCGGTCGGGATCGTCATTCAGTCGGGTTTGGCATAAGGTAAAACACGTTACTCAGTATAAATAAGTATTGAAAACGTAATTTTTTTTATGACTGATAGCTTGTAAAATAATTTTTGACAGTCAAATAATTTTAATCAATTTCTTCTAGTCAATTTGCAAATAAAATTTGTAAAATATGTGACTAGATTTAGAAAAAGAAAGCATAAAACAACGTTGAATTTGTTTCCTTCTATCAAAATGTATCTTATCGAAAATAACCGAACCGAGACAAAATTATACAATACGTATCGAACCGTGAAGGAGGTGTATCGTTTCACCCCTAAAACCTTGGAAATGTTAGACATTTTGAGTGTACACTGGTATAGATTTATATAAGAACAAATTTTTAAAGGTATAACAAATTATAGTATTAATTAAGGCCCTAGTTATAACAGCTATTCATACTTGTTGAAGAATATATAACAATAATTATCATGTTTATTTATGTAGTATGTTAGATAGTGTATTGTTGAATTTTTGCATTTTTTTGTTTCAATAAAAAAAAATAAGTCTTGGTGAAATTACATGCTCTCGTGCATTTAAATATAAGGTAAAGCAATGGGGATTTGACAATGTCATGTCAGGGCTAACAGACAGAGACTGAACCATAAAATAGATAACATACATCAGTGTTTGTGCGTACATTTATACATTTGCTGGCATATACATGTAAACATCAGTGCTGTAAGCAGCTGTTAAATTTTAGATAAGAAAAATTCTAACCTTCATTTCCATGGTGCACGCCAATCATATATTAAAATGTCACCGTGAACTCTTTCATCACTCGCTACATTTATCACAGAAAACTCCGACACAAGACTGTTCATCGCTGTTAATGTGATCGTCAGAATTTCCTCGTAAACAATTTGCGCAAGAGTATATATATATCCCTTTAAAACTAATGCTCCCTGTACGCAACCAAGGATTTTATGTGCTTCGAAGATGTGGATTAAACCTGCATGTCTACATACGGCTCGTACATTAAGAAAATGTACAACTGTCAACTTCACATATTTTCTTCTCATTTTCTGTCTGTAATTCCGACTTGCATGGCTACTTCCGGGGACGTACTAAAGACTTGATATACTAAAGACCTGATATTCGACCTGATGATTTTTCAAAAAATAAAATAATCAGATTGAGTGTTAAACATGATTTATTTTTAAAAATTATTGATTATGAAGCATTATGCTATACTAAACTACACTTTTTTTCTAAATATTTGCCAACAAAGTATCAGATCAAATCACGTTTTTCGTATATCGGGTCTTTAGTGTCTTCTTCCCACAATGCCGCTCGTGATTGTTTACATCCAGGTTACAAACAAGAGGCCCCGATTAAGACTCTTTCTATACGGATGCATTTGTAAATGTTGATTTAACTTTACTTGTGTAAATAACTTGCATTTATAAACGATTTAAATAACAGAAAACAGAGAAATCGAATCAAAACAATTTATTTAAAACACAACAACTATCTAAAACCGTACAAGCATGTGTTACGATGCCCTAAACGGCGTAGCTGGTTTGTAGACAACTTGTTCCTGTACGATTCTTGAATAATTATTATATAAAATAGAATAAAATATAGCACGGAGCTTGTTTCTCTTTATACCACATGACAAGATTTAATATGTTAGAAATTATGTCATTCAAACTTTTTCATAATATTTTAATATTTTTAGCTATCCAAAAAATACTTTTATGACCTGCTGTCCCCTGAATATAGGGGCCAGCCCCTTTTTCTTGATGTTATCTGAAAGCTCTCGTAATTACACACAACTTTTATTCTATATGTCTTACCAAATTTTTATCAGTTTAAAAGTTATTAAACAAAAAGCAGCAAAATTTCATGGAAAAATAATTCTTAAAACTTGCCGTCACATAGCTTCCGAACTTAAAAAAATTAGCCTACAATTTTAATGTTCTGCGCATCTGCAATGTATTAGTTAAAAGTTCTCCAGTTTTCATGCAAATATCATGTGTCGTTATTGAGAATTCTACTGGACAAGAGACCCTCCAAATATCGATTAAAGGGCAATAACTCATGAACGGGGGTATATATCAAAAATTTGAAAAAACTGTTTTTAGGCAATAATACATTGTATCTACCCTGAAAGTTTCATAGCAATCGGACAAAAGATCTCCGAGAAATCGCCTGCTGAAAATCGGCGGGAAAAAAAAATAAAATAATAATAAGAAACAGTAGAATAACAGTAGGGTCTTCCGAAGGAAGCTCGGAAGACCCTAAAAAAACGCCCTAAGTTCAGATGATTTGCCATCATTGCTGAAAGTTTCATGAAAATCTATCGAGGCGTTCTCGAGAAATCACCTGCACAAAATCGGTAAGAAAAAAAAAAAAAATAATAATAATAGTGGAAAACAAACAACAGAATCAGTAGAAGGTCTTCCGTTGGAAACGGAAGACCTTAATAAGAAGAAGAAGAAGAAGAAACAGAGTAAAAACAATATGTTCCCAAACTTCGTTTGGGGAACATAATGACAATGAAATGTGCAAATGTTTGCAATATAATTTTAGCTTCTTCAGTGACAATATGTGCCAATGTATGGTATATATTTTGTTGCCTGGGGGAAAAGGCTAATGTCACAGCACATATTGTCGTTGGTGTTAAAATGTACCAATCAACAACAGTATGTGCAATGAGGGTTAATACATATTACTGTTGGCAACAATATGTACAACAAAATGTACCATCACAGCCCCACATGAAATGTGGGAGACCTGTAGAAATCACATTGTCTGTCCCTCCATCTGTTCAGTCAACATGTTTGTTTTGACACAATAAATCTTAACATTTTTCAAGAAAACAATTTCAAATTTTGTATATGAGTACTTGAATATAAGAGTAATACACGACATTTTGTGGTCATATCACTTTGTCTGTACATATGTTTGATTGTATATCCACTGACACCTCTGTTGTTCTAATGCAAACAGTTTTCAAGGAAATTCTTCCTGTACATAGGTACTTTACTATAAAAGCAAACACCTACAGATTTTGGGCATCAGCATCCCAGGTAAAAGTTTTTGGAGCCGATTTCTTTTCAAGTACTTCTATGCCCTATATTAATCAGAGATGCATGGAGGATGCTTCTAGTATGTTTCAAAGTACCAGTCAAGGTTTCAGATGCTGCAATTTCAGCTGAAGAATGGCCAGGTTAATGTTTTTAGAGCAAGATAAAGTTCTTGGAGCAGGTTAAAGTTTTTGAAACAGGTCCATTTCCAAGTAACTATAAGCCCTATATTGACCAAACTTGCATGGATGATACATCTAAGTGTGCACACTACCACGCTTGCTTCGGATGCTGGATCTGACCTACATTTTCCGAATGAGTGACCAGGTTAAAGTTTTTGGAGCAGATCTCATTTCCAAGTAACTTAAAAAGCCCTATGTTGACCAAACTAGCATGGGTGATGCATCTAAAGATGCACACTACTGGACCTGCTTCGGATGCTTGATCTGACCTACATTTTCCGGTTGAGTGAGCAGGTTAGTGTTTTTGGAGCAGGTCCATTTCCAAGCAACTATAAGCCCTATATTAACCAAACTTGCATGGATGATACATCTAAGGATGCACACTACTGGACTTGCTTCGAATGCTGGATGCTGGATCTGACCTACATTTTCCTGATGAATGACCAGGTTAAAGTTTTTGGAGCAGGTTTCATTTCCAAGTAACTTTAAGCCATATGTTGAACAAACTTTTAAAGATGCACATTACCAGGCTTGCTTCGGATGCTGTATATGACCTACATTTTACAGAGGATTGACCAGGTTAAAGTAAACTCTAAGGGCTATCTGAATCAAACTTGCATGGATGATGCATCATGGGATGAACACTCTCAAACTTGCTTAAAATGCTGGATATGACTTACATTTTCTGGATGAGTGGCTAGTTTAAAGTTTTTAGGTAAGTCCATTCCGAAGTAACTGCAAGCCCCCTCAGACCAAAATTGCATAAATGTTACATCTAGGGATGCACACTACTAGATTATTAGTTTGGGACTTTGCCTTACTTAAAGACAACATTCATTGAGGTGAGCTCTGTAATCTCTGATTACCTATGTTTTTCCTATCATGCTCCCCTTTGGAGAGAGGGGCCACAATTATGGATCAAAATTTTATGAACAGGAATATATAGGGAAAAATCTTCAAAAATGTTCTTTTTAAGAACAGCAAAGCCATGATTATAGTTATATTAATGAATAGGTTGGAGCCACAACAATGGATAAAATTTTTACATGGGAATACATAGGAAAAATCTTTAAACCTTTTTCTTCTTGAGAATAGCAGGGTCATTGTATGCCAGTATCCTCAGTTAAGGAGGGATTCTTGTCTGGTTTCTGACTTAATGAAATACTCAAAGTATATTTGCTTACATGTCTTTTATATTTAGATGTTAAGGGTTTTAAAGATCATGTTTTTCTTTCTTTTTCATAATTGTACAATTTGAAATAGCAATGGTACTTTAAAATCTAGTAGGGACTATATTTTTGGCAGATTGGCGGTGTATGAAAATAGCCCCTTTTCTGCTTCTCAAAATTACTACAGAACAATGAATTTAAAAAGGCATTTTTAAACAATCAATGGCTTAAGGAAATTTCTGTACTGGCCGAAATTAATAATAATGGACTAAAGTTTTAAAATATATCAAATAAATATGATTTTCTAGACAAATGGCAATCTTATAGCCTTTGAGAGCTAAGGATTCTAAGAACAGATTTGAGTAAAAATTCAGTAAAAAATATTTTTCTCTCTTATTAAACAGTTAACAGATTTGATTTATGTATCATTTTGTACCTTTTGCATGACTACTTTACCATATGTAAAAATAATAAAATTTTAATTAAACAAAACATATTAAAACAACTAATATTCCCTAAAAAAAATAAGAAAAATAGAGGAAATTCGGGTTAGCAAGTATCTATTTAGTTTAACTGTTTATCTCAGTTTGATATTATCATTTGGTATACCTTTTGTAGTATCAACTTTTTATGTAAATAGAAAAAGATTAAATCTTTTAAAATAATAATAAGCATTACATGATTGGCAACAATATTTTTTGTTCTTAATGACAAGGAAAAGATAATGACCTTGACATGACCTTGACCTTTTAATTAAATGGTCAAATATAATGTAATTCATGTCATCACTTAGTGATATTGTTTTCTTTAATCTGTGAAAATTTCATTAATTTTTAAATATGATAAACACGAGAAGAATCCCTCCTTAATGCAGATTACAGTTTGTTCCAAGCATGGACCTGTGGAAGGATGGGGCCACTATTTAAAAATTGTTTGCATGAAGAGGCAAGCTGTTTCTTCATTATTATTAATGAATAGAGAGTTCTCATCATACTATAAAATGTATGTGATTTAAGCCAGTTTCAGGTGGGCCCAAAGTGGTCATAACCTGAAAAACTCATGATACTCGGGTGACTGTTAAGGCCCATGGGCCTCTTGTCAGTATTTAGCACTGGAGGCTTTGCCAAGTGAAGCCCTACCATAAGGCTCTGCCCTGGATCTGTTGGGTTTTTTTTATCCAGGCATGGTGTCCTTCCATTCTGAAATTTCTGGATCTGCCACTGTTGGTGATAGCTGAAACTTTCGATAATTTTATTCAGGATAGGTCAAAAATTAAAAGTTTCCATATATATTCATGGTCTAGTGTGATATTTTGCCAGTTGAAACTACTGTTGAAACTTTCCATATTTTTTTTGTCCTAGTATCAACCAGGGTCTGAGGTTGATGGTTGACAGTTCATTCTTTCCATATTAATGTTCTAATGTGGACTAAAGAAAAACTGATGGTTGATAGTTTCAATATTCATGTCCTAGTGCCAACTGGAGATCAGTTAAGAGTTGCTGTTGACACTTTTATATTGTTATACCTTTAAAAATTAGTTGCTATATAAATCTATACCAAAAAAGTGTAACATTTCCAATGTTTTCCTGAGTGGTCAAAAAAAAAAAAATCAATGTTTGACTGCAGATTGAGATATTGGACCTGTCGATGAGATATTGAACCGCTTACATCACACTGTGGGTGGGATCATCTTATTTGCATTCGTTGGTGTTAAAGGAAATTTAATACATCACGGAGGCCAGCACAAGATACATTGATGTCAAAAAGGTATAACAAATCATTTATTGACTGTGTTCTTGGGCAAAATGCATTTTGTCAACCCTTCAAACCAAACTGTTTGCCTTGGCCTTACAGCCTCAGGCAAACAGTTTGGTTCTTGGGTCGGACAAAACGCATGTTGCCCTCAAACCCAGTAAATAAATGTATATTGATGTTTAATTGTTGACTGGGGACAGACTGACTTTGACACTTAATTTCCATATACATATTCATGTCGCAGTGTTGACCAGGGACAGGTTAATGGTTGACATTGGAAGAACTTTACCATTTCCCAGAAATAAGTGCTAAAACAGAGCATTGCCATAGACAATTCTTATATACTCCATTATAAGAGATTGCATGAGTGATACTGTATATAAAAAAGAGAAAAATAAGAAGTTTGGAGCCTTTTTTCCCACCAAAAATCCATATCTACAGTGTACAATTGAATTTATAGTTTCACTTTTTTCTGTATTTGAAAGGGAGATTTTAGCCTTTTTTTCTTAAAGATTCAGTAAATGTTGTTGACAAAGTGCAAATTGATATTGAATATTACAACAAATGGAGCACGTATGCTAAATGGCATTTCTTTTGTGATTTGTAATAAGTTGTAATATAAACAAATACATGTCATGCCAACGAAACTACCTTTAACTATTAAGTTTCTTTTTTGCATGTTATTTGATACATTATTAATATTGTATTAATTTCTTTTGATAGGAACTTAATATAAAATATCCTTCTTACTCATGGCTTCTGTTGACATTGGAGAACAGGAAAAGGAATGTCCATGGCAATATATGAGCCAATCATCGGATCATCCATTGGTTAGCATAAATTATAGCATGATTAGTATTTAGTCAAATCTAAGACTCCTATTATTATGTGAAAAATTTAAGCATAAGTTCTAAGCAGTTTACTAATGTGTATCTTTTCTACTGTTTTCATTATACACTGAAACTTATCTAATCTGAACGTTGTGTATTCCGAAGTCTTGCCTAATAAGATGTAAATTTGAAGTCCCTTTCAGTAAATTCAATTGTTTTAATGTTATCTAATCCAGAATGTTGCTTAATCCTGCCAATATTTTTTGAACCCATTGTCTCCAGATTAGACAGGTTTTACTGTTTCTGATTCTTTGAATCTCACATTCTTTTTTATACCATTCTGATAAAAATTTGTCAGTTGTCTGCAGTGTTTTCAATAAGAGCCAGCAACTGGCAAAATTGACCACCAGGACAAGAAACATTGCCAACTATGAGATTTTCATCAATGGGATTTCACTGGGGTTAGTAACTGAAATAGGTAGATTTTATCGCAACTTTAAACATGATTTAGCATGACTTCCCATGAGTGCACTCTTTTTCTTTGAAGTTTGACATATGATCCAAATTTTAAGTAGCCTACTATTTGGGAGAGTGAAGTCTAAATAATAATTTTTTTAATAAACCTCCTAAAAATTCACAACTCAACAATCGTAATTATGACTTTAGCTTTAAAGGATTTGACACAGATTAACACGAGATTATTGAAAATTGGTGGCTTAATTGACATAAGCGTCAGGTATGTACAGCGTACAATGCCGAAGTCAGGAAAATAAATGTTTTTTTTTTTTTTAATTCACTGCCAGTCCACAATCATGCTATCGGATTGACTTTGCATCTCGTAAGAATTCCACAATTAATCCTTAAACAGCATTGCAGTCAGTGCGTTGAAAAATCCTTAGGTAAATACAACGGAAGTGCATAGAGAATATATTACCTATTATGATAACACCCAAGAGAGATTATTACGTCAGGCCAAAACTCTCTCAGACATTATCGTAATAAGTGATACATTCTTGGTGTACTTCCGTTGCGTTTACCCAAGGATTTTTCAATGCACTGGCTGCTATCCTGTTTAAGGAGAAATTTTTGGATCCTTGCGAGATGCAGAGTCAATCCAATAGCATGAACTAAGACAGAAATATATGTAGAGACAGTGTAAACCTACGATGGCCGACAGCGGCCGCCACTTTCTGATTAAGAATATTGTCATTTTGTACAGCGTTTTTGTCAATTTTCGTTGACATATTACAACTAAACTGGTAATGCTATATGTACATGTACACTTTTTACACTGACAATTTACACCAGCGAAAAACATTAAAATTCTTTCGTGTGATATGAAATTAAGATGCATAAAACAGGTGGCTTGAAAGAGATAAGGAGCATTTTAATGATTTTCACTCTCAATTAGTCTGAGATATCGTAACCCAGTTAATCCTAGATTAGACGTAAATCGTCATTCTGTCATCTTGTTGTATTAATAAAAAGGTATTCTTGGGATTGTAATTAATAAGGCGAATAAAAGTAATACGTTTGTTGTAATGGATATACATGAATATAATGGATATATCTCGATCCTCAGATTGTATAAGACAACTCGATTCTACCTATTATGTAGAGGTAGAAAAACAGGATTTAGTAGCTCTACATGTGAGCATCCAATCAAAAGTTTATGGAATGTATCAAAAACAAAACTTTAGATACGGAAATATACCCGTTTTTAAGCAAGAATAAAATGACAACCTTAAATGTGGGAGTCTGTATTTGCTCTCTAAATACATAAAATTAATAACTAAATGCTTGAAACACTTTTAAAGCCAACGCAACCTCTCAAGACTTCCACCTGGTCGGCCAATTATTTTTCAATGTGGCACGGGAATGAAAATATAGGTACATGTAACTAACGTGATCATTTCCTCGTGCGCATTGATTAAAAAACAAAATTCATACATCAAAGACACGTCCGATTATGAGCAAATCAAATTTCTGATAGACCTGGAAAATTTCATCCTGGCTACCTATGATGTGACCAGCAGGTACACCAACATGGAATTTTATGAATTAATTACTACAATCTGTCGAGAAAGTATATCTAGAAGACAATACTAATCTGTAATCACCCCGACCTTGCTGTTCTGCTAGAACCTTAAGCTTATCACCTTCAAGTAACCTGTTTTATGTATCTTCATTTCATATCACAAGAAAGAATTTTAATGATTTTCTCCAGTGTAAATTGTCAGTGTAAAAACTGTATATGGACATATAGCATTACCAGTTTAGTTGTAATTTGTCAACGAAAATTGACAAAAAAAAGCTGTACAAAATGACAATATTCAGAATCAAAAGTGGCGGCCGCTGTCGGCCATCATAGTAAACCAACATTTTAGGTTAAACTAAAATAAATACATGTTTGTAAACCCAGAAAAACCAGTGGGGGTACAACGTAAACAAACTGGAGTGGCATACCTTTCTCTCTTATAATGTATAGTGAGGCATTTTTTGTGTGGAACGATTATTTTTGGGGTTTTCACGATTTTTTCCTTTGGTACACATGATGAATAAGTGCAATAAATATAATTTGTGAAAAAATCTCCAACAAGCCCCGGGGTTGAATATCGGGGGGGGGGGGGGGGGGGGGGTTCCTGTTCACAAGTACCTGTGGATGCATACTACTGGACTTGCTTCGGATGTTGTACTTGACCAACATTTTCCAGACGAGTGACCAGGTAAAAGTTTCTGGAGCAATTTCTTTATAAAGTGACTATAAGCCCTATGCTAACCAGCTTTGCACTGAAGATACATTTTTTGATGCATGCTACCAGGCTTGCTTCAGATGCTGGATTTGACCTACATTTTCCAGAAAAGTATTTTGCAGATATTGACATAAAATTGAATGATTAGCATCTCATAAGACTTTTGACCTCATTTTCTGTCAATTGGTGTCAGTTCCGGTTAAACTAGAAGTATTCATAAATTGCTTAATTTCACATGTATCAGCTAGCCTAGATTTCAGTGAGAAAAATGTACTTAAGATAAATCAACATCATTTTTCATCAAATGGCCTTCTTAAAAATGAATAGCTTACATTCATTAATCAATCATACAGACAGTGATGCAGAAAATCGGATGGAAGACACTCATTGCTTTGCAAATGGGCTTAAGTACTCCAAGAGCTCTAAGCATAGTAATAATAGTTATCAAGAATATTGTGCACATTTTCTGATGTGCATAAAAATGCACTAGCAACTATATTTTATCAAACTTGCTTCTATATTATTCAAAAAAAGGTTTTCATGTAGATATCCTGCATTTAGATAAAATGTGCAGTAAATATTATATTTGAAATCAAATACATTGGATACATATATTTATTGCTACATAAATGTTTTCGATTCAGAAGTTTGTTGTATAATGGCGATAGTGTAGAATAAATATTGTACATGCAGTCTGTAAAAGACAAGTAGTGAAAATGACATGAAAAATTTATTTAAATTCCAACAAGTACTTGACTATCTTTCTACTAAAGCCAGTCCGACTATTCAACTAAGCTGTCCAAATAAAGCTGACATTCCTACTTTAAAGGCAAACACATTATTATTATGTTATTATCATGATTCCCTGGAGGTCTTGTATTACTTTAAATTTCTTGAACTAAAACTATGAACTAAATATATCTTAATTTATGTATTTTTATTCTTTTTCTAAACTGTGTATTAGTTAGCTATCTGTTGAAAAAATGCTAGCATTTCCAAATTATTAAGTAACAAAAAAAATATGAAGTTAAATTCAAAAACATCTATTTGAAATGTGTATCATCTATATGAGTAATGGTCTGTTAAACATTATAAGTATAACATCAGATTATGCTAATCATAAAAAGAGACTGATTTTCTATTAGTTACTTTGGTTGAATTTACAGAGTTATGCCCCTTTTCTATATTATTTCCTATTGGTAATAAAATTATTCCAAAATTATGCTTTTCCTTCTTAAGATTTTCTTTGATTTTTCTGTTTCATTTATTTTGTGTAACTATATGTTTCATTTATCCAATATAAATTCAATTGCAGATACATGTAGTTTGACGGTATACATATTTGCTAATTAACCGGACTTTTGTGATTTCAGATAAAGGACCTGTTTGACAGACATCATGAATACCCTGACACACCAGCCAAGTTTACAGTTGGTTTGGTTTTATCTGTCGGTAGCAAGGTCCCATCGGATTTCACAACAGAACCAGTGGAGATAGAGATTGGAATACAAGAATTAACCTTATCTGGGAAGTCAGTCAGGATAGATTGTGTTAGATATGCTGTTCCTCATGTAATAGACAACACACTGTCACTTCTGATTTCAGTGCGTACTAGCAGTGAAAATTCTTACTCCGTTTTCTACACTGTAAAACCAGTAGATGGGTATGAGGCGGTGTCTATTCTTAATCTGATCAGGAAATCAATGTTTAGTAAAATACTACAGGATGCCCATTGTGATTCTGAACTAGCCATAAAAGCTATGAATTTTAATCGGCTCCTTTTCAGTGAGAATCTTGAATGTTCTGTGACACCACAGCCTGATGGTAAGGAGTTCTATGTAAGGATAGACCAGGAATGCATGTGCTTCTATCATAATCAGTTTGAATCTGTGCCCTGTGTTGAACTTTTCTTCTGGAAGGAAAGAGGAAGTAATGTCATAGAGCGTGTAATGATGATCAATGATACTGGGGAAATAAGATTTGAAAGCGAGAACACCACAGTTTTAGTTAAAGTAAGTTATGAATGAATTTAAATTGAAATTTTACAATTTCTGTTTTAAGCTCACCTGTGAGCTCAATTGAGCTTTTCTGATCACATTTTTTCCACAGTTCATCCGTCCATCTGGGCCACCATTAAAATTTTTTTTTGTTTGATAGACACCTAACAGCTAAACAATTTAAATAAATTACATATATCTATTTCTGTAAAATCTTTTAATCTAAAAAGTATCTTAGAAAATTGATAGACCTTAACTTTAAAAACAATACAGATAGCCTATATATTTAAAAGAAAAAAGAATTTGAAGTACTGATAAAAAAATGATTGGGTAGGGGCAATTTTCATGGATCAATCGGAATACATCAAAAAAATCATTTTTAATTTTTTCCCCATTTGTAAACTTTTCGACTTCTTAAGAACCATGTGGCCAATTTCAACCAACTTGCCGCATTGTCATCGTTGCAAACCACGGCCAGAATGTACGATCCTGTCCCATTCTGGCCGTGGTTGAATGAGAAGAGAATATTTCGTAGCTCATTAAAATATTGACCAACGCGAGTAAAGCATAGTCGGAGAATGAACTTTGACGCGACCTTTCAATACCCAATCGCAGTATACGAAACACTTCTTGTATACTGTTGGTGTCATTTGTTGATTTCAATTGCGATGGAAACAAATAGTGTCATTGGAAGAAAAATGATGTCACAATATTGAGGCGTAAATATTCAAGATTACGACACCTTTTGTGATCAAGCAGCCACGGGTTGGAGAGAGTATATGTGGACTCCGGACTGTGGCTTGAGATGATGCCGCATTGTAACCTTGGGTAAAGAGGAGTCAAGTTAATTCAAATGAAGGGCCATGCCTTCTTTCAAGGGGAGATAATTATAAATATATTTAGTAAAAAATAAATGAAATCTTTTAAAAATCTCCTCAAAAACAACCGGGACAAAAATATGAAATTCATTTCGAAGCATCCTTAGGTAGTGTAGATTCAAGTTTGTTCAAATCATGACCCCAGGGGTAGGATGGGGTCACAATGGCCGATCAAAAGTCTACATAGGAATACACAAAGGGTCCATTCAACTTTGTTCAAATGAAGTACCATACCCCCTTCCCCCTTCCAATCAACTAAAAGGCAAGGATATGGTGTGATCATTTAAAAATCTTCTCAAGGTCCATTTGCCAGAAATTAAAAAAAAACTTAGTTGAATGCTAATTTGCCTAGTGTAGAGTCTAAAATGTTCAAATCATGACCCCTTGGGTTGCTTGGGACCACAATAACTGGTCAAAGTTTTACATGGAAACATACATAGAAAAAAAAATCTTAAAAATCTTCTCAAGAACATAAGTGCTATGATTATTAGCTCACCTGAGCTGAAGGCTCAAGTGAGTTTTTCTGATTGAAATTTGTCCATTGTCTGTTGTCGTCGTTGTCGTAAATTTTCCACATTTTCATCTTCTTCTCTAGAACCACTGGGCCAATTTCAAACAAACTTGCCAAAAGTATCCTTGGGTAAAGGGGGTTTAAATTTGTTCAAATGAAGGGCCACGCCTTCTTCCAAGGGGAGATAATTACAAATTCATGGAAAATTAATGGCAACATTTAAAATAAAAATCTTCTCAAAAACCACTGTGCTAGAAAATATGAAACTTATGTGGAAGCATCCTCAGGTAGTGTAGATTCAAGTTGTTCAAATCATGACCCCTGGGGGAAGGGTGGGGCCACAGTTGACCATCAAAGTTTTATGTAGGAATACATAGGGAAAATCTTTAAAAATCTTATTCTCAAGTAAAGCAAAGCCATGATTGGTCATATTTATATGCATGGAAACATCTGCAGGTAGGTAAATTCAAGTTTGTTCAAATCATGACCCCCGTGGGGTAGGGTGGGGTCACAGTGGGCTATCAAAGTTTTACATTGGAATACATAGGGAAATTCTTTCAATTTCTAATTTCTTCTCAAGAAATTAGAAAGGCATGATTGGTCATATTTATATGGAAGCATCCTCAAAAAAAATCTTCTTCTCAAGAACAGCAAAGCCATGATTGGTCATATTTATATTTAAGCATCCTCAGTACAAAGTATAGAAACAAGCTTGTTCAAATCATGACCTGCGGGGATAGGGTGGGGCCACAATAAATGATCAAAGTTTAACATATGAATACATAGGAAAAAATCTTTAAAAATCTTATTCTCAATATCAGCAAAGCTGTGATTGGTCATAATAAAATAAAAGCATCCTCAGGTAATGTAGATTCAAATTTGGTCAAATCATGACCCCCCAGGAGTAGAGAGGGGCCATCACTTCAACATATCCCTGGTACAGTTGAACTTCAGTATCTTGAACATGGATATCTCGAATACCATGGATATGTCAAAGTGATTGTGAAGTCCTAACCACGTGTTTCTTAAGTATTTATGCCCCACGCAACTAGTTGCGTGAGGTATAATGTTTTTGACCCATCCGTCAGTCAGTCAGTCAGTGTGTCAGTCAGTCAGATTTTTGGCCATATCTTGAATATAGAGGTGAGCAGTTTGTCAGCGCAACTCCTCTTAAACCGTTGCACAGAATTTGGTCAAACTTTGCAGATATTTAGTACACAGTGTGTAGATGTGCATATTACCAGGAAATTCCAATTCCTTTATTTTTCTGGGAATTTTGGCACTTTTCAACTTCGATTATTGGCCATATCTTGAATATAGAGATGAACAGTTTGTCAGCGCAACTCCTCTTAAACCGCTGCACAGAATTTGGTCAAACTTTGCAGATATTTAGTACACAGTGTGTAGATGTGCATATTACCAGGAAATTCCGATTCCATTATATTTGCCTGAAGAGTTTTGCCTATTATTGAAGAAACTTTCCAGCTAGGTAATAAGGAAATCCACTGGAATCAACTTTTGTAATGAAATTTAAGTGAAATATTTTATGACCTTAAAAGACCCCTATTGAATTTGATCAAAATATTAATGATTCAATACACACACACACAAAATCTTGGATAGTTCTCCCCCTCCCTCCCCCCCCCCCAAAAAAAAAAAAATTGGTGCTTAGCCTGCTTCATAATTTTGTTTCCATCAATTATTTAAATGTGTAAATTGTCATGTGTTGGACATGGACTTACACTCATTAACAAATTGAAATCACTGAGGAATTTAAATAACAGTTTGTCAGCATAACTCCTGCACTGAATTTCCTGAAACTTTGTAGGTATTTCAGACATAATGTATAGATTTGTATATTACCAAGAAATTTTGATTCCATTAATTATCTAGAAACTTCAGCCCAATTAAATTTGTAACATACAAAGATTTGAATGTCCTTATATGCAAGAAGTTTTGATGTGATTATTTTTTGCATGTAATGCCCCTTTTTAAATTATACTGTATATTTAAAATGCACTGTGCCATTCATTACGTGTTGCATTGTCAAGTTTTGGGGGAGCGAGGGGTATGTGAGCTTGCTCACTTTTTCTTTCATTTACTCTTGATGTCTCGAAACCTCGAATATCTCAAAGTTTTATCTCGATCCCATTGAGTTCGAGATAATGAGGTTTGACTGTATTTGAGATATCAGTACTAGTGTTTGAGATACCAAAGTTCAACTGTATTTGAAAAAAATCTCATTACAAGAAAAACATTTTGAATCATTGCCCTGGATAGGGTCCTGGAGATGCAGAAATTTATTTCATTGCCAAATTCATTGTATTGCAAAAATTCCTAAATTACAAAATGTAGCAATTTATCAAGAATTGGCTGCACAGTCCTCATGTTTATTCAGCTTGCATTGATGATGCATGAGACTTGTTTTAAATGCTGGATCTAACCTACATTTTGAATATGCATGCTAGATCTAGGGTTGGACAATGGTTATCTATACTGTACCATGTACATGTAGTTATACCCTCCGCAAACGAAGTTTGGGGGGGTATATAGGAATCACCTTGTCGATCTGTCCGTCCGTCTAGCTGTCTGTCTGTGCAAATGTGTCCTGTCCATATCTTTCTTACAGAGGAACATTAAAATCTACTACTTCCCACAAAGATTGTTCATGACCTGAGGGTGTGTCATGATCTTGACCTATAGTCACTGTAGAAAAAATGGGTAAATAATGCATCCATACTTGTCAAGAGAGAAATACTTGAAAAATTGTGATTAATTTTTTCAGTGTAATAAAAAAAACAATGTTATTATAAGTATTGATGTTTTCTTAGGCTGTGCCTTAGTTTCATTCATTAAAAAATATAATGAGCAATTACCATTAAATTTTAACTCTAAATGTTTAAACAAATTGTGAACACCTCTAAGATCCATCAAATACTAGTATTAGTGACTTGGCACCTTCTCTGAAAAACCCAGTGGGGGGTATTTGTCCATTTTGGACAGTTCTAATTTCAAAATTAACTGTAAAATGCTGTTTCATTTAATGAAGTATGCATATTAGTATTTAATCCTCTTCTTTATATATTCTATGCATCCAAGTTAATTCAACAAAACTGCATCATTTAAAAAAAATACAATGTCCATACTTTATAATTGGAATACATTAACTTTAAGGTGGTTTTGATTTCAGTTTGCCGTTGCAACCACTATTGAAATAACAACCAATATTGAAATAATTATTTCAATAGTAATCGAGAGTGCACTTCAAAAACAACACATTATAACCACTATTGAAATAAAATGTAATTTTTATAATTTGGGGTTATATAGTTTTTGCCCTGTCCAGCCATCTGTCCGTCTGTCTGTCTGTCTGTTTGTCCGCAAAAACTTAAATATTGCCCATATTTTTTGATTGGTTGGAGCTATGGCTTTCATATTTCACATGTGTATTCCTTGTGACAAGACCTTTCTTTGGGTACCATCATATTTGACCTTGGAGTTTTACCCAGTTTTGCAAAATTTTGCCTTTGACCTTGGCCATAACTTTTGAATGGTTGGTGCAAGGGCTTTCATACTTCACATATGTAATCCTTGTGACAAGACGTTCCTTTTGAATACCAACAACTTTGACCCTTTGACATTGACCTTGGAGTTTGACCTACTTTTGAAAAACTTTAACCTTGGCCATAACTTTTGAACAGTTTGTCCAAGGTCTTTTATATTTAACAAGTCTATTTCTTGTGACAAGACTTTCCTTTGGATACCAACAACTTTGACCCTTTGATCTTGGAGTTCGACGTACTCTTGGAAAACTTTAAACTTGGCCATAACTTTTGAACAATTGGTGTAAGGGCTTTCTTATTTAACAAGTCTATTCCTTGTGACAAGACCTTCCTTTGGATACCAACAACTTTGACCTTGGAGTTTGACCTACTTTTGAAAAACTTTAACCTTAGCCATAACTTTTGAACGGTTGGTGCTATGGCTTTCATACTTCACATATTGAATATATGTGACAAGACCTTCCTTTGGATACCAATAACTTTGACCTTTTGACCTTGACCTTGGAGTTTGAACTACTTTTGGAAAACTTTAATCTTGGCCTTAACTTTTGAACAGTTGGTGCTAGGGCTTTCATATTTATCAAGTCTAATCCTTGTGACAAGACCTTCCTTAAGATACAAACAATTATAATCCATTGACCTTGACCTTGAAGTTTGACCTACTTTGAAAAACTTTAACCTTGGCCATAACTTTTGAACAATGGTGCTACGACTTTCATATTTCACATATATATTTCTTGTGAAAAGGCCTTTCCTTGGGCACCATTTATTTTGACCTTGATCTTGATGTTTGACCTACTTTTGGAAAATTTTAATCTTTGTCATAACTTTTGAATGGTTGCTGCTAGGGCTTTCATATTTCAAAGGTATATTCCTAGAGACAAGACCTTACTTTGGGTACCAACATATTTGATTTGCATTTGAGAAAGTTTAACCTTTGCTATAAGTTGCCATATGGGGACATCAGTGTTTCACAAATACATCTTGTTTCAATAGTTTAAGAGATTTCATAAACAATATCATATTGTAACCACTATTGAAATAATGACCACTATTGAAATAAAATGTAATTATTTTAATAGTGGTTGAGAGAACATTTCAAAAAGAATATCACATTGTAAACACTATTGAAGTAATGATTACTATTGAAATAACTATTCAATAATGGTTGAGATTAATTCATTTCAAAAATAACACCTCATTGCAAACACTATTGAAACAGAGACTACTACAGTTGTGTATTGAAATAACTATTCAAAAATGATTCAGATAGACTATTTACTAAACAAGGCTACTTTGCATCCAGTTTGAAAATAACAGTTATTGAAGAATTGTTTCAACAGTGGGTGAGAATGCATTTCATAAGCAGTACTACATTGCAAACACTACTGAAATAACATCCATTACTGTAAAATTCCTTTTAACTGCCCCTGACCCTATAAGCGCTCCCAAGGCCTTTTTCAATTGTTGGGCAATAAGAGCCCCCTGTACTGTGATTGCAAATATCTAGAATCATATTGAAAATCCACCATAATTTGGAGAAAGTGAAAATAAAACTCAGTTATTAGGTATTTCATATGGAAAGTATTTCTGAAAGTGAAAGATTCTTAGAACGACCTAATCATTATTATACCCCACGCAACTAGTTGCGGGGGGTATAATGTTTTTTACCCATCAGTCAGTCAGTCCGTCAGTCCTGTTTTTTTGTCAGCACAACTCCTCCTAAATTGCTGCACAGAATTTGGTCAAACTTTGCAGATATTTAGGACACAATGTGTAGATGTGCATATTACCAGGAAATTCCAATTCCTTTATTTTTCTGGGAATTTTGGCACTTTTCAACTTAGATTTTTGGCCATATCTTGAATATAGAGATGAACAGTTTGTCAGCGCAACTCCTCCTAAACCGCTGCACAGAATTTGGTCAAACTTTGCAGATATTTAGGACACAATGTGTAGATGTGCATATCACCAGGAAATTCCGATTCCTTTATTTTTCTGGGAATTTCGGCACTTTTCAACTTAGATTTTTGGCCATATCTTAAATATAGAGATGAACAGTTTGTTAGTGAAAATCCTCTTAAACCGCTGCACAGAATATGGTCAGTCTTTGCAGATATTTAGTATACAGTGTGTAGATGTGCATATTACCAGGAAATTCCGATTCCTTTATTTTTGCCATAAGAGTTTTGCCTATTATTGAAGAAACTTTCCAGCTAGGTAATAAGGAAATCCACTGGAATCAGCTTTTGTAATGAAATTTTGTGTGAAATATTTTATGACCTTAAAAGAACCCTATTGATTTTGGGATCAAAATATTAATGATTGAACACACACACAATCTTGGATACTTCTCACCCCCCCCCCCACCCCCTCAAATTGCTGCTTTACCTTAAATAATTTCATAAGTACAGTATATAAACAAATTCATATGACTACATCATAATTTTGTTTCTATCAATTATGTAAATGTGTAAATTGTCATGTGTTGGACATGGACTTCCACTCATTAACAAATTGAAATCACTGAGCAATTTAAATAACAGTTTGTCAGCATTACTCCTGCACTGAATTTCCTGAAACTTTGTAGGTATTTCAGACATAATGTAAAGATTTGTATATTACCAGGAAATTTCGATTCCATTATTTATCTAGAAACTTCAGCCCAATTAAATTTGTAACATACAAAGATTTAATGTCCTTATATGCAAGAAGTTTTGATGTGATGATTTTTTGCAAGTAATGCCCCTTTTTGAATTATACTGTGTATTTAAAGTGCACTGTGCCATTCATTACATGTTGCATTGTTGAGTTTTGGGGGAGCGTGGGGTATGTGAGCTTGCTCACTTTTTCTTTCATGTATTTGTGAAAGTTACCTACAATTTGTTCTCCTTGTATATTCTCTAAAAATAATTTTAAACATTCTAGAGAGAATACCAAAATAACTGCCCCCCCCCCCCCCTTTGGCAATTTTCTAAGTGCCCAGAACCACTAAAACATAAAAGGGATTTAACAGTATCAATCAGAAATAATTATTTCAATGGAGAATGATATTTTTTAGTGGTTGCAATATGGTTTTGGGCTGAGAAATGCATTCTTAGCCATTTAATGAAATAACATATACCGTACTATATACTCGCGTATAAGTCAGTCCGCTTATAAGTTGGTTGTATTTTTGCAGTTATTTTAGGATATTTGCCATTGACCCACTTATAAGTCAGTACATGTACAACTTTTTGCTTGAATTGATTGACAATTTCAAATCAATGCTCTAATATTTTAACCTGGTTACAATCAATATTTTTTTAAAATGATGTCGATATTTAATTTTAAATCATAAAAAAATAAGTAACGCACACTTAAGATAAAAATAAAACTATTAAAAATTATAAATACATGTACTTTATGCATAATCTTAGAATACATAAATGATTTAATATATAAAGACTTTGTTCAACGATAATCGGGGGGATTGTTTATAAAATACTACCTTTCATCGTCAGGAAAAATACCAATCTTTCTATGACTTGCCTATAAGTTGGACACAGAGTTTTGGACCAAAAATTAACTCCCGAAAAACTGACTTATAGGCGAGTATATATGGTAATTACTTCAACAATGAATGTTAGTTCTGTAATGGTTGCAACCTGGGTTTGGTTTTGAAATGCATTCTCAACCACTTAATAAATATTTCAGTAGTGAACATTATTTCAATAATGGTTGCAAACTGGTTTTGGTTTTGAAATGCATTCTCAACCACCATTGAAATAATTATTTCAACAGTGGTCATTATTTCAATAGTGGTTGCAACAATAATTTAGTTTTGAAATGCATTCTCAATCACTACTGAAATAATTATTTCAATAGTGGACATAATAACGTAAGCATTCATTTTTCAAATATATGTGTCATACTTTTTAGAATTCTGTTTTCCTATTTCATAGTAGTAAAATAGTAAATGAAAATCATAGGGAAACTTGAGGTTGATAACAATGTTAAAAGCTTAAGGTTAGATACTCAAAACATTTGTTATGAATAATTTTCTACTACTTTCTTTGATTTTAAAGTATGTTTTTAAAATCCAAAATGTAATAATAAGAAATTTAATGACTGAATGAAAACCACAGTGATATGTACCAACTTTAAAAAATCATGAAATTTGAAACCTTTTAAACCTACTTTTATGAAAGTAAAGACGTTTACAGTGACCACATGACCGAGTTTACAAGGTGTGCTTAAAGGCAAATAAACTTAAAAAATATATATATAAAAAAAGAAATATATGTTTGCCCTTTCTTTATAGTTATCCTGCAGGGGATGTTAGTCCTATTACAATAGTTCTAATTACTTTTAGGACCAGAGAAACATAGACAAATTCAAAAGTGTTATAGCCAGCAACTCCTCCAAGTCTAAAGAAATCTTCCAAGGTAAGTATTGTGTAGTACTGTATGACACTATAGATTAATGGATAAGGTTTACATCAACTCACTTTGTAACTCAGGTGACCTATTGCTATCTTTTCATCCATCGTTGTGTGATGTGCGTTAACATTTGAACATTTTTAGCTTCTTCTCTGAAACCGCTCAATCAATTTCAACCAATTTTTTGCATATACGGTCTATTGGTGAAGGGGAACAAAAATTATGAATTTCATGGTCCTGCCCCCCCCCCTCAAGGGGCTTCAGGGGTGGGACTAAAACCTTTAAAATGAATGCAATCTTTAAAAATCTTAGCCTTTACTCCTGAACATCAAGCAGTCAAACTGTTGGCATGATTGTAATAAGGATTGAGCCTTCTACCAAAATTATGAAATTTATTGCCCCAGGGTCAGGGGTTCCCTTACAGAAATTTCTGATAAGTGACTTATAAGTGATTTATTCTTTTACTTATAAGTTGTTTATACTGGACTTATACTTCACTGATACATTTAACTTATAAGTGACTGATTAGTGACTCATTAGGATTTTATATGCAAATGAGGTGCTTGACTTATAAGTGATTTATAAGCCAAGTATTAGCCACTTTTGCTTTATGCAAGTATAGTCACTTATAAGTGACTTATAAGTCAAGTATTAGCCCTTTATACTTTATCAAGTATGAGTCACTTATAAGTCACTTATAAGTGAAGTACATCACTGCCTCTAAGATCTTAATTTAGAACAGAGCTTCAAATCATGCAGGGGTTGCATGATGTTCAAAGTTTTTTTTTTTACATATATACATACTAGGGATGTCAAATCGGTCAATTTTTGATAATCGGTTACTCGGACGTTTTTCCGATCGAGTACCCGGGTACTCGGTAAAAATATAAATACAAGTGTGTTAATTTTCTTGAGCCCCGTTAAGCTATATTAAACTCCAAAGCTGTTTTTATCACGTTTATAAATGTATATAAACATTGAGTCCAATGGGGATGATTTTTTGGTACTACATTTATTTATCAAATAAACACAAATGACACAATAAATACATCAAAAATTAGAAAAAAAAATTGTTTACAGTTCTTCTTTAGGATCTATTTCATCAACGCAAAAGGAGGACAATCTGTTATGCAGGTTTGTGGTGATTAGACTAGTGAAAGAGAAGGAACGGACGTTGTTGGGATTGCTAATCTAATATTATTTCATATGTTGGTTGTTTCCCCCGTATACACTAAACATATTACGCAAACTGACTTTCAATATTTTTTGAATCTTTAATTATTTCTAAATATTTCTCAACTTTTAAAGTGGGTACCAGCATGTCCGATTTCGCTGCCGTATATTAACTTAATAATTTTAAAATGATTTGAAGATAATGGACCATATTTAAACGATGTTCACTGAAAACAATCATTGAAGCCATCCAAAAATCAAGGACCACAGTAGGTGAGAACAGCTGTGTACCAGGTGATTGGTCACTAATTACTGTATACACACTGCCACAGGCAATAAGGGGTGTTTTACAGGTGTAAATGATGACACACTAATTACCGTATGCATATTAAAGTTATTTTTTAGGTCACCTGAGTCACTCAGGTGACCTATTGCTATCTCTTTTCGTCCGTCGTTGTGTGTCGTCCGTCGGTCGTAAACTTTTGAACATTTTCAGCTTCTTCTCTGGAACCAGCAAACCAATTTCAACCAATTTTGGCATATAGCATCTATGGGTGAAGGGGAACAAAAATTGTGAAATTCCTGGCCCCTGCCCCCCTGGGGCCTGAGGGGTGGGGCCAAAACCATCAAAATTAATGCAATCTTTAAAAATCTTCTTCTTTACTCCTGGACATCAAGCAGTCAAACTGTTGGCATGATTGTAATAAGCATTGAGCCCTCTACCAAAATTGTGAAATTCATGGCCCCAGGGTCAGGGGTTCTGGTGCTAGGGTGGGGCTATATAGATCATATAGTGAAAGTGCATTATTTCTTTGAAAATCTTCTCTACTCCTGGGTATTATTGAAACAATTTGAATACATAGTTATGATAAGCAAGAGTGACTCTACCAAAATTGTGAAGTTCATGACCCCAGGGTCAGGGGTTTTGGTGGGTGGGGCTATATAGATCATATAGTGAAAGTGCATTATTTCTTTGAAAATCTTCTCTACTCCTGGGTATTATTGAAACAAATTGAATACATAGTTATGATAAGCAAGAGTGACTCTACCAAAATTATGAAATTCATAGCCCCAGGGTCAGGGGTTCTGGTGCTAGGGTGGGGCTATATAGAACATATACTGAAAGTGCATTATTTCTTTGAAAATCTTCTTCTCTACTCCTGGGTATTATTGAAACAAATTGAATACATAGTTATGATAAGCAAGGGTGACTCTACCAAAATTGTGAAATTCATGACCCCAGGGTCAGGGGTTCTGGTGCTAGGGCGGGGCTATATAGATCATATAGTGAAAGTGCATTATTTCTTTGAAAATCTTCTTCTCTACTCATGGTTATTATTTAAACAAATACATGATTATGATAAGCAAGGGTGACTCTACCAAAATTGTGAATTTCATGACCCCTGGATCAGAGGTTCTGATGTTAGGGCAGGGCTCTATTTATTATATATCGAAAATGCTTTAAAAATCTTCTCTGCACCTGGGCATATCAGAGGCAAAAAAGAGTAAAAGTTTCAATAAGGAAGGGTATTTTTACCAGATTTTTGAACATGATCAGGACCATTTGGTCAAGTGTTCTGGTCCAGGCCAGGGCTCTATTAATTTGTATTCTATTGAGAGGAGTTATTCCCCTTTGCCATTTAGGTGTGATAATTAATCACTGTATATAATGTACTTGAAAGGTTAATAGAATAAGAGAATTCTGCAAGAATTTTTATTGTATAATACAAAAAGTACTTTCATAGTTTTAATGATCAGGTAGACTTGTAAGTAATAGATAAATAACTAGAGCAGAGCTCGTTGCAAAGCAACGAGTAGGTCTTCAGTTGGAGCTGCGAACAGGAAGAAGTGACCTTGAGTCAAGGTCATGCCACATTCTAAGGTTATAAGCAATCTTGTAAGGGGTATCAACTTGCAATGTCTCACCAGTAGAAAGACAGTTAAGGAATGTTGTTTCTCCGTTGATGACCTTGAACTCGTTCAAATGACCTTGCATCAAACCATGACACACTCTGGTTATAAGAAAACCCCATCTATGTGTAACCGACTCGACAAGTTAACACATGTTCTTTCAGACCATTCATCCAGTCAAAACATTCTTTCCTTAGTGACCCTAAATTTAATCAACATGGCCGTAGGAACCGAGGGGGGCGTGCCCCCCAATAATTTTGCCGATATATAGATTACAATAGTAGACATAGATACTATAGCTTGTGCCACCTCAATAAAAACGTCTGATAACCTTCTTTTTTTTTTTTTTTTTGCTTGTCAAGGAATTTTTGGTAGTTGGTGACCTTTTTTTTTTGCTTGTCAGGAAATTTATGGTAGTAGTGCCCCCTCAACTGTCAACTGAAAATGTATGGCTGTGCCCCCCCCCAAAAAAAAAAAAAAACTGAATTTGCTTCCTATGGGCCTGATCAAGGCAATGATACACTCTGTATGATATCAGCGATACCCTTTTGTGTGTTTCGGACTTGACAAGTTCACAGTTTGCATTTATTGCATGATAGTGAGGGAGACATGAAGATTTCTTCGCCCATAAAAAATCATATTCCGCGAGGGCAACATGAAGATTTCTTCGCCCATGAAAAATCATACTCCCCGAAGGCAACGCCCGAGGGAAATATGATTTTTCATTTGCAAAGAAATCTTTATGTCTCTATTATGCAATAAATTGTTTATAATACCGAATTAACCAAAATGCAGGAATTACAAAGGAGATCCAATGAATAAAGCAAACATGCATTTGATGAGAACGATATGAAAGAGATGTAAGTTACAGGTACACCAATAGCCTCGTTTCATTAAAAAAAAAATTCCTACGTGACAAGTTTGTGTGATCACACCAGTAACATTCAAACACCATTACATTTTTACACATTTAAATCGACACAATCAATCAACGATAATATGTTGACGGTGCGACCGTTGGGCGAGTGCATTGTTCACTTAATTTTAAGATCCGCCTCTTCAAACAGCACGAGACATTTGGAACGTCTAGACTGTGACGTCTCATGACGTATGTTAGCTGTACTTCCATAAACGAATTTTGAAAAGTGCAAACATTTTAACAAAGAACGTTTAATCTACTATCTGTATGCAATTCCATTAATTAAGGTGATTTTTTGGGGTGAATGTTTAGTTGTTGTTACCGCGCGAACGAAGTTAGCAGCGTCGCTATAAACAATCTAACTCCTCACTCGTTTAATTGTGACGTCACAATCGTGAAACACGACGTTTTGTTGCAGGGCAAACATGATGGACACGTGACTTTCTCGGCCAATCAAATTCTATTTTACTAGTGATTTTTCACTTGTAAGCTAGTTTTCACAGAGGTATAATAAACGTTTTTTTAGACCATACATCGAAATAAATTATCATAATTTCTATAGTCGTAATTTATTAGGTTCAACTCATTGCTTTAAAGGATCATTGTAAATGTTTTATGCCCGATTTGGATACTGAACAACGTGTGATTTTTGAAACACTGATGCCCCCATATGGCATCTTATGGCAAAAGTTAAAGTTTCTCAAATGCAAGTCAAACTCCATGGTCAAGATCAAAAGATAAAAAAAATGTTATTACCCAAATAAAGGTCTTGAACAGAGAATATAACAGTTTAAAAGTTATTGCCAAGGTTAATTTCTTTAAAAGGTCAAACTCCAAGGTCAAGGGATCATAATTGTTTGTACTTGAGGGAAGGTCTTAATTGTTACAAGGAATACACATATGGTTTTAAAAAAGCCTTAGCACCAACTGTTCAAAAGTTAAAACCAAGATTAAAGTTTTTTAAAAGTAGGACATACTCAAAGGTCAAGGTAAAATGGTCAAAATTAAAGGTATACAATGACAGGCCTTGTCACAAGAAAATTACCTATGTAATATAAAAGCCCTAGTACTAGTCATTCAAAAGTTTTTGTCAAGGCTAAAGTTGTTTAAAAGTTGGTCAAACTCCAAGATCAAGGTCAAATGGTCAAACATATTTATACCCAAGGAGGAGACTTATCACAAGGGATACAGATGTGAAGTATAAAAGCCATAGCACCAACTGTTCAAAAGTTTTGGCCAAGGTTATAGTTTGGTAAAATTTTGCGAAAGAGGATCAAACTCCAAGTTCAAGGTCAAGAGGTCAAATATGTTGGTACCTGAAGGAAGTCCTTGTTACTAGGAATACACATAAGAAATATGAAAGCAGTAGTTCCAACCAATCAAATTTTATGGGCATAGTTTTTTGCGGACAAAGAGGCTAACACAGTCTAACAGACAAATAGACAGGTGGACAGGACAAAAACTGTTTGCCCCCCGGATCTTCGATTACAGTAGCATAAAAAAAATGTCGGCGTCTTTGGGTTTTCGCATTGGCCTTAAATCTGAAAATCCAAAGGATTACAAGGTGCATTACGATACGCTTTCACATCATGTTCTATAACCCAGAGCATATTGTCTGCAAAGATAAATATTTAATTCAGTATTTAATTAGCTATGCATAATTATCTATGTTGTTTTAAAAAGAAAATATAAAAAAAATATTTGTTTTATATTTTTCGATGTAGAGATATGCAGAAAATGTTTTCCTATTTTAAGTCCTATCGCAATACATATTTAAAAGAAAGTGTGTGTTGGAGGGGGGGGGGGGGTCATTACATTTTTGCTGGGATTCGCCTATGTATGACCGTAGAGAAACAAAGAGTGGGGAGGGTGCAAGCAGCAACTAAATCAAAATTTACATATTAAAACTACAGCAAAAGACTATTTTCAGAAGGTCTGCCCCCCCCCCCCGGTACAATCCGTACAACGGACCTGTGAAAAAAATACTGATCCTACATTCAGAGTCCCAGGGCACCAGGAAAGTGTGGCAAAAAGAGAATATCGGTTTATTTCAGTCTATAAGTCGAATCAAAATATCTTTTCCTCAAGAGTCTTCTTTCTTTGATTTCATCCCAGTGATCGTGTGATTTATTTCATTTATTTTACGTTCTGTACTGGACTTGGAAAATGAGGACATCTTTAGGTTCCTGAGCTGGCCTTGAAGCCCGCAGAACAGATTTTCTGCTTTATGATAAATTCAAGTGATATGTAATCCGGTATTAATTTTGTGTTGCTTTTTTTAATGTTAATTTCATCAAGAAATATGAAAAATTAATGTTTTAACTATACACAGTGAGGCATTTTTTGTGTGGAACGATTATCAAATGGGGTTTTCACGATTTTTTCATATGGTACACATGATGAGTAAGTGCAATAAATATAATTTGTGGAAAAAATGTCCAACAAGCCCCGGGGTTGAATATCGGGGGGGGGGGGGTCTGTCCACAAGTACCTTTTGTCAAGCCCGTAGAAAGCAATTTCAGTTTTTTTGGAGGGAGGGGGGCAAATAGAAATTTCCACAGGTACTTGTACTCGATTTTTTCCTATGGTACACATAATGAAAAAAGTTAAGTGTAATAAATATAATTTGTGGAAAAAAATGTCCAACAAACATCGGGGTTGAATTTGGGGGGAGGGGGGGGGGAGATCCTGTCCACAAGTACCTGTGGAAATTTCTTGATACATAACAGAATTTAAAAGCATGTATAAGACATCAATTGAAGGGGAGAGGGCACGACCGTAATTAAAAGTTATATAGAGACTACGAAGGAATGAACTGTCATTAAATTTTGGTTAAGAACTATTACCTAAACTCTTCACTTTCACATTTTCAATTACAGATTCTTGTTTATAAAAAGCTATACATGTACATTTATATGTATCTATTAGATGCATAAATTATGTTATTAATCATTTTATCTTAAAGGAAAAGTAAAAATCTCAATCAAACTTGTTCCGCATATTATGCTCTCTGATTCATTACTCAACAGGTGCTTCATATACATAGACTGCAGACTGCAGGTGTGATAAATTCACAGCATGCAGCTCCAGCCTTAATTCCAACTTTGTTCCAAAATATTATTATTCAACGCGAAAAATTAGAATTAGCCGATAGAATATTTTGAATCACTTCGGAAATGCTGCCGTAACACCAGACTGAGTTCACAATATCGAGTGATTTTGATTGACAGGTGTAGCGCCGTTGTGCATGGATTTCGTGTAACTGCAGATTGTGGTTGAAAATAATAAACAAACAGATCTAAAGAAAAGATATTGTATACTGTACATATATTTGTTAAGAACCAGTTCATTCATGAAACGAATTTAGTCGTATTATGTGGGCCCATGTTAGATCATTTAGGGTATTCCGAATCACCCCGCATATCGCGACTCTCGGTAATTTACCTTACCGCTGTACCTCGCACGACACATGCACAGGTGTGACAACCAAACAGTCATTATTAGTAAGGTCTATACTTATTGCATACAACAAATAAAGAGGTAAACATAATGCGTTAACTAAAAGAATTAATTATTTTAATTCATTAACTTCCTACCCTTTTCGAAGAAAATGCCCGTGTAGAAACGTTGCATGGTATTTCTCATCGATGTCGTGGCGTTGTTGGTGGATGAAACATGGCATATAAGGTACCGATAGAACGGCAATTTTATAAGCTTTTGTGAGTATTATTTGTTTTTTTATAACACCTCAAAAATATACTAGTTATGGCCGCATTTGTAGCCCCCTATAGTTTCGAACCATGTGTGTACATGCCCCTAGCCAAATAAATTGCACACGCTACATGTATACTTGTTATATGTCAGATTATTATTTTTTTTATAACATTGTTTTTCTTAAATGCAAGGGGTATGAAAGTAATGATTTGACAAAGCAAGAGCTATAATAAGACTATCCCGGGTCCCGGTATACACTTGATCAGTGTTGATCAATGTTGATATGTACGAGTACACGTATGCAGTGATATACGTCATTCTTGATAATCATGAAATCTAAACATGAGTTGGTTTAATTCCTTTTCACAATTTTTTTTATCACCATTATATCATTATTTGTTAGCCTACTCGTAGAATTATGACAGTTCAATGTTAATTATTTGCATTAAAAAAATCACATAGGTAAAAAAAAAAATTACATAATTATCATGATTATATTTACGGGACAACAATTTACAATCAGGTAATTTCAGAAAGTAAATATTCTGTTGGTATTTGCTTTTCTGCATGATCCGCCTCTGAGAACGCTGTTTTATAGTGTTGTCTACAGAAGGGGGGGGGGGGGGCTTTAATAACTTAATAAAAAAACCAACAACATTCAACAAGAAAATAATTCTTTTTATTTTTTGATACTTTTGGTAAACAATACCAACTAATTCATTAATTATAATGTTGTTATCTGACTGTTTTTAGCCATTTACCTGGTGATTCGAAATACCCGGAAGTGACCTGCAATACACTAAAAAGGAGATGTAAATATAACCCCTGTCAAGGCCGCTGTATCGTAGATAGACTCGCCGTGTAATGTAGATTTCATTTTTCATTGAATTGGCTTTCCTTTAATACCAACCAACCATTTATAAACTTGTTAATAAAATCGTTTACCGTCAAAATGTAAAAAGTGATTCGGAATACTCTAAATGTACTTGTTATAAAAACAACTCATTATCAACTCAGTGGACCGATAATTTACTTCAAAATAAGCTATAGATCAATAAAATTGATTTCAGATTAACCAATATTTTGTTGCAAAGATAATGTAAAACAGAGACCGGGGATTTTGTATTTCTCTGTATTTTAAACACTCGATATGCGTACATTTGGGGCGCTCTTGCATATACATGTACACTTGTACATTCGAATTCATGATCGTGCTTATAAAAAGAGCATGTTCTGTACTTGCATGCATGTATGTATGTATGTATCCGTAAAACTTTTCGATTTTCCCGAGAATTCATCCTCACAATGTCAATTAAGGTTCCGAAATCACATGTGAGGATGCCGAGAATTGAAAAAGTCACCTCCACTTACAATTATCATGCATGTGTACATGCAGTTTAAAACACGAGACAGAAAAATAAATTGTTGCAAACTTAATGGTTAAGTCGGCAATTAAAATGCGTAAAACTTGAAATGAATAAATGCACGGGCGGTAAGGATTGATAAAAATAAGCGTGAGATAGAGTAAAATAAAATAATATGTAAGATTCGAAATGATTTCAACCCCAATTTTCCATTAATCGCTATGAGTACACAATGTATTTTAATACCGATATGACCGCGGCTCTCTGCGGCCACGTGTGCACGAAGACTGGGTTACAAAGCGACAGAGCAGAATGTAAACTGTGCTGTAAGAAGGCGTGAATTATTGTATGTTTAAAAGTATTATTTGATGTATATACATGTAGTTTAATATTTAATTGAAAAATTAAATGAAGAAACAATTAGGAGACTGATAGTAAAAATTATACTTTACACAAGTATTAATACTTAATACTTCCATCACTAATTGCAATTATTTGCCTTAGCAACTTTTCAATTACAATTGAAATAGAATACAATTACACGGGACAGAGAAATAAATTGTTTGTTTGTTTTTTTAAATCGTATTTCTGTGTCGACAGTGAACAGGCCGGTAAAAGCGATTAAAATTCGAAATGATTTTATGCACCAGTGTTTGAAATTAAGACTAAATCAAAGATGCAATTATACGGGACAGAGAAATAAATTGGGTTTTTTTTTGTTGTTTTTTTTAAATCGTATTGCTGTGTCGACAGTGAACAGGCCGGTAAAAGCGATTAAAATTCGAAATGATTTTATGCACTAGTGTCTGAAATTAAGATTAAATCAAAGATGAGATTAAGTTATCTTAAAGATTCAATATAAATTTAAAAAACACAATGTTTCATTAGTTGTTGTTTCTACACGATGGATTTAAAACGTGATCACAGTCTTCACAGATATTTGTTTTGTTTACATGGTTTATGACCGCAGGTGGCTGGTCGATGGTGACCTCGGCAACGTGGGATCGTGGGTTGTGTTACATAACTAAAAACATTTAGGTGAACATGGAGAAATGCGTACTGTTAATGATCATTAATTATTCGATGCTTAAAGTTTAATATTACTTATATAGTTATATAGATACATTTAATTCCTTCCTTTATTTGAAGACGTGTTCCCTTTAAATCTAAATTAAAAAAGAAAAGAAAGTTGTAAAGAATAATTTATGAGTGAACCACAGAACACAACAGGGTATTATTTTAACTCGGAATAATTATTTCATTCGGAATATAAAGAACTGAAAAAAATAAGCAACTAAGTCTCCTTACATGTACTTGTAGCTCAGAAGAAAAAAATGTTGCCTTAATTCTCTGCATTTTGTGTCTAATACAGTATTGGGGTCAAGATTTTGTATATCTCTCTATAAATAATTTATTTTATTTCTTGTAATATTGTTTTTTTCTTTTTAATTCATTTATTTGTTTGTTTGTTTATTGTTGTGTTTGTTTATTTATTTGTGTAAACAAGGTTGCTTGTAATGGCAGGGGTTAGATGAAAATTTTATGGGGTTAGTTGGCGCATGCCTAAAGGGGTTAGTCGCCGCTCAGCGGCGACTAACCCCTTTGAGCATGCGCCAGTTGAGTTAGGTAAAAATCCTGTAATTAATCCATATACAATGTGTATTCGGTCTGTATTGTTAATCAGTCCACGCGATGTACAAATTAAACGGTAATTAACACGGTAGAAGTATTTGTAACGTCACGCTGCGCTAAAATCCCAAGTATCTTTCATTCTATAAGTATCCATGAATGAAGACTTCACATGCCGATATCCTAAAGAAATAACTCGCAGAGAACGAAAATACATACCAATGCATATTCATTACGATAACCGAAAACACTAACAAGTATTTTTACAGTCGTAACAACGATTAAATCCAACAAATAACCAGAGAAATGCGACGATGTCAACACTGCCAATACTGCAGACAACTCCTGTTCGACGTCACTTTTCGAAGTGCGACGTCACACGTACACTGTTTTCCCGAACTTTCTGTGGCAAAATGGCGTATAGGCATTGTATGTAATATAAGGTCTTCTGTCATCGTAGTACAACACACAAACTTTATTCCTTTAGCTTAAAGTTTTCCTTTACTTAGGTAATCAAATAGCAGAAGAGGAGACGAAAGCGAGCAGTGTTAAGTACAGAAAACAGGATACAAAAATTTGAAGATCCATGATCCGCCCACTTGTTTCACCCCAGCTAAGAGGTGCATATTTAGTGTGTACATCTCGAGTTTTCAAGTCGATGTGACGTCACAGTCAAGAGTAGCTATATAGTATGACAAGAGCATGATAATGCTGGGAACAGATTCTGTTAAAAAATGAAATTATTTGTATCTTTCGATTGATTTTAAATAAAAAGATCAACATTTAAAAAACTGAGTTATAGTGAAAGCTTAAAGAACGTTAATCGTCAATTATCAATACATTTTGATCCTACCGGGGGGGGGGGCATTTTTGGAACCAAACAGGGGGACGACCATTTGATTGTGAGGGGAGGGGGGTAATAAATAATCTGTCCTCTTAAATGTTGGTCTTGGAAATAAATAATCCGTTCTTGACTGGCAAGAAAATAAAGAATTTGTCTTTGACTATGCTATGAAAATAAATAGTCCTTCACCGACATAAAAAAATAAATTGGACTCGGAAAAATTTCCAGCCACCCCCTTTCAGAATCAAATGGTCGTCCCCTAATCTGTCTTGCATACACTGGGACAAATAGGGAGGAATGTAACCCAACCCCCAACCCCAATTTTCTCAGATTATTATTTTTTTTTTGTTTGTCAGATTTTTCAAGGAGAAGTAAAAAGTAAATTAAGCTTGATTCTCTCTCTCAACTTTGATTTGAATCGACAAAATATTGCCAGCCCCTATATTATATCTATTATAGCCATATCCTAAATTATTTTGTAATTAAGTAAAACCCGTGAAATAACAGATCGATATATTAAAAAAATCAACCAGATGATTCACGTTGACCATTACTTAGAGAGTCTATATCGATATCCAAATCCGATACCCCCCACCCCGATTTTAATAATCACATACAGCACAGTTGAAATATTTAATTTCTTTTAATTTTCTTCTTGAATCTTAAAACTTCAGACAAACCGTGTAGACCAAGGAAACAATTTATAAACGAAATACTAAACAGCTTCACAGAAACCCGATTCTTAAATCAGGGGACTTCTTAAATCAGGGGGCAATGGTTAGATTTTATTCCCACCCCATTTCCGGCAGAAAAAAAGGCAGGTTTGATCACAATGTAATAACAAAAAATGGGGTAGAGGTCGGCTTTTCAATAAAAAAAAATTCCAGACAAGGCTCTCTGAAAAAAAAGTCACTACATCGAAGGGTTTTAATCTATATGCACTTTCTAAATGTACCTTATATTCAATATCTCTTTCTCCCCTAATGGAGGTTTTTCCTCCGGTGATGATGGTCACAGGATACACGTATTTGGTATTTGGCAGTACTGGAAGTTTCCGAATCACACTCAGCCAATCGCGAAAGAAGTAGACCTTGCAATCATATTTTATGCCAATAATAGATAAATGAACACACACACACACAAAATATTTTAGTTTTTCTTTTATTAACAGCGATAAATTCCTCCTTCCTGAACAGAGTGTGACTTGTAAAACTTTGAATTATGTTTTAAATCCTCTTTTACTTTTTTTTTTGGATAAATCCATGCACTAAAATGGAGATGAAGATTATCGCAAGATGTATAGCGATAACCTAATATTGTTATTGCCGTACACACCTCGTAAAACACAAATGTTGAGATGATGCAAGTTTATGTTTGTGATCAATACATATTCATCTAAACTACAGTTCAAAGTTCATTCAGATACTGTACATGTATTAATTTTTTTCGTAGACAGCAAGAATGAAGGGCAGACAGGACAAAAAACATGCGCCCGATCTTCGATCTTTAAATTTAGTCATAAAATTTACTACTAAATTCTGTTTCATTGATAATGTTTTCGCACATTTACGCAAATATCCTTTCTATATAATTGTGCAGTGAAGTATATTTATTTAGATGAGTATCTTTAGTAATTTTATATTTTTCGCATATATTTATGTGCATATTTTCTTTCTAAATGTTCTGTTGCTTAACTCGAGTTATCTTTTTCATTTAAATTAAAAATACAATATCTGATTTCATTGTCAAACCCAGAAAGAAGATTATGGTCTCCTTATGTTCATACAACGGAGATCTAGATTGCCATGCTTTTAGTTTACAGGGGAAAAAAATCACTAAATTAAAAAATTATAGTGAACCATTTATGAGGATCCGACAAAACTATTGCGCGGGGGGGGGGGGGGGGGTATCACTTTCCTTAGTCAATTTCTCCAGATACCTAAATTTCTTTACCAATTCACAGCGGATCTGTGTTTCCTGGTGTAATTGATATTGGTTAAATTACTGCATGATAAAATTAATGGAAGAGCCTTATGTGACGACCATTTACACGGATAACTGCTCGACATTTTCTCACATGAAAAATAATCGATGTTACCCGACGTCTGGACTGTCGACGAAAGTCAGCAGGTACAATGCATTTATCAGGCACGTAGTATCGGGGGGGGGGGGGGGGGGCTGCCCCCACTTTTTTGCCACTTATAACCTTTAACTGTTGAAAAATGTTCATTGGTGGTGAATAAAATTTGGCTAGGTAAGTTGTTAAAATCCCCCCCCCAACTTTCAAAAACGATACTAAGTGCCTGTTTATACAAAATGGAGTCGCTGCCACTTGATGTTATTTTTCTTTTAATGATAAAATATACCCCTACCTAATTATTAGGTAGGGGGTATATTTTTTTTATTGAAAGAAAAATAAGTAATGTCAGGTGCCTGTGGTTGCATCCTATTTCTTAAAGATTAGGTAGGGTGTCTATATAATATTTTTTAAATTTTTTATACTAAAGAAAAATAAGTAACGTCAGGTGCCCATGGTCGCTTCCTTTATGAAAGTATTGGATAGACAGAATTGATTGCCCCTTCTGTAGTATGTTTTAGATACAGGTAAGATCTTAAAATTCAAAGAAGTTAAGCTCCAGACTATATATAATTATATATGGATAAGAAGTCTCCATATTTTCATGGACGCCTACTCAACACATTCGAGGTAGTACATGTACTTCCGCTTCTCGGAAAGGCCCGAGAAGTTGCGATTGTTGATCTGAAAGAGACAAACCAAAGCGCATTATGTACAAGCACAATAAAAAAAAAGGTCTAGAAAACAGAGATTTGTTAGGAATTTTCAAAGTCCAAGGGCTGGGGCATATATATACTAGTATATACGTCCCTGCTAAGGTCCATAAGCCCATAATTTTCGTAAAGATAGGTCAATCAACACGAAACTCATACTTGATCTCTAAGACATCAATATCAAAAGACATACTAAAAATCAGCTCATTATGTACCAGTAGTATCTTCAAGTATAGACATAAAAATCTGGAAAATGACGGACGGACAGGGGGTAACACTACACAAGACAAAATTGCTAACGCACCACCAAATAAAATTGAAATGCTAATTTTCTAAAATTGTTTATGATGTTTTTGAGAAACAAATATGTTAGCAAAGTAAAAAACGAGACATTTAATGTCCTAACTTATCAATAACTACGTTGTTAACTGAAGCGTGACCATTTGTAGAAATATTGAAAATCGTGCTCATACTTTTTGGAGGAAGAAATTTTTATTATTTTTCTTTGTGTTTGTATTCTTTATGTTTGTACTAACTAAAAACCCAGAAAAAATTACAACTATGCCACGTTTGACCTTGGAAAAGCGTGCCTAAGCAGTTAGCTAGTATGGCGTGTACAGGGGGTTGCTTTGGAGAAGTTTGTATATAAAAAAAATTAAAACAATTCATACATCATTCTTTCTTCTAGTGAAGATTAGTTACAATTAGATTAACAAATAAAAAAATTGTTTACTTTAGATAGCCATGGCATTTAATAAGCACCTCAGGACAATTTCAAGATTCTTCCACAAAACTGGGGCAACCGGAAGTTAGGTAGACTGGGTATGGACACCAAGGCACTAGATGAATACTAGGCAATATGATAGTCAATCGCTGTATATTATTTGATTTTTCACTCGGAGACTGCTTTTGTTGCAACCTCACGGACCATAATTTGTAATTACCAACTTCATATATTTGAAAGAAACGATGCGCAGTGCATGTCGGGAAAATGGTTTTCGGACAAGAAGGTCAGAAAAGTTTTTTGTCATGACACTGAGACATTTGTCAATTCCACTGTATTGGGAAAGATGGTATATTAGATATACAAGTACCGATTTAGTAAATGTTCAATTCACAAACAAGAATAACAAATGGTGCGTTAGCAATTTTGTCTAGTGTATATGTTCCGGCCATTGAAAATGCAGAAAATTCAAAGTAAACGTGGAAACAACGGAAACAGTGGCTAACTATCATTACTAGGCATTTTCTGTAGCTTGCCGAAATGCAAAAACAGTGACTCTAGCTAGTCATGTTTGATCTGCAGATAACACCCGGATGGATCACTGAAAATAAAGACTACTCCCTTGGATGCAAAAAAGTCATGTCATACCGAATTGTTTCCAGTTGAATTGTACTGTATGAAATCTGAAGGAAAAATGATTGAGAAATGATAGAATTGAAATGTTTTAATGATTTTGTTTTCTTACAAAACAAATGAAGATTACAGTGAAGTGGATGCGCTCATGTGGAACAGACAGTCATATTGAGACATTACCAGCTTTTTATTAAAATACATGTGCGTGATTCTGTAAATGTTAAACTGAAAAAAGATGCACGTGTTTCAAACTTCCTTCGTGTCTCTCTTAGCTTAAACAGTATAGAGCTTCAGTCTTATCATGCAGTCATTTTGGTTTTCAGTGTACAATGTTGATTGAAATACATGTATTAGTATTGAGATCGATCGGAAGTACATGTATACACGTCACCTTCCTGTACGAAATTGTACGCCTGGTAATAACACGTAAACCAGGCGTCATGCTCTGCAAAAACCAGGCGGATTTTGACTCAATACCATATAAGTAAACCAGGCGTCAAATGAGACGGAAACCAGGCGTAAAAAGAGGCGTAATATGCAAATTTTACGCCTCTTCAATAGACCAGGCGTAAAGGATCGTACTGTCCAGGCGTAAAAATGTCCAGGCGTAAAAAAGTCCAGGTGTACAGTACACAATGATATATACAAAATACATTACATGTTTTGAAAACTAAGTATTTATTTTATCAAAACATCCATATCTTAGTATCAATTTAAATAACATTCAAAGGCAGTTTTTCTTAACATTTTGATGGACAACAAAATGTCATTCAAATAAACTTTACATTAATAAATCTTCCCATTTAAGGAAAATTCAAAATTTGTATTATACAAAAATTATAAATTATCTTGAAAATACAGTGTACCAATCTCTGATGACTTTGTATTACAGCAGAGATGCTTATAATGAATTCATGGTTATAGTGATTTTCATTTCCTTAAATTTTAGAATATTGCTGTGAACTTAATGGATACAATGAACTACGCCTAATCAAAATTGTTCATTCATTGTACTTCGCAATAAGTGTGTTTTACATTAGCTTATCTTGTATCGTGCACTGAGCTCTTCTTAGCATTCTCATATTTTTCTTTCCCATGTTCCTTTTTAAATTTTTGTCCTGCAATGAAACTTGCTCTGTGATGGCATTGTTCAGTTCTTGGTTCACTTTTTTTCTTCTTTTTCTCAACACCACTAAAGGGCATAACCTGAAGGAAAATTGTAGCCATGCTTTAATGTAGGTCTGAAATCACATGCATTATGTCCAACAAGATCAGTATTTACAATTAGAGAAAAAAAATTGTTGTATTACATAATGGGTTGACAGGAAAACAAACAGACAGACCAAACACAATATATCCCCAATCCTTCAATTGGGGGCATAAAAATCTTACCCCTTCAGATATTCCAGGGGGTGAAATATCCTGGTCATTCTCCCTTGGTTTTTCTGAAGAAGGAGGATTTGGACACAGGAAGCCTGCTTCTTGATTATCTGGATGATAGGAATAGAAATATATTACAGCCGTGCATATAGTTAAATATATCAAATATTGAATGTGTATTTTACAAATACTTTATTTAGGTTTTTATTTTTTTCATTATTATCTAACCTCAACACAATCCTCCATGGGATGAAATGCTAATAACTACTACTACTACCAATGAGAGAATGTCGGTAGTAGGGTGTTTTCTCAAGGGAGGAGTTTTGTGACTTGGTATCTTCTATTCCTTGGGACTTAGCTCCTGTTTCTTCTCTCTTGTATCCTCAGTGTTTTTCTTCTTTTTATTTGGGATAAACTCTTCATCATGTCCCTTAATTTCTTTTATTTTGTCTGTTGGAGCCCTTGTTCTCTTCCCATTCTCTTCCCATTTGCTTTCTCTGTGTTTAGATTGAGAAATTAAACAGTCTCTCTGGAATATCTTTTGCTTTCTCCTGCAAGTTTCCTAATAATTTGCTGCATGCCGAATAGCAAACTTTGTTAGTTCCTCTTCATCATCTACAAATACACACACATATAACAAAATTATCACCAAGAAATGTGAGCTTTGTGTAGCATATCTGAGCTTGACCCCCCCCCCCCCCCTTTAAGAAACACAAAACAGACCCCTTGTAAGTCAGTAGGAAGGAACAAATACAAGAAAGTTATGAATATATATATATATATATATATATATATATATATATATATATATATATATATATATATATATATATATATATATATATTGGGTATGAAAAGTTTCCGATCCACCTATGCATTGTAGCAACCCATTAAACATCACCTTAACCATGTTAACATGGTCAGCTTATCAGAAAGTGCACTCTATTTGTTATCACGACAGCTTTTGATTAAAATTACTGTAATTATTTTGTCTAGTAAAATTTTTAAGACAGCCACCGCGCCGTGTGGCAAATTTATAATTTATACCATCATACGGTGACATACCATGTTGTGATCCATGCGACTTTATATTTCCCTCATCTTGAACCCGACTTTTTAGAAAAAAAAAAAAAAGTGGAAAATGCCTCGTATATTTTTTGTTTTGTATATATTTTTTTCGAAATGATAAATACTAAAAATGATAATTATGCGATCGAAAGATAATTAAAAAAAAAAATCATGGGGTATACAACAGCAGTAGTTTACAAATTCGACAGGTCTCCATGTGTAAACAAACACGCATGCTACATGTAATCTAATCATTAACCATGTTAACAGAATGATTTTAAAAGCACATTTCTTAAATTTTTATAGATAATACTATATGGTATATTTCAAAGTGTTAACCTCGCTGGAGTATGAAAATCTAAAAAATTCTTACCATTGATGATGGGGCCATGAATGATGGTATCTCACTTCGAATTCCGTTCTTATTGTCAACGTTTTGTCTTTTTCTCCCACGACAGTCAAACTGCAATCCTCATCGAAGTATTTTCACTTTCAAGTAAAACCAAGTTGTCAGAAACAAGTAGAAATCGGCAGGGCAATGTTTCTTTCAAAGCAACAGAATTTGAAATGACCATGCGGGCGGGATTTTGATAGCGTGGGATATCAAGTTTCTGCAGCCCCGGTTCGAAGATGCTCTACTGTTGAGGTTCACGACGGGATCGATACAAAAGCTATTACAAACTTTCCCCCAAAAACGTCTCTCAAAATAATAAAATGCGTTCTTTTAGTATTAATTTGTCGAATTTTTTTTTTTTAAGATGCAAAATCAATGTGTAGATCAATAAATTTCACTGAGATCATTTTGTAAGGCGATTCCCCTTGGCCTCTGAGAAAACACCTTAGTTTACAGTTGTTCTCGGCACATTGGAAAATCACGGAATAACCAAACAAAATAAAAGAAGGTTACTTACGGAAAGCGTTTGTAAAATTTAGCAAATAACAAGAACAGGAATCTTTGATTGCGAGAAAACTGTAGAAGATTCTAGGAAACTGTTATCGGTAAGTATTTTACAGTTTAAAAAAAAAAAGATCGACCTACGTATATCGGGATCGACAATCAATTTAATAGAATGTTACTTCCGTTTTACAGATTGCAACCCGAATTATCTCGAAACAAATCGACTCTAAAGTTAGAAGACGAAGGCGCAGAAATAATCATCATGAGCGAGGTAGGTCACCTTAAATAACATTGTTTTGTTTTGTTTGTATCGCTTTACTATTAGATTAAAAATTATTTACTTCTTGCAAGTTGCAGGGACGTATATAGATCCCTGCTACTTGATCAGCTGTTGATGATCATACAGTACATGTAAAGCAAGAGAAAAAAATACGAATGAGTTCTCATCGATTTTTTTTTTCTCAATATGTTTAAAGAAAATTAATTATTTTTTTGTTCATATTGAATAGCTTGTAACAATACAACCTACACACCAATTTCTGGTTTTTAAAAAATTAATATATATATCTTAGTCGATTAAATTAATGTTCACTTGCATGCATTTGATTAACTGGATAATAGTAGTGTTTTATTCTTGAATTAGATGTCTGACCATGAAGAGTCTGAGCTGGACGATTTGATGAGTAACATGACAACATTTAAGAAACAAAGAACCCCAACTGCCAAAAAGATACATAAAATTTAGTGATGAGGATTTTTCTGATAATGAAGAGGAAGTATTCTCTTTTCTGATTTATCTGATGAAGAGGAATACATTTTGGATGATATCACTGAAGAAATTGCAATGTTACGGAGCATGATGATCAAGACTTCCAACTTCATTCTTTGCTCTGTAACATCCGTATTTCAATAAGAGTATTCATGTTAGTGCTTGCTGTGATTTGCACTAATAATAGATGATGAATCCAACAACTTTTGAACATAATTTCAGATGTGATGCTAGCAGAACACATTTTATATACCATTTGACATATATGCATTTAACAGTTGTCCAAAAAAAAACAAAAAAAACTAAGGAACCTTTGTGACGGTGTTTACCACTTTTATTGTCATCGTTGTTTGGGGGCCAATAAAATGTTGATTGTGTCATCTGTCTAAAGGAATTTTTTCAAACACCATTCAAGAAACCAAAAACTTCTTTCTGGAAATACCTGTTATAAATCTACTCCACAATCTATTATTTTTCCAGATGGATTTTTTTAAAGCAAAATGCAAGTGTGGTTTAACAGAAATATAGCTGGTGGAACTTATAAGGGCATCTGTGATGGGACTGTAATTTCAGCTAGAAATTATCTTAGCTCAACAATGATGTTGGGAAGGACAAACACAAATGCTGAAATATTTATCTTAAAGTTTTTTAATCTATAAAGTATTTCACTGTAAATATTGCAAATGGATTTATTGTTCACAAAAGAAAAGTGAAATATAATGTTTTGCCTACATTGTACCTTTTCTATTATTTTCTAAGACCAACATTATGCCTCACCAATTTTTCTAAGTCCAACATTACGCCTCACCAATTTTTCTAAGTCCAACATTACGCCTTACCAATTTTACTAAGTTCAGCGTTACGCCTGGTTTTAAAAAGTTACGCCTGATACAAGAATTACGCCTGGCCCAAGAGGCGGAAAATGACACGTATTCCGTGTGTGCAAAGAGCAGGAATACGTGTCCTGCTCAAGTACGCCTGGTAAAGACACGTAATTCTGAATTCCGTCTAGAAACCAGCTGGTTTCCATGTCTCATCCAGCTGGTTTACGCCTCACTTGTTCGTACGGGTTAGATTTCTGTAAACATGATCTAAATTGTACATAATTAAATAATTTATCAGGAAGAAATGCATTTTAAAGTCCAGTTAACTTCTTTTTGCAGATACACAGAGACTATACGTATCCCTGACTTGCATGTTTTTTTTTTGTTTTGTTGTTGTTGTTTTTTTTTTTTTTTTTTTTTTTTTGTTTAGTTTTTTTTTTTTTTTTTGGATTTTATTAAATTAAGAGATTGAGAAGAAATATTTCAATTGATCGTTTGGTTTTGCACACATATATATGTGTCTTCAACTCTTCAGGGTCAAATGTTCTTCCTGACAGGTTGTTGAAGTATTCATCCGGGAAAAAAATTGCTGTCACTATAATTCATTTAGTACATTGTTTTGAAAATAAGAAATGGGTGTCCTTAATACGTTAACTGCATCGGATACAATCGTGTGCTGCTGCTGCTGTCTGCTATAGATAAGAAAAATCCTCATTCAATACGTGTGTTCTGCAAGGATTAACACCGAGGTCTACAAGTATACGGTTATGAAGGTAATATAAGCGAAGACAATTTTTCTTTATTTTTTGTACTGTTTCAAAGGAAGGTTGGAATTTATTCAAAAACTTCTACACGAGAAGAAGAAAACACTTGCTGTGGCCTTCAACTCGACATTTCGATATATCGACGACGTATTATCAATTAACAACAATTACTTTCATTCATATGTTGACTCGATATATCCCAGTGAAGATACCACAGAGTCTGACACATCTGTTTCATATTTAGATATTTTACTAGAAAAAGACGTTAATGGTAACCTAACAACAAAGCTTTATGATAAACGTGATGACTTCAACTTTTCAATCGTCACCTTCCTTACGTATGTAGCAATATACCCTTATCACCTGCATCTCTCGATACACAAGAGCATGCTCTACCTATGAACAATTTCTAAAACGAGGCAAGCTATTGACAAACAAGTTGATGAAACAAGGATATCAACAGTCTCGTTTGATGTCATCTTTTCGCAAGTTTTACGGTCGATACAATGATCTTGTCAGCACGTACAACTTATCATTGAGTCAAATGCTGACTGATGTTTTTCATACTAATTGTGAGGCCATTATTTATACACTGAACTGTCTATGGTTTTTTTCTGTTTTTTTTCCCCGATCATGTCAAGGAGCACACGGCGGGTGTGACCGGTCGGCAGGGAATGCTCACTCCTCCACTGGCACCTGATCCCACCTCTAAATTTTGAGGTCCATGTTTGCTCTGCTCCAATTTGTATCTTTTCATTGGACTTTCCAGATTGAATACTCCTCGTTATCTTCATCTTTTCATACAGATGACAATTAAGAGAAAAACAAATTCCTGAAATACAAGTATACATGTATTCTAATTTTGATAAAACATTAGTTTTTGGAATGAATTAAGATAAAGAGCTACAAAATATTTTTCTCGTCTCTATCTATAAACAGGCATGTAGTATTCGGGGGGGAGGGGGGGTCTGCACTCCTTTTCCAAACATACCCCCCCCCAAAAAAAACACATACGTTCAAAAACGATACTACGTGCCTGATATATATACACAAAGATGTTCACTGCAGGACTTGAACTCATCATGAACAACAAGAACACTCTCGGCTAGCTTGTTAATCAATAAAAATAATTTTTGGTGATCGAGTTTTAGATGAAATATTTTTCAAGCTACAAAAATAATGCATTCAGATGTCCGCACTTTACAAAATGCAGTATAAATTTTGGTCAATAGTGCCGCATTTTTTAAAAGATTATAGTCACAAATGAAGAATCAGTGTATTAAATCCAAGATGCTCTCCTTAATTATTACCACTTCGGATTACATTGTACATTATACCAAAGGTTTTTTTTTTTATTTTATTCAAAATCTAACATCTAGCGGCTTGACAAGCTTTCCGTTAAATAAAGTTACATGTAATATCTATCACCTGGCTTCTAAGTTAAGCTTACAATCAACTCTCTACCATCGACTTATCAGTGATAGAAATAAACAACAGTTCTGCAAAGGAGACCTGCTACGATCTTGAACACAACCATCAAATAACCCACTTGCACATACAGAGTGAGATTTCATATTTACGGAAATTTTGATTAATCTACATGTATAAAATAGTATCAAATTCAGATATTAAAATTTTTTTACTAATCCTTTGTATAGGCACTTTATGTTAAAAATCTGTTGCAACTTGTAAGGGCAGATCCAGGAATTTTTCCTCAAGGGGAAGGGGGGGGGGGTTCACACAAACTAACACCTATCTTACTTCTAAGGGCAGCTCACTCTAACTGCATAAAACTACCCCATTCGGCAAACCTCGACGGATTCCGTCACCTTCATAACAGAGGTACGAATCGGCCGAGGTGTGCCGAGTGAAAACTACCCAACAAGTAGAACTCTTTAATATAGTATGCAGTGTTTAGAGCTTCTTTAAGAATTCTTGAAATTAAATAGTCGCAATTATAAAGTTAAAAATTAATAAGAGATATGTGTACCAGAAGTAAACATCTACATGTCGATCTATAGAAGCCGATACAGAAGATCCCAAGGCCAAAGGGTAAAGTGGCACCCGCACCCCATCCCCGCAAGTCGGGGAAAGGTGGCTTCTTCTTTAAACTGTTCAAAGTTTTGTGCTTAACCGAGAAAAACACCATGTGTGTAGCATACACTGTAAACTATTACATTTTTTTCTGCACGTTAATATTTCTTAAGTAGGATAACCCGTAAATTTTATGAAATCTTGAAGATCGTTAGTACTAAATAATAAATACTCAACATAATTTGTGGTTCATTAAACTTCCCATTCAAACAATACATAAGAACTACTGAAAATTTTCAGTTGATGAAATAAAAATAAAATCTTTATGTTAAAAATTTTCAATTTCAATGGTTAGTAATAAAATGATAGAACTTTGGATCACGTTGTCGTTTTCCGTAGCATGCTTAAAACGGAAAAGAACATGCATGATCCGAACAATTTGAGTTTAAAGATATACCTTCTTGTATTATCTATCGTGCCTGAAAAAGAAATGTATGGTTAAAGCTGAAAATTAACTGTAGCCCATGTACCGGTATATGTCTATATATTAATATTGCCCACCTGCCACCAAGTTTTAAAAAAAAAATGTTGAACATCTCATAAATCGTAAAATTATTCTTTAAGCTAAATGCACAACAACCCAAATCTTCTACTGGATTTGACAATGAAATAAAATATTATTGGCTTGAAGACATCTAATGTTTGCAAGAAATGTTATAATTGCTCCAATTTAAACCAAAAAAAAAAATCAAGCGTAACAATGGATTGACATATACAACACATTGAACATGGGGGGGGGGGGTCTTCCATAAGTATTAGCGATTTTTTTAAATTTTATGTTTTATACACTTACATGTAATTCAATGAGAGTCATTAAATTTTACACAATTACAGGATATAAATTTTGCGTGTATGGTGATTAAATGTAAAAAAAAAAATTATATTTTTCTAAAATGACCACGAAACACAGAATTTGGTAGAGGATTACAAAAATCGGTCGCATATATACCATATACAGTATATTTTTTGTTCTGACTGTGTTTCATTCTATTACATTTAGTTGTCTGTCTGCGAAAACTCTAATATTTCACCTAGGCTTAACTTAAATTTGAACCGTAATAGTTAAAATTTTCAATCACCTGCAATGTATGAATTACTTATGCTTTTTGAAGTGTATTTAGAACAAAGACTTTGTTTGTTTTTTTTCCCCTGCTTAACCGTAATCTAAACATATACAGTAATATACTTGTATGTACATCCATAAATTACTCTGGGCTATTTCTAATTTTCAGGCCCGTAGGAGGCAATTTCAGGGGGGGGGGGGGGGGGGGCTACCAAAATTCCTTGACAAGCACAATTTTTTTTTTTTAAATCCATCAGACCCCTTTTTTTAATAGAGGCACAAGCATCAAATAGCTATTTTTCTATAGTATAAAACATACTGGCAAAATTATTGGGTGTTGGGGTGGCACGGCCCCTGCCACATTTTTTTTATTACACTGAATCGAGCCTTCAAATGTTCTGCAAGAATTGGTAATTGTTTCTTAGCAGCAATAGCCACTAGTCACTACACTCTTTTTTTTTTGGATGATTCCTTCAGGGCGGGTCTGATTTTAATAAATAAATAATAAAATCAAAATATTTCATATGTGCTTTATGATATTATTGCTTCCGTGTAATAAAAACCATCACTGAATTGAAAATGATTGAAAAGGGGGGTGGGTGGGGTATAAGGCTTGGAAATGGAAGGATTATGTAAATAATGTTCAATATGATATATATTTTTTTTGATTATTGAGATATTCCATGTCTTTTTTTTTCAGGGATGATTTTTAAAAATAATTTGCGACTAAGAAGACGACCATTTGATTCTGACGGAGCGGGGGGGGGGGGGTCATTTCGAACATGTCCAGGGACAGATAATCAATTTTAAGTTAAGAAAAGAAAATTAACCTCTCAAACAAAAATTTATTTCATGTATGTTTGGGAGGAGGCAAAAACGGTCAGATTATTTTTTTCTCCCTTATTTTTAACATTTATTCCCAGAATCTGCCACCACCCCCTCCCCTTTCAAAATCAACTGATCTCGTCTCTTAAGATTAAAATGTAATTATTGTCGATTTTTCTTTCCTTTAAATTAATTTCAAAATGGTATTTATCTTCTGTCTAATAATACAAGCAATGTTCAGCACAGTCTGTTCCCCGTTAGATTTTATGGTTGTGAGTGTGACGTCACATCGACTTGAAAACTCGAGATTTGCACACTAAATATGCACCTCTTAGCTGGGGTGAAACAAGTGGGCGGATCATGGATCTTCAAATTTTTGTAACCTGTTTTCTATACTAAATATTCCCCAGTTTCGTCTCCTCTTCTGATATTTGATTACCTAAGTAAAGGAAAACTTTAAGCTAAAGGAATAAAGTTTGTGTGTTGTACTACGATGACAGAAGACCTTATATTACATACAATGCCTATACGCCATTTTGCCACAGAAAGTTCGGGAAAACAGTGTACGTGTGACGTCGCACTTCGAAAAGTGACGTCGAACAGGAGTTGTCTGCAGTATTGGCAGTGTTGACATCGTCGCATTTCTCTGGTTATTTGTTGGATTTAATCGTTGTTACGACTGTAAAAATACTTGTTAGTGTTTTCGGTTATCGTAATGAATATGCATTGGTATGTATTTTCGTTCTCTGCGAGTTATTTCTTTAGGATATCGGCATGTGTAGTCTTCATTCATGGATATTTGTAGAACGGAATACTTGGGATTTTTAAGCGCAGCATGACGTTACAAATACTTCTACCGTGTTAATTACCGTTTAATTTGTACATCGCGTGGACTGATTAACAATACAGACTGAATACACATTGTATATGGATTAACTACAGGATTTTTACCTATCTCAACCGGCGCATGCTCAAAGGGGTTAGTCGCCGCTGAGCGGCGACTAACCCCTTTAGGCATGCGCCAACTAACCCCATAAAATTTTCATCTAACCCCTGCCATTACAAGCAACCTTGTTTACACAAATAAATAAACACAACAATAAACAAACAAACAAATAAAAAGAAAAAAATAATTACAAGAAGTAAAATAAATTATTTATAGAGAGATAAACAAAATCTTCACTCAATACTGTATTACACACAAAATGCAGAGAATTAGGCAACATTTTTTTTCTTCTGAGCTACAAGTACATGTAAGGAGACTTAGTTGCTTATTTTTTTCAATTCTTTATATTCCGAATGAAATAATTATTCCGAGTTAAAATAATACCCTGTTACACGTTTAAAACCTTATTTAGAAGAAAATTAGCATTAAATACAGTAGGGTATATAATTTATTGCAAGTTTGTTAAAGTTATACACATGAAGAGTTCCGATTTACTTGCCGAATGAAAACGCTTACCTGTTTACGGGACCTGCTTTTTACCTACATATTACGACATATTACGCAATACTCGAACAAAACAACATTTGTATGAGATCAATAAGGTGTTAAAGAACAACTTTAATTCCAAAAGCCATATCGAAATATTTACCGTTTTTGAGTTATAAAGCGAAAATTTTCAAGGGCTCTAAATCCCTAATTTTAGGGGCCAGCCCCTTTTAAATGATATCAAATGAAAGCTCTTGCTATTATGCACAACTTTTATTCTACATGTTTTAACAAAATATTTTTAGTTTTAAAGATATAAAGGAAAATATGTCAAAATTTTTGCTCTTTTCCGCGTTCTAACTTTTGACCCCTCTCTAGCGCCATTTTTAATGCAAAAATCAAAAAACAAAAACCGATGTGCACAACTTCAATGCTTCTTCTTTTCAATTTCAAAGGGTTTTGTGCTCCAATTATTACAGTCTCAGAGCCTTTGTCTGGAAACCAGAGGCATAAAAATTTCAATCAAAGGGGAATAACTCATGAACAGAAGGTAATTTCCGAATTGTATTACAGTATTCTGAGAGTGTTTTGCAAAGTCTAAAAGCTCTGAAAATTTGAACAAAATCCGTTCAGAAATGAGGAAGATATGAAGCTTCAAAGTTGGCGTCTAGGAAAAAAAAAAAAGAATAATAAGAATAATCTTAACCATCAGAATCAGTAGAAGGTCTTCCATTGGAAACGGAAGACCTTAAAAATGAGACAAAAATAACTTGTCTTATTAAATGTTCATCAAAGACCAAGAGAAGCCAGTGTAACAGTGCAACAATTTCAACAAGGAATTAAAAGAGTACAGAAGCACTGATAGTTTGTTTTTATACTGTCTGGTGAGAGTGATAAATGGGGAACAGATTAGAACCTAATTTTTGAACTGTTAATGAATACTAATAAAACTAATTATTTTGTTGATCCTGATCACCCTATTTTTCTTGCTTTTGGGCAACAAAGCTTCACCTTTCTTTTCATTTCATACTCTATGGATCTTCTAAATTGTTGTATTATACTCAGGTGACCGTTAAGGCCCTTGGGCCTCTTGTTTGGATAAGTTTTTGATAAGAATATGTACTTTGAAATAAGAAAAAATACACATCTGAGTAACCGAGTACCATTTTTAGTATTCGATACTCGGACGTTCGATCGAGTACCCGGTTAACCGGGTACTCGTTGACATCCCTAATACATACGCATCTTCACCTAAGATGAAATAATTAAGTTAACATTTTATGAGAAAAAAAATCCCTCTCATATGACATTCTTTGATGATGCAAACTTTATATATTATTTCAGTTCACAAACAAAAATGTTTGAAAAAAAGAAATCAATTAAGATTTAATGACCTTGAGGTTTCTTCAAATTTATGAAATCTGAAAGCAACTGAATCAATTGATTCAAAATTTCAGGCAAAGGAAGTTAAAATAAAAAGATAATGTGAATAGAACCTACTTGTTGAACCTGATGTAAAGGCATACCCAAAATAAATTTGAAATCTCCAACAACATCCTTTCACAGAGACTAACTTAGTTTCAAATTCTTGTTGTTTATCTCTTCAGAGACAAGGTTTCTGATTGGTTAGCTTGAATACCCACAATGCAACTCAAGAGAAGTCTAGTATAGTGTAAAAATTCTAAGTCCACACTTATTCTGGCCATTACCATACTGATCTTCACTTATAAGTGAAGTATAAGTGAAATATTCACTGATACTTGACTAATCTTCACTTATAAGTGAAGTATAACAAAATCTGTTTCTCACTTATACTTACTTTGACTTATAGTACACTTATAAGTAAATTTCAAAACTTAGAGGTGACTTATAAGTGGCTTATAAGTGAAGTATAAAACTCTTATAAGTTTCTATTGGTTTTTTCTGTAAGGGATCTGGTGCTAGGGTGGGGCTCTGTTGAATAGATAGTGAAAATGCATTATTTCTTTAAAAATCCTCTCCTCTGCTCCTTGGTATTAAGCAAACAAACTAAATGTATAGCTATGATGAGGAAGGTTGCCTTTTCCAAATTGTGAATTTCATGGCCCCTGGGTCAGGGCTTCTGGTGTTAGGGCGGGCTCTAATAATTATATGAAGTGTAAATGCATTAATTCTTTGAAAATCTTCTCCTCTGCTCCTGGGTATCAAGGTGATTAACTAAGTATATAGTTATGATGAGGAGAAAGGCCTCTTCTAAAATTGTGAATAACATGGCCTCTGGGTCAGGGGTTCCAGTGTTAGGGCAGGCCTCTAATGATTGTGTTGTGAAAATGCATTATTTCTTTGAAAATCTTCTCTCCCCCTGTATATAAAGAAGATAAACTAGGTGCATGGTTATGATGATCAAGGATGCCTCTTCCAAAATTGTGAAATTTGTGGCCCAAGGGTGAGGGTTTCTGCAGGAGGGGGCTCTATTGATTATAGTGAGGGGTTCTGCAGGAGGGAGGCTCTATTGATTATGTAGTGAAAGTGCATTAATTCTTTAAGAATCTTCTTCTCTGCTCCTGGGCATTAAGCCGATGTACTAAGTACTTGGTTATGATGATGAAGGATGCCTGTTCCAAAATTGTGAATCTTGTGGCCCCTGGGTCATGGGTTCTGGTGTTAGGGTCAGGCTCTATTGATCATATAGTGAAAATGCATAAATTCTTTAAAAATCTGTTTTCTCTTCCCCTGTATATAAAGAAGATAAACTAGGTGCATGGTTATGATCATCAGCACTCGTCATGCCATGTAGCAACCACTAATGATAAAAAGCCGCTAATGATACAAATATCATTATTGTTGCAATGCAATGCTTAATGTTATAAATTATTGCATCAATAGTTGACATTTTCAACTGCTTAATGATATAATTCTTTCATTGAGGGGTGATTTAGCATTAGCGGATGAGAATGTCAACTATTAATGCAATAATTTATGGCATTAAGAGTTGCAATTGCAACGATTAATGATATTTCTATCCTTAAGCGGCATTCATCATTAGCGGTTGGTACAATGCCACAACAAATATTTTATAAACCAGCTCCCATCATTCCACCTACTGCTTTAAATGTGTCAAATCCAGCAGAGGTAGAAAAACTGTGTCCAGATCTGAAGTATTTTAGTGGCATAAGCAGTTCAGGGACAGATGAACAAACTGTCAAAATGAAGTGACTGAATGAATGACAGCAAAAAGTAGCATCTGTCTTTTGAAGAAGATTTCCCTTGCACACTTTACTTTTTTGCCCTCTTTCCAAGATTAATAGGGAACTCTCAGTGAAGTTTAGAGCAATCTAAGTGAACTTAGATTAGCAATAAATTAAAAGTCATTCAAGTCGTGCTATGACCTGGAATTTTTTAAAAGCTTTTTAGTATGTGAGTGAATGGACACAAGAGATGTATCCAAGCGAATTTAGAATATTTTGAGAAAAAACTGACTTCAAAAATTAACTGAAGGGTTGCACCAGGTCTTGATGTCTTTGATTTTGTAAGAGGTCATTTGTTATATTTTTTGGTAAATGATGATGAAATTCTGTTTGCTTGTCAAACTTAAACACTGAGCAGGGCATTCGATCATAATCCTGTGGACATATTTCTAGATCTGTGTGTGTGTTGTTATTGTTTTTTTTGAAGGGGGGGGGGGATTTCGAGATTTAGTTTTCATCCAGCACAAATTAAGGATGTCTGGTTTACATTTATTGAGAAAATCTCTTTTTAGCTCACCTGAGCCAAAGGCTCAAGTGAGCTTTTCTGATCACAATTTGTCCGTTGTCTGTCGTCGTCGTCGTTGTCGTAAACTTTTCACATTTTCATCTTCTTCTCAAGAACCACTGGGCCAAATTCAACCAAACTTGCCACAAAGTATCCTTGGGTAAAGGGGATTCAAGTTTGTTCAAATGAAGGGCCACGCCCTCTTTCAAGGGGAGATAATTAGGAATTAGTGAAAAAATAATGGCATCATTTAAAAACTTCTTCTCAAGAACCACTGGGCCAGGAAAGATGAAACTTATGTGGAAACATCCTCAGGTAGTGTAGATTCAATTTTGTTCAAATCATGACCCCCGGGGGTAGGGTGGGGCCACAATGGGGGATCCAAGTTTTACATAGATATATATAGGAAAATATCTTTAAAAATCTTCTTCTTAAGAACAGCAAAGGCACGATTGGTCATATTTATATGGAAGCATCCTCAGGTAGTGTAGATTCAAGTTTGTTCAAATCATGACCCCCGGGGGTAGGGTGGGGCCACAATGGGGGATCCAAGTTTTACATAGAAATATATAGGAAAATATCTTTAAAAATCTTCCTCTTAAGAACAGCAAAGGCATGATCGGTCATATTTATATGGAAGCATCCTCAGGTAGTGTAGATTCAAGTTTGTTCAAATCATGGCCCCTGGGGGTAGGGTGGGGCCACAATGGGGGATCCAAGTTTTACATAGATATATATAGGAAAATATCTTTAAAAATCTTCTTCTTAAGAACAGCAAAGGCATGATTGGTCATATTTATATGGAAGCATCCTCAGGTAGTGTAGATTCAAGTTTGTTCAAATCATGACCCCCGGGGGTAGGGTGGGGCCACAATGGGGGATCCAAGTTTTACATAGATATATATAGGAAAATATCTTTAAAAATCTTCTTCTTAAGAACAGCAAAGGCATGATTGGTAATATTTATATGGAAGCATCCTCAGATAGTGAAGATTCAAGTTTGTTCAAATCATGACCCCCGGGGGTAGGGTGGGGCCACAACGGGGGATTAAAGTTTACGGAGGAAAATATAGGAAAAAGTCTTTTTCTCAAGAACAGAAAAGCCATGATTAGTCAAATTGATATGGAGGCATCTTTGGGTAGTGTAGAATGAAATTTGTTCAAATGAGGGCCCCCGGGGGTAGGGTGGGGCCACAATGGGGGATCAAATTTTTACAAATGAATATATGGGAAAAAATCTGCTGCTCAAGAACAACAAAGCCATTTGTTATATTGATATGAAAGCATCATCAGGTAGTTTAAAATTCAACACCCCCCCCCCCCCCCTCCCTGTAAACTTTTCAATACTGTACTGATTTTTGCTTTTTTTCCTAGCCAATGTGCTCAGGTGAACGATGTGGCCCATGGGCCTCTTGTTATGAGTATATTAAAAAATCATGCATATTTAGAATTTCTCTGCCTAGATGCTGAACTTTTTAACTCAGCTAATAAATTAGGTTGTGTTAGGGGAACTTTGTTTTAACATTTGCCCATTTGGAGTTTTCTTTACCTGTGGCTTTTGACATAATGATTTTTTCTTGGGAAAAATTGTAAAAGCCACTCTTACAAATATGTTTTCAAAATACAGTAATCAAGATTATTCTTCAATTGTAAGTGATTGTCAGTCTGTTAAGGGTTTTCATAGTAAATGTAATAATGATAATTGAATCAGTGCAGCTATATTTATAATAATTATAGATAACTAGAGCAGAGCTCGTTGCAAAGCAACGAGTAGGTCTTCCGTTGGAGCTGCGAACAGGAAGAAGTGACCTTGAGTCAAGGTCATGCCACATTCTAAGGTTATAAGCAATCTTGTAAGGGGTATCAACTTGCAATGTCTCACCAGTAGAAAGACAGTTAAGTAATGTTGTTTCTCCGTTGATGACCTTGAACTCGTTCAAATGACCTTGCATCAAACCATGACACACTCTGGTTATAAGCAAACCCCATCTATGTGTTACCGACTCGACAAGTTAACACATGTTCTTTCAGACCATTCATCCAGTCAAAACATTCTTTCCTTAGTGACCCTAAATTTAATCAACATGGCCGTAGGAACCGATGGAGGGGGGGGGGCGTGCCCCCCAATAATTTTGCCGATATATAGATTACTATAGTAGACATAGATACTATAGCTTGTGTCACCTCAATAAAAACGTCTGATAACCTTTTTTTTCTTGTCAAGGAATTTTTGGTAGTTGGTGACCTTTTTTTTTTTGCTTGTCAGGAAATTTATGTTAGTAGTGCCCCCTCAACTGTCAACTGAAAATGTATGGATGTGCCCCCCCCCCTCAAAAAACCCCCCCTGAATTTGCTTCCTATGGGCCTGACCAAGGCAATGATACACTCTGTATAATATCAGCGATACCCTTTTGTGTGTTTCGGACTTGACAAGTTCACAGTTTGCATTTATTGCATGATAGTGAGGGAGACATGAAGATTTCTTCGCCCATAAAAAATCATATTCCCCGAGGGCAACATGAAGATTTCTTCGCCCATGAAAAATCATACTCCCCGAAGGCAACGCCCGAGAGAAATATGATTTTTCATTTGCGAAGAAATCTTTATGTCTCCCTCACTATTATGCAATAAATTGTTTATAATACCGAATTAACCAAAATGCTGGAATTACAAAGGAGATCCAATGAATAAAGCAAACATGCATTTGATGAGAACGATATGAAAGATATGTAAGTTACAGGTACACCAATAGCCTCGTTTCATTAAAAAAAAATCCTACGTGACAAGTTTGTGTGATCACACCAGTAACATTCAAACACCATTACATTTTTACACATTTAAATCGACACAATCAATCAACGATAATATGTTGACGGTGCGACCGCTGGGCGAGTGCATTGTTCACTTAATTTTAAGATCCGCCTCTTCAAACAGCACGAGACATTTGGAACGTCTAGACTGTGACGTCTCATGACGTATATTAGCTGTATTTCCATAAACGAATTTTGAAAAGTGCAAACATTTTAACAAAGAACGTTTAATCTGCTATCTGTATGCAATTCCATTAATTAAGGTGATTTTTTGGGATGAATTTTTAGTTGTTGTTACCGCGCGAACGAAGTTAGCAGCGTCGCTATAAACGATCTAACTCCTCACTCGTTTAATTGTGACGTCACAATCGTGAAACACGACGTTTTGTTGCAGGGCAAACATGATTGACACGTGATTTTCTCGGCCAATCAAATTCTATTTTACTAGTGATTTTTCACTTGTAAGCTAGTTTTCACAGAGGTATAATAAACGTTTTTTTAGACCATACATCGAAATAAATTATCATAATTTCTATAGTCGTAATTTATTAGGTTCAACTCATTGCTTTAAAGGATCATTGTAAATGTTTTATGCCCGATTTGGATACTGAACAACGTGTGATTTTTGAAACACTGATGCCCCCATATGGCATCTTATGGCAAAAGTTAAAAGTTTCTCAAATGCAAGTCAAACTCCATGGTCAAGATCAAAAGATAAAAAAAAATGTTATTACCCAAATTAAGGTCTTGAACAAAGAATATACTGTGAAATATATACTAGTATGAAAGCCACAGCAGCAACAGTTTAAAAGTTATGGCCAAGGTTAATTTCTTTAAAAGGTCGAACTCCAAGGTCAAGGGATCATATTTGTTTGTACTTGAGGGAAGGTCTTAATTGTTACAAGGAATACACATGTGGTATTAAAAAAGCCTTAGCACCAACTGTTCAAAAGTTAAAACCAAGGTTAAAGTTTTTCAAAAGTAGGACATACTCAAAGGTCAAGGTAAAATGGTCAAAATTAAAGGTATACAATGACAGGCCTTGTCACAAGAAAATTACCTATGTAATATAAAAGCCCTAGTACTAGTCATTCAAAAGTTATTGTCAAGGCTAAAGTTGTTTAAAAGTTGGTCAAACTTCAAGTCAAGGTCAAATGGTCAAACATATTTATACCCAAGGAGGAGACTTATCACAAGGGATACAGATGTGAAGTATAAAAGCCATAGCACCAACTGTTCAAAAGTTTTGGCCAAGGTTATAGTTTGGTAAAATTTTGCGAAAGAGGATCAAACTCCAAGTTCAAGGTCAAGAGGTCAAATATGTTGGTACCTGAAGGAAGTCCTTGTTACTAGGAATACACATAAGAAATATGAAAGCAGTAGTTCCAACCAATCAAATTTTATGGGCATAGTTAAAGTTTTTGCGGACAAAGAGGCTAACACAGTCTAACAGACAAATAGACAGGTGGACAGGACAAAAACTGTATGCCCCCCGGATCTTCGATTACAGTAGCATAATAAAATGTCGGCGTCTTTGGGTTTTCGCATTGGCCTTAAATCTGAAAATCCAAAGGATTACAAGGTGCATTACGATACGCTTTCACATCATGTTCCATAACGCAGAGCATATTGTCTGCAAAGATAAATATTTAATTCAGTATTTAATTAGCTATGCATAATTATCTATGTTGTTTTAAAAAGGAAATATAAAAAAAAAAATTGTTTTATATTTTTCGATGTATAGATATACAGAAAATGTTTTTCAATTTTACATTACATTTTTGCTGGGTTTCGCCTATGTATGACCGTAGAGAAACAAAGAGTGGGGAGGGTGCAAGCAGCAACTAAATCAAAATTTACATATTAAAACTACAACAAAAGACTATTTTCAGAAGGTCTGCCCCCCCCCCTACAATCCGTACAACGGACCTGCGAGAAAAATACTGATCCTACATTCAGAGTCCCAGGGCACCAGGAAAGAGTACTAGTGGCAAAAAGAGAATATCGGTTTATTTCAGTCTATAATTCGAATCAAAATATCTTCTCCTCAAGAGTCTTCTTTCTTTGAGTTCTTCCCAGTGATCGTGTGATTTATTTCATTTAATTTACGTTCTGTACTGGACTTGGAAAATGAGGACATCTTTAGGTTCCTGAGCTGGCTTGAAGCCCGCAGAACAGATTTTCTGCTTTATGATAAATTCAAGTGATATGTAATTCGGTATTAATTTTTTGTTGATTTTATTAATGTTAATTTCATCAAGAAATATGAAAAATTAATGTTTTAACTATACATAGTGAGGCATTTTTTGTGTGGAACGATTATTTTGGGGTTTTCACGATTTTTTCATATGGTACACATGATGAGAAAGTGCAATAAATATAATTTGTGGAAAAAATGTCCAACAAGCCCCGGGGTTGAATATCGGGGGGGGGGGGGGGGGGAGGGGTCTGTCCACAAGTACCTGTTGTCAAGCCCGTAGAAAACAATTTCAGTTTTTTTTTTGGGGGGGGGGGGGCAAATAGAAATTTCCACAGGTACTTGTACTCGATTTTTTCCTATGGTACACATGATGAATAAATGTAATAAATATAATTTGTGGAAAAAAATGTCCAACAAACATTGGGGTTGAATTTGGGGGGGGGATCCTGTCCACAAGTACCTGTGGAAATTTCTTGATACATAAACAGAACTTAAAAGCATGTATTAGACATCTTTTGAAGGGGAGAGGGCACGGCCGTAATTAAAAGTTATATAGAGACTAGGAAGGAATGAACTGTCATTAAATTTTGGTTAAGAACTATTACCTAAACTCTTCACTTTCACATTTTCAATTACAGATTCTTGTTTTTAAAAAGCTATACATGTACATTTATATGTATCTATTAGATGCATAAATTATGTTATTAATCATTTTATCTTAAAGGAAAAGTAAAAATCTCAATCAAACTTGTTCCGCATATTATGCTCTCTGATTCATTACTCAACAGATGCTTCATATACATGTAAGAAGGGACGACTGCAGACTGCAGGTGTGATAAATTCACAGCATGCAGCTCCAGCCTTAATTCCAACTTTGTTCCAAAATATTATTATTCAACGCAAAAAATTAGAATTAGCCGATAGAATATTTTGAATCACTTCGGAAATGCTGCCGTAACACCAGACTGAGTTCACAATATCGAGTGATTTTGATTGACAGGTGTAGCGCCGTTGTGCATGGATTTCGTGTAATTATACATGTACTGCAGATTGTGGTTGAAAATAATACACAAACAGATGTAAAGAAAAGATATTGTATACTGTACATATATTTGTTAAGAACCAGTTCATTCATGAAACGAATTTAGTCGTAGTATGTGGGCCCATGTTAGATTAGAGGTTGATTTACTAGTAGAATTTCAATGGACCACAGTCATTTAGGGTATTCCGAATCACCCCGCACATCGCGACTCTCGGTAATTTACCTTACCGCTGTACCTCGCACGACACATGCACAGGTGTGACAACCAAACAGTCATTATTAGTAAGGTCTATACTTATTGCATACAACAAATAAAGAGGTAAACATAATGCGTTAACTAAAAGAATTAATTATTTTAATTAATTAACTTCCTATCCTTTTCGAAGAAAATGCCCGTGTAGAAACGTATTTCTCATCGATGTCGTGGCGTTGTTGGTGGATGAAACATGGCATATAAGGTATCGATAGAACGGCAATTTTATAAGCTTTTGTGAGTATTATTTGTTTTTTATAACACCTCAAAAATATACTAGTTATGGCCGCATTTTTAGCCCCCTACAGTTTCGAACCACGTGTGTACATGCCCCTAGCCAAATAAATTGCACACGCTACATGTATACTTGTTATATGTCAGATTATTATTTTTTTATAACATTGTTTTTCTTAAATGCAAGGGGTATGAAAGTAATGATTTGACAAAGCAAGAGCTATAATAAGACTATCCCGGGTCCCGGTATACACTTGATCAGTGTTGATCAATGTTCATATGTACGAGTACACGTATGCAAATAATTCGATAGCTTTTGAAGATTTCAACATACATTTTTGTAACACGCATATTTGTAATAACCACTTTATATACAAAACAAAATTTCATTCTCTTATATGGTAATATGGACGTCGTAATAGATCTGACTGAATGTTTGACATGCCTGTTTCAAAAACGTTTCCTAAGTTATCTTAAGATATGCCTAAGTTATAACTTTAGAATTTCCTAAGATTTATCACAGCTGTATCGCGAAACAATCTTATCTAAAAAAAAATTTATAAGTCATTTTTTAAGTTGTGCCTTTAAGGACTAATAAAATAACATTCCCGCTCTATATACAACTCTCAGTATGGTATATATTTTTAGATTCAAAAAGGAAGAGTGCGAGGATTGGGGATTGCCCCCACTTTTAAAGGATTTGGACACAAGTATGCTTAACTTTGCGAAGTGTGTTGCTAGATCTAAGCATTCACAGACACACCCTTTCAAGCCATCTTCCCTTCCGAGCACACGATATTTGTATTTTAATTTTTAAACATTGTTCTAGGTGTTATACATTTACTTTATTTTGTTCTTATAAGGTATCTACATGTAAATAAAATTTTAAAATGAATGCTTCGTAGCGAACACATGCGAGTTTATATTTTTCAAACAATCTTTGCCAATTACTACACTGCATGTACACGTTAGTTGTTTGTGCGGTGTAGAGCAACAATGTATTTCAACATCGAGGTGCCCGCGGCTCTCTGTGGCCACGTGTATGTAAACGAGGACTGGACTACAACACGTAAAGACACAAAGCGGCAGAGATGGATGAAACTGTTTGCTATATTACAAAGACTTGAATTATAGTACATGTATATTTGAAGGAATTTTTATTTATGTTAATGTTTATTTAATTCTATAAATAATAAATGGACATTCACAAGAGTGATGGTAAAAATAATATGTGCGTAGCATGCGTAGTAATTACAATTATTTACCGAAGCCCCCATTCAATTACAATTGCAGATGAATTAAAATACAATAACACGGGATAGAGCAATACTTTTTTTTAAATGTATTGTTGCGTGAACAGACAAAAACAGCGATTAAAATTCAAAATGATTTTTATGCACCAGTGTTTGGAATTAAGATTATAAAAGATCGGTAAAGTAATCTTACTGATTCGATATAATTAAAAACATAACTTTCCATTAATTAATAGCTCTCTGTGCAAAATTGACATTATACGCGATCACAAATACTAGCTTTGTTTATGGCCACAGGTGGCTAGTACACTGGTGACCTCGATCAACAGCGTGGGATTCGCGCGTTGGGTTACATAACTAAACATCGAGCTGAACATGGAGACCGTAATATGCATACAGCTAATGATCGTGAATTATTCAATGCATACAGTTTAGAATCACTTACAAAGTTTGTTGTAATAATAAACGTAGAAAGATAGATTTAATATTCTCCGCTTTTGAACACTATTAACCTAATTTAAAAAAGAAGAAAAGAAAGACTAGTTGTAATAAATACTTTAATAGTGAACCATAAACCACGTTTTAAACCTTATTAAAAGGAAAATTAACATTAAATACCGCAGGGTATATTATTGATAGCAAGTCTGTTTAAGTTATACACATGAAGAGGTCTGATTTTCTTGCTGAATGAAAAACGTTACCTGTTTACCTGGCCTGCTTTCTAATACGTATTACGCAATACCCATGGTATACTCGAACAAAACAACATTTTCATTAGATCAAAAAGGTGTAAAAGAACAATTTTGTTCCCAAGATCCAGATCGAAATATTTACCGTTTTTGAGTTATAAAGCAAAAACTTTTAAGGGCCCAAGATCCCTAATCATAGGGGCCAGCCCCTTTTAAATAGTATAATATAAAAGCCCTTGCAATTATGCACAACTTTTGTTCTACATGTCTTAACAAAATATTTCAAGTTTTCAAGATATAAAGGAAAATATGTCAAATTTTTTGCTGTTTTCCGCGTTCTAACTTTTGACCCCTCTCTAGCGCCATTTTTAATGCAAAAATCAAGAAAGAAAAACCGATGTGCACAACTTCAATGCTTCTTCTTTTCAATTTCAAATGGTATTGTGCTCAAATTATTACAATTTCCGAGCCTTTGTCTGGAAACCAGAGGCATAAAAATTTCAATCAAAGGGGAATAACTCGTGACCAGAAGGTAATTTCCGAATTGTATTACAGTATTCTGAGAGTGTTTTGTAAAGTCTAAAAGCTCTGAAAATTTGAACAAAATCCGTTCAGAAATGAGGAAGATATAAAGCTTCAAAGTTGGCGTCTAGGAAAAAAAAAAAAAAGAATAATCTTAATCAGTACAATCAGTAGAAGGTCTTCCGTTGGAAACGGAAGACCTTAAAGATGAATAGTGTAATTTTTTTCAGCTACATTAATCATTTTCTTGTTATTCCTACTTAGATTACTCTTCCCTGGTGAGATTCCTTGGTGGCCAACCAGGAATACAGAAAATTGATCTACCTGGACCCTCACGATTGAATGAACTTCAAGGTACATTATTATTCAAAGTACTGTATCATCAGCTCAACATGTTTCTAACATTACTCAAAAAAAAAGATTTCAGTCTGTCTTTACTGCAATTATCAGTCTACATGATCCATTCTGGAATACCGATCCCGATGTATTTTCATAGTATTTAAATATAAGTTTGTGTAGTAACTGAATATGATACAGTTTCAAAGTACAGTATCAGGAGCTCATGTATTAATGCTAATTATCAAAACCCTGCCTCTTAAAACTCAAAATTCAAAAGTTAAATTAAACTGCCCCGGGTATTTTTTGCAATGTAGGTCAAGTGGATTTTAATGCTGGTATTTTTCATAATGACTTGTGATAAATAGTGCACATGCTAAATAGCACAGGCTTAACTTAAATGTCAAAAATATGCTGTATATCGGTGCTATGAATTGTTTTGAATAGTAGGTCAAGGGTCACATGTTCAGTAACCATGGTAATTTACAAAAGCCATGGTGCCAAGCAATATATGTGCAAAATATCAAGTCCATACCTCTTACAGTTCTCGAGATATAGGGTGTGACAGACAGACAGACACCGGGTGAAGTGATCCCTAAGTGCCGCTCTGCTCTACAGTTACACAAAAAGGACTGCAACATGTGGACCATATGCATGTGTTTATAGATTGTAAAATAAAAGACTTTTTTCTCTTGATCTGAGACATAAATTTTTCATCATGAAGTAGACGATAATACATTGCAAAATCAGTATCACATCCCATTTCAACCTGACTCCAATATCGGCCAGATCGAGGGCTGATATTTATAATTGATTGAGGGTTGATATGGGATGTGATACTGATTTTGCCATGTACATGTATTGTTGTTAGCTCAGCTGAGCTGAAAGCTCAAATGAGCTTTTTTGATCACTCGGTGTTCGTTCGTCTGTCTGTCTGTCCATCCATCTGTAATCTTTTCAAATTTTCAACTTCTTCTCAAAAACCACTGGGCCAATTTTTACCAAAATTGGTACAAAGCTTTGAATTCCGGAGTGAAGGATATTCCAAATTATTAAAATGAAGGGCCAAGCGCCCCTCCAAGGATAGATAATTGAGAAAAGGCAAAAATAGGGTTGGGTCATTAAAAAATCTTTTTCTCAAGAACCACTGAACCAGAAAAAACTTACGTGGAAGCTTTCTGAGGTGGTGTAAATTCTAAATTATTCAAATCATGGTCCCTGGGTTAGGGTGGAGCCACAATAGGGAATTAAAATTTTACATTGAAATATATAGAAAAAATCTGTAAAAATTATTTTCCCAAGAACCATTGGACCAGGAAAGCTGAAACTTATGTGGACACTTCCTGAGGTAGTGTAGATTCTGACTTCTTTAAATCATGGCCCCCGTGATGTGATGGGGCCACAATAGGGAATCAAAGATTTACATTGAAATATACAAGAAAAATCTGTTAAAATCTTCGTCTCAAGTACCATTGAACCAGAAAATCTATAAGTTACATGGAAGCTTTCTTAGGTAGTGTAGATTTTTAGGTCACCTGAGTCACTCAGGTGACCTATTGCTATCTGTATTCATCTGTCATCGTTCGTTGTCAATCGTCATGAACTTTTGAACATTTTTAGCTTCTTCTCTGGAACAACTGAACCAATTTCAACCAATTTTGGCATAAAGCATCTATAGATAAATAGATTAAGGAGAGTAAAAATTTTGAAATTTATAGCCCCCCGGGACCTGAGGGATGGGGCTAAACCATCAAAATTAATGCAATCTTTAAAAATCTTCTTCTTTACTCCTGGACATCAAACAGTCAAACTGTTGGCAGCATGATTGTAATAAGCATTGAGCCCTCTACCAAAATTGTGAAATTATGCATGGCCCCAGGGTCAGGGGTTCTGGCACTAGGGTGGGGCTCTAATGATAATAAAGTGAAAATGCATTAATTCTTTAAAAATCTTTTCCTCTGCTCCTAGGTATTTAGCTGATGAACTAAGTACATAGTTATGATGAACAAGAGTGCTTCTTCCATAATTGTGAATTTCATGGCCCCTGGGTCAGGGCTTCTGGTGTTAGGGCGAGGCTCTAATGATTATATAGTCATAGTGCATTAATTCTTTGAAAATCTTCTCCTCTGCTCCTGGATATTAAGCCAATGAATTAAGTACATAATTATGATGAGGAATAGTGCCTCTTCCAAAATTGTGAATTTCATGGCCCCTGGGTCAGTGGTTCTGGTGTTAGTGCGGGCTCTAATGATTATATAGTGAAAATGCATTAATTCTTTAAAAATCTCCTCTGCTCCTGGGTATCAAGCCAATGAACTAAGTACAAAGTTATAATGACGAAGAGTGCCTCTACCAAAATTGTTAATTTCATGGCCCCTGGATCGGGGGTTCCTTGGGGGGGGGGGGGGGCTTATTTATTATATACTGAAAATAAATCAATGCTTTGAAAATCTTCTCCTCTGCCCCTTGGTATTAATTAAACAAACTAAATAAATAGTTATAATGAGAAAGGGTGCCTCTTCCAAAATTGTGAATTGGGTGGGGCTCTATTGATTAATTAGCAAAAATGCATTAATGCTTTGAAAATCTTCTCCTCTGGCCCTGAGTACTAAGCAAACAAACTAAATGCAATAATATCAATGTAAATATATTAAATATAATTATTTCTTTGCTTCTGGGTATCTAGGATGCAAACAGTGTACACAATTGTAATAAGTGAAGCAGTCCCTGTAAGACTTGGGAAAACCAAGTACTATCCCAAGGAGATCACCTGGGTCCAGCACATAACAATAAGCAAGGGTATTTTTACCAGATTTTTGAAATTCTTGGGCAACATTGCTTTGTCTTTCAGTTAATTTAGTTTTATACTTCTATGGATCCTTTCCAGTGTTGTATTATACTCAGGTGACCATTAAGGGCCACAATAGGGAATAAAAGTTTTACATTATAATAATATAAAGAAAAAATCTTCTCAAGAACCTCTAGGCCAGAAAAGCTGAGACTTATGTGGAAGATTTCTTATGTAGTGTAGATTATAAATTGTTCAAATCGTGGCTGCTGAAGATAGGGTGGGACCATGATAGGGAATCAAAATACTGCAATGAAATATATAAGAAAAATCTTTTAAAATCTTCTTCTCAAGAACCATTGGACCAGAAAAGCTAAAAATTATGTGGAAGCTTTCTGAGGTATTGTAGATTCTAAGTTGTACAAATCATGGCCCTCAGGGTCAGGATGGGGCCAGAATAGAGAATCAAAGTTTTACATTAAAAATAAAGGAAAAAACTTTTTAAATTTTCTTCTCAGGAACCTCTGGGCCAGAAGAGCTGAAACTTAAGTGGAAGCTTTCTTATGTAGTATAGAGGATAAATTGTTCAAACATGCCCCCCCCCCCCCTCCTGGTTAGGGTGGGGCCACATTAGGGAAACAAAGTATTGAAAAAAATCTTTAAAAATTATTTTCTCAAGAATCAAAGTGACTCGGGTGAGTGTTGTGGCCCTTAGGCCTATTGTTTTCATTATATATTTGAGAAGTAAATGTTGACAATTCATATATATATATATATATATATATATATATATATATATATATATATATATATATATACTAGACTTTGACCTGTGCGTGCACGGGTTGACATTGTTTTGAATGCATCCATGTGCATATCGGACATTTACAAAATAGATACATCGACACATTCATATATTGTAAGGTACTTTGAAATAAACAATGAATGTGAATATAATTCTGTTTTGTTTTTTTTTTTTCTTTTTTTTTCAAAAACGGCGTAGCGCAGAATGGGTTTGACCCAAAGTTAGCTATAAATCAAGTCATGAGTTCAAATCACGCCGGAGCTTACATAAATTTCACCTTTCCAAACAAATTTAATAAAAGAAATTATGGATATTTATTGAAAATATGACAACAACAAAGAGCTGAGCACTGCTGATACATATCAAGCAAAGTAGTGAAAATGAAAATGAAGAAATTTGTTCAGCTGGTATTTTTACACAATTAGTTATTAAACTAAATGTGTAAAAATTTTTGTAACAATTTTAACACTGCAGGTCTCAACTTGTTCAAAATATGACCTCAACAATAAAAGAGTTATTAAGCACTGCTAATACATATAGTTTATATATACACAGATAATAGACATGTATATAATCTGTAAAAGCAGAAATGAAAATGGACAAATGTGCTATACTGGTATTTCTACACAATTTAGCAGATGTGAAGCAGAACAGATTATCTTGCAAATACACCCCCCCCCCCCCCCAAAAGAAAAAACATACTGGTTGTTCAAGAGATCATAATAAAAATTAAGAATATCAAATGTACTTTATTGCGTGGACCCTGAGGTCCACGCAGAAAATATATTAGCGGAGTTAAACTGGATGCCATGGGCTTACGTCAGGCTACACATGCGCGAGGATGCTAGAGAGTTCGCCTCTAAGACAACTTGCCCATAGAACAATTCGCCCTATTCGAATTAGAATATGCCAATCATTGGCAAACCTCGCTTCTAAAATCTGCACATCGTATTTATGTATTCTTTGGCGTAACCAAGATCTGAATTTCTCTTTAATACATATATCCTTATATACAAACTAAACTCTGGTACAAGCATTTTAAATAAGTAGGAAGAACTTATAGAGATAGCTTAACAGCTTGAACATGTTGAATTAAAACCACTAGGTTTTTTAAAAAGATAGTCTTTGCCATGTTTACCGGCATTAGTTTTGTGCATCAAGGTTTGCAAAATAATTTGATAGGCAGCAATCTAAATATAGCTTGATAAAGGCCTGTAGCAATATTTTTCCATGTGGGGGAGAGGGAGAAACATCCAAAAAAAAATCTGCTTACTACAGATCTGTGCTACATGTGTACCATCTATCTTTCCAATGATAGGATACTTCCGTATAAATCTAGTACAGATGTCAAGTACCAGCCGTTAAGCATTACATGTATCGAAATAGCCCGATTTTTTTTCAGTTAAATGACAAAACTATAGGCCAATCGGGAATAAAATTTAACAACTTTGCTACGAAAGTACAATCACTCAAAGTAGGCAGATCATTGTAGAAAATGTTAACGAAAGGTATACCTGTGCCACCTTTCAGAGTAACCAATGAACTCGTCAATGGATGCATTGACGGTCGTTGTAACAAGAAGAGATATGGGTTACCCCATATCCAAAATATTCGACTTTTAATTTACTCCAATTTTCACTAGAAAAAAACTGTACATGTTATGAAACTGGTGTATAGTTCTTCATGTCTGTAGCAAATACCGTCACCAGTCTAAGCGTCATTAGCAAACGGTACACACACCTGTGATTGCAAGACCAAATAGCCTAGGTCTACACACGTGCGATAAGATCAATCGCATCTTCCCAGACCTTCTGCCGAGAAGTTACAATTGCAGGTGTTGTATATTAACCATTCCGTTATTTAAAAGAGACAGAGAAAAAAAACCCACACACACACAAAATAAATCTTTTTTGTGTTTTTAAATTGATCGAGTTAATCGATAACTTAGCATTGTTTAAGATAACTCGAGATCCTTTAGTAAAGGGGGGGGGTTCTAAGTCACACCACGGGCACTTACATTCAAGCCCATAGCAACGGTTTTCAAAGGGGGCAACCTCCAAAAAGAGTTGACAAGCAGAAATAAATAAATAAATCAACAACCTGTGCACCACCCTTTAAAATCCTATTGGGGGGGGGGGGGGTTGGGGGGGGGCTTCGTCTAACTTTTTGGTACATTTTGATTTCTTTTAAATGTTTGATTTTCTGTATTTTGAACCTTTCCGCAACAAAAAGTGCGGGGAGCTTCCAATACAAATTGAAACTTATATATTCAAATTCTAACAAAAGATTTTTTTAAAGAAAAAGTGAGCCCCCCTCCCCCATCTACTATGGGACATTTTGAACCTTTCTCTTCATTGATTAAAATATCCCCATAATATAAGGAGATAAATATTGTCCTTTACAAAAATTTTGATATTTCTTAGGCAAAATTTGTACATGACAATTAATTTTGCATAAGAAATATTAAAATTTTTGTAAAAGGATAATATTCTCTTATGGATACTCCCTTTCATTACTTTTTATGCATACTTCTTAAAGTTAGTTACTTTAGAGGATGGTCCAAAAATGGCATAGCCATACGTTCGTTCGCTGGAATCTTCCGATGATATCAAAGTGAAATATTTCATGTTAAATGTGGGTGGTCGAGGCCTGGGACCGGTATTGTGAAGGTAAACGGAGGAAGCAATAAGCAAAACAGAAAGGGCAGAGATTGAAGTACTTAATACTTTATTGAAAATACTAGATTTAATATATATATATATATATATATATATATATATATATATATATATATATATATATATATATATATATATATATATATATATATTACAGAATAAACATTCTCTCTCTCTTTCTCTTTTTGCAAAAATAAAGGGGGTTCCAACACCTGAACCCCCCTTCCCTGGATACGCCAATGGAGATTACGATACCTGCACGCTTAAGCCTCTTTTAATTCTGTTGTTAATTTTAAAGGCTAAATTACAATTGTGATAGATACCTAGATCAACATTTCATATTCATATCATTTCAAGGTCATGATTTTTTTCTTATCATTACAGCCTAATCAAGCAGACTTAAATAATGATGAAAATTAGAAAAAAAAGATTAAACTTAATTACACCTTTAAAACACACTAAATCTAGAAATTTTCTTTGAATTTCGTTTCGAAACACATGCATATGGTCCACGTATTGCAGTCCTTTTTTAAAGGACAGCAACTTGTATATAATATAAGAAAATGCTCTCATGACTGTCTGTTTTGATAAAAATTAATGTAATATCCTTGATTTAATAATATTTTGAATCGATTTGATTAAAACAAAAACCTCGGTTTTTGAATAATTTTGATTCAATTTTTGGAAACAATATGTTTGCTTCAGTTGTGTTTAAACCTGTTATAGTTATTGAAAATTCGAAATAAATAGTTTTACATGTAGTAACCAATTTGAAAGTTTTTTCATCTTTTTATAATTCAACAAATGTAATGTGTTTTACTTTTTAGCTCACCTGAGCTGAAAGCTCAAGTGAGCTTTTCTGATCACATTTTGTCTGTCTTCAGTCTGTCTAGCTGTCTGTCTGTTTGTAAACTTTTCACATTTTCGACTTCTTCTCCAAAACCACTAAGCCAATTTCAACCAAACTTGACACAAAGCAATTCCTTATGTGAAGGGGATTCAAAATTGTTAACATGAGGGACCACGCCCTTTGCCAAGGGGGGATAATTAAGAAATATTGAAATTTTTTGGTAAATCTTTAAAGATATTCTTCTCAAGAACCATTTGACCAGGGAAGTTGAAACTTATGTAGAAGCATCCTCAGGTAGTGTAGATTCTAAATTGTTAAAATCATGACCCCCAGGGATAGGTTGGGGCCTCAATGGGGGTTTGAAATTTTATATAGTAATATATAGGGAAAATCTTTAAAAATCTTCTTCTCAAGAACCTTTTGGCCAGGAATGTTGAAACTTATGTGGAAGCATTCTCAATTTCGTTTAAATCTTATCATGACCTTTCATGATCCCTGGGAGTACGGTGGGGCCACAATGGGGGAGGGGTATCCATGGGAGTATTTATAGGAAATTTTTTTATGAATTTTCTTTTCCAAAACTACTTGACCAGAGAGGTTTTCTGAAATGTAAATTCATATAATGTACATTCAAATTTGATGATGACGATCACAACGGGTCATGATAGGTTCAACCACAATGGAAGAGGGGGGAACAGAATATTTACTGTAAATTTTACATATGAAAATCTTTGGAGAAAAATCTCAAAGTTAGAATATGTATCAAAAACTTAATATAAAAAACTAAATTTGTTCAGATATTTCTGATTTGTTTAAGCTGTTTGGGTTAGAGTAAATCACCATAGTTGCTCAGGTGAGCGGTGTGGCCCATGGGCCTCTTGTTTATACTAAGTATAAAATATATGGGAAACATAAATTATCATTATCTTAGGTAAGGCAAGCAAGGGTATCCTAAGTAGGAAAGTAGGAATTTGAAGGTACTTCTTGCTGCAATAATGATGGGGGTGGGGTACAACTCTTTTTGGATCATACAATATCATTTCCATTTTTTTTAAATTAAAATCATACAATGTAATCAGGAACATTTTAAAATAAATGTTTCTAATGTTATTATTCAGAGCATAATTTTTTCCAAAATATTTAGTAAAGTTTGAGTTTACCGCAAACTTTGAAGTTTACTGACCTTTACCGATTTTATTTTGGGACAGCCAATGAGAATTTGGGAGCGGATCTTGAACTGAATATGGGAATTTTCCTTACTTCATACGTAAATAATGCAGCAAAAATAAAATACATACCTCATAAACATTTATATATCTGTTTAGTGATTACATCACATGAGAACTGTCATGGCTTCTGAAGAAGACAACTTGTTTTCACGCTGGTGTATTTTTTCTTGTGGCGATTTAATAAAACATAAGTTTGTTTGCTACGATTAAATATAATTCATTTCATCATTGAATAAATATTTTTACGATCTTAATTTTGTCCCACCTCATAGTTTTGAGATTTACTATGCATGGATTAAATTTTACAAACAATCGATATTTTAGCAGCATTGATAGAATGAAGTGTACGGGCCGCAAGGGCTGACTTCAGACTACCTATCAAGCGTAGTTACCACAACAACCTTTACATATTTAGAAGAACAGGCTGTCCCTTCTATATAACGTACCGAAGATCAATAACAATAATTTACATATTTCACCCACTTTTTTTTTAAAGTTAAAGAAATTTTTGGAGGTGAAGTTATAAATCTCTGCAGTGAAGGCAATAGTAAACATGGCGAACAAACTCAAGTTGCAATCATTTAGACACATTTCAAATTGAAAATATTGGTTATATTGACGTTATTTAATTATTTCGATTTATTTCAAAGTTAAGAAATGAAAATAATGTTATTGTAATTTTTGGCGGAAAAAGAATGCCTTCTTCACTAAGATGTGATTCTAGCTGGAGTTGTACCCCCCCCCTTTCCTCTCAAAAAAGCATAAAAGAACGGAAGGATAAAATAAAATCGGGTAGCTACATTAATACTGCTCCTACGATCATGAGCTTTTTGCCTCCGTTGAGATGACCAGAGACATTAAATAACATATAATAGATGTGTCTCCGAGATGGCGAAGGATTACCCACGTGGCCACAATATCACACTTGCATGGATAAACTCAGAAACATTAATACAAATACGTGTAAAATTTCATTGGAAGTTTGCTTTATATTTTGTTTATATATATTTATGATTTCTTATTAGAGAAAATTATAAAATATCAAAGATATGTCTACTTAGTACAAATTACTTAATTTTGTCTTCTCTGATTTGAACACCGTGATTTAGCGTGCATGTAATACGCACGCGCAAGATTGTAAAATCCAAAAAATCCAGATGATTTCCGGAATTTTTTGAGGAATTATCGTTGATTATTAATTAGTGAAGCTTAATTGAGAAAAAATAAAAACAAATTGGTAATCTTCAAGTACCAATGATGTTTAAAATATATAAAACAAACAACAGTACTCTTCCGATTTATCGGTATTAAAGGCCAAAAATTTGAGTCTATTGTTTTAACAAAGTAGTGTATATATATATATATATATATATATATATATATATATATATGTTAATACATTTTATAGAAATTGAATGTGTACTTATCTTTTGATTGAGTATTTCTGTTTTTCATCATTTTATCCAAAGGCATTACATTCAGTGATAAGAATTAGAATAATTATAAATCAACAAAAAAGTTACTAATATTTGGAATATGATACCAAATATCCAAAATTGCAATTTGAATAAATTTGATTTAAAAAAGGAAAAGATCTGAGGTATTCCATGATAAGTACAAAGGTGTTCTGGAAAGGTGTGATAAAGGGTGAAATAAAGGGTATTGATACAGGATACAGGGCATATGACTGTGTTCATATCAGTCGATCATGCCAAAATACTGCATTATATAACAAATATATAATAAGAAGTTTTATTGCTAATATTAAAAGCTGTAATAAAAATTTATAGCTTGCCTTAATTATCAAATGTTGATCTAATATCTGTTATTGTATTGTAGCAGTTGACCATTAACCTCAGAATAAAAAGATGGTTTCATTTATCATAATTAATGCATGTAGATGTTTTAAACTTTATTGATCAAAAAGAATCAGGACAACTCCCCCCCCCCCCCCCCCCCCCTTGCAAATATTAACAGATTAACATTGTAATTAGCAAGCAGGTATAAAAAGCAAATATCTCTACTAAGGTTTAATTATTTGATAGTAACTATTTTATTTAATTTATGATTTCAGATTGATATATTTTTTGAAGCAATTGCTATATATATTATAAAAGAAGTGTTTTTAATTAAGGAAAGAGAGAAGACATAAGTAACCAGTATGGACAAAGAAGGTACATCTCAGGGAATGAATTCGAAGAAATGATTGGTAAGAAAGTCATATGCATATTTAGTTTACCTGAGCTGAAAGCTCAAGTGAACTTTCCTGATCACATTTTGTCCAGTTACCATCTGTTAATTTTTAACATTTTCAATTGCTTCTCAAGAACCACTGGGCCAATATCAATAAAACTCCTTGGGTGAAGGGAATTACAAGCTTGTTCAAATGAAGAGCTAAATGCTCTTTTAGAGGGAGATAATGAAAAAAAATTGTATTATCTTTTAAAAATCTTCTTTTCAAGAAACACTGGGCCTTTAAAGATGAAATGCATGAAAACTTCCTAATATGTAGATTAATTTTTTTTTCAAATCATGACCCCTAAGGTAGGGTGGGACCACAATGGGAGATCAAAATTTTATACCGGAAAATAAAAGAAAAAAAAACTTTAAAATTTTCTTCTCAAGAATAGCAGAATCATTATTATTCATATAATATGGAAGCGTCCTCAGATAGTTAGATTCAATTTTGTTCAAATCAGGAGACCTAGGGGTAGGGAGAAGCCACAAAAGGAGATGAAAATTTTACATGTAGGAAAAAAAAACTAAATATCTTTTTATCCAGAACAAAAAGGCTATCATTAGTCATATTAATATGGAGGCATCCTTAAGAAATGCAGATTCAGGCTAGGTTGATTTTTTTTTTTTTAAATCATGGTCCCTGAGGGTAGGTGGAGGCACAATAGAAGATTAAAGTTTTACATGGGAATGTACATAGAAAAAAATCAAATCAACTGGGCAATGATTATTAGTCAATACGAGTATGTAAGCATATATGATCAGGTTTTAATTTTTTAATTTATAATCAGATTTTAATTTTTTTCAAGTCATTGATCTTTATCTTCCATTGTGGCCCTACCATACCCCTTAAGAGTCATGACTAGGGGGTATGGTGGAGCCACAATGGGAGATCAAATTTTTAGATGGGAATATATAGGAAAAAACCTGATGAAAATTGCAGGGCCATGATAAGATATACATTGTATGTATAGAATATGCAAACATCCTTAGTGTATATTCAATTTAAGCAAATCATTAGTGTTGTCAACAAGTACCCGGTTAACCGCCTAACGATGCAAATATCGGTTAGTAAAAGTGCTACTCAGTTACTCTGATATTTAGATATAAGTAGAAAATAAATGATTTTTTGTGTAATGAATCTTTAAACATGTCACAATTTTTTTTACCGTTAGTCTTGATCCAACTTTTTACTAATACGTTTGTTTTGATTAGTTTTTGCTGTTTATCTAATTAATAGCTTTGATTGCCAAGGGGTGTGCTTGTTTTGAAAACATGAGTTCATAATTACCTTATTAATTACCTGATTAAGATGCCACCCCCAGAAATCATAGAAATAATAGAAAATAAAGCCTAAAAAAATGCGCTTAATCAAGTCGTTCAAGAAAAAATATTTAGATGTGTGTTTATTACTGAAAATAAAATTCATATGTGGTGCATTTGGTTTTTTTCTTTTAAATATATACCAGTACAATGTATATAAAGATAAGATAAATATATAAATTATACAAACATTAAATCATTGCAGTTACTGTTAAATATTTATCACTTACAAGGATGCTAAGAGGCTAATAAAAAAATCATCCGAGTAACCGGGTACACTATCAGAAAAGTAAGCGAGTAACCGGTTACAAAAAATCGTCCGATTTGACAACACTACAAATCATGCTTCAAATTTTCAACATTAATGTTCAAGCATTCTCAGGTAGTGTCAGTTTAAGTTTGATCAAATCATGCTTCCAGGTGTAGGGTGAGGCTGCAAATAAGGTATCAGAGTCTTTTTTCAAGAGTAGCAGGGTCATTCTTACCAGTAATTAAATTGATGTGCAAGGTTACACTCCTTTGTTGTGTGGACCTGAAAAAGGGGGAGATTCAGACCTCAAAAGAGGTACGTGTAGCTTTGCACACAGTGTTTTACGCTTCAGTTTTGAAACAATATATAGATAGGTAAATATGGCCTTAGATGACCACTGCAATAATTAAAATTGTTTAAATTGTTAAAATGAAGGGCCAAGTCCCCTTCAAAGGGGAGATAATCAAGAAAAGACAAAAATTAGGTGGGGTCATTAAAAAATCTTCTTCTCAAGAACCACTGGGCCAGAAAAGCTGAAACTTATGTGGAAGCATCCTGGGGTAGTGTAGATTCTAAATTATTCAACGCAGGACCCCCGGGGTTAGGGCGGGGCCAAAATAGGGAATCCAATTTTTACATTGAAATATGCAGAAAAAAGTCTTGAAAAATCTTCTTTCCAAGAACCACTGGGCCAGAAAGGCTGAAACTTATATGGAAGCATCCTGGGGTAGTGAAAATTCTAAATTGTTCAAATCAGGACCCCCGGGGGTAGGGCAGGGCCACAATATGGAATCCAAGTTTTACAATGAAATATGTAGTAAAAATCTTGAAAAATCTTCTTCTCAAGAACCACTGGGCCAGAAAAGCTGAAACTTATGTGGAAGCATCCTGGGGTAGTGTATAGATTCTAAATTGTTCAACTCAGGACCCCCGGGGTTAGGGCGGGGCCAAAATAGGGAATCCAATTTTTACATTGAAATATGCAGAAAAAAATCTTCTTCCCAAGAACCACTGGGTCAGAAAGGCTGAAACTTATATGGAAGCATCCTGGGGTAGTGTAGATTCTAAATTGTTCAAATCAGGACCCCTGGGGGTAGGGCGGGGCCACAATAGGGGATCCAAGTTTTACATTGAAATATGCAGAAAAAAATCTTGAAAAATCTTCTTCTCAAGAACCACTGGGCCAGAAAAGCTGAAACTTATGTGGAAGCATCCTGGGGTAGTGTAGATTCTAAGTGTATCAAATCATGACCCCTGGGGTTAGGGATGGGCCACAATAAGTACTACAAGGGGGGGGGGGATCAGCAAGAAAAACAGAAAGGCCAAAGTTACTCAGGTGAGCCTTGTGGCCCATGTGCCTCTTGTTCTTGGTGGGAATGTTGACAAAATTTATTGTAACCGATTTAATCATGGAGTATGAGCACCTGTCATTGTCAAACACGCTTGAAATTCAGATAAACATTGGTAACAAAAAAGCGTTTGTGTGCTCCCATTTCAGATTACATGATATCTTTAAAACCATCAAGATTTTATGATTGAGTGGTTTTAAAAATGGCAACCAAAGTGAACCAAAAATGGATTTTGTAGAAAAACAATAGATTTTTATGCCCCGCCATGAATATGGCTGGAGCATATAGTGTTTGTCATGTCTGTCTTCCGTCCTTCCGTCTGTCCTTCTGTCACGCTTTGCGTTTAGCTCTGTTCAAAGCTCAGTTTCAAAGAAACTACCCAAACTTCATATGCTGATAGATATTGATGTGAGCTATGCAACTGCATCAACATTTTTTGACCTTGACCTTTCCTTTGACCTTGACCTCACTTTTCTTTTCTTAAATAAGTGTTTAGCCCAGTTTTAATGAAACCATTCAAGATATTTTTAACAAACTTCATATGCTGATACATTTGTACATACTGATGAGAGCTATTCAACTGCGTCATATTTTTTTCCTTGACCTTTCCTTTGACCTAGACCTCACTTTTCTTAAATAAGTGTTTAGCTCAGTTTTTAAAGATACCATTCAAGACAGTGTTATCTAAGGGTGCAACGATAAACCGTTTGACGGTATATCGCGGTATATTTTTCCACAGTTCAATTCACGATATGCTAAACTGGTATTGCGGTTCGGTTCGATCGGTCCAGAATTATCCAAATCGTCCGTTTTGTTTCCTTTTTTACAATTTCAAAATGGCTTCCGCACAAAACGTGAGGTCGCCAATAACGCATTTACAGAAGTTAAACTCATCTCAAGCATCTTACAGACCTCAGATTTCACACGGAGAAGGACTTAATGTGATTATAAGTTATAGATGTTAAGACAAATGATAAACCCTTTAGATCTAAACGTATTCTTTGGTAATACACGATATTTCATCACGTGTGTATTTCGATGAAAATTCACTGTCTTGTTGACTAAAACGTATTAACATGAGAAATATGACAACTGGTTTTCTACGTAAATAAAAGGAATAAAAGAATGAATGTCTTCCTTTTTCATTCCAATTTAAAAGGAAGATTATTAGGAAAGGCCCCCGTAGTTCCCTGTAAATGTTCATCATTGGTTTAGAATATTGTCAAACTCAAAGATCTACCCAACAATCAAATTCAAGTTAACAAAATTTTATTCTAATTATTATTAAAAAAAAAATATGAACATTTTATATAACCCTGTCAAGATTAAAAAAAGATATGATGACAAACTTGAAAGACTTTTTAACCTTGTATCGTGATACGTATCGTATCGTGAACTGAATACCATGATACGTATCGTACCGTGAGGTTTTTGTATCGTTGCACCCCTAGTGTTATCAAACTTAATATGCTGATACATACTGATGAGAGCTATTCAACTGCATCAATATTTTTTTACCTTGACCTTTCCTTTCACCTTGACCTCACTTTTCTTAAATTAGTGTTTAGCTAATTAGAGTTTTAAAGAAACCATTCATAATATTTTTATCAAACTTCATATGATAATACATACTGATGTAATCTTCAACTGCATCAACAATTTTTGACCTTGACCTTTCCTTTGATCTTTGACCTTACTTTTCTTAAAGTAGTGTCAAACTTCATATGCTGATACATACTGATGTAAGCTATTCAACTGCATCAATGTTTTTTCACCTTGACCTTTCCTTTGACCTTGACCTCACTTTTCTCAATTTGTGTTTAACTCAGTTTTAAAGAAACCATTCATAATATTTTTATCAAACTTCATATGCTAATACATACTGATGTAAACTTTTCAACTGCATCAACATTTTTTGACCTTGACCTTTCCTTTGACCTTAACTTCATTTATTTTAAATTAGTGTTTAGCTCAGATTTAAATAAACCATTCAAAATATTTTTATCAAACTTATTATGCTGATACGTATTTATGAGAAGTATTCAACTGCATCAAAAACGTTTGACCTTGAAATTTTCTGGGACCTTGACCTCACTTTTCTTAAATTTGCATTTTGCTTAATTTTAAAGAAACCATTTAAGATATATTTATGTAAGCTTATGCACTTATACATAATTTGGTGAGAATTTATCATCTATATCCAACTTTTTAGAATTCAATTTCAATTTTAAAGAAACTATTCAAGATGCTCTCATCAAATTTCATACACTAATACAAATTTTCATGTTGCATTACTAATATACCCTCGGCGGGGCATTCATGTCCTATGGACATATTTCTAGTTAATAAAAGTGGTAAAAGGGAGATTGGGTAAAAAAATGGTAGACTTCCCATAGAGTGGTAGAGTTAACATGTATGGGGATAAAGAGGGGAAAAAATCTTACAAAAATCTTTTGAAGGTCTTTGGAAGGCCAAAGTGAATCAGGTAAGTTTTGGGCCCATGGGCCTATTGTAGTAAATATTGTTACACTTAGAAGGCTGTAAAGAAGGATCTCTGAAAAATCAATATAGAGAATCAAAGGAGATAGTATAATTTTCATTTTTAGCTCACCTGAGCTGAAGATTCAAGTGAACTTTTCTGATCATGAAGTGTCTGGCATCCTTTCTGTTGTCTGTCATGTGTCATTTGTCGTCTGTCTTTTCACATTTTTCACTTCTCAAGAACCACTAGACCAAATTTAACCAAACTTGCTAAAAAGCATCCTTGTTTGAAGCAGATACAAGTTTGATCAACTGATGGCCAAACCCATTTTGAAGTGGATATAATGAAGAAATAGTGAAATTTTAATAGCATCTTCTAGAAATTTCCTTCTCAATTACCACTGAGCCAGAAAAGATGAACTTACAAGTATGTGAAAGCTTCATTACATAGTGTAGATTCAAATTTGCTAAAATCATAATCCACGGGGTTAGAGTGGGGCCACATTAGGCAATTAAAGTTTTTATGTAGGAAAATATCAGAAAAAATCTTCAAAAATCTTCTCAAGAAACAGCAAAGCTTGAATGGAAGCATCCTCAGGTATGTAGATTCAAGTTTGTTTATCAATATAATAATGACCCCAGGGATAGTATGGGGCCACAATACAAGATCAAAGATTTATACAGGAATATATAGGATAATATCTGTAAAAATCTTGTGTAGCCATAATTAGTCATATAAAAAAGGAAGCATCATCAGGCAGTGTAGATTCAAGATTGTTTAAATCATGACCCCCCTCCCTGCCCATTCCGGGCTAGGATGGGACCACAAATATTTAAACTTTTCAATACTGAACTGATTTCTGCTTTTCTTTAACCAAAGTACTCAAGTGAGCAATGTGGCCCACTGGCCTCTTGTTTTATCATTTGTAATAGCCAGGTAGTCTTGTTATTTCATAGTATGGATGAAATAATCCTGCACATATTTTTAAATTGTAGATTACTTTTTCACTGTGCATTAGAAATATTTTTTCAATACTGAACTGATTTCTGCTTTTCTTTAACCAAAGTACTCAAGTGAGCAATGTGGCCCATGGCCTCTTGTTTTATCATTTGTAATAGCCAGGAAGTCTTGTTATTTCATAGTATGGATGAAATAATCCTGCACATATTTTAAATTGTAGATTCACTTTTTCACTGTGCATTAGAAATAATTAATGATTCATAATTCATTTTTCTATCTTTTTTCATAAAAATTGGTTTTAAATAATTACTGTGTTTTTAAAAATCTATATTACTAGTATATAAATATATAATGTGAACAGATTCCATGATGTCTGCAGAAGACAAGTGTAGGAACACCGATTTATATGAGTCGATTTCACTGCAGTGGATTGTTATCCAAGATGAGATCATAGAAATCCTCAACTCAGGACTTGTTCCTCCATGTGACTTTCTCAGTGGAGGTAAGTTAATCCTTGGGAAAAACACTAGTCATGTTTATATGACTTTAATAATCAACAGAGTACTGATGTTGTTGATTTCATGGGCACTAGTTGTAGTAAATGTCAGGTAAGCACACAAGCACATAGTCAAAGTTCCATAGGCAAGTGTGTATCACATACATGCTCTAACATACGAACAATTTCTAAAACTAGGTCAGTCATTGACAAACAAGTTGATGAAAAAAGAATATCAGTTCTCTCGTTTAAAATCATCATTTCGTAAGTTCTATGGTCAATTTAATGACCTTGTCAGTAAATATTATATATCATTAATTACATACTAGTTCTTACCCCATTATTTACACCTGAATTGTTGACGGATTTTTCCAATATTTTCCAATCATGATAAGGAGCACACAGCGGTTGTGACCAGTCAGCAGGGGATGCTCACTCCTCTATGGCACCTGATCCCACCTCTGAATGTTTTTGGAGGTCAGTGTTTGCTCTGCTCCCAATTTGTATTGTTTTAATGGACTTAGAGCATTATCTCCATAATTCATACATGTACCAGTGGATAGCCAAAGCGGTAAATACTCCAGTGCTTAATTTTGAAGTGGAGATTGATATGCAGTAAAGGACTGCAAACAAAAATTATAGTATACATTGTAGTTTTGTTGCCTACTTCCATTTCAATTTTCATCTAAGTTAGCATTTTTGTCCCCAGCTTTTGCAAAAGTGAGAGAACATTCTATTACATATCGCCTTTCGGCTCTACGAGGGTATCATGTAGCATTATCTCTGAGTGCAGCGAGGCATATCTCAATTCAAAGAAGCTAAAAAATGACCTGTGTGACGTAAACACACCTGTGGTCAATAGTATATAAAGCACAGCTCCACGTGCCGAAGTCATTCTTTTTCTCTGAGCGGCGTGCGAGTTTACCTGTACAGCAGGTAAACATTATCAATAGAGGTGTTTTGTTAACTTAGAACGTTGTTCAAGTTATTTAAGGGGTTTTTACTGCTGTAAAACAGCTCTTATTAAAATATTAAACTGTTTGAAGGTAAGTTACGAAGTCTTTGTATTTTGCCGTAATGACGGCTGAAAACCAGGACGATGTCCTATCTTTCATGGGAAGTGACCATGACAACTACTCAGATATAGAGGAATTGTTTGGGGATAAACCTCGTACACGAAGTGTAACAGATGACACTAATACAACAAATAAAAGAACTAGAGGAATGAAGCGTAAAGCACAGACCTCGACATGTTCTGCAAGTGCAAGTGCACCGCCGCCACGGGCGACGAAACAAAGTAAAAAATCTAAAAATCAGTCCGAGTCTGTTCAAGAATTTAATGTTGACGAACTTAAAAGTCAATTGGGCATAGACAAAATCTTGCAATCCCTTTCTTCGCTGACAGATACTGTAAAACAGTTGGGTCTTTCTAATTCTACGGCGCGTAATACGTGCAATGAAAATATTGGCATGCGGTCCACCGAATCTACGGTGCACACTTCGGGTAATAATTCTCCCGGTAATTTTACACAATCTATGCCTAACAGACCGCTGAGAAACTTGGTTAACATACCTGATTATGATTCTCGTCAAACTTTTGATGAAACCCCTGATGACTTTGACTTTGATTTTTCTTATTTGAATGGTCAAGTTTCTCCTTCTATTGAAGGTGTTGATACTCAAGAAACATTTAAGGGGATCTTAAATGATGAATCAATTCAGATTACAATTGATAACAGTACTAGCAGTAATGACTGGGATATCCCACAGTTAAATGCAAATGAGAAAACTGGTCCAAAAGTAAATGAAGCACTGGGAAAAGCTGTAAATGCAGCGATCTCTATTAAAACTAGCAAAGAAAGTATGGTAGAATTGGAGAAAAAATATGACAGACCAGATAATTGTAATCTATTGAAAGTACCCCGAGTCAGTAAGGAAATTTGGGATGCAATGAATAAGCAAGCCCATTCAGACGATCTCACTTTACAAGTGATTCAAAAATCTTTAGCCACGGGTATAATACCTTTAGTACAGATGGCTGATATGTTTGTCAATAAAAAAGAACTTGACCCCCAAACTTGTAAAAAGATGTTGGCAGATTCTATAAGTATGCTTGGCAATGCTTTTTACAACCTCTCAATGAAAAGAAGAAATGAAATTAAAAATGTTTTAAATTTTCGATATCGAAAAATTGCTTCCTCTGAGATTCCAGTAACAGATTTTTTGTTTGGAGACAATTGTGTCTCTAAACTTAAAGAAATGGGAGACATTACCAAGCAACCAATTGGAATGAAATCAAGTTATGATACAAAATTCAAAAATGTTAATCAAACAAAAAACTACATGTCAACCCAGGGGTATCAACCTCTCACAAACCAGTACAGAGGCAGAAACCGCCAGTACATGTATGCATATCCTTCCCAGAGAGGCAGAGGTCAAAGGGGTCAGTACAAAGGCATAAAGAAGAAAACATACAGTTACAGCAAGTAAAGGTGAGAAAGCTTAATAAACCTTACTGGCAAAAATTTACCAAAGATAAATGGATTTTAAACATAATTGATCCAGGATATGAAATTGAATTTTTTCAGCAACCTTTTCAAAAAATCATTCCAAAGCAAATTCAGTTTAATGCAGTAGAATCTGAATTGGTATCACAAGAAGTAAAACAATTGATTGATAAAGGTGCAATTGAAGAAGTAGAAGATATTTCGGATGCTTTTATTTCAAATATTTTTCTTGTACCGAAAAAAGATGGTAATCTAAGGCCAATCATAAATCTAAAACAATTAAATGAATTTGTTGAATATTATCATTTCAAACAAGAAAATTTAACATTTGCTTTAGAACTGATTCAGAGAAATGATTATCTTACTTCGGTTGATTTAAAGGATGCTTATTTTAGTGTCAGTGTTCACCCAGATTACAAGAAATTTCTAACTTTTTCTTGGAATGGAAAATTTTTCAGATTTGTAGTTTTACCTTTTGGACTAACTTCATGTCCAAGAATATTTACAAAGATATTGAAACCTGTTTATGCATTCTTTAGGGAAAATGGCATAAGATGTTGTTATTATATTGATGATTCCCTAATCATGAATCAAGATTTTTCTATATGTCAAGAACAAACAGATAGAGTTATGTTGGAATTAAACAATCTTGGTTTTACAATAAATGATAAAAAATCTGTAACTACCCCTTCGCAAAGAATTGTTTTCTTTGGAGTTATTATAGATTCAGTTGAATTTAAAGTCTATTTGACAGATGAAAAAATAGAGAAGATTTTAAATCAAAGCCAAATTATTCTGTCCAATCCAAGGATTCAGATAAGACAATTGGCCTCATTGATAGGTTTATTGGTCCATGCATGTAATGCAATTTTTCAGGGTCCTCTGCATTACAGGATTTTAGAAAGAGATAAAGATCAAAATCTGAAAATAAACAATGATGATTATAATTCATTTATGATTTGTTCTGCTGAGAGTATCAATGAAATAAAATGGTGGTGTAAAAATTTACAAACACTAAATGGAAAAGATATCAGATCAAGACCAATTGATTTATGGGTGGAAACTGATGCATCCTTGCTAGGTTGGGGTGCTAGATTTGAAAACAAAATGACAGGGGGTAGATGGACATATTCAGAATCATCATATCATATAAATGTTTTAGAATTGATGGCTGTGTATTTTGCTTTAAAATCGTTTTTTAAAGAGTACACTTCAAAACATATTTGTTTCAAAACTGACAATACAACTGTGGTTTCTTACATTAATGCAATGGGTGGAATGCATTCAAAACAACTCAATGACCTTTCAGTCAAAATTTGGAATTGGTGCATAAAACGTGATATTATTTCGGCCCAATATTTACCAGGGTGTGAGAATATATATGCTGATGCACTTTCTAGGCAATTTGCTGACTCTACAGAATGGATGTTAAAACATGATATTTTCTTGAGAATTTGCAAACAATTTTTTAATCCAGACATAGATCTTTTTGCTTCTCGTATTAATAAACAATTGGGAAAGTTTGTTTCCTGGAATTTTGATCCTGATGCATATCACATTGATGCTTTCACTTTATCTTGGTCAAACTTAAGTCCATATATTTTTCCACCTTTTAAATTAATTGGTAGAATAATCAATAAAATATTAGAAGATAGAGTAAAGCAAGCCATAATTATTGCCCCGTTATGGAAAACTCAAACTTGGTTTCCACAGCTAATGTCTGTTTTGATTTCTATTCCTATTAGACTTCCTCGACACAAGGATCTCTTGGTGATGCCACACACGGGAGAGGTACATCCACTCCGCAAGATTACTCTAACCGCCTGTCTTGTATCAGGAGATCCCTCTATGACAAAGGGCTGGCAAGATTCGATAGTGACATCATCCTTGCTTCATTACGACCAACTACTAATAAACAATACCAATGCTGCTGGCAAAAATGGGTGCTTTGGTGTTCTAAATGGAAAACTAATCCCTGTTCACCCTCTGAAGAAATAGTTGTAAAATATCTTATTTCTTTGATGAGTAATAAAGTTTCATTTTCTGTTGTGAATACTCATAAATCCATGTTGATTAACACTTTACCATATTTTGGTGTTTTATGGGTTAAAGAACCATTATTACTTCCAAAGTTAATGAAAGGATATTTTAATCTTAATCCATGTCGGCCTAAAGTTAAGACATCATGGGATGTATCAAAAGTTTTGTGTTTTTTATGCAATCTAATGCCTATACATGAAATATCTTTGCGTTTGTTAACTTTAAAACTGATAGCTCTTGTTGCACTTACAACAGCTTCCAGGGCCCAAACACTGTTGGCTCTTGATTTGAGATATATGTCAGTGTTTACTGATAAGGTTATTTTTCAAATTCAGAAGTTACTGAAAACGTGTAAACCTGGAACTCCTGTACATAGAGTTGTATTACATAAATTTTCTGATAACAGACTTTGTGTTGTTTCCACGTTACATGAATACTTGAGAAGAACAAAAAATAAAAGAAAATCATCTACACTATTTGTTTCCTATAAAACATTTAATCCTGTTTCAACATGTACGTTAGCAAGATGGCTGAAAACTGTTCTAGAACTGTCAGGAATCAGGAACTTTACTGCACATTCTTTCCGAGGAACTTCCACTTCAGTGGCCTATTCATCAGGTGCGTCATTAAAAGAAATAATGGATGCGGCAAATTGGTCCTCTTCAAAGACATTTTTTAAGTTTTACTACAAAGAGGCAAACATAACTGGGTGTGATACAGATGGACTTTTTGCGTGTTCAGTGTTGAATGGATGAACAATGAATTGTTTGGTGACATTAGTTGTTTTTTGACAATAAACACTGTTGATAAAATGAGATTATTCATTATCATGTTATATATAAACTTTGACAATGAATAAATTTAGTTTCATGTGAGTTTTATTTTTCATTAAATCATAATAAATGGTCTTGTTATTGAATACCTTGAAAATATATTTTTATTTGTAAAATTTTGTTTGTGACCAACTCTTTAAATATGCTACATGATACCCTCGTAGAGCCGAAAGGCGATATGTAATAGAATGGACCCTCCTCCAAGCATCCTTTAGGATGTAAAGGATGAGGGTCATTCTATGTATTGAGCCTGAGGCTCAAGAGGGTATCATGTACCCAACCCAAATTGATTTCATTTTGAGGTTAATAACCTACCCACATGGTATTTGTTAGTTGTCACAAACAAGCTTTCAAGAATGACTTCGGCACGTGGAGCTGTGCTTTATATACTATTGACCACAGGTGTGTTTACGTCACACAGGTCATTTTTTAGCTTCTTTGAATTGAGATATGCCTCGCTGCACTCAGAGATAATGCTACATGATACCCTCTTGAGCCTCAGGCTCATTACATAGAATGACCCTCATCCTTTACATCCTAAAGGATGCTTGGAGGAGGGTCCATTATATCTCAATTGTCTGTCAGTCTGTTCATCTGTTAATCTTTGAATGAGAAAAGATTGGGCTTTCATATTTTTATATACATTACTTTTGACTTTTCCAAATATTCTATGATTTTTGACACCTTGACCTTGAAGTTTGACCTACTTTTCAAAAATTTCAACATTACTTTTACCTTGATCATAACTTTAGAATGAAAAGAGATAGGGCTTTCATATTTCACATGTGTATTACCTGTGACAAGACCTTTCCAAATATAATGATTTTTTGATGGCATGACCTTGACCTTAAAGTTTGACATAATTTTCAAAAAATATAACAATGGTTATAACTTTTGAATGAGAAAAGAAAGGATATTCATGTTGACCTTGAAGTTTTATCTAATTTTCAAAATTTTAACATCAGTGATAACTTTTAAATGAGAAAAGATAGGGAGTTCAAATTTGACAAGTGCATTACCTGTGACAAGATGTCTCCGAATGTACTATGATATTTGACTTCATGACATTGACCTTGAAGTTTTACCTACTTTTCAAAAGTTTTTTTATTATTGCTGCTAACTTTTGAAGGAGAGAAGAGGGGGCATTTATATTTGACATGTGCATTATCTGTGAAAGGACATTTCCAAATGTGCTCTGATTTTAATCCCATAACCTTGAAATTGAAGTTTGACCTAATTTTCAAAAAAAATTAACATTTCTGATAACTTTTGATTGAGAGAAGATTATGGGTTTTATATTTGTCATGTGCATTACCTGTTTCAAGACCTTTCTGAATGTACTCTAGTTTTTGACCTTGTGACATTGACCTTAAAATTTAACTCTTAGTCTTTTTTGCATTTTTTTTTCCTTTTTTGCATTAGTAATAACTTTTAAATGAGAGAAGATATGGTTTTCATATTTTACATGTACATTACTTATGACAATATATTTCAGAACATATATCATGCTTGACTTCATGACCATGACCTAGAAATTTGACCTACCTATCAAAAATTTTAATTTTATCCATAGCTTTTACTCCAGAAGAGACAGGGCTTTCATTTTTTTTTTCACATGTGCATTACTTGTGACAAACCTTTCAGATTGTATTATGATATTTGACCTCATGACATTGATCTTGAACATGTTGAAGTTTGATGCATTTTTGAGAAGTTTTATCTTTGCCACAACTTTTATTAATTAATTTGTATCTTGTTTGTTTAATGTACAGAGAAGACAAGACACACAAACAAGAAAATTTAAATTACAATATGCCATCATTATTGTGCCCCCTTTGAAGAAGAAGTGGCATATTGCTTTGCTGCTGTCTGTCGGTCGGTCTGTCGGTCCACCAACAGTTTCCATTCATTTTCTTTGCAGAGGTTGCACATACTGAAATGAAATTTGGTATACAGATTTATCATAAGAATATCTAGGTCAAGTTCTGTTTTGCTAAAAAAGAAAAAGAGCATTCCATGCAATTTTTTTACCGCCCTCAAATAAAACCTAATAATTTATTAAATGACCATGAAATAAAATTATTCTACCATTCTTCCGTCATTTAAACAATGTGAACAATTATTGGGGGATTTATTTATGAATTAGTTTTTAATTTATAAACAAGTTATTAAAAGAGCACATTTATCTAAAAAAATAAACATTTGAAAATATCGGGAATTGGGATTTAATTCTTATTTGTTATGTTTGTGTTTACCTGGCTGATTAATAAAAAGCAATACAGTTGTATAAAATAGTGTAAACATCTGAGGTTTCAATCGCCTTTGGGCATGATTAGCAGAAAGTCAATCCATGTTACTTGAGTATCAGTGTTACACATCACTGAACATGCTGGTCAACAATGACACTAATTTAAATCTCTGTACTGCAAAAAACCTTTGTTTCAATAAATGTGTATACATGTAAATTTATGTCAGGATTAATTAATTTTGAACATAATCTGAGGGTTCCATTCGCGTGATTTACAGATGTACTCAGGGGTGTGCAATTACCATCGCCCAACGCCCGGGGCTACCAATTTTAGAGGTCGGGCTATCATAAATCTAAACTGTGTTAGCCCGTCGGGCTAGTAAATCTAAAACGAAAGTAATTTTGTTACTGCCACTAGCCCGACGGGCTAGTAACTAATTTTTGTAATTGCACACCCCTGCTGTACACTCGAACCTTTATGCAATAAAACACTTAAACTGAGTGTTATTGTTTTCTGTTACATAGAGAATCTACCAATAATTAAATTGGCAATTCAGTGAAAATAATCATGACTGAAATATAATACTCGGCAAAATTTAATAAAGAATTTTTCAAAAGCTCCAGTACTTAAGAAAAATGCATTCAGAGTATAGTGTGGGAATCGGCCTTGCCTATAATTATAAGATCTATTTAAAGCTAATTCTGATAAAAAATAAACAATTCAAGTTTAATTTTCTATAAAAAATAAATAAATATGAAAACCAATATTAATCACAGAAAATAAAGAAATTGATCGATTTATTTTGGTGAAAAATTAATATACCACATAACTGTGTTTAAATATTCATGTTATTAGTAGGTGTGAACGTCTTCTTTGTTCAATATTTATTATATGTTTCTATACACGTACTGTGATTTACTTACAGTTCAGAAATGACTGTTAAGAACTTGTAAGAATTGTAAGAAATCAGTTAAGAATTGCAAATATTTGTTGATACTGCTCAGAAAGAAATGCATCATCAATTTCAACTGCCTTTTATCGTTACATTGTTAATTGCTAATCTCATTTCTGAGTAAGCTGCACCCATTAAACTAATTAACCCCGCCCACTGGGACTGCTGTTGGACTGCTCTAAGAGTCCCAGAAAGCAGTCTCTGGGACTGCTTTGTGTCAGGTTGAGTCTGTTTGGTACTGTACATGTGAAATATAAAAGCGCAGGTATTTTAGTCTCATTCAAAAGTTATGACCAAGATTAAAGTTTTTGTGACAGATGGACAGACTGACAGACAGACTGAAGATGAATGAGATTTAATGTCCCCTTGCTTTCACAAAAGTGGGGGACAAAAAGAGGTTGGGACTGCCAATTCACTTTGAAATATCCCTGGTGTTGTACCTTATTCCCTTACTGATGACAATGGTGTTGATTTTACTTAGGTCTAGATCCAGATGATCCAACTCATTTTAGAAAATGTTTAGAAGATTTAGAGGAGAAGATGATGAAAGATCAAAGGTAAATCACCTGAGTCATGTAGAAAGCACAATATAAACTAAAAAGTGATACTTAACAACAGTCACAATGTAGCACAAAAGAAATGACATATCTAAATGTAACAACTTATTTCTTCAATGAAGCAATTTTTTGCAAGTTCACTTACATGTACCATAAGGATATTGTTTAGAACATATTATTCTCAGATCTGAGGATCAATTGCTGACAGTTCTGTTCTTTATGCTGCCTTTGATCTGTATATTCTGGACACATGTAATCAATTAAAGCTTAGTATGTAATGATGAACTAATGTACAAGTACCCAGTAGTTGATATGAGATTTAATTTTTTTACCTGTAACTATCAAGACTAAATTTAATTCACCACACTTTTCACAATGAATTGAAAGATATGAACTTATTGATTATAGAGTATGGAGAACAGAAATCATTAACAGAGTATGCAAATTAGATTTGCAGAAAAGTTCTTAAAAAATAGTTACCATGTATCATTTAATTCTTGAGTACATTAAGAAATGTGTGTATTTTGCTACATAAAACATAGATGTCTATATATATACATTAAAGAAAAGGTTTGTATGGTATGTCACAGTTAAAACTGATCTTGAATTTTTCCTGTCACAAAGTATGTTTGTTTTTCTTTTTAGGTATGACATTGCACTGTCACATGTTCAGGGAATGAAACAGATTTTTGCAGCATGTACCAGCTCCAAAAGGTTACACCTCCTCTTAAAAAACAATGACCTTGACCTGCTTAAAATGGTCTACTTCAGGTCTTGGTCGGGATCAAGCATGGACACATAGAGACTTGGAAATTTTATGACAGAAGTATTTTAATAAGATTATTTATTAAGAATTATTTTGAAATTTATGGTTATGATTTTTTTTAACATATAGAATTATGACATAGATTAAGAATGTTAACAAATTAACAGTTTTGCTTTTACATGCATATCAGTATTTGCAGAAACTGCAATTTATGCTCAAGATAGTTTTTACTTCAGTGTTTCTTGTACATTTTCTGACTGTGATTTAATTAAGCTGACCAACCATCATTTTAGCCATGATAAAAATAACCCTACATTTTAAATTTACATAGAAGTATAATTAAAGCAGTATGATATGTTGTTTGAGAATTTTATGATGCTATAAAAATGTGGTATTAGGACAATTCTGCATGTAACAATGATATAAACATTTGTGATCAATAAGACTATACAACTGATGGTAATTTAAATTAAGTACATGTATTATGAAATATATAGTATTATATAAGAAATGATTTTTTGTGCACGTCAGCAATCATGTGATTTTGCTTCAGTCAGAACTCTAAATAGTTTTTCCAATGCAAATATGAATAACCTTCATTTTTCTGTCAGTGAAATAGGAAACTGCAATTTTACAGCAAAAATTTCTGGTACCAAAATTGCATCTCACATTGCTTTAAAATTCAAAGACATTATACTTCAATGACTGAGCAATTAAAATTCATAGATATAACCTGGGGCTCGTAACATAAAGCTTGCTAAGATTTTGACTTAAGTAGGGTCATAAGTATGTTTTAGGTGCAATCCTAGGACCTGCCTAAGTACTACTTAAGTATGACTTATAAACCGTAACATAAAACGAACTAAGCCAGGTCTTAGCTAAGTCAAACTTATGTTCAAAATATTTCTTATGAATCACCCTAGTTTTTCACTTTATTTACATATATAGCTAAAAATGATTCATTAAGGTTTGGAATAAATATATATTAAATTTGATGTCCTCACTTACTGATTTTAGTAACTTAAATTAGATTTCGTATTTAATATCTAATTCTGTTAAAAATTATCACAAAATGGCAATGGTCAGTGATAGTGGTTCAATGTAAATTAATGAGTTTTGTTTATCACTCGAGACTGCAATATTTTCAGTTACCTTTTGTTGTTATTCTTTTGTTTTGAAAAAAGCTCACTCTCCTTGTCATTGTCGCAGACCTGGCATGATAACCGAACGTCTATCTACTTGAAATTTAACCTCTGTTATAGAAGTGTAAATAATAGGACATTTTGAATTTCCCCCACGATGTATCAGCAAATGTCAGCAAGGAAAAATGTAGACGTTTAATGATGTTTTCACACTTTATTATTACTTATTTTCAATTTAATCGAGGATCGAAGAGAATTGATTTCAGAAGATAAATGTACTTTTTCGAATGTCCTAATCTATCGACATCTCTCTCTCTTTCTCTCTCTATTTCTGAAGGTAGTATGCCTTGCATGCATGTCTTAATTCTCATCTGTATGTTCTACATTGAATCTAATTTACAAACACTCTTAATTAGCATTCTAGTCATCATCTTCTAACTCACCAACGATGTCTTTGTCTCTTAAAGTGTATTTCATCTCACATTTTCACAGCGAACATACAATTTCATGATTTTCTTTGTCCAACTTACATATAGTAAGTAGTGTTTATAACCTATTCTTCGATTTTTTAAAAATATCTCCAAAAATATAATTTTTCATGGAGATAAGTATGTCATGTTGAGAATGATACTGGAATCAGTGATCAATAAATCTGTATCCCCCCCCCCCCCCCCGCGCAAAAAAATATCAAATTCACATACCAGTAATATGCAGCGACAAATTATTTCTTTAATGCATAATATGAACAGAAGAATGTTTTAATGTCGAGATTTAACATTTAAAAGTTCTAAATTTGTGTATAAGATAGTTAAGACATACTTAAGTCACCTCCACCGGCCGCCTAAGTTTTGCTAAGATTGTCAAATCTTAGCACGCTTCTAGTTACGGTCTTAAGTTTAAGACTGTACTTAAGTACTACTTAAGCATGGTCTTAGACTTAAGTACCCTTTATGTTACGAGCCCCTGGTGTTGATTGTAATATTGGGTCTTTTAAAATGGCTCCTTACTCCCTTGTGATGCCTCATTCCCTACGAGCTTCATTAAAGAATATGGGTGAATAAGGCAAGATTGTCCACAAAGGGAGGATTAACAGTGCAAAAGTAAAAAAAAAAAAGTTTCAATTTAATTGCCAAAAATTACTCATTTTCATTTAAAACAACTCTATAATTATATTTTGAACCATTCATAACTTTTTTATTGACCAGAATGTTCCATTTATAACTTTCTTTCAAATGTCCATGTCACCAATAAACAAATTCTGATGAAAATGAGAACAAAAAAAAAATACAATTTTTCTCATAGAATGGGCCAGTGAGAGTGGGTTAAATAAACAATCACCTTTATTTTTAAAAGCCCAAAAAAGTGGAGTGAGGACCCACTCTGTGTAAAGAAAAAAAAGATAACATTTCCTACGAGAAACCATTCCTCTTTATTCTGAAAATTCAAAGACCACATAGATGTAGTGTATAACAAACTAGTAGTATTAAATGTCATGTTTCCTTTTATTGCTTTATCATGTAATATAGCGTCTTTACAATTTGTATCGCACAGTGGTTAGAGTGTCTGCTCTAGAGTCGCGGAGTAAGGAGTTGATCCTTACGTCGCGGGTTCGAATCCCACTGTGGGACGTGGAGACCGGTCCTTCAGATGAGACCGTATAAACCAAGGTCCTGTGTCGCAGTAGGTGCTGACACGAAAAAGATCCCTCACTGCTCAATGGCTGTAAGTGCCGAGTATAAGACAAAATTTGCAGCTCTCCACCGGCAAGTGGTGGCGTCTCCATATGAGTGAAAAATTCTCGAGAGGGACATTAAACAACATACAAACAAAAAAACAATTTGTATCATACAATTTATTTTAAAAATATTTTAGACAATTAGTCTAAAATATTTTTAAAATGAATTGTATGATACAGTCTTAAAAATGTGTCAAGAATACTTTACAAATATGCAGCTGATATACATACATGTATATGTATTACCTTTTAATTTACAATTTCTGATTCAAGTGCAATACCAACAGTATATGTGGTTGGTACTGTCAATGTCATTCTGATGATGGCACTGTCAGAAGTTGCACCCTTGCACATATCTGTAGCTCCCAGCATCGGTGCAGTTATACAGTAAAACATGCTTATAGCGAACACGCTTATTATGAATTGATGCTTATTGCAGAGTAATTTTCATTAGCTGTGACTCAAAAATTTATTTTACAGTTACTGGATATAAAAAAAAACGAATTATGCTTATAACAAAGCAAAATTGTCTGTCCCTGGCACTTCATTACATGTGTAAGCTTGTTTTACTGTATACAGTCAGTGCTATAATCCGAGATTCCTCTGACTCTAACCATGGCTTTTATGCTTTTATATTTTGACATGTGTGCACATGTCATGATATAAAAGCGGTGGTGATATGTCAACCAGATTGTGAAGATTTTTCTGATTCATAACAATTTTGAAAATGTTTAAAGTTACAAATTACACCTTAATTGTTTAAGAAATTTACATATTCCTGTAAGAAACATTGTTTGTTTATTTCTCTCAGACCATACAATGGTATATGAGGTACATGAACATATTTACATATATACAAAATACAAAGTCAAGTAAGGAAGAGTAGTATCAACACGACATCTTTTTAGGTCACCTGAGTCACTCAGGTGACCTATTGCTATCCGTTTTTGTCAGTCGGCGTGCGTCGTGCGATGTGCGTTAACATATGAACATTTTTAGCTTCTTCTCTGAAACCACTCAACCAATTTCAACTAAATTTGGCATATAGCATCTATGGGCAAAGGGGAACAAAAATTGTGAATTTCATTGTGCCTGCCCCCTGGGGCCTGAGGGGTGGGGCTAAAACCACCAAAATTAATGCAATCTTTAAAAATCTTCTTTACTCCTGGACATCAAGCAGTCAAACTGTTGGCATCATTGTAATAAGCATTGAGTCCTCTACCAAAATTGTGAAATTCATGGCCCCAGGGTCAGGGGTTCTGGTGCTAGGGCGGGGCTATATAGATCATATAGTGAAAGTGCATTATTTCTTTGAAAATCTTCTTCTCTGCTCCTGGGTATTAAATAAACTAAGTATATAGTTATGATGAGTAAGAGTGACTCTTCTAAAATTGTGAAATTCACGGCCCAAGGGTCAGGGGTTCTGGTGCTAGGGCGGGGCTATATAGATTATATAGTGAAAATGCATTAATTCATTGAAAATCTTCTTCTCTGCTCCTGGGTATTAAATAAACTAACTAAGTACATAGTTAGGATGAGCAAGAGTGCTTCTTCCAAAATTGTGAATTTCATGGCCCCTGGGTCAGGGGTTCTGGTGTTAGGGCGGGACTCTATTGATTATATAGTGAAAATGCATTAATTCTTTGAAAATCTTCTTCTCTGCTCCTGGGTATTAAATTCAGTAACTAAGTACATAGTTATGATGAGCAAGGGTGCCCCTTTCAAAATTGTGAATTTCATGGCCCCTGGGTCAGGGGTTCTGGTGTTAGGGTGGAGCTCTATTGATTATATAGTGAAAATGCATTAATTCTTTGAAAATCTTCTTCTCTACTCCTGGGTATTATTGAAACACATTAAATACATAGTTATGATAATCAAGGATGCCTCTTTCAAAATTGTGAAATTCGTGGCCCCTGGATCAGGGGTTCTGGTGTTAGGGTGGGGTTCTATTGATTATAAAGTGAAAATGTTTTAATTCTTTAAAAATCTTTTTCTCTGCACCTGGGTATTATTTAAACAAACTAAGTACATTGTTATGATAAGCAAGGATGCCTCTTCCAAAATTGTGAAATTCATGGCCCGGAGGACAGGAGTTCTGGTGCTAGGGCGGGGCTATATAGATCCTATAGTGAAGGTGAATTATTTCTTTGAAAATCTTCTTCTCTGCCCCTGGGTTTAAACATACTAATTTAAAAGTACATTGTTATGATGCGCAAGAATGCCTCTTCCAAAATTGTGAATTTTATGACCCCAGGTTTAAGGATTCTGGTGGGGGGGGGGGGAATTTTATTGATTATGAAGTGAAAAAGCAAAATTTCTTTGAAAATATTCTTTTCTTCTTCTGGTTAAAAAAGCAAAGAAGCTAAGTGTATAATTATGATGAGCAAGTGTGCTTCTTCCAGAATAGTGAATTTCATGACCCCTGGGTCAGATGTGCTGGTGTGAGGGTGGGGCTCTTGATAATTTAGTGAAAATGCATTCTATTAAATAATTCTGTTTGCTCCTTAGTGTTAAGCAGATAAACAAAGTGATTAGTTATGATGAGCAAACATATGGTCTCAGGGTCAGAGGCTCTGGTGTTTCGGGGGTTGGGGTTGGGGGCTCTATTGATAATATAGTGAATCTGTAGTAAAAATGCATTATTTATTTAAAAATCTTCTCCGCACCTGGGAATATCTGAGGCAAACAGAGTAAAAGTTTTTATAAGGAAGGGAATTTTTACCAGATTTTTGAACATCTGGACCATTTAGTCAAGTGTTCTGGTCCTGACCAGGGCTCTATTAGTTTGTATTCTACTGAGAGGATTTATTCCCCTTTGCCATTTACTTTTGATAATTTATCACTGTAAATAATGTACTTGAAAGGTAAATAGAATAAGAGAATTATGCAAAAACTTTTATTGTATAATACAAAAAGTACTTTCATAGTTTTAATGATCAGATAGACTTTTAAGTAGTAGATAAATAAAAACAAGACAAAAATAACTTTTCTTATTAAATATTCATCAAAGACCAAGAGAGGCCAATGTAAGAGATTTCAACAAAGGATTAAAATAGTACAGAAGCATTGATAATTTGTTAATATACTGTATGGTGATAGTGATAAATGGGGAACAGATTAGAACCTAATTTATGAACTGTTAATGAATATTAAGACCAATTATTTTGTTGATCATGATCACCCTATTTTTCTTGCTTTTGGGCAACAAAGCTTCACCTTTCAGTTCATTTTATACTCTATGCATCCTTTAAATTGTTGTATCATACTCAGGTGACCGTTAAGGCCCTTGGGCCTCTTGTTTAACTTAGCTTTCCAAAAACTAACACACAGGTTAATTGGCATGGACTTTAAATACCCAATTAACTAAGCAACCGAGCATTCATAATTACACATTTGGTGCTTTTTATTCACCCATTTTCTTAAGAAGTATTTTCATATTACAGATCTATTTTTCAAAGTTAATTTTTTTAATGTAGAAAATGATAAAATGGTAAAAATCAGATAAGAGTATTAACTGGCCAGTTAGAATTTTGCTTGTGTATGTGCATGTTGAAATGTTTGTGAATAATTTCTTATAAAGATTGAATTTTTTTTTTCAAAAATACCCACTTCAATTGAAAAACATCAAAAGTTATTATGCCCCCCTTTGAAGAAGGAGGGTATATTGCTTTGCTGTTGTCGGTCTGTCGGTCCACCAACAGTTTCCATTCATTTTCTTTGCAGAGGTTGCATATACTGAAATGAAATTTGGTATACAGATTTGTCATAAGAATATCTATGTCAAGTTCTGTTTTGAGTACGTTGGAGCAATTTTTGACAGAGTTATGTCCCATGGACTTAGAAAAATTCCAATTATTTGCAGTTTCCGTTCATTTTCTTTGCAGAGGTTGCACATAATGAAATGAAATTTGGTATACAGATTTATTATAAGAATATCTAGGTCAAGTTCTGTTTTGGGTATGATCGAGCAATTTTTGACAGAGTTTTGTCCCTTGAACTTAGAAAAAATCCAATTATTTGGGGGGGAGGGGGGGGTAAGTGTTTCACAAACATCTCTTGTTTGAATTTATATTTGCTTGCATTTTTGCGAGAGCACTTTATTTGCATTGTCTCTGTCCACCCAGCTGAAATGGGCCATCAAAGAATTCTCATCCACTGAGTAGCACAGAGACTGGCTATATGCAGTGGCTCCCTGCATGAGCCCCATGGCTTGGCAAAGTACAGAGACTGGCTATAAGCACTGCTCCCCTGAGCCCCATAACTTAGTTTTATAAAAGTTAATAAAACAGTCAAGTATTTCACTGTAGAGGTCTCACCAGTGTAGACATACATCTTACATTGCTGTGTTTCTTAGTCGCGATGAAATTATCAAATTTTACGCATTTTTTCCAAGCCAGGAGAAAAGTAACATCAAAATGCACAAGTCAATACATTATTTACAAACAGAAAATGCACATAAAAACAAGGAATAAATGCATAAAATCCAAGACCACAAAAGAAATACTGCAGGTCGACCACGCGTTTCGAGTGTGCAATCGGGTGTAACGAAATCGAAGGGTTTATATACCTGTGTGACGGTGCCTATTTATGAGTAGTGTTCAGCTTTAATATGAAGTAGACATAAAGTTATAAAATGACACTGGTTATAATTTTATGGACAAGTACTGGATGTGCTTACTAGTAGCTTTCTTATATTCTCTAAACATGTAAGACATCAAACAAAACATGGCATATGTATTTTCATCCCAGGAGCAAAAAATTGATAATCGGTATCATTGAAATATGCAGGGTTGTGCATATATTTCAAACACATCTTTAAATAAGTCATTGGATTATTCATTTTGTGCTACATGTACATGAGGAAAAAAGCTCTGTAACGGAATTTATATTTTCTGCATTACAGATAAGCTCATCCCAATCACAAAATTCAATTAAATTATTTGATTTTTCAAGGTCTGCATTTTTATACTGCCATATTTTACGTTTTGATATATAGGTTGCTTTGTGATGGCTTATAAAAGAGTCTATATTTAAAACACCTAAATCGTTTGATTCAATGTTTTGTGTTGTTAAAATGGGGTCAATAAAGTGTTTGCGTGATATTCGTGACTCTCGTTGGTTCATGGATTCTATTTGTGAGATTATTGTTGCTGATAATATCGTTTATTTCATGTGAAGGAGGAATGTTTAAAAAATCTGTGTTTATGTCTCCAACAATTATTATTCGATTGGATAATTCGACTGCTTTATCTATGGACCATGAAAAATTTCTCCAGAAAACATATTCGATGTGTGGTGGGCGGTATTTACAGCACAGAAGATAGTTAAAGGTAGGGTTTTCCATGGTTTTCTATTTTAATTCATGTACATTCAATATTTGTAGATTCTAAATCTACCCGACGACGGGCACAAATAGCATTTGATAGATAAATCATTACACCACCCCAAAATGAATTCCTGTCTTTGCGAATAATACAGCAGAATGCTTCATTTGACGGACCCGACACAGTAACGATTCAAGATTTATGCCTGCGACACAGTAAAAATTTTGCGACACAGCAAGATCTGTGATAATCAGAAAATCCGAACATAAATTCTCTCTAACTGAGACTTTAATCAAACAAATCTACCGTCTTTCAATTTTTAAGGGAGAGCACTTAATTTTCTCTTCATTACGGCACTTTGTCTTGCTTCATCTTGCATAATCAATTATCTCCTAGACCCACGCTGGACTTGCTAGTTGCATTTTTTAATATTATTTCAAAACTGAAAAAAGTTAAAAAATTATTATAAATATAAGTTTTTATACTTCAGAACCACGTCTCTTAGAATCATGTTGGCACTGTAAGTCAAACATCGTACCGTAATCATTTCATTGATGTAAATGTATTGTTGAAGAATTAAAGGCACTCCCTGAAAGTATTTTACTATTATATAAGTTTCTTTTTAAAATTCTGTAATTCGATCAACTGACAAAAATCACGGCATATTTACTTGTATCAACCAGAATTTCCTCTGCTCTTAACAGCATGTGTAAAACATGCAGTTATCTACACAAAAATATGAAGGTTTAATATATACGTACAACTTGTAAATGGTGATACAAGTATATTATATAAGTTTTTTTATCATACTTATTTTTTTAAGTTGTGTATTTGTGAGTGTGTGTGTGTGGGGGGGGGGGGGGGGTGCACTGAGTTGGTTTGTCTTATAGATGTAGTACATTGTATGTACATTATTATATGGATACATTCTAATTGTTTTAAATATCAATTAATTTTTTTTATTAATATGCACGACCATAACATTTGTGTAACGAACAAGTGATTAAAAAATTGTGTGTATATGCTATTGTTATTATAATGAATTGTGATTTAGTTGCGAATTTGAATGCGAAAATGCTGCGAATATTAGTGGTTCACGTAAAGTCTACAACACTGTAAAATTTCAAATGATAGAGAACCCTGATACAGTTAAATCCCCTCGATTTCGAGATCATCATTTAATATACTATTGTCTAAATGAGTTTCAGTGAAACAGGCGATATCAAAATCATGAATAATTATATTTAAATAATTAATGTTTCTTATACTTCTAATGTTTAAGTGAAAATGTCAAGGACACTCTCATGAGTGGGACCAGGGTTAATCTCGATATCACCAGACAACAATAAAGTAAAAGTAAAAAATTGAAGGAAAAAGTTTACAGACATCGATATTCTAATAAAACTCCAAGTCTAATGACAACTGTTTTTTGAAGAATTTACAGGCGTATTCCGATAACTGTACAAAACTAAATACAACAAACATTGAAGATGTTAAATACCTTCTACAGGCCAGGCAGAAATTTCCTATTGCGGCACGATGTTGCATAACCGTATTACCCATTGTCCGTGACTTTATTTATGCATAATAAAAATTGATTGATGTTTAGGTCGCAAATAGGAAAGTATATATGTGTCAAATAAAAATACAAAGGAAAAGATTGTTGGAAAATAGGTTGACAATCACATTTTTAGCTCTACTGGTCAGAGACCAGAAGAGCTTATGCGATAGTAAGGTGTCCGTCGTCCGTCCGTCTGTCTGTCTGTCTGTCTGTCTGTCTGTCCGTCTGTCTGTAAACAATTTTTCAAAACGCTACTCCTCCTACAGTTTTGGTCCGATTTCAATATAACTTGGCACACAAGTAGACTACACTAAGATACATAATTTAGTGCATCGGTTTTTGATTTCGATGGACGGTGTTGCCATGGTTACTAAAAATAGAAATTTCTGTGAAATTCCTTTAAAACGCTACTCCTCCTACAGTTTTGGTCCGATTTCAATATAACTTGGCACACAAGTAGACTACACTAAGATACATAATTTAGTGCATCGGTTTTTGATTTCGATGGACGGTGTTGCCATGGTTACTAAAAATAGAAATTTCTGTGAAATTCCTTTAAAACGCTACTCCTCCTACAGTTTTGGTCCGATTTCAATATAACTTGGCACACAAGTAGACTACACTAAGATACATAATTTAGTGCATCGGTTTTTGATTTCGATGGACGGTGTTGCCATGGTTACTAAAAATAGAAATTTCTGTGAAATTCCTTTAAAACACTACTCCTCCTACAGTTTTGGTCCGATTTCAATATAACTTGGCACACAAGTAGACTACACTAAGATACATAATTTAGTGCATCGGTTTTTGATTTCGATGGACGGTGTTGCCTTGGTTACTAAAATAGAAATTTCTGTGAAATTCCTTTAAAACGCTACTCCTCCTACAGTTTTGGTCCGATTTCAATATAACTTGGCACACAAGTAGACTACACTAAGATACATAATTTAGTGCATCGGTTTTTGATTTCGATGGACGGTGTTGCCATGGTTACTAAAAATAGAAATTTCTGTGAAATTCCTTTAAAACGCTACTCCTCCTACAGTTTTGGTCTGATTTCAATATAACTTGGCACACAGGTAGACTACACTAAGATACATAATTTAGTGCATCGGTTTTTGATTTCGATGGACGGTGTTGCCATGGTTACTAAAAATAGAAATTTCTGTGAAATTCCTTTAAAAGGCTACTCATCCTACAGTTTTGGTCCGATTTCAATATAACTTGGCACACAAGTAGACTACACTAAGGTACATAATTTAGTGCATCGGTTTTTGATTTCGATGGACGGTGTTGCCATGGTTACTAAAAATAGAAATTTCTTTGAAATTCCTTTAAAACGTTACTCCTCCTACAATTTTGGTCTGATTTCAATCTAATTTGGCACACAGTTAGAATACACTACGATACATAATATGTATTTCTGTTTTTTTTTATTTGGGTGAATGGTGTTGTCATGGTTACTAAAAATAGAAATTTCCGTGAAATACTTTCAAAACGCTACTACTCCTAGTTTTCATTTGATTTCAATATAACTTGTCACAAAAGTAGACTACATTAAGATACATAATTCTATTTATTGTTGCATGTTGCAATGTTTCAAATCCAAGTGCTACTTTTCTTTTGTTATACAAACAGACCAGTAGAGCTACAGTCTCATCAGAGACTTCTGGTTTTGTTTTAACATAAAAAAGATACGATAAAACTTTATTGAAAACTAAAGACAAATAATTCATGCACAAGAAAGAATAAAGGGTTTGAAACCGAAACGTTGAAAGGGTGTAATTTAAAATGATGAACAAGTTAAGCAAACAGTCTTACAAGGCAGATTGCCATAGAGAAATCTGCTATGCGCACAATTCTGCTGAATGATTATGATTTGTGAATGAAGAAAATAGATGATATCATTCTAGTTAATTTATCTACATGTTGGATCAAATGATCAGCCGTTTAAATCCTCACCATGGGGCGTGCCTTGATTTCCGGAAACAGGGCAGGTTGATGCTCCTACAGAGGAGGCCTTAACTACTGATTAGTATAACCCCTTCTGTGAGTCGTCCTCAGCCTCATCTATCGTCTCCCTTGCCTGGGTGTCTGAAACTACACTACACAAATCAGTCATGTTTTTAATACGGCCTTTTTGTCATTGTTTTTCTTTATATAGATTTTTCCGTCGTACGTCCAACAAGTATTAGTAAGTATTACAATTGTTGGTGTTTGGGAATTCCGGTGAACTTTAAGCATGTTTTTCTTGCGTATTGCTCAAGATCGTCAACTCTATTCTCTAGTTCCGATACCCGATCTTTGAGATCCCTAACTTCATTAGCCAGTCTGTCTATAATGCTGTTCTTGAGAGCTGTCTTATTTAAGATGATGTTTGTTGCTTGCTGTAGTAGGCCATCGTCATTAGAGATGTTGTCTGGAATATCTCTAAGATCCGATAGATCTTGAGACATGTTTTGAGACATATCAGAATCTGAGTTGGGCCTAGACGTCTTGGTTGGGCTGGATTTAACGTTGTCTCATTGTTTTTGGATGATTTGTTCAAGAATCTGAATGGGTTTTTCTTTTTTATGTGCATTGCCTCTTCCACCCATTGTTTTGAATTCCAGATCACAGTTACATACAAAAAACGTTAACATTGAAAGTTAAAGGCACCCAGTTTATATAATCGGTACTTACAGCTGTACAGCTGTAGAAGTGAATAGTGCTCAGTACTCAGTGCTTGATTATTGCACAAATTCCACAAGATTGTTACGCATTTTTTATTATACAAAGTACACAGAAAGTACTTAACACAGATAGAAGTGTACTGGTTACTTTGTTGATAAAAATCTGAAGCTGGGTTTTTTCTCTTGATTTTCAGCAAAATTTGCGGAGCTAGAAAAAAAACACAGCTACACCATATTTGGTCACGTGATAAAATGCACAGCATTTCAAGACAGGAATTATTAAAGATCATGATTTTGCCATGCATAATTTATATGTTTATATTAAAATCATGTACAGCTTTTGACAATTTTGAATTGCGCGGGCAACTGAAAAAGTTAAAAATATATTTTGCACTGACTAATATTTAATTCTAGTTGCTCGAAAAGATATAATTGATAGTGTTTGATATTCCATAATTAAGTTCAAGTTCATTTATTCACTCAAAACCATGTAAATATATGGTACATGAGGACAATGAAAAATATTTACAGCATATGAATTCAGGTCAGAGGTACAAGTATATGATATACATATTCAGAAAATGAAAGTGAAAGAGGACAGAAAAGAAGAAAAAAAGACAAATACATATAATAGATATAATAATGGTATAAATGAGGAAAAAATGAAAATGAAAAAAATGAGGAAAAAATCATAGAGGACAGACTAAATTTATGTTTTTTTAGAGAATTTCTTAATTAACTTAAAGTTGTTTAATTTAGTGTTTGTATTGCCTCAGAGAAGGTTGAGCATACGTAATATATTCCTACTCGTAAATTTAATTTGGCGGTGAGGAAGCAGCATTTCCGGTTGAACATCGTAACATAAGGCGGCTATTGCTCTACGAGCAATGAGCCCGGCTAAAAATCACAAAGTATTAAAACAGTTTACACAGCAGATAGTGTAAATCCATTTGTCCCTTGGGAGTAATGAGTTGACATGCATCCAGTTGAAGATTAATTAATGAGTTCAGTGTGGGAAGCTCTGATCAAGCAGGTCTTATCTGTATCTCCTAGGAATCTGTTGTCTAAGTCTCTTAATTGTAATTTATGTCTGTCAAAATACATAGTTACTGGAAGCAGCCTTTTATTTTTAAAATTTGATATAAAGGTATTAAGATCAATTTGATTTTGTATAATTAATTATGGGTTTTTTTTCAACAATCAATTTGCAGAGTGTCATGTCTCACAAAGATGACAGATAGTTGCAAACTATTTTTTCAATGTAATAAAAAAAACACTGTAATTATTAGTATTGATGTTTTATTAGGCTGCACCTTAGTTTCATTCATTAAAAAAAATATAATGAGTAATTAAAGAGCTAAATCCACGAAGGGGCTAAATCGGCCCAGTCATCAAAATAAATGAAACTTTCTCACATAAAACTCTAAGATTTGTATGTTGTAAAACAATTTATTTTTTAACAATATCTTTTCTGGTTTTCTTTTTACATTCGTTTAAATTTGGTATTGTTTTCCTTATTAATACTATCACGTCATTACGTTGACGTTACATACTTTAACGTCGTGACGTTGACATTTTGTGTAAGAAAGTAACATATGTACGTCAATGGAATAAAAATAACCAATATAGGCTCTTCTTTAAAATTTTGGGAAAATTTTGCTATGAATTTTTCAAGAAGTTCTGAAAACTTTTGGTTTATTTTTTAATTAAAGCTATTTGTACTCTAAAGAAATGCCAAATATTTGTTATATACAACGTTTGTCTGGTAAAATCGTTGATAGAGGTAACACGTTTTAAATGATAATAAGAGACATGTTCAGCTGAAAAAAAACCAAAGTGTTAATCCATCATATTTGAGTAAAACTGAATTAATGTAGTAAAATATAGTAGCCATGGATAAGGATATGTGTCATTGTACGGTCATATGGCGGACAAACAAAGAAATAGACGTTTTTCTTTCAGAAAATACACAAGTACTCTTTAATAACGAAAACATAAAATTAAAATAAAAAGTTACATTAAAAATGAATACGTTTGAAGTTACCATCTATTTTATTGTCATTTCGAGGATTTCGTTGCACTTCCGTAATTTATGGCATTTCCCGGACATTTGAAATGAAATTGTAGTTCATACATGTAATACACGTAAAATAGTGAGGTTTGACAGCAGTCCTGCGCACCACGGATTGTCAGGAAAGGATCCACTATAGACTTTTAAACAAGAGTGATGCAAAGCATCAAATCGGCCGCAAAAAAATTAAGAGTCCAACGAAAACACAAGATTTCCAAAGTATTTGAATTTCAAAACGGAACCTGAAGTTTAAAAAAAAAAAAACAGAGATAAACGGAAATGGCACGTATACCACTTTATACTCAATGTAAATTACTTAATCGAAATAAAATTCACGTGCACTAATTATGATAAATGTGTTATATCATCAAAGAGAAACGTTTTTTATATACCCACAATAGATATGAAAAGAGATTTAAGATGACAAAAACGATCGAATTAATTATTGCTAACAAATCGTTTTCTTATCGTATCTTCACACTCCCATGTTGGGAAGTACCTATTATAAACCCTTTTAATAAAGTCATAAATAAATGATTATCTGGTGAGAAGTGAAAATTAAATTGAAACATAACAACAACTAAGACTTTCATATAGTTCAAAGCCAGTTTTTTACATTTTACTAATAATTTTCATATATTTAAAATAACGTTTCTTTTCTCCATGTGCAATTTCTAACACAACTACAAATAGATAGGCGATAATGAGTACAGATAACGATGAAATAATCATAATATCGTATTCATATTGCATATATGAGATTTTTAACGGATCGTTACTCTTTGTAATTAAACAAAAATATACGAAAAACAGCTACTGGCAGTATTATTAAATGATTATCATTAAAGACCATCAAAAAAGAATTCTAGGCCACATGTCGAGCGACATATAACCATAACCCTCCTCCCACCCACCCCCAAAAAATACCATGTTCAAATGCCCGATCTATGAAGTTATATTTTATAAAGACATCCTTTCAAAAAAAAAATGATAGACAGGCAAAATTAGCAGTTATATCCGTTAATAATAATAATAATACATTCAGGATACATGGCCGTAGAAACCGGGGGGAGGCCTAGGGGGGCATGCCCCCCCCCCCCCCAATAATTTTGCCGATAGATAGAATACTATATAAAACAAAGCTAGTATATGATGTGCCCCGTCTGATCCCCCCCCTTTTTTTTTTGCTTGTCAAGGAATTCTGTAGTTGATAGTGCCCCCAACTGAAAATGTATGGCTATGCCCCCCCCCCCAACTGAAATTGCTACCTACGGGCCTGGGATCTATAATAAATTTATGCAATGACCGAGTCACGAAAAATCAATCGTTTTTAGATTAAAATTTTATCAAGGAGTTTGAAAAAAAATGAAAACTGCTATTGAATTTATTTTTTATACTATGTATACAAGGACTAATATTATTGGCATTGTTATTTATTGGTCGAACTTCCCCACGTATTTAATGGGCGAGGGTGGGAATTCCGACCCCCCTCCCCCAACCCCTGTCTTTTTTTTTTTTTTTTTTTTTTGTAAATTTAATAGTTTTTTTTTTTTGCTTCTTATTTTGTATCAATGCTCTAATCCCCCCTTTATGAATTTACACTACTACATGTATAAACATGCTTGCTAATCTTGGTTGCCGCCCTCTCTCCCTTGGGCCTGTTACATTTATGCGGAGTAACTCAAAATAGAAAGAGATAGCAAGTAGCCTCCCTTTGACATTTTTTTTCATGTGTTGGCTAGGTCACAGCATGCAGGCGATAATGTAGGGTAATCCCCGCTATTTTCACAGTGTGAGTCGGTGCTAAGATATTTGAATCGAACGAAAATTATTAATTTCGATGTGGCCACACCCCTCGAACAAAATAAAAATATACGTTATTTATTCATATTCTAATCCTCTTTTCAATGGTATAAATTTTATTTTGTTCAAAGGGTGTGGCCACAGCGAAAATTTGAATCAAAGACGAAAAAAATGCTTTATTTTGATAAAAACTAGCAAAGTGCACGTGTTTAGACGTTTTCTATACAAATATGACGTCATCAAATAAAAAAAATTTGGCATAAACTATTTAAGTTTGATACCAAGGATAATATTTCTATTGTTAATTTTCTTCTTCTCTTCAGTTTAATTTCCCTGAAAAAATAGGCCGATTTAGCCCCTTCGTGGATTTAGCTCTTTTCACTATAAATGTTTAAGCAAATTGTGAACACCTCTCACATGTAGAAAACATTAGTGATTTGGTACCTTCTCTAAAAAACCCAGTGGGGGGTATTTGTCCCTTTTGGACAGTTGGAAAAAGAAAGTAGAAGTCGATATTTGCATCTTTCGATGTTTCTGATTGAACTGACTATTTAAAGGTGTCCATTATTAGATTCTAGATGAACTGTTGGACATTATAGGATTAATCATCTCTTATCACAGGATCGTAAGAACCGCAACTGAGTAAGATAACACACACACACACACACACACACACACACACACACACACACACATATATATATATATATATATATATATATATATATATATATATATATATATATATATATATATATATATATATATATATGTATATATATATATATATATATATATATATATATATATATATATATATATATATATATATATATATATATATATATATATATATACTCTGATTGGAGTATGATTGATCTTGAATTAATATTAATTACATTCAGATAAAATCAAGCAGTAATAATTAAGAAAGTACATGTGGTAGAGACAAGTTTTGAAAAATTTACTGGTAACTGATTCCTTTATTATGTCGCCCCGAACGAAGTCGGGCGACATATTGCTATTGTACGCATGAAAACGTTGTCCGGGGAATTTCTCGCAGATGGCTTGGGCATTGTTGTTGGAACTTTCCATAAAAGATGATGACCAGCTGTATATATGTGGAAAAAATTTTCAGTTTCAACATTGCTACCGTTGCCATGGAAACTTACGAAAAGAGACGAATTTTGTCCAGAATAGTTCTCTCTGGCCCCTTGAACATTCATCATGAAACTTTATGGAAATGATGATCAGAAACTGTAGTTGTGCGATTCGCATTTTAAATTTTCAAATTGTCAATTGTTGCCATGGAAACAGAGGAAAAGTGAAAATTCTTTAACTTCGATTTTCTCAGTAACTGCTCAAGCAATCACTTTGAAACTTTAATGGATGATTCCTTGCATTGTGTCAAATTGATTTCTATTTTTTAAAAAACCCTGGAATTGGCCGCACACAGTTACCATAGAAACAGAACAGAAAAAAGGTATTATGCTCATATATGTTCTCAGAGATCGCTTGGACAATCTTGATGAAACTTTACAGAAATTATGATCAGAAACTCTAAGTGTGCAGTCAACATTCAAATTTTTCCTACCTTTGCCATAGAAACGGACGAGAAGTGAAAATTCTTTAATTTCTATTTTTCTCAGTAAGAACGCAAGCAATCTTTTGGAAACTTTAAAGGTTTATTCCTTCTACTGGATCAAACTGGAGCAGGTCCATCGCTTCAGCCACCGGAACGAAGTCGTATTTTGGTTCACCTTAGTTTTGTACTCGAGCTTTCTCGCAGATGGCTTTCAAAATCTTCATGAAACTTTACAGAAATAAAAATCACCAACCTTAGTTGTGCATGGCATATTTTATTTTTTCAAAGTTTGTCGCTGACGTCAGGTAAGGAACAAATGATTTAAGAAAAGTCGCGGTCACGTGACCACTGTGTCTTTTAATCAACGTACTGAAAGGACTGATACGAGTTGATGGTTATCCAAGCTTAGCTAATGGATATTGCTTTAGTGATGAAAAAATGAAATGTCTATTTAGAGACAGAATTTTAAATTTCCATTTACTTCTGATGTCAATTTCATAACATGATGCAATGTATTTTAAAATCCAATTAACGGATAATACTTTATGAACTTATAAGAAAACGATATTTCTTTCTTTTTACAGTATAATTTTACAAGTTATACATTTATTGAGCATTGCTACCTTATTTTAAGAAATGAAATGAACTTGCACATCTATCATAAAATATATTAAAACCACAATTTTTGACATTCCTTATAGTGTATGCAGCAAGTATGTATTTGATAAGTATTGTTTTTCTCTGATAATTTTTGTTCTTGAGTAATGCTTTATTTTCACATGCAGTTTTAAGATAAAATTCTGTTAACTAATTAATGTAAAGTCAAAAAAGTTATTGTACATTTTTGCTACCCTCCCTCTTACACACACCCGCGCGTGCCTCACCCAGAATAACAACAACATAAAATATTTTTCTTAACCCGCATTCAACCTCTGATCGACTTTAAATCTACTAAAGACCCAAAATAAATTTTCATGAAAATGTGATTGCCTTTGACTCAATTAGTTAATCGCCGAATTTCTGTACTGATGAACAGAGATATAAAATTTACTTTTTGTAAATCAAGTTTCCTTAATATATTAGTTTATTTTCTGCTGCCGTGATGCTTTTTCTGTTGCGTGTATGTAAATCATCTTATTTACGATTACTTCATCTTAATATAAACCACTTGTATTAGTTAAATTATTTCCGGTATCAGTAGTGACTAAAAACTAGCGATATTTTTTTTTTCAATACAATCCAATTCTCCGGATATGTTAGTATTAGTTACATGTATAAACATCTGTGTTCTGATGTATTTCATGTTCATCAATCAGAAATAAAACAAAAGAGAGGTTTTTAAGGAAATTAAATTTTTTATTAATCACCAATCCTGCCTGTCAAAACTATTATCTCCGCACAACAAATCCTCCACAATCTAAGAGTCGATAGTCCAATCCCAGCAATTGGACCATGTGTTTTTAAAAGCTTCTTTATAAACAATAACAACAACAACAAATAATACACTTTTAGACAATTTCTAATAAATCCAGTTCGGAGCGACATACGCTATTCCTTGCAGTAGCAGACTTTCTAGTTTTATTTTATTTTTTTAAGCAGAAGCTAGCTGCAGGACTGTAGCTCTCTGGTTGAGAAAATTCGGACAGATAAACCCGAGAGCTTCAGATCCAAATGTTGTAAAAACCTTCGATTTACGCCGCCGCTTTTTTTGTCGCTCGCTTCGGGTTTTATTTCTTTTATTTTATGCTTTCACCCGTTTTAAGAATGGTATCCATTTATTAACTATTTATTTTTACTCCTATTCTTGATACTCTATTTACCTTTCAACGGTCCCAAACATTCTAAATGGTTGTGGAATGTCGGATTAAAAAATTCCCATTCCGACGTCCATGTTCGGGGTCGTGCGAAAAAAAGGTCGTTCAAAGAACATACACTTGCCGAGAAAATATAAATAAAAAGTATTAAAAATTCAGGGGGTTCAAATTTCAGGTATATTTTCCATAAAGAAGACAATATGTATGTAAAAAAGAAATGAGATAAATAAAACTCATGCGTGTTATTTCACGATGACACCAACATGTTTTTAAAACTGATACTCAAACTCACATTACGGCCGTTTGGAAGGTTGAAAGGTAAATAAAGTACAAGTAGGGCTTTTTCAAAAAGCTTTGCCGTCTTTAGCAAAAACCTTAAATAGTAAACTGGCCTACATCCATCAGACCGAATTATTCTTGAGCTTTTCTTAGCTTTGTATTTCTTCAGCAGCTTTTTGCCGACATTAGCCCCACCATATGAAAGTTCAACTAGATGCTCGGTTGTCTCCGTAAATTCCGACTCTGCTTGAGTTTAGAGACAGTCGAGTGTCTAGTTGAACAAGAATAGAGAGACAGTTTTAAAGATAGGGAAAAAATAATACGAGCTGTAATGCTTGCAAGCAAATAAAGAACATTACGTTTCTGATTACCATGAAAATAAAACAAAAGCTTTATAGAACTTCCTATAAAAATTAAAGTGTAATTTAGGTCCATTTGTTGGCATTGTATACTCTGTTCGTTTTGTCGATTGAAAATCTTGAAAAAAAATTTAAGATCGCCAGAAAATTATCTCCCTTGCCTTGAACAGCATTTCAACCAGTGAAATCATTGAAAAATTTTTCATCATGCAATTTCTACCAATCACAAAAGAGTGGAAGTGCATAATCCGAAGTATGTAAAATACTTCAACTCTGTATATTTAATTTAATCAGTATTTTATTATGTAAAGTCAGTTTACATAATTGGATTGGACATCAGGCATGGCCTATATAAGTCCTCTCCAAGAAGGCCAAGGTTACAAATGTTAAGAATTGACAATGATTTACCAATTATGATGAAATAATTCATAATAAGTTACATTAATTTCTTTTGTTAACTAGAAATGGGAAAAACAGGAGAGATAGATTAGTAAATTCACAAGAGTTATTACTTAGCATGTATACTCACTATACAATATAATGAAAAAAATAAAAGGCTGCAAACAAACAACAAAATAGAATAAGTAAACAAATGAAGTGCAAAGGTCAAATATGCAAGGGAAAAAAAGCAAAGAAAATAATATTAATAATAACAAATAGATAAATCTGGAACAAGCAAAAACACTGGATAATAATAATTAAAAAAAAAAAAAAAGAATGAAAGCACAAAAGACAAATATCCAAGAAAAAATACAATATATATACATGGAAATGCTGAGATTTGAAATAAGTATAAATTTATATCAAAAATATTAGGAAATTAATATTAAAACTTAAATATGAAATAACATCAAAATCGCTTTGAAAACTTGATGTAAAGTTGGACTGCTTCAAAAATTGAACCGTTTTTCGCCAACTTGGAAGATATACATATAATTTGTAACAAGAATTCCATAATAATTTGATAAGATTGTACTCAGCATTTTTAGTGCAAAATAATTACACTGGTACGAAAATAAAGAACACATAGGAGGAAAAGTGCAAATATACACTAAAATACAACAAGGAACAGTGCAACTAGTTTGGAAAAAGAATAATTGAATATATACAAGAATAATAAGGGGAAGTTTTTCCCAAGTCATAAAATGATAGTATAAGTACTGTGCATAGTACAAAACGCAGCATAAAAAAATGTGTATTGGCATTCTAAAAATAAGTTGTGTTTTTCCCTTTTTTGAGAAGTACATGTATCACGTGACTTTAGGGATTTTCCATAAAGTCGAAATGCACGTGGATCTGGAGTTACACAGATACATGTGGTAAGCATATACATATCTACTTTAGGTAATCTAAGCAATATATATATATATATATATATATATATATATATATATATATATATATATATATATATATATATATATATATATATATATATATATATATATATAGTTTTTTATGTTCATAGAACAAAATTGCAAGTTTTAACCGGTGTATAAGTTTGTATAGTCAGACTGGTCTCTGACACCTTGGTATTTACAGTCAGTGTGGCCACTATGAGGAAAGTCCAACTGTTTCCATGGCCGCACTGGCATATGTTTTAGTTTGGGATACTGCACCTGGTTTAAGGTCATCAATTCTTGTACACATTTTTATTTTGTCATCATGGTATTTTATGAAGATTTTCCCATCTGCCGTCCAAGTATCTTTGATTTCTTTGTTTTTTTTTAATTTGTCTTGCTTGATACGAAATCGCAGAACGGTTTTTGGTCAGATCTTCGAAAATATAGAAGGAAGTGTTATGAGACTGATTGTACTCGTAAACTTTTTTCCATTTCTTTATGACATTATGTCTTGCTTTCCATGGCAAGACATTCTACTCTGTATATCGTCTTCCAAAGAAGATGGTAATCAGGAAAAGGAGTAAAATATATGCTTAATTATCCGATACCATTCTAAAAGCGGAGGAAAGCATAAAATACAAGAAATAAAACCCGAAGCGAGCGACAAAAAGCTGCGGTGTAAACCGAAGGGTTTTTTTTTAAACGTTTGGATTGGTAACTTTCGGGTTTATCTCTCCGAATTTTCTCAAGCAGAGAGCCGATAATGCAGGAATACATATGTATCTATAGAGCTTTTTGCCGACATATAATGTATCTATAGAGTCAGTTCGATTTGACAATGTCTACTGAAATAACATTAAGCATTCTGTTGCGAAAATGAAGTACATATTTGAGCTTACATTTAAAATTAACTAGTCGGTAGTAGCTATAGCCGATGTTAATGATGAAATCTATTATGATAAATATAATGTTGAAGAAATGGTATTTCAGTTGATAAGTTTCGACTCTCCGTCTGGTGTAGGTTAGGACGACAGGATTTCTTAGTATATGATATAAGATATTTATACTTCTGAACTTCGTTTTAATAAATGTTCATAATAAGTTGACTTCTACAACTCATATAAATACTCTTTATCCTGTCCGACTGATTAATAGAGCTTTTTTGCGCAGGATACATTATTTTTATTAGTATGACATCATCTTTTGTTCTTTTAATACTTTCTATTTTGAAAGGTCCAAGACAGGTCCAATAAGTTACCTGTAACTGTCCAATAACAAGAAAACATTGATGTAACCATCAATCGTCGCCCGGGAAATAAATAAAGTAAACAATGGAAATGAGTCTTGATCATCAAACCGCTTCGATATGTGTGAAAAAGGCATGCGTCTAAATGATGGAGACGATAGTAAAGAATATTTTGAAAACTTATAGTCGGATGAAAATCGAACAAAAAAGATACCCTTTTAAACTTTATCAATTCCTCAAGTAAATGTTGGCTACATAAAATATAATTTGAAACCAGACACATGTACACCTATTTTCAAAAATGTCTTTCACTTTAAGATTATAAAACACGAACTGTGTAAAGTACGTTTTTACGTTTTTATGCGATAAGTAAAATTCGATGTTCTAAAAAAAAAAAGGGACCTGTCGTTTTTTCGGTAGTAAATGATAAGCAACTTTATATATTAAATATGAAAAACATATATATTTTTACAGATTCACTTTATGGAAGTAAATATATTGTGTTTCTCGTAATTTATAAAGGGAAAGAACATTCTGATTAACAATCTCTTTAATGTTTAGAAAACCTTTAATTCTGAATAACTTCTCCCACCTCTATCCCCATATACCAACACTTAAACTTATATGTATAGAGCAGCCCGGTCCTCCGGGCTGCAATAAATATAAATAACTTATTGGACGGCTACAGGTAAGTTATTGGATTAAGAAAACACAACAGACACAAATAAATATTTAAAGTAATGAATCCAACATGTTTCACAATGTAATGAAATACTGTATACCCGGTATATATTCCAAGTCACAGAAACAAAAACTGAAACTTTGTAACTGTTCTAATAAATGATGAAATGTATATTTCAAATCACAATGAATGTCAAAATTTAAGTTTGAAGGAAATATCTCCAAATTCTGTATTGGAATGTAACTTGCAGCAACAACACACTCGGGATATCACTTCTCCGTTTTAATGTTTTCCTGGCAAGAATCAATCGTTCCTTCTTTCTCACTGGTACTCTAATAATTTTGCTTATTTTCAGCAGGAGCACATCGTTTCTTCTATTACAGGATGCAAGGGTGTTTGGTCAATAGGTTTGACTTTAAGTTTATTTTGATTGCTGAGGCAGTGTAATAAGTAGACAATGCTTACTTACTACAATGGATAGAAACAGTTCTAATAGAGACATTGTGAACACAATGAAGTGCATTAGTGTAATTGAAAATTACTTTAAAAAAATGAAATCCCTAATTTCATTGTTTATTATATAAACATAGTCTGTAATATTAAAATGAATATTAAAGAATTACCTAAGTCATATCATAGGACTATTCTTGTGACACTTTCAATAACATACCTGCAAGAGTTTTAACATCCATCGATCTTCACACAAAGTACATTTAGTGATCATATTATTCTTTTTTCTTTTCTTTTAAATTACTTTGTAACATTTTCATTTTGCATTGATGAACAGGCCAGCCTTTATTGCTGATACCCAGAAGTGTCCCACCGTGTCTGTGGAGTTATTCCTCTTTGTTCACCATTTCTTTTGACTTGAGCCTAAAGTCTAGCTGTGAAATCTTACAACACCATGTGACCCATCTTTCGTGCATTTCTTCCTTTTGGCCTCCATTTTCTTTGAAGGTATTAGACATACGATGGTATCAATTTTGTTCTTGTCCGATTCTACGTTCCTGCCAAACTAAACGTACCCGATGGTGGTCAAGTCGTTCTTTGATCTCGAAGCTGGTGTTTACTTTGATTTGAGATTTTGGAATCTACTGCCAGGAATTTGACTCCGTGAACTTTATCAACTGAAGCACCAGTTCTACAAAAATACACAAAGGCAAAGTCAGTTTGCATGCGAAAATAAATATACTTTATTAAAAGTTTATAAGATTAGTACAAAAACGGTATCTGTTAAAAATAAATTTTGCACTTTCAAATTGTATTGTGCTTAGCAAACTAACAATTATTGATAAACGTGATATTATTAGGGACCAGGCAATATTTATCACCTGGGAAAGGGGGACCGGAGCCAGCCCCCCCCCCCCCCCCGCCCCAAAAAATTATAAAGTCTTAGTCCCATATCTTACGGAATGAAAAAGTATATGTCCTATCCTCATTTTGTTTGAGAAAAAAATCAAATTAATATCTATACATGTTTAACATAACCTTACCCCTAAATAGCATCAGTCATATACAGGACAGGGGTAAATAGCTACCACTTGTTGGTACAGACTTCATTTAGTTGAAGGAATATTGGTATTTTCTTTTCAAAACTAAATGTTTGGGAATTATAAGTGTCATTTTGAATTACGTAACCTGAAAATGTGTAAAAGTTGGATCAAATAAAAATATGAACCATATTCCATTTAAAAGTTGCAGGTAGATGGGGATACCTCTGAGCATTTTGGTAAAAACCTTGAAAATGTAATTTATTACATGTATTTACATTCGGATAAAAACAAGAATTCTTGATACTACCGATTTAGAACAAAAATAATAGAGTTTCTAATATTGTAAGAAGACTTGGATCGTAAACCCCTGGCTAGCGAAAGTCTTACCATGATGATAAATATTGCCTGGTCCCTACATCCATTCAATTTAAGTCTCCATAGGATAACTTCCACGCTGAGGAGACATTAAAATTGATACATTGACGTGCAAATTCTATTTCTATATGAAATGATAAATAGATAAGCTATTGAAATAAAGTTTACAATTACTCACAAAACAGGGTTCTGTTATGTAAATTAACCATGAAAGTGTTTCTAGACCAGCAATCTCACAATGTTTATTCAGCGGCATTCTTTAAAAATATGTGCATTTCGATTTTATTACAGCGGAGGGAACAAAAATAAATTTATTATTATACAAAGGGCCTTGGTATACGTTGTGCGTGTTTACAACAAGTACATTGTAAGAGTGTCATTAAAAAAATTCGTAGACTTTTGTCATAACTTTTTTATTTATTATATATTATAACCAAATTTGGTACACATATTTTAACAATAGATTCAAATAATTTGAGTCCAAATATTTGAAAATATCCTGATATTTATCAAAATTATCAAAGATTTAAGACAGCAAAAATGGGGTCACGGAGAAAGGTTGAAATTGAGTTATTTACTAATTATACACATTATAATGTCTATAATCATACCTCTAATAAATGTGACTCTAACGAAATAAAGTTTAAATGTTCAAATTATTGTTCTATTACTTTAGATGCTAAAATATAATGTAATACATTTCATGGTTTAAAAGATATCAATTTCTATAGACAGATAGACTTGATTAAAAAGAGCAAAAAAACGATGAAGTCGAAGGACGTCACGGGGCAGCGAGTAGCGAGAAAATTTTGCTTTGCATTCGGGAAACCTCTACACAAACTGAAAATGCTGGATGAACCAAGAAATATATCAGAAATGAACCGTGCATTTGTATATACATGGAAAAAACAGTTTTTGAATGGTAGAGACTTTGAATCGGACGATGGAAGGTCTGCGAAGAAGCAGATTATAGTTAAAAATCTGGTCATAAGAGTTAGTAACGTCATGGAACGTGATGTGCACTTCACTGTTGCGGAACTTGTGAAACCAGAGTTGTAAACGCGGTGAAGAATTTGAAAACACTGACAATCTCGAACAATTGTTTGCATACTAGGTTTCAAGTGCTACGGATCGATACGGTTTTATGAATGAATAAGACGCTACAAACCGTGTGTGAAATGAAAAGGCAGAGTAATTTTAAGAAACTTTCTCGACGTTGTTTTTGAATGTTGTTTAGCGTGGTGACAAAACATGATGCTTTTAAAATTGCGTAACATGAGATCTATTCAATCAAATGGAATGAAACCTTAAACATCGACAAAATAAATCTTTTTACATATGAAAATGTGTTGATCTTAAATCTTGCGGGACATTGTCTTCATATTTTTTGAATGGCCCTCGTACTGTACAAAAATACTAATTTATTTAACAAGCTGCAGATTGCGCATGAACAAATCGTTATGCATTGGTGATCTCGCCTTCCATTCAACATAACTTGTCCTTTCTTTGGATCTTAAAAGACAATTAATTTAAACTTTCATGTAAACAAGTAGCGCACGTGCGGCTAATATGACGCACTGCTTAGTATTGTTTGAAGTCATGGAACGCCTTGTTGAAAATTACCGAAAATTCTTGTCTTCTTCATCTAAAGTTGTTGACATTAATTCTATAAAGTAGGTAAATGTTAGGCATTTTCCTGACCTCGGTATAACAGTATCGACTTACAGCGTGTTTTGTGGTACCAGTATCGTTCATTAGCTGTTAAGTATTCAGTTATAGGTCCTCTAACTTATCTGCTTTGTTAGTCTGTCGAACACTCTAATATTAATAGGGCTTAACAAATCATATACAAAGTGAACGGGAAAGTATTTTTGCTCCCCTCCTTTTCTCTCCTCTTGTTTTAAAATCTTTTTATGCAATCTCAAGATAACCGGAAAAAGCCAGGCACTTAGCAACGGGGGGGGGGGCTGAAAGAAGTTGGAACCTTACCCCCCCCCCTTACGAAATAGGATTTTCGAGTTCGGACAATTTTCAATTTTCCTTTTTTTTTTTTTTTTGCTTGTCAAGGTTTTTTTTTCAGGTAAGTTGAAATTTGTTTCTCTGGCTGCCCCCCCCCCCTTTCGATGCTACGTCCCTTAAAGCTACAGAAGAATTCACTGTCTTGGTTTAGAACAGATACTTGTAGATATCTGTGTTATAGACGTAATTAAGTTCAAATTCTTTCAAATCAATGAAACACCCTTTATTAGGTAGAAGCTTTACATATTAACTGTATAAATCTGATTAAAAGCGAAGACAAGTCACAGGCACGTTGTATTTGAAGTAATTAACGACAATACATGATTTTATAAGGAAACTAAATATTATTATAAAACAAAATGTTGACTAATAAGAAGTTTCTCTTGTATTATATGTTCATGTTTTTATCAACCTTACTAAAATTCCCATTAAATTGAGTAGAGGCAGTCGGAAACAATATCTGTCACCTCATGCTGACAAGACCCCCGTCCTATTAACGAGAGGATAACAGCAACGAAACAACCCCCCTCACAAGAGTAACAGTTAGTTAATTAATCCGGAAAATCCATAGATTAGCTAAACTCTGACACGTTTGGTATTTAGCACGGACCCTGTCATTTTCCTGCCTGACACTTTAAACTCGCGTGCGGAATCTCGGAATGTCTTGTCCTTAATGGATAAAGAACGAAATGAGTCGAAACAACTTGAGCTGCTGTGTCTGTCACGGTATCCAGATAATGCACGTTTTCTTATCATGTGCTGTAAATTAATTAACCAATCATATATCGTACCTATGTGAAAAATATGCCGACACGACAGACTCCAGTATCAGCATGCTACTGAAGTAGAAACGGGCTGTGAGATTATTAAATATGAATTGCAATAAATTATAAATATATAGAAAATGATGTAAAATTATAAAGTCGTTATGTATAAATGGCAGTAAATTGTAAATATTGTAATTAATTAGAAAATGATAATTATGTTGATTAACATTGGAAAAATTCGTCATTTTTTAGGCAAATGGATGGTTATGTGAAAGGGGTCCAGAAATATTCACATCTACTCCCTTAGCCACATGAAATCTACACAATGTAAAAATGTATACATAAAGGCTTTAGACTTACATGTATAGGGGGGAAAATGTATAAATATCATTTCAAATCTTGGGCCTTTTATATTTTTGCATTTTTAGGGGGGAATGGTATAAATTTTCTTATTATTTTTCCACGAAACTGAACCAATCTCTCTAAAAAAAAATATTCCTGGATCTCCCCATCAAAATTGTCCCTATCTCCGACCTGATAGTATTCATTTGATCTCAACGATTTACTCATTAGTATTTATTTGCTTTATAATAGAAAAGCAATTAGTAAACATGATTTTCAATCTGAATGAAATGGAAAAAAGAATAATGTGTCGGTTAAACTAGAATAATTTCTGTCAGCAACAAATACTTCATTTTATTCCAATAGGTTAAAATTTTTACAAGTCTGTTAAACAATCTGTAACCTATACACAATTCAACATCAGCTTTACGTACTGGCATCCACCTTCTTTCAAAATTAAAAAAAAATCAATGGATCTGTGAGATTCTTACAAAGTGCAGGAAATTTTTAAAACAACGCTTAAAACAGAAATATAGTTAATATGCAGACAACATAAATGCAGTCCACACTAATAATACAGAGCATACATGTAAAAGTCCACCACTTCCGGGGATGTGCATATCGTAAAGGAGAGGGATCCTATCCAAGAGTACCTGTGCTTCCTAGGAAGCAATTTTTTTGGGGGGGGGGGGGGCAAACAATTTCAGCCGAGACTTTAAAAAAGTGCAACAAACAAAAAATTAATTAATTAAAAATTATTAAAAGTTATCAGGTGTTATTATTAAGAGGGCACATTCCTAAGTTAGCCCTATTTCCTATTGTACAGTATATATTGGCAAAATTATTCAAGGGGGGCAGCCCTCGGTCCCTACGAGTCAGTTTTAAAAGGACTGGGAACTGGTGTCGAAATAATTCATTGCTTCACGTATTTCATTTCGCTCGCGCACAGTCTCCAAAATTTTAATAATTACGATTTGCACGTAACAGACTCGTAGAACGCGGGGGTGGGGGAGGGGTAAAGTATTTTGCTATAGTAAATCTTCGTTTAGATGCTGGTCCCCCCCCCTCCCCCACCCCCAGTTTTTGATATTGTAAGGCCGAGCACTGGCATATTCCAGGTTATGCACAGAAATCTTTCTTTTTTTTTCTTTTTTTTTTTTTGCTTGTTTGTCAGATAATTTTGGAAAGTTGTCCCCCCCCCCCCCCACACACACACACTTTTGGTCAGTTTATTTTTTTTTTTATTTTTTTTTTATTTTTTTTTGGCTTGTCAGATTTTTTTGGGGAGGGAGTCCCCCCCCCCCAACTTTTGAAACCGTTGCTACGGGCCTGCGTTATTTTGACGTGAACCAGCAACCTGAGAAAGATGCCATGCAAGGGCCGAAGTAATAACTGGACAGCGGGAAAACTAACGCACCCTTTCCCTAAACAAACAAGTCTGGCTTGGCAAGAGGAAATTAAGGAGAAATCCCTATTAATTCATTTCTGACACCCTAGGAATCCGTGAAATGTGTCAAAAATACTGTTTGTTTTTACACGTAACCCTTCTGCCTATTATATATTAGATTCTTCATAGACTTGGAACCGTTACACAAACATTGAATCTGAAGGAAAGGAGACATACAGATGTATATATTTTATTTCATTTTCAACGGTTAATTCTTAAAGAACGGCCTGAACCTGTTTTTGTTCCTCAAACCCAAAACCAGAGCCAGCACAATAATTCGATTTTTTAAAAAAGAAAAAAAAAGCTCGTGCCTTTTCTTTTGTATGGAAATATATTGTTCATTGGTATAAAGTACGCAACTGAAATGCCACTACTATTATGTGTTGAACAGCATTCATTTATTTTATTTTACTCTAAAAATAAATAATTTTTATAAAAGTCATATTACTGAGCTCTCATCTATCCAGATTAATTCATTTTTTTTACTCTTGTTCATTATGCTGGATGGCATTTTGACACCCACGACGTCAAGAAATTCGCCCCCACAGCATAACCTCCGAGGCGGCCCGACACCATTCGTCTTCCGAGCAGCAAAACAGTTTATTATAACATCTTGAAAATTTCAATTTTATAAGGCACAGAAAAAAGTTATTACATAAATAATAAAATAGTTTAATATTAATTCTGAAATTTAAACACAATGTGTATTTTGGACAGACGTAGAAAAAAATGGTATTAAAAAATACACCGACTGTTGAGAAAAATCTAGGGATTTTATGAATGGGTGTTATTTTTCTACAGTGGTAAAATTTACAGACCGTGGGAAGAAGAAACATTAGACTCTTGGAAACGGAAGCAATGTTTTCGGCTTGTAGTAAATGTCTGTTTTAATAGGCACAATGTCACCATGTTGCTGGGTCTGGAGATTGCTTTGCTACTGAAATAAGAGCTGTGAGTCTCTGTAGTTTGTGGTTCAAACTTGTTCTGATCCTATCAATGATTGGGGGATTGTTGACTTTGGGGTCCGAGTAATCGGCCAAGTTGTCATAAAAAGGTCAAGGGACAATTGTCATGTTTCTCCAGTTTTCACAAGAAAACAATACTGTGGTAGTTTTTTCTTTCTTTCTTGATTACCAGAGCAGTGTATTTTCAGGAGATGATCCAGAAATTTCACTTTTGTTAAAGAGGGCAAGGTCAAAAATATTTCATGAGCTTAATAGGAGGTTTACAGTAGAAAATATCTGAGCTGAAAATGGAGGCGCGCAGCTTTAATTTGTAGTTTGTAGTAATATAATTGGGTACCGGGGTGTCTTCAAATGGGTTTCATTTTTAACTTTTTGTGCAGAAGATATCCACATTGCCGTTCAAAAAAAATTTAAGGCGATCTTCGCTTTTAAATACAATTTATTTTTATTTTTTTTTAATGCTTCCCTTTCAAGTAGAAAATATATATTAAAAAAATTTTTCAAGAATGTGTGCCACATTTTAACGATCCGGGTTTTTGAAATAAAAACGTAATTTTTTAATAACGTGTTAAATCAAATATTGCAGGAACTTTGAATAAGCGATTATAAATCGTAAACATCCGGTTTTCTGGGGGTTTTTTCTTTTTCTTTTGTGTACATCAGTCTGAAGTGTTGTAAACGACAGACGTGTGAACGCCAATAAAAAGAGACTTCCGATTGAAATTTACGAATTTCTGGCAACACACGTCAAGTCTTAAGAACGTATACTTTACACCCCCAAAAAATTACAGGCGCCGGAAAAAGAATTGTCAAAATTAAAATGTTCTTGTTTTATTTCTTCCTGTGCTATTAATGCCGGAATTTTGTATCTTTGCAACAAAAACCGAGTCCTCGCATCACATTCAGCAAAATGCATATAATGCCTAAATGTATTTTCTTTAGTGATATATCTTCTTTCAAAACTAAATTGCTTGAAAGTAAAAAGTATAATGGTCTGAACATCTGTGAGTCTTAATTAAGCGTTATGTATTCATTTTTTTTATGTGTGTGCTATTGAGTTTAATTTCAGATTATTTTACGCAAAACACAGGTGCAAAAATATTGCTGGATCATCGTTAAATGACTGCACCTGTCTTGTGCTTGTCTTGAAGTATAACAAAAACAAAAATGGCCAAAGTTCTTGCATACCAATAGATTAAAGTATATGATCCTCGAGATTGCTAGTTTTTACTTTTCATTCGACAACTACCCATCTAGATTTTTTCTCTTATCAATCATTCAAGTGTCATTGCATCTGGATAAAACTCAAAACGCTTAAAATTAGAAGAGTTTTACAATAATGCTGTCCACTGCTTACGTTAATCTAAATATTAACCACGAAACTTTTTTTTTTAATTTTTGAATGGCGAACTTTTGAAATGGTCTAAGCACAAGAGTGCCGCGCGCGCAGAAGACGAAACAGACGCAGTAGTCATCAGAGCAACAGTTGATTGGCAGTTCCGAGAAGAAGCTGTGATTACAGACCTCCTTGCTGCAAATAGGCGTGGAGAAGTGGGCGGGGCGAATTAAGCAATGTAAACACGTCTAAGATTTTATATACAATAAGTGCACATGTTGCAAGGTCATAATAACTAGTGAATTGGACGTCGCGAGCTAATGCGAACCTCATGTACCCGAACCAAGTATTGGAAACATGTTAGCATGCTCATGTAATAATTGAAAAAAGTCGGAGGATACGAAATAATTTGTAGCATTTGTTTTGCGTTACAATAAACGACACATGTCCTTCTAGACCTGATGGTTCTCACGGAATTATCTACAATGATTCCTCAACAAGCTGAGGTCAGTAGTGGAGGGGAATATCACGAGCTGCAGACCCAGGGCGCTCTACTGGTTAGCATCAAACAGGAGTACTCGGAAAACTTTACACAAGAAAATTACTCAGGGTCGGACTATCCGCAAGGAAAAGGCAAAAAAAGAAAACGTTGTGACAAATCTTGTGATAGTTTCTCTGACGTTTGTTCTCCGGCTACGTCGGAGGGCTCCAACGATGGTCCAGTACAAAAACGACCGAAACACAAGGCTACCAAGTCCTTTGCGGACGTACTTACACAGAGAGCCATGGCAAATGTACGAGAAAGACAACGGACACAATCTCTGAATGAGGCGTTTGCTCAACTGAGAAAAATTATCCCTACCCTTCCTTCTGACAAACTTAGTAAAATCCAGACTTTGAAGTTAGCTACGCGCTATATAGACTTTCTATGTCAGGTTTTACAATCTGAGGACACAGGGTCGTTGGAGGGACAGGGAGGGTGTTCTTATATGGAGGAGGAAAGAATTGGGTATGCTTTCTCACACTGGAGAATGGAGGGTGCCATCAGTGGTCCAGCTCAGTAATTCTGGTCAGGTATGTGTCTAATTTACAAATTTTAAATCTTGATTGTGGATATTTGCCATGCCTTTGCGACTTTTTACGAAGTCTTCCTTTATAATGAAAATAATGATAAAACACTGTATTTCTGAAGCTGATCCAACAATAAAAGAGGATAAATTAATGTATTTCTTCTAATACGTTTATGATGCAATGTTACGAGTTTTTTGTAAATTGATAAGTACATATTGATAGTGAATGTTGTCAAAGACGGAAAATATAGTGAGCAGGGCATGAAGAATGACATTTTTAAATCTTATTTAGAACATCATGCCTCTTGTTGAAAGTTCATTTTATATTAGTTGAAAAATTCAGTTTAAACCGAATACCTTGGAAATCAAAACCCATAATTGTAGATACTTATATTGTGGGGGGGGGGGGTCATTTTTGGAGGGAGGGGTGTGCATGTACCAATACAAATGAAACGAGAAAACGTTGATATGGTTTTTACTAAACTTTTCACATTTCCTGCACAAACTGAAATAGATTTAATCACCATGCAAAGGTTACAGAAAAATGACGATTAAAACTGTCATAAATATCTACCTAACGTATTCAGCGTAGAATTGTACAGAAGAAAAGTTTTTAATTCTTTTTGCTTTCTTCAAAAAAAAAAATACATAGTATCATCTATTTACACTCAATCCATAGTATTTTTCTCAAAGACATTTTACTTGAGAAATTTTATAATGATTTTTTTCTTAAAGCTTATCCATCATTAATTATTAACAATAAGTTCTAAGATACACTAGAAAAACTTTAGATGCAAGCACCTTTTCAATCTAGGAAGACCAAAAACTTGCAATAAAATCAGAACACTTTGTTATGAATATTTAGCTACTTGGTTTTTCATACGGTAGTACAAAGTGCACTCCCTGGCGATATCTTGGCCAGATGGATATGGCACTCAGTATATTAACAGGTCACTGGTAGATATTCTTAATTAGGTGAAATGCGGAGCCCCTGCTGTTAGCATTAGCGCTGGGTCCACCCTGACGAAATCTCGCCCCAGATCTCATCAGGGGGTCAAGGGTCAATCTATCATAAATCTATTGAAATCCCATCATACAGAATTTTTTTATCAATGACCAGTGACGACAATATGGAGGCTCTGTTCGGAGCGGCAACGATAACAAAGAGGCAGCGAGTTATAGGGCGCGGAAAGATGACAAGAACGCAGAAAAAATAACGTGTAAATCAACAAAGCCCATTAATCATTTCAAAAGATAAAAATCGGTATCATACGATATATATATATATATATATATATATATATATATATATATATATATATATATATATATATATATATATATATAGTACACTAAAAAAGGCCAGCACTCAGAACATTTTCAAATTTGAAATAAAATGGTATTCACCACTGGAAGGTACTTATTTAACATATTGATTTTTCTTTTTTTCATTTTCTTTTCTTTTACTTCTTTCTTTTTTCTTTCTTTTTTTTAGCAAAAATAAAATAAAATATAGATGTAGGCAGTTTTTTTTACCCTCTGTAAGAATATCATACATGTATATGACGTAATCGAATCGTTTTCTTTTGCGCACAAACATTCCACTCGGAATAATTCCTCAGAAACATTATTTTTCTTTCATCTGCAGTAATTAAGCCGAGTACTTTTCTTTTAATTACGACACAACTCGACTTGGGGATGAAGGAATTCTGGTTAATAGGTACTTAATTATATTGGTCTCAGTTTTAACTATGTCAACGTCGAAATAAAAATCCATCATTTTATCAAAGGATATATCAAGACTACAGTGTTAGAAATTCTCAATTAATGCTTTTCAAATCTACACTAATATTCTTGATTCTCAAATGTCAATAACATGAAAGTGATGAGAATAACAGCCAGCAGAAGTAGAAAATGTTCCCGAAACCAATAAAGCCCCCAAAATATCCCCCTCATCTCAAAGACAAGTACAAGAAGCGTTGATTAACGGAACAGCTGCCAGAGAAAGTCATTTACTAAAAGCAAAAAACTGAGGCTGTGTGTGCGTGTTTTATTAGCGAAAATGACCCTCTTTCTTCCCAGAGTGCACGTAAAAATTCAATTTCCCCTATATTTTTCAACAAAAGCAATTTTCAACGGAAATGGAAATATTTAATAATTAATAATAAAGAAGAAATGTCGTAAAAGATTCTTTTAGTGTCAGAATTATCGAAAATTAAGTATTTACATGTATGTACCATTTATGAAATAATGAAACCATGCAATTTTTTTGGTTAGAAAAATTGTCAATAATCCTCATACATTTGTTTATGAATACGAAATGTCATTTATCATTGTAGATACATTCAGCATTACGTTGAACTGTTTTTGTACAAATTACAACGATTGGGAAAAATGCCGTCTTTTTGACGATAACAACAATTGTTACATTGGATTACCAGGTGCGGGAATTTCAGTTCGACATACAAGAGATTACAAGTTGACAGTAGGGTAATACAAAAGACAAGATTGGACACTAGATTTCTTCTGTGTGCAGCTAAAACGGTTTGATCAGTGTTGGGGCGATAACGCACCTGTCTAAGGCTCAATGCACGTGCCGGCACGGATAGCGGATCAAGCGAACTCCCGACTAGATTTCAGGAGAATCTGTGATTATGAGAAACGAACCTAATAAAATCATTAGAGTTAATAATCCTACGGATTCATTCATCCCTCCTTCAGGTGCACATAAAAAGTCCTCATACATTTGTATTTTTTGCTACTATATACATATACGTATTTCCATCATGTTTATCAGACCCTGGATGCGCAATGAACATGTGTATATGCACATCTTTTTTTACCTTTCCTCCGTCCAATGCATCACGTGTATCGTGAAGTTTAATCACAGACTTTGTCATGAAGCAGTCTCGGACCATATCATAATGATTTCATTTTGGATAGCCGTCTTGTGAATATTACACCATGTTAATATATTTATATAATTTTATACAAAACCTCCAAGTGTGTTTGTGTGTTGACTTTTTTTTTCTTGAGATTAAAATATATATTGCAAGGCTTCAACTTATTTTCTTTATACACAACTCTTCCATCCCCTTCATGCACAACTGTAAAACAAGACTTTGTTTGATCGATGACATTCAATTCAGCAAGCGTCTTTAGGTCCATCATATAATTAAAGAGAAACAATTTCAGCATACCCTGCGGGACAAAAGACAGAAATGACATTTTAACATAGCGATTTCATTTAAACAATAAAATGTTTTCTTTGGTTGTTAGTATGGGAATTAATGTTGCAGAAAAAATGCATAACCCGCGTAAGCTGGTTAATATGTAATTTTTTCTGTAATACATGTAGCTGCAACGTTAATTCCCATACTTACAAAGAAAGACATTTTATTGCTTATATTTATATCTGTACAAATGATCATCTTAAGTAGGATTAGATAGATTAAATATTGTATCATTGATATGTACATGTACAACATTGTGCGTTTAATTGACGGAAGGGCCACTGCTAAAGAAATCTGTACAGGTGATATGCTTAGCGTGTTTACTGACTGATAAACGACAATGGTTTTCTTAAGAAACAAAAGAGAAAATATTCAGTGGATGTAAATATAAAGGAATAATAGACATTAATCCTTGTTAGAGTTGCCTCTCATATCAGAGGAGCACTTTAAATTTCTATCGGAAAAGAAACACTGCTATACATCTTTGTAGTCAAGATTTTTTACCTGAAAAATTAAGGGTCCAGTCCACATTAAAACCTCTGACAAGACAATGGTATGAATTTGAAAATAAATGTACACGCAACATTACATCAATTTGGGTGCATGAACACCTCAAACTGTCACGTGTCTTTACCTGTTTATCAAAGACTGATTAAACTAAATAATCTGTTGTGGACCATCCGATATGACAAACACCAAAGACCAGTTTTGGTTAATCACTTCGAATCCAGTATGCGGAATATTTGATTTAGTACATCTGCAACAAAAAAAGACATCTAACGATGGGAGCCCTCCGGGTTTTTTTTAATACATGTATGGGCGTTGAAAAAAATAATCCACATAACTCGTCATCACATTGGTCTATAGTGTATGTTCCAGAAGACTACATATAGATATCAAAAGAGGGGGAGCTAAGAAAGATCTTTTTAAAATGTATATCAATTATTCTTCTTTTATACTAATATCTTTCAAATTATTGTTTCATTATCTATTGAGAATTCTCCTTTTCAAAGCAGATTTGTAGTGACAACTACATACAATCTATCGTCAGAATCATCTTGCAACTTTAAAATCTTAAAATTTTATTTCACATCTTCTGACCTTTCAAAGATGAATTTTTCAGTGTTTAAAAAAAATAGTCATGGTAACTAAACAGATTGGTAACTAAGTAAATTGTTGTTTGAAATGTTTATAAATTGTCTAGTTGCTAATTCACCGGGGTCAGTAAATACATTACAGTCTAGAAAAGACTTTCCTCAACCCAAAATAAGCAAGTTGTATCCATACATTACATCTATATGACGATTTATTGCATCTTTACTTAATAGCTTTTCTTGATTAGGATTTGTGTGTTCATATGTTTTTATGTGTGTTTGCGTGTGTGTGTATGTGAGAGAGAGAGAGATAGAGCAAGGGAGCGAGGATGGATAAGATTTTAGTTAGATGATATTCTTTTCATTTAAAAACTATCCATACGTAATAATTGCTAAAATGAAAGTTAAAATCTCATGACTGCATTTTCCAACATTCTAATATGAAAACGACTTTCTTTTGTCTCTTCAATCAGTAGCTCTGTGAGAAAAATCTCTCCCGACTCTGACAAAATCAACAAAAACATTCCATAGCCGTGTGCTTTAGCTCTGTTTCGTCTGAGAAGACATTCTTCTCTAAATGTTAATGCTCTTGGAATTAGCCACATTTTTCTAGTAGAACTGCTTTAACAGTAACAGTTTGACACCGACAGTTCTTTGTTGACTTGAAAACTGCAAGAAGCAAAGGGGATAGAATTGATATTGACAGGTGAAATTACACAGCAGAAGATCTCTGCACGTTAAACAAAGTTCTGGGAATTGAGTGTCACTTAGGATTAGTAATACAGTACGACTCAATCAGTTAAAAAAAGGCATTGTTAAGGTTTCATAAGCCAATAAATGATATTCTCATCCAGTGATATATATTTGAAGTGAAAGCAATGCTTACAGATTATAATCATTATATATATATATATATATATATATATATATATATATATATATATATATATATATATATATATATATATATATATATATATATATATATGATTATAATCTGTAGGCATTGCTTTCACTTCAAAGAAAGGAAAGAATTGGGTATGCTTTCTCACACTGGAGAATGGAGGGTGCCATCAGTAGTCCAGCTCAGTGATGATATATATATATCTATATCTATATATATATATCTATATTGAAAATTGTATACCTTTGATACTCAATAGATGTTAGTTTAATTTGTCATAAGATATGCAAATATGGTAACTTTCCATTGCACTGTCCCGTGGTACACTGTAAAAATTGTGTTTAGGAAATAAACACTTCTGTTACATGTTTAGATCTAAACGTGTATAGTATTGTGTTTAACAACTAAACACTTATGTCTTAACATGTTTTATATCTAAACGCGTTTAGAAATTAAACACGTTTTACTGGAAAGTGCAGAGTTATCTTCCCGGAAATGACACACATATATTTGAACGTTAATTTGAGCGGCTATCTAAACAAAGAAAACACAACAAGATAAGGTGATGTATCAATGAGAGTTATGACAACCCAAAGGATAACCATGACGAAACAGTGAAATACATGAAAGGACATCTTGTCACTGCAATACATTAAAGGTTTGTTTTCTTCTTCTTTGAATTAATTAACCACGATGAGCAACGTAAATAAAGTTGACTTGGGATATCTTGAATTCGTTACTAGACTTGCAGGAGAGGAAATAATATTAAATGTCATTAAAAACATCTATATTTATATCTAGTTTCACTAAAATTTGAATAATTTTGTTTTTCTAAGTAATGTAAAATATCAGTGATGTGTACTTTATCTAAAATCTGGCTTTCTTTACTTCAGGTACTGTAGTCCAGATCGAACTCAAAATACACGTATCAGAGTACCTGGTGTCATCTTCAAGTGCAATTTTGTTGTTCCATAATCAACACTTTGAAACTTCATTTGTTGAAGACTACTGAGTTAATTCGATCGACAGTGTTTACAATTATGCTCGTGCATTCGAAATGGATTACCTTCTGGCAGTTATTGATTGGATATAGATTATAATACGTGGTGCTTTGGGACTTGCTGAAAGTTAATAAAATTTGATATTTTTGTGATTGACATGAGGAAAACTCTGCAGCCGATTCAAATAATAATGATTATAATAAATATATATATATATATATATATAAATATACATTTTGTATTTTTAATTTAAAAATTCTTTGATTAATATTATTTTCTTAACAATTTTGAAGATTAAATGTTTGTTATCTGTGTGTACGTTATAAATTATGTGTCATTCTGATTGAGACTAATCAAATCTACTCAGTTCTATATATTGGTGACATATTTTGAAAATTTTGACAATTCTGCTTATTTAAAAAACATATACTTTTTGTGCCTAAATTTACGACAGTGTTTTGTTTTTCTGCAGGTACAAATTATACTTATGATGTGTTTAGATTTTAAACACATCTGCTGTTATGTGTCTAGAATTTAAACACTTGTGTTTATGTGTTTAGATATGTTTAATTTCTAAGCACACAAGTGTTTAAATTCTAAACACTTTCTAAGACATGTTTAGGAATTTTACATGTTTAGAAATTAAACATATAAAAAAGGAGGTGACAAGAAAGTGTTTAGAAAAGTGTTTGAATTGTAAACACATTTTTTACAGTGTATCTTCTGCAATTTAGTGGAATATATTTATTCAGTATATATTTGTGTATATGTATATGTAGATCTCTGTCTTTTTTGCATTATAGTATACGGTGGTACTTATTTATACTTTACAATGTTTATTTTAAATTTTTACGTTAGCAATTATCTCAACTTATGAACCATGTGTAAATTGATTAAGTATATGCATGTATTAAAATAATGCTGAATACCACTATTATCACATTTGTAAATAATTATTATACTTATATGTTCTGTTTAATAATCATATGTATGTTATATTCTCAAAAGGGCCCTGATTTGGAATAAATAAATAGTATAATATTTATAAACTAGTCCGTTAATATTTTATGAAATGTATTAATATTTCACCATGTCAATTCATTCCACTTATTTTAGTCATTCCCAGTAAGTTAATTTTCCTTACTGAGGTGCTACTGGCACAGTATATGGCAACATATCTGTTCCCTTAATGCAAGTTATTTTTTTCAGATTGTGACAAAGTGTCATCGTGAAATTTATTTACATCAACACCAACTTATTTATGTCAGCATCAACTTATTTACTACAACATCAGCCTATTTACATAAATAACAACTTATTTAAGTAGCAGCATAGTTTTGTCAACATAAATTAACTTACATGTATTTAAGAGAATTGAGCTCGATTAGTTCTTTGAAGAAAATAAAATCTTTCTCTTGGACTAGATATCATGGTTATGCTATTTACCAATAGCAACTCTGACCACATTTTGCCATCCAACATGTACGTCTCTGCTTGTGTTGGGGGCTTTTTTTTCCTAATTTCTAAAAATTAAACATTTTAAAGGTTTAATTTCACATTTTCTCAAACCTTTCAACCAGTCTTTGAGATAAAATTAATGTCATTGTATGACGTAATTCCGGAAGTATAATGAAATTGCCTCGATAAGAACTTTTTGGGATATAATTGCAATTTCCCATGGAATAAGAATTGAAAGATTTTTTACTCCGATAGTGAATGTACTTGACATGGTGATGTGAACTAACAAATATATCTGTTAAATGTTTGATCTCAAAAAATATCAGTTTTACCAATTATGTTGGCCTACATTTCCGAACAGGTGGTGGGTTCCTATTAGATTTTTATAGAGCCTGAGAAACTATGACAAACACGGGTTTTTGCTGTGGAAATTTTTTAAATAGTGTCCTTTCTAACGCATTATATATATATATATATATATATATATATATATATATATATATATATATAGCACTACAACATGACTTTATAAACGTTGAGAAAGTTAGTAGGACAAAAATGTTATGACTTAATTTTACCTTCAAAATGGTACACTTTAAAAATATATTGTGTTAAAACTTCAAAGAAATCGTGAGCTTGTCTTACTAGTTTAATGATCATGTTAATATGAGAACAGTGTTTATAATATAATTAATTTTTTAAATGATATAACGGAAATAAGAATATAACAAAATAAATGTTATTATTATCATTACCAGTTTAATTTGCTTATAAGAAAGAGCCGACATACGGGACAATTGATTTATGTGTTACCTTATTACAAAAGTGAGATTCCCTGTCTGAGATTGACACATCAGCTGCACTTTATCGACATTACAGGCTATACAGAAACTGCTGTAGTATGTACGTCAAAAAAACTGTATCTTTTACGTTAATATTGTTACGTTATGACTAGATAATATCCCGCGCAAGCGCGGGGAATTGAATTTATACCACTACCGACAGAAAAATTCCAATAATATATATTGTATATAGCTTCTACTGACAGCCTAAAGGGTTATAGCAGGAAGAAATACTTTGTTCAAAATCCTGCATTTAGCTTTGGAGCACAGCAGAAGTAGATGTACCTTACCCTCCCTACGCCCTTGGTAAATCTTGAAAAATAACAGTTTCATTAATTGACGTTCATTGTGAAACCTGTTATAATATGTTATGGATATTGTACTTCAGGTGCTCTTATTTCATTTCGTCAAGGATAAAAGCAGCGAATATGCACATTTTAATGATAAATTGAATTTTTTTTAATAGTCTTTAATAGTCTTTTGATATATAAATATATTCACAACTTTAAGTGTTATCAATGATTTACCATTATTTCAATGACCATTTACACAAAAACTTTTTTTATGTTCATGCAGCTATAATCGCCTCGTTTTTCGTTTTAACTTCGGGCTCGATGCTATATGATGTTCTAGAAGTTTCCTTCAATATTAAGATCGGTGAATGAGGAGAATAATTTGCGCATTTCCCTTTTTAATCGGTTATCACAACTTGATTCTTTTATATCATTTAAATCAAGTTTTGATTGAATAATTCAGTGATGACGTTTTATGAAATAAATAAACGTTTGCTTGTTGTCAGTTTCATATAAAATTGCCAGTAACGTTACGTTGATACTGTATGTTACATTGATACTGTATGTTACGTTGATACTGTATGTTACATTGATACTGTATGTTACGTTGATACTGTATGTTACATTGATACTGTATGTTACATTGATACTGTATGTTACGTTGATACTGTATGTTACATTGATACTGATTGTTATTGATAATTGTATCTTTTATATCTTTTCATTCCTGGTTCCTATAGGACTTTTGCGAGAAGCACTGACTTTTACAGTCGACGACTTACTTTGACATCTAAACCTACTTTATGTACGGAGGTACGGAATTGATAAAATATAAGAAAACCTTAATAGTGGTTATAGGTATTTTGTTTGAAGCACTTACATGATTACATGTAACTGGTATACAATCAACGCAAGAGATAATGGGAGGCAGAATTACATAGCTTAAATTATTTATTCGTGAGGATTAGTATCTCCTTTCAATCTCATTTTCTGAAGGAATCAAATAAGGAAGAAAAAAACATTCCGGAAGGAAAACTAAGCAAGAGTTGGTCAATGTTGGAAGGGAGGGGTTGAGGGTAGGGTGGTTGCCGTTCCCTTCCTAGACAACGCTATATGTGCTTTGAAATGGTCCATTCTTATCGTTTAATTAACTAATTAGCTTAATTTTTATATCGCAAAAGAGCTTCCATATACTGTCCTAGTGTAAAAGTAAGCCGTCGATTGTAAAAGTCAGCGCTTCTCGCAAAAGTCCATAAATAAATGTATGCTAAAAAAGTCTAACATTTTCAATGTTTTACTGAGCGGTCGTATAAAAAATCGATGTTTGATTGCAGAGTGAGATATTGAATCTGACGATGAGATATATTGGACCGCTTACGTCACACTGTGGGCGGGGTCAGCCAAATTTTATTTGCATTCGTTGGTGTTAGACAGTTACAGAATTGACCGTGTTTTACCGCACTGCAGGTAAGGAAAATTTACATCATGGAAACCAGCACAAGAGACATGTATGTCAAATAAATAAAAGGTTTAGCAAAACATTTATTGACTGTGTTCTCGGGTAAAATGCGTTTTGTCGACCCCTCGAACCAAACCGTTTGCCTGGTGCCTGGTTTTATTCTTGGATATGACAAAACGCATGTTGCCCTCGAACCCAGCCAATAAATGTTTATTGTCACAGGGACAACTATGATGAATGAATAGGTATTCTTACAGGGGTAGATTTGATGAATGAATACATAATGTAACAGGAGCAGATTTGATGAATGAATACATATTGTCACAGGGGCAGATTGGATGAAGGAATACGTATTGTCACAGGGGCAGATTTGATGAAGGAGTATATATTGTCACAGGGGCAGATTTGATGAATGAATACATATTGTCACAGGGGCAGATTTGATGAATGAATACATATTGTCACAGGGGCAGATTTGATGAAGGAGTATATATTGTCACATGGGCAGATTTGATGAAGGAATACATATTGTCACAGGGGCAAATTGGATGATGGAATACAATAGATTTGATGAATGAATACATATTGTCACAGGGGCAGATTGAATGAAGGAATACATATTGTCACAGAGGCAGATTTGATGAATGAATATTTATTTTCACACGGGCATATTTGATGAAGGAATATATATTGTCACAAGGGCAGATTGGATGAAAGAATACGTATTGTCACAGGGGCATATTTAATGAATGAATACACACTGTCATGGGGGCAGATTGGATGAATAAATACAGTGTACATATAGTCACAAGGGCAGATTTGATTAAGGAATACGTATTGTCACAGGGCAAATTGGATGATTGAATTCATACTGTTACAGGGGCAGATTTGATGAAGGAATACGTATTGTCACAGGGCAGATTGGATTAATGAATACATATTGTCACAGGGGCAGATTTGATGAAGGAATACTTTTTTATATTTTGCATTAACGTATATAACTGTAATTGTATTTTTTTTATGATGTCATCCGGACAATTTTGGACAGTCTAATAATTGTAGCACTATACGATTCCCAAAACGTTTATTCATGACATAATGAAATGCAACGTAAAAAAATGGAAAGGGTTCACACATAAATACTAGGTGGTGTTAGTGCTTTTACAAAAATTGAATTTTACACAACTACCGCAAAAAAGCGCTTCCCAGTTAGAAACCATTTACAGGAATAATATGTAGTCCTCTTCAAACGATGCATGTTTTCTCCTTCACTTAAGTGTGTTTTGAAAGCTTTTTTTATGAAAAAACAAAATTTAAGCTATGGAAGGATTTAGAATTTCATAGATCAACATTTCAAAGAGGATGAAATGCATCGAAACAAGCAAAGACCCAGACTGTTTGTCGATGGTGATATCTAGCAAAATATAAAACAAAAGAAAATATTGATAAGATAAAAGAAAAATATTGAGAAGGAAAACATCACTGAAAATGCTTCTCTTTTTATTAGTTGTAAAGTATAGAGTAATTTTAAAATTGACAGACAATTCAAGACAATACCTAACGAAGAAGCAATGATAAACATATGTGTCAAGGCTATTATACATTATCATAAATTTATACATGTAATCCCCCAAAGGCATCAAACAAGCACGGCAATCATTAAATTTAATTCCTTATATTAATTTTGCAGAGTATTATTATTACTTATTTATTTATTTATTTATTTAGTTAGTTAGTTGTTTATTTTTATTTATTCTCCAACACCCATTTTTACAGGTTAATGGGGTAAAACACTGGTAAATGTAAACTCAATACACTGAAATAATGCTGTTCTCTCAATTTAGCTACACGGGGCGGTATGTGTCATTTAAACAGGTACACTATATTCAAAGGAGCATAAAATAAATAAATGTAAATATAAGTATTGAATTGTATTTTTTTTTTCATAACACGCTATCATACGCGCGTTATTCAATTATTTAGCAAAGCCTTCCGTGTTATAACACGATGAACGTCCAAAATTTACAACTCAATGCTTGAAATATAAGTACACAAGTATTAACTTTCCTAAAAAGCTTGTCTAACGTTAGCAAATATTTTTTAACAATATTAATTTTTGTATTTAAAAAAACATTTTAGACGGTACATATGAGTATTTCAATATTATTCAATAATGCCCAACCTGGCATTATATCGGGTTCGCACTTCGCACTTCATTTTACCGATAAACGATAGATCACAAGTAGGTCACAAGTTACTGAAAGAATATGTTTTATAAATAATATAACAAAATAAATAACACAAACTTAAAATAAAATAATATTTGTACTTTTTTTGCATAATCTTAGAATACATAAAAAAGTATTTATGTCCGAACTTTTGTCAAAGGTAATCGTCGGAAACATTTGAGAAATCTACATTTCGCCGTCCAGAAAGATACCAACTTTTTATGACTCGCTTATAAGTCGGACATAGAGTTTTGGACAAGTATTCAACTCCCAAAATACCGACTTATAGGCGAGTATATACGGTATGCTAAGATCAATACATGTGATTACCTTATATGTAATGTGGGATCAGTCCTACCCATGACTTATGCTTACCTGATATGTGCACATATAAGTGGTCAGGGGATATATAAATAATAAATAGACAATGTATATTAGATTTGGGCTTGATTTGTATATTAGATTTCTGCATAAATAGACTACTCAGTTTTTTTAACAATATAATATAATTCCTCCTTTTGCAAATGACGACAACCGCTAATACTAAAAATTAACACGAACTGATCCGCTCGGGCGATAATATTTTGACTGTAAGAAAATACAAATTTTTGATCAAAGCAGTGATTCTGTTTATCATGTATCTAATATTAGAGAGAAAGAAAGAGAGAGAGAGAGAGTAAATAAATTTTAAAATATGATGATAAGATAAAATGTATGAAAATTTTAGTCGCAATAAAATAATATTAGAGTTATCTGTCTTTGTTTTCGATCTTCCTAAAGGAGGTAAAGCTGTTGCTTGACGAATAATCATGACGAAAGCATTTGGATGATTTGGCGGTACAGGTATTTTTGAAACATTTTACCGTTGCATTTGATTATAAAGATTTCAGTCCCCAAACTTTAGAGAGCTCTGCATTCAGCTTACTGAGTATGGATTGGACTGGGTTACATCACAGGGGCTTGCTCCCGGGGAGTAAAAAAACACCTCGGGAGCATATTGCAAGCCCCTGTGGTTACATGTTCTACGCTGTATCTTTCATTCAACTGTTAAAACTCGAGGCTCATAGTAACCGGGGCTAAATTTGCTTTTACAATACATTTTTATTTAAAATGGCACTTAAGGAGATATTTTCTTATTTTATAATTCAAAATGATGATGATGATAATATATGAAATAAACGCCAATTTCTTTTCAAACCTTGTGTTGGTGTTCTTAAAAAACGAGTTTTCTTTCTTCTCATAGACAACATAATTTGGCTCACATTTTAAAATCAGTCTTCAATTTTTCTGCATATTATTAATCAATTGCTCTAAAAACAAGAGAAAAAAAGGTTTTGCAGTCTTGGATTCAGGGCAAGAAAGAAAATATCTCAGCCATGAGGGATACAATCCCATGTTTTAAGATGCAGGCAGTTATCAAAAAAGTTCAAAAACTAATAGGTGTATGATAATGAATTTAAACAGAAGACCTTTACTCAGTAAATCAGACATGTTGTCTAATCTTAATAAAACAGCCTTGTTGACTAATACTAAATAAGATAGCCATTACTTTCAATACTAATAAGGCAGACTTAATGTAGTTTAATTCTGAATAAGATGTCATATTGTCTCAAACTAAGATTGTCCAGTGCTAAATAAGGCAACCAACATTACATTGTTGTGTATATATATATAAAATATGTCAACCATGCTGTCAAATATAAGACAGCCATTTTGTAATTTGCATTATCCTAAAAAATGTCAGTCATTATTCTAAATAAGACAACAATTTTGTTCAATACTAAAAAAAAAAGACACCTTGTTAACTAATTCTAAATAAGATAGCAGTGTTGTCTTGTACTTAGAAATACCGTCATGTTGTTGTACACTAAAAAGACGCCATACCAAATAAGGGTTGTCCCACAAATAATCGAACATTTAAAATATTTCATAAATTACCTGCCCAAAATTATTCATTTTTGGCACAATGTTGGGAAATTATATTTTCGTCATTTTGACTAAATAATATAAGGTTGTAATGTTATATGCATTAAAGCTATACATGTATATGGCGTATCTGAGCTAAAAAATAAAGATACGAGATTGAATGTAGATAAACATGATATACATGTACATGTATGTTCAAATTAAAATTTTCACCGATTTTGAACTTGAATAACCTCATGTTTCCTTAGTTATATTGACTTTTAAGTGGCTGTTATTTAAATGCGGAGTCAGTAAATAAATCGGTTATTGTTTTAAATTTCTAATATCTTTGAAACGTGATTGATTTAAATTGTGTAATCTACAGGAAAGTCCTATCTTTATATAAAGTAATAAAACAAATAGAAAGATCTTTTTAATTTTAGTTGTCTGAACTTATAAAAAATACGCCATATATGACTTTAAGAAACAACATTTAAAGAGTGTTAAATATCGGTGGTAATAGATTAAAGTATTCTTAGCATTATATTAGACCAAGAACATTATTTCCATTAATTTTCCCAATGTAAGTAAACTACAGTGATTTCTGTTCACGAATAGTCCATTGTCTTTGAACATTTTTCCTGTGGAAATAAGGCAGGTACCCTATGTTGAAAATGAACTAAATAGTCTCAATATGCATATCTTTATATGATTTATTTTTCTCTAAGTCCAAAAAGCACTTTTTGTTACTGTTTAGAGCTTCCTTAAATCATTACAAGCTGACCATTTAGATGCAGGGGTACCGCCTTCCAAAGGTTATCAATAATAGTGGGAGCAAGAACCCCCGTTATAACCCGGTTTTAGCACTTATTGGGGGGGGGGGGGGGCAGTTCTGTCCATTTCTGTAAATAATTAAAGCTGACACCGGATTACCGGAGGCGTGTCCGACTTTCCTAGGACTTCTCAAGGAATTTGGCGGTTGATCTAAAACACCTGTATTTTGGTATTTCCCGTCAATATTAATTGGATGATACGACAATCATCTTTAGAGACTGTGTTTGATAGATATGTAGATTATTTACTTATAACATTGAACACTGCAATTATTGTCAGAAATTTCTAAACAGTATTCACGTCATGACGGTGTCTATCAAACCTTATGCGCGTCAATGCTTTGGGTAAACCTTATATAATTGACGGGATTAGGGGAAAAAAAATATTATATAATGTTATTTTTATTTATTTCTGTTATTTTCAACGAAGTATTCGGGGGCATAATTCTATTTACTACTAAAAGAGTTCAAAACCACAAATTGTCCACATTTAGGGAAAAATCAATTATATCAGTCCAAATATCCAGTAATCAAACATATATAAATTTTGTATTCAAATTCACACTTAATCTAGCTTTTGGTACCCTGTACGTGCATTAACAAGAACAATTTAATTTTCATGGATTATTTCAGAATCCTGTGTAATGTGAACTATTATATCTATAAAGAAAATATAGTACAATGTAACAGTAAAATAGGTTGAGTTCATCCGTTCTGTTATAAATTATGACAGCAATTTTAAAGATAGTGTATGGTACAATATAATGTTTAAGAAAATATTGTTGGGAAGTATATTTTTGCAGTGAGTACAAATGGTTTATTCCCACGTACCAACACTCTCTGATTTTTTTTTACACCTGGATGATCGACATACTATATAGTCTGCTTACTGTCATGAATGAGTATTTACTATGAAATACCTGGGAACTACTATCTTTAAAATAATTTGAAATTAAATAAGAAAACAAATATAAAACTTAAATCTGCAAAACCTGTGGGTACTTGCATATTAATCAGTAATTATGGGCACGCTGTTCCTGAAAGGAAGATTTTAAAGCATTTCCATATTATATTCCCTTGTAAAACTTCGATCCCCAACAGTGGTCTCACCCTACCCCTGGAGGCTATGATTTGAACAAATCTGCACTACCTGAGGATGATTACCTTTTGATATCACTAATTATGGTACTGCTGTTCTTGAGAAGATTTTTGAAGATCCTCCCTAAATATGCCTATGTTAACTTTAATCCACTGTATGTGGTCCCATCTTACCCCAGGAGACGTGATTTGAAAAAGAAAAAAAACTTGAATCCTCTTTACCCGAAGACGATTGTGATTTATATACATGTGTAATTACTGTGCATGGTCCTGCTTCTTGAGAAAAAGAATTTTATATATTCCCCTTACATTCTAATGTGAAACTTCGATCCCCTGATGTGGCCCCTCCTTACCAAGGGGGGGGGGGGATTTGAAAAACTTGAATCTATACGATGACAGGAAGCTTCCATATAAGTTTCATTTCTTCTTGCCCATTGTTCTTGAAAAAGAAAATTAAATGACTAACCCAATTTTCAGTAGTCTTAATTTCTCTTTTAAGAGGGTATGGCCCTTCATTGAGCAAACTTGAATACCCTTAATCCAAGAATACTCTATTCCAAGTTTGGTTGAAATTGATGGAAATGTGAGAAGTTTACGACGACAAAGACGATGATAGACAAACACATATTTTTCAACCTGCACTAAAAGTCCAGGCAATGGAAATAACTTTCTATGTCTCAGCATATGTCTTTAGATAGTGTTTAGACACCTTCCAAATATCACATTGATATCTCAATTCACAAAAAAGGTATGCCCAAAAATGATGCTAAAAATGTCAGGAGTGCAACACTTTTTTGTGACATTTTGAAAATTCAATATTTTTTGAAGATCTGTGAAATAAATAATAATGGTTTATGGTGGAAATAAAGATTTTCCTGATAATATTCAAAGTATTGAGCTTTAAATGTAGACTGTAGCAACTTTTGTTTGACCAAGTTGTGGTCATGGCTGATGTGAAAAAATGTTATACCATGTCAGGAGTGAAACAGAAAATATGTCATATTGCCCAAAAAACCCATCGATTTTAAAAATCTGAAAGACAATTAAGGCAAAAGAGAATTTTCAAATTGTAAAACAATAACTGATATACAATTAAAAACTTTAAAATGTTATATAAATCACAAGCAGCATTAAAGAGAGTCAAGTATCTGTGCATACCCAATAATGTCAGGAGTGCAACAATTGATGTTTTGTTCCCCAGCATGAAAAATCTTTTATCAGTATATGATTCTCTGATTTTTATTTTGGGAAATTGTTTCTGGTTGACCTCTGTTGCAATTGCTTACAGTGTTTGTCCTGTGAAGGAATATATATAAAATATATTTTATAATTATCTCCTTAAAATTTATTTTAGCTAGTTTTTTGACATAAATAGGGAATAATTCAAGATATAAAGCCAAATTTAAATACTTTTATGTGTTTTATTATGAAGTATTGGACTATAAATACTTGATGTTGCCAACACTTTATGCATTTTTGTGTTCTGTGGTTTTACTGCAGTCAAGAGTTCAACAAAACTGTTTTATAATTATCAATGATCTTCATCTATCTTTACTAAAAAATAAATTGAATAAAATGTTTGATACTATTTGATGTTCAAAACATTATGTCTATCAATTTATTACTGACATTTTACACTTAATTCAGAGAATATTTTTCATCACTTAGGCCTAACACATATTTTTAAATGCAATGTATATATATTACACAGTGCAAATAATCATGTTTTGAAGTCCTGAAAATATGAAAAACTTGCTGTAAATGATAAAAAATATTAAAACGACAACTGATTTACAAATTAAGAATGGGTTATTATGTGTTATAATTTTTAAAACAATATTAAATAAAATCGGATATCAGATGTCAGGAGTGCAACACAATAATGTAACATACATGTAGGGTCACTTCAAAATCTAATATTTTTTGTAAGAAAACTTGTATGTCAAAACTCTCTTTTGGCTTAAATTTAAAGAACTGACTTAAATCGACAAAAAATTATTTTGGGTGAATTTTATTGTTTCATATTTCTTTCATATTAAAACTTATCAAACCAAAATTGAAAAAATAATGTAAAATAACAATCGAAAAGCAAACCTTTTTCCACAAAAACAAGAGAAGAAAATCAAGGTTTAGATCTAATCATACAATATATCCTGATACCATTTAGAAGCATATATATATATATATATATATATATATATATATATATATATATATATATATATTATGTATTTTAGAAAGTCTTTTAGGATATAGCGATATTTTCTTTTTTTTTTTCAAATAAAGTTTGAAAAAAAAAACTTTTTTATCCAATTGCCTATTCTATTGCACCTTCGGGAATTTTAACTAGAATGTATGTACAATAAATTGATATAAGTGAAAAATATGTTAAGAGTAGTTGAATTATTTTCAAAAAAATTCAATTTGGTGGACTTTTTCTTTAAAATTCACTCCTATACAGTGTATATTACATATATATGACCTCATGACTGTTTACTTTTAAATTGTATGATGTAACAGTCACCATACATACTATGAAAATACATCAGGATTGGTGTACCGAAATGAATCGTGCCTCAAATAATCTGACGGATTGTGAATTAAACAGGTATGAGTAAAATATATTTCTTATAATTGTTATTTCACTTTAGCTTTGATGGTCGAGGAATCCTATTTCTATTGGATTGTCACACTTATTGATAACAGCTATTCTAACTCTTTCTCAGTCTTAATATCCGTCACCATGGATATTTGTTTTCATTGCAAGCAAATGCATGAACTATAATTCTTTAATGCAAATAAATAGGTAATCACTCTTAGATTTATTTATATCTTTAATGATGTTATGACAATGGCAGGCGACACATGCGTTCCTTGGAACACTCTAGTTCAGGATTAAATAAAATGCAGCATCTTTAGATTATATCTATGAAACGAAAAACAGACTATACCTACCTGTAGTTAATTTCTTTTGTTCTTCACCTGCACCTCATTCCCATTTGTTTTGCCTGTCTTTTCAAAATGTTGGCTAGTCATGCAGAAGACAAAATACAATTAATATTCAATGAAGATTATATGGTATTATATGAAAAGTATTATCTCAGTGGTCAACGCATCATGTCCCAATGACAGGGAAATTGTTACAAAATCTGCTACACAAGCATCATGACGATCAGTTTTATATGATTTCAAGGAAGAATTAAAATCTCATGAAGAAGCCAGTGTGAACTAGAGTATTTATTGGCAATTTTGTTAATATTTTCTAAGTAAACCGATAAAAGACGATATTTAATACTAGTATTTTTCGTGAGAAAATTTGAGAAAATAAATGAACAAGTCAGTCGATAACACTTCCACAGTTTCATCTGCGATATTAAGATCTTGTCAAAAAACGATTTGATCAGTAGGGGGAACAGCGGGAAAGATAAAACTCGGAGAGAAAAAACGGCAGTAAGTCTCTCTTACAACAGAAATAATGTACGACGGTGACCCTATAACAGACAGCAAAAGGATTTTTTTTAATTTGACAATGTCTTTTATCATGTTAAATTTATGTTTGAAAAACAACAGCAAAACTACTTGTTAACCACGTTGCTGTGTGAATAAACATTCCATTTCTTGTGTAACTTGTAACACGAGCTTTGATTGGTGGGTGTAAAACGTCATACACATAGATAACAAATGCTTGCGTCGGGTTTTAAAAAAAAAGTGACGTCACAATGCATTGTCTCTCTACACGTCAGCAAAAAAGAAAATAAAATAAAAGCAAAGTAAAGTAAATAATAAGATAATAAATTCGTAATCCAGGTTCAGTCAAAGGTGTATGGGAATGTACTCTACATGATTAAGTTTTAAATAGGAATTGTAAATTAATTGTAAATTAAAATGTATAGCGAAAATCCTGCATGGGTTGATGTAATATTGCTGGGAGGTAAGAATCAACTGATGGATAAGATGATGATTAGCAAGGTTAAAAAATGTATTACGAATAAGTGAAACTTTCATAGCATCTTTTAAAAATCTTCTTAAGAACCACTGGGCTAGAAAAAATGAAAGTTATGTGAAAGTTTCATTTCATAGTGTAGATTCAAATTTGTTCAAATCATGATCCCCAGAAATATTGCAGAGCCACAACATAGGATTTAAGTTATACACAGGAATATATAGGAAATATCTGTTAAAATCTCTTCTCATGTCCAGCGAAGCCAGAATTAGTCATATTATTATCCTAAGGTAGTGTAGATTAAAGTTTGTTCAAATCATGATCCCCGGAGTAGGGTGGGGCCAAAGTTATACATAGGAATATATAGAAATATCTTAAAAAATTTTCTTCTCATGGCCAGCAAAGCCAGGATACGTGATATTAGTGATATACGTGATATAAGCCAAGATTAGCCATATTGACATGGAAGCATCCTCAGTTAGTGTAGATTCAAGCTTGTTAATATTATGACCCCTAGGAGTGGGTAGGGCCCAATAAGAGATCAAACTTTTACATAGGAATACTTGGGGGGAAATCTGTAAACATCTTTTAAAACCATAATTAGTCAAATATAGAAATATGGGAGCATTTTCAGTTAGTGTAGCTTCAAGTTGTTTTTTTTTCAAATCATGCACCCTCCCCAGCCCTGCCCCAACACTACCCCTTGGAGTCATTATTTGACCAACTTGAATCTACACTACCTGAGGATATTCGGCATTAATATGACTAATAATGACTTTGCTGTTATTGAGAAGAAGGTTTTTAAAGATATTTCATGTATATTCCTATGTAAAACTTTTACCCCACGTTGTGGCCCAAGCCTACCCCGGGGGTCATGATATGAACAAATTCAATTTACAGATTGAATTGAAACTCTCACGTATGTTTCATCTTTTCTGGCCAAGGGTTCTTGAGAAGATTTTTATATGCCACCACCAAAGAAGTGACTCAGTGAGCTTTGTGGCACATATGGGCCTCTTTTTTAATTTATTTAGGGTCTTCCGTCTTCTGCGGAAGACCCTTCTATTATTCTATTGTTGATTTTTCACTTTTCTTATTATTATTAGGGTCTTCCGTCTTCTGCGGAAGACCCTTCTATTATTCTATTGTTGATTTTTCACTTTTCTTATTAAGGTCTTCCGTCTCCAACGGAAGACCTTATTGTTTTCGTTCGGTTTCTTTTTCCCTATTATTATTATTATTATTATTATTCTTACCGATTTTGTGCACGCGAGTTCTCGAAAACGTCTTGGCCGATTTTCATGAAACTTTCAGATCTGATAGGTATTGATCTGAACCTTATTGGAAATTTTTTTCGTTGATGACGTCACTTTCTATCTCGAGATATTTAGGATTTTCTGATTTTCAGAGGGTCGGCTTGTCCTGGAAACTCCTCCGAAACGACTTAAGATATTGATTCAAGATTTTCAGTGAAGGTAGGGGAAAGTAGGTAGATTTGCAGGCAGGTGTCCAAATCTCTCTAGCGCAAAAGGCGCCGAAGCTCGGTAGGGCTCAATAAATGTCTCAGAAACATCTCACAAAATTTTACACCTTTTCTTTCATATCTTCATACCTGTTAAGAATTTGTTAAAACATATAGAAGAAAAGTTGTGCAGAATGACACGACCTTTCATTTGATATCAAGAAAAAGGGGCTGACCCCTCAAATTAGGGGCTGAGAGGGGCCAAAAGTCTTTCATCTACAACTCTTTAACGATCAATAATTTGTAATACATCATTGAAGCAAAGATGCTTATCTTAACGATTGACAACAATATATGACAAGATTCTGATCATATGTTACGTAATAAGGGGTCACAAGGGGCCAGAATGCTGAATCTTTGATGCTTTATATCTCGAAAAGGGGGAACATTTTGATAAACAATACTGAACAAAAGATGGTCAGAATCATGTTCTAAACAATATGCACCCTTTCAATTTTTGTCAAACGGCCCCATTAAGGACTTGGAGGGGTGGCCCCTAAATATTTCCATTCAGTATATCTCCATAACGAAAAGAAATCTCTGAATAGTTGTTAAACAAAAAGTCTTCAAAATCACAAGATCTTTCATTTGATATCAAGAAAAAGGGGCTGACCCATCAAATTAGGGGCTCAGAGGGGCCAAAAGCCATTCATCTATAATTCTTTAACGATCAATAATTTGTAATACATTGATAAAGCAAAGATGCTTATCATAACGATTTACAACAATATATGATAAGATTCTGATCATATGTTACGTAATAAGGGGTCACAAGGGGCCAGAATGCTAAATCTTTGACGCTTTATATCTCGAAAAGGGAGAATATTTTGATAAGCAATATTGAACAAAAGATGGTCAGAATAATGTTCTAAACAATATGCACCCTTTGAATTTTTGTCAAACGGCCCCATTAAGGACTTGGAGGGGTGGCCCCTAAATATTTCCATTCAGGATATCTCCATAACGAAAAGGAATCTCTGAATAGTTGTTAAACAAAAAGTCTTCAAAATCACAAGATCTTTCATTTGATATCAAGAAAAGGGGCTGACCCCTCAAATTAGGGGCTCAGAGGGGCCAAAATTCGTTCACCTCTAACTCTTTAACGATCAATAATTTGTATTACATTACTGAAGCAAAGATGCTTATCTTAACGATTGACAACAATATATGATAAGATTCTGATCATATGTTACGTAATAAGGGGTCACAAGGGGCCAGAATCCTAAATCTTTGATGCTTTATATCTCGAAAAGAGGGAATATTTTGATAAGCAATACTGAACAAAAGATGGTCAGAACAATGTTCTAAACAATATGCACCCTTTGAATTTTTGTCAAACGGCCCCATTAAGGACTTGGAGGGGTGGCCCCTTAATATTTCCATTCAGCATATCTCCATAACGAAAAGAAATCTCTGAATAGTTGTTAAACAAAAAGTCTTCAAAATCACAAGATCTTTCATTTGATATCAAGAAAGGGGGCTGACCCCTCAAATTAGGGGCTCAGACGGGTCAAGAGTCTTTCACTTATAACTCTTTAACGATCAATAATTTGTAATACATTACTGAAGCAAAGGTGTTTATCTTACCGATTTACAACTATATATGATAAGATTCTGATCATATGTTACGTAATAAGGGGTCACAAGGGGCCAGAATGCTAAATCTTTGACGCTTTATATCTCGAAAAGGGGGAATATTTTGATAAGCAATACTGAACAAAAGATGGTCAGAATACTGTTCTAAACAATATGCACCCTTTCAATATTTGTTAATCGGCCCCATTAAGGACTTGGTGGTGTGGCCCCTAAATATTTCCATTCAGCATATCTCCACAACGAAAAGAAATCTCTGAAAATTTCATGAACAAAACGTTTCCAAAAACACAAGACCTTTCAATTGATATCAAGAAAAAGAAGCTGCCCCTCAAACTAGGGGCTCAGAGGGGCCAAAAGCCTGTCATCTATAGCTCTTTGATAATGTTATATAAATCAAAAGAATGAAATCTAATTAGGGAAGTCTATATATTATTATCTTTCAACAAAGATCATAGTCAAAATCATATCTCATCTTATTGAAAAATCGGACGGAAGACCTACTCGTTGCTCGCAACGAGATCTCATCTAGTTATTATTATTATTATTATTCTTTTTTTTTTCCTTACCGATTTTGTGCAGAAGATTTCTCGGAGATCGCTCGATCGATTTGCTTCAAATTTTCAGGGTTAATGCGTTGCTATCTGAAGTTTATAACGCCGCTTCAGTTTTTGAGAAATCACTTCCGGTCGGAAGTTATCGCCCTTTGATCGATTTTTTGATAGACTTCGTGTCTGCACAAAAACTCAAGAACGACAAAAGCTAGAGTGCTGAAACTTTCAGTGGTGATAGAGGACATGTTCTAGTTGTGCACCTTGGTTTTCAAATTTTCCGGAAGTGCGAAGTATGGAAGCTCGGTAGGGGTCAAAATTTAGGACGTGATTTATGAGTGAATTTTAGAGACATTTCTGATAATAACATTTTAAATAAAAGTATTTTGTTAAAACATATTGAACAAAAAGTCTTCAAAATCACAAGACCTTTTATTTGATATCAAGAAAAAGGGGCCGACTCCTCAAATTAGGGGCTCAGAAGGGCCAAAAGTCTTTCATCTATAACTCTTTAATGATCAATATTTTGTTATAAATTACTGAAGCAAAAATGTTTATCTTAACACTCTGCAACTATATATTATAAAATTTTGATCATATGTTACGTAATAAGGGGCCATATGGGGCCAGAATGCTAAATCTTTGACACATTATATCTCGAAAAGGGGAAATATTTTGATAAGCAATATTGAACAAAAGATGTTCAGAATAATGTTCTAAACAATATACACCCTTTTATTTTTTGCAAGACATCCCCATTAAGGACTTGGAGGGCTGGCCCCTAAATATTGTTATTCTATATATCTCTTAAACGAAAGGAAATTTCTGAATAGTTGTTGAACAAAAAGTCTTCAAAATCACAAGACCTTTCATTTGATATCAAGAAAAAGGGGCTAATCCCTCAAATTAGGGGCTCAGAAGGGCCAAAAGTCTTTCATCTATAACTCTTTAATGATCAATATTTTGTTATATATTACTGAAGCAAAAATGTTTATCTTAACACTCTGCAACTATATATTATAAAATTTTGATCATATGTTACGTAATAAGGGGCCATACGGGGCCAGAATGCTAAATCTTTGACACATTATATCTCGAAAAGGGGAAATATTTTGATAAGCAATATTGAACAAAAGATGTTCAGAATAATGTTCTAAACAATATACACCCTTTTATTTTTTGCAAGACATCCCCATTAAGGACTTGGAGGGCTGGCCCCTAAATATTGTTATTCTATATATCTCTTAAACTAAAGGAAATTTCTGAATAGTTGTTGAACAAAAAGTCTTCAAAATTACAAGACCTTTCATTTGATATCATAAAAAAGGGGCTAACCCCTCAAATTAGGGGCTCAGAAGGGCCAAAAGTCTTTCATCTATAACTCTTTAATGATCAATATTTTGTTATAAATTACTGAAGCAAAAATGTTCATCTTAACATTCTGCAACTATATATTATAAAATTTTGATCATTTGTTACGTAATAAGGGGCCATAAGGGGCCAGAATGCTAAATCTTTGACACATTATATCTCGAAAAGGGGAAATTTTTGATAAGCAATATTGAACAAAAGATGTTCAGAATAATGTTCTAAACAATATACACCCTTTTATTTTTTGCAAGACATCCCCATTAAGGACTTGGAGGGCTGGCCCCTAAATATTGTTATTCTATATATCTCTTAAACTAAAGGAAATTTCTGAATAGTTGTTGAACAAAAAGTCTTCAAAATTACAAGACCTTTCATTTGATATCATGAAAAAGGGGCTAACCCCTCAAATTAGGGGCTCAGAAGGGCCAAAAGTCTTTCATCTATAACTCTTTAATGATCAATATTTTGTTATAAATTACTGAAGCAAAAATGTTTATCTTAACATTCTGCAACTATATATTATAAAATTTTGATCATTTGTTACGTAATAAGGGGCCATAAGGGGCCAGAATGCTAAATCTTTGACACATTATATCTCGAAAAGGGGAAATATTTTGATAAGCAATATTGAACAAAAGATGTTCAGAATAATGTTCTAAACAATATACACCCTTTTATTTTTTGCAAGACATCCCCATTAAGGACTTGGAGGGCTGGCCCCTAAATATTGTTATTCTATATATCTCTTAAACTAAAGGAAATTTCTGAATAGTTGTTGAACAAAAAGTCTTCAAAATTACAAGACCTTTCATTTGATATCATGAAAAAGGGGCTAACCCCTCAAATTAGGGGCTCAGAAGGGCCAAAAGTCTTTCATCTATAACTCTTTAATGATCAATATTTTGTTATAAATTACTGAAGCAAAAATGTTTATCTTAACATTCTGCAACTATATATTATAAAATTTTGATCATTTGTTACGTAATAAGGGGCCATAAGGGGCCAGAATGCTAAATCTTTGACACATTATATCTCGAAAAGGGGAAATATTTTGATAAGCAATATTGAACAAAAGATGTTCAGAATAATGTTCTAAACAATATACACCCTTTTAATTTTTGCAAGACATCCCCATTAAGGACTTGGAGGGCTGGCCCCTAAATATTGTTATTCTATATAACTCTTAAACGAAAGGAAATTTCTGAATAGTTGTTGAACAAAAAGTCTTCAAAATCACAAGACCTTTCATTTGATATCAAGAAAAAGGGGCTGACCCCTCAAATTAGGGGCTCAGAAGGGCCAAAAGTCTTTCATCTATAACTTTTTAATGATCAATATTTTGTTATATATTACTGAAGCAAAAATGTTCATCTTAACATTCTGCAACTATATATTATAAAATTTTGATCGTATGTTACGTAATAAGGGGCCATAAGGGGCCAGAATGCTAAATCTTTGACACTTGATATAAGGGAAATTATTTTGATTAGCAATATTGAACAAAAGATGTTCAGAATAATGTTCTAAACAATGTACACCCTTTTAATTTTTGCAAGACATCCCCATTAAGGACTTGGAGGGCTGGCCCCTAAATATTGTTATTCTATATATCTCTTAAACGAAAGGAAATTTCTGAAAATCACAAGACCTTTCATTTGATATCAAGAAAAAAGGGTTGATCCCTCAAATTAGGGCCCAGAAGGGCCAAAAGTCTTTCATTTATAACTTTTAAATAATCAATATTTTGTTATAAATTCCTGAAGGAAAAATGTTCATCTTAACATTCGTTAACTATATATTATAAAACTTTGATCATGTGTTCAAAATAATGGGCCATAAAGGGCCAGAATGCCAAATCTTTGACACCTCGAACAAGGGGAAATATTTTGATCAGTAATATTGAACAAAAGATTCTCAGAATAATGTTATAAACAATATGCATCCTTTCACTTTTTATAGACGAATATCTCAGTCAAGATCTTGACTTATCTCATCCAAAATCAGACGGAAGACCCACTCGTTGCTCGCAACGAGAACCATCTAGTTATTATTATTATTCTTTTTTTTTTCCTTACCGATTTTGTGCAGAAGATTTCTCGGAGATCGCTCGATCGATTTGCTTCAAATTTTCAGGGTTAATGCGTTGCTATCTGAAGTTTATAACGCCGCTTCAGTTTTTGAGAAATCACTTCCGGTCGGAAGTTATCGCCCTTTGATCGATTTTTTGATAGACTTCGTGTCTGCACAAAAACTCAAGAACGACAAAAGCTAGAGTGCTGAAACTTTCAGTGGTGATAGAGGACATGTTCTAGTTGTGCACCTTGGTTTTCAAATTTTCCGGAAGTGCGAAGTATGGAAGCTCGGTAGGGGTCAAAATTTAGGACGTGATTTATGAGTGAATTTTAGAGACATTTCTGATAATAACATTTTAAATAAAAGTATTTTGTTAAAACATATTGAACAAAAAGTCTTCAAAATCACAAGACCTTTTATTTGATATCAAGAAAAAGGGGCCGACTCCTCAAATTAGGGGCTCAGAAGGGCCAAAAGTCTTTCATCTATAACTCTTTAATGATCAATATTTTGTTATATATTACTGAAGCAAAAATGTTTATCTTAACACTCTGCAACTATATATTATAAAATTTTGATCATATGTTACGTAATAAGGGGCCATAAGGGGCCAGAATGCTAAATCTTTGACACATTATATCTCGAAAAGGGGAAATATTTTGATAAGCAATATTGAACAAAAGATGTTCAGAATAATGTTCTAAACAATATACACCCTTTTATTTTTTGCAAGACATCCCCATTAAGGACTTGGAGGGCTGGCCCCTAAATATTGTTATTCTATATATCTCTTAAACTAAAGGAAATTTCTGAATAGTTGTTGAACAAAAAGTCTTCAAAATTACAAGACCTTTCATTTGATATCATAAAAAAGGGGCTAACCCCTCAAATTAGGGGCTCAGAAGGGCCAAAAGTCTTTCATCTATAACTCTTTAATGATCAATATTTTGTTATAAATTACTGAAGCAAAAATGTTCATCTTAACATTCTGCAACTATATATTATAAAATTTTGATCATTTGTTACGTAATAAGGGGCCATAAGGGGCCAGAATGCTAAATCTTTGACACATTATATCTCGAAAAGGGGAAATATTTTGATAAGCAATATTGAACAAAAGATGTTCAGAATAATGTTCTAAACAATATACACCCTTTTATTTTTTGCAAGACATCCCCATTAAGGACTTGGAGGGCTGGCCCCTAAATATTGTTATTCTATATATCTCTTAAACTAAAGGAAATTTCTGAATAGTTGTTGAACAAAAAGTCTTCAAAATTACAAGACCTTTCATTTGATATCATGAAAAAGGGGCTAACCCCTCAAATTAGGGGCTCAGAAGGGCCAAAAGTCTTTCATCTATAACTCTTTAATGATCAATATTTTGTTATAAATTACTGAAGCAAAAATGTTTATCTTAACATTCTGCAACTATATATTATAAAATTTTGATCATTTGTTACGTAATAAGGGGCCATAAGGGGCCAGAATGCTAAATCTTTGACACATTATATCTCGAAAAGGGGAAATATTTTGATAAGCAATATTGAACAAAAGATGTTCAGAATAATGTTCTAAACAATATACACCCTTTTAATTTTTGCAAGACATCCCCATTAAGGACTTGGAGGGCTGGCCCCTAAATATTGTTATTCTATATAACTCTTAAACGAAAGGAAATTTCTGAATAGTTGTTGAACAAAAAGTCTTCAAAATCACAAGACCTTTCATTTGATATCAAGAAAAAGGGGCTGACCCCTCAAATTAGGGGCTCAGAAGGGCCAAAAGTCTTTCATCTATAACTTTTTAATGATCAATATTTTGTTATATATTACTGAAGCAAAAATGTTCATCTTAACATTCTGCAACTATATATTATAAAATTTTGATCGTATGTTACGTAATAAGGGGCCATAAGGGGCCAGAATGCTAAATCTTTGACACTTGATATAAGGGAAATTATTTTGAGTAGCAATATTGAACAAAAGATGTTCAGAATAATGTTCTAAACAATGTACACCCTTTTAATTTTTGCAAGACATCCCCATTAAGGACTTGGAGGGCTGGCCCCTAAATATTGTTATTCTATATATCTCTTAAACGAAAGGAAATTTCTGAAAATCACAAGACCTTTCATTTGATATCAAGAAAAAAGGGTTGATCCCTCAAATTAGGGCCCAGAAGGGCCAAAAGTCTTTCATTTATAACTTTTAATTAATCAATATTTTGTTATAAATTCCTGAAGGAAAAATGTTCATCTTAACATTCGTTAACTATATATTATAAAACTTTGATCATGTGTTCAAAATAATGGGCCATAAAGGGCCAGAATGCCAAATCTTTGACACCTCGAACAAGGGGAAATATTTTGATCAGTAATATTGAACAAAAGATTCTCAGAATAATGTTATAAACAATATGCATCCTTTCACTTTTTATAGACGAATATCTCAGTCAAGATCTTGACTTATCTCATCCAAAATCAGACGGAAGACCCACTCGTTGCTCGCAACGAGAACCATCTAGTTATTTTTCTTATTGTTATTTTTTTTTTAAATAATTTGTTACTCAATTGACCTTTAATTAATCTTGAAATACTCAGGGTTCTGCAAAAGGATGCAATTGTACGCATATGGATGAACATTCCAACCTTTTAGTATTAGGATCAGCATCCCACCTTTGTTTCTTTCTTTTTTTCCCCTCTGTTCTATAAATCCATAATTAGATTATTATATTGATGGTTAAAGAGAAAAAAATAATATGCATAAAAGATATATTAATTTTAATTGCACAGTCATAACTAATTAAAGTTTATACAATAAAACAACCGAAAATAGCGAACCAACTTACTTTATTTCCCGTAGCAGAGCACCGCAGATTATTGCAGCACAGGTGAAATTATTTCTAAGAGACACTTTTTAACTTTCATTTGCAAATAAGACTACAACTACAATTATCAAAGCTGGTAAAAATCTATTTCCTCAACAATAGCAGCATTTTTTGTTTGTAAATTCCAAATATCCTTATTTACATAGAAAAATGTTACACAATGTTCCCCAAGACGAAGCCTATTTTCTGAGGTGAGTCCAGTTAAATGTTATTTTTTGGTATTTTTTTTAAGTGACAAATTGATAATCCTTTGTATTAGCTAAGTTGTAGGTCAAATTCTGATAAACTAGAAATTCCGTTCTTTCTTTGTCAGACTACGATATACATTCAGAAATATTTTGGCTTCAATGTACAGGTGACTCTCGATCTCTCGAACGTCAAGGGACCTTAAAAAAGTGTGAGAGATAGAGGGCTTCGAGATAAAAAGGTCTATTGTCACAAAATCTTAGTTGGTCAGAATATACTGATGGTGTTGTAAACAGTGCTTATAAAAAAAAACTAGGCCTCTTAAAGAAATTGAAGTTCAAAATGGGTAGAAAAACTTATCAAAATTGTATATTACATTCATCAGACCTATGCTTGAATATGCTTCAGTTGTTTGGGATGGCTGCTCTAAACAAGATTCTGAAAAGCTTGAAAAAGTACAATAAACTGCCACTAGAATTGTAACAGGACTTCCTATTTTTGTGTCTAGAGATGCACTTTATTCTGAAACTGGTTGGGAAACTTTAAAAACCAGGCGATATATTGCAAAAATGACTGCTATGTTCAAACTTCACACGGGAAGAATACCTGAATATTTGCATGATATTGTCCCAAATAAGCGTGAACATGTATCCATATACAATACCCGTAACAAACAAGATTATATTGTTCCAAGGTGTAGATTAGAATTATTTAGAAACTCTTTCGTACCTGATGCTGCAAAACAATGGAATTTACTAAAAACAGAGGTCAGAGAAGCCATCTCAATCATAACATTCCGAAAAAAACTTGATAACAAAAATTAAAAATCCACCATCATACTTCTCTTTTGGTAAGCGATACACCAATATCATTCATACTAAGCTAAGACATTACTGTATAGTAAATTATGATCTATATAAATGAAACATTATAAATAGTCCCTTATGTTTATGTGGAAAAAATGAAGATGTGTACCATTTCTTTTTTGCATGCAAAAATAATTCTATTGCAAGAAGTACTCTTTTTAATCGCTTGTACACTCTTTGAACTGGTTTCTATTGATATAAATCTATTATTATGTGGTGATGTTAATTTGTCTTTACAGATAAATAACATTATTTTTGCTGCTGTTCATAAATTTATTGACGAAACATGTAGATTCTCTAGTTGATATGTTATTTAATTGCTTTTTCACTTGTATTAATTGTATAATTTTTCTTTAATTTGCATGACAAATTGTAATATATAAGGAGAGGAACTTTGTAAGTTGTATAGTTCTAACTTGTTTCCAATCCTTTTGATGTAATCAATAAAATATGTTCAAAACATAAAAAGGTCAAGGAAGTGGTACAGATGTAAGTCGGGTTTTCGACCGGTCTCAGAGAAAATCTGAAAATGCTTCGTTTTTAATCTTATTGTCGAATTTTAAAAGGGATATTGATTATACCTATCTTCTCGCAACATGCTCTCGAAATATTAACTTAAAAGTTTGAAACGTGGCTTTGTGTTATAATTATACCACTTTTTGATGGTGTACTACACAGAAAAATAAACCTCCATTGTTTCGTCCGTTATCTCCTGGGGACGCTTTGTTAAATATCTAATCTAAAAATAGACTACATGCGATGTTGTAAACAATGAGAACAAGGTAACGATTCATTATAAATCACAAACGAAGAAGGGTTATTTTTAAGTAGAGAATAAAGAGAATGACAGTCAAATCTTCGCTGTCCAAGTAGTGTACAATGTCATAGGGAAAGCAGCAAGTTCTACCACTGACAACATGTAGGTATAGAGGAAATTCGAGTTGAAATCTACAACCACGTTGAAATAAATTATAATTGACTTGCGCTTTTAGAATAATGCACTCTTGTTGGTTTGAGTGCTTGTCTTTATTTCTTGAAAAAATGTTTATTCATTCTAGAAAGTTTAGTTTATTCTGAATCTGATATGCTCAACCGTTCGTAGGTGTTTTGAGTCAGGGGGATTTAGGAAAGGTAAGTCTTGCAAGTGGACATTTTATTCCAATTATTGTTTAAATTGGAAATTTCATTTCCTTAAAACATTTCTCATTCAATTTGTCACTTGTTATTCATTAATATACACTCCTTGTCTATTTATAATTGATTCATTCATGCAAAGATTAAGAAGAAAATCACATTAATTCTTTTTTGGGGATGGGAGAGAAAATTATTTTTTCTAATAAAAATAATGTTGAATATTATGAAGTGTTATTATATTGCTTACATAACTGAATATGATATCCATAGCTTGAAACTGAGATTCCTGCAATACTATAAATCAGAAACTTGAAATAAAACATTTAACCAAAATCAGAAAAAAAGATTTAAAAATCTTTAAAAAATATTTATCCTATCATAACCTCCATTTGATTATTTGAAATCTTCATAATAAGTGGTGCTGTAATGAAATCTAAAATAAACTGTGGGTGTAATGAGCCTCCTTAACTGATATTATATAATTATCATATACCATATCGTGTATGAGTGTATGAGTATATAAGTGACAAAATGTCGATGACAGACACAACAAATCTCGTTACTAAAAGCCATAATGTAATCGAAGGTTTTCAGTAATAATCTTCTTTATATATATATATATATATATATATATATATATATATATATATATATATATATATATATATATATATATATATATATATATATATATATACTACTCTTCCTTACTTGATCTGATATTCCGTATATATGTACCTCATGTACCATTGCATGATTTGAGAGTAATAAACAAACAGAGATCGAAAGGGCGAAAGGGGAAAGATATCTACAGCTATCCTTATAGTCCTAGCTGAATTAATTACATGCTTGATTGGCGTATATGCAAAACAACACTTCGAGAGATCGAGAGTAAAAAACAATGAAATATGTGTAACGGGACGCAGGTCTTGGTTCGAGAGATAGAGAACTTCGAGTTATCGGGAGTAAATTTGCTTAGTTATATAGAGGGAAAAAACGGGACTTGGATTTTAATCCGAGAGATAAAGAACTTCGAGATACTGGAGTTCGAGCCATCGAGAGTCACCTGTATACACTTATAAGAATCCAAAGACTTTAAATCACAAGGATAAAATCATAATATGTTGGTGAATAAGCATTTTTCGTCCGCGGACTTCTCTCTATATAATCAACGACACTCTCTTTTGCCAATGTTGTAATTATACGTGTCCACTGTAATTCACTAATAAATAATTTCTTGTGTAATTTTGTCCATAAAGAATCGAACGCTGTATACATGTATTTTATATAAATCAAATTACCTTGATTTTCCTTTTTTAAAAAATACACATGACTGGGGGGATTTTGGAATTCAAGTGAAGAGTTCTTTTTTTCCAATTATTACATTGAAATATTTCAGTCAAACATTTCTACAAAATGACACAATTAAAAAACTGTTGCTGATGTTCTTTACTTAGCCCCCCGCCCCTTTGCAGAAACACAGTGGAGATTTAGTTTAGAAACTTTGAACCTCAAAATTCTTTATCTTGAACTTTCAGGAAAGAAAATCAGCTGTTCTTTAGTTATAAATTACTACAATGTATTTATGTACATATTTGAGTGTCATAAATTTTGTTTTCTTACATGTGTTGGAATATATTAATAAGATGTTTATCGAACACCACCGTACATTTGACTCCACTGATGATGACGTCAGGACAAAACAGGCAAACCTAATAAATTAAATAAAATTTATAGAAGATCTATATCGCATTTATAAAGTAGTGGCTATCTGTACATGTAGTTTATAATTGAAGGATGTACATGTATTATCCCAGCATTTATCTGAATCTTGTGACTGGTATTGGTGTAGGGATTTCTTTCCTGCTCATCTTTACAGTGCACGGTAACTTGGCAGTCAGCAGAAGATCTACTAGGAATGCATTTTAGCTATCTTAATTAGAAACATGTGATACAAGGTATGATTAGATTATCGGACGATATATCAACTTTCACACACAACATTATGCATAGATTGGTGGCATTTATTATTCCTACCTAAAATAATGTCATTTTTACAACTTACGCGTACATTAAAAAAGTTTTAGAAATAATATGGTATGCCTATCATCCTATTACATTTTCCCGGGTAACTGGAACATATATATATATATATATATATATATATATATATATATATATATATATATATATATATATATATATATATATATATATATATATATATATATACCTGGTATATATATATATATATGTGTGTGTGTGTGTTTAATGTTTTTATTCAATTTCCATCTTTTCTGTGGATAAAAATGAACAAAGATCACTATGACAGTAAATGTATTATTAGGAGATATAATGGAATGTTTATAAAATACTAGTATTCGTGTTTACAATTTTAGAAAAAATATCAACTGTGTCCATTTTTTAACGTTGGCCTTCCCAATAACCTTTGTCTTTACTATTGTGTATAAAACTGAGTTTTAAAGAAACTATCTAAGATATCTTCATAAACTATCGCAAATTTTCATGTTGCATTACTTACGAACCCAGCTGGGTGGGGCATTCATGTCCTATGGACATATATCTAGTGGTGAGTGCTATTGAACTGCATCAAAAGCTTTTGACTTTCCTTTTGACACACATTCGATATTTTCGATATTTTTCAAAAATTCGATATTTTTATTCAAACACATACTGGTACTTATTGGTGAGAACTCTGATGTATGGCCTTGACCTTTTCTTTATTTTGCATTTTGTTAAGTTTTAAAGAAACTATTCAAAAATATTTTTTATGTAAGCTTACACACTGATTCATAATTAGAAAGAATTTATCAACTGTATCCAAATTCATTTGCTTTGACCTTCCCAATGACCTTTAACCTTACTATTTATTGTGTTTACAAACTCCATTTTAAGAAACTATTAAAGATATTCATCAAACTTCATACACTAATACATGCTGCATTACTAATGAACCCTGGGCGGGGCATTCATGTCCTATGGACATATATTTCTAGTTATTTAATGTTTTGTTTGAAATGGGTTAAGTCAGAATTGTAAGGCAAATGGTGAATGTTTAACACGGATAATAAAAAACATATGCATTTCTTAAGTATTGAAAACATCTAGCAACTAAATTCTAAATATCACTCAATGTGTGGTCCTTACTCGTAAAATATATTAATACATATAATCTCGGTTTCCTGTTTAAAAAAGGAGAGCAATGCTAATACTTAATATGCTGATACGTATTTATGAGAACTATTCAACTGCATCAAAACGTTTGACCTTGAACTTTTCTGGGACCTTGACCACACTTTTCTTTAATCTGCATTTTGCTTAATTTTAAAGAAACCATTTAAGATATATTTATGTAAGCTTATGCACTTTTACATAATTTGGTGAGAATTTATCATATATATCAAACTTTTTAGATTTCAATTTTAAAGAAACTATTCAAGATATTCTCATCAAATTTCATACACTAATACAAATTTTCATGTTGCATTACTAATATACCCTAAGCGGTGCATTCATGTCCTATGGACATATTCCTAGTTTTCTTTTTAAATTTCTCAAAATGACTTTCCTTTCATTCCGGTTAATCATATGTTACTTCATCATCAAATAGGCGAATAATAAGGCGAAATAATTGCTTCGAGTCTAATTCACAGCAGATGTAGAGATGGACGATTAATGATCCTAGTATGTTATATAAAAAAAAGAAAAGATTTCCTGTCAGAAACACCGCTCCTGATTCCTACTTCGCGCTTATTACGATACTTTCTAACGACTCGATTTTCAAGAGCTTGTTGGCAGGAAGAAACCGTACAGTTTTTAGACAATATTTTCTGCTAAAAAATTGGCCATTTATTTAATAAATATGCCCTTTTTCAAAAATTAAATTGACAGACTAGAACATTTTTAAATCAATATAATAACATGTACATGTACTATAAATAATTAAGTCATTACTTTTTATAGTGTTCCCACAAACGAAGTTTGGAACGGCAGGGCTGGCATACTATTACCATCTCTTTCTGTAGATACTTTTCGTCCAGAGAAAAGATATATGTACTAAATAAACATATGAACACGGTGTTTTTGAAAACGTTACGACTTAATTAAGATTTCATTTTCAATACAAGTGTAACTTCTCTAACAGAAAGATACATAAAGATTAAGAAAAGTAAACTTTCTATCTGGGCATGCATGTGGCTTTGAATCGGGAAAATACGCAGAACATATTCTCCATTTAGAGGTTGCTTGTGACCTGAGCTATATATGTGCTATTTGAACGACAAGAGCACAGCTACAAATAAAAAATATATTGTTATCAAATCATATATTGTTTTACGAAAAACTTCGGAATTTAGAAGCAGAAAAGTATACTTGAGACAAAGGTTACTTGTGACTTAAGGGCGATTGATGGAAGGCGATTGTTTGATTGTATTATTACTGGTTCCAACTCCCAATCCATTTTTTCCGGAGGGGGGTCTACCTTTTCTTAGGTATTGATATGAAAAAATACAAAACTTGGCAAGAACCTCCCCCCCCCTCCCCCCCCCCCCCCCCAAAAAAAAAAAAATTAAAAAAATGATTTTAGAAATCTTGTAGACGTTTTACTTTTCATTCTCCATCTGTCTGCTTGTCAAAAGGTCCCTTATGGCAACATTTTACACACACACCCTTTTCTTCAATCGAAAAGTTAACGTTTCCTTTTGGCCTTTAGGAAAAATCTTATAAAGAAAGGCTCTGTACCAATATTTACAACATTATCGAATGTTTGTTAAATGGAAGATCATCAAACGGATACATTTTCAACATTACCTTTTAGAAATTTGCAAAGAAGTTAAAATATCTAAAGAGATGCACATGTTTGATCTATTCCGTTCCATTTTAAGAGAAGAAATCATTTGAGGGACCTGCATATCAATATTTACTTTAAATTTCCCCCATTGATGAAGTGTGTTTACCGTCAAGTAAAATAAAGTTCAAGAAATCACAATAAATAAAAGAAATTTATTAGCGCCTGCAGGTAGCCAAGGTCTGTTTTGCATTAAGGCGTGTGTGAAGAAAATGTTTTGCATTGAAGAGATATGAAGAACCGATGCAAACATATAAAAAGTGAGTACAGTCGTTGAGCAATTATGAACGGGCTTTTCTCAAGCGCGCAATTAGACGCACGTGCCGATTCAACATTAGCTTAATGAAATCTGTATTGCGGAGCTGTAGTGAACCCATTTGTCCAACATTCACTAGTAGTTATGCCTTCGTTTTTCTTTTAATGCAATTACTGCACTAAAAAGATGAAAAGAATTGCTGGTCCTAAGAGTCGTGTAAACATGGCACAAGCACAGGTGTTAGAGAAGAACGCAGAAATTCAACGGAAAACAAGTAATCTAAAACAGGCACGGACCAGGGTAATACTTATTTTGTAATATGAACAGTAATGTAGGATTTTTTTTCATTCAAATCTGTCTCCACTTTTTAGTCTTTATGTGTTTTCATAAACTACGAAAAGTATTAAAATTTGCTATCTGATCAAACATTGTCTTTAAAAATTTGTTAAATCTGTAAATCAATTTTTTTTATTTGTGTTTACTGTAGACGGAATAAGACTTAAAATTTTAAAAGCAAAGAAGTATTCAAAAGTTAACATGAATGTGTGTAGAGAGAATGCTCGAATTATGCTGCTATAACATTTCAAGTAAATAAGATGGGCGAACTTGCCTATATTTCGATTAAAAGAAATTGAAAATAGAATCTTAATTACGAATATGTAAAAAAAAAAATGTTTTGTTTTGTTTAAAATAACGTATACTTAATGTTAAAAGCTCCACAATATTTGCAACAATGTCACAAAGACTGAAATTATTTGTCAATGGAATAGCATACACACACTTAAGAGAGCATAAATGATAATTTCCTAGTAGTATTACACAATATGTCCATATTGGCGGGTCTTCTCCATTTTTTTGGTTGAAATTTCATCTCCAAAGTATGCGTAAAAATATACATATTTTTTATTAACATAAACATGTAGCTAAGACCCACACACTTTTATGACACAACATTCGCATCTTTCCAAAAAATATTTGAGGTACATTTAGTCAAGGGTCATATCACTAACATGATTTAAATGTCGATATTCAAATGAGCTGTTTAGCGAAGTGGTTAGCGTGTTAGTCTCGAAGAAAAAAAAGATTAATTGCAGTTTATATTGCTTGGGTTCTAACCCCAAGAATAACACTTTTTTCTTTAAATCACAGAATTATTTTTACCGAGATAATTTTCCGCGGAAAAGATTTGTTTGTCATAATTTCTTACCTTTCAATAAGAACTTTGCTCTAAATATTAAATTCACAAATTGCTTAAGATTTTATGATATGCATTATGCACACCTTGTTCACCCATCTCTTTAATCAGATACATTGTAAGAAAATTTCAAGTGAACTATGAGATAGATTCAAAAATTATATTTTGGCTGATGATTTGCACTATAAAAAATAGGATGGTATAGCAAATACTGATCGGGTTTGAAAGAAATTTTTGCTGTAGAGTACAAAGGACACTTTGCTAAATTTATAGGATGACTTTTTTTTTTCAAATTTGAATTCTGTAGTCGTGATATATGATGAAGATTGCTGAAATGGGTGGGAAAAAGAGTGAGTGATCTTATCTTCAACAAAAAGGAAAAGGAACATGGAACTGAATGGAAGTTTTTTTGATAAAGAGAAACTGTAAAAATGAGAAAATGATGGGGGAACCTTAATCCAGTTGCAAGTCACAGATTAAGTTTCTGGAGTTTTTGAAAATACATCATAATATCATGAAAAAGTAAAAGTAGATTATATATATCTGTTCTTATTAGAATTGAATAAAGTGTCATATTCCGAAAGATGATACATATGTGCATATATATATATATATATATAAACATATATGTTTTTGAAAATACATCATAATATCACGAAAAAGTAAAAGTAGATTATATACATGTATATCTGGTCTTATTAGAATTGAATGAGTGGCATATTCCAAAAGATGATACATATGTGTATATATATATATATATATATATATATATATATATATATATATATATATATATATATATATATATATATATATATATATATATATATATATAAACAATCACACACACACACACACACACACACACACACATATATATATATATATATATATATATATATATATATATATATATATATATATATATATATATATATATATATATATATATATATATATAAACATGTAGCTAAGACCCACTTTACCTTAAAAACACACTTTTATGACACAACATTCGTATCTTTCCACAAAATATTTGAAGTACATTTAGTCAAGGGTCATATCACTAACATGATTTAAATGTCGATATTTAAATGAGCTGTTTAGCGAAGTGGTTAGCGTGACATTTGTATAACTGCCTGAAGAGCCTAACATGGCGAAAGCGCTTGCAGAAAATATTTTGTGATTTTTTTTGGATTTTTATGTTTAAAACACCCAACAAAACTGTACCGGTTCTTCATTTTGTTTTTGATATTTTATATATATATATATATATATATATATATATATATATATATATATATATATATATATATATATATATATAATGTTCGAATGTTTCCAAATTTGTGAAACTGTTAATGTAAAATGAAAATTGACTGTTTACTGAGCCCAACTTTCTAAAGTCCTTGAGAAGCGAACCTTGCAGATCTTGACCCGTAGCAGAATGAATTTAACTTTGCTGAGTGGCTTTATTTATAGGCAAAGCAAGCAAGTACAATACTAAAAATAAATGCCTAATCTGATTAGCCATGATTGAGTCTCTTAATCTGGCTAATAAAATTATAAAACACATATTATATTTGTATGGATTTTTTTTTTTTTTTTTGCGTTTTAACGTCCCTCTCGAGAATTTTTCGCTCATATGGAGACGCCACCACTTACCGGTGGAGAGCTGCAAATTTTTACCTATGCTCGGCACTTATGGCCATTGAGCAGTGAGGGATCTTTTTCGTGCCAGCACCTACTGCGACACGGAACCTCGGTTTATACGTTCTCATCCGAAGGACCGGTCTCCACGTCCCACAGTGGGATTCGAACCCGCGACGTCAAGGATCAACTCCTTACTCCGCGATTCTAGAGGAATGGCTGACAATATGGCGGGCACAATGAATTTCTAAAAAAAAAAAAAGTGAAAGGAAAACATCTGTTATATCGAAATATTAACGTTGTACGATTTTAAAATGACTACGGAAGTAAATAAATCTATAATAGACGTTCTTCAGCATTCAATTTCCATAGTCATTTGCTTTTCCCGGACGAATTGAAAGAAGTGACTTTGCAAAGAATGTCATCCCAGTTACACCATATTATGTCTGGGATGTTAGGCCATCTAAAGATACCCTTAGCTCTTTGAGTGACGGTACATCATTTACATCTAATTCCAACACCTTCCCAACATACCATTGATCTTCGTAAACGCAGACAACCAATTCGTCATCTTCTAACTGAAATTTTCTTTGCACCTTACGCTTATTATGATCGTTGTAATGAATTACAAAACTCTCGTTCAGATTTGCTACTGCTTCTGCAAAATTCGTGGTCAACGTGTTTTACTGCGAGAGAAGACTGTTCTCAATCAGATTTGTTAGTGCCACACTGCCCCATGAACGACAGAATGACCCCGACAGACATTCAGCACAAAGCAAGATGTTTCCCTGATTTTAAGCTCCGATGTTGATCCATCAAATCCTACAGAATGAAGCTTCGATAATCGTCGAGGTTATTGCCCATTCGAAGAATTCTTTCGGGTCTTCAATCCTTGTTGCTCCTCTTTTAACGGCTTCGTCTGCCATCCGCTTAACAGTTCCTCCAATTCCATTTCAAACCCCTTTCCCGGGGCCTGATTCAAAATTGTTCCAGCGGGTATTTAAGCTGTACTTTGCATAGTGTTCTGCCACAAAATTAAATATTGTTTTGTTGCGGTACTGACTCGACGGACTATCTGAATTTGAATTTCGGCAAGCGTAATTTTTGGCGAAGTCCATTTGGACAACAATTTCATTTTTTGTATAAATATATTTACCACTTGACCTTGAAGATGACCTACTTAGAAAATCTTTAACCTTGACCATAACTGTTGAAAGGTTGGTGCTAGGGCTTTTATATTTCACGTGTTTATTTCTTGTGACAAGACCTTTCTTGAGGTACCATTATTTTTTACCTCATGACCTTGAAGTTAGAACTACTTTTGGAAAACTTCACCTTGGTTATGAGCTGCCATACAGTTATATCGGTGTTTCACAAACACATCTTGTTAAATGTATTCTTGATTTATTATGTTCTAAAGAAACTTTTTAGAATATATCTCTAAGTAGGTGGTAATCATGGGTACATTAAAAATACTTTTTAAATACTAAAAACTGCTAAAAATGTTCAAAATTCACTAATGATAGGTGAAACACGATCAAACTTAATGAACAACTCAAAAAATGACCTGAAGTAATTAGGTATTGGCAATATTATTTCATGGTTGCCATGGTAACACAGTGTAGCCATAAAAAAAATTGTTGCTAAGTTTTGGTTAATCCTACTTTCTTGAGGAAAAACATAGAAATTCATGACTGATAAATATACATTGTTAGGATTTGTTATTCAGATAGCATAAGAAAAATTGAGATTAAGTGTTTCTTTGCAATGTAACCATGAAAACAACGTACCAGTGGTTTAAAGTGATATTGTTTCGCTGGTTTAGGAATTTAGTTGCCTTTTAATGAAGAAAAATATTATTTGACTCACCTTGAATAGTACTTATAAGACCGAACTAACGTTATTTATCATATATATTAATACAGTTTGATAAAGAAAATAAAACTTTTGCTATGATTACCAAGAAGGGAGAATGTTCGATATTGTTAACTAAATAGCTGAATAGAAAGCCTAGTATGTAACAGATTCTTGCATCCAGTCTCAGATTGTGTGGTAGTCATCAATGAAAGTCAGGTTAGTTGTTCATAAATATCAATCATAAAAGTTTTGGGAATCTGGATATAAGGGTACGTATCCAAGGAAACACAATAAATTAAAGCTTTAAACCATACATGTATTTTTCTGCTTATTTCCATAGCAACTCTCTATTTAGAGTTAAACATACACAGAGTAAATTTGAAATCCCTTTGGTGTAGTAAAACCATGGCAATTATTGCCAACCAATAAGAAATATTACATTTTGTTCTTGATATATGTTACAAGGTTCTTTTTCTATAATTTCATTGCATTTCAATCCATAATTGCTTTTATTTTTGAGTATGAGATGAATGAATAAAATTACTTTTGATTGATATTGTTTCCATAGTAACATATATACATGTAATAGTTGATACCCAACATGTGTTTACCATGCATTTAACACATCAGGACTTCAGCTTTTGGAAACAATAAATTTCTGCAATTTGTTTGCATTGCTGCAAACGTTAATTATCGGACTCTGAACATGTTGAAAAATGCCATTTTCAAACTTTAGGATACGTTGCCATGGTAACCATGACTCTTAGCAACCAATTTTAGCCTGATTTGAGTTTATGGTATCAAAGACTTTCATCATAGAGAGTTTGGAGAAACTCTAGGACTATGCATGCCACAGCTCCTATATTAAATTTTAAGTCATTACAGAGAAAGGCTCTTAAATAATTTTAAATTAATTTGATAAATTTTGATTTTTAAATGTCAGTGTAAAATAAATATTCATTTATGAATAGCTGAAATTCTGACTAATGTCTAAGATTGCTTCATGATATTTGAGTCGGATTTTTTTTTTCTTCGACGAATTTTTTTTATCCCATAATGGTTCTCAAAAACTACTCATTTGATTGAGATGAAACCTTTTTAGGATTTGTATATCCTAAAAAGGTTTCAGCATTTTTGGGTAAAATGTGCGAGACGAATGTGATTTTGGTCGCACACTGCATTCATGCGCGTGCACGTGTTATACATGGCATTATCCAAATACCTATAACTTTCATGTTTCTGAAAAGGAGAACCTGCTCTTTACCAAATGTTTTCCAGTAGCCATATAATTGTATTTGAGGAAGTAAGGGGTTGGATGACGGTAAAATGTCATTTTTTATATCCCAGTACATTACTTTACAATCTTGCTAGCTTTAGAGACAGGAAGCCTATATTTTTATTTAAACAATCTGTCATTCTGGCAAAGCTTAAGATAATGATACATTGATAAAAATAGTCAGTGGGAGGACAAGCCCTTATTCCTACAAATTTTACTCGGCTCAGAACGAGCTCGAGGTGCAAATACTGAATGACCCACCCTGAGGCCTGAGTACTGAAGCAGGTTTCATGAATTTCACAATATATGTACCTTGGCATGATAGAAAATTTATTTCCTGTAGTTTATCACTTTGTTGGTTGCTACCCAAACAATTTTAAAGATGAATTTCTGTTTTTATTTTATAGACTATATAAGGCTCTGCACTGGTGCTTTAACATCATCAACAAATTCATATGGGTCATTATTTCTATCTGTAAATACATGTACAATCATAATATGCCATAGAATGTTTATCCTTAGCTTTTTCTTCTATAAGCTTCTGCAAAGAGGAAAATGTTTAAAGATGAAATTTCAGTAATATACAATTTATGTTTAGGTCCCCTTGCATGTGATAACCATACACTTCCCATGTAGTTCATTTCTTAGATGTTAGAAAAGAAATGCATTTTCATAACATACGGCATAACACCCCTCCCCATAGTATGAACACCTTCGGCAGAGGTCAGGAATTTCACAATTTACTTAGAGATCGCTTTACTTATGGAAAAAGGGGCAACTGACGACTGTCGATGACGGATGGCTAGTGGTACAACAGGTCATCGGAGTGAGTCACGTGGCTATCCCTATGTGCCAAGAATTTACTTTATTAAAATATATGCAGTTACAGACCGTATCATTTTATTGTTGAAGGAAATATATATACTATGTACCGAGGAAAAAAAATTGTTTGGATGTGATTCAGACAGATCACCTAAAGGGTGTAACTAATTTTTTGTTATCAGCGATGCAACAATTCAATTTATGACGTTTATTATCTACAAACAGACTAACAGGTAATTGACAATTTTATAATACACAATCTTTTCATGTCTTATTAGACTAGTTAAATTGATTAACTTTCAATAAATAATATAATGATTGAATAATTCCCATCTCTCTGATTGGCTGAGATCCAACAATGTTAAAAAAATACTACGTTATATTGACCTGCACGTGACCTTCCAGGTCAATATAAAGAATTATTTCCAGGTCAATATAAGGAATTATTTATTCTACATTGGAGCAAAAATAGATAATCATATAATAAAAGTTATTGCTGTTTTTTTTAAGGTCAATGCGATTTAGACACCTTCGAAGTACAATATTCACCTCCCTCTTCGGGCTGGGTGAATATTGTACTCCTCAGGTGTCTAAATCATCGCATTGGCCTCAAAAAACAGCAATAATTGTATAATATCTTTCTTTTACTGGTAATTGATATGAATTATACAGCTATTATATGTATATGACAGGAACAAATCTGATGGTGCGCTGAGGGTATTATTGATTTTATCTGCATTAATTACAGATGTAGAATAACACATTAAAATTAAATGATAATTTTAGAGTTGTATATAAATACAAACACTGAAACATGACACTTCGTTATATACATGTGTTTGTTCAATTTCCCATCCACCAACGTTAGCTAAAAATAATAACGTGATAACGGAACAAGTTTGTTCTCACACAAATGAAGGACAATGCCATGTCTTCTTAAAAAATTTAAAAAGTGGGAAGGGAGAGAAGAACCACAAAACTCAGGTTTTCCAAGATTTAATTATTATCTAAACTAAATTTATGTTTACAAGTAATGTCCATTATTAAAGGAATGTGAAACAAGTCATGATATTGTTATTATCACTCATAATATACGTATGTGTCCGTATATATCTTATACAGAACGAATCTTGGCCGTTTGTTCCTTCGAGTTCTTGAATACTTCATGGAAATTCTTAAAGTTAAGTTCTTTCGCAATTTGCGCGAAATTAATACAGCAACTTTAGAAAAAAATCTTTCCTAATCCAAGATGATTAGAAAGCACGGATCTTTCATGTTTGATCTGACTTTCAAGTTTGTGGAAGTTCTGCTGACACATCCCTTTGTTGTTAAAGGCGCTTGGTTTATAGTCACTTTACAGCTCTACTTCCTCTCGGCGAGATGAATCAGTATCTGAAAAACAAATGCACTTTTTATGGTCCAATTAATGTGCTAAATAAAATGCTGCAACCTAGCTCTTCATCATCATGAAAGTTTCTGTAGATTTGATAAAATAAATGTTGATCATTTCAGATTTGCCACACGTACTACTGTGGAATCTGAGTCTTCAATAAACGTGTGGCGAATCTGACAGGCATAAAATGCTGATGACAGTGCATCTTGGCGCGCAGTTATGGTCATTTTATTTGAGGCGATTGTTAACAGATAAAGCAACCGCCAAATCAACGCTGATTAACTCTGGCCGAAATTTATGAGAATTATAATTCAGTTTGCCAATCAGATTTGTTTGCCGATTAAATTAATGCACATGTCAAGAACCTTCATGCTGAATTTTAATTAAAAAGGGGGTTTTGACACGGTTTTTATAATCAATCAATTTCAAAACTACTGCTTTCTTACAAAGAAAGAATTCGCAGGGAAATTAAGTAATGGACTGCTTAGGTTTTGGTAATTATCTCGTGAATTTGTTCCCATAAGATTCTTCATCTGGTATTGCTTATATTTTTAAGACAATTTGTTTTGCGCTAAATGTTTGTAAATATTTTCAGCTTAACGAAATATAGATATTTTAGCTGACATATCTTAAATGCATTTCAAATAATATTAAATGTCTGCATGTAAGTATAATTAACAAAAAGACTAGTGATTGCATTTAAATGTTAAGAATTAAAATATTGGTGATTGCAGATAAGTATAATTAGCAAAAATACTGTAGATTGAAGAGGCACATGTAGGATTGTGTCTTAGACAGGTATTCAATCTACAGCTATTCACCTATACCTGTAATCACAAAGTTTAGTGAACCTGTTGCCTCTTTGTTCGAGGAAGATTAATTTTTTGATCACTTTTAGTTTTTATCTTTACCCATGTAATAATTATAGCTTCTAAAGAATTCAGTCAAAATTTTAAGGTAGTAGCACCATCTGCCAATAGCTGTTATAAATACAGTTAATATCTAGGTCAACATAATTAAAATCTTTATAAGCAATTTTTTTTAATATTCCAAAGAAAGTAACGCAAGTTGTACATAAGCCCAATATCCATTTATTCTAGTAAAACCAAGCAACTGTCATGTTGAAAATTTTGTATTTACTACCACCCGGTAAATTCAAAATTTACAACATGACACAACCCAAAACAAAACAAACACAAACAGAATAAAAAAAAACGTACAAAATAAAAAAAATATATATATATGTAATATGCCACATAATGGCTTGTGTATGGTATAACCGTAGAAGAGTGGCAAGTGGAACTCAATATGTATGGTGTAATATAGAATGGCGAGTGAAACTTCATGTGCATGATGTATGCACACAATGCAAGTGTTACTATATGGGTCAAGTACAACACAGTATGGACTATGGAGAGTGTGACTTAATGTGTATGTGAAGTAAAATACATTGTAGAATGGCGAGTGTAACCCCATGTACATGTTGTAATAGCAAGTGTTACTTCATGTGCATGATATAACACAAAATGACGAGTGTGACTGCATGGAGTATACACCGAATGGTGAGTGTAATTCCATATTTCCATATAGAAGTACAAGATGGCGAGTGCATCTCCATTTATACCGCTTCAGACAAATATGTTGAATATTGAGTGGCAAAAAAAGATCACATGACGCCTTGAAATTGGTGTATCAAACATCGGTCCTGTATTAAATGTGTATCTGATGTAAAGAAATGGCAGCGGCAAAAAGAAAAAAAAAGAGAGAAAAAAAAAGAAAGGGTTGTTGGAATATTTTGTTCGTATTTTTAAAGTGATAATGTAATACTGAGAATATATTATGTTGAATGATATTTGATATATATTTTACTTTATATGCCCATATGTTACTGAACTCGAAACTTTTTGTGTTTTCTTAAAATGCCTGATTAAGACCTTTTAACCGTTATTTTTGGGACCAGCATCTTCTAAACAAATAAGAAATAAAAGATTTGAAAAATGAATGGAATATTTATTATCTTCGTATAAACTTAACTACATGTATTTTTTTTCACCCGCAAGATTTTAATCCTATGGGTAAGATAAGAATGTTTGAATACTGCAAATCCAGATTTTTATAAACGTCACATGTACCACCTCAGATTTTTTTCTGAACAAAACTGTTCCTTTGTAAGCTTTATTATTACTGTCGTTCATTACTTAATTTGAGCTATTTTATATCAAGAATCCTAGAAATATTTTTAATTTTCTTCTATAGTATGAAGTAATTTGAGCATTAGAAGTTGTACTGTATGTTAATTCACTTCTGATATTTTGAAAAAAAAAAAAGATTTTTCGTCTCTCTTCCAGTTTGTATATTATTTTTTTTTTTTAATTTAACATACAAAAATTTTACTATAAAAGTTTTTTTTTTATTTATGCACTCCCTCTCAGAATATTATAAATCATGATATAACAATATAAGGTTATATTCATATTGACTAAAATGAAGAAAACAGAAAAAAACTAATAATGGATTTATAAAGCGTAAATTCTCATCATGCCATTTCGTTATTTAGACATCTTGGCATTACAATGTTTTAAATGATCGAAATGTCAGAGTAGTTCTCTCACAAAGCATTATCGACAATTAGAGCAAGTTCATGTCATCTTAACTATACAAATGGATATCACAATATACCACTAATTTTCAGACTCAGGATATTATTTAAAAAAAAAAAAACTAATTAAAACGAAAATGTGTGTACCCAGTTAGGATTCAAAATATATTTCAAAATCTGACTTTAACACCTTTAAATTGAAGAAAAATCCTTTTCATCTATGTATAATGCAGAAACATTGGCCACAATACCTACCTTAAGTTGTCCTACTCTAGATACAGGATGGAGTTGGTTCAATCAGAGGGGACTGCCCAGTTTCCCTCCATCCTCCACACAGAGAACGCATAACTCAGCCTTTCATTGGCCACATAGTTACAGCTAGCCAGCTTCCCCGCAGTCCCAAACGGCTCAACAAGCTCCTCGTTACGAAGGACGTTATATAGAAAATCTATGTATCGTGTAGCTAGTTTAAGAGTCTGGATTTTGCTCAACTTATCAGATGGAAGTGTAGGGATGATTTGTCTTAGCTGCGCAAAAGCCTCGTTTAAGGACTGTGTTCTTTGCCTTTCTCTGACATTAGCAAGAACACGTTGGGTCTGAATTTCTTCAAAAGACAATGATTTCTTTTTTGCTTTTTTATTTGGCAGGCTGTCGTCTGTACTTTCCGGTGAAGACATACTCTGGAATCCGTCGCTGCTACCTTTTGAGACACTGCGCTTTCGGCCGCGTAATGCATCATCTTCATCATATATATCGTATCCGTCTGGAGGAAATTCTTGCTTAATTTGTCCAGAATGAAAGATATACTCCGGAGAGGAACGCTTTTTGGATATAATTGTTTCCATTATGATAACAAAAAAATCTTGAGAAAATTTCTTTTCCGTGAAAAGTATTTTTCCACTTTACACTCTTGATTTGCTTTATCACACAAATTAAGATAAAATCTACTTGTTAGAATGAGACGATAAGATAAACTCTAATCGCTATATAACTAGAAAGCGAAGCAGTAGGTGATGAGTTCTGATTGGTTATATTTAGGAGGGCTACCTGTCAGTCAAGCTACCAGCATCTTCGATGCACATGTAGAAAGAATGTGTTCAGATGCATCATCCAAACAAAAAAAAAACACATCCGTTATCTTGTGATTTTACGGATCGACATAAAACATTATTATTCATATATTACATACATCTGTTGTAGTTCTAAATAGAAAATAAAGGGGAAAAATCCAAAAAGTATAACTATGTAGTGGCGGATAAACATATTTCAAGACAGTAAATCTTGTTTGAATAGACTGGTGGTGTGATATACAAAATGTATTTGCAACATTTTAGTGGCATTTTTATCGTATCTAAAGTTAAACGTAATTATTTTTTAAGTGCAATTAAGATTTTTATCAGTACTTGTCCTAGTCCTATAATACTTGCATGTATACATGTAAATTACACGTCGGTAGAATATTATTTTTTGTGTTCAATCTAAATTTGAATCCCCTCTACAATGTCATTTCGACCTGTTGTTTTTTTCCGAGGAGGAGTCTCTTTCTAGAATCTGCGCTTTGTTTTTTTATGTAGTTAATTTGATTTGAATCCCCTCTACAACGTCATTTCGACCTATTGTTTTTTTTTTTTTTAAGGAGGGGTTTCTTTCTAGAATCTGCACTTTGTTTTTTATATGTAGTGGTCACAGGCACTTGTTTCGTATACGGAGCACCCCTACTTATTTTTATCACAAGGTACCTAACTCAATTTCAGGCACCCCCGCTTCAAGCTCGTATTTTGTTTATATATCAATCATTAACCTACTTTAAAATGACATCGTTCGCTTCGAAAGACTTTTTTCTTGTCAAATTAATCGTTTCGGACGTCTCTGGTCGAGCCTCTTTATTGTAAACAACTCATTTCTTCCTCGAAAATTATCTCGATACAAAATAAGACTACGAATCGGATACATTGACTTCCGGTTGGGTTATAAATGAAGGATAAATCTAGAGACTTACGAGTATTCCTTTCCGAGGTCTCTGGTTTTATCCTTCAATTATAACCCAACCGGAAGACAATGTATCCGATTCGTAGTCTTATTTTGTATCGAGATAATTTTCGAGGAAGAAATGACCAAGGAAATTGGTTATGTTTTAATATTCTTTCCATATTTGTCAACAGTTATCTACAACAAATGTGTAAAAATATAAAACAAAAAGCATAAAACAGGAACAATATTTTGTTTCGAATCGTTATAAATGTTCGATAAATTATTCTTAAAAAAAATCTGTATCTAGTGAATTGAACACTGTTCTGATTTTTTAAAAAAAAAATTCCCCCTGTTTTATTTTTCTTATGCATTTATTTTCTTTTTACAGAAAATTGATAATCTATAAAAAGTAACTACACGTAACATACACCTTAATTTTAAAAAAAGGGGGGTGGCCAAAAGCGTGTGAGGTCAATTTTTGTCTGATTTTCACAATTTTTTTTACTCGATTGTCCAAAATTGTTCACATTTCCTTTCCCAGACCTTAGCTAAAAGTGATACATTGGTCATTGAAAATAATTTTTGAAATCGTGAGGGCAAAATTTCTAACATTAGAATACTAAATGTATAATTTCTTTGTTCAAGTTAATGTTAACATGAAAGTTGTTTGCAAACTTGTGCACATATATTTCGGTTTTAAGTTATTTTAAAATAAAAACAGAACAATTATGTGCCATGAAATTTTGATTCAGTTTTGATATATATTATCACCGCAGCACATACGGATAAAATTATTTTGAAATTGTGTGAGGAAACTGCAAAAATCAGCATTTTACGATTTTCCCTTTTTAAAAATACAAGCATTGGAATTACTTTTTCAATAATGAGTTTTTCAACGAAGTATATGATAAAAAATGAAATTATGACGACCTTATTGTCAAGTAATCTAATTTCAGAACGAAAAAAATAATTTTGAAGAAGCCAGGTATTGAAAGCGAGATAACTGTAAATTCCCTCATTTAACGTATTACACTATATACTTATAAGATATAAAGATTTTGCTACGGTTAGAGATTAACAGCTCAAGAAATAAAATAATTCTATAAGATTTCTAATTCATTAATAATTAAAAATAAAACTGCAAGTATTCTGAGAATATTCTCTTTTCCGTACGTGATTGGATATTTCTCCAGGCGATTAAAAATAATTTTTATTTCTTGTTTTGCACATATATAAGGTATTTGAAATAAATATTCCAGGTAAAAAGGGTTAGATTATATGCTACATGTTAATTAGTCAGATTATATCGTCCTGCCGAATAGTACAGTCATTTGATAACGTCCTGCCAAAATATTCTAATTACTTTGATATCCGTTTGCCGAATATTCCAATCACTTTGATATCGTCCTGCCAAAATATTCTAATTACTTTGATATCGGTTTGCCGAATATTTCAATCACTTTGATATCGTCCTGCCAGAATATTCTAATTACTTTGATATCGGTTTGCCGAATATTCCAATCACTTTGATATCGTCCTGCCAAAATATTCTAATTACTTTGATATCGGTTTGCCGAATATTCCAATCACTTTGATATCGTCCTCTCAAACATTCTAATTACACTGATATCGTCCTGTCGAATATTCCAATCACTTTGATATCGTCTTGCCGAATATTCCAATCACTTGATAACGTCCTGCCGAATATTTCAATCATTTTGATATCGTCCTGCCAACAATTCTAATCAGATATCTTCCTGCCAAATCACCAATCATTTGCATAAAAGGTCTAGAATGTAACTTAGTCCATATATATCTAGATAATGAGGTTAACATGCTATAATAAGGAAAATATTTCTGCATAAAAATACATAAAATATAAAAATTTACACTATCAGCATCCCATTTTGTTGAATTTTTTAATTAGGAAGTCTGAAACAAAAGCACCCCACTTACACACCTTGGGGGCCATGAATTTCACAATTTTGGTCTCAATGCTTATTATAATCATGCCAACAGTTGGACTGCTTGATGTCCAGGAGTAAAGAATTTTTTTCTAAAAACTGCAATAATTTTGATGAGTTTGGCCCCATTCCACAAGACCCAGGAAGGCAGAAACCATGAAATTCCCAACTTATGTTCCCCTTTACCCATAGATGATATACGTGTACATCAAACTAGGTTAAATCGGTTCAGCAGTTAATGAGGAAAAAAAAGTGACAATGTTCACACGTACTGTTACCCCTTTCGTCATTCCGTCAAAGTTATCCAGACTTTTTGGAAACAATGGGTTGATTTTTGTAGGTGTCTTTATATTTATATCATTTACAGGTCAAACTCCAGTTTTAGTTCAATCGACCCATTTTCACCAGAGTTATTGCTCTAAGACTTCGAAGGCTTTTTGCAGTGGCGGTAGATATTGATGACTTACAGAGTAAGTTCGAGTTTCATGTTGATTAACCTATTTTCACAAAAATTTATTGTTTCATGTTGATTAACCCATTTTCACAAAAGTTATTACCTTTAGACTACGAAAATTCGAAATTTTGCACCGATACAACTATTTTTTATTTGATCTGCTTGCTTCTTAAAGATTTTTTTTTAAATTAAAATTTTATTTGCTTTTCAACTATTTTTTTTTGGCTCCCCCCTCCCATTCCTTTGGGGAAAAAAACACTGCTACGACTTGTGATTGCATACTGTAAAGCAAATTCGTTTTGCCATTCAAACATGTGCAAATGTATCAATTCTAGACCTTTATTTTAAGTATACGTAACTATATAGAGAATAATACATGGCAAAATCTGTATCACACCCCATATCAACCCGAGACTCCAATATCAGCCCGAGGGCCGAAGGCCACAGGGCTGATACTTGTCGAGGGTTGATATAGGGTGTGATACAGATTTTGCCATGTATTGTTGTTTTTATTATATATTTGAAAATAGTGTCAAAAAAAATCATATATAAACTTTGAAATAATTCACTGAATTTTTAATAATTGAATGTGTTCTGTTTTGTTGAATTTCCGTTTCTCGTTATTTCTCCCAAAGATAATGCATTCAGCGATAAGAAATGAAATAATTGTAAATTAAATTTATAATTCTTTTGAATAACATAAAATATCTGATGAAAATTACAATTTAAATAGACTTCATGAACAATAGAAAAAGATCTGAGGTACTCCGCATGAAAAATACAGAGATGTTCCGGAAAGGTGAAATAAAGGGTGCTGATACAGGGTGTGTAATACAGGGCGCGTGCCTGTGTTCATATCAGGGATGCAAAATTCCTGTATTATATAACAAATATATAATAAATTGCTGTTATTAATGATAATCCTTCAATAGTGCTTTTTCTCGAACGGAACGTAAAACAACATACAATCAATTAATCAACCAATAGTGCTTTATGAAATCAAAAAAAAAAAAAAAAAAGCAATGAACCGTTAAACTAGGTAAAAACCTCAGCCTTTTAATTATACATGTACAATCACCAGAATGTTGTAACAGAAGTATAACCGTATACGCAATAACTTTTGCAAACATTGAAATCAAAAAAATTATTAAAAATAATATGTTGTTGCCTTAAATTTTAACCAGACTTTTCATTGTATTGCTATTTTTATACCCCCGTAATCGAAGATTCGGGGTACATAGTTTTTGCCCTGTCCGTCTTCGTCTGTCTGTCTTGCCAATAACTTTTGATTGCTTGGAGCTATGGCTTTCATATTTCATATGTGTAATACTTATGACAAAACCTTCTTCTGGGTACCAACATATTTGGCCTCTTGACCTTGTAGTTTCACTCACTTTTGCAAAAATGTACCCAACTTTAATCTTGTCCATAACTTTTGAACAGTTGGTGCTAACTAGTGCTTTTATATTTCACATGTGTGTTCATCGTGACAAGACCTGTCCATGGGTATAAATATTTTTGACATTGACCTTAGAGTTTGATCAATTTTTAAAAAAAAAAATATAACCTTAGCCATAACTTTTGAACAGTTAGTACTAGGGCTTTCAAATTTCACAGGTATAATCCTTGAGATAAGACCTTCCTTTGGATACCAAAATTTTTTACCTTGAAGTTAGACCTAGTTTTGAAAAACTTTAGCTTACCGCAGTTTGCCAGGAGCCGTCACGGTAGCTCAGTCGGTAGAACGCTCGCTCCGGGTTAGGTAGGCCGTGTGATCGAATCACGGCCACGACTGACCTAAGTCGATAAAAAAAAAAATAGGTAGCAACTGTTCCTTCGCCAAGCGATCGGCACTTTGAAGTGAAAGTTGCGGGTCCTTCGGATGACACTTTAAAAACCGAGGCTCTGTGTCACGGTAAGCGTTGGCATGATAAAGAACCCTCACTGCTCAATGGCCCTGAGTGCCGAGTAAAGGTCTAAGTTTGAAGCCCTTCACCGGTATATGGTGGTGTCTCTATATGAGTGAAAACTTCTCGAACGGGACGTAAAACAACATATACAATCAATCACTGTCAATATACTAAGCAAACAAATTCAAGACTAGCATGAGTGCCTCTTTTTAAAATTTCTTGGCCCCTGGGACAGCTTTTCTGGTGTTAGGGCATGGCTCTATTGATTATAAAGTGAAAATACATTAATTCTTTAAAAATCTTCTCTGCTTCTGGGTATGAGGCAGATAAACTAATTGCATGGTCATGATGAGCAAAGGTGTCTCCTACATTTATGAAATGTGTGACCCCATGCAGGGTCAGAAATTCATGTGTGTTTGGGGGATCTATTGATTTTATAGTGAAAATGTGTTTCTTTTGTGTTTCTTCTCAGCTCTTGGGAGTTTAGCAGAAAAAAACCGAGTGCATGGTTATGATAAGCAAGGGTGCCTGTTTTAAAACTGTGAATTTCAGATCTAGAGGGTTCGGTGTTAGGTGGGGGCTCTATTGATTATAAAGTTACGTAGTAAAAATGCATTAATACTTAAAATCTTTTCTGTTTCTGGGTATTTAGCAGATAACCCAAAAGCAGTTATGATAGACAAGCGTGCCTTTTCCCCAAACTTGTGAATAAAGTAAGGGTGTTTTTACATATATATATTTTTTGAAATTCTAGACCACTTGGTCAAGTGTTCTGGTGCTGGACAGGCCTCTCTTTTAAATTTTTATTGTACTGAGAGAAATTATTTAAGGAATGTTTTTCAGTTTTGTGTGAGTTATTGATGTGTAAATCACACAGACTTGTCACGTAGACATATTTCATGAAGCGCGCTAGTGCAAGTCTGTGTGATTTACACACCAATAATTCACACTAAACTTAAAAACATTCCTTATATTTACATTTTACAAGTTTAAATCATCAATAATATACTCAATATTTGAATTTCTTGCTGCCCTATAGAATGAATTCACCATGCATTGGATATCCTCGCGCTTCAATAAATTCCAGCGAAATCGCTACCGACCGAATATTATCAAAATGGAGCTTAACATGTAGTATATGGTTAAAATATAAATTTTTGAAACAATCGTGTGCTATTTATTGAGAAAATATCACTAAAAATCGATTTTTTCGAAATAAGTCAGAATTCACCATGGTTCGGACAATATTCACCATGCATCGGACATACTATTTTGAACCGAAAAAATATTATACCTTGGTGCTTTAAAATTGGTTATGTCGAAACATTTTTATCTTTTATTTAAAAATTAACCTTATAGTTAAATTTGAATGACTATTTCGATCCACAGATGTGAAGAGATTTTAGGTTCATCATATCGCCTTAGAAAGGCTTTAAAATGCCAGTAATATGCCAATTCGCGCCCGTGTCTCGTGGGTTATCATCATCTAGTTTAAGAAATTAAATTGAGTCCACTTCTAGTCGTTTTATCGATAACTTGCATTTTCTTTGAAAATTTAGAGTTTTTATTTTCTATTTCCGTAAAAAACAGCTGTCATTTGGGTTTTATATGAAAATGGAAGTGATTACCCATCCATCGGAAAGTGCCCGATGCATGGTTAATTTCATCCGGAACACCTCGGGCCTTTCACAGAAAAACACCTCGTAAACGAATGTACCCATGTGATCGAAAGTAGTTCGACTTCACGTGATTTAAAAATGGCCGATTTGTTCACATGAGGTAAGGAATAAAGTTTGTAACTGCCGATATCACACACACACACGAATCTCACACACACACATGGATTTCTTCATCTTCTCCAGAAACGAGGTAATTAATTATACAGTCATTTAGGGTATTCCACCCGCATATCGCAACTCTCGGTAATTTAATATGTATCTTAATTCATTAACTTGCTATGTTGCAACCACTATTGAAATAACGACCACTATTGAAATAATTATTTCAATAGTGGTTGAGAGTGCATTTCAAAACTAAACACAGGTTGTAACCACTATTGAAATAACGTTCACTATTGAAATAATTATTTCAGTAGTGGTTGAGAGTGCATTTCAAAACTAAACACAGGTTGTAACCACTATTGAAATAACGTTCACTATTGAAATAATTATTTCAATAGTGGTTGAGAGTGCATTTCAAAACTAAACACAGGTTGTAACCACTATTGAAATAACGTTCACTATTGAAATAATTATTTCAATAGTGGTTGAGAGTGCATTTCAAAACTAAACACAGGTTGTAACCACTATTGAAATAATGTCCACTATTGAAATAATTATTTCATTTGTGATCGTTATTTCAATAGTGGTTGCATTAATACTACGGACATGGAAATAATATCTACTATTGAAATTTTTTTCAATAGTCACTATTTCAATAGTGGTTGCAACAATGTACCCACTATTGAAATAATGATCACTTCTGAAATAGATATTTAAATAGTTGATATTATTTCAACAGCAGTTTTAAATTCATACGTGTGACCACTATTGTACTAACGACCTCTTATGTTATAACGCTTTTACTGAGTTTACCGGAATAGTTGATTTTAATGTATAAGTAAGTAATATAAATAATTTATTTATTTATAGTGAAATGTGTACATAATTAAATTCTTTTGTTTTTGTGGTAGTAAAGATTTCAAAATTTTCTCATGTATTTATTCGTTTTGGGATCATTCTATTTTTCGTTTCATCCAAAGTAATCTTAAATATTTTTGTAATATAATTCTTTTGCGTATCGGATTGAGTCGATTTCTATCTTAAATTTCATTGATTCATTTGATTTTATCCAATATTTTCAATTTACCTTGAGTATAAGTAACCGTTCAAACTAAGCAAAATTGGGCAGTATTACATTTAATAAAGAAAATATCTATCCAGCGTATATCAGCTGCATCTTGTGGTATGTAACTATTATATTTATTTATTTGTTACTTTACTTTACAAGTTTTGAGTTTGACATTATACTTTAATTGCAAAGTTTATACGTTATTGTATTTTTGCAGTTAAAGTTGTTTGAGTAATTTCTTATATTTGTCTGTAAGTTCAAAGTTCATTTTGCTACAGAAAATTTTTCTATCTAATATGTATGCTGCATTAAACGGTAACTTATTATCAAAGATTATGAAACTATATTGTATATTGTATTTTTCTCTAATTTATTCTTTATATTTGTTATAGGTCAATGTCTTTTTTAAACTTCATTAAATAAAATGGCTACCAACATCTGATTTCTTCATGTCATCCTTACTGCTCGGTTAAATTTACAAACTGTATAAAATAACAATCAACACCCGGCCCATCGGGCCTATATGCCACTTCAAACACAAAATTGAAATACAATATATAAAGCAAATAAAGAGCACAACGTTAAGAGATAAACAAAAAACTAATAAACATAATACACATAGATGACACTTAGATTTTTTTCTTTCTTTTTTAAATGTAGATATTCTAATTTCTAAAATTATCTGTTTTTATAAACTTTTTTTTTTCAACAACTAATAGCAATGATGAACCTTATATAATTAAGAAAATTTCTTGAAATCACTAGATTACTTAAATCACAGATATCTGTGTATTAATAGTATTTCTAGACAGAAATTAAGACATAAAATTACCTGTCATATTTTAAACTCAATAAATTAATTCATTATGTTGGGACCCATAATGTAAAATTTATTTTATATATTGTTTTCAAGAGCGGGGTTATTTCAATAAGGCCTACAATGTGGTTTGGGTATTGAAATCATTGTTTCAATTGCTATTGAAATCATTATTTCAATCAGTATTAAAATCTTTATTTCAATAGTGAACATTATTTCAATACTGGTTGCAGCCTGGGTTAGGTTTTGAAATGCATTCAAAACCTCTATTGAAATCATTGTTTGAATAGTAAACGTTATTGCAATAGTGCTTGCAATCTGTGTTTGGTTTTGAAATGCACTTTCACCCACTATTGAAATATTTAGTTCGATTTCAGTAGTAGTTGCAACCTGTGTTGGGTTTTGAAATGCCCGTACAACCACTATTGAAATAATTATTTCAATAGTGAACGTTATTTCAATAGTGGTTAAAACCTGTGTTTATTTTTGAAATTCACTCTCAACCACTATTGAAATAATTATTTCAATAGTGGTCGTTATTTCAATAGTGGTTGCAACATTGCTATCCTTTTCGAAGAAAATGTCCATGTAGAAACGTAGCATGTAGCATGTCATACTTGATAATCATGATTAACATGAGTTGGTTCAATTCCTTTTCATAATTTTTTTTATCATCATTATAAAATTTTCTTGGTAGCCTACTCGTAAAATTATGACACACGTTCAATGTTAATTAATTGTTTTGCATTGAAAAAAAAATCACATGGGAAAAAAATGTGACATAATTGTATTTAAAGGACAACAATTTACTGCCAGGTAATTTCTGAAAGTATTATTTTGTTGGTATTTGCTTTTCTGCATGATCCGCCTCTGAGAACGCTGTTTTATAGTGCCTCTACAGAAGGGGGTGTGTGTGTGTGTGTAATAACTTTATAAATAAACAAGAACAATCCACAAGAAAATAATTTTTAATTTTTTGATATTTTTGGTAAACAATACCAACTAATTCATTAAATATAATGTTGTTATCTGACTATTTTTTAGCCATTTACCTGTTGATACAAAATAGCTGGAAGTGACCCACAATACACTAAAAGGTGATGTTAATAAAACCCCCTATCAAGACCGCTGTATCGATGATAGACTCACCGTGTAATGTAGATGTGTTTTTTCATAGAATTGGCTTTCCCTTAATACCAAACAACCATTTATAAACTTGTAAATAAAATCGTTTGCAGTCAAAATTTAAAAGGTGATTCGGAATACTCTAAATGACTGTATATTTATGTATGTATAAACATAACGGAAGTCGTGATTATTATAGAAAAAAGTTAGTAATTATTGCTGACAACACACACATACATGGGTTTATCTTTCGAGTTCCATGATTGTAATGAGAATTTATGAATTAAAATATGTCTCCTTAACGGGATATGTTAATTATTGCATTGTAACGTTATAGTTTAAATTTTCTTCTTCTTTTTTTTTTTTTTTTTTTTTTTTTTTTGTATGTAGGGCAAATATACGATATTAATACATGTAGATATATATTGAACTTCAGAAGTCATCTTATATTAGTACAGAATCTGTAGTTATGAAACATTTTTCTTTATTTCAGTATGGACAAAGAAACCATTTCCAAAACACCAGTCAAAATATTATTTCCAAAGAACTGCATTACCTGCAATGGGATACCAACCAGACATCAATATATTTGGAAACAAATCTAGAAAAGAATCTTTTGTTGAAAAGTTAGAGAACACTACAGGCATCAAATACTCAGATTTTGAGAATAATGGTAGTGATGTGTTTATTTGTGAAAAATGTTATAAAATTGTATTAAACTATTCTACGTTTAGAGGAACTGCATTGTTAAATCATGAAAAATTCTGTGAAAGCATTCGAAGGAAAAGATTACCAGTAGCTACCCCAGGAAGTGTGGAAAAGCCACATAAAACTCAGAAAATTTCTGTGGCAGAGCAAATAACACGATCTGTGGAAAAACTGTGCATAAATTCACATAGTTGTACTACAAACCATTATAAGAAGGCAAAGAAAAAACTTGATATACCTGATGATTCTTCTTCTGTTTCAATTAACATAGAAAACAATTTTGATTTTAGAGAGTCTGTTAATTTTAAAACATTCCTGGAGAAACTGGATTGTTCTTTAAAAGAAATTAATAGGAAAGGTGAGACTGTTTTACAAGAAAAGAACTCCTTCGAGCTGTTGAATGGTGCAGTCTTTGAAAAAGCTTTGAGGGAATTGAAAACAAAAGTTTCACTTTTATATGAAGTGTTTAAGACTCTATTGGATGTAAGAGATGAAAGGGAACTTAAATCCTCTGAAAAAGTGACAATGGCTACCATGTACCCAATGATCATGCAGGCTAGAAACAAGCAATCCTTAGCAATACAAAGAGTGTATACAGCCCTTGTTATCAGAAGTCATGCTGATAATACAGTGAGTCTCAGTCCTTTGATAAACAATGATAAAGAATATATAATTAATATATATATATATATATATATATATATATATATATATATATATATATATATATATATATATATATATATATATATATATATATATATATATATATATATATAAACATTGGCATGATAGTACTATGTCCACTCCATGAAAAGAATTGCTAATTTTGCTTTTTGTGTATGTTTTTTCACAGCTACTTCAGAGACTAAATAAAGCACACATCACCCTTTCCACTAGTTCCAAAAAATATTTCATGGATGATTTGGGGAAATACTGTGATGAAAAAATAGTACAGAGTCTAAGAAGTGGGAGGGATGGCAAAATAAATGGAGACAACTTAGACTTTCGAGTGGCTACGCATGAAATCAGAATGAATGTTAAAGCCAAAGACTTTCATTTCTTTGCTTCAGACTATACCCCAGACAGAATAGATCTTTCTAAGTACAGTGACAAAGGGAGCATTGGTGATGCCAATTCTGTCAGAGTTGAAAACTTCCTGCCATCTCCAGAAGAGGAGAAAATGTACAGAGAAAGCTTGAAAATCATTTTAGCAAGAGAAATGATTGCATTTTCCAACAAATTTTTATGGATGAAAATGTGCATTCCAGACCACATACCGCATGAACTATCTGAGGAAATGTCACAGAAATCCACCCCTTTCCTCATGCCTATACTATTAAAAAATGAGACATCATACTCTGACTGTATTGATATATTAACATCATACACTAGTCAGTTGGAGGATTGGTATACACGAGCTGGTCGAGGTTCAATACAGTTTCTTTGCTTCTGAAGTTCTGTTCAGTTTACCTTCTTTATTTGGTTAGTGTTTGTATTTTTATTATCTATTTATTTTTATTTTGTTACACACAGTTAACTAACAGAAATTTCAATTGTATGATCTGTTGGTATGCTTTCAAGAATTGACCTATTATTTAATCTAAAAGAACAATTATAAATAATTATAAATAAGGTGTAGATTTGTCATCTGATGATATTAAATTTAACATTTATTTTGTGAAAAATTGGGGGAAAAAAGTTAATGCAAAAAAAAAAGTCTGATGAAAATAACACAAGTAATTACTTAAATAAGTAATTATAATACACAAATTTACCTATATGCAGAAGATATCCATACTTAATCAATACCAAATATGTTTGATTTTTATTTGTTTTAGGTGAGGAATTTCCTCAAATGAAGGTACCAGTTGGTGGGGACCAACTGACGCGAGAGAGACTCCAGTGGGCTAAAGCTTTGAGATCTGGTGCTCATACCAGTTTGGAAAGATTTGATAATCTGTCGCCAATGATTGTTGAACTCTTTCACACAATACAGGATTTCCTAGAGGTAATTTATTTCAATTAAATTGCTAATATTTTTATCTTGTCACAAGGAATACACATGTGAAATATGAAAGCCATAGCTCCAACCAATCAAGAATTATAGGCAAGATTAAAGTTTTTGCGGACAAACAGACAGACAGACAGACAAATGGACGGACAGGGCAAAAACTATATGCCTCAGAATCTTCAATTACGGGAGCAAAATAAATTCAATATAACTTTTTTTTATCCCATACCATCAGGTTAATGTATTTTTTTTATCAGTATTAATTTTATTCTTTACATTGTAATAAGACTAAAATTCAATTTATTTATAGATAAGTGAGCTTTTTATGCCCCCGTATCAAAGATTCAGAGGTATATAGTTTTTGCCCTGTCCGCCCGTCTGTTTGTCTGTCCACGAAAACTTTAACCTTGCTCATAACTTTTGATCAGTTGGAGCTATGACTTTCATATTTCACATGTGTATTCCTTATGACAAGACCTTTCTTTGGGTACCATCATATTTGACCTTGACCTTGGAGTTTGACCTACTTTTGAAAAAACTTTAACCTTGGCCATAACTTTTAAACATTTGGTGCTATGGCTTTCAAATTTTACAGGTTTATTCCTTGAGACAAGACCTTTCTTTGGGTACCAATATTTTTGATCTCTTGACCTAGAGTTTGACTTGTATTTGAGAAACTTAACTTTTGCCATAAGCTGCCATACGGGGGCATCAGTGTTTCACAAACATATCTTGTTCTTATTATATTTAGCCTGGTGTCTGTCTGTCCATCTCTATAATATGTGATCAAAGTTAAAGTTTTACCTAGTAAAAATCTTCTCAAGAAGAGGAAAGCCATCATTAGTCATATTAATAAGCATCATCAGGAAGTGTAGATTCAAAATTATTCAAATCATGGCCACTGAGATTGTATATTGAAGCATTGTAATATGTGTTAATTTAATCTTGATTAAATAATACCACTCTTAGATCTAGCATTTGGTCCATAATGTGTAGTCAATATATTTTATAAAACCAAAAGGACAATTTAAAAAAAAAAAAAAAAAAAAAAAAGAGCATAACTCATGTGAGCATTGTGGCATATGGGTCTCTTCATCTTTTTTTTTATATATGACAAACTAAACTGTACAGATATTCAACTTTTCCTTTGTAGAAAACATGTAAACGATTCCTCAACTTAAAGTCAACAAGAGATGAAGGCACTTTGGCATGGTATAAGATAATTCTGCACCGTTCCAATGTAAATGGGAAAGTGAAAAGCAGATTTGCAGCTCATGAAGACTTTGTTACAACCACAGGCCTTTGGATCGCTTAAATCCGACTTTAAAAAATCGGGGTGTATAAAAAAGATAAAGGTATGGAACTCCTTTCATAGGGTACCCACTTTCGCTAATAAAATACTTTTAAATCGAATGCTCTAGAGTTTTATTTTCTATTCCTATCTATTCATATATAATCACTCTACATTACTACCAAAGTTCACTCCGAAATTCCATGTACTTCCCGAGATATGGTGAAATCAATTCGAAAATTGACCTACTTTTTTTACTCGACATTAGCTTGGGCCCTGGTTATCCACATGTATACAGACGGTGTTTGAACTGCAGCGAACAGCTGCATAGTATTTGCACAATCTTTCAACATTTTAAAGTTGATTTTTTACTCCAGATCGTAAGGTTAAGTCCGTAATAATTACTTTCGCGAAAAAAAATTAGAAAACGTTTGCTTCAACAACTTCACAGCCATGTTGTTTATAAATGTAAAAAGAACTATGATTGAACGAAAATTTCCCGGAATGCATAATATACCTTTTGATTTTTTAAAAATTATACCGCTGAAATGTTGTTGGTAACTTAATAAGACCATATGATCAAATCAGATAAAATTTTGTAGAGACTGAGTGCTAAAAAACAAATATTCAGAGAGTATAGAATAAATTCCGGGAAGGATTCGTCCCGTCGTTCCCGCTTTACAATTAGTGTAACTATTCAGAGGCCCAAGCTAATGTCGAGTAAAAAAATAAGGCCAATTTTGGAATATGATTCCAGCATATCTCGCGAAGTATACGGAATTTCGGAAAGAACTTTTGTAGTAACGTAGATTGTTTATATGTGAATAGTTGTGAATAGAAAGTAGAGTTCTAGATCATTTGATTTAAAAGTATTTTATTGGCGAATGTGGGTACCCTATGAAAGGAGTTCCATACCTTTATTTTTTTTTTAACACCTTAATTTTTTTAAAGCGATCTAAGGGCCTGTGGTTACAACTGTTGGAAAAGGACATTTTAGAGAATTTACTTTGCATTATTTTGACATGCCTGAGGAATTAAGTGAGATTCCTGAAAGTTATTTACCAACTAATGTGCATCTACTTCACAAAGAAAAACGTGAGAAGATATTTCATCAAACAATGGACAAAATCCTTGATAAAATCTTAGTCAGATTTTGGGTAAGCAGCGCATTTTAATTTAAATGTCATTCTAACTTACAAAATACCATTATTTAAATTTTAATTCCACTGTTGCTTTTAGCTCACTTAAGCTGAAGGCTCAAGTGAACTCTTCTGATTGAATTTTTCTGTTGTTGTAGTTGTCATTGTCATAAACTTTTTATAATTTCATCTTATACAGAATTTCTTGAAATCATGATTGTCTGGGGAAGGGGGGGGGGGGGTAAAGAGGGACCAAAACATAGAATCAAACTTATGCGAAGAAATATACAGGAAAAATCATTAAAAAAATTTCTCGATAATTAATCATATTTATTCAGAAGCATCCTCAGTTATTTAAGATAGTGTAGTGTAGATTCAAGTTTATGAAAAGCCATTGGTTAGTCAAAGAAATATGGAAGCATACTCAGTTAGTGTAGATTCAGGTTTTTTCAAATCATGCCCCTTTGCAGGGGAGGGGGGTGGTGGAAGACCACTTATCAGCACTGAACTGATATCTGCTTTTTCTCAGCCAAAGTGCTTAGGTGAGTGATGTGGCCCATGGGCCTCTTGTTATTTATGTGATGCAGTGGTCTGAGTGCTCATGCTGCATATAAAACTGAATAAAACAAAAAAAAAAACGTAAAAACCAAGGCCACATCAACCTGTTAGATAAAAAAAATGGTTAGCAACTGTTCCATTGCTAAGTGCTCATTAAAAAGTGTAAGTTACAAAATGTCAATTATGGACAGGTTTCACTGTGTATCCTTTTTTTTTTTTTTTTTTTTTGCAGGATTTGGAGGATGACCAGTCTTCTCTGATTTTGGACTTGAAAGTTAACATTCAGAGCAATGAATTTCTGATACAAGCTCCTGTTCAAAACGGATATGCCAAATTGAATTTGCGCAAGGGAAAAGAAAATAGGATTACCATTATACAAATACCTATTGCTTTGCTTACAATTGGCAAATCAGTTCAATTGACTGTAAATGGCGTAATAGTAACTGCAACAAGAATTAACAAGGAAACTGATGACATTCAGAATTACTCTTTGTGTTTTCTACAGTATGTATTTCTTATTTGGAATTTCATGGATGCCATCAAAGAAGGTGATATATTGAGAACAAATGTATGTTTGAAAACAATGATTCCTTTGTTTTACTGTCACTCGGAACTATCAAAATATCTTGCCGAATGTATTGATTACATTCAGAAGACCGAAATTCTCCTTTCTACAAAGATGTCCATGAAAGTGAGAGCAAGTTCATTCATCAATAAAAGTGGGCGCACTGGAAAAAATAAACCCGCAGACATCGAAAAAGAAAATCAGGTTAAACTTTTAAAGGAACTTATTAGAGGACTTGGTTCCAATAAAACAGAGAATGCTATTATTGGAATCTCTAAAGCTGCACCAGTTATAGAATCTGTAGTCCATCAGTTTGATGAAGAAGCAGGAATCTGTGAGCTCAGAACGACACATAAATCAAGATCTCTGGAAAATGACCTTATGGTAATGTTAGAGAAAACCAGGGAACTGGATCCATTTAGTAACCAAGGGAGAAGTTTGCATTCATTCAAGGGAATAAATGCTAATCCTGTTTATACTGTAAACAAGGAGAAATTTCAATAAGTTGTCTTAAGAACGGCACAGAGATTGCGCAGGGGACACATTTCTGACCACAGAGAAGATGCTAGTGACGTCGAGAGTGGTGATAGTGATGATCCCGATTCTCTTTTTGAGTGAAGTAAAGACAGAAACAAAATTTTCTACTTTCATTTGAAAAATTGTTATGTATAAATTGATTAAAAAATACGAATTTTATCCTAAAAATATCATTTTCATTGTGCTACTTAAACAAATGAACAGTACATGTATATTAGCAGAATTGACGGCTATGTTAGACTACAGTTTTTCAGCAACTATGCAGAAAATCAATTGTGACATCTTCCACGAAGTTTTAGTTAATAGGTGCTATATTCACTCAAGAATGTTGAAATACCCAGTATCCAATGACATGGATGAATAACTATTCAGCATTTCTGCAATTAGAACAACAGTTTTTCTTTTCCCCTTCAAACAAAGTCACAGAAAAGCCAAAGTGTTTCACCAATAATAATCGTAAGCACAAATCATCACTCTTACAGTAATGTCTCATTTCATCAGTCATCCCAGGTCGGTTGGCAGCAATGTCACTTTTGTTGAAGTACAGTGTTGCTCGGCTCGATTGTCAACCTCTTCCTGCCCTCCCTGATTCCTGCATGTACTTCTCTAATGAAGTTGGTGGTCTAATATGTATAATGTGGTTAACCCTTGGAGCATTTAGGCCTATCCCTAAAGCAACAGTTGCTAGTACTAGACGAATTTTCGGTTCAGGTTTTCTAAGTTCCATTATAATGTGAGTCTTCATCCTTGTAGTGTAGTCCTTGTGAAACATGGCAAATATTCGATTTTCAGGTACCTGTTCCACTGGTTCATATGCATCTTCGCCAAGAAATTCCTCTGCAAACTGGTAACAATATGCCAGGGACTCGAGGCTATCCATGTAGCATATGGTAACAGGGAATGTACTCTTTAAACTTTTAAGTTCAATACAAAGAGGCTTTATTAGGTCATCATATTTGTCATATTTCTTCACATTTGGAAGTCTTGTTTTTATTTCATAATAAATGTTTGGTCTATCTGGGTTGCTGGTAACCAGTTTTACATCTCTAAGCTGAAGAATTTCACATAATTCTTCAATGCATTTTGGTGTTGCAGTGGCAGTTAGTGCCAAATGGGGTATCCTTGGAAAAATAGCTGTCAGTTCTCCAAGCTTGCTAAAAGATGGCCTGAAGCTGTCACCCCTGCAAAAATACCAGATACTGGGTTATTTTGGTGTGTTGCAAAAGTTAGCTTTTTTAGCTCACCTGAGCGGAAGGCTCAAGTGAGCTTTTCTGATCAAAATTTGCCTGTTGTCGTCATTGTTGTCAAGTTTTTATAATTTCATCTTCTTAACCAGAACCACAGAGCATAGGGGGTAGGCTACAATGAGCAATCAGTTTTATGAAGGAAATAATAGGAAAAGAATCTAATGAAAAACAAGAAGGGCCATTAGTTAGTCAGGTGAGCTTTGTGGCCCATGGGCCTCTTGTTTGGCAGATCAATAGAGTAGCAAAAAAAAGAAAATAAATAAATAAAATAAAGCATCAAAATTTCCAAAAAGATAATGCATTTATAAAACATTATAAAGATAAGAGCTCTTCAAAATATAAAACACAAGACTTTCAACTCCTTTTTCAAATTCACCAAGTATTCTTGATGCCAAAATTACCCAAAATACAGCATTTACTATTTGTTTGATTGTTAATTTACATCCCTTGAAAAAAGATTTCACTCGCATGAGACATCACCTTTTACCAGTGAAAGTCTTCAAATTTAGACCTTTACTTGGCACTCAGGGCCACTGAGCAGTGAGGTTTCTTTATTGTGACACAGGACTTCAGTATTCAAGGTCTCAATCCAAAAGACCCTTGACTTACACTTCTAGCGCCGAACATTTGGTGAAAAAACAGTCGGTATACATGTTAACAACTTAGGTGGTGCTGAGAACAAGATTTGAACTGAGTACACCCTGATCATGAAGCAAGCAGCCCACCACTAGCCTAGTGCAAATCACGTAGATGTAAATTGAAATATCAGTATCAATAGACCCCTAATGAAATATATGGAGATAATGTACAGGTGAACAGTATTCAAGCTCAGAAGTCCATCAAACAATACAAATGAGGAGCAAAGCAAATACAGACCTCCAAAACACCAGAGGTGAGATCAGGTGGCATGGAGGATTTAGCATTCCCCACCAACCGGTCACACCTGTCGTCATGATCAGGAAATAACTGAAAAAACTGTCAAGCAATTCAGTGTGTAAATGAAAAACATCAGTCAGCATTTGACTTAATGATAGATTGTATTTGCTGACAAGGTCATTGTATTGACCATAGAACTTACGAAATGCAGAGTTTAAACGAGACTGTTGATATTCTTGTTTCATCAACTTGTTATAGCAAATTCTAAACAAGGTTAAATACAATCACCAAGCTAAGTTCAAAGTGGAAACTTTTGTTTGTTCATAATTTTCATATCATTCATAGATGTAATAGATAAGTCTTTTATCAGTTACTTATATATGATGTTTGATATGCTTTCGAAGATGGGAAATATTATGGTGTGGCACTAGATGTTAATCCACCTGTCTGAGATGTCTGTTAGCTTGTATGTCTACCTGTAAACAATTTTTCAAAACACAACTCTTCCTACACACTGTACAGCTTTGGTCCAATAGGACTTGGTTCACAAGGGTAGACAATACAAAGATACAAGTACACACCAGTAGAGCTTCAGTCTTGTCAGAGACTTATAATTCTCTAAGGTTGACATTCACATTCTTGATTTCGGACATCCCAGATCAAAACACACATAAAATACAGAAAACTGCATAGCCTAATTCTAACTAATGTAAGAGTGATGCATTAATCTTGACCTCTTTAACCTCAACTTGCATATTCTCATCAGTGGATTTACATAGTCTATTTACTGTTATCTTTACTTCCTTCCCATAAAATTATGTAAAAGAGATGTGCCTCTGCTTGGGATTGAACCCAAGACCTCTGGCATGCCAGTTCAGTATGCTTCAACCCATTTAAAGCATATGAAGGGGTTCACTAACACAAGCAAGTAGGAAGCTGTGTATCATGCACTGCCACAATTATCATTTTCAATTAAAATTGCTTGAAAAGTTCAAAAGCTTACCATTCTGAAACCATGTGCACTTCATCAATTACAACACAGCATACTTGTTGTTGAACTTTCTTTGTTAGCAGCATTCTTCTAAGTTTGCTGTTTGTTGTAACTGTCTCTGGATGGACATAAAGAAGCCTGTAATCTGCCATATTGAAATGGTCGATGTTAACAGTCTTTATACATTTGTCTTCCATGCAAACAATGTTGAAAAAAGCCCCATCCATTGCAAGAGAACATGAATTTATGTTCATTTCACTCAATGACAGAAGCTGATCTTCCATTAGGGCCGAGATTGGGGCAACAACTATTACCGATCTATGTTGAAACAGAAAAGGGATAAGGTGAAAAATGACACTTTTTCCAAATCCAGTGGGTAAAACCGCAATGCAGTCTCTACCTTCGTACACATACTGTAACACTTCCCTCTGTTCCTCCTTTAGTTTTATGTCTCCGTAAATATTAGTCGCAGTTTTAAGAGCAGTACAGAAATCACTCATATTGAATTTTCCACGTGGATTTGTTTTGGTTTCCGTTTCGGTTTGGGAAGGTCAAATTTAAATCTTATGTCAGTGCTATCTCTTTAATTTATATAATTTATACAAATCAAAGCTATAATTATATGTTTTATTATATGCATGATAAAAAAAAACATAGAAAAAAGGACTTTAGGACTTACTTCAAATGTAGCTCTTTTATTCAGCAAACTACTATAGTTGGCTTCCGCCGCACCACATCTCCGACCGAATAACCCGCATTTTAAAGCATATTAATGCTTCGTTTCCGAGGTGTTTTTGTGTGAAAGGCCCGAGGTGTTCCGGATGTGGTTAATTTGTGTCCGATGCACGGTGAAATGGACATACTAGTAAAAAACAATTTTAAAAAATATTATACAAACATTGAAGGTAAATTTTTGAAGAATTTCTTTAAAATTATCAATCACTGACAAATTTCACCTAGGTCCGACTCGTTCCGTTGAAGTCTAATTAACATAAACAACTCTTAAAAAATTGCAAAATCGTAAAATTCTGATTACTCCCCTTTGATGATGCAAAATATGACGTAATTTCAAGGCCATTCTTGTGGTATTTTTATCACAATATAAAAATAAAAACCGGCATCATTTAAAAGTTTAAATCTTCACCTTTAAGACAGAAACAAGTAAAAACACGGGGAGACTCAGGTTCAATGAAAGTTTATTGCTTAAAGTTGTCCGAAGCAAGTTACATGTATGTGTCCGATGCATGGTTAACTCACCCGTTACCCAAACATCCCATTTCTCTTGCTTTTGGGCAACATAGCTTCACCTATCAATTTATTTTTTTTGTTTGGCTGTTCAAAGTTAATTCTACGTTTAACGTCACCTCTAAAGTCCAAAACCTACGAGGGAGAGAGGGAAAAAAATTAAACATTTGTGAATTTATTCAAATTAACCTATTCAGTACGTTAAAAAACACTAGTGAGTAATAAGAGTATTGGATATGACATCTAAGTCTAATTTCCTAAGCAGAGTTTTTCCTTAGTATGTATATTGGTTTGAATCCTTTTGTGAGCAAACAATGTAGACTGAATATACAGGAGAGTGGCTTTTAACTGGCCTCGTTTATCTTTTGGATTTATATTGCCACACGTCCATGGTATCCTGCAGGAAAATGCTTCTTCTTGTGAGAATAGTTGATCGATATCTACAATTAAAATTATGTTGACAGTATATAATATATTCTAAAATTGAAAATATCTCGAAATTGATACTCATTTACTCATAGTACTAGATCTACTAGCATTTATTCTTGAAAGTGTAAATACTATATTTGGACCATAGGTGTTAGATTATTTTACCTTGAATTCCACGCACGACAGGATTCTTCACTTCTTGGAATACCCCAATCACTTTCCTTGCTCTCCTTTACTTTAAAGACCCTATCTTCTGTAAGCTTTTCCCCGATCAAATGGCAATGACTAGTATTATCTTTCCCTAAAATTGCTGCCATTTGTAGGTACGTGAATACTACATCTATGAAGAAATCAATAATCTTAATGTTCCTTTAAATTTTTACAGAAATATTTTAAGATGAAACTATTAAATAAAATTTAAATGATGCAATAAAATCTTTGTTTTTGACACACTTTGCACTCAGTAAAAGGTTTTGCAATTCTCTCCAAATACAATGAATAGCTCAGCCTACATAACTACGAACTGAGACTCTGTGATATGAAGACTTATAAAAACTCAACAAACTAGATTTTGTCATTAACTTCAATCATAAAATCATCTATTTTTTACTTACATTTATAATCCCATACTGTTTAATTCACTAAGTTTCCTTTTAATAAGACACCAACTGCGGTATCAAAGCACATTTTCTTTCACTACGGGATGCAGAATTAAGTCGCTAAATGTAGAACCAAACCGGAACGGATATATGAAATTCCGAATTGTTTGTTTTTTTCAAAGACGGATTTCTCCTAAACCTACGCGCGCGGGTGACGTTAAACGTAGAATTAATTTTAAACAGCCTAAATTTATACTTCTATGAATCCGGTATTATACTCGGGTGACGGAAAGGGCCTTGGGTCTCTTGTTTAGCTCTGTAATCCTAGAGAAGATGAAATAAGAAAACGAAGACGACGGACAAAGGTCAAATTTCGATAAAAAAAAATCTGACATTAGTTTAAAGGTCATATGAGCTATAAATGAAAAAAGGGTGTTTGTAGATTGAATAGCTTCATATCGGTTGCATGTTTTCAGGATTTTCCATCAACGTTTTAGTTTGGGGTGACAATTTCAGCTCCACGCTTTCAGTATTCTACTTTAACAGTTAATTGTATCACGGATGCGCTTTATTTCCTTTGAAGAATGACATTCAATAACACTCCATACCACTGGAGGCGAAGTTTGAGTAAAGTTATCTTCCGCTAGCAGGATGTTGTTGAAGACTTAAACACAACAATAATAACTACATGTACCAGTGACATCCTGAACTTTACTTATTGGAAACCATGAGGTCTATGGGCTGTATGCTCACTCTTACAGACAAAATTAATACATGTTAATGATAGTCCATACTGTGATTAACAAATTATAGTTTATGAAATCAACAATTTTAATATATGTACTAGTAAATCTTACATGGTACCAATTTTGATGCACAAGATGCGCATTTCGACAAATGATGTCTTTTGAATGATGCTCAAGCCGAAACGTTGGAAATACGAAATATTTTTTTTTAAAGATTGAAGAGCTGAAAAAAGGGTTACCAAAGACTGGAGCCAATACGTCGGAGGATCAGAGCTATGCATGAGGGGAATAATCCTTAATTTTGAAAAAAAAAAATTCTAAATTTTACCATAGCAATTAAATATATATAGCATTTTGAGGCTTGACGTCTTCATAAAAATATTGCAGCGTTCTTGTTTATGTCTTCCAACTTATTGCGTGGACCCCGAGGCCATGCTTTTATTTAACCTAATTCTATATTTTATGGGGTTGCTTATATCAATAACACAAATAGTGGCAGCAGGGGGCGAGGTTTATCTCTATTGTAAGATCCTCTATCTAGCAGAAGGAGGGGCAGATGGTGGGCAGTACACAGAGCAGTAAAATATAGGTTTAAACGTTTTATGTTTATTTCAAGCGATATTGTTTCAAAATTACTTAACTTTAAAATCAGTTCTACGTTTGTAGGTTATATAATTTGAAATATATATGAGGTTTCGGATTTTTCATATTTTACCTGTGGCCCAAAACGGGAGTTAAAAAATGCATTGTCATATGCAACAAGAATATATTTGCTTCAAGGGTTGGGATTTCAATCACTTTTACGAATTTGAACAATTATAAAATAAAAGGAGTTTATGACCCTGAGGATACTTGCCCAACAAAACGCTTTAAGTATGAAATAAGGAAATAACGAACAGATATCAAGGTCAAATGTCCATTGAAAGAATACATATCGGAAGTAGGGCAAACATGAACGTCTAAAAAATCAAGAGGTGGGATCAGGTGCCATAAAAGAGTAAGCATCCCCTCAGGCCTGTCGTCCGTTTACTGTGATCCTTGTCATGATCGGACAAACGGAAAAATCCGTAGACAGTTCATCAAGCAGATAAGAAGCCAAGGTGACGAGACGTGTACATGTATTTTACAGCTCCTGCATCTCTTTTCTATACTTAGCTTTTACAATGGAATAATAATGAGTTTGAGTGATAATTCTAATCTCTTCAAGTCATTTTTGGACTCATGTACTGGATTTTTAAGGTCATTTATTGTAAATAATGATCTACCAATTGAATCTGTGGGACTAAGTTTAGATGACTGTACAAAATTTCTTGCAAGTAAGGAAAATCAGAAGTGTCACTGTGACAATAACTTTCATGGGGACAAGTACTCTATAATCTTGGATCTGCTTGAGAAGGAGCTTCTACTGTTTAAAATCCTTCATGAAAAATAGACATGGATCTATTTATAAATCTCGAGATGATTCTATTACAGTTACCATTTATTAAAAGTCTTTTTTAAGCTCACCTGAGCTGAAAGCTCAAGTGAGCTTTTCTGATCACCCGTTGTCTGTCCATCCGTCTGTAAACTTTTCACATTTTCAACTTCTCAAGAACCACTAGGCCAATTTTAACCAAACTTTGTACAAAGTATCCTTGGGTGAAGGGGAGTTTAAATTGTTAAAATAAAGGGCCAAGTCCCCTTACAAGGTGAGATAATCAAGAAAAGAAAAAAAATAGGGTGGGGTCATTAAAAAATCTTCTTCTCAGGAACCACTGGGCCAAAAAAGCTGAAACTTATGTGGAAGCATTCTGGGATAGTGTAGATTCTAAATTGTAAAAATCATGACCCCTGGGGGTAGGGCGGGGCCACAATAGGGAATCCTAGTTTTACATTGAAATATATAGGGAAAATCTTTAAAAATCTTCTTCTCAAGAACCACTGGACCAGAATAGCTGAAACTTAAGTGGAAGCATCCTGGGGTAGTGTAAATTCTAAATTGTTCAAATCATGACCCCCGGGGGTAGGGCGGGGCCAAAATAAGGAATCCAAGTTTTACATTGAAATATATAGGAAAAACCTTTAAAAATCTTCTTCTCAAGAACCACTGGGCCAGAAAAGCTGAAACTGATGTGGAAGCATCCTGGGGTAGTGTTGATTCTAAATTGTTCAAAACATGACCCCCGGGGGTAGGGCGGGGCCACAGTAGGTATTACAAGGGGGAAATCTGCTACAGAACGGCATAGCCAAAGCTACTCAGGTGAGCGATGTGGCCCATGGGCCTCTTGTTTATTTTTTATGTTTAGGTTTATGATTAAATGGGGGAGTTACTTTTTAAGGGGTCAGGTTTAATGTACAAAAAAGGAAATTTATAATTTGGTTTTCAAAAGGACATTAATGCTTCAACCAAATAAAACAACCTAAAAGATAAAAGAGATACTAAAAGATTTATATATCTCATATTTAGGATGATCTTGACATTGACATAAATTTCAGTGTCAAAGGTTGAAGACTCCATTACAGTTAGTTTCATACTTTATTATTAAAAATCATTATACGTAACAGGAGCAATAACTCATAAAAGGGTTAATGAATCGTTTCACACTGAATAGATTGAAACGTCTTCTATATTAGTTGAAGACAGCGATAACAAGGTTTTTATGTGTCACAGATGTTGTGTTCTAATTTGTACATAAAATTGGCGCGCATTGCCAATCGAATGCGTTCGCTGCGTTTGTTTGTGTTGTGTGTTTAGTGTGAATGTTTTGGGAGATCATGTGACATTGTTTATTTTTGTATTTCCACGTGTTTCCGGTTAGTGACCTAATGTGACCTTACAGCTGACCAATAACCGACTGTTTTATCTTATTAATATGCATGTTTTAATTTCTGCACCGAGTATTTAAGCACAGTACCCGCCAATTCTCGACCCCCACGCTTTTTGCCTTTACGGTAGAAGTCTTACATATATTTGAAACATAGAAGTATTCTGTAAAGTATTACTTGGAGTTAATTTTACTGGATTCCTGGTAAGCTTTCTGTTTACCTTTATTATAATTATTATATAAATGTATTTTATAATTTACTTTTATTAATTAATCCCGACAGCGAACAATCATATAATTTATGTGTTGTTAATGTCTGATGTTGAATGTAAAGTATTCGTTTTGTGTGTGTATTGTGTTGTGAGAGTGTGTTTAATTTATACTTTGTAGGTTTTTTGTTATAAGCACAGTGAATAAATATAGTTGTGCCGAATCCAGTGTTGGATTTTTATCCTACAAAAGACCCGGTGACATATGCAAACTTTCAAGTCTAGTGAAAAACAAGTATAGCTTTTTCAAAAAGCGTCTTTACCAACAACCTCAAACAATAAACTGACATGCACATATCAGTATTATTCTTGAGCACTGTAGTTCTTGTCTCTGTACATCTTCAAGAGCTTTTTATACTGAGACATTAACCTTTTAGTTTCCGTATATAAGAAGGAAATGAAAAACATAAACATACATTTCAATGTTTGCATGTAAAATAAAAAATAAACATATTATTATAGAAAAAATTTAATAATAGTTGTTTTAAGAAGTAAAAGTGTCAGTTTCATTTATTGCAATTTTCTTTAGTTCGTTTTGTCAATTTGATTGAAAATCTTGAAAAAAATTATTAAGTCGTATGAAAATTAGATCACCAGAAAATTATCTCCCTTGCCTTGAACAGTATTTCAACCAATGAAATAATTGAAAAATTTCACATCATGCACTTTCTACCAATCCAGAGCTGTCAACCCTTACGATTTTGGCGCAAGGCTTACGAAATAAGCGTCTAAAATACGCCTTACGATTTCCCTATTTTTTCTTCCGATTTGGGTTTTTCTCAATCAAAGTTTGAAATACCTAATTTGCATAACTGGCCGTCCACAATTTCTACTATTATAATAAAATATTCATAATCCTTACAACGCTTACTTGTAATGTCGTTTCGGTTTTAGAAGGCCGATTGCAATCGCATTCGTGTCAGTGTTTTAAAAGTCAACAAAAAAAGAAAGCTGAAAATAATAATGCTCTTAATAATTCCCTGAAAAAAAGAGGGTTCAATGGAATCAAAAATATAAAGAAGAGTACAGTGCATGTTAAATCTGACTGCGTTTCAAAATCGGAAGAAAAGATTTTTTATGCCAAGTGTATGGTTTGTGGGGTTGACTTTAAAATTTCCCACAGGGGGAGAAAACGATGTAAAGTAAGATTTATTTTGTTATCTTGAAAAAATCAGAAAACAGAAAACAAAAACTTGCTCAATTTCAGAACATGAATGATACAGAAACACAAACTTTAAGAATATTGAAACATGTTTGCACAACTGAGATGGTTATCAATGGGCGTTTGCCTCAGTAGACTTATTGAACAATGGTTTCACTGAGAAAATATTTTGAATCCAAAATGAAAGAGGACGACAAACAAAAAGGTGGTACACAACAACAAAAAATGATGCGAAACAGTTCAGTGAATCATATGTAGTTGGTGAACAAAATGGTTATATGGCAAACGTGACTTAACAAAAAAAAGTTCAGAAGGTAAAGAAAAATCTTCAGTGCAGTGTGTTCTCTGTTTTGCTACTCAAACAAGCTCATCATCTGTTAAGAAAACAAATAAAACAATTCCAAAGGCTGATGTTGGTAAAGGAACGGGATTACCAGAAGAAAACAAAACTTATATACGGAAACAAAGGGTATACAGAATATCGACCTCTAGAGTTGTGCAGTGTATGCTGTGTTTTTGCAGAACTGTGTACAGTTGTTTGACAAATTTAATACTATGCTTCAGACTGAGGAGCCTTTAATATACAAAAAGGATTTTTACAAAGACTAGTTAAGCCTAGCTGTATTGCTAAAGATTGATTGTTGATTGTATATTGTTTAATGTCCAATTCGAGAATTTTACACTCATATAGAGACGTCACCGTATGCGGGTGAAGGGCTTCAAATTTAGACCAATACTCGGCACTCAGGGCCATTGAGCAGTGAGGGTTCTTTATCGTGCCAACGCCTACCGTGACACGGGACCTGCGTTTTTAAGGTCATATCCAAAAGACCCGTGACTTTCACTTCTAATGCCGGGCGCTTGGCGAAGGAACAGTCACTAATCTATGTTTACGTCTTAGGTTTGACGCGGCGCGGCGAACGAGAAGCGAACCTGGGCCTCCCAATCACGAAGCGAACGCCTTACCACTATGCTAACGTGACCGGTCAATTGCTAAAGGGTAGATTACAGGAATAAGGATGAACAATTTCAAAATGAAAGCCTAGTAGTAGAGTATGAGGTGAAACCTTTCCTTGAAAAACTCAAACAAATTGGAAAAGATAAATTTTATGAAAAAGTTCGATTGTGTGGTGTATTTTTCAGATAAATATGAACATTTCTTAAAGAAAGAGGGGACTACAATAGCAGATATGATGAATATGATAACCTTCAAACAGAATTCAATTCCTACCAGTCTGATAAATTGTCAGAAGTGGACTTGAGTTTACCCATCACTGAGTGCTGGTGTGCTATTGGGCTGATAAAAAAATGAGTTGGGTGAATTGAAATTCGAAATACTTTCAGAACTAATGAAGTCTATACTTTGTATTCCTCACAGTAATGCAGGGTGTGAGCGAGTTTTTTCCTTAGTTCGGAAGAACCACACTGATTTCAGAGGATCCGTGAAAACTTCAACACTAGAATCAATCCTTGTGAACAAAATGAGCATGTTCTCCAAAGGAAAACTGTGTTATCAACAGCAACTCACTGAGGAATTCATTAAAAAGGCAAAGGGTGCCACCTATATGTCTTTAACAAAATAGGTTTATACATATATTCAGTTTTTTGAAACAAGATTAAACTGTTGACATGAAATTTTATATGAAGCAAATAAGAACTTAAAAAGCATATCAAGTTTTGACAAGAGCACCGTTAAGCGATGCATCCCCTCGCGCCAGGAACTTCACCGGTAATGGCAATGTCTCCATACGAGAGAAAAATTCTTAAGAGGGACATTAAACAAGATACAAACATCTAGGACTAGTAATCAAGGGTACCCAATATTACTATATAAAGTTTAAAACAAGGTAAAGAAATTAAAATGTATTGCAACACTATGCAACACTAATTAAATTTTAACAAAAGTCAAGATGGATATCATCCGGGGGGGGGGGGGTCATAACAAGCATACGTGATTGGTCAGTTCCCCTTATTCCTAGCAGAAACATATCACGTATGCTCTAAATGTCATTAATTTACCTACCTGAGTAAACCTCACAGTATTATGCAATATGCTTAAAATCTGAAAATACGCACGGAAGTAATATTTTTTGTAGTGAAAAATGACAATATACCGGTGTTGAGATGTCAATGAAACTTGTTAAACTTTATATTTATAGCTTTCAAGAATTACGTGCGCCTCAAGATTAAATTCCACAGGCCCCTATTGTAAACACACACGTGTGGTAATTTGGTGTTAAATTTACCGGAGGTGAGTATTGTCAACTCGTACATAAAATTGCAGGGTTCAAAGGTAGTAAAAATGCGATATTTTAAAAACTTTTTCACCGATTAACTTAAAAATGAATAGGGTTCGTCCTTTTACAATGGCACATAAGTATATGAAAGCTGAGAAATGATAGTGCAAAGGTTCTCTTTAAAGCTTGCCCACAAGCTGTAACGGACACACTAACACACACGCACAGTAGCGATGCCATATCCCCTCCGCAACTAGTTGCGCGAGGGGATAAAAAATGTGTATATGCTATTAAAAACCATTCGATATGCACTCATCTGTTTTAATTGATGAAACAGTGTGATCATTAAAGAATTTAAAAAAAAAAGAAAAAAGACAAGAAATATGCCTCAAATTGCATGTGCAGAAATATGCCTCAAATTGCTCCGATTGCATGTCCATTTACAAAAAATCTCCAGCGGCCCCCGGACACCAGTCTTACTATTTTTCATTTCAGAATGTTGGCAGCTCTGCCAATCACAGAAAAGATGAAGTGCACAGTTTGAGACTGTTTGTTGTTTGATGTCCCTCTCGAGAATTTTTCACTCATATGGAGATGATACCACTTGCCGGTAGAGGGCTGCAAACTTATGCCTATGCTCGGCACTCAGGGCCATTGAGCAGTGAGGGATCTTTTTCGTGCCAACACCTACTGCGACACGGGACCTCGGTTTATACGGTCTCATCCAAATGATCGGTCTCCACGTCCCGCAGTGGATTTGAAAACGCAGCGTAAGGATCAGCTCCTTACTCCGCGACTCTTTTTCCCAATTGGTGAACAATGCTTTTATATTTAATAATCTTGGAAAAACACTTAGTAAAGTTGTCAGATTATCTGTAATTTTCCTCTATTTAACTCATTTAGCAAAGCTACCGTCATAATATATATTTAAAATCACTGTAAACATCGCCAACCTTTAATCCAAATTTCCTCTTTTTTTCTGAAAATGGTGATAGTGTGTAATATTATAGATTTATTAAGTTATTTCCACAAACTCAATTAATCTACGAGTGAATGGTAAGAATAGTAGGCATTATTTCAGATAGAAAGATATCTAATGCATATTAAAAGGGGACTTTGAGAAAATGTGTACTTAGTATAATTTTTTCAGGATGTTTGTATCTTCAGAAACAGATTCTTATAATGACCTAAATTGGAATCTCATACACATATGCATTACCCTAAGTTGTATAAATACGTATACTCACTGAAGCCAAATCTAGTTTTATTTAAGGAATCATTGTCTACTTTGTTGGGTATCCCAGGGCATCAACGATAGTTGGAAACGTGGGATAAATTGCATAACGGACGAAGCCCGTTATGCAATAATTATCCCACGTTTCCAACTCGTTGATGTCCCTGGCATACCCAACAAACTAGACAGTGATTCCTTATATTTATATTTATATGTGAAATAAAATTGTAAATATAAATAGAAAATGCTGTCTAATAGAATTGAAATACATGAGGCCTCCCATGTAAATTTCAATAGTCCTCGCCAACTGACGTCAGACACAAAGACAGCTGCACGAGACTGACATGCATATTAGGCTCCTGACCTTTCACTTGGCGTAATTTACATTCAGGTGTAATTACCAAGAAATCAACTCACCTAACTTTCAAAGAGATATTTCAGAGACAACAATTAGAAATGTAAATATTCTATTATAAATAGTCTAATATGTTGACGGTGCGACCGTTTGGGCGAGCTCAGATACATGTACCGATTCAGTTTTAGATCCGCCTCTTCAAACCGCACGAGACATTTGGAACGTCTAGACTGTGACGTCACATGACGTATGTTAGCTGCATTTCCATGAACGAAGTTTGAAAAGTGCAAAATTTTAACAAGGAACGTTTAGTCTAGTATATGTATGTAATATCCATTAAATTAAAATGAGTTTATATTCTGTGAATTTTTAGTTGATGTTACGGCGAGAACGAAGTTAGTAGCGAGAACAACATGCGTTGCATTGCGGGTCTCGTGGCGCTTCCGCTCGCTATTATTCATAATTGATCTTGCATGATGAAGTTGGATCATACATGTATTAAACTGTCTGTCTGGTTGCCCAAATTAGAGTTCATGCTGAAACGTTCAATGATTATTTAAACCGAATACATGATGTAAGCAACATTTTATATTTTTCCCAATTTTATCAAATAGCCAATAATTTTTTCCCTATTCCCAAAAATGACGTTTCCCAAAATAGGTTGTTAAATTCCTGTTTTATTTTCATGCCAGTCAAGGATAGATTATTTATTTTCAAGATGACCAAGGGCAAAATATTTATTTTCTTCTCCACTGAAATTGATAAGCAAAAAGCAGTGGTCAAGGGCAGATTATTTATTTTCTTGCCAATCTACGCAGATTTTTTCAACTTTTTTGAGGAGAGATTTCCAAAATTTGCCAGAACCCCCCCCCCTTCCAAAATGAAATGGTTGTCCCCTTATTAACTGGGGTTTCAATATTTTACAAAGTTGTAGGAACTTTGACAATTGTAAATGGAAATATTAACCCTTAAAATTATATAAACATAATAGAAAGCTATTTGTTACATGTTACCGACTGAAACTGCATCCTTCAGAATGATGATGCCCCTTACATCAATCCCCATTCCTCGGTGTCTTGATGGGAAAAAACATAACTATATCTTTGGCAATACAACCACTATACATGTACATAAATATTGAAGAAAATATTTGGTTACGATAAAAAAAAGAAAAAAGAAAGAAAGCTACCGTCCGTCAAGGATACAATTTCAACTTGTGTACAGCTGTACGCAGAAGTACATGTACACTTCTTTTTTTAGAAAACCGTAAATATAAATTATATTCAGTAGTTATTTTTAACTATTACCCAGACACTACAAGAAGTAGTAAGCATGCCATTTCACAAAATATAGTAAGACAATCGGTATGGAATTCAGGAGGACATTTTTTGATGAGTACATGTAGCCAATTTAAACAAATCGCCGCCATTTTGACGTCAGTTACGAATACACCCCCTGACAAGCGTAAGCGGTGACATGATTACTGCGGTGTCGGTAAGCATTAAAAAATGATCACTGCGCGTTGTTCCGGTTACATGGTAAGAATTACTGCTGCAAAAAAACTAGGATGGAGGTATGTGCTTCGGTAAACAATCTTCGATTTTTTTTTATATGACAAAACTGTCAATGCTCAATCAAAGCCTATCCAATAACGATATGTTTCTGCAATTTATTGCAAGTAACAGATCCAGAAACTTGTTACCCGTTTTTACAAACATTCGATCAAACTTTCGACGAAGGCACGGAAAACTTGTCAACATTTACACTGAGGTCACATCAAATCTTCATTTACATTGCTAGAAGACACTGTCACGTCATAAAATTTTGATCTTGATAATAAGTGAACATACTTGTGCAATTTTAAACTTAATTTCTGTCAAGAAAATTTGATTAGTCATTTTTCTTAGTCTTTAAGCATCAAATGATTACTGCGATATCAAAGTAGGCACATATCCGATTACTGCATCTTAGATTACTGCATCCCAAGCAATAACTTGAATTGTATGGTCTGATAATTCTTTGCTTTTTAATTTTAGAAAATGGATTTTTTGTGTGAAGAGTGTGGTAAAGGATTCAAATCCAAAAAAGGAGTATATAACCATCACAGAAGACAACATAGAGAAATGGGCCGTGTTCAGTGCGACACATGTATGAAATCCTTCAAGATAAAAAGCGATCTACAAAGACATCTACGAGTGCATGGAACAAAATCCTATGTATGCCAACACTGTGGTGATCAATTTACCACTAGATTTGCTTTAAAAGATCACAGCGATCGCCACAATGGTGCAGGGAAGTATAAATGTGAAGAGTGTAACAAGTGTTTTGTGAACAAAACGCATTACACTGGCCATGTCGCGTCCCATTCCCAGGATAAAAAACATGGATGCAGCAGGTGTGGGAAAAGGTTCTGCTACAAATCAAATCTTACTCGTCATTTGAAAAGCTGTAATATCCCTAGAAATTTTGAATTTGCTTGTGACAGATGTTTGAAGGCATTTGCAACTAGAAAGGGGCTGAAGCAACATCTTATTGTACACCAGCCAAAGATCTTTCAGTGCCCAAAATGTGGAAAATGTTACCGATACAAAAAGGACTATTTGCCACATGTATCAAAATGTGAATAACTGTTAAACATTTTAATTTCCAGACCGAACATTTTTAAGTGACAGAAGACACCCTGTCCAAGTTAATAGTTATTACTTTAAATTGTAACTTTGAAAAACAAAGGTAATCTAAATTCATATATTTCTTTTAAAGAATCTGACAATGTCTTAATTATGTGTTATTTTTTTTCTTACTTTTGTTTCATTGTTGAGGTAGACTGGTTTATGTCAGTATCATTTCATTGAAGCTTGAAATAAAATTGTTTAATAAAATAGCACGTTGCATGAATTTAATCAAAATTTATTGAACAATATCACTGTATTATAACTATTCGAGTGTAAAGTTCATGTTACATCCGTCACATCAATTCCCAGGCGTAAACTCGACAGCATTTTGGACTCATCGGTCTTGTAATGGGCATCTACCCTGATTGGTTGCACTCCTTTTGGTGCCGATTCAGTCAGAAATTACACCAAGTGGTTTTTTTTTCGATTAGATTTCCTTCCTGGTGTATCAAAAAAGTGATCTCTGAAAAAGAATGCGATTTATCAACAAATTATTGAAATATTCCATTTAATTACATGTAAATTTAATTACATGTAAAATAAAAAATTGTACCAGTTGTGCACAAAACTTTTTTTTATTTTATTTCACTATGTACATACAATGGTGTAATGCTGTCGATGTAAATCGGTGGTTCTCTCTGACTTCCTTTTCCTGAAGGTCTATCACACAAGAGAGCTGGTGTTCGTGGGTAAACGTGAGATTCAGTAGTCTGCATATGGAACGTTCTAAAACAAAAATAAATAGGTATGCATTTTCATCGTCACTACAAAAACCACCTTAGTTTACGATATTATATTATATATTTGCCATTTTTAAAAAATGTAATTATAAAACTACTAGTACCTATTTGGATTGAGCCTCATAGAGTGTATTTGGGTTATTCTTTTCATATGTTGTCCAACACCGGCTGCTGTGAAAACGCCTTTTCCTGATGGATCCAATTCTGTCATTTCAGAAAAGAAACTTTCTCCAATTAGGCTACTGTATGCCCTCCAACAATAGGTTTGTTCTTTTACAAGCTCATAGATGTACAAATGTCCTTCCAGGTTGCACAACAAGGATTCAAATGTAACTTTCGGTATTCCCTTAATATACATACCAGGTGGGGGAAAACATCCGAAATCAACACCATTCAAAAGCCATTTCCTCAGGTTTAACACTCTTTTCACCCTTTCTGTTGCTGGGATACCTGCAATATCTTCTGCTTCTCTCCACTGTCTTATAAGATGACAAAAATTTGCCTCTTCATAATCCCCGTTTTTCGCCATTTCTTCTTCAACTTTTTCACAAAACATTGTCCTTGCAAACGCTTCATTCTGCTGTTCAATTACTTTTCCATTGGGTAATACCAGTAACGATGCCAGCTTTAATGGTGTTTTCCGTGCCTTAGCTACTTTAATCCAAGCTTCTATCTTAATGTTTGCAAGTCCAGATCTGCAAATTTTCCCCCTCAGACAAGTTCGAATGTGTGTACCATCAACCCCCCTTAATTTCCAACTGTTTTCTTACTGGGTGAAATTCTGGGGAATAAAATGGCGTGAATGACTCATTTAAGCATTCTATTTTAATATTTTCTGCAATCGGCCGCTCTTTTATCCAGGATTGAACGTTTTCATTCCAATGACATTCTGCGTGTGCAATAGAAAGTGCAAGCTTTGGATATGTCGGTTTTCTTAAAGCTCTGAGGCACATTATTTTTAAAGATAGGATTGTTTGTGGGGTTTTCCTTTTATTTTTTCTTTGATTTTGAACATTTGAGGAGTCTCCAAATAAGTTTGACATCTTGTTTACCTTTTCATATTTAGGCAGATTCAACGAAACGTGTAAACTCTTCCTTCTTAGTTTAACATTAAGGAATGTCAAAATGTCTCGCAATTCTTTGTCAGTAAATTCATTCAAAGTTTTTGCTGAGGGAAAACAAAACCTGATTTCAGCAGTGTTCTTTGATTCCCACTTTGTCTTGCGTTTACCTTGCAACAAAATGTCACGTACAATTGTGATTTCTTCATCAGTAAGACCTTTGATAACGACATTTCTCTCACAGTCTGTGTTTATCCCAGTGTCGCCAACTTGCAAGTCTTCAACTCCATCCTTTTGAGTATCTGTATCTTGAATCTCTGTAGCATCATTTGAGTAGTCTTGAAGAAAAGAAGAAGCCTCTTGTGCAACTTCCGACTCTAAAGTATTCAATGCACTGCAGAGTAGTTCATTGTCATTGTCTTCGGTCGCTGAGTTTTGATTCTTTTTATCACGAATGCTCTTCCAGCCTTTTGATGATGTTTTTAAGGGTCTAAGTAAATTGTTCTCAAAACTAACCACAACTGACACTGTACTTTTTCCATTTTTTTCTTGAAATATCTTCTGTATATTTTTTAAGGTTCCAACATTTTCTAACTGTTGTATGAGTTCAGTTTTTTTCAAATCGCAGGTCTTTTTCCACACATTTTTCTGCAATTGTGAAAGTGTTAGTGGACTTCCTTCGTAGGAAGTTGTCATCAGTTGTGCCCATTGTCCATCGAATGTTTCGCAAGGAGTATGAAGTCCTTCATCGTGACAGACTTGGTGAAAACGATCGGCTACTTTCCGCATGACATCCACTGATAAGCTCCAGCCTCTTAATACATACCCAATCGGCATGCCATGAGCTATTTCAGAATCCCATAATCGATCAGTGTCAGACATTGTAAATGCAAGAACCTCTGATGCTTTAGGCATTACAAGATTGTATACACTCTCTGTGATTCTTCTTGTTCTGTCTAGTTCTTCAAGCATGCTTGTTATCGATAAAACCGAATTGGAAGTATCCTGGGTCTTTTCAATGAAGTAATGGGGTGATTGTCTTACTAACTGTGAAGTTGGATCTTCTAATTTCCCTTTAAGTGATCTAAATTCACCAAGAAATATAGCGTTGTTGCAAAACTTTTCAAGGTCAGATTTTAATTCCTTGATGTGTTTTGGGATTGATGTAGGTCTTCTTGGAACATCACAATAATAAATGGACTCTACCTCCTGGATAACCCTCTGAAACAACTCGCGGTCATGGTGTACTAAAAATGCTGTAGAGCTTTCCTCTGTCCATGAGAAATACAATGTCTTGTCTGTATTTAATGCTTCCATCTCAGCCATTATCTGACAGGAGTATCTGAGTGGTAAACGGTGGTGCACTGTTGGTGTGTACTTTTGCATCCCAAAAGGACACTTAATTTCTACACAACATATTATCCCTTCCTTATTCCGAAGTGATCCATCGGGCGAAACCTCGATCAGTTTTTTTCCATTTCTTAAAATGAAATATGCACCCTCTTCAAAAAATACTGAGTCTGGGAAGTACATAGGCATAACTAAGGACAGAATAGTCGCAATTCCATGTTTTTCAGACTGTGCTCCATGAGCAATGGCTGACTGTTGCAATTGTGAAAATGGTAAAGGTTCACAATTTGAAACATGAACATCGAAATAAAGTTTTTGCATTTCTAACGAGTCTAACCCAATTGCTTGAAAAATGCTACTACCAGTAACTTTAACTTCCTTTCTCAAACAGTACCACGCGTCAGTTCTCTGTTGTACAAACTCGGGTGGCAATTCGTCAACATGAGACAAACCAAGATGTTCCAGAGCTAAAACACGAGTTAAAAGTGGCGCATAATTAGAACACTTTATCAACTGAACTTCATTTTCATCTTTCCAATTGAATTCTGTTCCATTGATAATAGAAAAGATTTTCCCCAAATTTGACACTGTTAACAAAGCTGACTGAATCAAGTCATTGACTTGATATAATCTTGTTTGAATTTTGTCTATCACAAAGGCCTCCTTTGACTCTTTCCATTTTTCGCCTACTTTTTCCTTAATCTTCTGAAATGACACCGAATTTTTCACTTTAACATACCTAAGTTCTCTCACCTTAGTTCCTAAAACTTCTATCAAACTTTTCATGTCTAGTTGTAGTTTAGAAAAACATTCCCTGATCAATGAACAAGCACTCTGTGAAACTAATTCCATATTTTCAACATGACTTTTAACAGAATCAACCATGTTCAAGTCTTTTAATTTCTTGGATAGCAGAGTAGACATTTTTGGTTCATCTTCAAGATCGATAACCCCAGAATTTGGAACAATCTTTTTGCCATCAAATGTGATAATGGGAGAAACATTACCTTTTCTGCCAGCTATTAATTTCACGATACCTTTATTGATTCCGGGTTTCATTTCTGTCTCAATCATAACATCTTGGAGAGTGAATTCATCTAAACAATTTCTACTAGGTACCACAAAATTAAATTTTGCCATTACTGGATCAAATTCCGTTTTCGAATCCTGTCCAGCATGCTTCGGCCCACCCATGAAACGCAAACAAGAGTTGTCCTGTCCACCAAAATGATTTGCAAACATCTGAGTAGCGCATCTCTCGTGACTCATCTAAGTTTACAAAATTTAAAACATCATAAAAAAGGTGTAGCACTATGCTTTTTGTATTTAAAGTGCCATTTAAAATACTTGATGTAAATTTTTGTAAAAATGATGACAGCCCTGCTTTATTTAATATTTCTTGGACTTGTTGCAACTCTAAATTTGATAAGTCTGAAGTGTTGGAATAAGTACTGGATGAATCAAATAAGTTTTTTCTTGCTTTGCTGTGTGGAGACCTATTTGAATTCTTCAGTACGGATTTCCCTTTTTTAAATGAATACAATGATGTTTTGGTCGGAAAAACAATCGGTGAATGAAGCGAGTTTGGAGACCAGAAATTTCTTTTTGCTGGACTAAACCGTCGTATAGCCGGGGACAGGCATACCCTTTTTGTTTTTGGCGATTTTGAAAAACAGGTTTTAAAAAAACAAGCCCTGGGCCTTTTCCGTTTTCTTGATGTTTGAAGCGTCAATTTCGTTTTCTTCTTCATCTTTAGTCTAATAATGAAAAGAGGAACATTTAATTTTAATCTGTAAAAAATGAGAGAGCATTACTTTTTTTTATCAGTGCAGTAACCTTAGATAAGCAGGTTTGCAGTAATCGGATATGTGCCTACTTTGATATCGCAGTAATCATTTGATGCTTAAAGACTAAGAAAAATGACTAATCAAATTTTCTTGACAGAAATTAAGTTTAAAATTGCACAAGTATGTTCACTTATTATCAAGATCAAAATTTCATGACGTGACAGTGTCTTCTAGCAATGTAAATGAAGATTTGATGTGACCTCAGTGTAAATGTTGACAAGTTTTCCGTGCCTTCGTCGAAAGTTTGATCGAATGTTTGTAAAAACGGGTAACAAGTTTCTGGATCTGTTACTTGCAATAAATTGCAGAAACATATCGTTATTGGATAGGCTTTGATTGAGCATTGACAGTTTTGTCATATAAAAAATATCGAAGATTGTTTACCGAAGCACATACCTCCATCCTAGTTTTTTTTTTTTTGCAGCAGTAATTCTTACCATGTAACCGGAACAACGCGCAGTGATCATTTTTTAATGCTTACCGACACCGCAGTAATCATGTCACCGCTTACGCTTGTCAGGGGGTGGAATACTTATATTCAATGATTGTTATGTATATTAAGTCTCTTTTGAATCACTTCTTCCTTTCATCAATAAACAGTTAGGTTTACATCACATCTGCACCAAACTTTACTCTGTTCCTGTGTGTCGCCCGCGTGGCGCAGTGGTTAGAGCGTCTGCTCTAGAGTCGCGAAGTAAGGAGTTGATCCTTACGTCGCGGGTTCGAATCCCACTGCGGGACGTGGAGACCGGTCCTTCGGATGAGACCGTATAAACCGAGGTCCCGTGTCGCAGTAGGTGCTGGCACGAAAAAGATCCCTCACTGCTCAATGGCCGTAAGTGCCGAGTATAGGACAAAATTTGCAGCTCTCCACCGGCAAGTGGTGGCGTCTCCATATGAGTGAAAAATTCTCGAGAGGGACGTTAAACAACATACAAACAAACTCTGTTCCTGTGAAAGTTTTATGTGGTCTATATAAAAAGTCTAAAGAAATTCGCTACTTGGATGCTCCAAAACAAGAAAACTTGCTTGATTCTGTGATTATGGATGTTGCAATCAGATGCCTTTAAGCCGCCATGTTTATGACCTTGACCTAAAAGTTTGATCTATTTATCTAAAATTTTAACTTTGGACGTAAGCTTTGCTCTAGAAGAGACAGGGCTTTTATATTACTCCACATGTGACAAGACCTTTGTAATGATAAATGTATTTGACCTTACCTCCATATTTTAGTTTAACGCAATTTTAAAACACTTTAATCTTTTTATTAATCATAATTTTTTTTTCTGATTATGGACGAAGACATGACACAAAGACAAGACAAATACAGTATGCCTTAAATACATTAACTGCATCCTAACCACTAAAACACCGAAAGCGGAGGACCACAAATTCTTTGAATTTGCTTGTTACAATTGTATTCTAGAAAAACTTGGATTTTATTCTAGAAGTGTCGCCCGCGTGACGCAGTGATTAGAGCGTTTGCTCTAGAGTCTCGGTGTAAGGAGTTGATCTTTACGTCGCGGGTTCGAATTCCACTGTGGGACGTCGATGCCGGTCCTTCGGATGAGACCGTACAAACCGAGGACCCGTGTCGCATTAGGTGCTGGCACAAAAAATATCCTTCACTGCTCAGTGGCCCTGAGTGCCGAGTACTAGTATAGGTTTAAAGTTTTAGCCCTCCACCGGCAATTGGTGGCGTCTTCGTATGAGTGAAAAATTCTTGAGAGGGACGTTTAACGACAAACAAACATTCTATAAGAGGAAATATAACTTATACTTATATTTCCCTTTCTATGGATGCAATTCTTCAAAACCATGTTAGTTTTTAAAAAGACTAATGTTCCCAACAGCCTAATTCAATTTGAACTACTATTTCAAAGTGTGTCCTATTTTAGTTCTCCTGCTGGGCTTTAGTCTTAATACAGTTCTAGTTTCGAGGAGAAAATTATAGCCAACTGATTAAACTAAAGGGAAAAAACTGAAATTGCTTAAACTATTGACATAAAAAAATCGAGATCCTGTTACGTGTAGATAGAATATTAATTCAATAAAAGAAGAAAATATCGTGAAAGAATCTTGAAGCAATGATTGATTAATTTATGTCAGGTACAGGCCTCAGACATAAAGAGATATCGCCCTCAGCAGCATTAACTTGATTTGTTTCCGATTTTCGTTCGAGATCGCTTTTGAAAGCAGAATAAAAATATAAATTTACGAGAAATTATCAAGGGAAATTCAATCCAATACTTTTTAAACACTGTAAGCTTACATTTCCCAAGGTATGATAAGCTTCATAATGAAATTTTCTGTGTCTCGACCTGGTCTCCTTATGGTGAAAAAAAAACTCCAAGAGAGCCAGCATTGCTTCGTTTCACACGTGACTGTAATCGCTTTATATATATATATATATATATATATATATATATATATATATATATATATATATATATATATATATATATATATATATATATATATATATAAGTTATTGTAATTTTGCATAACAAAATTTCCAGAATCGGTAACAATAGGGGATCGAAGTTTTACACAGGAATAAATAGGGGAAAAAAATCTTCTCAAGTAAAATAAAGCCATGATTAGTCATATTAATGTGGAAGCATCCTCATATATTGAAGATTTGTTTGTTAAATCATGGCCCCTGGAGGAACTTTGGAGCCAAAATTATAGGGACTCAGAGTTTTACATACATGTAGGAATAAATAGGAAAAAATATTTAAAAATCTTGTTCTCAAGAATATCAAAGCCAGAGTCATATTAATATGGTTTAAGATAATAAAAATACTTTATGAATTATTAGAAAAACATGTGCTTTTAATAAAATATATGCGTATGACACCATTTTCTAACATATTACGCCACCGTTTCCTAAGATGAAACAAAGATAAGTCAAAATCACATTTTTGTCCACCTAAATTAATATTGATTTAATAAATTATCCCTTTTGTCAGTAAATACAATTTATCATTAAGTCAAATGCTGACACGTTTTTCATACTAACAAACCCAACCATTCCCCACGATAAGTTAAAGTCCAGTCTTTTTGATATCATTGACAGCTGTTTTTTCAATAAAAATGGAACTCGAAAATTTACTTACCTTGTTATTGGTCATTTGCAAAATTATTTTGTTTAAAAACATTCTGATTGTACACACGAGTACTCTGAAGTTGATATTAAAAAGATGCTTGAGTTTCTGATTGACAATATCTAGAGCAAATTGCATTAGACCTAAAGGATTTCAAAGTTTGTGACGTGCTGACGCTTTGCTTGTCGAGAAGGCGAAATACTACGTCACATTGTTACCACATCAAAGGAAGTAACCGAGATCGCTTCTCTCCCACGCTAAAGTCGGTCAACTGCAATACACATCGCCGACGTTTAACGGGTTTATAAAAGGGTACAAACAGTCCAACCGTCCTTTTATCGAATATTTCTCGCATAAATCTTAAACAATTGAAAATAGAGCAGTATGCATTTTTTAGAGTCCATAATAAATTGAAGTTGAGGTGATTATTTTATTCCATGACATATTTTACCTTTTTCATATTTCCGTATAAAAAGTAGTGCATGATAAACTTGATTTATCAGTATCAATCCAGGTCATGCATTCTGAGATTGTAGCAATTTATTACAAATTACTGCTGAAAATTGAGCCCACTCTGTACGCATGTATTCGAAAGAGATAGTAAAGATGGAAGGCGTGAAGATTTACGTTCAAATTTTATCGATTGAAGTTCAATACATACATTTTGTATTCACAGTATAAATAATACCGAAGGATAGAATGTAATGCCTATATTTAAATGCACCTCTTGATTCTGAGAAAGGGTCCAGGCGGATTTTTGAAAAAGATAAGTTGTCCTCGAAAATATTGAAAATAAATAATCTGTCCTCGACCGGCAAGAAAATAAATCTGTCCTTGACTAGTACAAATGTACTTCTACCCCCCACCCCCACCCCGAAAAGAGTTTCCTTTTTTTCTTTTGCTTGTTAACCTTATTTCAGAGTAGAAGAAAAATAATCTGTCCTTGATTGGTATGATGATATGAAAATAAATAATTTGACTCTTGCCAGTCCCCCTCCTTCAAAATCAAATGGTCGTCCCCTAATTGGACACGCAGTGTATGCATGTATTTTCTCAAGATGTATGGTTTGGTTTGGTTTGAACATATTTTATTGTAATTTCTAATTACAAAGGGATTGGGCAGAAGTTCTGAAAACTTATTACACCCTCTACCAAAATTAAGAATTGGACGGAGAAGGGGTTTCTTTTCTCATAATCGTCACTTTTTAGGCACAATAACATGGAAGAACTTACATTGGACTGTAAAGAAAAGTTGGGGAGGGGGCTTTGGTGAAACAGGCCTCCGAATGAAAATTTCAATACATAAAAAATAATAACAATGAAAAAAACTTTTTGTGAAAGGGAGGGGGTAAAGAAAACTGCCATTTAGAGTTCCATAAAAAAAGTGGCCGGGAGGGGTTTCTTATATTATGTGCCCGTTAACATACTTGAAGGGATATTATAAAAACGAATCGGATTGAAATGAGAGCCCCCCCCCCCCGACTTTTTGTCGCCAATTACTCGAGTTTATGCTGTACATGTATGTAACACATCAAAGATGTGGAATAATATCAATTGGTTTTTATAGTTTGATTGAGTTAAAACAAGATAAATACGCCATTTCAAGTATGAATTGGTGATAAATATTTAGGAAGCAATATTCTCTTAACGCCGTGTTAGTTAATTCAATCATATAAAGTAAGAAAACATGCATAAGATCTAAGAAAACAAATTGCATCGCATAATTATTAAACACTGTATAAATATGTGATAAAGTTGTCCAACAGTTGCTGAATTCGCACCTGTTTCCTTTCTAACCCCCCCCCCCCCAACATACACACACACAATGGAGTACGTATTGTGCTCCTTGTTATGAGTATACATGTACTTCCTACATTCTCAGTTTTATAAAGGATTGCGAAAATGTGTCTCTTTTACGTAATGCACAGTATTGTTTAAAAAAGAATCTTCTCAAAAAACCTGCGGCAGTCTATTGTGTATGAGCAATGAGAATGGGCTTAAACTTTGACTACTGATGAACTGATTTGTAATTTATATGATAAAAGAAATAAGAGTGCCAAATTTTCCCCCCAAAACGATTTTAACCCTCAGAGATTTCATTTTTGATTCGTTATATGACACGTAGACCGTAGGCTAACCCATCTTGTCATAATATTAAAACAAATGAAAATATTAGATCATATATTTATTTTTCACGCAATAATGATACAATGGAGTGAAATACATGACTGTATGCAGCCACTGAAACGTTTTCTTAGAGAGGGAAAGAGAGAGATAGAAGAAAAAAGCTATCATACATGCGTTTTTCTTTTCTAAGCAAAGATATGTACAAATACTAATTTAGCATTTTGACATAATTATTGACAATTATGAATACAAATTACCTTCTTAGTAGTAGAGAGTGATTGTTTTTATGCTACTTTGAGGTGCAAACTGATTTGAGGTGGAGAGGTGGGCTTTAAAGGCGGAAGTACAAAGTAAATCCGGATGCTAATAATGACTATGCAATTCTAGGGAAGCAAACCCGGATGATTTTTACTTATGATTAGCTAATACACAAACGTTCAGTCCTATGAATATATTGTATTTCTTTTAATGTTATGATGGGTTGAAACTTAAGGACTATGTCAATAATGTATTAAGATCCTAAAGTGTGTCAATTATTGAAATAAGACGTATATTTACTGTTTTGATTCATCAAAGTAGTTCGTGTATGTCCAGTACATACAAATGAGACGAGAAATTTTAAACATGTGGCCTGAGTCAAGACACAAGTTTTATAACCAAACCTTGAAAGATGATAAACAAGTTGAAAATGAAACCTCTAATTGTTCAAGAACTAGTCATTTAATAAACTTAAGAGAAGAAATAAAAAGAGACACGGAGAAGTCGGAATGGGAGCGACATAATGAACACCTCATCTATAGCTTTGGTGACATTTGCACAACTCCTGTAAAGGCAATCATACACCAAGTGAACTGTTTAGCCTGTCATTAGAACTGTAATGAAAGAAAAGGAAACAGGATTTATCTTTGCTTGGTATTAGCCTCTTTTTTGAGGTGCACATATCTAAGGTGAATTTACTCTTAACATGTCCATGGATGTTATCCGGATGTTTATCATGGATGAAGATGGGGTAATGAAGGAAACAAACCTGGATTTTGAAATCGGATATGACGTAGTAAAGATACTCATTTCCGTAAAAGTCTCCAGTATTTTGTCATTTAACTGCTAGCATTCACGGTGACAACATGTTTTCTTCTTGCTGTAAGTTAGCATTAAAAAATGACCGCTTCATTGAGGTATATACTACGAAAAACAACGACAAAAGAGTAGACTTACGCGAATGGAATACGGATCGCTTTGCGACAAAGAAGGGAATTAGTTTAAGGCTGGACCTTTTTAAAACATTGACACTCGCATTTGACATGATTGATACAGCTTTGAACAAAAAAGAGGAGTTGAACTATCATATGGGTTCTAACATTTTCTGTACAATTAAAAAAGACAATCCGTGTGTGGACATCAGACAATACTGGCAACCACCGGACAAAGAAATGCTCGTCCCAACGAAAAAAGGACTGTGTCTTCGACCTTTGGAGTACAGAGCGCTGAAATCCCACATGAATGAAATAGAAAAAGTCATCCCTGAGCTCGAATCACTTGTTCCTTGTTTTTTGCGCGAGGATCATATGAACCAATTAAACATGCTCCTGTGTCCTACTTGTAACCCGCTGCAGTATGTGAACTGGTGAGAAGAGACAGTGCAAGCAAGAAGACACCTTTTAAAGACTTTCATAAATTATTATCATCATGATTGTTTTAGGTATCATTTGTAGTAAAATAAATGTTACATTTTAATTTTGTGTGCGCGCATGTGTGAAAAGACGTACAAGATACTGAAGGCTACATTCACAAATGACAATGATTAAAACAATATTTGCTTGACGTGAGTAAAATATATTGAAATATTATTATGTACACAGATGTAATAAACATGTTCATTTAAACGTTTATTAATCTTCATTTTTATTTAATCATATGATTCAGCTAGGATATACATGTTTATATTCCTCAAAAAACTTATGGTCAATTTATTTGCTGGAATAATGAGGTTGACAAACGTCGTGTACCAAGGAGACATGAATTGTGTTATTAATCTTAAACAACTGGCAACTTAATTAACGTTCGGTACGATCCCCTCAAATTTCCAGGGGTAATTTTTCAACATAGAAAAATAGGAGGGAACTGTTTAATATTTTCCAATGGAAAGATTATTTGCGAGCATGCGATAGTTTTAATACTGGACATAAACGACTGAGATGGTATGCTCGCTACATTCAACGAATTGGATATGACGTCGTACTTACCAACGTACATATTGTCACCGCATCCGCGTTTCACAAGCTATCTAATCGTTAATTCAATTTCTCCCGCCTTAAACTTTTCTTATGACCCTGAATTATTTCCTGCTGTAATGGTGCGACGAAATGAAATTCATTTTACATGTCACTTAAGGGGGAGCGTGTTAATTAATGGCATAAAACGAGTTCAGGACCTAGATGAGATTGTGTACCCAACTATAGTAGAAATACAAACCTCATTATAAGAAGAAAAAAGTACTAGTCAGTTCTACTTATTTAATACCACAATCATGAAGTACGAAGACTACTTAGAATCCATCTATTACGATGCAAAGCACCCTGGGTCTCTAAGTGGATTGGAAAAGCTATATCGAGCTGTTCGAAAGGAGGGCAAGTACGTACTCAGTCGATCTAAAATCAAAAAATGGTTACAAAAGCAAGAAACCTTTACTCTACATAAGCAAATCAATAGAAAATTCAAACGTACGAAAGTCATTGTTCCGGAAATCGGATACCAGTGGGACGCAGACACAGCCTTCATGACTCCCTATCGAAAAGACAACGACGGATATGCGTATTTTTTAGTACTTATAGACGTTTTTTCAAAATTTGTTTGGACTGTTCCCTTAAAATCGACAAAGGGTTCTGAGATGTCTAAAGCATTAAAATTCGTGTTTTCACACTCTACACCCCCTGCAAAGATTCGTAGTGACAAAGGAGTTGAATATGTTAGTAAAGAGGTTCAACAATTACTGAAACAAAAAGGTATAATTCACTTTTTTACTCAAAACGAAATGAAAGCTAACTATGCCGAAAGAGTTATAAAAACATTAAAATCTCGATTGAGTCGATACATGACAAAACACCAGACTCATCAGTGGGTAGACATCTTACCTAAAGTCACCGAAAGTTATAATTCTACCTATCACCGTTCCATCAAAATGGCTCCGAAACAAGTGAAAAAGAGTGACGAACCCTACATTTGGATAAAGAATTATGATTATGCTTGCAGTGACAGTTCAAATTCAACGCAGTCAAAACTCGTAAGGAACATACAATATAAGTTTAAAATTGGTGACATGGTTCGCATTTCTCGGTTGCGAGGAGCGTTTGATCGGGAATACGATGAAAGATGGAGTGGAGAGCATTTCGTCGTGAAATCTCGCTCTATCAAACAAGGTATACAGATTTACAAACTACAGGATATCGATGGAGAAGACATAAAAGGTAGTTTTTACCAACAAGAGTTGCAGAAAGTAACAATCACAGATGACACTTTGTATAGAATCGAAAAGATAATAAAATACCAAGGAAACCAGGCTTTAGTCAAATGGTATGGATGGCCCAAAAAATTCAACAGCTACATCCCTCGATCATCGCTGAAATATTATAAGAATTTTTAGATGATTTGATTGAGAATGTTCAAAAATGGAGCAATCTCGCGTGATGCAAAATGCCGACTTTTTAAGAGAACTCGGGCATGCGAATTACAGTCGACAACGCGTCATAATTCAGAGAGCTAATCAACGACAGATTTCCGCTCTCGGTGATGTCGTTCGCCATCTGCTTGATAGAACAATACCCATACTATCACACGACCGCAGCTTTTTCCGTCGACACATCTTAGTCCTGAGGAATTTGTCAAGTTCTAGAGTTTCAGTCTCACGTAAGAAAAGAACGTTACTGTCGCATCATACCCTAATTCCCAGTGTTCTAAGAGACTATTACTTAGCTAGAATACTCATTTTATCCGTCAGGAACAGCGAGTCCTAAGGTTATAAGAAATTGATATAAGTAAAGGAGAAGTCACGAAAAACAAGCAATGGCCGTATATCTTTTCATAGACAGCAGAGACTCTACCATTTTCCATCCCTCCAACACTCCTGATGACTTTCTTGTTACACTACCCAAAGCTTACTTGATAGACGACTCGTGGGAATGTGCTATTTTAGAATTAAACATTGATATGCACGATGATGTTAGTACAGCTAGACTGTATGTATGTTGTGACATCGTAGGCGATAGTTACGTCAAAAATACGATGTTACCAATTTTGAGAGCCATCACATTAGAGAGAGGAATTAATCAGATGACCTTCACAAATCCCTTTTACATTACAGTTTCTAAACAGGAAATCAGTCAAATAAGGATGTTTATAAGAAACAAAGACTTGAGTGTTCTTCATTCTCAAGTTAATTTTTTCAATTGCACTCTGTGTCTGCGTAAAAAGAAATTATGGGATCAGTAGAAGTATACGACTACAAGAAAATGCAATGGGTACCATACATTCCGAATATCGATAAATGGGTTCGCCATTTTGAAGATATTTCTGCTGGAAGAGTTCGACCGGACTACAAGGGGCGTTACATTGTAGGAAGTGGTTCTCATAACGGAGCAAAACCCCCGAGTCAAGAACATAAACCCACCGTGAAGCTTGTTACACCAGTGGCACAGGCCGTCGAAATGGCCAGATCCGAATTAGAGCGCGAACAAGACAACTCTCCGAATGAGGATAAATCTATAAGAAAGAAACGATTCTTAGCCCCGCCTGGCAAACGCAACCATAAACCTAAGTCCAAGAAACCTAAATTCTATACACAATTCGACGATTAGTCATGGATGAAAATCATTTAAATCAACTTTCCCTTTTTGAATCACCTCCTGTCGACACGACCATTCAAACGAGAGAATGGGTGGAATTCAGACCTATCAATCAAATATCAGAGTACTCTGCTTTGGAATTTAACATACCACCACTCTCTACGGGTTACATGGATCTTAAAAATAGTCGGTTAAAAGTCAGATTGAGAATACTGAATCCCCTGAACAATCCCATCACGAAGGAAGATGCTGTGGGTTTGGCGAATCTACCTTTACATACCATATTTGCTCAGGTAGACACCAATCTCCAGCAAACCCCTGTATCTCAGTTGGGCACAAACTATCCTTACAAGGCCTACATCGACACCCTATTGACTACCTCCGCCGATAACTACGGAGTGCGATATTCTCAACTTTTCATTAAGGACTCCAACGATCCCGACGATGCCGATCCAATCAAGGGCATGAATTCAGGGTTGTACCTACGTCATTTATTTACTAAAGAAGGCAAAATACTAGATTTGGAAGGCCCCCTGCAGGTTGACCTCTTCCAACAGGACCGTTTGATTTTAAATGGAGTATCACTCTCGTTAAAATTGTGGCCCAGTAAGGATGCCTTCAAACTGATGTCAGTGTCTGGTTTAGATTACAAAGTTCAGATTGTCGATGCTAGTTTTAAGCTATGTATCCAGAGACCGAATCCTGCTCTGACCATGGCTCATGTCAAAATGCTAGAAAAGTCTCCTGCAATATATCCGTACTTATTTTCTAATCTGAAAATAGCTTCCATCGCTAAAGGGGAATTCGGTTTTACCATGGACGACGTATTTCAGGGAGAAGTTCCCTCCACCCTCATTCTAGGATTGGTATCAAGCAGTGCATTCAGTGGAGATTATAAGAAATCACCTTTTAACTTTCAGTCCTTTGATTGTAATTTTGTGGCCTTCTATGTAGACGGACAGTCGTTTCCGACCAAACCTCTTCAGCCTAACTACCAGTCTCATACTTACTTGGAAGCTTACCAAACCCTGGTTTCGGGTAGAGAAAACGTTTACGTAGAACGTGAAGAATATCCGAAAGGGAATGCATTGTACGTCTTAGACATCAACCCCTACATAGATTTTAACACAAGAAGAAAAGGACATTGTCGCCTAGAACTCAAATTTGCATTTCCATTACCGGAGAGCGCAACATTAATCTTGTACGGAAAATTTCCACAAATTCTTCACATAGACCAATCTCGAAGCATTATTTTCAAATGAATAACTTTGAATTGAAATCTTATTTGTCGAGATATGACGTAAAAGTTACGTGTGCTGATGAATTTCCAACCAACGCCAGGAAACATAGGAATACAGACAGATGCGGAGGAAGAGGAATGCATTGGGTCGCTTTTCACTTTCCTTTAAGAGGCCCAGCAGAATTTTTTGATTCTCTAGGAAACTCTCCGGAATTTTACAACACCAGATTCAGATACATTTTGACAATTAACGGTCCTAAATATCAATACTCCCGTTCTAGAATCCAATCAGAAACGTCTAGTGTGTGTGGACATTATTGTATCTATTTCATTGTTAAAAGAAATGTGGGATTTTCCATGAAAAACATTATGCATGATTTTAGTGTATCACATCTGCATGAAAACGACCGTTTGGTCTCTGACTATGTAAAACAATTACATCAATAAAATATTTTAAGAACAATTTTCTTTTTACGTTGAGTTTTTTAATATGAAAATAATATTTAAAATTTTAATGAAAATGAAACATGAATAGAACATATATTGTGTCTTAATTGCTGCTAACAAAAAACCTTCAAATTGAGTTCATACTAAGTAACTATTTCGATAAAACACAGAGTTGACTAAAAAACAAAAAAATAAAAATTAAAAAAAACACCCCCCTAAAACCTACTAGTAATTATCGTCTAATAAAATTCACATACGAAATTGGTTTATTTCTTTAGAATAATCTTTTACATTAGAGAATTACCTGTAAATCCCGTTAAATAGATAACTAAAGAATAAGAAAGAATATATACTTCTTTATTAGTATGCAGCATTAATAATCAATAATAGAACAGTGAATATGGTTTAAAATTGAATCCAAGTTTTATTAAGTCTGTATCGAGAATATGGTTTCTTTGCGCTTTTCAGAATCTTTTTTGCGATTTTTAAAGTCTTTTGGAGTCCTGGTTGTATTTTTATTAAAGGCACAGGGGATTTACGCAAAAAATCCTCTTTAGTTTCAGAATCCACTAAATTCTCGGTCTGTGAGCTTTGGTTATTTTTCTCCTGTTGTAACTCATCAGGTTTAGTCATATCTTCAGGTTTGTGTTCAGGTATTTCTGTAGAACTTTGTTTAAAATCTTCCTGATGCGACTCTTGGAGAGACAACAGACGTTGGTATTTGTCGTATGGTACCAAAACAGATTTTTGCATTACGTCCACCATCTTCTTAGGAAAGGTTTTACGATTTTTAGAAAAATGGGAACGATCCGATGTTTTCTTTTTAATAGAAGTAACTTGCTTTTTCGCGACGCCGTCTTATCCCCCAAAACTAGAAGAAATGATTTGTGCTTTTTAAGTATATTTTTCTCACTTTGGTTAAGTACAATGACACTATGTATGACGTTCGCAGCTATTTCTCCCAACACTTGTAATTGTGGTTTCGTCACAGAACTCAGTAACAGCTTTCTTTGTGCGGTTGATGTTTGTAGTAAAAGTTCTAAAAAGGATTTCTGGTCTCTAACTAAGAAACTCATTTTTAAGACAAACTTGAAAGCGCATTCTTATAAACTGGTGTAAACTATGGGTTCTTCATCCGGAAATATGCTGGTTCGGAGTCTATATTTGTCGTTGCCTTGTGGTGACGTATCAACTACGAGGTACCCAAAAGCTCGTTTCGTTGCATCTGTGTAAGCGTCTATTAATAATTTAGAGCGTCCTGGGTATAGCTGTCGGCCTAGCATAGATATCTGCGAGGCATTTCTCATGTTTTTCATGAGTACTAAATAATAGGTATTTAAGGCTATGGTTCGAGATTTAGAGCCTCTCGGAAAAATATTTTGGGTAATGAAAATGACGCTGAGACGTCGGTGATGACAGCCTTGCGTAAACAAAAGTTCCATGTCTACATCTTGTACCACTCGATGCATTAAATCGTCTAAAACTAATAATGTGTGCTGACGATCGGAAGTCAAATATTGAATTGTTTCATTAGAAGGTATCCCGTGATGTAATTTCAAGTTAGAAATATGTTGCTCTATTTCGTCAAATAAAGGCTGATGAATTCCGTAACAATATAAAATTTTTTTGGGGGGCTCCTTTACATACATGTCATCTAAATGAGTCAGTAACCGATATACAAATCTTGTCTTTCCGCTACCTGTTTGGCCACTAATACACATGCTCGAACAAGGTTGAAAAGGAATACTCATCTTGTTTATTCATCTAATCCTTCTGCAATAGGGCAGGGTTCTTATATCTTATCAGCCTTTAAAGACGGGTTGGGTAAGACATAACCTATGGCACTACTCAGCAAAGATATCCAGAGTTCAGAGGAGCCGTTTTTTAATGACAGATTAACTATAGAAGTGATTATGATGATATATACCACTGTCATTTGACAGAAATATACTATTTCCGATTTCGGGAGTTTACTCCCTAGAAACCTCCATGATTCTGTTGAAGTACTATTGGGTCTTTCCATAATTAAAAACAATACCATTACATTAATTTGCTTCTTATAAACTTTTTACTGAATAAGAAAAAAGATTACTTATAAACTACAAAAAACACGACAATACAAAATCTATTTATCAACATTTATTATTTATATGATTAGGTATATGTAAATAACAACTAGGATGTAACAAAATATTTTCTCATAAATCAATATACAATGTATTTGGTCTATGCCTGACTCACGCATGACCAGAGATGGGGACAGTTTAATAAACAATATTGAGAGTAACTCTTAAATATATACAACAAGTAACGCGATATACTTCTAATAATAGAATGATATATCTGTGAGTAATATGAAAAAAAAAAAAACAAAACCTGTCAATGAAGTTAAACACAGTCTCAACCATGAAGTCCTCCCCCCCTTTCCATTGTCTAAAACTTCACATTTATTCAGTCATATTCGACAGTTAATTGTATATCGAGTTTTTTTATTCGACATCTTCTAGAAGATGAATAAGATTTAAATCAAATTCATCAATTTCGATTTCATTATTCTTTTTAGTTTTTAAAGGACACAGTTCTATATCTAATGGTTCTGTACTCACACCGTCAGCTAGTACTTTTCTTTTACAATAAAAGTAGGAAAAACCATTCCTCACTTGACGATAAGTGCAGATTTGGTTATTGTGAAGTTTAAAACCCATATTTATCCCAAAAGCTTGTTTTTGAGTTTTTAAAACATTTCTAAAAGTGGTCAGGGGTGCTTTTACTCTTTTCTTTGAAACACCTTTGCATGAAAATTTACAATGGGTGATATCTCTTTGTTTAATATTTTTCCGCCTGTTCAGTGATTTACATTTCTTAGCGCGTTTAAGTAAGCGCTCCGCCGTAATCACGGCGCTTGAGAGCGACACTTGCTTTCGAGCTGAAACGATGTAAGTCTTGGAACAAAGACCAATGATCTCGTCCCCCTCATATTCGATTTTAAAAAGCCCCGGCGTTCTGCGATCGTACTTTGCGTGTTCCTTACAGCAAGTGCGAGGAAACCAATGTCGATTGCAGTCCGCCTCAATCTCTAGGGCACTGGTACAATAACCGTTGAGACCGTGATCGTAAATCTGTCGCAGTTCAGGTTTAATCACAGACTCAAAGGTAGAACCCGATATTGCCATGTAAGCAGAGTCGGTGTCCATCTCGCAGTATTCAAAGTCTGCACGGTTTACAAATTTATCCATGAAGTCATAATAGAATTGCAACATGTGCAGTTTTGCATACTGCAAGATGAAGTAGCCGATCTGAATGGGCAAGTTCAAATTCAATTTTTTTTACACCTTTCTATTTCGTACAATTCCTCATCTTCTATCAATGTTGTTAATTTTTTAAACTGGGGCTCATTTATTTCCATCATAGCATTTCCTTCCCCTCGAACATATTTGACGATCTGAAATTTTTCCTGATCCATGATGGTGGATCCAAAGGCACTATTACCTTCTAATTTCCGCGTGTCTGCGATAATAGCTTTAGTAGAATCTATATCACCTTGACGTCGAGCATTACTGACATCGCTTACAAAAGATTGAAAACATCGTTGTGGTGTAAATTCCACGGTTTGATATATTTTTGTGATTTCCAGACCATGACTTATATACCACTTAAGTAATGGAGTCGCAATTAATAATTGGCGCGCGCGCATTCCCCCGACTAGTAATCGTCTAGGTTTTGTAGACAGGTGAAAGACCTTTGCGTGGTGTTGCATGTGTCTACCTATTGCATCAAACGGAATGTCAGATGTACAAAAAAGAGGACTCATTTCGGAGAAATACTCGCAAGGTGTCATGGTTGAATGATTGAAATGAGCTGGCCATGTATCCGGCACGCGAATGTCGCACTCGTCCATTCCGAACAACTTATCACTCATCACGGCAAGTATTACGTCTTCCGAAGACAAAGAACCTTGACTAATATTGGGCTTACGCGAATCTGCAAATTTTTTCAACCGTAAATTAGACCGAATGTTATTCCGGAAAGTACATTCGCGCATCTCTACTACTTTATAACCTTTCCTTTGAAGATAAAGCGTTGTTTTGCGAGTTTTCTTTTCGCGGCTATATATCAGCTTGTCATCTTGAACATGACGCGTTAACCAACAACGGTGACCGTGCCAGTAACAGCCTTGAAACTGAAACACAGTGTTGGAAGCTTCGTCATAGCCGTCGACCGGGAAACGACCTATTTTCTTTTCCTTTCCGGAATTCAGCTTGTGTGTAATCTTGTACTGACCACTGTGGTTCAGCCACTCTAACCAATCAAAAGCTAGAGAGTATCGATCGCGTTTCTGTGGTTTAAACCCGTCATCTACCTTACGGCGCACGAAAGAACCAACGGGCATTTCTTTCCCTATACAGTGTAGATACAGGGCATTAGCATCGAAGCCAATGATCTTACCACAAGGTTTCTGGGAATTTCCTCGAATATAAGTTTTTCCGACTTCGTGATGACGATTAAGTATGATACTCGGTCCGCCAATAATGTTTTGCTTAATGGTATCATACAAGTCTTCGTTGGCTTGATCGATCAATGCAAAACTCGCCCCCTCTTTTCTCCCACTGTCAAACAACATTCGACGCGCAAGACCGGGCACTGAAATACTACATTTAAATATATCAATGTTTCGTTCGAAATAGTACTTTTGTAAATTTTTCACGGCCTGTACGAAAGGTTTGACGTCGAGGTTGTTATACCACACCAGAAAATCGCGAAAGGTTGTCATTTTCTTCTCGTCCCACGCGTTTTGACAAAAGGCATATTCTTCGTTCGTGATATTTGAACCTTTCAAAGACGAATAAAAAGCTTCATGTGGAGGAAGTTCGGGGTAATTTAATTTTTCAACTGAGTCTAAAAATTGGTAAGGAAAAAATCCTTTACATTCTTGTACATCGAAAGCACGCAAGAACCCTGAATAATTGATGCCTGGACTCAGATACTGTGTAATGTCTAAAAATTTAAACCTACGAGTACTTATGCAGGCATAAGCATTATTTCGCTTGACGGTGAATGTGCCATTTGTCGAATCTAGCTCAAGATGTTTGATGAGATAACTTTTGATTAAATTAATGTCATATTTTGCGGAATTGAAACCGATACAAATGATCTGCTCGCAATATTCTTCCATTTCCAACTTCAATTTTTCTATGCTTTTCTTTTCTTCTACAATCATTTTATTAACATCGTCTTCATGTTCGAGGTACTCGGCCATATCCTCGTCCACAACATCGTCGAAAACAAGACCATCGAGAGCCTCGAACACGTAGGAAAATTTTGCTTTTGCTAATTCAGCAGCTCTACAAGCTATTATCGACATACACTCGAGCATGTTCTTGACCAGAGCGTTGATGTCCGGTTCAACGATACAATGCGGTTCAGTGTACCCATCTACGTTAGAACAGATGCTAACAGAAATGGGTACGTGGTTTTCTGTGTATTGCTGATTACTAGAACTTTGTACGTTCATTGGAACCAGCATAGACTCAAAGTCATACACTAAAAACCACTCGTATATTCTTTCATTCTCAGTAACACTTATACCGAATTGTTCCAATTTGTCAAATACAGTACTTGGAGAATAATGAAAACCCCCTTGAAACTTTCTCTTTGTTTTCCCCGAGCAAACACGCTGATGTCGTTTCATGTTATGGAGATATCTGAAGTGACGAAGACAAGTTTTGCACAGAAATTTTTGAGCATAACAATTAAAATTAGAAATGTAAGACAGATGATGTTCATACAGATTCAAATGTAAAGTGTCTGAAAATTTACATGGGGATTTGTAAATGGACAGCGCCGATTGATTTTCGTTCAATGAAAATACATTTACATTGATTTTGAAGCATTTTTCAAAATAAACTAGTTCGTTCAAAGTGATACCCGGGAACGTTTTGGGGTTTGAATCCACTTCTTTTTTATGAGCATTTTGAAATGAGACCCATTGTTGAAATAAAACATGTGTACGAGATTCCAAACCCGAGGGATAGTACCCTTGATGAACTGACAAACAGCGAAAAGCACACAAATTATCTGTATAATATTGACCTTTCCGGTCCTTTGTTAGCTTGATAATAGATTTTGATTGACTAATGTGAGGAGGTAAAATGACTTCCGCATTTCCCAAAACAAAATTCAAATGATATATGACAATGCGTACATTGGTTATTAAATAGGGCTTCCATTTTGTGTCGGGGCGCTGGCGTAATATGTAATTGGTAATATTAAACCGTTGCATTCGCTGCTGCAGTCGATTTAAGTGATCGCGCTGTGACACGTAGATGGGTCTTTGAAAAACTTCATGGTTATGATGGGGTTTAAAATATCTATATTCTCTTGTTTCTGTATTAACCAATATGAGACCAAATTCTAGATTTAATATAAAAGCTCTATTTTGTCGATCATAAATCTCGTTGGCTGCTTGCATTCAACAGAGAGCTGATTGTCTATGGGAAAGTTATAAATGCTACAAACACCTCCCTCTTGATGACGTCTTAATATAATTGGGGCATTACTTTCATACACTTCTTTCAGGTTGTGATCGACTATTCCACCTTCTTGCCAAGGAGGGGATCCATTTCCCCATGGTCTGGCTTGCAACTGTCCCTCTCCCACCTGAAAATGTTCATTCATCTGGTGAATAAACAGAGTTCGACGCGAATCAAATCTGCGATGACATGTTCTGCATGTGTATCGTTCAATTGGATCCTGAAATATAAAAATTTGAAATTCCCCTTAAAGCTATTAATTATACAAATAAGTTGGTAAATATTTCACAATCATCATTCATATGTTTAGAAAGGGAGAAAATTGATGCATACCGCATTTTGATTTTCTGCGGACCTTTGACCGGGTTCTGGTGCACTTGGGTTGTCCTGTAATAAAAGATTGTGTGATGTAAATCTCAGAAACGAGTTTTTCAAAAATCTAATAAATACGTATATCATATCTGATTAAATATTTCGGAAATAATCATATCTTTATTTGATTTTCATTGAACCTTTCAACAGATCATTTTGATTGTTTTGTGATAATTTTTTTTAAGTTTTCTTTAATTACAAATTGAAAGATTTATTTTAAACTTAATAAATACCTCATATTGAATTCCATCAGATCTGTAACTAGGTTCAGGAATATCTTGATTATTCTGGAAAAAAAATTAATCATTACTCTATAGATTTTGATTGGTTTCGAAGAATGAAAAAATTATTATAATTGATATTAACGAGTATAAGCATAAAAACTATATGAAGTTGTTTTCTTTAATTTTTTAAAAAACTTAATAAATACCTCATTTTGAATTCCATCAGATCTGTAACTAGGTCCCGGAATATCCTGATTATTCTGTAATACATTAATTTAAATTCAAAAGTATTTACTTTGGAATTGAAAGGAGTTAAAAATAATTAATATTCTTGATTGTACTTTCGTGAGATAAAAAAATTGATTTCTACGTGTACAAGAATATTGCTTGTGCTTCAGTTGTCTCTGATCATTTGTCTGATTTTCATTTACTGATGAATTGTATATATTTAATCCTAAATATAAAAGTTATATAGAAATATAAAATTATTTTATCTATTTATTTATATTTTTTAAGTCATCACTGCCAGATTGTTTGAGTTTCTCCTCTCGTTCTATTTCTTTCATTATGTTACTCCCTTGTTTATACTTCAAAGTACTGTATTATGAAGTTTCTTTTCAATAAAGGTATTTTTTCTCTAAATATAAAAAGAACGACTTAATAAGAGGGTGTAACATGTTAATTTGTTTTAAACTAATAGTATAATTATCTTGAATGTTATATTTAAAACCAAGAATAAAAAATGTTCTTTGCAGTTTAGAATTACCGCATTTATTAAGTATGAATCTATTATGCGGAGAACCTCATCGTTATTAAGTCAAGTTCCAAACGAATGCAAGATTTTTTTTTATCATAAATTATTCTTACCTTGCATCTTGCTAGATGTTGCTGTAGAGACTTTTTACACAAGTATTCTTTTCTGCATCTTTCACATTTCAACAACTTATCCCTGTGATCTTTAAGGACATGAATGCGTCGTTGAATGGATGTTTTGTAACATTTCTCGCAATGAGAACACTTCTTACTGTTCTCACATGTCTTCACATGACGATCGAGGTTGTCTTTCCGATTTATTTCTTTTCCACAAAAATTACATTTCAGTTTCACTTTGTTTGAATGTATGTTTAAATGACGTTTTCTTGCGAATTCACTCGTAAACTTCTTGTCACAGTACGGACAAGCATACTCCATGGCAGCCAAGTATTATCAATAACATGTGTTTTCCGAATTTATATACATGTAAATACGTTCGTTATATATAACCAAACAATTCTGTATCATTAGATCCTCTTCTTATGTGCTTCTGCTCAGTAAATACTTTGAATTACACATATATATATTATAAGTAATGATAACGGAAACTGAAGGTTAACATATCCTTGTTTGTGTAATACCTTATAATGCAGTACCGGAATATCTTTATGTAGGAAACTGAAAACGGAGAAAAGAAATTGATTTGTAAATACAAATCCTTAGACATATTTTTAAAAATTAAACACAATTATGAATGAAGTCAGTTCCCATTTGATTTCCCTTTGTCCGATTGTAAGTTAATTAGTATATACTACTGTCCAGTGTTAAACTCTCGCCGGTTTTTCGTCCACCAGTTTTCCCAAGGTAATTTCACAACTACGTAGATAAAAACAATCGTCAATTTGACAGTTCGTTGCATTTCTCATAATGACAGAGTTAAATTCAATCAATGATTGTTTATAGTGTTGTTTGATATCGCTCCCATTCCGACTTCTCCGTGTCTCTTTTTATTTCTTCTCTTAAGTTTATTAAATGACTAGTTCTTGAACAATTAGAGGTTTCATTTTCAACTTGTTTATCATCTTTCAAGGTTTGGTTATAAAACTTGTGTCTTGACTCAGGCCACATGTTTAAAATTTCTCGTCTCATTTGTATGTACTGGACATACACGAACTACTTTGATGAATCAAAACAGTAAATATACGTCTTATTTCAATAATTGACACACTTTAGGATCTTAATACATTATTGACATAGTCTTTAAGTTTCAACCCATCATAACATTAAAAGAAATACAATATATTCATAGGACTGAACGTTTGTGTATTAGCTAATCATAAGTAAAAATCATCCGGGTTTGCTTCCCTAGAATTACATAGTCATTATTAGCATCCGGATTTACTTTGTACTTCCGCCTTTAAAGCCCACCTCTCCACCTCAAATCAGTTTGCACCTCAAAGTAGCATAAAAACAATCACTCTCTACTACTCTTCTTGGCAGAAGTATTCGTAACGTAAACTCGCCCAAACGTGAAAAACCTATTTCGTGTGTGTGTGTGGGGGGGGGGGGGGGGTAGTCGTTAACTTCTAATTCCAGAGGGGTGGGGGTGGGGTCCGGACCACCTCCGCCTCCTCTAGATTCGCGCATGATAAGGTTGTTTGTTGTATACATGTAGATCTATGTACTCAGTTCTAAAGTCCTTCAGTTCATGGTTTAATACATACACGGAATATATTTTTTGAAAGAAAAATCGTTATTAATATTTTCAACAGTGATTTGAAACAAACTACTACAATCCCATTATGACCAGGACTGATACGGAAACATCCAGCTTGATCAGGCACAACATTTTATGTGGCATATATACATGTACAATGGCATTAATTCAATTATTATGGACTCTAAAAAAAGCATACTGCTTATTTTCAATTGTTTGAGATGTGTGCAGGAAATATTCAATAAAAGGACGGCTGGACTGTCTGTCCCCTTTTATAAACCCGTTATACGTCGGCGATGTGTATTGCAGTTGACCGACTTTAGCGTGGGAGAGAAGCGATCTCGGTTACTTCCTTTGATGTGGTAACAATGTGACGTAGTATTTAAACTTCTCGACAGGAAAAGCGTCAGCACGTCACAACAGTGAAATCCTTTAGGTCTAATGCAATTTGCTCTATGTGGTTTTTGGAGACCAGGTCTTCCAACAATCTATTGGAATTCTAATGGGTACCAATTGCGCCCCGTTATTAGCAGACTTATTTTTGTATTCATATGAAGCAGAATTTGTTCAAAATATTGTACGTGAAAAGAAGAAAACACCTGCTGTGGCCTTCAACTCGACATTTAGATATATCTACGACGTATTGTCAATTAATAATGATTATTTCCATTCTTATGTCGACACGATATATCCCGCTGAGCTTGAAATAAAAGATACCACAGAGTCTGACACATCTGTTTCATATTTGGATATTTTACTAGAAAAAGATGTAATGGATGTTTTTCATACTAATTGTTAGGCCATTATTTACACACTGAATTGTCGACTGATTTTTCCGTTATTACCCGATCATGACAAGGAGCACACGGCGGGTGTGACCGGTCGGCAGGGGATGCTCACTCCTCCATGGCACCTGATCCCACCTCTGATAATTTAGAGGTCCGTGTTTGCTCTGCTCTAAAATTTGTATTGTTGAATGGACTTTTGAGCTTGAATACTGTTCGTTATCTCCATACATTTCATTTTAGATGTAATTAAATAGTAAAAAGAGATTATAAACAGCATATCCAGTTACATGTATCAACATCATTTGAATTCAATGCAACAGTCTAATCTATCCTGTTATACGCCCCAAGTGTTCATAAATACAATATATTCACAATGTTCTGGTATTATAAAGTTCATATTTTAAAGTCCATACTGATCTTAAGCAAGACAATAAGCCCGTCACATGCACACATGCTAGAGACTTGAATTTGGATATTTTACATGTTCTCTTAGTTTTATGCCTTCATCAAATGACAAGAGAAGTATCTGCACAATTCCGCTTTGCTACATTTTTCAAGGAAATATAATATACATGAGTGCATTTTTTAACTAGATCTAATGTGAGACTCCTCGAACTTGCTAGAAATTTGATCCGATGACCATTTGGACAATGATATAAACCATCCAAAGTATATAGTTTGTCACTTGAGCATCTGACTACATATCCTTATTAAACATCATACATGCACAGCAGAAAATCATAGATTACAGCCTACAAAGAATGGAGACGAGCTTGAATCTTATGCTGAAAGAAATCTTTGAGGTTTCCTTGTTTTATTTGAAAGAAAATCTAGAGAGGAGATTCATTTCACATCTGAATGAAGTCAAACCATTCTATCCTTTTACTCATTGCTGGATTTTGTGTTTCTAGGGGTTTTTGCAATGAATACAAATATGACCGAACCGAATGAAGACGTTCTTTGACTAAATATTTCAAACTTATCTTTTCCAATTCTCTTCACACTTGCAAAGTTTAATGCAGAGTGGACTGCAGGCTCCATAATATCCAGAAATAAGAGGTCATAGCTTAATTTTTCAAAGGGATTGCTAGGCATTGATCAAACAAGAGATCAAACACCTGTAACATACAAGGTAGGTACACTTGGAATTTGATATTGATGACATTTTATTCTGTGGGGCCATCATGAAACTCCTGTATTAATCTCTGGTCCAGCTACCTTCCATCATAGAAGAACTGATTGTTCAGTGGTAAGGAAAACAGTTTCTTTGTTATCCTTGATATATGCATTCATAAAAGTTTGTATCTGATCAATGGGAAAACAGAGAACACCCTCTTTGTATCCCTTTCTTCGTGATTTACTTTAGGGTGTTTTGAGGTGTCGCTATGATGAACAGGAATGCAACAACAGATTGCAAGCTCGACAAGAGCTGGAAATAATCGAAGCTTAGAATGAAAGTCAATGCACACAAAGGTACTAAAATGGGGATAGGGTTGATCCCTTTCTTTGCAAGACATTTTGAACTCCAGAATTTTATTTTCAGTTTCCGTGAATATCATTCAATAGCAGTCATTAGCTGAAGTATGAAATATGAAGATTTTGAACAGTAATCAAGCTCAAATATCCAAGTGAATGTTACAAATTTGGAGCAGTCAGCAAACACGGACCTCTAAAACTATCAGAGTTGGGGACAAGTGCCATGGAGGAGTAAGCATCCCCTGTAGATCGGTCACGTTCGTTGTGTGCTCCTCGTCTTGATGGGTAAACGAAACTTTCCGTAGACAATTCAGTGACTGTGTGAAATAATGGATTAACAACATGTAAAACTTTGATCCCTTCTCGTGGCCCAAACTTGGGGTCATGATTTGAACAAAATTGAATCTGCACTACCTAAGGATGCTAGCATATCTTTTGCATAAACCAAAGCCTTGCTGCTCTTGAGAGGAAGAATTTTAAAGTTTTCCCCCAGATATTCATACTGCAAAAACTTAAATCCCCTTTGTGGTCCACCTAAACCACCAGGGACCATCATTTAAACAAAGGACTATTTATGATAAGAGTCAATTTTGGCCCCCCAAAATCAACATTTTAGAATGTGATTCAAATATGTATAATTGTTTTTTATTTTGTAGAATACATTATATTATAGATATTTCCAATACATTTTTCAATTTATATGCACTCACAGGCTGTAAATGACGTCAGAAATGATGCTTTTTTTGCAATCCAATCAAAATAAGACAATGTGCCTTTTTGTTGACGCTTTATTTATGGGAGACATAGAGCACAGCTTTGAACATGCAAAATTTTTCTGTCAGTAGTCTTGGATAGATACATCTTTAGTAAAAATATAAAGTTTGTTCATGTCTGCGCTCAATATTTTCTGGAAGAAATTCTGCTTGAAAATAAGCAGTTTTATACAAAATATGCTAAAATGGCGGGAAAAGGTTAACTTTGTGATCTCTTTTTTCTAAATTTAATGGCATTTTGATCAAATTGATAATTACGAATAAAGGTCACGTGTATAGCTGTGCAAAGTAAAGCTATATATAAAGTAAAATTAAGATAATCATTTTAAGGGGCCATTTGAGACACTTATCAATCAGATATCATATATCATAAATCAATCAATGATTTTTGAGAAGTTTTTTATTGCTCAGTTATCTCCCCTTGAACAGAGGAAGTGTCACTGAAGTAAAACAATATGTACTCAAGGATGGCATCGTCATGCCATGCTTTCAGTTTAATTAGACCAGAAATTCGGCAGAATATAAAAAAATGAAAAATTAAAGACGACAACGACAGTTATTAACGTACAAAATATCTCGCTTGAGCCTTAAGCTCAGTTGAGCTAAAAAGTTATCTGCACATATACAGATATATTTATAAACTTTTTAATCCAGTAGCTACTATAGTTCTACAGAAGTGTGCTTATAAATGTGGCATATGAGAGCCATTTTGAAAAATGGCAGCCAAAATTGTTTATGATTGTCCAATGAAGTGGCCCAATATCCAAAAATGTTTGTAATATATTATTCTACCAAAACACTTAATCTCACACTTTTATCACAAAATGCACAATTATTTGAAAATTTTCAGCTATGCCGCATGACTATCTGTAGATTTTCACGGTCTTACGCAGAATTTCTAGTCCTCGTGATGGCGTCATAATTGTTTATTCGTGGCGTCCGTGTTTTCCGCTCCCGTTACGATGCTCTGTTTACTTTTTTTTTTTTTTATTTTTCATTGTTTTCATCTGATCATTTTGTTCTCGTATTGTTTTGGCTTGTTCGGAAAATCGTTTTTTTTAATTTCAAATGATAGTCCTTTCCATTTTTTTTAAGTCAATGTCAAATTTTGAATACAAACTACACACTCTTCTCGAGTTTCTCTTTATTCATTTCAATGGCGTCAACTCGCAGTACTAATGCAATCACTCTGCTTCCAACACTGCTTAACTTTCGCTCTATGCGATCGAGCTTATTTAGGTCGAACACAATATCATCCAACTTTTTATTTGTACAGTAGTTTCTTCTTTGGATTCGGATGACTATGAAAGATTTTATAGAAGCAAGTATTTATGACACATCTGATTCCGATTCTTCAAATGCACAATCACTATATTCATAATTACTTTCTCCATAGAGCACTCGTTCGGCCTGTCCTATCGCTTCGATCAGTGACGCCTGCGGGTTCGGCTGAATACTGTTAACCTTGCCTTCACTTCCATTCTAACATGATTGTGACGTAGACATTTGTGATTGTGTTGTCCATTCTATAGCAATACTTATTAAAACAAATAGAATGGAAAGTTACAAGTACCCAAGAGGGAAACAAATGCATAAAACACGATTTAATTTACATGTAAATAACAAAAAAGAACGCGGAGATCTATGTTTATCCAGAAAACAATGTCTGCACAGTATCTGCTCGATTTTTACATTTTTAAATGCATGAATAATGCATATTATTTCAATACTCAAAACTCAATTTTTGCAAAACTTGAATTTAAATGACACAGTTTCACATTTGATTTAAATTTCGGAAACATAATACCCTGGAGAAGAATCCATTTTAAGATCTGTAACGTGCGGGACCCGGGCGATCTCCTTGGGCTCGTACTTGGTTAATGCCCAAGTCTTATGAGGACAATAATAAATGCAAAATATACAGATCAAAAGCAATATATACAGATATAGAGAACACTTGTCTGGTGTTAAGTTTAAGCAGTATATACAAATATAGAGGACACTTGTCTAGTGTATAATGTAAACAGTATATATCGAGATTCCTGCCACTTGGCTATACGACCGCCACTTGACTTTACAATGACTACTTGGCATATGCTTTTACCCCTTGGCTTCTACAAAGGCCACTTGCCAATACCTGCCACTTGCCTATACAAAGGCCGTCGGGGTTTTCTAGCCACTTGGTTATACACGTCAACTGGTTACGCAAGGTTTGGACAATTGACGATACAATCAAATATTTACTTATAAATCAAACACTTGTCATCAACATCAACTTACAAATGACATTCGTTTCTTGACAGAAATTCGTCTCCAGCCAACTGGATGCAAAGTTACACACACCATACCCATTGGCCATTTTGCTACTTATATAATCTTTACATCAATAAAATTAAGTGTCTTCACTGGCAAGAATCCGTTTCTGAGCATTCCTGAGCATACTTTGCTCGTCTCAACCAAACAATAATTTTTGGTTTGTTTATATATATATATATAACGTTCTTTATTGTAAAATCATTTAATCAAATAACCCGTTAATTTCACTATTTACAATGATTTCTTAATTAAAGCAATGTAGCAAAAGGGGAATAACTCTAAACCGTTTCAGATCGAAGTACCGCTAATATCAAATCCACCACCCAGAAAACAATTTGCACCATGAACATAACACTGCTGCACTTAATATTTCCGTAGAAAATGATTAAAATTGAAACGTATCTAGATTTGATTTGAGTTTGGCTCATGGCTAATCCAACACTCAGAACACAATTTCCATCTCAGCATTACACTGCTGCAGTCAATATATCCTCAAAAATTGAATTCAAATAAAACATTTCCAGATTTGATTCGAATTTGATTATCAGCTGTAGTCGGAGAAGTTCATTTTGAGGTCAAAGTTTGGCTAATATTTTCTTTTACTCATACTAGTATTCTCTGTTTCCAAATCCAAATATCACTGATTTTGTGCATCTTTTGGTTCATTAGATCTTCTGTCATATACTCTCTCCATCGGAGGAAAAAATATATGCCTTTAAAAAGCAAACCATAAACTAATTTTGAAGCATCGTGTACTTGTATAAGTAATGGATACATGTTTAAGCCGAAACGGTTTTTTCTGAAGAAAAAAAATGGACTCGATGAGGCGCCAAGCGCCGAAGCAAGTCCAATATTTTTGAGAATGATCCGTTTCAGGCTTATATCTTACTTAAAACATTTTTCGCCAAAAGACACGTGTTTTGTCCTAAAGAATGCCACTCTCTTTTTGTTTCCATTCATTTATTTATAATCACCTTCTGTGAGCCCCTGTTAAGTTTACAGTCTACTATTGCAACAATAGATATGTAACGGTCAGCATTTTTTTTTTCAAAAACCTCGCTCTGTCCAGTATTATAACACTAGACTTCAGTATGACACCCCCTAGTCTTCAATTTAAGTCATCGCAACCCTTAATCTCATTCAATTAGCAAGATGGAGTGATGTCGAGCTTTTTACGACTCAAAGTTCTTATAGAACCCCCAGCGATAAGTCCGATAATGACACCAATACTATTTTGAATGACATTCTTGATATGAAGAACTCCCATCGAAATTTTGAATTACGCGCTTCTCCGTTATTCGTAAAAAAAAAAAAAAAAAAAAAAAAAAAAAAAAAAAAAAAACACCTTCATTTTCTGACATATCGGACTTCGAGGGTGATGACTCGTCATTAATAGAGACCTCCCAGGAGATTGAAAACAGGGCGTCGACAAAGGAATGTGTTTCAAACCTCTTCAAGAGGCGAATCTAAAAAGCTTTGTCCAGTCTACGAAGTCCAAAAACACCGAAAATAAAGCAAAATGGGCTGTGAATTTATTTGATGAATGGAAAGAAAAACGAAACGAAAGTGTACAGACGACCGAAGGACTGAATTCGGCTTTTGTAGTGGGGGAACTTATGACCATGGACAATATGGCGTTAGATAAAGCGATGCAATTTTTTTATTGCTGAAGTTTATAACAAATCCGGTGGAGAATATCATCCGAACACCCTTTATGAAATTGTCATTTGTATACAATCAGCTAGCGGGAGGTCTGTTAGCTTTCTGGATGATACTTTGTTAACATGCAATCAGTGTTAGATGCAAAAATGAGAGAGTTGTCAAGAAAGGGTATCGGTATTAACCGTAAACAAGCAGACATTATTTCATCTGAACAAGAAAACGAGATGTGGGAGCGTTGGATTCTTGGAACCGATACTGCAAGAAAGTTGGTAGATACTTGGCTCTAAGTATTGGATTAAACTTTGTTCTCCGTGCCGAGCAAGAACATCGTTATCTTCGTATTGGTACCAATTCTCAGTTATCGTAACATATCTCCAAAGATGATGGAAGACGTTACCTCCAGTACACCGAGGATGTATCCAAAAGCAACACCGGAGGGTTAAATCACCGCAAAATTAAATCCATAGTCACCAGGACATATGAAAATATGGATGAACCTGAACGATGCCTTGTTAAAATTTTTAAGAAATATATCAGTTTAAGGTGAGAATATTGCTATCTGCATAATATTTCGAACCAGATTCATGTTATTTAACAAATCATGTATATTTCATGATGTATGCAGTGTTTTAAAAACTTTTCGTAAAGTTGTATATTCCTCTTTTTACGTACTTTTTATATTATTTCCATTTTTTAGACCACCTAATGGAAAATCGACAGCGTTGTATCTACGACCAAAACAGAGGGCTTCGGAAACAGTATGGTTCGACGACGTGCCTATAGGGGTTCATCAGCTTCAGCAAGTTGCCGGAAAATTGTATAAAGCAGCGGGATTTCATGGAAATTTCCAAAAAATTCCTTAAGGGCTACCGCCGCTACAAGATTGTATGAAGCCGGTATTGACGAAAAAGACGGGGCATCGCTCCAATGCGACCAGAGCGTACAAACGTACATCAACGTAGCAGACGAAGGAAGTGAGTGACGTTGTACAATCCAAAGTGAAGATTTCTTCTGAAAATGACGGGGCTGCTGCTGGAGAAAGGAATAGTGCTTCCAGAGAAGTAATTATCTTTGCTGGCGATGTGTCTGTACATGTGCGTTTGTGATTTGTTGTGATAATTTCCTTTTCTGTATTTCTATAAAAAAAAAATCATTCCAATATATTTGTTTTCGGTTTTCATCTCAGTTCGGTCTAATATTTTCCAAATCCAAAAAATTGTTAAATATTGGACTAGCTAGTAGGGCAAAATAATGGACTTGCATACTTTTAACGGGCCATTCTTAAATATACTGGATTGAAACAAACAAAAGGTTTCGTCACAAAAAATTAAATACTGGTATCCCCAAAATCCACCTGTATATGTCCATTTTTTAGATAAAGGCCTTTTCTTATTTGCATCTGGAAATACAATTGCTATTCAACAAAGTGCTGTGCACCCCTAGCTGACATGTGACTGTCCATTCTGTAAACAATGAACTTGTGTGATGTCAAAATCAGTTCGTAATATCTGATATCAATTTTGTACATTTTTATTTAATTCTCGAAACAAAGGAAATCATGTTTTAAGTAGGAGAAAAGGCCTCAAACTACCATTCTTTGAGAGAAAGAACTAATATCGGGCCTACGGCCTTTCTCCGGGTTTTTCTTTTGATTTTCTCCCATTTCTCTTCATCACCATCAAAACTTACAAAAAGACATACCACTTATTATGCAGAAAACTGTGCTACTAACGACCATACAAAAATCCCTAAAACGAAGCCTCGTCAAGTTAGTCACTTATGTTTTTGAGGAGCTCCTGAAAACACGACCGTCCACCTGAGCTGTCACTAGATATGTTATTTATTTAGAAAATGTTTTATTTGCATCACTTAGAACGTCCAAAGATACCAATCCAGGAATCCATTTTTTCGTTTGTATCATCTGCCCTTAAGACGACATACATCACACAAATTTCGATCAGAAAAACTCGTTTGCGCCATCAGCTCAAGTGAAGTAAAAATGTCCTCTGTTAAATTATATACTAGTATACATGTAATATAACTGACCTACTTACATGTAGCTTTTCATTCATTACTTTTATTCGGACCTTGACCAATTACACTTGAACTAAACTCTTAAAAGACTTGGTGTAAGGAGATACAAGTTCATTAAGTTCATACATTTATTCATTTAATTTATTCATTCAGGCACAAATGGGAATGTATAACATGAATTTAATAAAACAAGCACGACATCGAGATCTACATGTACTTATGAAAGTTAAAGGAAACAACTTTAGGTAATTCATTGTTTACACAACAGTCAAGCACTTCTTGAACTAAAACGTAAGAGCTGAAGAAATCATTCATTATGAGCTTCCTTATTGATTCAACGTAATTTTAAATTAAAGGAAAATCACCTTTATATTAATAAATAAGCAATTCAAAGAATTGTGTCCCCCGCTTTCAGTGTCCTAGTGGATGGGATGCCATTATTTAAGGCATATTTTAACTCATGTTTGTATGTCCTGTCTTGTCTATGAGGCGCCGTTTTGGTATTTACTGCCAAAAAGTGATATCACATATTCGAATAGGTGATATCACCTATTCAATTGGTGATATCACCTATTCGAATAAGTGATTTCACCTATTCAGCTCCTGAATAGGTGATATCACCTATTCGAATAGGTGATATCACCTATATGATTTGAATTGGTGATATCACCTATTCGAATAGGTGATATCACTTATTCCTTTTGAATAGGTGATATCACTTATTCGAATAGGTGATATCACCTATTCAAATCAAATAGGTGATATCACCTATTCAAATCAAATAGGTGATATCACCTATTCGAATAGGTGATATCACTTATTCGAATAGGTGATATCACTTAATCATTTTGAATAGGTGATATCACTTATTTGAAAAGGTGATATTATTAATTATTTATGAAATAACAACTGCTCCCAAGACTATAGCCTTTAATTCTCATTTACTTGCACTTTCGTTTTATAACTTACCATTCTTGCAGACAATGGATTACAGCTTCGCATTTAGTTTTAAGCACCCTAGCAGAATTTGTAGTTTGTTTTGCTCACAAATTTATCTGCCATGTATACTATAGGAAAATTCAAAGGGTCTGTAAGTCTCGTTGACTTTCACTTTCGTTTTATAACTTCCGGGTACCTGAGCGTTCTTGGAGACAATGGATTACTTCTTCGCTTTTTCAGTTGTAAGCATCGCAGTGGAGTTTTTAAACTTGTAGTTTGTTTTGATTCCCGATTGTTGCAAAGAAGAGGAGAAAAAGGATTGATAGATGCAGGTAAGTAGCGTTTAATTGCTTTATTTTTTCATTACATAACGTAAACACAAGCTATTCCGAGGGAGCCAAGATTAGCCAACATACTTAAGCCTAAAGGGAACATTAAATCGTTTTTATGCTAAAATCGTCTGTATTCAAAAGGTACGCTTATCTACAGATTGGTTTTATAAATTTAAAGCATTGATTTAGCTTACAGTGGTATAATTTGGAGTATTGGACAGGTATACCTGAGATTGGGATATAGAATGCGATGTCATTGAAAGCAAATAAAAAAATAGATGTACCCAAATGCATCGACCATGGGAATACAAAATTGAATACCACGTCGATAACATATGATCCTTGTAGAAAACACATTCTTTTTCTTTTTTTTAAGTTAATTACTAGAATAAATAAAAATGGTCAGCTCATTCTGTAGGCTACCCTGTCTATTCAGAAATAAAAATGGTCACAAACACTCAAAAAATATTCATTTTTTATTCTACAAAGAAGAAGGCATTTTTTTCATTTACACATAAAAACTGTATTAGCTGCTAAGTTTCATGCCCCCCCCCCCCTTTTTCCAATACTTCTACAATTATGAGACAGACTTTTTTTTTCTTGAAATAGGCATTTTTCTCCATTTGTCATTATAAATTACAGGGCTGCACAAGGTACTGAAAAAAGGGACAGTGCTTTGAGTGAACGTGTTATCCATGTATCTGCAAATGAAGCAGATCCCCCATTTATTATACTCATGAAGAGTGTGACAACTTCCAACTTCCAAGTTGTTAATGACGGAACTCCATTTAAATCAGGTACAAGTTAAAGTTTAGGCTGAACAATTCTTTATTACAATATTCAAAACTTAATAATTCAGGATCAAGTTCACACAAGCCCACATTCCATGGTTACTTACAGCACCATTATGCTAGATAAATTTGTTATACACTTTCATGTTAAATAGTCAAATTTGATTGGCTTAAAAAACATTTGTTAACAAGTGCTATTACCATACTGCATGCCGAACATTACATCCTAATGGTTGAAAATGCATGACTACGGGTAACAGTATATACAGTAATAAAAAATGTTAACTGTGCAGAATGTTTGCACGTTCGTTTCACCTTGATGTTTTCTTTAAAATGCATTCTATAACAAGAAAAATATTACCTGTTTATTTTGGGTGATGTGAAATTCTTACCCCGTAAAAACCATTGCTGACCGAGGCGAAGATAGCGATGGTTTTTGTGGTATAACAATTTCACGTTATCCTACTAAACATGTAATATTTTTATGTTATATGTACTTCTATTTGTAAATGTTAATGAAAAACATAAATGTTTATAAATTAGTAAAATCAATTTAATACACTATAAATACACAAAAGGACAAATTTGTACATAATTCTCTATGATTAGGTTAATTAGTTTATATAAAGGATGTAAATGGGCATGATATATCATTGTCAATATTCAAGAAAGTGTTCACTGTTTTTCTTGTAGATGCTCCTTTCCATCTGATGTTTTCCAGAATTTTGTGAAAAGTTTTCTTAAAAATGGCACCATTCAACTACAAATACTATGCCATTGGAACTGTGATATCAATCAACTGCTTATGACACTGTTAATTGGCAGAGAATTTTTTTTTTATTTGGGACAAGCAATCTGTTTCAAACATTTTACACCAGTCCTGCAAATTGGTACATGTACTTCATGAAATGCTTGAAGGATGCCAAAGGCTACTGAAATTCCAAGCGAGATGAAATTCAAAAGGATTGATACAAAAGTCATATGAAGTTTTCTGTTCTTAGTGATGAGTGTTTTTCAGGATGCCCTCTGATATCATAGGTACAACTGGTCACTGTCCTTTGTTAGTTACACATGCAGACAACTTATAAGTAGCTCGAAGTGATGCTTTATTGTTTTCCTCAGATTTATAACCTGGATTGATCTCTGATGCAGTAATTTAAAGCCATGTCTTTTCATTGTCACAAAGTACTGAAATATTTTTTGTTTGTATGTTGTTTAACGTCCCTCTCGAGAATTTTTCACTCATATGGAGATGCCACCACTTGCCGGTGGAGAGCTGCAAATTTTGTCCTATACTCGGCACTTACGGCCATTGAGCAGTGAGGGATCTTTTTCCTGCCACCACCTACTGCAACACGGGACCTCGGTTTATACGGTCTCATCCGAAGGACTGGTCTCCACGTCCCACAGTGGGATTCGAACCCGCGACGTAAGGATCAACTCCTTACGCCGCGACTCTAGAGCAGACGCTCTAACCACTGCACCACACAGGCGACAAGTACTGAAATAAAAATAATTTTGATTAAATTATTTTTTTAATTCAAAACATCATTAAATTTTTATGCTACAGAAATTCAAATTAATTACATTGTATCTATTAGTAAATAGAAATCTTTAACTGATTAGCAAGCCTTTGCATTGTCAGATCCTTTTCTGAAAGGGCCATTTACCTTTTACAATGTCAGGACAGGTGAGGCAACTGGCTGGCCTTCATGCTGGAAGTGTGTGTTAACTCTGTAATCTTTTTAAACAAAACCATCCAGTGATGTCCTAAGATTGCCAGATGAGCAGACAGATACCTGTATTTAAGAAAGATTCTGTAACATGACATAGAATTTTTGCACAGCTTGACACACAACTGATGGTAACTTAGGTGCCTGCAAAATAATAAATCTGGCACATATTTATTTATTTGATACAAATCAGAACAAAATTTGTCCTTTATTTACAGAACAAATTATTTTCATTATAAAGAAAAGAGAAATGCATATGTACTGTGTTAATACACATAACCTGTATTATTGGATATTTTCAACCCATTCTAATTTTTAAAATATTCACTCTTTCACCCTTGAAAACAATTTTGCCCTTTTAAAATTTGATCAGACACATTTGTGTTTAAAAGATATATGCTGCCTTCTTCGAATTTGTCCCGTTTTAAATTCACCTACTTGTAAGGAGGGCAGAATGAGAAAAATAAAACTTAACTGGGGCGAAAAATTTCCAGAACAAAGTACCATTACTTGCCTGCCTGTTGTACTATAACTCCTCCAGCCTTACATTGCTTTCATGCGATACCCCCCAGTGGATTGATGCTCTCTTTTTCAAATTATATGCACTTTCTAAAAAAAAAATGAATTTGTCAATTTATAAAATTTAGTATAACAAGTTAATAAAGACTGTAAAACAATGTTAACAACATTTATATGCAAATGAACCTTTGTACAAATCACTTATAAATGATTGACAACTTGTATGGAATATATCGAATACCCTTAATTTTGACATTTGGAAACTCAGCGTTAAGGCCAAACAAAAAAAAAATAGGGTAGGTAGGGATTTTTTTTTTTTTTTTTTTTTTTTTTTTTTTTTTTTTTTTTTTTTAGATATGTTGGATATGTTTTCTCTTAAGCATATGGATTAGATATGTGCTTTAATGTGTGAATAAAATGTCTTGGGTATTTAAACAGTTGTTTGCTGATTCTATTCATTCGAGTTCATACTCATCTAGAAAATACAATGTTTGAAGAAAATCAGCATGAGCAAATTGAATTATTTAACTGTTATTTGGATATTATATTTTCTTTTTTTAGAATGTTAAGTTTTTACGAAGATGATAAGTGCTGTCCTTGTTTTTAAAGGATGATATTAATTTCAGAATTGTATATTATAAGAAAAATTAATGGATATCTTAAGCATTATACATTAAATCTTAAATATAGATCATGATTTCTCCATCGGAATCTGCTACGGAAGTCTTTATACAGGTATATAAAAAAAAATAAATCTAAAATTGTACATTTTTGAATGCGAAAAAAAAACAGAAATATTTTGTGTAGAGCTGAGTATATAACTCATAACTAATAAATGTTATGTTTATTTTGAATTCAGTCTTTTCCAATTATGGTTCAGAAAAGAAATGTTTTATTTGTGGATGAACAGAGTGAAGGAGAAAATAAGTTGCATTTCGATGTGGCGTGAAATATACTAGTCAACATTGGTAGGGGGCACCCTTGTTATGAATATGAAACAAATATTTTTAAATCAAAAATAATGAAAACACAACCTTTTCTTTTTATAAAAAATAAAGTCCAAGGTGAACATCCTTTTTTTAAAATAAGTGTTTATAAATGAAATTAATTACTTTTATCCAGAATAATTCTTATTTTACTTAGTAATAAATTTTGAACGATAAACTAGAAAACGGACATACATGTAAGGGTTCTGCTAAGAGCTGTCAGAGGAAAAGAATGTGACACCTATACTTTGTACAGTAATGTTTAAAACAAAATAAATCACCTAAGCAAGATGACATAGAATGATTCAAATTTGTCAGAATTACAAATATTGAATATTATTAAAATGTTAAATCCTTTCATGAAACCTACAAATCAATTGCGTATGTAGCCCAAAAACTTTTAGAACTTTGAGTACAAAGTCTCTTTTGTTTCTATTTTCCTAATTATCTCCCCTTGTTTAAGGGTCACAACCCTAGTTTTAGTATAAACGGAAGCCCTTGGCCCAAGGATACCCTGTGACAAATTTGACAACAATTGGCCAAAGGGTTCTTGAGTTATGGCCCATATTCTAAAAAGAATACGCAAACCGCACAAATGGCCATAGCATTAGCTCTTTGGGCCTTTGGCTCAGAAGAGCTAAAAATGAACCTCTTACATTGATTTTTGGTCGATATTTTGTACAGTTTTTTTGTACAGTTTTTTGATGAACAATGTACAGTATTTTCACCCAAATTCCAGTATTTTGAGGACTGCTGTACAGTATTTGGGCCTAAACATTATCACATGTATGCAAGCAGATTTTAATGAGTGAGTTTTAAATGCATCAATTTCAGATGAGTTCAAGGTTGAGTATCATCATTGCACCAAGGTGCGACTTTTTGTGCATGCTGAGAAAAGTACACATTTAAGAAAAAGTGTGATAAAATAGCTAAATTAAGCTATTCTGAATAGCTTAATAAAGCTATATAGCTAAATCAAAAGATTGTACTGGACCTGATAAGTGCTTTCAAACATTGAACACTTAAAAAACTAGACCTACTGACATGCAACAGCTAAATTTCTGTTGATAAATGAAGCGTATTCTGAACAAATTATTTACCCAAACAAAGGTGATGTTGTCACATGATGACGTTCGTACCCATCTGACACTTACACTACTCCTCCTTAATCAGCTGGTAATAACATCATTATCCTCGAATTCAAGAAAAATCTGTTAATAAATTAGTTGGAATGATGATAACAAAACTATTCTAATCAGATACAAATGTATAATATAAGACTTCTATTTCACCCAAGAATACACAAGAAACAAGTGACATTCTCTGACTTGTTTACCTGTACTTCGATCGAATTTCTCCTCCTACTTGCTCGCACCCAAGCTTTTATGACACTCAATTTATCCATCATAAGTCGGAGAACCCTTCGGCTTTGTACAACTGCTTAAACTTTCCATATACGCTTTGTGTAAACCATAAACATGCATAACCAAATACACATCTCCATGTGTGAGGTACCCGGAAGCTAATATTATCGAAAAATCTCGCGAGTCACGTGACGAGACTTACAGACCCTAATGCAGCCCGAATTTGCTTGGTTCCAATGAAAATCTAGATAATCTTGAGGAAAGGAGTATTCATTATTTATTGTTGTAAGAAATGCAAATAGGTGATATCACCTATTCGAATTGGTGATATCATCTATTCAAATTAAATAAGTGATATCATTTATTCAAATAGGTGATATCACTTATTCGAATAGGTGATATCATCTATTCAGCACGAATAGGTGATATCACCTATTCGAATAGGTGATATCACCTATTCATTTCCAATAGGTGATATCACCTATTCAATTTGAATGAGTGATATCACTTATTCGAATAGGTGATATCACCTATTCGTATAGGTAGTATCACTTATTCGAATAGGTGATATCACTTTTTGGCAGTAAATACCAAAACGGCGCCTCATACTTGTCTGTGCTTCATATAAAACAAAATATTGAATTAATAACAGTTATGGCAAAGATTTTAGCTTCTTAAAACTACATCAAATTCAAGTTTAAGGTCTTGAGTTAAATATCTTATTTCCTATGTAGCTTGTACACGAGCTTTGATTGGTTACAAAGTCGGGTGTAAATTTCTGCACACCCGATTGAGCTGGGGTAAAAAACGTGACGTCACAATGCATGGTTTCTCTGTGATAAAAAGCAAATAACATGACGTCAAGATGCATTGTAGGACTTAGTAAATCTTATCGATAGCTTGAAACACAGTTGATTAGACTTGATTACAAAGAATTTATTTGGGTACATAGGAAATAAGTTCGTTATCCAGGTCCAATCAAGGCTGCACGGGGATTTACCCTGGGTTTTATTCCATACACCCGAGGCCGAAGATAACTAATAATAATACAATCCGAAAGGGTCTTGTCACAAGTAATGCAATGTGAACAAAAATATTTTAAAAGCAGTGTACATGTATACAGTCGGACAGGTATTGAAACAGGTAATGCACATGTCAAATGTAAATGCTATATCTTCTCTCAATCAAAAGTTAACAGCAATGTAATTTTTTTGAAAATTAGGTCAAACTTCAATGTCAAGGTCATGGGGTTTAAAGTCATAGTACATTTGGAAATGCTTGTCATCGGTAATGCACGTGTCAAATATGAATGCCTTATCTTCGCTCCCTCAAAAGTAAGCAACACAGATAAAATGTTTGAAAATTAAGTCAAACTTCAAGGTCAAAAATCACAATACATTTGGAAAGGTCTTGTATTGTGTAAATTGTCACAGATAATACACATGTCAATTATAAAAGCCTAATCTCTTCTCAATCAAAAGGTATAAGCAAATTTACAATTTTTGAAAGTAGGTCACGCTTCAAAATCAAGGTGGTCAAAAACTATAGTATATTTGGAAAGGTCTTGTCACAAGTAATATACATGTGTAATATGAAATCCATATCTTTTCTCATTCAAAAGTTATAACCAACGTTAAAGTTTTTTGGACAGACTGACAGACGAATGAGATTCAATGTCTCCTCGCTTTTGCAAAAGCGGGGCACAATAAAGTATGAAAATTTATGAAACATCGTAATATTCATATTTCTTGTGTTTTCAAAAATTTCATTATGCATTTCTAGCAATATCTGAAAAATTCATTATTTAACGTTTGAAATGCATCATCATTCTTAGTACAGAACAAAGTAAAATCGGTATGCTTTATATATACACATAGGAAAAGGGGTAAATTAAGCATGGTGTAACCACGTGCAGCACATCTACAACATAAAAGAAACTAAGTTGACAACTTCATGTACTATTTTTTTCAATTTTACATCTCTTGCTCTATCAAAAGTACTGTGACAGAAAAGACAAGATGTGTTTGTGAAACACTGATTCCCCCCTATGAGAGCTTATGGTGAAGGTTAAAGTTTCTCAAATGCAAGTCAAACTCCAAGGTCAAATGTTGTTACCCAAAGACAGGATTTGTGTCAATGTATATACCTGGTAAATATAAAAGCCCAAGCACCGACCCTTCAAAGGTTATGGTCAAGGTTAATGTTTTCTATATGTGGGTCAAACTTCAAGCTCAAAGGGTCAAAATTAATCGTACACAAGGGAAGACCTTTTCATAAGAAATACACATGTAAAATATAAAAGCCCTAGCACCAATTGTTCAAAAGTTATGACGAAGGTTAAAGTTTTTCAAAACTAGGTCAAACTCCAAGGTCAAAGTCAAAAATTCAAAATTGGTGGTTTTCACAAGAAATATACCTGTGAAATTTGAAAGCTCTAGTACTAACTGTTCAAAAGTTATGGCCAAGGATAAAAGTTTTTTTTTAAAGTAGGTCAAACTCTAAGGTCAAGTTCAAAAATATTTATTTGAAGTGGTAAAAATTTTCCATTTGAATGAAACGTTTTGAGCTTTCATTTGAAAACGCCCAAGGAGGAAGTAGTTTATTGTAGAGGCAAGTGCGCAGGGAAGTATGAGCTGAGAAAGAGCCCTCGATTGTCGTAAATTTTCTCAATCGCTTCATTCGAATACCTGTAGATCAAGTATTCAATAAATACAATAGCCAATCAGACTGGTCGTCTACAAAACAACGGATAAACACGTGTTCGATTTATACACAAGTTGTCTTAACTCCAATAGCCATGACAAATACATACATGTAATTATGTACTTATTCGTACAATAGGTGAATTTTACAGAAACAGGGAGTCAATTCCCATTATCAGCAAAACTTCTGATGCTAAAGATTGTAAGATGCCTTAATACATTGCTGAGAATATTGCTTTCTCAATTCTAAAGAAACATGTCCTTATGTAACAATTGATGTTCGACAAGAAAGACCCAAACGTTCTATTACCAGTTCAATGTGCATCATTGTATTTATATCCACTGAATATTTTCTATATTTTCTTTAAAAACCACTCCCGTTCATCAATTCATGAATGCTAGTAAACTTTTATTTCCAAGGCTGTGCCCCAAGTCACACTTTCTATTAGGTCGTTAAATGGCGACCCAATTTTTTTTTTTTTTTTTTTTTTTTTTGGCCATTTCAGAATTTCTAGACGTCATCAACAGATATTTCTCTCGCCATGGTAAAAATATTTTGAGAATATCACATTAAGTATAATATATATAATATTATTACAAGAGGCTCAAGGGCCTTAACGGTCACCTGAGTATAATACAACAATTTAGAGGATCCATAGAGTATAAAATGAACTGAAGAAGATTTGTTGCCAAAAAGCAAGAAAAATAGGGTGATCAGGATCAACAAAATAATTAGTCTAGCATTCATTAACAGTTCATAAATTAGGTTCTAATCTGTTCCCCATTTATCACTATCACCATACAGTATATTAACAAACTATCAGTGCTTCTGTACTGTCTTAATTCCATGTTGAAATCTCTTACATTGGCCTCTCTTGGTCTTTGATGAACATTTAATAAGACGAGTTATTTTTGTCTAATTTTTATTTATCTGTTACTTACAAGTCCACCTGATCATTAAAACTATGAAACTACTTTTTGTATTATACAATAAAAATTCTTGCATAATTCTCTTATTCTATTAACCTTTCAAGTACATTATTTACAGTGATTAATAATCAAAAGTAAATGGCAAAGGGGAATAACTCCTCTCAGTAGATTACAAATTAATAGAGCCCTAGCCAGGACCAGAACACTTGACCAAATGGTCCAGATGTTCAAAAATCTGGTAAAAATACCCTTCCTTATTAAAACTTTTACTCTTTTTGCCTCTGATATGCCCAGGTGCAGAGGTGATTTTTAAAGAAATGCATCATTATATTATCAATAGAGCCCCCCCCCCCCCTCCCCATCGAGAAACACCAGAGTCTCTCACCCTGAGACCAAAAGTATGCTCATCATAAGTAATCATTTTGTTTATCTGCTTCACACTAAGAAGCAGACAGAATTATCTGTAATAGAATTAATGCATTTTCACTATATTACCAAGAGCCCCACCCTTACACCAGCACATCTGACCCAGGGGTCATGCAATTCACTACTCTGGAAGAAGCACTCTTGCTCATCATAACTATACACTTAGCTTCTTTGCTTTTTTAACCAGAAGCAGAAAAAGAATATTTTCAAAGAAATTTTGCTTTTTCACTGTATAATCAATAGAGCCCCCCCCCCCCCGTTTAACCAGAACCCTTGACCCTGGGGCTATGAAATTCACAACTTTGGAAGAGGTATCCTTGCGTATCATAGTAATGTACTTAGCTTGTTTAAATAATACCCAGGGGCAGAGAAGATTTTCAAAGAAATAATGCACTTTCACTATATGATCTATATAGCCCCGCCCTAGCACCAGAACCCCTGACCCTGGGGCTATGAATTTCACAACTTTTGTAGAGTTACTCTTGCTAATCATAAATATATCTTTAATTTTTTTCAATAATACCCAGGAGTAGAGAAGAAGATTTTCAAAGAAATAATGCACTTTCACTATATGATCTATATAGCCCCGCCCTAGCACCAGAACCCTTGACGCTGGGGCCATGAAATTCACAACTTTGGAAGAGGCATCCTTGCTTATCATAACAATGTACTTAGCTTGTTTAAATAATACCCAGGGGCAGAGAAGAAAATTTTCAAAGAAATAATGCACTTTTACTATATGATCTATATAGCCCCGCCCTTGCACCAGAACCCCTGACCCCGGGGCTATGAATTTCACAATTTTGGTAGAGTCACCCTTGCTTATCATAACTATGTATTCAATTTGTTTCAATAATACCCAGGAGTAGAGAAAATTTTCAAAGAAATAATGCACTTTTACTATATGATCTATATAGCCCCGCCCTTGCACCAGAACCCCTGACCCTGGGGCTATGAATTTCACAATTTTGGTAGAGTCACCCTTGCTTATCATAACTATGTATTCAATATGTTTCAATAATACCCAGGAGTAGAGAAGATTTTCAAAGAAATAATGCACTTTCACTATATGATCTATATAACCCCGCCCTAGCACCAGAACCCCTGACCCTGGGGCCATGAATTTCATAATTTTGGTAGAGGGCTCAATGCTTATTACAATTATGCCAACCGTTTGACTGCTTGGTGTCCAGGAGTAAAGAAGAAGAATTTTAAAGATTGCATTAATTTTGGTGGTTTTAGCCCCACCCCTCAGGCCCCAGGGGGGCAAGGACCATGAAATTCACAAATTTTGTTCCCCTTCACACATATATGCCATATGCTAAAATTGGCTGAAATTGGTTCAGCTGTTTCAGAGAAGAAACTGAAAATGTTCAAATGTTAACACACGACGGACGAAAACAGATAGCAATAAGTCACCCGAGTGACCCAGGTGACCTAATAAAAGCAAAGAACAAATAGTCATAAACATGTATAATATCTTTTTTAAATCAATTAAAGATTACTTATAACTGTGACTAAACAATTTGCTCGTCTGAAGAACTCACTTATCAAATATTGTTATTACATAGAACCACCAGTATGGTTGTACACAGAAGAACACAAGTTACTTTATTTTAGAATTAAAGTTAAATCTAATGAAATTGCTACAAGTTTGACTGATGTGTGTATCAGGTGGACACTTTGAGATAGGACTTTGTTAGCTGTTTGTCATGTTTACTTTATAACTACGTACCTAATCTATTAAAGACTGCTGTGAATATTACCAAAAATGACGATATGCAAAATTGCTCCATTATCTAGGTAAGGTTTTTAAAAAGTCTACGATATTTGGCAGTCGTTCTTTACAGCACTGTCTAACATTACGTTATCTCAGTCTTTGCGACGCTTTACGTAGTTTAAGGAATGTCTTCAAACATTTTCTTGATAGAGGATCTTGGAAAAAGTAATCTTGATCCCGATCAAAACAAGAAGTCTCAAGAAAACAAGAAGTCTCTGGTTTGTACTTATAGCAAAGGAAGATAAAAGTAGCACTTGGACTTAAAACTTTGCAACAGAAATAAATGGAATAATGATCCTTGGTTTAGTCTCTTTTTGTGACAAGATTTATTGCAATCAGAATAAAACTGTAGGAGGAGTCGCCTTTTTAAAGAATTTTACAGAAATTTCAATTTCAATAACCAAATGGCAAAATCAAAAAACAATAAAGACAATTATATATCTCTGTGTAGTCTACTTGTGTGCCAAGTTGTATTGAAATCAGACCAAAACTTGGAGGAGTAGCATTTTGAAAGTATTTCAAGAAAATGTCTATTGTTAGTAACCATGGCAACACCATTAATCGAAATAAAAAAACTGATGTAGAGATTTATGTTTGCCAAGTTATACTGAAATCAGATCAAAACTGTAGGAGGAGTAGCATTTGGAAAGTAATTCAAGGAAATTTCTTTTTTAGTAACCATGGAAACACGTTCATCGAAATCAAAATCCGATATTTAGAATTATATATCTTAGTGTAGTCTACTTGTGTGCCAAGTTACAAGAGTAGCATTTTGAAAGTATTTCAAGAAAATGTCTATTGTTTGTAACCATGGCAACACCATTAATCGAAATAAAAAAACTAATGTAGAGATTTATGTTTGCCAAGTTATACTGAAATCAGATCAAAACTGTAGGAGGAGTAGCATTTGGAAAGTAATTCAAGGAAATTTCTTTTTTAGTAACCATGGAAACACGTTCATCGAAATCAAAATCCGATATTTAGAATTATATATCTTAGTGTAGTCTACTTGAGTGTCAAGTTATATAGAAATCAGACCAAAACTGTAGGAGGAATAGCGTTTAGTAAGTTTTTCACACACATTTCTGTTTATAGTAACCATGGCAACATCGTTCATCATAATCAAAAACCGATATACTGAATGATGTATCTTAGAGTAGTCTACTTGTGTGCCAAATTATATTGAAACAGACCAAAACTGTAGGAGGAGTAGCGTTTAGTAAGTTTTTCACACACATTTCTATTTTTAGTAACCATGGCAACATCGTTATTGAAATCAAAAACCGATATACAGAATTATGTATCTTAGTGTAGTCTACTTATGTGCCAAGTTTCATTGAAATCAGACCAAAATTGTTGGAGGAGTGGCGTTTTTGAAAAATTGTTTACAGACGGACGGACGACGGACAACTTACTATCGGCAAAAGCGCTTCTTGTCTCTGACCAGTAGAGCTAAAAATGGACAATCGCCGTCCAAAATGTTCTCCGTCACGAAAATGCGAGTTTTAATTTCTAGTCCCAAAATTAATATTTTGGACGCAAATGCGACCATTTTTTCGCAACTTGGAGCACTGCAAGGCCATTTGTATGAAAGATTTCTTATGCATATTGCTTTTCAATCAATATTTTTAAACAATATGACGTACGTATCAATAATGCAATATTTTAGGTACTTAAACTTTCGTTTTATACCCTTATTTATAAAGACATTGTCTTTGTTAGTGCGGGATGCAGATTTTTTTTTTTACATGTAAGTGTTACATTAAGGTTTTGCAATTTAAGGAGTTCAAAACGCTTTTTAATTCCTTCAATTTCAATTTACCGCTTTGGAACTCTCTAGTCTAAGAAGGTAAGAATAACCTTGTTAACAAAATGGAAGTGAAAATTTCAGTAACATTCAAACGAGAATTTAAGTAAATATCTTTGATATTGTAGTGGACTTGAAGGTACCGGGGACGAATTGCCCTGCTGCTGCCTCTTGCCACGTGGTGCACTGCACACATTGTGTGACGTGTACCCGCATTCCTCTCTCTCTTCTACTTTGGCTGTTGTCCAGACCAGACACGCTGTAACTTCAAGTCTTGAGATTATTGTATACACATAGGCGACGGTAAGCTAATAAAGGTGCGGAATATATAATAGTGTTTTCTCTGGTCCGCCATCACAGTTATATATATACTATGTAATCTATAGAGAAACGCTATAATATATTTGGTTTTTTATTTGGATCAATCATAACAAGAGGTTAGATTACATCACTGTGTAGAAACGGACTAGGGTAAAGTGCGTTACCCTAGTCCAAGATGGCGACAGGCAAGTACGCTTCAAATTTACTCTTAAAAATATCGACCTTTTCTGTCATTGATTCGTAAATACTTTTGCGCCTATGTGTTGGGATGTTTCAGTTTTAAATGCTTAACCGAAAAACGCTCTTAAATTGCACATATTTATCGAGAAAACGAGTATTGAAGTTTTGTTTCAGATTAGGGTAAAGTTTATGAACCTTTTATTTACGACTAGGGTAAAGTTTTTTCATGACTAGGGTAAAGTTACTTGTTAAACATTTAAATCCGTATAGTTTTGACTTTGTAACTGCTTTAAACAATTGATTAAGTTGGAAAAGGGTTTGTTTTCAATATGCGATCACTGCTGCAGTCGATTAAGACGTCACACCGAATGTATTTTTTTAATTAACAATATACAGTTTGCAAACAAATTATTATGGTATGGATTTGTTTAAATTGTGTAATGAATTTAAAAACTATTAATTTCTCGTGATTTGACGTTTTATTTCGAGAACATTGTTGCGTATATTTACATGTATCTCATCAAACTCAAAATACGTCTTCCAGGAGGAGCAGAATCGCTTGAAGGAGAAAATCCAACACAGGTAATGCTTTATTGTTTGTTGAAATTTGGGGTAACTAGTTATTTAACTCCATAATATATATTATTTCAGTGTGAGTATTTAATTTTCGTTCCCATGCAGGGTGAAAATGGTCAGTGTAAGCTATGTTAAATAATTGATTTACATTGCATGGTTTTATTTTAGTTCAGTATTAGTTTTGTAGAAGTTTTGTGTTTCCTAGTTTTTCTGTTTTCCTTTTGTATTCATCATTGATGAATTTTTTTTCTGAACCTCTTTAATTGTGTTTAGTTCGTATTTTTGATTTTTTTTTTGTTTTGGGATTTTTGTTATATTTTCAACTGAAGAAAAAAAATAATTTCATAAGCACTTCCATAAATAATAAATAACGTTTGATAGCACATAACTCTATTCTTATCTGCACAATCCAATTATAGTTAAACTGTTTTTGCAAAAGTGCCCAACTTAGTTGTTTCTGGATCCGATGGAAGCATTATTGTATTTGAGCCTGGCGAAGCAAGCACCCCAAAGACCAAGACTCTTACTCACTGTAAGTATCGATTTATCGTGTACATAAATCAAGAGTATATTATTAATAATTGCAAATAGGAGAAGTTTGAGAAATCGAAGAATCGCAAAATATTTTTTTTAATTTTTGTGTGTTCTGAATGCGGAAAAACGTTTACATCCAATTCTGGACTGAGGGAGCATCAGATGAGGGAGCGTGGAGAGTTTTGCCACACTTGCAAAGTTTGTGGCCAGACGTTTATCAGCAAAGCTCGTTACACAAGCCATGCGTTGAACCACATTGGGGTAATCAAAATAAGAATATTGTATATCAAAATATAGGCATTGGAAGCAAAAATAGGGGTATATATTTTTGTTCAAGAAATTACTTTTTGAAAATAAAAAAATACAAAAGAGGCTAACTCTGTTATCAATGTATGTACATGTAATCTGAAAAAGGGGGGGGGGTATCCACACACCCTATTTTGATACCTATGTTTAATACATGTACTAGTCAGACAATAGTACATACTTGGCATCTTTCATAACAAAGAATTCTTTTTTTTGTTGTTGTTGTTTAAAAATGCGTTTATATTAAATTCTGTTTTATGTTTGTTTAGTTTTTCTTTTCTTTTTTTTTTTTGGGGGGGGGGGGGGGGTTATGATGTTTTTCTCAATTTGTTATGCCGAATGAAACAGAAACCATAATTATGAACATTTTTTCAGCAAAAGGCTCATGCATGTACCGAGGATGGATGTAGTGCATCCTACGTTCATAAAAAGAATCTGAAGTACCACATCGAAAGTCAGCACAAACAATCACAAAGAATCTGCGAGAAATGTGGAGGAGATTTCCCCCACAAAACGTGGTTTAGACCAGCACAGATCAGCCTGTGTAGAAGCGCGTCAGTATTCCTAATGTATGTGCACATATCAAACATCCTACAAGAGCAACTTAAACAGACATGTTAAAAAACAACATCAGAATTAAGTATTGTGTTTATTCTTAATATGGTATTAATAAATCAATAAAGTAATAAGTCGTTCTTGTGAATTTAAGCTGTCATGTTGTATTTCTTGGAATTATAACAATGCCGTGCATTACAATGCATTATCGATCTCATGATCAGTATAGCCAGATCGGCGATGTGCCAAGATGTTTTCTTCGTTCACTTTGTGATATGTCCTCACTCCCGTTGCACCTCTTGCAACAACGTCTGTTTGGGAAATGGTTCCAGGTTTCCTTTTGGGGTTTTGTTTCTGTCGCTGCTTTTCATCAAAAGAGTGTGCTCTGTTAAGTATATATTAAGTATTTTTTAAGATAAAAGGCATATGAATCATTATTTACGGCATTGTTTTAGGGTACTTTAAAGCCTAAATCACGGCCATATACCTTATTGTAATTGTATCCATTATGGGTACATGTACATTGACATCATCTTTCTTTGTAACAGGCATGGTAGAAAAAGTTTCATGCTTGTTTCATGCTTGTATACGCATGGACGTGCAGTAGTCATATGGAAATTCCTGTAAAATATAGAAATAGTACATCATCTTCAATATAAGGAAATATATTTCAGACTATATTTGTGTATCAGAATTTTACCTGTCATGTTTCAGACGCTGATCATTGAGAAAGCATGCCGTTGTCAATGCTGTCTCTATGTCATCGGCTCTGAGAACACCGGTTCCTGTGGGGTCTATATCCTGTAACAAAATAATGTTTCAATAGCTTGAGATAAGGCTTATAAAGATCTCACTTAATTGAAAATCATGACAAATTGAAGTTAGAAAATGAATTTCTACCTGGAAGGAGCTGAAAAATGTTTCCAAATCAAGACTGCTCAAACTTCTCTGATTGAAAATTCCAGTTTGCACCATACTGTAGAGCTGCAAGCGGCGATCAACATTTGTTAATATGCCTTCAAACTGAGCAATAGGTAAACTGTTTACATAACTGCCTGGTGGTGGAAATATCATAGGGTTATACTGTTTCAACAGAAACTCCCGCATGTCCATCAAATAAGCTATTCTCTCTTCAATTTGAATCCCTGCTGAGTCAACCGCTGCATACCAATTACGTATTAAACGACACCATTCTGCTTCACGCAGAAATCCCAGTTTCTTCATTTCCTTTTCCACTGGCTCAGAAAATGCTGTTTGTGCATACGAGTTTCTTTGCCGATCACGTAACTCCTTTACGAGTTCAAGTGAAAGGTTCGTCCTGTTTTTTCTGCTGTTTTCGGCTACCTCATGCCAAGCTGTTTTGGAAATATGCATGCCATCTAAACCATGAGCACACACTCGAGCTCGATTGTTAACCAGAATATGGTGTGGATCAAGTATTATTTGTACTTTTTGCGAGGCAATGGTCGTGGGCTGAGCATACCACTGTTTTAATGCATATCGACTTCCATTCTGTACCTGCACATAACTTACATCTTGAAAGGTCGACTTTTCATTCCAGTCTGAAAGTTCATGTCTGAAGACGTTATTACAATACAAAACTGTAATAGCTTGTTGTGGCCAGGAAGATATACCGGTATATTTCTGTGCAATGCTTTTCAGTGACATTGGAGATTTTTTTGTTGAACTCACTGCTTCAGATCCATCACCAAATTTGTCTGAAACAAGTTTGACAAGTGATGCTTTCCGTAATCCGGAAACTTTTACTTGCCTCTTGCTGGCATTAATAATTGTCTTCAGTTCTGGTACAGCAAAAGTGCGAGAAATTGATGCACCGTTTGCCATCATTTGAAGAAGATCATTTTCAACGCAATTGGTATATTTAACGCCTGTCTTTCCTACTTTTAATGCATCAAGAACAGATTCTACTGTCGAGCGCAGCTCCTGTTCATCATTTGGAATCATCTCAACATCATCTATATTGGCGTTCGACTCATCTGCTTTTTGGACAATACTTTTGGCAGCTGTTTTAATTAGCGTTAAACTGTCTGTATCCAACGCGTCTATGAGGTCGGAGGGTAGGTGTTGTAGTATCAGTGAACTAAAGTCCTCTTCATCATCTGCTGCAGGAATGGCCTTATTCTTCTTACTTTTGAAATTTACCAGTGAACTGATGTTTTTCTGTGTGAAAACTTGAACCCACTCGTCTCTAGATTCTATAGACATTCTGTTGTCATTTCTGGTGACAACAAAGTAAGTCTCGAGATCTCTTGCATTCGTGATGTTTGGGAGATTATTAATGCAAAATAGATTTCCAAGAAGTGCCTTCTTACTCTTTTTGCGTGCTCTCTGCCAAATATCTTTTTGTAACGCACAGATTGTAAGGGGATTTCCATTATCGTCCCTTGTGCATATTTCAAGAAACTGTCCATCGAAAGATACCACTTTTACTTTAAGGGCTTTGTCAGAGCATTCTCTTATAATATCGGTCAGGATTCCACGGACAGCATTCATTTGTAGACTGAAACCAGACATGTAGTATGCAACAGGAATGGCATGATGTCTCTCTGTTTCTTTGTGACTTCTGTCTAAGTCAGAAATAATGGCAACAATAACTTCTTTGGCCGGTCTTCTCATTATGTTATATGCCTCACCATGTTGCTCTTGGAGACGGTGGCACGTTTCAAGAATGTATTCAAGCGATAAACTGGTTTCTGGTTTTTCAGTGGCATGTGTATTGAATGGACTTGTTAAATCAGTATAGATTTTTTCAGAACATTTACAAGCCACGCCTCTAAGGGAGGGGAATTCAACTGTAAAAATAGAGGTGTCAGCAAACGCCTGAAGTTGAGACTTGAGTTCTTTTGCCTCCGGATCAACTCGAGTTGGTTTGGTCTTGGATTCAACTAGTAGTTTTTTGGTAAGTTTTATGATGCTGTTCCACTGGTTCCATTTCTTGCCAGTTATGAATGTTGTACTTTCGGGGTTATAGCAGATGTTGATAAATTCATCACAACTGCCCGTTTCCATCTCAGCCATAACTTGGATGGTATAATATACAGGTAATGAATAGTACACATCTGTAGTGTAGACTTTGCCAGGTCTCGGACATTTTATTTCAAAGGCAACTCGAGGGGTCCCATCAATTTCAACTCCGGTACCATCACCGCTGCTGACTGCATAGCTATCAGTGCCTTTGTCCTCTGCCAAGTCAATAGTTTTCCAGCCATCTTCACAAAAATAGATGTGTGGCAGGAAAACTGGAAGATGTTTTCCAATAAGAGTTGCTAGCCCATTGAATTCATTCTTCGACCCGTAATCAAAAAGATCCCTCTTTTCGTCTGATATTGGGATGTCTTTTCCCTCAAAAACTTTTTCGTAGTGTTGTTTTTGTTCTTTCAACGTCTTTAATCCAAACGCTGCAAACCATGTGCTTCCTGTCACGACGGCCTTCTCTCTTAAATGATGCCATTGATGTGAATGTTGCTTTATCAAGTGTGACGATTCCTTAAAATCGAGGCTGTTGTAAATTTCTTCTGAAAATTTTTTCAGACAGCAGTAATTTCTTTGATTTGAAAGATCCAGAATGCAATTGGAGCCAAACAAATACATGTCAGATGTTCCATTTATATGCGACAATATAAGGCCGATTCGATCTATGGTTTCAAGCAAAGAATGAATGCATGATGAGCATTGAATAACTTTTGTTTTCAGAAAGCTAATGGAACTGGCAAAATTGCTCGATTTCCAGTCACCGTCGACTTTTTGTAGCAGCAACTGTAATGCCTTCTTTTTCTTTATTACCAGCTCTCTAAGGTCTCGAATATTTTGACTAACAACTTGTATTATACGTAGTAGTTTCTCTTTGATAGAGTCAACAGTTTTTGGAGGCAGGCTATGTAAACCCGCATCACTATCTGAAAGTTCATTCAATTCCTTCTCTACAGTAATTATCAAATCTAGTTAATTTTCATATTTCAGCTGGCACTCTGGAAGGGTAGGTGGTTTTTCATGACCACAGAGATTTTCGTCTCCCAATTTCTTTCCAAATCCATATGCAATTTTTTTACCATCTAGAGAAATCTTGCAATCTACTTCACCGTAAGCATTGGCAAACGTTTCAATTGAATGCAGTAAGACGCCGGGCTGATCTGCATTTATCTTACTTTTTGATACATGCGTTGCCAATGTTTTCTCAGTGGGTACGGCAAAGTTGAAATTGCGTATCATCGTTTCTCCATCTAAGATTAAGTGTAAAATTACAGGTTAATCAAATCTTCTTTACGTACAATATGCACATGTAAATCACAAAATCTATATCTATATCTATCTATCTATCTATCTAATCTAATTTCTTTTGATCTGTATCAACTGTCATCGTTCCTCTAAAGAACCTTGTCGCTTTTCCACGAAACATCTTGTATACCACTGACCAGAAGTCTAAGGTTGTGTCCGAATACCGTACATTTATTAAGGAATTGCATGACAGAAGATTTCCTATGTCTAGAAGGAGATGAACTGCTATATTATGCGGATTCAATGATCCATTTGCAAGTGCGTGTAGCACAGCTTTAAAGTCATCATCCCTCCCTGACTCTTCGAACACCTTGCTTATTTTTGCATAAAGTTCTTGAAGCGTTTCATCAGCTTGATATTCTTTTTCATCATTTGTTGACATTTGTTCTTCAATTCTGTTATTTTTCATATCTTTCGAATCCGATATTTCGGGCAGAAAATTGTTTATGTCATCTGTAGATGTTTGAAAGTATATTTTTGCTGCATCTAAATCTATAGAGCATTGTTTTCCTGACTCAAATTCTTTTATTATGTCTGATACATAAATTGGGAAATGAACAGATCTGAACATAAGCTGGCCATTGTGCTCATTTAAGAATTAGCGGCGCAGTGAGAATTTTTCAGTTTTATGGTGTTTTGCGCAATGACTTATCAATTGGCTGGAAGAGTGCGTTTCTAGTTTGCAAAAATAGCATCTTAGGACAGACCCTGAAACAAGTAATAGGATATTTTACACATACACCAAGAAATTCCTGTACACGTTACCCTAATCACGCTTAAATTGTAAAAAATCTTTACCCTAGTCGTAAATTTACTTTACCCTAATCATGTCCGAAATTTCCACCTGCTTTATCGCTTTAATAAGAACAGATCATGCAAATGTTTTGAGATATTTACGTTTATATACTTGAAATATTCCAAATTAAACAAACCATCAAGTCAAATTACCCCGAAAAATGCGTAAATTTAGTGCAAAATAACCGAAGCGTACTTGCCTGTCCCCATCTTGGACTAGGGTAACGCACTTTACCCTAGTCCGTTTCTACACAGTGATTACATGTGGGTAAGCGTTAGTTTCTTTCTTTCGACTGATTTTTTTAAATTACTTTCAGAATATTAACAATGTTTTGAAATCGGAGAATTCCGGAGCAGTGAATATGAGATCTACGTATATTCAAGAGATGAATTTAATTTTTGAGAATTCATGAGGAAACGAGCTACGACGCTTCACGCGTTAGCGCTTCATGATAAATATGCAGGCGTGAAGCGTTGTAGTTCATATACTTCATGAATTCTTAAAATTTAAATTCATATCTTATATTTACATTATTTTTCTGATGACTTGCAACATATTTTTGTCATATTTAAAAAAAGAGTTTGCACTATTTTTTGACTTTAGTCACATCAGAATGGAAAAATTCTTACTCATCCCATGGTAGTTCATGAGAACATGAACTTTTTCTAATTTGCAAAGAATCTTAAGGAAAAGTATTTGGAAATGTAAATATCATTCTATTTATTTCTTATTGATTTTGTTTACACTTTCTATTGTCCTCTTTTCTATGAATGAAATTCATCTTCAAATTTTAATCAAGGACTTTTGTTCTAATCAGATCCCCTGTGAGAGTAGCCACAGAGCTGATCCTCGAAGTTTCACCTAAGGTTTAAAATCCAGTGAAATACATATAAGTACAAAACTGTGGGTTAAATATTTTGATACTGAATTAAGTAAAAACTGTGGGTCAAATATTTTGATACTGAAATAAGCAAAAACTGTGGGTCAAATATTTGGATTCTAAAATAAGTAAAAACTGTGGGTCAAATATTTTGATACTGATAGTTTAACATTCAGATATATTTTCAATGATATAATAATTAATTATGGTTGTAATGCATCATTTCGTTAGATAGAAAATATTCTTTTTGTACACACTAAAACCCATACTTGACTATCCCGATGTTGTTTATAATTTGAGGCTCTCTCTTTCTTTTAGCCAGTTAATTGTACCTCCGCTCCGAAGGAGAGGGGGTATACTTTTTACCCTCGTGTGTCTGTTCGTGACCGATTTTCTTCGCAGTTTTCTCAGCGACTACTAATCGCAGATCCTTGAAATTTCAGTACAATCTTTGTTTAGGCATGCCATATGGTGGGATTCCTTTCTGTAGAAATCCGATGTCAACTTTCTGTTTATCCGTGAATCTGTCCGGAACTGTTTGTCCGTAACAAATTTTTGTCGCAGTTTTCTCAGCAACTATTCTTCGCAGATGCTTGAAATTTAAGCATACTCTTTGTTTAGGTATCCCATTTGATGGGATTTATTTTTGTAAGAATCTGATGTCAACTTTCTGCGTCTGCCCGTACCAATTTTCTGTCACTGTTTTCTCAGCAACTATTCATTGCAGATGCTTGAAATTTTAGCACACTCTATGTTTAGGCATGCCATGTGGTTTGATTCATTTTTGTACGACTCTGATGTCAACTTCCTGTTTATCTGTGCGTCTTTCCGTACTAAATTTCCGTCATAGTTTTTTTTTTAGCAACTACTCATAAAGATGCTTGAAATTTTAGCTAACTTTTTGTTTAGGCATGCCATATGGTGGGATTCATTTTTGTACAAATCCGATATCATCTTCCTGTTTATCCTGTAGAAGTCCTGTCCTCTAGTAGATTTTTTAGTCTCTCTGTAACAAAGTCATCCAATGCAAACAGCAATGCTGCTATATGGCTGCATGCCTCACACTTCCTTCAATTTATATTTTGAAATACATTGCAGCTTAAATTGTCATGTGAAACCTTCATGTCGTTTTTACAAATATTTACAAGCCCACGGGCAAAAAATAGGATATGTTAGCAGGTAGTTATTTTTTAAAAATTCTTTTCGTTTTCAGAGTACACAGTCTCTAGGAGTTCCTGTTGCATATTCATAAAAATTATAACTTACTCATTACTGAACAGGAAGCTTTTTTACTCTAGTTCAAGTAAACAGCTTAAAAAAAATAACATTTTTTCCTGGCATAAAATCTTTTTCCCCCTCATATGTTAGGATCAGGGTTAAATTTTTGTTGGTTGGATTTGCAGAAACAGTCCAACTGTCTTTTTTTTTTTAGGTCACCTGAGTTACTGATCAGGTGACCTATTGCCATCTGTTTTCGTCCGTCGTCGGTCGTAAACTTTTGAACATTTTCAGCTTCTTCTCTGAAACCACTGAACCAATTTTGGCATATAGCATTTATGGGTGAAGGGGAACAAAAATTGTGAAAATCGTGGCTCCAGCCTATCCCCCCCCCCCCCCCCCCCGTTGCCTGAGGGTGGGGCTAAAACCACAAAAATAAATGCAATCTTTAAAAATCTTCTTTACTCCTGAACCTCAAGAAGTCAAACTGTTGGCGTGAATGTAAAAAGCATTGAACACTCTACCAAGATTGTGAAATTCATGGCCCCAGGGTCAGGGGTTCTGGTGCTAGGGCGGGGCTCTGTTAAATATATAGTAAAAATGGATTAATTCTTTGAAAATCTTCGCCTCTCCTCCTGGGTATTAATTAAACAAACTAAATGCGTAGTTATGATGAGGAAGGGTTTCTCTTCTTAAATTGTGAAAGATGTGGCGTCAGGGGTTCCGGGGGGGGGGGGGGGTTGATATATATATATATATATATATATATATATATATATATATATATATATATATATATATATATATATATATATATATATATGTATATATATGAATGTTTAGTTTAAATCAGCAAAGCATGCTCAAAGCTGGAATCTTTTTTAAAGCAGTATAAGATTGACAAAGATAATAATTTTTGTAGCAAATTATTTAATATGTAAAGAGTATGTGTATACTCATGATACTGTAGGGTACTGATTAACAATTGATGAGGTAGTGTCAGGGAAAGATATAGCCTAGACTAGTTAGTAAAGGCCTGCTCAAAGTTGTTGTATACCTTATCAGTAATCAAATGATAACAGAAAGCCAGGCTGACTAGAGGACATGTAGTTTGTGACATGTGGCGAATACCCACGTTGTATAGTCAACTGGTAACAAGCATTACCAAGTTGTTTGTATACCAAGGAGACAAGTGTTGGTACCAAGTGTTACCAAGTGGCAAGCAACTAAGTTGTTAATGTAGCCGAGAGGCATCACCTCGAGTAAATATAGAGGCATTAGAGATTTCTCTGTGTGTACTTCATTGTAGCACTAAGCAAGTGAAAACAATATATCTGTATATATATTAAATACTTACACACTAGGCAAGTGTCCATTGTATTTGTATATTTTGCATTCATTATCGTCCTCATAAGACTTGGGCACACCAAATATGATCCTAAGGCGATTGCCCAGCTCTCGCATGTTACAATTTTCCAGATTTTTAGCTCACTTTTTTAATACCTTGGCATCGATGTCGGCGTCCCAGGTTAAAGTTTTTGGAGCAGATTTCTTTTCAAGTACTTCTATGCCCTATATTAATATGAAATGCATAGAGGATGCTTCTAGTATGTTTCATTGTACCAGTCAAGGTTTCAGATGCTGTAATTTCAGTTAACGAATAACCAGGTTAATGTTTTTGGAGCAGGTTAAAATTTTTGGAGCAGATCTCATTTCCAAGTAACTATAAGCCCTATATTGACCAAACTTGCATGGATGTTACATCCTACATCTAAAGATGCACGCTACCAGACTTGCTTCGGATGCCGGATCTGACCTATATTTTCCAGATGAGTGATTAGGTTTAAATTTTTGGAGCAGATCTTATTTCCAATTTTCTATAAGCCCTACATTGACCAAACTTTCATGGATTATACATGAAAGGATGCACACTACTAGACTTGCTTCGGATGCTGGATCTGATTTGCATTTTCCTTCGGGATGAGTGACCAGGTTAAAGTTTTTTGGAGCAGATCTTATTTTCAAGTAACTATAAGCCCTATATTACCAAAACTTGTATGGATGATACATCTAAGGATGCACACTAGATTTGCTTGGGATGCTGAATCTGACCTACATTTTCTGGATGAGTGACAAAGCTAAGGTTTTTGGAGCAGATCTCATTTTTAAGTAACGATAAGACCTATGTCGACCAAACTTGCATGGATGATACAGCAAAGGATGCACACTACTGAACTTGCTTCAGATGCTGAATCTGACCTACATTTTCCGGATAAGTGGCCAGATTAAAGTTTTTGGAGCAGGACAATTACCAAGAAACTATAACGGCTATCTGACCGAAACTTGCATGGATGATGCATCATGGGATGAACACTATAACTTGCTTCAGAAGCTCTACATGTATGTAACTGCAAGCCCTATGAGACGCAAATTGCATAAATATTAAATCTAAGGAAGGACACTACTATATTAGTTTAGCTGGATTCGACATACATTTTCTGGATGAGTGACTAGCTTAAAGTTTTTAGGTAAGTCCATTCCCAAGTAACTGCATGTCCTATGAGACTAAAATTGCATAAATGTAAGCTATTGGGATGCACACTACTAGATTATTAGTATGTTGCCTTACTTAAAGACAACTTTCACTGAGGTAAGCTCTGTAATCTGTCTGATTACTTATGTTTGAAAATTCTTAGGCAACATAGCTTCATCTTTCAGTTAATTTTCCTTTATACTTCTATGGATCATTTACAGTGTTGTATTATACTTAGGTGACCGTTAAGGCCCTTGGGCCTCTTTTTTTGCTTAATTGTGATAGTTGCACAATGTATATTATTTTTTTTCTATTGAAAATACAATAATGATGCGAAATTACCAGAACAATATACATCTTATGATAAATTGTAGCACGTGCAGTTGGTATTTTACACAACTGTTGTGTTTGATTTGATCAGAGTAAGTTAACCAGACTTGTTTTGATGCTGGATCTGATGTACATCCAATGATAAAACACGTTAAAGTTTTCACAGAAGATCAATTCCCAAATAGCCTTGAAATCATATTGCGAGTAAACTTGCATGGATGATACATCTAAGGATCCACACAACCAAACATGCTTTGAATACTGGAACTATGTACATTTTCCTTATGAGCGACCAGGTTTAAGAATTAAAACAATTTACATACGTGTGTCAAAGTAACGAAAGACCTACCTAGCTAAAACAAACTTGCATAGAAGGATTAATTCACATTGCAAGACCTGCTTTGGATACTGGATTTGACCTTGATTGATGATTGAATAGTTTTTGTAAAAGGCACAAACCAAAGTGACTGCAAGTCCTACCCAGACCAAACTTGCATTGAATGTTGCATCTAGCTAGTAATGCAAATTACCAAAATATTTATTTGGTTTGAGACTTCGTCTTTCTTATAAATATATAGATAACACTCGTCGAAATGAGCTTCTTAAAGATAACATTTCATCGAAATGAGCTTCTTAATCTTTGAGTACCTATGATTTTACATGTATGAAGAAAAAAAACGAGACTGTTGCATGAAAAAAATGTAGAGATATCATATAGTATCCAAACTTATATTAGATCGGATATGATGTAGGGCTTTTTTCGCTTTTTGTTTTGTTTTTGTTTTGTTTTTGGTTTGTTTTTTAATTTAATGTCCTGAAAAATCTGGAGCTGTCGCTACGCTTTGATGTACACCTCTGTTAATGCTTGTTATACTAGATTCTTGGAAAATTTGTATATGGTGAAAAATTATATTTAAAAAATCGTTTTTAATTATATGAATTATCAATTAAAGGGATCTATTTTTAATTTACCAAACCTTAAAAGAATTATCTTTCAAAGTTTATGATTTTTACTCCACAAAATAGTTCTCTTAAAACTTTGGTAGAAAATCGTTTTAAGGGATTATGATGTTAAAAAGTGATAAATAATTATCCTTGTAATTGTAATAATAATGATTTTAATTACAGATTTTCACCGTTTTAACTTATACAAGAATCCTGCACAACGAGCACTGGCAGTAGAAATAGAGGATTTTTTTTACTGAGGAAGAGAAAAAAAAACAGAGGCTGTTATTTGCCGGTATCATTTCCCGAAGTGCATAAAAATGTAGAGGTATCAAATACAAGATATAAAATCGGGTATAAGGTGCTGATTTTCATTTCTTTCAATTTAACAGAGAACTGTCATTTTGCACGTAAGCATATGAAAAGCAAAGTAACTGCTACATATCAGGTAAGAAAACATACAAATTTAACATTACGCGAAGTCGCCCGTCACTCATCCCGAAGGAAAATGCAAATCAGATCCAGCATCTGAAGCAAGTCGAGTAGTGTGCATCCTTAGATGTATCATCCATGAAAGTTTGGTCAGTATAAGGCTCATAGAAAATTGGAAATGAGATCTGCTCCAAAAATTAAAACTTAATCACACATCTGGAAAATATAGGTCAGATCCGGCATCCGAAGCAAGTCTGGTAGCGTGCATCTTTAGATGTAACATCCATGCCAGTTTGGTCAATATAGGGCTTATAGTTACTTTATAACAATAATTCAAAGTGGAAAATTTTATTGGAAAATAGTGTTGACCATCTTCGCTCGCCAAGGGTTTCTGATACACTACTCTCCTCATAAACCCTTGGCATACGGTGCTGACAAAAGACGGGATTCTTACCAGGTACGCACAGATTGCGTCATCGACAGAAATAAAAAGCGTATTTAAAAAAAAATGTTTTTAAAGAATAATTAACAAGAAGGTATTGAGTTATGTTAATTTGTTATTTAAACATGTAAAAATGCAAATCTACATCTTCAGTATAGATTCTTAATCACATATTTTGCACGTAGCTTTAGATATTGGATGACACCATATAGCTATTCATAGAATGGCATGTTATCTTACGGATCATTGTTTACTTGCGTTTTACATTACCGATATTAAAGAGTCAAGATATATCCCGAACGCAAATAACGTCATTTACAAAAAAAACAATTGCTGATTGGTCGAACGATGTCGATAACTCCAATCACAACTTGAGAAAAAAATCCCAACTTTTTTAACACCGTATGCCAAGGGCTTATGAGGAGAGTAGCGTATCAGAAACCCTTGGCTAGCAAAGGTGAGTGTTGACATGGATAAACTTTTAAATACAGGATCAGAATATATGGCACATTTACAAGAGAATGTGCAAAATAATTTTTGAAGAGATTTTCTGAAAGCTTTTCAGGAAATTCAAGAGAAAATAGAGATAAGAAATTGGCAAGAATATGGCCTGCCAACCCTTATGGTATAACAACAATTTCAAAATTGAAAATCAAACAATATTCTACAAGTCCTGGTATGTAAAGGGAATAAAATATGTATATGATCTTTTAGATGAGAATAGTAACTTCTTATCATTAGACAACATTCAACAAAATTATGATATCAAAATTAATCATTTAACTTATACAGGCATACGACAAGCAATACTTGCAAATTTAAAGAAGTATAACTTTTGTAGAAATGGATTTATTCATCAACCAGAAATTCCATGCAATATCAAAGTCTCTGTATTAACCAAAAAAGGATCAAAGCCTATGTATGATATACTTAATAAATCAGTAATAAAACCTGTGGGTATGGGAAAATGGGCAAATTTTTTCAACTTGACAGATACAAACTGGAAAGAAATTTATTATCTGCCTTTTTTTTTACAGAATCAATCATTATATATTGACAACCAATAGTCTTATGTTTAAAATAGGTAAAATAGACTCTAACCTATGTAAATTTTGTGAAGCAGAGGAAGAAACAATATATCATTTCATTTGGCAATGTCCAGTTGTACAACAATTTCTAGATGGTTTTGTTAGACACTGTCACCAAAAAGACATTTTATTAAATCTAGATGGTAAAACTTTTATATTTGGAGATACAAGTAATACAATATCATCAAAATCTTTAAATTTGCTGCTTTTGTCAATCAAACAATATATCTACAGAGTTCGTTGTCAAAACCTCAGCCTCTCTATGGTTTTCTGAATGAATTCAAAATTATTTATAAGTCATTGAAATATACAGCCAGAGAATGCAATAAAATAAATGAGTTTAACACCTGGCAAAAATGGCACTCCATACTTTTAGACTAACATGAATAAACCCTGTCTTTAAACTAGTTTTTCTACCTCCTCTATTTATCTGTCATCTACATTCTCCTAATTTTAACTCATCCTCTCTCTCTCCCTCTCTCTCAAAAAAATGAATACTACAATGAAAAGATTGTGTTAATTTCATATGTTTTTGTTTGTATTATAGCATTGTGGAATTGAAAAAATAATTTCCTATATTCAACTAGAGGGTCATGTGCAGGTGAACATAACATAGTATTTTTTCTACAATTTTTGATCTCAGCCAATCAGCGAGCTAGGAGTTATTCAACCATATATATAGTTTATAAATAGTCCCTATATAATCTATGCAAACGCAAACAGTTCATAATAACTACATGTACATATTCACTGAATATGAAGCCGCATTCACCGGAGGGTCAGTGTGCTTTGTTACAACGCAAAATGTAATAAACTGGGATTATTACATTTCGCGTTATTACATTTTGCGTCGAGATCAACGCAGAATGTAATAACACAAAATGTAATAACACGATTTTTGGATTATTACATTTTGCGATGGGATTGACGCAAAATGTAATAATGCACTTTTTGGTTGTTACATTTTGCGTTACTTAATTTTTGCGTTGAGGACAACGCAAAATGTAATAAATAAAATATAATTATTTTTTGATATTGTGTTCATGATCAACGCGAAACATCACAAAATTGATATAAACATATAACAATGGGAAAACTGGATTTACTAAATAGACAGACAGACCTATGACTACCAGCCAAACGTTACGGCTTTTACAGACATTACTAAATCTAATTGTATATTTTTTTTTAACTCTGTTTCTAACATTTATATTGAATACTAATAAAACATTAACTTAACTTTGATTGGCATGTCTATTTTTAAACCAGTATGCATCATATATCTATCACTGACCTTCTTAATTACCAAAAATTGACCATGGGTCCATTAAAATCTCTTGATTTGCATGTACGACGTGCATGTGTACATTAGTTAGCAAATTAGAAGTGCATATGCATGTGTGTGTGTCTGGCGAGGAGAAGCGGGGGGTAGGGGTTATTTCGTATGTTGATCATTGTATTTTTATGCGCATCCAGAAACTATCCATGTTATTATTTGAAAAGAGAGAGAGAGAGAGAGATTTACTTTTGCTGGTCTGCAATGCACATAATTTTTAAAACTGTATGAAATCTTACTTGTCAAGAAACCCCCCTCCCGCTATATTTACATCTGCTAGTAAAAATAAATAGACTTCTTTTCTAAATTTCATGCATATGCCTATCAAGAAGAAACCAGAAGTCTCTGATGAGACTGTAGCTCTACTGGTTGTACTTATAAAGAAAGATAAAAGAAGCACTTGGACTTGAAACTTTGCAACAGCCATAAATAGAATTATGATCCTTGGTATAGTCTGTTTTGTGGCAAGATTTATTGCAATAAGAATAAAACTGTAGGAGGAGTAGATTTTTAAAATAATTTTACAGAAATAAATAAAACAATATATGATGAAATCAGATTTAATGTAAGAATTAGCATACATTTATTTTTCCTTTTGTTTTATTTTCTTTCCGTTTATTTTCTTCATCCACTACTCAATTGAAAATTATTCTCAACCTGGCTGACCAAAAAGTGTGTTATTACATTTTGCGTTGTTACATTTTGCTTAATCTGGACGCAAAATGTAACAACGCAAAATGTAATAATCCAAAAATTGTGTTATTACATTTTGTGTTGATCTCGACGCAAAATGTAATAATGCAAAATGTAACAATCCTAAAAAGTCTGTTTTTACATTTTGCGTTATTACATTCTGCGTTGATCTCGACGCAAAATGTAATAACGCGAAATGCAATAGTCCTGGTTTATTACAATTTGCGTTGTTATTACATTTCGCGTTGTAACAGTGCTTGCAGCGGCATTGTGACGTCACAATCAATACCTCGAACAACGTTGAAACCAATGGCTGCAACGGCCGGAGCCAGCTGTGTATCTGAGCAGGAAAAGTGTTAGGCAAGTCTATCGCAGGATTATTTTTACATTTCGATGTCTTACACACAACAAAAGGAAAACACGGAAGTTGTAAGTTGTAATCTGGAACATTTTCTTTTATTTTTTCTACGACAGGGATTTGTAAATAAAAATGGTAGGTCATGCAGCCTTCAATGTCATTTATTCCAATTATCCTGGCTATATAATTAAACAATTATGGACTCTTTCGGTGGTGAATATGGTTTGTTATTCACCAGAAAAATATCAATAATGATATTTTTCTGGTGAATAACAAACCATATTTGCCGAGGTCAATATTGATATTTTTCTGGTGAATAACAAACCATATTCAACACCGAAAGAGTCCAGAATTGTATAATATTTTAGAACACGCATAGTTAATATAAGCAGATAACCTATATGTTATTGACCTTTGGTTCCAGTGTATTTAATATTTTGAACATAATTATGATTAAGGAGGTGGTGTTTTTAATTTTGAAACTTGTGTCCGATCCAAAAAATATACAGACCTTACCGACAATGTTTTTCAAAGAAACAGTTTTTTTAGTGATTGTCATTGTGCAAGACTGTAACGTGCGCCTTCCTTTTGAATGGGGTTTTACATTGTGCTACAGCTTAATGTGAATATGTGGCTGATACTGATATTTAACTTATTCTTTAGATATCAAAATGATTCTAAAGTATAAAACTGTGGACAATACTATTAATATATGATCCTAGCAACAAGTATTTGTCTGGTATACGCTTGATTTTCAGGTCAGCTGAGTCAATTGACATTTTGCTATCGAATAGCCCTATGGAGTGGGAGAGGAGGGCGTCCTCAGGCAACCGTGTCAGTATTAGTAAACATTGCGTTCAATGCTTGAACAACCGTTTAAATACAGAATAATTCTTTTATCGATTGCACATAGCTAGCCTAATATCAGTCACGTTTGTCTGAGCATGTAGCTTATGACAAAGACAAATTGGAAAGCGAAGATCGTAAACACTTGTATTTAGGCTGTTTACAAAAATTTTAGTTTGTTTTGTCCCATTGGGAAGTCTGCGAAAACTTCTTTATGTCGCGTAACATGAGTACACGAACCATTTCCCTCCTGGGGTGCATCTCTCAGGCCACAACAATGAAGAATATTTAACAAAATTTGGCCACTGAGAAATGTTTCTACTTACAGAAAATTGCCTTTTTCAGAACCTTGATTATCAATAACTTGCATTTAAAAATTTAGAAAATGAAAAGTTGTAAACAAGAACAGCTGATTGGCTTGTTTTACCAGGTCAATATTGGTCTTGCAGAAAGACATGATAACTCAAGTAAGCTTTCCTGACATTTAATTTGATCCGCGTTACAAACAAACAGCGTGGCGCAGTGGATAGAGCGTCCGCTCTAGAGTCGCGAAGTTGATCCTTACGTCGCGGGTTCGAATCCCACTGTGGGACGTGGAGACCGGTCCTTCGGATGAGACCGTATAAACCGAGGTCCTGTGTCGCAGTAGGTGCTGGCACGAAAAAGATCACTCACTGCTCAATGGCCGTAAGTGCCGAGTATAGGACAAAATTTGCAGCTCTCCACCGGCAAGTGGTGGCGTCTCCATAGAGTGAAAAATTCTCTCGAGGGACGTTAAACAACATACAAACAAACAAGCAAAACAAACAAAAACACTAAAATTTGCATAATATTGTAATCTTCAGATTTTTTTTAATGGTTTTTGCTACATGTTTTTGTTTATATTACATAATGTGTTTAATTGTGTTTGTTATTGTCAATTATACTATATGTATTTTACTTGCTTCGTCATTTATTTATTATTAAATGACTATTTTAACTCCAACCTTGCGTTTTCATTTGTGTCAGAGCACCGCCATATCAAGTATCCATAAAAAAAATTTATTCTATAAAAACATTTATAGATACTGACATTTTTTGTTAGACTATTTAATTGCTCTCTCCTCCTTGGGAGACCCTGTTATTCCTGTCATATTAAATGCGCATGCGCACAAGATTAACATCAGTCTCCATTTTTATATTTCGCTGTCTTTATTGTATCATTGTTTCCTACTTTCTTTTGACGCCGCCCACCCCACCCCCTTATTTTTAATTAACGTATTCAGGATTGAGTTTTAGGTTGGACGTTGTCCCATCTGGTCAGAAACCAGAACACCTTATGCGATAGTAAGGTGTCCGTCTGTAAGCAATTTTTCAAAAGCCTACTCCTCCTACAGATTTTGTTTGATTTTAATATAACTTAGCACACAGGTAGATTACACTAAGACACATAATTCTGTGTACCGGTTTTTGATTTCGATAAACGATGTTGCTATGATAAGAAAATATAGAAATTTCTGTGAAATACGTACGAAATGCTACTCCGCCTACAGTTTTGGTCTGATTTTATAATAACTTGGCAATAAGTAGATTACACTAATACACATAATTCTGTATATCGGTTTCTGATTTTAATGATTGATATTGCCTTGGTTTCTTGAAATTTCTGTAAAATAGCTGAAAAACACTACTCCTCCTACATTTTGGTCTGATTTCAATATAATTTGGCACACAAGTAGAGGAGACTAAGATATATAATTCTATATACATGTATCGGTTTTTGATTTCGATGAAAAATGTTACCATGATGGTAACTAAAAATAGGAATTTCTGCGAAATACTTTCAAAATGCTACTCCTACAGTTTTGAAATGATTTCATAATAACTTGGCACACAAGCAGACAACACTAAGATACACAATTCTCTATATCAGTTTTTGATTTCGATGAACCTTGTTGCCATGGTTACTAAAAATAGAAATTTTTTTGAAATGCTTTAAAAACACTTCTCCTTCTACAGTTTTGGTCCGATTTCAATTTATCTTGGTACACAAGTAGGCTACACTAAGATACTTTACCGTCACGATAGCTCAATCGGAAGAGCGCCCGCTCCGTGATCGGAAGGTCGTGTGTTCGAATCACGGCCGCGATTGGCCTAAGTCGATAAAAAATAGGAAGTAACTGTTCCTTCGCCAAGCGATACGCACTTTGAAGTGAAAGTTGCGGGTCATTCCGATGAGACCTTAAAAACCGAGGCCGGGTGTCAAGGTAGGCGTTAACACGATAAAGAACCCTCACTGCTCAATGGCTATGAGTGCCGAGTAAAGGTCAAAATTTGAAGCCCTTCACCGGTATATGGTAAAGTCCCTATATGAGTGAAACATTCTCTAACGGGACGTAAAACAACATACAATCACTCAATCATCTAAGATACTTGATTTTAATGAACGGTGTTGTCATGGTATCTAAAATAGAAATATCTGTGAAATACTTTCAAAGCGCTACTCCTCCTACAGTTTTGGTCTGATTTCATATTTGCACAAGAATGGAAGACGGCAATCTTAAGACCACTGTTGAAAAAAAAAAGGTTTGGAAGACAATATTTACAAATTATCGCCCGTTGAGTAATTTCGGAAATAGTTGAAAAGTGTGCCTTAATTCAGTAAACGAAATACCTGGATTCCTTTGCATTACTACCAGATTATCAGAGTGCGTACAGGAGAGGATTTAATGCTGAAACTGCTCTTCTCAAACTTACTTCCGGTATACTTTGGAAAAAACAACAGGTTACAGCTGTCTTGCGACTGCTTTCGAAACTGTCTTGGTAATGTTTTATACACCAATTTCAGGGTATCATATTCAGTACTTGTTTAAAACATATCTTTCCACTAGGACAGCCGAATTCAGTCTTCGACAAATCCCGGGAGTCCGAAGCCCGGGACCTGGTAAAATTGGAAGGGGCATGTGGAAATTGCATACTTACAAGCCCGAAGGGCATGTAAATTCTGAGGCCTAAGACTCCGTATTATCAAATTAAGTAATACTAATAACATAAAATGTACTTAAAAGTCTGATTTTTCATCTAAAGTTGAGCACCAAATAAAATTTTAACGATAGTTAATTCTACCGCGATTTCCAAGGAACTCTTTTGCAAAGGAGACACAAAAAGTATACACGTTGAAAATAATACGTGACTTCCAAGGAACTCTTTTGCAAAGGATACACAAAAAGTGTACAGGTTGAAAACAATATTAATGGCGAGACAATAGATCGATAAAAATGGATTTCGGATCATTTCCTTGGCATGAAAAGGCAAATAAGAATAAAACTAGTATTAATTGTAACGGGGACCGTTACAGATGTTCCCCAAACGCTCCCCAACTTCCTTTTGGTGTCATTCCCTGTAAGCTTCATTAAATAAGGCAATCAAGTATATTGGGTTTTTTTACGCATTACACGCGCGCGCACGGGCATGCATGTACAAAATGACCGTGTCATCTTATCAACACTATGAATATATCTACATAATTTGAGTATCAAAACATTTCATCAGAAAGTATAAAAGTTACAGCTATATCAGGTATATTGGTCATTTTAGCATTGCATGCGCGCGCACGTGCATGCATCTGCATGTTGACAATGACGTCTTGTCTACATTTATAATATGTCTATATATTCTGAGTATCAAAGCATTACATCAAAAAATGTAAAAGTTATGGTTATATCAATTATATTGGTAATTTAACTTATTGCACGCTTACGCATGTGCATGCATGTGTGCGCTGACCATGTCATCTTGTCTACACTTCTAATATATCTTTATATTCTGAGTTTCAAAGCAATTCATCAAAAAATGTACAAGCTAAGTATATATCAATTGTATTGGTTACTTCAATCATTGCGCACGCGCGCACGTGCATGCATGTGCATGCTGACCATGTCATCTTGTCTACACTATAAATAAATCCTTATATTCTGAGTATCAAAGTATTTCATCAAAAGATATGAAAGTTTTGGCTATATCAAGTATGTTGGTCATTTTACTCATTGCACGCGCACGCACGTGCATGCAAGTACATACATGTGTGAGCTGATCATGTCATCTTGTGTACACTTCTAATATATATTTATATTCTGACTTTCAAAGCAATTCATCAAAAAATGTACAAGTTAAGTCTATATCAATTGTATGGATTATTTCAATCAATGCGCATGCGCGCACGTGCATGCATGCGCATTCTGACCATGTCATCTTGTCTACACTATTAATATATCCTTATATTCTGAGTATCAAAGCATTTCATCAAAAAATATAAAAGTTACAGCTATATCAAGTATATTGGTCATTTTACGCATTGCACGCGCACGCACGTGCATGCGCGTGCGCGCAAAATGACCTTCGTTCCGCAAATCTACATAACATTCCTATTAACCCTAAAAAGGTTTCACCTCAATCGGATGTGTAGTTTACGAGATCACTCACGGACAAAAAAGTACCCAGGAAGAAAAATAATAATAACTAGATGAGATCTCGTTGCGAGCAACGAGTAGGTCTTCCGTCCGATTTTTCGATAAGATGAGATATGATTTTAACCATGATCTTTGTTAAAAGATAATAATATATATAGACTTCCCTAATTAGATTTCAATCCTTTGATTTTATATACATTATCAAAGAGCTATCGATGAATTGCTTTTGGCCCCTCTGAGCCCCTAATTTGAAGGGTCAGCCCCCTGTTCTTGATATCAAATGAAAGGTCTCGAGAATTTGAAGACTTTTTGTTCAACAACTATACAGAGATTTCTTTTCGTTGTGGAGATATGCTGAATGGAAATATTTAGGGGCCACCCCTCCAAGTCCTTAATGGGGCCGTTTGACAAAAACTGAAAGGGTGCACATTGTTTAGAACATTATTCTGACCATCTTTTGTTCAGCATTGCATATCAAAATATTCCCCCTTTTCGAGATATAAAGCGTCAAAGATTTAGCATTCTGGCCCCTTGTGACCCCTTATTACCTAACATATGATCAGAATCTTATCATATATTGTTGTAAAACGTTAAGATAAACATCTTTGCTTCAGTGATGTGTTACAGATTATTGATCGTTAAAGAGTTATAGATTAAAGACTTTTGGCCCCTCTGAGCCCCTAATTTGAAGGGTCAGCCCCCTGTTCTTGATATCAAATGGAAGGTCTCGAGAATTTGAAGACTTTTTGTTCAACAACTATACAGAGATTTCTTTTCGTTGTGGAGATATGCTGAATGGAAATATTTAGGGGCCACCCCTCCAAGTCCTTAATGGGGCCGATTGACAAAAATTGAAAGGGTGCATATTGTTTAGAACATTATTCTGACCATCTTTTGTTCAGTATTGCTTATCAAAATATTCCCCCTTTTCGAGATATAAAGCGTCAAAGATTTAGCATTCTGGCCCCTTCTGACCCCTTATTACGTAACATATGATCAGAATCTTATCATATATTGTTGTAAATTGTTAAGATAAACATTTTTGCTTCAGTAATGTATAACAAAATATTGATCGTTAAAAAGTTATAGATGAAAGACTTTTGGCCCCTCTGAGCCCCTTACTTGAGGGGTCAGCCCCTTTTTCTTGATATCAAATGAAAGCACTTATCATTCTGCACAACTTTTGTTATATATGTTTTAACAAAATATTTACAGGTATAAAGATATGATAGAAAACTTGTCAAATTTTGCGAGATGCTTGTGAGCCTATTTTTCGAGCCCAGGCGAGCTTTGGCGCCTTTTGCGCTGGAAAGATATGGACGCAAAAAAGCATATCTACAATCCCTCCTCTACCTTCACTGAAAATCTCAACTCAATATCTTTATTCGTTTTGGAGTGATTACCAGGACAAGCCGACCCTCTGAAAATCAGATAATTGTCTATATCTCACGACCGGAAGTGACGTCATCAATATAAAAAATTTCCAATAAGGTTCAGATCAATATCTATCAGATCTGAAAGTTTCATGAAAATCGACCGAGTCGTTTCCGAGAACTCGCGTGCACAAAATCGGTAAGAAAAAAAAAGAATAATAATAATAATAATAATAATAGGGAAAAAGAAACCGAACGAAAACAATAAGGTCTTCCGTTGGAGACGGAAGACCTTAATAATAATAATAATAATAAGAAACAGAGTAAAAACAATATGTTCCCAAACTTCGTTTGGGGAACATAATTACTTGATAAAATTCTGGGCATGTAAATATTTGTTCGGGCTAGCATAATAAGTGGTTAAATCTGCCCAAAGGGCATGTACTGAAAAAAAGATTTGGCGAAGACTGCGAATTACATATAAATACGTCAAATCGCAACCTTCTCTGTACCACAAGGCAGTATATGCGGCCCAGTTCTCAATAGAGTTTACGTAAGTACATTACAAAATTTCATTGAAGATTATGCAATCTCGCTACTTGGTTATGCAGATGGCCACTCTGTGTATGACAGTTTTAACCCCCAAGTCCAAAGAAGATGAACATCGCGTATTACAAAATTTTGAATCTGTTCTACTGGAAATTAATGATTGGATGAATTTGAACAGACTAAAACTTAACCCAAGTAAAACAATTTATTTTGTTTGGAAGTCAACAAATGTTATCAGCGTCTTCTACCAAATCCATTAATGTGATTGGGGCAAATGTTCATGCACTTCTGTGTATTAGATATCTCGGATGTTACTTGGATGAATATTTAAGCTTCAGGAAATTTGTAAATGAAAAATGTAACAAAATTTCTTCGAATCTTTACTACATCAGATATATTCGTCAACACCTAATTGAGGACTCATGTAAACAGCTTGTACAGTCTCTTGTAATAAGCCATTTGGATTACGCCAATAGTTTACAATACGGTTTGCCGAAATGTACCATCAAACAATTACTTTATTCCAGAAACGAGCAGCAAAACTCGTATTGAAGTTGAAATCAATTGACAGTACTACAGAGGCTCTTAAAAATTTACACTGGTTACTTGTTCTCTATAGGATTAAAGTAAAAATAGAAAGTTTCGTCTTTCAGTGTCTTAATGATAGAGACAGTCCCAGGTATCTGCGAGAAATGCTGAGCATTAGATCTTCAACGTATAACATTCGCTCCATCGACGAATTAGCAAAAATTCTCACTGTCCCAGCTCAGCTTTAAAACGTAAAACATTCGCCTCCAGGTATTTTGCCATATCAGGACCTACCGTATGGAACAAGGTGCCTTCCAACATAAGAACAATCAGTGATTTTAATGTTTTTAAGACATTTGAAAGCATTTTATTATAATAGTGCATTCAAATAACTCTTTAAATTATAAATTAACTATCACTATTCAATATCGTTTTAGTAACAGTGGAAGAATTTCACATCCTTTTGTTTAACTCTTAAAATCATATAAGTTTTTTTATGTCATGTACAGCGCCTTTGATCGCATTTTACCTGTAAAATTTTGCGCTTTATAAATGTTAATAATAATAATTGATTAGTAATAAATACCCTTGCTTATTGTAACATGCGATCTCCTTGGGATCATACTTGATTATCCCAAGTCCTACAAAGATGAAAATGAATGCAAAATATAGAAATGCAATGGAACTTGCCTAATGTGTAAAGTATTCAATATATACAGATATGTTTTTTCACTTGCCTATTGCCTATTGCTAAAATTAAGTACACAAAGAGAAATCTCTAATGCCTCGAAGTGATACCTCTAAGCACAAACAACTAACTGCTTACCACTTGGTAACACTATGTACCACCACTTGCCTCTTGGCTTTACAAAGCTTGGTAATATCTGTTACTAGCACTCGTCACTTGGCTATACAATGTAGCTATTTGCCATTTCTCAAAAACTACAACATGTCCACTTCTCACCCTGCCTTTCTATGATCCCGATGATAAAGTATAAAACAACTTTATGCATTCTCTTACCAACTACACTTATATCTCCATAACTTTACCTGGCAATTGTCATAAAGGACACCTCAGTACACACATTCTGTACAATTGGGTATTTTTGCTACATGAATAATCTTTATGTTACCTTTTTATATCGCTTTACAGGAAAGAATCCGACTTTGAGCATGCATTGCTCATTTAAACCACGCATTCATTTTTTTTAAATTCTGTTTCTATACATATTAAATTTATTCTTGTATTTTTAGTCAACCAAATAACATGGAAATTAAATTATATTCAAGGATTTCTTGATAAATACAATTTAGCAAAGGGGAGTAACTCTCATTCACTTCATTTATTACACTTTAGTACTCTGTTTACCTCGTAGGTACCCAGGAGTAGAGAAGAGGTACATTTATTTATTATTATACATTTAGTCGCCCACGTGGCGCAGTGGTTAGAGCGTCTGCTCTAGAGACGCGGAGCAGGGAGTTGATCCTTACGCCGCGGGTTCGAATCCCACTGCAGGACGTGGAGATCGGTCCTTCGGATGAGACCGTATAAACCGAGGTCCCGTGTCGCAGTAGGTGCTGGGACGAAAAAGATCCCTCACTGCTCAATGGCCCATACGAACTGACCCTATAAGAAGGAACGATTACCATTTAACAGTGAACCGGTGTCGTATACTGAGACTTCCCCCGGAAGGCTGGCTATATAGTGAGACTTCCCCCCGGAAGACTGACTATATAGCCAGTCTTCCTGGGGGAAGTCTCACTATAAAGCCAGTCTTCCCCCTTCATAGCGAGACCTCCCCCTCAAATATAGTTTATACATAAATATAGTAATAGTAAATAAAATTAAATTGGTATTGTATGCTCAAATTAACTATACAGTTATACTGAATGTATGTGGTGTATCTATATTTACAAATTCTGTTTGTGCGATGTTTAAAATTGACGAATAAGTGTTATATTTGAATATACTTTAAGTAAGTTTTGCATTAAGTGCAATAATGTATCACTCTCTTATTTTTTTTAATCTGATATTTTCAGGAGAGGGCTACAATTCCACTGCATCTCCGTAATGGTGCAAATATATCTTTTAGATACGGTTGACTGCAGGCAAAATAAAATGTTTTTGCATTCAACTTATTTCCAAGAAGACGGAATTTTTATTCGCTATCAACAACATAGCCCTTTATACGCGAAAACCATGTAAAATACATCTGCGTGTTTACCGGATGTTCTCCTAAGCAGCCATGACAGTTCTCGCGTGATGTACTGAGACTTGCCCTTAAAATTTAGAATCACTTGATAAAGTATATGTCGATGTTGATAAATTTTTGTGTTGTATGATATTACTAAATATCGATAAATAAAAGCATTTCATGTGATATTTTTTTCATAAACAGCGATATTTATGCTTAAAATAAGGGAAATCCTAAATGATCCGCTCCCTAGATCCCGAATTCTCATTGGTTGTCCCAAAATAAACTCGATCAAGGTCAGTAAACATGGCGGATAAATTCAAGTTGTGATGTTGACATACGCGAAAAATAACCGATATATGGATTGTTCTGTATATATTTGGATAAATTCATGTCTACATAACTACGTTTTATGAGTTCAGGTAAGATGTGTTAATATAATAGCCACTTACTACATGATAATTTGAGCCGAAATCAGTGCGGGAGTGAATCACTCCATTACGGAGATCCTACGGAGTTGTAGCCCCCCCCCCCCCCAAAAAAAAAGGAGAGGGCCACATTGTTGCAGCTAGTTTTGCATATTTACTATTTAAAGTTAATTATTTCCTGAATTTCTGAAATATTAACGGATATTGTACTTCTAATCTGTAAAACATGTATGCCGCATACATACGTACATACCTTTTATGGAAGGAACTTTTCAACACGTGACGATGTTTTCGTCAATCTCATTCTCCAATCGATCGAATGAATCATTCAATCACAAAGCATTATGGTCTACTAAGTGTTAAAAATTCAACAGCGACATGTGGTTTTCGTTGGTTTACTGCAAAATATTTACTTGGTTACCGGAAGAAATGTACGGCTTCTTTTTACTTTATAAAACTGAAATTGAAAGATTATATTCCAAAGACACTGTTCCATGCTCACATTTAATATTGGAGTTGTTTTAGATGATTAATAGTTGCTTCAAATACCGTTCAAATGCTCTGACTTTTGCATGTACATAAAACAATTTGATGATATCTTGTACTGCTGTCTAAAAATATGTACATGTATATCACGTGAAAAAACCAGAAGTCTCTGATGAGACTGTAGCTCTACTGGTTTGTACTTAAAAGTAGCACTTGGACTTGAAACTTTGCAACAGCAATACATAGAATAATGATCCTTGGTGTAGTCTCTTTTTGTTTTATTGAGATTTTTGTATTATTAAGATTTATTGCAATCAGATTAAATCTGTAGGAGGAGTAGCCTTTTAAAAGAATTTTACAGAAATTTCAATATTAGTAACCATGACATCATTCAACAAAATCAAAAAACAATAAAGACAATTTGGTATCATAGTGTAGTCTACTTCTGTGCCAAGTTATACTGAAATCAGATCAAAACTGTAGGAGGAGTAGCATTTTGAAAGCATTTCAAGGGAATTTCTAGTTTTAGTAACAATGACAACACCATTCATCGAAATCAAAAACCGATATATAGAATTATGTATCTTAATACAGTCTACTGGTGTGCCAAGTTATAATGAAATCAGACCAAAACTGTAGGAGGAGTAGGGGTTTAAAAGAGTTTCACAGAAATTTCTATTTTTAGTAACCATGGCAACACCGTTCATCGAAATCAAAAATCGATAAACAGAATAATGTATGATAGTCTAGTCTACTTGTGTGCCAAGTTATAATGAAATCAGATCAAAACTGTAGGAGGAGTAGCGTTTTGAAAATATTTCAAGGAAATTTCTATTTTTAGTAACCATGGCAACACTGTTCAAAGAAATCAAAAACCGATACACAGATACACAGAATTATGTATCTTAGTGTAGTCTACTCGTGTGCTAAGTTATACTGAAATCAGACCAAAACTGTAGGAGGAGTAGCATTTTGAAAGTACTTCCCAGAAATCTCTATTTCTAGTAGCCATGGCAACACCGTTCATCGAAATCAAAAACTTGTGTGCCAAGTTTTATTGAATTCAGACTAAAATTGTAGGAGGAGTAGCATTTTGAAAAATTGTTTACAGACGGACAGACGGACGACGGACACCTTACTATCGCAAAAGCTCTTCTGGTCTCTGACCAGTAGAGCTAAAAAAACACACTCAATGCATTAGCGATACATGTATAGCACCTACACCTACGTCTCTTTTAACAATAGATTACGCCGATGTATTTTGTAAATGTTAGTATAGAAATGAAAGGTTATACATCATTTTCAATATTTCTTTCATTAATATCAAAGAAAAATTGAAAATGAGTTTCCAAGGGAGAATTAAAGTTGCGCTTTATTTTTAACACAACCGAGTTCGCATTGATACGTTTAGTAGCCCATATAATGCATTGCGATTCGTTCAACAGTCGGTAAAGTGAACAGATAGCTAATTAAAATGCAAATTTATGCTGACGTCAGAAAATCTAGCGCTCTCGACCTGCTTAGGTAATCTATACAAGACAGTCAGATTTTGAAGGATAATAGTACTGAAACACTTTAAAACTGATTCTATTATGATATTAATCTCATTTATGTCGGACTTCCATAGGAAAATAAAGAATACTGTAAATAATTTACATAAAACGGTTCCTATTCAATTGTAAATACATATACATCGTCGATGTTAATAAAATCCAAACCGAACACGGAAGAGGGAAACCTAACTATGGTCGTTTAGGAGGGGAAAGCTCACTTTAAAGTCATTCTCCTTCCCCCAGGGGGAAGTCTCACTATACATGTATAGCCAGACTTCTGGGGGGAAGACTCACTATATGACACCGGTGAACACACCATGTATTATGTACCGTTTACCCTATAACAATGAGTTCTGACCGACTCAAATAACCGACCCTTTATCATATGTTACACATTTATTATGTGTCTTTCACCCTATAACAAGGAATGGTGACCATTTAACATAAGGAACATACCTTGAGTCACTCAGGTGACCTATTGCTATCCGTTTTTTGTCCGTCGGCGTGTGTCGTGCGATGTGCGTTAACATTTGAACATTTTTAGCTTCTTCTCTGAAACCGCTCAACCAATACTTTCTATTTCCATTAGTGAACTCTTCAAAATTAGAGGCGCAGTTGGTCGTCTGACTGGGACAGCATGGCGTTAGGATAATACAAAACATGCCAATCTGAATCCAATTTTAAATGTTAAATGTATTTGTCATTCCAATTAGAGAATAGAAGAACTTAAAGACATATGTAAGAGATCGAGAACCCTAAATTTATCATCCATTAATAGCAAATACGACATTTCCGAGGCATGTGTATTGTATTTAGATGTACCATACGATAACTAGATACATACGATCAACAATAGATATAAACTGATATCGTTGTCATTCCTACTCTTGATGTATATAAAGTCCACAACAATAAAATAGAATACATTTCATCAAGGTGTTTCTTTTCTCATTACGTAAGATTCTGAGGAGTCCTTTGCTTTATTCTTAAACTTTTGTTCATTGGTTGTCTTCCTGACCGCTGCTTAGTTGAAAAACAAATAGCATATAACATGACAACGGAATACTAAGTATTACACAAGGGATTTAACAAACCGCCGTCCAATTAAATCGTAGTAGGCGGAGCCAATATTACTGTTTGCGTTTTTGTTTGTTTGTTTATTTGCCTTTTGAGAGGGAGAAGGAAATAATGACTTTATTTTTAATATTTTATATAAATCATACCGTAAACAATGACGACAATATCATGTCATTTTCTATTTTTTTTTTGGGGGGGGGGATCCTTCTTATGATAGTTCATTTAGCGTATACTCATTATTAAGCTCTTTCCTGTTTTTTTTTTAAAAGAAAATCAGTTGAATGATGATGCATTTCCAGAGAAATAAACATCATGATAGAATCGAGTTCTATAACAATAACTATTGAGAAACAATCCACATATATAAGTTAAAAAAAAATAAACTAATAAAAAAAAACTATATATCAAATATTATCATGTTTTTTAATGTTGAAGAAAGTCACTACTTTTTTAGATGATATAAATTTCGTTCAATCTTAAATCTCAAATTAATTATTTCGATCGGTCTTTATTTTCTGATACATATAACTTGAAATTCAGGAGATAGAGAGAGTTTGAGTCCCTTATGATCTTTGAGTCTCTTATGATCATTGCTTTAAATGTATTCTGTGGCTTTAAAAAAAGACACCGTGTCCGCTGTTGACATTTCACGAAATGCTTCGTACACCGCAACTTTCAGATTAGCTGCAAGAACATGTGCATAGCGGTCATTTTTTAGAACTGTTTTGACTTTACGGAACACAAGCTCGATTGGGTTTAGGTCCGGGGAGTATGTGGGTAAAAAAGTGTACTCAACACCAACTGTCGGTAAATAATTTTTTAGTTCCCTCTCGGCCATATTGTGATGTATGGGGGCATTGTCGACGATTAAACAGTCTCCTTGGTTGAAAACAGGCTCTCCTTCATCGGTGTAACTTTGCGCAGCCTCTGCTATAAATTGGATGTACTCTGCGCAATTAGATGCACCGTCTATGATTTTAACATATTTCATTCCACTCATGCCCACAATGGCACATACTGTAATATTCGGATGTGGGTCATATTTTATCTCAATGCAACGTGTTCCCTTTATTGAATGTCCATATGTGTTATGTCCATCTGTGAGTTTCACCTTCATTTCATCCATGAATTTTAATGAAAACGGATCCTTCTGATTTTTGTAGTTTTTAAAATTTTGTGTGTATAGTAAATTGTTTACTGTAAACCGATTTTTACTATACCTAGAAATGTTTTTGTGTGTCATATTTAAATCGTTTTTAAGAGTTCGGCATAATGTGGACGCACTGATATCTCTTGTTGAAACTGAATTTTTTAACACTTCGTCTTTCATCGATTTCAATGAAATCGAAGGTCTGACCTCCTTTAGAAAATGAATATATTCTATATCTTCCGAACTAAGCTTCTTTTTTCTGCTGTTTTTATAAATAGGATATTTAACTGAACCTTCATTGCAATACTGGTTCCATAATTTTGTAATAAATGGTGAAACTTTGAAAAATCATCAGCTTTTTTACGCAGTCCTCTTTGTAAAGAATAATCTCCTACTTTTGCGCCATGTTCTTTCAAGTAATCAACAATTGATCTCCGCATATCGAGTCCTAAACATTTTTTCCCTGCTCGTAGATTCTTCCGGCAATTTTTTTTTTTCCATTTCTAAAACTTGAGCTACATGAGAAGATTAAAAACGTATTTAAATAATGCTAGATGGGAAATACTCTCTCTCTCTCTTACCTCTGCAGTGCAGTATATTATGTCGTATTTTGTTGACTAAGTCCTTTCTAAGAAATGGAATTTTTTGTTTGCTGACTTTGCGGAAAGTACTGGTATCGTATAAGGTCAATTTAGGTCAAGGTCAAGATGCTTTATGGATGAAAGGAAATTTACCATCAATTTGATTGGTTTTTTTCCGAAGGTATGATGTAAAAATGTGCAACTATAGAAAGTAAGGAATTTTTTTAGTTACGATGGCGCTATCAAAGCCTCTAGACGACGAGGTTGAATTGAAAATTCATTACATGTATTATAATGAAAATCGTGTAACGCCGATTTCCATCGAACTGGCAGAACTTTCATCTCTCGGGTATATTGGATTAGAAGCAGTTATCCAGTCGCAAATTAAGTACATTGGCCGGATGCCTACAATACGAATGGCTTACAAGGACAGAGAGGGGGATTATACTGATCTTACACCTAACAACTTTCCAAGATTTTTGAGGACTGTGCGTAGTTCAGATGGCCCTGAAGAAATTCCTCTTGTTAATTTGAAAGTGATGGAAGGAACTTCGCCTGCTAATCGGTTGCTAAAGTCTGCTAGTGCTCGAGAATCATATGCACGAGAAACGCCTGTCATAGCACGCAAAGAACTTACTTACGACGCATGCGAAATACCGGGGGATTCTCTTGATATATTCACATACAGATCCCCTATTGAACAGACAATGCTCGACTTAAAGGAGGAAATTACTTAGACCGAGGCGCAAGTTGAGAGTGCTAAGGAACAATTTTCAAGCTTGCAGACAAAATACTGTACCATTCCTGTACAAAACTATGGAAACACGACTCGGAAACAGTGCGGTAATTGTCATTTAAGACTTGATCATACGGCACGCCAATGTCAGATCGAAAAGTGTTTAACAAGCCAACAGTGCGGAGACGTATCTAGGCACCCACAAGAAAAAACCTTGGTGGACAGCGCCAGTGACCTCATTAAGAAACTAGAAAAAAAATCTGCGGGAAAAAACCTTGGAATACGAGACAAAACTCAAGGCTGTCAATTCGGTCAAGAACTCCTTTAATCAGAGAATACGGGGGCACTTAATTAACAGTAACAAAGAAAAATATCTGCTGCAAACTTCGAATGGAACTTACGTCCCGAGGTTAGGAATCGTAAATGCCGATATCGCCAAGTTGGAAAAATATTTTCAAGGAAAAATACCGGACAATATTGAACAAATGTCGGAAACATTCCCAAGCATTATATCCTCCTTTCATTCAAGGACGGGATCCGGGCAATTCTCCTCCAGAAGAAACCTTAATCCAGCCAGACGTTTTCTGGAGAATCACCCAGCATATCCCGTTAGATTCCCTCCTGCAGCTTCCCTGGGTTCACCAGACCAACGATTTCACACGGGTAAGATCACAGATATTTTTTGACATTATGGTTTTTTTTTTTTCATTTTATTAAATAAGCCGCTTTCATATCTTAAATCTTCGATGATTATTATTTGATCAAATTAGAGATGAAAGTCTACATGTATATTCCATGTTTCAGGTATAATGTTGACATATATAAACGTTTTATTGAAAAAATAAAATTTCCTACTTTACGCAATTTAACATTTTTATTTTTTTTTTTATAGATGAAGATTTGCTTCCATCTAAAAAGAGGCAGTCACTGATGTAAAAAAATTTTCCTTTTCTTTTTTTGGGGGATACAAATAGTACAAATTAAAATTTCATGAAAATTGCACGTATTTTGTGTTTCTTCGTGTCTTTGATTTGACTCCGCCCCTCGGCCAATCAGCTTTAAAAAGGTCAGCCAATGAAGCAAGGTGTTGCTTTACGCCGATGGGAATGTTTGATTCAAACACAGCGCGAAAAAAAACACCTTGATGAAATGCATACTATTTCATTTGCATTTTGTTAGGATTTGTTCATCGACATTCAACATATTGTTTACATGTTTATGTTACGTTTGTCCCAGAAATCCCGCGAGATTTGTACATTTTCCGACTTTTTCACAAAAGAGCGCACTAAGAAGTATAACTCTTCCATAGTGGAAATGGAACGTATTTCAACCAAATTTGACAAATAACATCTATGGGTGAAGGGGAACAACATTTTGAATTTCATGGTCCCTGCCCCCCTGGGGCCTGAGGGGTGGGGCTAAAACCACCAAAATTAATGCAATCTTTTAAAATCTTCTTCTTTACTCCTGGACATCAAGCAGTCAAACTGTTGGCATGATTGTAATAAGCATTGAGCCCTCTAACAAATTGTGAAATTCATAGCCCCAGGGTCAGGGGTTCTGGTGCTAGGGTGGGGCTATATAGATCATATGGTGAAAGTGCATTATTTCTTTGAAAATCTTTTTTTCTGCCCCTGGGTATTAAATAAACAAAGTACATAGTTATCATGATCAAGAGTGCCTCTTCCAAAATTGTGAATTTCATGGCCCCAGGGTCAGGGGTTCTGGTGTTAGGGTGGGGCTCTACTGATAATATAGTGAAAATACATTAATTCATTGAAAATCTTCTCTGCTCCTGGGTATTAAATAAACTATTTAAGAACATAGTTATGGTGAACATGGCTGTCTTTTCAGAAAATATAAATTTTATGGCCCCTGGGTCAGGGGTTCAGGTGTTAGGGCGGGGCTCTATTGATTATATAGTAAAATTGCATTAATTCTTTGAAAATCTTCTTCTATGCTCTTGGGTTTTAAATAAACTAACTTAGTGCATAGTTATGATGAGCATGGTTGCCTCTTCCAAAATTGTGAATTTCATGGCCCCTGGGTCAGGGGTTCTGGTGTTAGGGCGAGCTCTGTTGATTATATAGGGAAAATGCATAAATTCTTTCAAAATTTTCTTCTCTGCTCCAGGGTATTTTTCAAACAAAGGAAGTGCATGATTATGATAAGGAAGAATGCCTCTTCCAAAATTGTGAAATTCATGGCCCCAGGGACATGTGCGTTTTTGATTCGATTTGTGGACAAATTTTAAGTACGTAGCTTACCAACGGTAATAATTAAAATATAATAGTCACCTAAGTATAATACAGCATTTTAAAGGATCCACTGAAGTATGAAAACAAGAGGCCCAAGGGCCTTAACGGTCACTTGAGTATAACACAACAATTTAGAGGATCCACAGACTCTTAGTATGATGAAGCTTTGTTGCCCAAAAGCAAGAGAAATAGGATGATCAAGATCAATGAAATTACCGTAATTAGTCTAGTAATCAGTAACAACTCGTACATTAAATTCTTATCTATCCCCCATTTAGCACTATCACCAGGCAGACATTAACAAACTATTAGTTCTTCTGTACTACTTTTAACCCCATATTGTAACCTCTCACATTGGCCTCTCTTGGTCTTTGAAGAACATTTAATAAGTTATTTTTGTCTCATTTTATTTATTTATTATTTACAAGTCTACCTGATCATTAAAACTATGAAAGTACATGTACTTTTTGTATTATACAATAAAATTTTCTGCATAATTCTCTTATTCTAATAACTTTCAAATACATTATTTACAGTGATTAATTATCAAAAGTGAATGGCAAAGGGGAATAACTTCTCTCAGTTGAATACAAATTAATGAACCCCTGGCCAGGACCAGAACACTTGACCAAATGGTCCTGATGTTCAAAAATCTGGTAAAAATATCCTTGCTTATTAAAACTTTTATTAAATTTGCCTTCAATATGCCAAGGAGCAGATAAGAATTTCAAATAAATAATGCATTTTCACTACAGATTCAACACATTCCTACCCTAACACTAAAACCCATGTCCCAGGGTCATGAAATTCACAAATTTGGTAGAGATACCCTCATCATCATAATTACATGTATGCACTTAGTTTTAGATTTTCAAAAAATCAACACATTTTCACTTTATTATCAATATACCCCCCCCCCCCCAAGCCCTGAGAAACACCAAAACCTGCGGACCACAGGTTTTAAAAAATTTGTAAGAAACACAATTGTTCATCATAACTATGCACTTTGTTTAACTGCTCAACACTATGGAGCAGACAGGATTATTTGACAGAATTAATGCATATTAACTATATATCAATTGAGCCCCACCTTACACCAGAACATCCGACTTTGGGGCCATGAAACTCAAAATTCTGGAAGAAGCACTCTTGTTCATCACAACTATACAGTTTCTTTGTTTTATAACCAGGAGCAGAAAAGAATATTTTCAACGAAATTATGCTTTTTCACTATATAATCAATATAGTCCCCCTTCCCAACCCTGGGGCCATGAATTTCACAATATAGGAAAAGGCATCTTTGTGCATTATAACCATGCACTTAGTTTGTTTAAATAATACCCAGGAGCAGGGATTTTTTACAGAATTAATGCATTTTCACTATATAAACAATAGAGCCCCGCCTTAACACCAGAACCCTTGACCCAGGGGCCATGAAATTCACAATTTTGGAAAAAGCATCCTTGTGCTTTATAACCATGCACTTAGTTTGTTTAAATAATACCCAGGAGCAGAGAATAAGATTTTAAAAGAATTAATGCACTTTCACTTTATAATCAATAGAGAACCACCCTAAAACCAGAACCCCTGACCCAGTGGCCGTGAAATTCACAATTTTGGAAAGGGAATCAATGCTTTTTATAACCATGCACTTAGTTTGTTTAAATAATACCCAGGAGCAGAGAAGAAGGTTTTCAAAGAATTAATGCATTTTCACTATATAATCAATAGAGCCCCGCCCTAACACCAGAATCCCTGACCCAGGGGCTATGAAATTCAAAATTTTGGAAAAAGAATCAATGCTTATCATAACCATGCACTTAGTTTGTTTAAATAAAACCCAGGAACAGAGGAGAAGATTTTCAAAGAATTCATGCATTTTCACTTTTTAATCAATAGAGCCCCACCCTAACACCAGAACCCCTGATAAAGGGGCCATGAAATTCACAATTTTGAAAAAGGCATCATTGCTTATCATAACCATGCACTTAGTTTGTTTAAATAATACCCAGGTTAAGAGAAGATTTTCAAAGAAATAATGTACTTTCACTATATGATCTATATAGCCCCACCCTAGCACCAGAACCCCTGTGACTCTGGAGCCATGAATTTCAATATTTGGTAGAGGGCCCAATGCTTATTACAATCATGTCAACAGTTTGACTGCTTGATATCCAGGAGTAAAGAAGAGTTTTAAAGATTGCATCAGTTTTGGTGGTTTTAACCCAAATCCTGAGGCCCCAGGGTGTCAGGGATCATGAAATTCACAATTTTTGTTCCCTTTCACCCGAAGATGCTACAGTCAAATTTGGTTGAAATTGGTTTAGCGGTTCTAGAGAAGAAGTTGAAAATGCACGACGGACGACGCACAAAAAACCGGATAGTAATAGGTCACCTGAGTGACTCAGGTGACCTAAAAAAAAAACGAAATAAACTGAAAGATGGAGATGTTGCACAAACACAAGAGAAATAGAATAATCAGGGGTCAACAGTTAATCTAGTAATCAGTAATTATAAATCATAAAGTAGATATATCAGAACGCATACATTCCCTTTTGTCACTATCATCATGTAGACTAAACAATTCAATAGTGCTTGAGAACGCGAAAAAAAACCTCACACGCTAAATGTCACGAGTAAATCTTCGCACCTTTTCCGTGGAATGTTCCACTGAAAGGATGTTTTATCTTTCATGGAATTAAATAAAGTTTGTTCTTTTAACCTGGTTTTCGAACTTTAGAATTTTTAAATATACTATTTAAAAAAAAAAAGAAGACATATTGTATAAGGGCAGGTAACACTAGGTAAATTCGAATTTGCTAATTTTTCCTTATTTTATTTTCCGGTTTATCCAATAAGTACGGAAGCCGGTTGGTGCCAGGTAGAAAAAATATTTAATCTGGCGGCCGCCAAATAATTATCTGGCGGTCGCCAGATAAATAACTGGCGGCCGCCAGATAAGTTATCTGGCGGCCGCCAGAAACTTATTTGGCGGCCGCCAGATAAAATATTTTTCTACCTGGCACCTACCGGCTTCCGTAAATAAGTGAACTAGTTCTATTAATTTTAATTAACTGTCATAAACAAATTTGCTATTCAACAATTGATGTTGAGAAGGAAAATGGAAGAAGTCCCATCAAATGCTTTATAAGGATTTAAAATGACTAAAATGATACAAACAAAAACTTCTTAAGAAGTTTTTTATTCCAACACAATAAAAGGATTTTTTTCAGACAGAGAGTATTTTTTTTAATTTATATAGACATCCACTTCACTGAGGGAAATTGTGTGCACTTTCCTTTATCATGAAAATCTTTTATCAACATTATGTTAACTTTTCTGATGTGATACATTTTGCCATACATAAGACCGTGATTACCTTTTCATTTAACTTTACAATGCACATACATATAATATAAATGTCCTTTTTGTCCGCCACTTTCGTGAAAGCGAGGGGACATTTAATCTCATTCGTCTGCCTGTCTCAAAAACTTGGTCATAACTTTCGAAAGAGAAAAGATAGGGCTTTCATATTTCACATGCACATTACCTGTGACAAGACATTTCCAAATATACTAGAAATTTTGACCCCATGAGCTTGACCTTCAAGTTTGACCTACTTTTCAAAAATTTTAACATTTCTTAACCTTGGTCAAAACTTTTGATTGATAAGATATAGGGCTTTCATATTTGACAAGTACATTGCCTGTGACAAGAACTTTCTAAGTATACCATGATTTTTTTTACCCGTGGCCTTGAAGTTTAACCTACTTTTCAGAAATATTAAAATTGGTTATTACTTTTGAATGAGAGAAGATGGAGCATTCATATTTGACATGTGCATTACCTGTGACAAAACTTCCGAACATGTAAAAAATTTTGACCCTTGTGAACTTGAAGTTTGACCTGATTTTCAAAAAAAAAAGCATTGGTGAAAACTTTTGAGTGACAAGAAGATAGGAGTTCATATTTGACAAGTGCATTACCGCTGCGATGACCTTTCCAAAAGCACTATATTTCACCCCATAACCTTGATGTTTGACCTAATTTTAAAAAATATTAAGATTGCTAATAACTTTTTAAAAGCAGAAGATAGGGCATTTATATTTAAACGTGCTTTACCTGTTTCAAGATCTTTCAGAATGCACTCTGGTTTTTGACCTCGTGACCTCGACTTCTCAGTTTAATTAACGTACAGTCTTTTGTCCCCGCGAAAGCGAGGGGGCATTAAAACCATTCGTCTATCAGTCTGTCACAAAAACTGTAACCTTGGTCATAACTTTTGAATAAGAAAAGATAGGGCTCTCATATTTCACAGGTACAGTACATTACCTGTGACAAGACCTTTCCACATATATTTTGATTCTGGACCCCATGACCTTCAATACATTATTTCCACAGAGATTTTAAGTAAAAATTATCGCAATGTAAAAAAGACAAGATTACCGCTTGGTCAATTTTGGACTGCATATAATACAACCGAACTGCGTTTTTAGCTCTACTGGTCAGAGACCAGAAGAGCTTATGCGATAGTAAGGTGTCCGTCGTCCGTCCGTCTGTCTGTCTGTCCGTCCGTCTGTAAACAATTTTTCAAAACGCTACTCCTCCTACAGATTTGATCTGATTTCATTATAACTTGGCATACAAATAGACTATACTAAGATACATAATTCTGTATATCGATTTTTGATTTCAATGAACGGTGTTGCCATGGTAACTAAAAATAGAAATTTCTGTGAAAAACTTTCAAAACGCTACTCCTCCTACAGTTTTGATCTGATTTCATTATAACTTGGCATACAAATAGACTATACTAAGATACATAATTCTGTATATCGATTTTTGATTTCAATGAACGGTGTTGCCATGGTAACTAAAAATAGAAATTTCTGTGAATACATTCAAAACGCTACTCCTCCTACAGATTTGATCTCTTTTCAATGTAACTTGGCACACAAGTAGACTACACTAAGATACATAATTCTTTATATCGGTTTTTGATTTCAATGAACGGTGTTGCCATGGTTACAAAAAATAGAAATTTCCTTGAAATACATTCAAAATGCTACTCCTCCTACATTTTTTATCTCATTTCATTATAACTTGGCACACAAGTAGACTACACAAAGATACATAATTCTATGTATCGGTTTTTGATTTCGATGAATGGTGTTGCCATGGTTACTAAAACTAGAAATTTCCTTGTTTCAAGTCCAAGTGCTACTTTTATCTTCCTTTATAAGTACAACCAGTAGAGCTACAGTCTCATCAGAGACTTCTAGTTTCCTAAATTTTCAAGCCCAAAAAGGGGGTGCGTATTTTACACCAATGCGTATTATAATCAGCCAAACACGGTAAATAAAATTTTGAAGAAAGGAAAGATTACAGAGCTTGGGCATCCCCAAATTTGCTCGATCTCGGCCATTGTGAGGATCTTTTTCTTCCAAAAACATATGAAACCAATCAAAGGAAGATTTTTACAATTTCAGGTATATCATGGAAAGTGCTATTCACCAGTGCCTTTAGAACATTCCTAAAGATGAGTATGCTGAGGTTTTCTAAGGGTACAAAGACTTTATCATGTGTAAATGTTAACAGGAAATACTTTGAGGGATTGAAAGTATTACGAATCTGCTTTACATGCTTTTCCTATTTTTAGATGACCTGTTGCATTATTTATTGAACGACCCTCGGATACATGTATTCTTGTGTGAAATTTGACGTACTTTTCAAAGATGTAATATTTTACCTTGATCATAACTTTTAATTGAGAAGAGACAGGGCTTTCATGTTTCACAAGTATATTACCTGTGACAAGACCTTTCCAAATGTACCATGAATGTTTACCCCGTAACCTTAAAGTTTGACCTACTTTTCAAACATTTTGACATTGGTTATAACTTTTGATGGAAAGAAGATAGAACATTCATTTTTGAAATATGCATTACTGTGATAAGACGATTCCAAACATACTATGATTTCTGATGCTATGACCTTGACCTTTTACCTAATTTTCACATTGGTAATAACTTTTGAATGATTAAAAAAATTGGGCGGTCATATTTAATGAGTGCATTACCTCTGTCAAGACGTTTCGCAATGTGCTATGATATTTGACCTTCAAGTTTGACTCATTTTCAAAAAAATTATCATTGCTGCTAACTTTTGAAGGAGAGACAAGGAAGAATTGTACTTGACATGTGCTTTACCTGTGACAGGACTTTTCCAAAGTATTATGACTTTTAACTCCATGACCTTGAAGTTTGACCAAATTTTCTAAAAATTTTCACATTGCTGATAACTTTTAAATAAGAGAAAATAAAGCATTTATTTGTCATGTGCATTTATTTACCTGTTTCAAACCCTTTCAGAATATATTCTGGTGTTTGATCTCGTGACCTTGAACTTTTACCAACAGTCTTTATCATTTTTTTTTACATTCCTAAGAACTTTTGAATAAGAAAAGATAGGGTTTTCATATTTGACATGTACATTCAGAAAGGTATCATCTTTTATTTCATGACATTGACCCAGAAGTTTGAAGGACACACAAACAAGACTATTACAATATGCCATAAAGAATTGCATCCCAACCACTAAGACACCGAAAGCGGGGGACCGCAATTCTTTGAATTTGCATTACTTGTTTCTCATATTTTTTTTCAAAACAGTGTATGTGCCTTAAAAATCCTGAGAGTAAAATCATTTGTAAAATAATCGAGCATTAAGGTACACGCTGCAATTCAGACTCCTTAAAGATATTCATAATTTCTTTAAATTATTACAAATAAAAGGTGATGAAATATGTTGACAGCCCCCCCCCCCCTTAAAAAAGGAAATTGACAGAAACGTTCATTACTTATCATGCTTATATGTTCTATATTTATTGACTGTTTAAGTCGAACAAGCTTTTTAAAAGCTATTACATGTGTATCTTAGTGTAGCCTTGTGTGACATGGAACCGAACTTAAACTGTAGGAGGAATTTGTTTACAGACATACAGAGACAGAAAGAGGAACCATGCGGACTATCTCACTTGTGATCTCTGACCAGGCTGTACTAGAATGGTATTAACATCAGTGGAATACGGAAATAAGCATCACAAGTTTACAAACACGTCCAATATCAAAATGATAAAGAAAAGAAATTCAAAAATTTTTATACAAGTTCCGAGATATCATTTTAAAATCGATGCACTTAATTGCTTATAATACGTACTACATATTCAGTGAAAAACATTATTCCTTTTTTTTTTTTAAAAAAAGTTTCCTACTTTCAAAGGCAAGAGTAATGACCTACTGGATTGGCAAAGGTACATTTGAGATGGAAAGGCAGATTTCAACGTAAACTTTACGCTAAATCCCATTGACCAGTTGTTGGTAGTGCTAATGCGCCTTAAAGGTATGTTTTTTTAATAAGTGATATTGCTGGACGGTTTGGTATTTCAACGTCAAAATTTTCTTCCTTTTTCACATGGATTTGTCTTCTTCATGCAGAACTCTGCTAAATCAATTTCTTCTGGGAAACGAATTACATCGTTTGCCTCAATACATGAAAACTGTTTTCAAATTTGAGTAATTCTTGATAGTATTCTAAATATAAAAGAGACGCCACCACTTGCCAGTGGAAGGCTGCAAACATAGACCTATACTAGGCACTCAAGGCCATTGAGCAGTTACGGACCACCCTCGTGGCAGCACCTACCGCGACACGGGACCTCAATTTAAACGGTCACATCAGAAGGACGGTCTTCAGGTCTCGCAGTAGGTTTCGAACCTGCGACGAAAGGATCAACTCCTTACTCCGCGATTCTAGAATTTTACAGAAATTTGCATTTTCTGCAGCCATGGCAAGAACTTTCATCGAAATTAAAAACTGACAAACATAATTTGGTGTCTTGTGTAGTTTACAGTGTACTTGTTTATCAAGTTATATTGAAATCGGACTAAAACTGTAGAAGGAGTAGTGTTTTGAAAGAATTTCACAGAAAATTTTACTTTTAAAAACCATGGCAACATTGTTCATCTAAATCAAAAGAGATGCAAATAATTACGCATCCTAGTTTAGTCTTCTTAATATGTATCAAGTCTTTTGGAAATCTAAAACTCTAGGAGGAGTAGCGTTTTGAAAGAATTTCACAAAAATTTCTATTTTAGTAACCATGGCAACAACGTTCATCAAAATCAAAAACCGATATAGATAATTTTGAATCTTAGGGCAGTCTACTTGTGTACTAAGTTATATTGAAATCCGACTAAAACTGCAGGAAGAGTAGCGTTTTAAACGAATTTCACAAAAACTTTCATTTTTAGTAACCATCATGGCAACACCCTCCTCGAAATTAAAAACTGATATTTAGAATAATAATTATGTATCTTCATCAAGTCTACTTGTGTACCAAGTTGTACTGAAATCGAACTAAAACTGTAGGAGAAGTGTTTTGAAAGAATTTCAGAAAAAAAAATATCCCTTTTAAGAACCATAGTAATACCGTTCATCGAAAACCCATATATAGAATTATGTATCTTAGTGTAATCTACTTTTGTAGCAAATTATACTGAAATAGGTCTAAAACTGTAGAAGGAGTAGTGTTTTAAAAGAAATTCACAAAAATTTATATTTTTAATAATCATGGCAACACCGTTCATCGAAATCAAAAACCGATATACAGAATTGGGAAATCTTATGTTTCAAGTTATATTGAAATTGGACCAAAACTGTATGAGTATCATTTTGAAAAATTAATTACAAACAGACACAAGGATAGATGACGGACACCTTACTTCTGGTCTCTGACCAGTAGAGCTAACAATGACAAGGCAATTGTAGGAATTGATAAATATTCCCCCTGCCAGAGTTACCATATTTTATTTGCGTGAAAGAAAACGTCTGACATATCCATTACAGTTGTATTAATAGTGAAGCACTGGATTTATTAGAACCACCAGACAATATAATGGGTGATAAAAGTTTTACAATTCGAGATTTAAGCCAAAAAAGGATGGACCAAAAATATTTACTCTCACTAAGGACAATATTCAGTTCATAAATCCTCTACATACTAAAAATTGCAAAAGCTCGCATTCATGCCGAGAAATTAAGTTTCTTAGTTTTATATCAATCAAATGTTTCAGGCCAGGTTTTTGAAAATCTAATCTTTATGCCCCACTTACTGAAATAGGATGAACATGGAGTGTTCTTATCACAATATAAATCAACCAAAAACGTCACTTAAGTTCATTATTTAGATACCATTACATATGTCCTACAACATGCGTCAATTAAGAAGGACAATACTTTTTACCTGTACATGTCGCAACCAAATGTTTTAATTAGGTTTACAAGACCAAGCCGAAACATCAGTGCCCTATATTAATCACAGATACATGTATATGACATATGGATTAACCCCCCCCTTCCGTAATTTAGTAGAAAAAAAGGATAAAAATACATTTAACAAGGTAATTTTCCTGAATTCGGTACATCAAGCGTTGTAAATTGACCACCTAATGAAAACTCGACTTCCTAATGAAAACTCGACTTCTCTGTTTTGATATTCTCAAGGTATAAAACAAAATTAAATGAAATGACCGGGCCTCCTCACTTTGGAAGGAACTGCTGAAGTCATTATAATTATATTATGCTAGCATACATAATTCGGTGCGCTGGTTTGTAGTTCGATCAAACTATTAACTGAAACGGTGGACTAGACTATCGTACATGACTTAACCGTGAGAATTTTGAAGACAATTTCTTCGTAAGTTACACTATGTAATCATTCATCTTAAAAATCCACCAATTATAAACTTCCAATGAGTTAGTTCAATTCTTTTTACTTTAAATTATTTGGACTTTTCTTTTCAATGAAATAAAGGGGGGATTGAATAAGCAATAATTTGCTTTAATCAATGATATTAAGATCGTTACACTTTGTTTACAAAAAATTATTAACATTTGAAAAATATAACTATACCGAGACATGATAGCTGTGCATTCTTTAAGAATTTGTGCTTTATTGTAGAAAGACAGAGGCTAAAATAAAGAGTTGTTGTAAATTAGAATGAAAGACATAATATGGGGATAAAACTGGGTTCTCTACGGTTTTATTTTACGTACACCCACAGATAGAAAGAGCATAAACATACCATTGTATCTATATTCATTTTAAATTCATCGATACTGACGTGATATATGCAAAAAAGAAAGAAATTTTGACAATGATGTATTGCAATAGATATCAAAGTGCAAGCAGCAGAGACCATACTTATAACAAAAGAGGGTTGTATTGGATAACTATCTATTGATCAACTGTGATCAACTCTGACAAATTCCATTATTGTTGTCCACAATCAAAAATCCCAGATGACCGCGCTTCTAGGCGGCAAAACATCAGCTATCGCTACATCTATAGCAAATCGGGCCCGTGAAGAACTATTTACGTGCAAAACACCATCGGTTAAAAATGGGAAGACATATTTGATTGATGGATAAGAGATATCTATAGCGGGTTATACCTCGACTTTTACTGTCGATTGCTTGCTGGTCGTTTCCGTTTTCGTCTTTCACTGATTCAATACTTCCATCATTGGTACTGTAGTTAATTAAGATAAAATCGAGCTCAACGTGCACAAAAACCTTACGATTCCTCTAATTATTGTCTTGGGGCACACAGGATAAATAGCACACCCATTTATTGAATTATACAGAAATTAGCGCCTTTGTGCCTCACTGATAAAGGGAAAATCGAGAAAGAATCATTGTGAAAAGACATGCTCTTTTTCTGTCTTTGTACCAACGTGAGAGGTTTTTTTTTTCTTATGTAAATAGCCAATGAAGAAGACACAAACATTGATTCCCTGCCATGAATTGTGGGCACGTTATTGTGCCGTTGTTATGAAATGCTCATTCGTGTTGGATATATTATAGAGTCCGAATGATCTTTGTCGTTTTAGTAACAATTGGGAATATGAAGTAGACAATATAATAGAGAAAAGTCAAACGAACCAGAATTTTAGTTCAGTTTTTTAGTACAGTGGATATTTCATCGAAAACAGAAGAATACTTAGCTAGAACTGAGCCTTCCTCATCCGTTATCTCTGAACAGGTATGTAGAATTTCTATATTGACTATTTTTCCTTATGTTATCTGGTTATTACATATCATAACATATTTCAGTATGAACTATATTTAATGAATTGATCATTAACATATTTCTACATGAACTATATTTAATGAATTGGTAAATAGCATATTACGATTATTTGCAGAAAACAAATTATATAGATCTGTACCCATTAGCAGTTTGAAATGGTAGAACTGGAACGTTTTTACTGTTAAAGCTGAACACAACTCATAAATAATAGGCATTGTCACACAGGGTATATAAACCATTCGATTTCTTTACACCTAACTGCACACTTGAAACTCGTGATCGACGTGTAGTATTCCTTTCGTGGTCTTAGATTTTTTGCGTTTATTCCTTGTTTTATGTACATTTTCTGTTTGCAAATAATGCATTGACTTGTATATTTGTTGTTACTTTTCTCCTGGCTCGGAAAAAGTGCGTAAAATTTGATAATTTTATCACGACCGAGTAACACGGCAATGTAAGATGAACTGTACGGTAACATCTCAGGTGAGACCTCTACAGCGAGTTCAGAGGTCTGCGGCTTATATACGGGTTGTTGAAAGGGACATATGGCGGACAATGCCTCTTACGAGTAGTGTTCAGCTTTGAGCAAAAATCGTGCAAAATAGATATCGTTAACTTTCCATAACCTAGAAAAATACGATATTTATTACTTTCTCCAATGGATTAATACACGACTTATGCTAAGATTAGCCACAAATTATCAAAGTTAAAAATCGACGTTATTCGACAGAGGTCGGTATTTTTTTTTTTCGAACGACATGACTAAATGTTTATTATTATACCTCTATTAAGAATACTCAAATTTGATTGGCTTGTTAGAAGGCTTTAAAACTCAATAATGACTCCAAAAAGTACCGTTTACAGCAATAATGACCTAGGAATCATTGCACGTGGGGTATAATGACCGGTCAATAAAATTAATGACCGCTAAAAATGACCTGTTAATCCAAATTCCATTTAAATTAAAAAAAAATATGCATATAGCAATGATTGTACATTACAAAAATTGCCGTTATAAAAATATGTATAGTATTTTTAGGATACGGAACACGATTGGCCTTTAGATGCGTCATAACATTTATCGTTTTCATTGAAATTAACTTTCGTTACAAGTAATAGCTTTTCAAAAAGCTTGCCTGACTAATCAATCAATATCTATGGAACGTATATGCAGGAGAGGTGCTAAACGTTTCCATCATCAAGGAGCGACATAGTTGCGATACTTCATTATACAAGACGTACAGTTGACTTTCTCAAATTTCATAACCAAATACTACAGATTAACGAATATCTGAGACATGCCACTATTTGGTCATTTATTAGTTAGCCCACGGGCTGACTAGTTACGTTGGGATGAAACTGCAAGTGCGCTACAGCGTAGATTATAATCAAAGGCGGATCCAGCACAGGCGCGCCGGGCGTGCGCCCCCCCCCCCCCCCGTTTGAATTTTTTGTATGTAGAACTTATATGTTCATTATCCTAAAATCAAGGAAAAAACACCTCTTATTTGTAAGAATTCGTCAGCTTCCGGGGGCGAATCGGAGCTTTGCTCTGGACCCACTGGGGTTTCAATACAGCCCCCAGACCCCATGCCTTCTACTGCGCCCTCCCGTTATGAAATTCCTGGATCCGCCACTGATAATTCTGGGAAAATAGTTAGATGATTCGTTTTAAAGAAATTCATATTACATGTACTCTCTTACTAGATGGCGCACTTCTTCATGGTCAGTGATAGATTGATGAGACGGCCTCTATTCATAGACTAGTCTGTTTTCCGTTGTTCTCGACGACGAAGTAAATTATGAACAGTTATAACTGGGAAAGTTGTCTTGAAGTGTTTGAGACAAAAATGCTTCAATGCTACTCTAGAAATCAAAGTAAATAACCTGTACACTTTATCATGTTTATAGCTAGCGCAAAACAAGATACTAATAATCCCCCCCCCCCCAACAAAACTCACGCGATGATGGTCTTACTATATACATGTATTATAAATGAGCTTAAAATACATCTTTATATACAGTTTTGAAATTGTTAGTTTTTCTTTTCAATTGATTTCAGGACCTTTCTCATAATTAAAATAATGTGCTTTTTTATGAAATGAAAACCAGTACAGATCTTGATGTCTTCTTCATTTTGCCGATTCTTTACTTAGAACCTTACGGGAGTGAAGCCCATTCCGCTACAGGTACTGACCTACACTCTTGTCACTGTATTAAAAAGAAACCCTTGTTCCTCACAAAGCATGAAATAATATGCTACTCGCTGACTTTCTAAGTTTTTTTTAAAAAACTCTTACCTTGTAACGTACATTATTAATAAATGTAATGTTGAAAGAAAGGCTAGGTGGAAAACAGAATCAAGAAGGGATGTCCCATTTACTGGGTGGAGGGAGTTTGTTTATGATTAGACTAGTCCACTTATGGAATAAATAGTAAGAATAATCAGCAAATTCATTGCTTTAGTGTTGCTTGTCCATATACAATGTGTTCTCTTAAAAAATGAGATAAAATTTACTGTTAATAAAAAATCTGGAGCTTAAGAATCATGTTAAAAGAATAAACTTTATTTCCATAGAAGTTATCACACCCATTCAATAGAACAACCCAAGAAAAAGGCGCGAAGATAATTTACGTGACACTTGGCGCGAAATGATTGTGTCACCCCTTTTGTAGAAGGCAAATGGACTGATCCAGTAGTTTAGAAACGCAGAAAAAATGTTACACGGACATGTTCGTACAAAGAATCGCAAAGAATAAATATGTGCATGCAGAAAAATTGAAGGAATTAAACACATCATTATTTTGAATCAGTTATATGATTCTTTCTTCTGCAAACTGTATTTGTTTAAATGCAGGTAACAAATTCCGATGTAAATCAGCTTGCAGAAAATCTAGTTCATTAAGAATGATCGCTTAGTTTCGGATCCCTGAAATATTAATCCTTATACTGCCTGACGCACGTGGCGTCAGGCAACAATACAATGTCAAATTCAACGAACGCAGACTCGGCTCTCTTGTACAGTAAAAGTCTGCACCAGATTGTCATTGTAGTCGGGAATGGTATCTGTGAATTTATAAAAATGCAATGTTACTGACAATCACAGAGTGTTTTAATAAATCGGCGGTGCAAAAACTTACAAGACTAGCAGCCGAAAAGTAAACAACTTCACTAGCGAATCCCGATCCCGATGGAACACTGATAACAGTTCGTAGGTCTTATACATGTAATTGATTATTTTAGTAATTAAGCTTACAAAAATTTCCTGAACTTGTATCGGTATAATAAAACAATTGATTACCCCTTATGAGTTCAACATGGTAAAATAAGGACCCTCGACCTGGCCCACTCGCTGACCTGACCTGGTCAGGTCACCTCGTGGGCCAGGTCTCGGGTCCTTATTTTACCATGTTGACCGCATAAGGGGTAATTAATTGTATAATGTTCTTTAGCCAATGTAAGAGGAATTTCTCGGGTAGTACTGATAGTAGGACGAAAGGTGGCGATTTTTTTCCCGGAGGGGATCACATAACAAACGGATTACGATCTTTCTATGGTTATGACGGATAAGACACGAATAAATACGACACCCTACGAATGACTACCGAAATAGAGCGATTATATACATACACCATATTCAAAGGAATAGTGACGAGTTCATACGAATATACAAACAAGATATATAGAGAGTGGTTCTAAATTCTTAGAAACGTCAAAGTATGATGTCAAGGGCAATAGCAACTGTTATAATGCGGAGGTTTCAATTTTGTTTAATATCTTCATGAATTAATTTGATTCTGAAAAGCGGGGGAAGGGGGGGGGTGGCAGATTTTAAAGATAATTGTTTTGCGATATTTTGGAAATAATCTGAATTGAAAAAATTTGCTAGCCAAAATAAATGGTCGTCCCCCAACTCGTAGTTCAATCGCACAGAACTCAAATAGGTCTTGCCACCAGTGTGCATTAATTGGCGGGAATGTCGTGCCATATTTTTATAGATTCAAAGAACACTCGCGGTAACTCGTTGGACACACACAGACACAGTAACTCGTAGGATGCATACAGTTACTCGTAGGACACACACAGTTACTCGTAGGACACACAGTAACTCCTAGGGCACACACAATTACTCCTAAGACACATACAGTAATTAGTAAGATACAGTAACTCCTAAGACACACACAGTAACTCATAAGGACAAACACAGTAGCCCGCAGGACACACACAGGAGGACACACAAAATTACATGTACTCGTAGGAAATTTGCGATACTCTGAAGGACATACACAGTAAAGCATTGGACGTACAGTAACTCTTTATGATACACACACAGTAACTCGCGGGACACTTGCGATGTCACGAGTTCTAGGAAGTTCCTCGAAAATGGAAGGAATTTTGGAGATTTGCTAGGAATATGTACAAGTGTTATATGTTCTACGAATGCTTAAAAGTCGAATTGTGGACATGGTTGTTTTGGTCAATCTCCGTATTTGACGATATGTTGCGATCAAACACGAATAAGGAAGAAATCCTTCGACCATCTCCTGGGTAAATCCTATATTGCTGAAATTTTTGAATTCACAATTAATTGTCGCTCCCGATCGTGACAAGTAATGCATTAAGTGGCATTGTTGATTGTATAAATATTCACTGTGTAAGAACATTAGTTTTGATTCATAATTAAACAATTAAAATCATGACATGAAAGAAAAAAGAGACCCCTTTACATCCTTACATATTATCATATTACATAAGTATCATACCTATCCGACAGGCAATCGACTGGCTTGTGAAAACTTCATTATACATTGTGTGCAGGTATTTATGGTTTTCTTGCACACTGATGTGAACATGTTCTGTAAACTTGTCTCTTTAGCAAGTACGAACTTCGGATCATTATAGTAATAAGCAAATTATTTTCTTTCTCTTATTTACATTTATGTCTCTCACTATTCTTAATACAAGCAGCTCACCGCAGGTTTGTTTTGCTCCGAATTTTATTTCAAATACGACAGGACAATTATATGTGAGAATGAAAATTGTCATTTATTCAATACAGTAAATGACGAAAAAAAAGTTTTACAAAAAAGGGGGGAAATCAGCAAATATCAAACATTTTGAACATATAGATATATACATTTTACAAGATATGCACACATACGTTCCCCACAGAAAATAGGTTACCAGGAAATATGCATTTTTCCATCAGAAAAGGGATAAGGGCACTGAACTTTCAGTCAGAACTGCAATGTTGCTGCGATATCGCAAGTCTTTTCCTTAATTGTACCCCACGCAACAAGTTGCGGGGGTTATAATGTTTTTGACCCGTCCGTCAATCAGTCAGTGGAACAGTCAGTCCTGTTTTTTTTTTCAGCGCAACTCCTCTTTAACCACTGCACAGAATTTCGTCAAACTTTGCAGATATTTAGGACACAATGTGTAGATGTGCATATTACCAGGAAACTCCAATTCATTTATTTTTTCTGGGGATTTCGGCACTTTTCAACTTAGATTTTTGGTCATGTCTTAAATATAGAGATGAACAGTTTGTCAGCGCAACTCCTCTTAAACCGCTGCACAGAATTTAGTCATCAAAATGTGCAGATATTTAGTACACAGTGTGTAGATGTGCATATTACCAGGAAATTCCCATTCCATTATTTTTCTGGGAATTTCGGCACTTTTCAACTTAGATTTTTGGCCATATCTTGAATATAGAAATGAACAGTTTGTCAGTGCAACTCCTCTTAAGCCGCTGCACAGAATTTGGTCAAACTTTGCAGATATTTAGTACACGGTGTGTAGATGTGCATATTACCAGGAAATTCCGATTCCATTATTTTTGCCCCAAGAGTTTTGCCTATTATTGAAGAAACTTTCCAGCTAGGTAATAAGGAAATCCAGCTTTTGTAATGAAATTTTATGTTCAATATTTTATGACCTTAAAAGACCCCTATTGATTTTCAGATCAAAATATGAATGATTTAACGCACACACACACAAACAAAATCTTGGATAGTTCTCATCCCCTCCCCCTCAAATTGGTGCTTTGCCTTAAATAAATTCATAAGTACAGTATTTAAATAAATTCATATGACTACATCATAATTTTGTTTCCATCAATTATTTAAATGTTTAAATTGTCATGTGTTGGACATGGACTTACACTCATTACCAAATCGAAATCACTGAGGAATTTAAATAACAGTTTGTCAGCATAACTCCTGCACTGAATTTCCTGAAACTTTGTAGGTATTTCAGACATAATGTAAAGATTTGTATATTACCAAGAAATTTTGATTCCATTATTTATCTAGAAACTTCAGCCCAGTTAAAGAGGTAGGTTCACTAACTCCATAAATCGGCCCTGTCCATATACCAATTAACTGACCAAGTCCCAATGTCCCATTTCGAACATCAATATAAAGTAGAGACTTAGTATTAAAATTGTAACATACAAAGATTTGAATGTCCTAATATGCAAGAAGTTTTGATGTGATGATTTATTGCAAGTAATAACCCTTTTTGAATTATACTGTGTATTTAAAATGTACTGTGCCATTCATTACGTGTTGCATCGTCGAGTTTTGGGGGAGCGTGGGGTATGTGAGCTTGCTCACTTTTTCTTTCTTTAAATTCCGTTATTAATGGAAACAGTGCATAAGGTGTGTAGATTGTTGTGACAATTAAAGTTGAAAGAGGATTTTTTTAAGTGTTTAAAACAATCAGAAACACAGAAACATTGACCAAAAACAGAGAGGTGCCTGAATTGATATAATAGATAAGCCCCAAAAAGGCCCTGATCTGAACTCAGATCTTAGCCTTAGGTTATTGACATTACTATAATAAATTTCCTTTAATTAAAATTAAATTATTTCATAGTCTTCAGATTCACTCGGGTAATCTATTGCTATCTGTTTATATTTAGGAATCATCTTGTCCGTCTGTCTCTCTGCCTGATCTTGCAATCGTGTCCGGGGGTATCTTTGCAAAGACAAACATTCAAGCTCATACTTGATACAAAAATTATTTTTAACCTAGAATGTGTTATGACCTTGCAATGAAGTTTTGGTGAATGTCAAGGTCACTTTTAGAAATGAATGTTTTATTTCTGTCCTGATCATATCTAGTGGTTAAGAAAAAAACATACGAAGCTCGTATTTAACACAAAGATTGCTATTACTGATTTTCTATGAACTTGATCGAAGCTTATTAGTCATTTTAAGGCCAATGATTAGAAAAGTGTATAATTAATGCTCGGTCTGTAACTCTCCACCGTGGGACGTGGAGGCCGATACTTCAGATGAGACCGTATAAACCTAGCTGCAGAACTGTAGCTCTCTGGTTAAGAAAATTCGGACAGATAAACCAGAGAGCGTTGTAAAATCCTTCGATTTACGCCGCCGCTTTTTTGTCGCTCACTTTGGGTTTTATTTCTTGTATTTTATAGTTTCCCCCGGTTTAAGAATGGTATCCGATTATTAAACATATATTTTACTCCTATTTTTGATACGTTATTTACCTTTCAACGGTCCCAAGCAGCCCTTAATGGTTGTGGAATGTCGGATTAAAAAATTCCCATTCCGACGTCGACGTTGGGGTCGTGCGAAAAAAGGCCTTTCAAAGAACATACATGCACTTGTCAAGAAAATGTAAATAAAAAATATTTAAAATTCAGGAGGTTCAAATATCATGTATATTGTCTATAAAGAAGACAATATGTTCGTAAAAAAGAAATGAGATAATAAAACTCGGGCGTTATTTCAGGACGACACAAACATGGACGTCGGAATGCATTTTTTTTTCAGCTGATACTCCATAACCACGGTCGTTTGGAACCGTTGAAGAGTAAATAAAGTATGCGGAAAAGGAGCAAAATATATGGTTAATTATAAATAATTATGAAGAGAGAAATTTAGAGGTTGTAAATAATAGCATTGAATTCTTATTTTTGGATGTCGGTCCTATAACAATTTGTCGGCACGGCTAGATGTGTTATAGGACCGACGACATCTAAAAATCAACAAAAAGTCAAATCGTGTTTATGTGGGCTTTTCTTAGGTAAGGTTGCTGTTACTTTAACGAGGTTCGTTCCGGAGCTTTTGAGCAGATTTTTGCCTTGACATCTGTTGAAAAAATTATGCGTAATGTTTTAGTTCTTACAATAAATTTGGATTCTACAATGCTTATTAAACTATATTCCATTAAAACCCCATGATTAAATTCCATACCGAAATCATTATGTGAGGAACTATATTTTGTGGCGGAAGGTTTTTTAAAAGAAAATGATCAATTTTTCTCTTTCGAAATATTTACAGTATTGTTAAGTTTGGATTCCTATTTTAACATGCAGTTCGCACACAGAGTTATTTTGTGCAGTGAAACGTTTTATGCTTGTCCTAAAGAATATATTAAATTAACCGTCAAGAATTTTATCATCATATTGGACAAATATAGCAAATATTGTGAAAGTCTTGGGGAAAAAATAGCTCACTTTAGACTTAAAATTAACACTATTTTAGTTATATCTAAAAATTAACATCAAAGTCCCCCACTTTTAATTTTCTTTTCTGAATATACAAGATAATTTTAACCATTCTGCTTAAATTTAGAAAAATGTCATTACTTTCAAATGATTTAGAATCGCACTGTGAGACGTGCAGACCGGTCCTTCGGATGAGACCGTATAAACCGATGTCCCGTGTCGCAGAAGGTGCTGGCACGAAAAAGATCCCTCACTGCTCAATGGCCCTCACTGCTCAATGGCCCTAAGTGCCGAGTATAGGTCAAAATTTGCCGTTCTCCACCGGCAAGTGGTGGTGTCTTTATATGAGTAAAAAAAATTCTCGAGAGGGACGTTAAACAATAAATAAACAAACATGATTTTATTGCTTGTTAAACTTTTCAGGCCAGAAAAATGACATTTTTTTGAGTGCAAAAAGGTCAAATTGACTTTGCGAAGTAATTTTAAACTTTTCTTGACTTTGCGAAGTAATTTTAAACTTTTTTTGTTGTTACAAATTTTAAAGAGACTATTCAAGATGAAAAAAAATGTGTTTGTTTCCATAATTTATTTGGATAAAAAATATTAGAGGAAACATTGATTTATGTGTTAGATGTAATTACAGTGCAAAAAAGTCATATTAAATGCTCCGTAGCGCCGAAAGAAGCGCATTGACCCCCATTTTTGGTTTTGATTTTTTATTAAGCTATACGTATAGATTTCAAAAATATACTTGATAAAAAATTTCTCAATACTTTTGATAACATGATCCAACCTCCTTAAATGCTAAATCGATCACCGTGGTAATTGTCATTAGCAATGCAGCAAAGCTAAAGTTGGAAATGATGACATAGGGAAAAATATATTTTTCCAAATTTGAACCGGTATATTAATTGAATTTAGGTTGTAACACACAATTTGATTGCATAGAAAAACAATTCCTGTCATGTAGTCTTCATAACAATACGATATGTGAAAATGCATATCATTCTATACATATATATATATATATATATATATATATATATATATATATATATATATATATATATATATATACATATCTATATCTATATATATATATATATATGTTGCCTTCATCACAATATGATTGATTGTATGTCGTTTAACTCATCACAATATTAACGTTAAAAAACATATCAATTCACTTGACATTATATTAAAATTTTGTTAGTAATCTTATTTTTTCACTTTAAATTGGAAAATTTAATTATATAACGAATAGACTTAATAGTTACCCGAGTTATGGTCGTATAATCTTAGTTGGAGCCGTTTAATTTTTTTTTAATAATCTGCTTCGCTGAATTTGTTTTGTTTTTTAAGCATGAGCTGTTCCAAACTCAAGATTTACTCGTATAGCTCGAGTACATGTAACTAAAATCAAATCTTTAATATACAGTTAAAGTACATCATTGACTGAGTTAGCAAGATTTCAATTCCCCAAGGCCAGGACTATTTCCCTCAGCTTCGCCTCGGGAAATAGTCTTGGTCGAGGGGAACTGGAATCTTGCTAACTCCCGCAATGATATACTTTTTACTGTTTTACATGTATTACACCGATACAAACGTAAAATTTAGAGGATTCAGATAGCGTGATTTCAAAGGAGGGATTAGCTCACTGAACTAACACACGGGGATTAATCCATTCACGTATCATACCAATGTAAAAGTAAAATCTAGAGGATTACGGATAATCAGGAATTAGCTTTCGAAGCAGGTATTAGCTCACTTGACTAAGGCACGGGGATTAGTCCATTCATAACGATTTCTAGGGAATTAGTCACATCTAACGATCTAATGTTAGATAGGGAAAAATCAGTAGAGGTACATGTATAATAAATATCATTAATTATATCAGATGTACATTGGCCTTTCTTGCGTTTTAGAACTTCTTTTTAGTATCTGTGTTCAGATTTCTTTCAATATATATTCAGTATAAATTACTATTTAGAATTATACATTCAGAATCTTAAAATGTATAACTCATTAACTTAATTCTGGTTGTAACGCAGAAATTTATTTGACTTAAGAACTACGCACGCTAACTTTCGATTCCCGCCTACATTTTACACCCATTTAATTCAATACTAATGGCAATTTGGCCATAAAATCTTTGTTGAATGCAAAGAACAGTTCAATGGTAATTGACTGATAATTTTAATACCAGTGTTAAATAGTTATTTACCCCTAATTCCAGCTCTTTAAATAAGGGGGGTAGACGATATTTTTCATTGAAATCGGGCTTTAAAGCATCACCACATTTTAAAATATTCTTGGATATGAATAAATGTTCCTTAAATCTTTTCTTATGTTTTACTCATATAAAATTAAACATATATTATTAATAAAATACAATGTTTTAGTTGTAAACCCCTTTGAAATTGTTGAAAAAATAAGCATTTTTGTGTTTTTTTGTCTGTAAACATAAGTTCCCCCCCCCCCCCCCCCCGTGAAACACAAAAAGCTTTGGTATGAAATTGTGAAATGACAGTCCATATTACCTGTAAAAAGGAATTTTTGTTTCACGGAGGGGGGGGGGGGGTTAAAAATATTTTCCGTTTTCCGTTGATTTCTGTAGTGAAAAACACAAGTTTTACCAAAATTATAGAGTTATCTCTCTTTGTTTTCCCAAAGAAGTAATGTTTTATGAAAATTCATATAAATATCTATATAGATATGAAAAATTATTCAAATGTATTAACTTCTGAAAATTGACTTTGAGGTAGGCGGGAGAACAGTACTATCGTTCGCAGTTCTTTAAAAAATAAAATTGTTCATATCATATATAACGTGTTGCCAACACAGTATGACTTGTAATAAAATGTATCAATCTGCTTGACATTATATTTAAAAAATTTTGTATACTTTCTGGGCATTTTTAAGGACAAATCGTCTTATTTTCTTCATTCAGTTGTAGAAAATAATAAGGGTGAAGGTGTGAAGATAACGAACAGTGTTCATTCTCAAATGTCCATTTTAACAATACAAATTATGAGCTTAGCCAACACGGACCTCTGAGAACATGAGGTGGGATGAGGTGCTATGGAGGAGTGATCGGTCACACCCGTCTTGAATTTAAAATTATACAAATATACGAGTATAACCTGGGTTTGAAGGTGTACATTTTTTATAAACCACAAACTAACAACTATTATGCTCATGTAACATGGATAATCTTACATTCATTCCTTAAAAGTATCAAATTAAACGACGAAAAGTTTCTTATGGTATTTATACAAAGGAAAAGATGAATCTTAATTCTATGTTTTGGTGTGATCTAAACATGATGTAAACATATAGCACAACCAACAAGCTATTTGTGAACCAGCCTTCGTTACGGAAAAGAATAAACTCAAACTACTGAAAATTGCCTTGGAATTAACGATGTCTTCAATCCAACTTGTCAGGATTCGTCATATAATTCAGGGTTTAACAACCAATAAAGCGAAACAAGCTCTCCTAAAGTCACCATTTCCCTTTAAACTGAAGTCATTTCTGATATGAAAAGGTTATTGCTTTAGACTTGATGAGCAATAGAACTTTAGTGGCGTGTCTTTTTGATGTTTTTTCCCGATAGCTTGTATTCCCAGACCAGAAGATCATCGTATCAAATTATTTCATGTTATTGTGTAATTTTGTTTCGTTCGAACAGAGCATCAAACTGGTAAAACTTGCCTCTAGAGTAATTTTTCTACGATAAGGCATTAGATGATCCCTCAAAACTAAGAAATAAACCGCACCCCAATTTCGAAAGTGTTCAGATTTTTTTAAAATTTTATTTTAAGGAAATTTCGCTCAAATTCACACGTTTTTGAAGTGTTGAAAGACAATGTTCCTACGGAATGTTCCCAACATAATTGAAATATAAATTAATTTTTTATCATTCATGTCTAACAGAAAATAAATCTTTCCACATAACTGTATAATTAGAACAAGCATACTCAAAGAATATTGCTCCCCCCCCCCGCTTTGTATGTCTTCGTGGTTGGGATGCAAATATTTATGGCATATTGTTAGTGTTTTGTTTGTCTGTCTTGTCTTCTCTGTCCATTATACAAACTAAATATAAACTAGAAAGCCTGCTATTGCAAGCAATAGCGTATGTCACCCCGAACTGAACCATAAGCTATAGAATTCTTTAATGCTTAAAGAAGTGAGTATTCGTAGAAAAAGACCCCCTCCCCTTTTACACACAAACGAAACACATTACGCTTGCTAGCTTTGGTCAAACCCGAGTTAAGGGAAGCGAAAACAGAGCTTGCGGAGGCAGATATATTTGTTTGTTATACAAGGTAGTGTCTAGAAGAAAATACAATGAGTTTTTGAGAGATGTGATTGAGTTAAATAAAAATATTGATTTCTTTTGATATCCTATTGAATTAAAAAAAAAAAGGTACTTATATCAAGATTAATTAAATGTTAATAAAATAAATTCCATACACAATTCAGGATCTGAACTTTCAAGAAAATTGATTAGGGGAACTTTGATTTTTTTTTTAATCTGACATCCAGTTTCAGGTTTAGAGAAATATTGTTTTGTCAGAGGAGGGGAATTGAAGGTAGATAAGCATTTTTAAGTTTACACTAATTTTAGGTCACCTGAGTCACTCAGGTGACCTATTGCTATCCGATTTTGTCCGTCGGCGTTCGTCGTGCGTTAACATTTAAACAATTTCAGCTTCTCCTCTGAAACCACTGAAACATTTTCAACCAATTTTGGCGTATAGCATCTATGGGTGAAGGGAAACAAAGATTTTGAATTTCATGGTCCCTGACCCCCTGGGGCCTAGGGGGTGGGGCTAAAAACACCAAAATTAATGCAATCTTTAAAAATCTTTACTCCTGGACAATAAGCAGTCAAACTGTTGGCATGATTGTAATAAGCATTGAGCCCTCTACCAAAATTGTGAAATTCATGGCCCCTGGGTCAGGCGATAGGGCGAGGCTCTAATGATTATATAGTGAAAATGCATTAATTCTTTGAGAATCTTCTCCTCTGCTCCTGGGTATTAAGCGGATGAACTAAGTACATAGTTATAATGAGCAAGAGTGCCTCTTCCAAAATTATGAATTTCATGGCCCCTGGATCAGGGTTTCTGGTGTTAGGTCGGGGTTCTAATGATTATATAGTGAAATGCATTAATTCTTTGAAAATCTTCTGCTCTGCCCCTTGGTATTAAGCAATGAAACTAAGTACATAGTTATGATGAGAAAGGGTGCCTCTTTCAAAATTATGAATTTCATGGCCCCTGGGTCAGGGGTTCAAGGGAGGGAGGTATTTATTATATACTGAAAGTAAGTTAATGCATTGATAATCTTCATCTGCCCCTTGGTATTAAGCAAAAAAACTAAGTACATAGTTATGATGAGAAAGGGTGCTTCTTCCAAAATCGTGAATTTCATGGCCCCTGGGTCAGGGGTGCTTGCGCTTGGGTCTCGCTCTATTGATTAGTTACCAAAAATCTATTAATGCTTTGAAAATCTTCTCATCTGAGTACTTAGCAAACAAACTAAATGCATTAAGGAAGCGATTGCAAGGCGTCACGTGATCGACTCATGTGATTTTTTAAAAAAGAAGATTTACGGTAACCATTTCCGGAATAACAGCTGAATAAGGAGCGTGATTATGATTACGTTCATGACAAAAGGTCTTCGTGGCAATATTTTTAAAACAGAGAAAGAATAAGATAAAGATGTGATTTTGCAGAGTGTTGGTGAGCGTCGACGCAGATTTTTTTTATCTCTGTGTTTTATTCGTTTTGACACGTCTACCTGAACACTGAAATCTATTTCATGAATAAATTTAATTCATATCTGGATCTTTATGTCCTCTAGTTTTATTTAAAACATAAGAATTTTATTTGAGATCGGTTTCTTTACTATAGGATCTACATCTATGAATAGATATTCATTACCTAGAATCTTCAGACGGCGTGATTTTCTCGGTGATTATAATGAATATAGGCCTATATGGATAAACAGATAAACGAATGCGATTTTCATATATACGTGTATAGACCAGTTTGAGGTCGCATGCTGGACATGAACGTAATTTTAAAAATATCGCAGAGGAAATTGTTTTCCTCTAGCATTTTCAACTCTTACATCTACCATGTAATCATTGAATCGTCGGCACATATATTGCGTAAACATTCGTTGTGGTAAAATGTTTTATGCGTCGTATTTGGTAAAAAAAGATTTGAAACTTAACACAATTCTTCTGACAGAAAAGTTTCTCTTTGCAAGTTTTCACAAATCTAGCCAAAAAAGAAAAAACGCGTGTAAGAATGACAGACGAAACTAAGAGAGGTTAATTCTGACAATCGAGATACTACGGAGAAACCAGGTATACCAGAGAAAGAAAATTATTTTGAGCATATACATTTAAAAAAAAAATTTCAACTCATCATCCTCACGAGAATATATTTGAAAAATGAATTTAATTTGTTAAATTCACGAGGACATGAACAAAGACACTTCACCTCAGCATGAACCGCGTGAGCATGAATCGCAAATTTATAAAAGTCATTCAACAATATTTACATTTTCAAATATTTTCCTTAAGATTCTTTGCAAATTAGAATACTGTTCATTTTCTCATGAACTACCATGGATGAGCATGAATATCTCTATTGTTACGTCAAAATACCGTACTTGACGTCAAACTATAGTGCAAACTGTTTTGCTTTAAAAATGACAGTTAAATTGTGGCAACTCATCAGAAAAATAATGTAAATATAAGAAATGAATTTAATTTTTGAAAATTCATGAGGTACATGAACTACAACGCTTCACGCCGGCATATTTATCATGAAGCAATGACGCGCTTCATGAAATATACCGGCGTGAAGCGTCGTTGTTCATGTCCTCATGAATCTTCAAAAATTAAATTCATTTCTTAAGGTAAAGATCCATACCATGCTATGAAAATAACGAAGCTACAGATTTCTGTGAAACTTCTCAGAATTTTAACTAAGTATGTGTCCTTTCCAGATCTGTGTAAATTTTGAGGTCAACCGGACCTCCTTTTGGAAGGACTGTTACTAAAAATAGACATTGCCTCGTGAAATTACAGAAATGCAGTAATTAAGATATTTATGCTAGCTTTTTAAAATTAAATGTAAATGAAAAACTTAAACATATGAATTAGAGAGAAGAAACGCTTGTTTAACGGTTTTATTAATTTTTTAATCTGCTGATCCACTTTTTTGTACTTTTTTTTAGCGAATTAAACATATTTGGCTCCAAATTATGAACTTCATTACTGGTTAAAAAAATTTGCTGTTTGATATTCTGAGGACAGATTTCTTTCAAAAATTAGCATGTTATTTTCCAATGATCTTTCCGTTATGTGGCATAAAAATTAAGTGGGGAAGCGGACATCTAACAAGAAAATTTTACATTTTTAAACCGAATTCCCTGAAAAGTGATTAGGCCATTCCAATTTTTTTCTATGTTTAGCGTCCACCCTTCTTTCAAAAACCTACCTACCTATTCGCAAAAAACACACAAACCAAAAAATAAAACACAAGACTTTATAGTCGCAAAAATGACGTCATTCAAAGGATTTGATTTTGTTAATATGGTTAATCTATCTTTACTCGTAGAAATATCTATTCTTCAGCAAAATCAAGGTATTAAATGCTTACAATATTCCTAATATGGCATACTGTAGACAAATATTTAGAGAAATTGACAGAATTCATGGATTTCGACCAGAATAATCAATTTCAGCACTCCTAATTTTGTTTGTTTTTTCTGATATGGGGTGTCAAAAACCAAGGCGCACGCGGACGCTAAACATAGAAAAAAACTTGGAATGGCCTTATTTGAAAAATCTTTCTAATAACCATACTTTTAGGATTTTGTTGTAAAAATCGTTTTGAATATTAAAATTATCATTAATAAAACAGTAATAAGTATGGTGTAAATTAAAGTTTTCTGTTTAATGCACAGACGGCCAATATTAGTTTTCAAGGGTCACAAGCATAATAGTCATCGGGTTCAATGTTCGGAATATTCTTTAAACTGTTATTGCACATGCGCGAACTTATGTTTCGTGTGGTGACAATGGGGGATCACTTACAATTAATTGATTAAAAAATGGAGAAGTGGCACGTATTACTACTTCTTGTTTCTATGTAATACTTTTTTCGATATCCATAGATACAAATAAGTGGTTTGTCTGCCACATCTTTTTAACGTTTGTTTCATCACAAGAACAGTTCGGGTTCGTCTTAGTAAGGTACACGTTGTTTATCATGTTTTTATCCATACAAATCATGCAAATAGATAAAGTCAATGTAAGCGGAGATGAATATGTCCAGTGTTTCCACTTTGCATTGTATGTTTGTTTAAAACACCATGTTTATAGGCGATCGCGAGCTTTGAAGGCTGAAATCCTATTTTTAAGCTAGGGACAGAGTCGCACTGAATGATCGAGATTTTCCTTACATAGCTCAATCTACTTGATACAATCTTAACACCAAGCTCCATTGTTGGCGACTAGAATGGCATTGTGAGCATAATTACTAAAACTATGTCATTTAATAAAATATGAACACATTCTAGGGTGACATGTTTGAGTAATCTGATATATTCATTTAAAACTCTCTCAACATGCTCAAACCCTTAGTTTCATATTGTGAGATGTGAGACGTCAGCTAGTTTATATGAATAGTATGGTGCTTTTATTGAAAATAGGAATCAAGAATAGAAAATCATTGAAAAAAAGAAAGAAAAGTAACATTTATCCTAAGATGATCTTCAAATTCGGTTTTATATGTTTACAATCATAATTACTAGCTCTATAGATAAGTATGTGTTTACCGTTTCTGTATCTTTCAAATCAATAAGGTTAAATAAATTAATAATATATGAAGGAGTTCATTATTATAAGAGATGCACAAAAACTCTAGACAACGTTAAGTCATGTAAAAGTGCCCTTCTCTTGCACCCCTCCATTTTCAGATCCTAGCTAGCCAGAACATGTCGATGTTGATTGTGTTGATAATGTACATAATGAAAAAGTGGGGCTTTTGTTTTAATCCAGAAGATTCCTGGATTAAGCTCTGAGTAGATAGAATGTTCTTAGTTATAATGATAATTTGCTATGGACCCAGTGAGGGTTTGTTCCATGACACAGATTATTGTACATGTAACTGGTCTGAGCTGACGAACATCATTATAAATACCCATATATTTAATATGCATGTTTAAAGCAGCTGAGAAATGGTACATGCATTATGAACATTGTCTAGATAAAAAACAATTAAACTCTCTCTTTTGCTCAGTGCCTAAAATTAAAACATTTAATCAAGACATCCAAGACGGTTCGATTGACTGTTCTGGAGTTTTATGCAGTTCAATAATACTTCTTCCAAAATAATATCCTAATCAAATAAAAAAAATTTCTTCAGCTTGTCATCATGCTACATAACACATCATGAAGTCCTGACTTATGATTTTTTAAATGATATAAATATAATACACAGAGACAATTTTATATTTAGTCAAGTTATGTATTTTTCCTAACTATAATAACACTTTTGTAAGTTTGTTCCTGATATTACTCAAAGCAACCCGAACATTAATGACTTATGGCCATGGCTTATTTGCTGTTTTCTCACATTTTCTATTGAATTCTATCACAAAGTTATAATGAAACAAAAACACAAAATCTTAGCATGTTTGGAGTATAATTTCTCATGTGAAACATGTACTACGTATGTTGTTCTCTTGTTTCCCTCAGCATCAAATCTCATAATTGTTCTCAGAAAAAGTTAAGCTGACCAACAAAAACTATGTACTAAAACCTGTCAATTAAAAAAAAATTTTAAAAAATCTTTTAAACTTTATACATATCTACATGCATTCTCAAGAAAGAGAAATGGAGAAATATCAAAGTATTTTTTTGGTCCAATTATGTACATGTAGTACATGTATCTCATTGTTGTGATGATCATTAAATCAAGTTCATTAACTTTGAAACTTTATCTTACAGTGTAATTTTTAGAATAAAAATTATAGTAGTTTAGAATTCAGCTTGTTTGTGCAAGTCTTCATGAGTATCCATTTCCTGCATAATATTGTTTTCTTAGACCCTATTGAACAATTACACCAACAAGAGGCCTCTGGACCTTGACAGTCACTTGAGTGTCATGAATTTTGCAGGACATGGCCACTTTAATCACACATGGCACAAAAAAATCTGCGTTCACATGACAAAAATTTACAAGTTTGGAAAGGACTCTTTATACATTTGGGGAAAAAGATTGGTTTGATATGAATTATGCATGCTGGTCTAATACATTATCTGGCTTTTTGGAACTGTGTTGCACAGTGTAGAACAAGTGTATATAATATTTAGCTTAATATGATATCAAACAAATATTTGTATAGGAAAAGAAAGATCTGAGTTATGATCAGTAATCACTGGGTAGGTTATGTTAAAGATCTAAGTAATCACTGGGTAGGTTATGTTATTTTTCTAAAAGTATCTAAACCCAAGTTTAACATGCACAAAATAAACCTGTTATAATTGTCCCCTGCTTTCACTGAAAGTGGGGATATTAATTTGGGTCTGTGCATCTGTCCGTCTGTCTTTCTCTCTGTCTGTAACACTTTTGAGAAACCTTTGAGCTTTTTCAATGAAATTTTACTTAATAACTCTCTGTGGCCCAAGGAAGACCCTTATTGATTTTGAGGTCAAAAGGTCAAGATATTTTGTTTCTGAACAATATCTCACGAAGCCTTTGAGATTTTGCATTGAAATTTTATCCCACAACTCCCTATGGCCTAAGGAAGAACTCTTGATTTTGAGGTTCAAAGGTCAAGGTCATACATTCTGATTGTGTGTAAAAATTTCATTTCTGAGCAATATTCCAAGAAGCTTTTGGGCCTTTGCAATGAAATTTTATACCGTAACTCCCTATGCTCTGCCCATCCCTGTTAAGGTGTCCTGTTTATAATTTTTTGCAAAAGGGGGTCAAACTCTAAGGACAAGGTCAAGATGTCAAATATATTTATACCAAAAGAAAAGTTTTGTTACAAGGAATACATGTGAAATATTACAGCCATTATGGCTCCAACCAATCAAAAGTTAAAGGCAAGGTTAAAGTTTTTGTGGACAAACAAATTAACAGACAGACGGGGCAAAAACTATATACCCCCGAATCTTACAGGTCAATATGTGGGCATAAAAAATCAAAGATAGTGCAGTATTAATGAACACAAATCACCGTTGCCTATTTAAACGATGGAAAATACATGCAAATATTCTTCGCTTAATAAATTATTAAAAATGCTTGAGCTCATATAGAGTAATATGATGTAGATTTCGATTTAAGTTTGATCTGATGGCAGATCACTCTTCCTGTATGATGGTACCATGGAATATGAACTCTTTAGTGTGAAGCATATAGGGGTCATTAAAAACAAATGCACTTATAGTGATTTTAATTTTTGTATTTTAATTTGTATGCTGAATGATATCTTAATATAATAATAATAAGTGCAGATAAATACATCGAACTAAATGGTTTTTACTTAATAAAATGAAAATTGATGAAAGTTGCTTCCAAGAAACAAAACACTGTCATAAATTCTGCCTTAAATAAAGCATTTTTTTCTTTTGAAATAACTTTTATGAGATATTATTAATAATTTTTCATTCAAATAAAAAATCACACTCTTGACATAAATCCATGATATCTAAATCAAAATGAAGTCATATTTTTTTGTTTTTGTTTTTAATGATTAAGAACCATGCATGAACAACCTAATTATATAATTATAACATTATAAGCCCTCAGAATGTCAAAGAGAGTTAAATTTATCCGATTGAAATTTTATCCCTTCCTCGCACTTTTTACTTATTCTTTTTTAAATTACCCACTATGATCTCATAGGCATTCCTATTTATTATCTAATCTCTTCTTTGTTACTGTCATATATTGAGATTTGTGGGTTCAAGTCCAACCACACTTATAATTATACATAAAATAATGATCTAGAATAGTACACTAGGGATCCCCATTGTCTTATTAGCTACTGGTATCTACTGTAATATATTATACCATTCACAGGTGCTTGAGGACAGGACCCCCCCCCCCTCTTTCCGATATAGACCCCTGGGTCTGTTCTGACTTTTTTTTTCATTAATTATACATAGATGACACATTTGTAATTTAATCCAGATCATCAATTCAGAAACAATTCGGAAACTTTTTTTAAAATTTGCTTAGATATACCTAGTGGAGAAAGAGATGAATTTATAAGGAAACGTATACAATTCATGAAATATTTAAGACACTTAGACAGGTTTGCCAAGTCAGTTAATATCACTTATAAAACATTATTGTTTAGATCTAATATAGTAAAACAGGTGTCCTGGGTTCGATCCCTGGTCCAGCCATGTAATTTCTCTATTGTTAATTTGATATTTAATTATATATATATATTAAACAATAATGGTCTACAGTTGCACTAATACACTAGCTACAGCACAACAAAACTGGTAAGGCTAATGTGCACTAGCTTTAAAAAGTATTTTTCAAAATCTTCAGTATGTTGTGTCTATTAAGGAAACAATATACATGTAAAAAAAAAAATGCATGTCCTTTCCTACTTTAGATGAAATTTACTGTTTTTATCAAGAAATATTCATTGATTCAGTGCAAGGATACCAAATAACAGAACATTTATATTTGTGCACTTTTATATATTGCAAATTAAGTTTTCCATTACTCAATTTTTTTTCAAAACCTGAGTCTATCTCTGAGGACGATTTTCGAGGACGATGTTACAATTCCAACAATCAAGAAGAGAAAAAAAGAAATTTTAAAGTCGGAATATTGAAGCAAAGTATACTGATATACGTCAATACTTAGCCGTGGTTGGTTATATACTATGTAGAGCATAAGCAAACGATAATGACATTCGACAAGAGAACCATTTATTTGTCACTCTGTATTTCTTCAACTTACAAAGACAAGAAAAAGGCAACCTGATTGTCGAAGTTTTTTTGTTATCTTGTACTCGAGTCAACCTTCCCATGACCCATTTCATCTTTGTTGTTATAATCAACTTTCGGTTTGACAAAGCATCTAAAATTAAACTCTCCTTCGATCATGCATTCCGGAAATAACCGTACATCGTAGTTTTTCTGCCTTTTATTTTGGAAATGAATTTACCTTTCTTATCACGGTAAATGATATTGGCGTCTGCCATTTTGATATAATAAGCGTCGGGCACTGACGTAATAACGTCACTGACGTGAATAACGTCATATAACGTTATTTTACGTGGTATGGATTTCATTAATAAATTTAATTCATACCTGGATCTTTATGTCCTCTAGTTTTAATTGAAATACTAGAATTTTATTTGAGATCAGTTTTTTTTACTATAGGATTTACATCTATGAATAGATATTCATTTCCTAAAAGCTTCAGACGGCGTAATTTCTCAGTGATTATAATGAATATAGGCCTATATGGAAGCATAAACGAATGCGATTTTCATATATACGTGTATAGACCAGTTTCAGGTTGCATGCTGGACATGAATATATTTTTTCCTCTGTAAGATCTCTAGCATTTTCAACGCTTACATCGACCATGTACATTGTAAACATTGAATCATCAGCACATATATTGCGTAAACATTTGTTGTAATAAATTGTTTTATGCTTCGTATTTGAAAAAAAAAAAAATGCACACTTCTGATGAAAAGAAAGGTTTCTTTTTGCAAGTTTTCACAAATCTAGCAAAAAATACGCATGTAAGAATGACAGACAAAATTAAGAGAGGTTAACTCTGACAATCGAGGAACTACGGAGGTACCAGGTATACCAGAGAAAGAAAATTATTTTGAGCATAACATTATACGTTTTAAAAAAATTTCAACTCATCATGCTCACGGGAATATATCTGAAAAATTAATTCAATTTTTGAAAATTCACGAGGACATGAACAAAGACGCTTCACCTCAGCATATTTCATGAACCGCGTGATCATGAAGCGCAAATTTATAAATGTCATTCAACCATTATTTTGGAAACAAAACAGTTTGCAATATAGTTTTGACGTCAAGTGTGGTATTATGACGTCACAATGGAGATATGTAGGCTTACCTAGTTCATGAGAAAATGATTGTTTTCTAACTTGCAATGAATCTGAAGGAAAAATATTTGCAAATGTAAATATCAAATAGGGAATAACTAAAATTTGTCAAATAAGATAATAGCTAGGATTTTTATATACGGTATATATTGCAGGTACAAGTTCTCTGAAATAACCTATTCATTCAATGTGTTCAAGTGACTCCCCTCCCCCCTTTCCGATTCCAAGTCACAGTGCAGAGAACTCGATGAATGTTCACAGCATGAACAATTTGGCCCTTGGACCACTGTGCACTGGTTCAGAATGTATATATTTATATTAATATAATAACGGAATGAATATTTTAGAGATGCATGGAAAATAAAAAAAAATATGCATATTGTTGTTTTTGTGTTCATGTTACTTTTATCATTCTGCTCTATGTATAAAATGAGCAACCACCACAAGATTTTCAGAAAAAAAATTTATTAATCCATCCATATTTTCTATAGTTTTAAAACATATTATGCATATTAAAGGTTCAGCAACAAACCATCAGATTAAATTTTTTGAAATCTTTTAAAATTTTAGGAAGGGGGGGTATTGAAATGCATGTAGCTTAAAAAAGAATGTGATGACCCCACTTCATATTTTAATCATAAGTCACTTATAATAATTGTTACAAAATATATTAATTTTAGGAAAATTCATTGGACAATTTTTGTCAAGACGTTGAAAACCGCTCTTGGGGTGAAAATATTACTGCAAATTTACAATGACTACTCCCCAAAGCAACTGTGGCATTACTACATCTATCAATAGTTTCCGATACAATTTTTATTTTCAATGAATATAATGCATATTATTTAATATCTGGTGAAAATTATTTAATTTGTTTCAATTTTGATACGTGTATGGCATACTTAACATTTCACTACATAAATATCAAATTATTGAAAAACTGTGGTTACCATGGCAACCATATCTTCCTTATAACCCTGATTACCATGGTTGACATTTTCATATTATGATACCATTAACGGTAAGGCAAATTATATGTAAAAATGAGAAAAATTCATAGAGCGGATTTTTTTCATGGACCCTTACAATCTCTTCCTTAATATCAATGTATATAATTATAAGTAAATGTGCCTTTTCTTTGCTCCTGGGTATCTAGGAGGCAAACAGAGTACACAATTGTAATAAGCCACGCAAATGAGAGTTACTCCCCTTTGCTAGTTGTTAATCAAGAAATTCTTGTGTATAATTTAATTAACAAGTTATTTGAATGAATTAGAATACAAGAAAATATTATATAAAGTGTATATAGTATATATAAAAACAAAATAAAATAAAAGTGAATGTTTGGTTAAAATGAGCAAAGCATGCTCAAAATCAGATTCTTGTCTGGAAAGCAATATAAAAGATTGACATAAAGATTATTTATATATTTAGCATTGTACACAGTATGTTAAAACAGTTGTGATCTGTTTGACATGAGATGAGTTACTGTCACTGGTAGAGTCATGGTTGACAAGAGACTGGATGAAGTTGTTTTATACTTTATCAAAGTGAACAAAGAATCAGAGAGCCAGGTGACTTTTTGTAATTAATGACAAGTGGCAAATACATGTTGTATACCCAAGTCTGTGTGAACTGAATTGTAGCACTAGGTAAGTGACAAAAACATATCTGTATATAATGAATACCTTACACAATAGGCAAGTGTCCATTGTATTTGTATATTCTGAATTCATTATCATCCCTGTAAGACTTGTGAAAACCAAGTATGATCCCAAGGAGATCACTTGGGTCTAGCACGTTACAATAAGCAAAGATATTTTTACCAGATTTTTAAAATTCTTGGACAACATTGCTTCGTCCATCAATTTATTATGTTTTATGCCGAGCTCAATAGACAAACATGTAAGAACAGAGGAAATTCGGAATGAAATCTTACATTCGTCAGGCAAATTTTCTTGTGCAACATTCCCAGAATTCCTTCGCTACCAGGATTCCATGCGAAATTATTACAAAACATACAAAAGACCAAGGATAATTATTCCTTACAAAGAGATAACGTTTACTTTTCATTCTTTGCAGAGAGCTTAAAAGAAAGAAAAAATAAGTGCATCTACTCTACAACGTATTTCATTAAATGTTGCACAAGACCTCTAGTTTCGTTCAACTAGACGTTCAGCTGTCTCCGTAAATTCCGACATCATGTGACGTCACAGTGTAGACTGTATCTCGTGGGCTTTGAAGTCTGAAGAGGCGGATCAATGCTAGTCGTTACATGTGTATAGGCAACTGCGCTCGCTCCAACGGTCACATCGTAAAATATTTTACTTCTATGGACCTTTTACAGTGTTGTATTTTTCTATGAAAACTGCACGTGTAAATAAGGCAAAATTAATACAATAATATAATTTTCGTGGAAACAAAACAGTTCTTACTGTTTTTATTCAGTTTAGAAAGAGAATGAAAAAACACCCATCCACCCCTGAGCAAAACAACAAATATCTATATAAATGTACATGTATAATAAATTTATTGTAATGGCTTCAATGGCATCAATAATTCCATCCATTCTACCTCCATATAGGTTTAACCTCCCTAGGAGATTTATTCTGCACACGGAACACATCGGGCGTTCTATAAGTGCGTTAACAGAATGCGGTGCGATATTCACGTCAAAATACGGTATGGCTGAAGGAAAATAACTCTTGAATTTTCTTTTTAAATTTGGGCAATTTTGTACTGGACAGGGAAATTTGGGCAATTTTGTACTGGACAGGGAATAAATTTTTTTTATGAGATGATACATGTAAAATATGTGTAAACTTTCTTAGTTTAGCAGAATCATGAACATTTTCAGCGTGCTGAACGTTTTGTACACAGTAGTGATGAGACCTTCACGCACCTGCGGGAGCGGATCCCAGGATTTTCAAATTAATAAAAAAGATGGAAATTAAATTTAAATAATTCTAACTATCATTGAATGAAATTTGCTATCATTGAATGAATTTATTCATATGCAAGTAATACATTCACACAAAAAAAACAAACAAACAGCTGGCAATCGCTACTTTTTAAAGATAAATTAATTCTAACAATTTATACGTATTTAAAGCTGGTTTCGTCTTTGTAACCTTCATTACTTAGGATATGTAGCTGTAAATTATTTTAATGTTTATGATGAGCAACTAGCCCAAAAATGATTAAATTCATGTCTTTTGGGTCTAGGACCTAGAATGGGACTTGGTTTACATACATTGAAAATTCATTATTCACTTCACCTTTATCTTTACCTCTAAACTTAATAGGATAGAATACGCTCATTTGTAATTCAAAGTTCAAACTGGGCAAAATTGATTGCATGATTGTATGTTGTCTTACGTCCCATTCGAGAATTTTTCACTTATATAGAGACGTCACCATATACCGGTGAAGGGCTTCAAATTTTGACCTTTACTCGGCACTCAGGGCCATTGAGCAGTGAGGGATCTTTATCGTGCCAACGCCTGCCGTGACACGGGGCCTCGGTTTTTAAGGTCTCATCCAAAGGACCCGCAACTTTCACTTCAAAGTGCCAAGCGCATGGCGAAGGAACAGTTGCTACCCATTTTTTATCGACTTAGGTCAGTCGCGGCCGAGATTCGAACTCACGACCTCCTGATCACGAAGGCAAAATTGTGATATTGATAGAAGAGTCCTCACCAGAGTAATATCTTTCAATGACAGTTCCAGGTGGGGTCGATGTTGTAGTAAATGAAAAAAACTCGTGATATTCAGGTGAAAGTCAAGGCCCTTGGGCTTCTTTTTTGTGTCTTTCTTAAGGCCTAAGAAAAAAACAATTATCACATAGCTATTTGAAAAAAATACGTTTATATGTTTTAAATGTTGAAGTTAAATTTGACATTACGATTAAGTGCTTGTAATGCAATTTAACTTGGATGGGAGTGCTTGCAGGATGTTCCTAATACAGAGATTCGACACGGTGGCCAATATGTGTCTTTAATTGTTCCCCTGTGCAACAAATACAAACAGTCCTTAAATTCAGGAAAACCTGTAAGAGACCAAACTCTTGGTGAAATTTATTGGGGGAAAACACTTAGGACATTTTCCCAAAATTGAGGTTTTGATCATTTTTAAAAAAAGTCAATGCTTTACATATACTTTTAATATGAATGTTCTATATAATTAAATTACAAAATTTGCCACCATTGGATAGCTGATAAATGTTAAAAATGAAAATACATAGAATTTCTAAAAATCCAGGGGGGGGGGGGGGTCACTAGTACTGTGCTCAAAATGACAAAAATATAAAAATTGGAAATACCAGAATTTAAGCCTCAATTTGTTTTTCTAAAAAGATCCAATAATTCATCATTTAATATAATGCATATTTTCCATCTTAATTTATTCCCCATGTTCTTTGATACGCCCCAAGCTCCCCATTCCAGAGTCATTACCCGTTCTTATTATCGTTACACAATGACACATAATTAGAGTTCATCTACAAATATTATGTCACCAGATTTAAATGTTTACATGTATATTAATTCTTGTAAAAAAGAAAATTGGCTAATGTACAGGGGTTGCAAGATTTAAGCACTTCAATAATAGATACTATTACTGCAAAGCTTCTCTGATCGTTATTCAGATTTACGCTATATTACACGTATTATCACTGAACAACGTATCATTTCCCGTTTTGTTTTTTTCTGTGATGAATTACTTCTATTTGTCTCCGGAAGAGACACAAGCCCCCGCCCTGAAACCACTTTGTTTTGATTACTACTCTTACATTCGAACAATACTTAAATTAAACAGACAACCTTATATAGCACACTTCTTCTGATAAATATGGCTTTGTGATTAAGTTGCAATTTTCCAATGGATTCTCTGTAATTTTAGCACGGTTGCCTTGAATGATTCATTTTGTGTGCACTGTAATTTAGATTCATGTTATTTTTAAATGGGGTTCATGTTTCCCGCTCCTTATTTACTATTTAGTCGGGTTTTTTTTTCACAAGTAAAATAAATTAAACTATGTAATTTTTTTCTTTTTATTATTTGTAATTAGAAAATAAATTATTTTCGCACATTCAAATTCGGAGGAATTCTGTAGGTCTTGGGCTATGGGTTAGAGCTGTACATATTACATTCACGATACATGTACATTTTCGATGATCATGAATTACTACACTTAAACAAATTACTAGAAGTCCTTGATGAGACTACAACTCTACTGGTTTGATTTCAGGAAAGCATAAAAAAAAATGTTACTTGTACTCTTTTGTTTTGATTGATTGTATGTTGTTTTATGTTCCGTTGGAGAATTTTTCACTCATATAGAGACGTCACGATATACCGGTGAAGGGCTTCAAATTTAGACCTTTACTCAGCACTCAGGGCCATTGAGCAGTGAGGGTTCTTTATCGTGCCTACTGTAACACGGGGCCTCGGTTTTTAAGGTCTCATCCGAAGAACCTGCAATTTTCACTTCAAAGTGCCGAGCGCTTGGCGAAGGAACAGTTGCTACCTATTTTTTATCAACTTAGGTCAGGTGGTGGCCATGATTCGAACTCACGACTTTCCGATCACGGAGCGAGCGCTCTACGGACTGAGCTACCGTGACGGCTCTTTCGTTATGAAAAAGATATCTTAATATTTTTCTTATTGTAATTAATTTACAAACGTGTAAGAAGATTCATCGTTTTTAAATTTTAACACTTTATATTTTAGTTATTTTGGAATGATTTTAAGAACTATAATAGTAAACCGGTTTGGCAAACATATGATCATATGTACATAGTGGTAATTTTTTTTTAAAATGAGAAATACTAGACTAGAGTTATCAAGAACAATTTGTAAATTATGTTTGTTTGTTTGCTTGTTGTTTAAGTCCCTCTCGAGAATTTTTCATTTATATGGAGACACCACCACTTACCAGTGGAGGGCTGCAAATTTAGACCTATACTCGGCACTTAGGGCCATCGAGCAGTGAAGGATCTTTTTCGTGCCAACACCTACTGATACACGGGACCTCGGTTTATACGGTCTAATCCGAAGGATCGGTCTCCACGTCCCGCAATGGATTCGAACCCGCGACGTAAGGATCAGCTCCTTACTTCGCGACTCAAGAGCAAACGCTCTAACCACAGCGCAACGTGTAAATTATGAAAAGTCAATTAGAGTGTAATATTTTGAAATATCTTGAAATTATTTCTTAGCATTTGAAATGTTCTTAAATTAGACATTTTCAGAGATGCAAGATTTCAAAAGATTAAAATGAATCCTTAGGTTTGCCCGATTCCCTCTTTTACTTATCAATCGAAAACCGTCGTCGGATACTCATAATCAGAGTGAGGAATAAACGACGAAATTAGCCGTTGGTATCCGACGATTGTTGTGGGTGATGAGTAAAAGACGAGATCAGCCGTGAGTATTCGACGATATTTACAGGTAATGAGTAAAAGACGAGATCAGTCATGAGTATTCCCGCATCAAAAGTGGAAACACATTTCAACCTCAGTTCCTTTATAAAGTCTTGGGTGTAAAAGTCCTTATCTTGAAATCGAACATTCAATTTTTGTCCCAATATCCATCTCCCCTTCCCAACACTTACTATATAAAAACTAGATCTGTCGTAACGCCACGAAAGCCCCCGCAACCAGCCAAAATTGAAAATGCCATTTTAGTTTTAAATTTGTTTGCACAAAAGATTTTTTCATAAGTTCAAGAGTGATAACTGTGTAAAAAATCATCGAACCACGACTAAATTCAAACTTGACCTGTATGTTCTGGTAAAATACCTGCATATGCAATTCCAACTTTATACATGTAAATAATATACGGTACCAATTTGGTGCACCAGATGCGCATTTCGACAAATTATGTCTCTTTAGTGATGCTCAAGCCAAAACGTTGGAAATACGAAATATTTAAAAAAAAACTTTACAATGTTGAATTAAGGTGGTGCAAAGACTGGAGCCAAATACGTCGAAGGATCAGAGCTTTGGATGAGGGAAATATTCCTTAATTTTGAAATATTTCTAAATTTTACCACAGCAATTAAATATATATCAGTATTTTTAAGCTAGTACCGAAGTACTTAGGTACTACATGTAGGCTGTAGAGACCCTCGAGGACTAACAGTTCACCAGCAGAGGCCTCGACCCAGGGGTCATAATGTAAATAATAATACGGTACCAATTTTGATGCACCGGATGCTTGACCTGTATTTTCTGGTAAAATACTTGCACATGCAATTTCAACTTTATACATACATCCGTATAAAAGCTAGAGAGCGGAAACTGAAACTTTCTTTTTTTTTCTAAGTTCAAGAAAGATAACTGTGTAAAAAATCATCGAACCATGATAAATTCAAACTTGACCTGTATTTTCTGGTAAAATACCTGCATATGCAATTCCAACCTTATACAAACATCCCTACAAAAAATAAGAGAGCGGAAACTGAAAATTCTCTCCTTTTTAGCTCACCTCGACGAAGTCGAGATAAGCTTACGCTATTCCACCGGCGTTGGCGTCGGCGTCCCGGTTAAAGTTTTAGGAGCAAGTCCATTCCCAAGTAACTATAAGCCCTACCTGGACCAAACTTGCATGGATGATGCATCTAGGGATGGACACTACCACACTTGCTTCGGATGCTGGATCTGACCTAGATTTTCCAGATGAGTGACCAGGTTAAAGTTTTTGGAGCAGGTCCATTCCGAAGTAACTATAAGCCCTACCTGAACCAAACTTGCATGGATGATGCATCTAGGGATGGACACTACCACACTTGCTTCGGATGCTGGATCTGACCTAGATTTTCCAGATGAGTGACCAGGTTTAAAGTTTTTGGAGCAGGTCCATTCCAAAGTAACTATAAGCCCTACCTGGACCAAACTTGCATGGATGATGCATCTAGGGATGGACACTACCACACTTGCTTCGGATACTGGATCTGACCTAGATTTTCCAGATGAGTGACCGGGTTTAAGTTTTTGGAGCAGGTCCATTCCCAAGTAACTATAAGCCCTACCTGAACCAAACTTGCATGGATGATGCATCTAGGGATGGACACTACCACACTTGCTTCGGATGCTGAATCTGACCTTTATTTTCCAGATGAGTGAATTTTAGCCATATTTTAATCAAATTAGCATGGATGATGTATCTTAGGATGGACATTTTCAGACTTGTTTTGGATTCTGAATCTGACCTACATTTTCCACATGAGTGTCTAGAGTAATGTTTTTGGAGTAGCTATATAATATTATGGCATGTTATGATCAAACTTGCATGGATGGTGCATCTAAGGATGAAAACTTCCAGACTGACCAAAATTTTCTTGATTAGTAAACAGGTTAAAAGTTTTTTGAGCAGGTCTATTCCCAAGTAACTATAAGTCCTTCTTAAACCAAACTTGTATGGATATTGATCTTGGGATGAACACTAACTAGAAAAAATATGATGTGAGACTTGCCTTACTTATAGATAACCTTCGTCGAGTTGAGCTTCGCACGTAATCTCTGATTACCTATGTTTTTGTAAGTTCAAGAGGGATAACTCTGTTTAAATGATTAGATCACGACCAAATTCGAAGGTGACCTGTGTTTTCTGGTAAAATACCTGTATATGCAATTTCAACCTTATACATACATCCCTACAAAAGTTAGAGAGTGGAAACTGAAGATTTGTAATTTTTTTTCTAAGTTCAAGAGGGATAACTGTCAATAATCTTCGGACCATGACCAAATTCGAACTTGACCTGCGTATTCTTATGACGTATCCATGTGTCAAATTTGAGATGAATGTGTGGAACTGTTGTCAAAATAATGAACGAAAAGTCAATGCTTAGTTCAAGAGGGATAACGCTGTCAAAATCATCGGACCATGACCAAATTCGAACCTGACCTGCATATTCCTTTGACGTAGTTCTACCTTAAACAAACTTGGATGGATGATGCATCTAGGGATGGACACTACCACACTTGCTTCGGATGCTGGATCTGACCTAGATATTCCAGATGAGTGACCAGGTTAAAGTTTTTGGAGCAGTTCCATTCCCAAGTCGCTTTTGATAATATCATTTACTAGAGCCAGCTAAACCATCGTCCAAGTACATAACGGCCTGAAAACTTTCTCCTATACTGAACTAATTTCCTCCTAAGTTTCATAAAAATAAGAGCTGCTGAAGAAATGCCACAAGGTAATACACTGAACACAAATTAAAGGTTAAAGTTTTTGGAGCAGATCTCGTTTCCAAATAGCTATAAGTCCTATGTTTACCAAACTTGTATGAATTATACATCTAAGGATGCACACTACTGGACTTGCTTCAGATGATGCTGGATCTTACCTACGTTTTCTGGATGAGTGATCAGGTTAACGTTTTTGGAGCAGATCTCATTTCCAAGAAACTATAAGCCCTACCTAGACCAAACTTGCATGGATGATGCATCTTGGGATGTACGCTAACCAGCCTCCTTCGGATGCTGGATTCGATCTAGATTTTCCACGAGTGAATTTTAGCCATATTATAACCAAATTAGCATGGATAATATATCTAGGGATGGTCACTTCCAGACTTGCTTTGGATTCTGAATCTGACCTACATTTTCCAGATGAGTGACCAGGGTAATTTTTTTGGAGTAGCTATATAACATTATGGCCTGTTATGATTAAACTTGCATAGATGGTGCATCTAAGGATGAAAACTTGCAGACTTACTTTGGATGTTGGAACTGACCAAAATTTTCTTGATTAGTAAACAGAATAATCGTTTTTTGAACAGGTCTATTTCCAAGTAACTATAAGTCGTACGTAAACCAAACTTGCATGGATATTGATCTTGGGATGTACACTAACTAAAAAACCAATATAGTGTGAAATTTGCCTTACTTAAAGATAACATTCGTAGAGGTGAGCTTCGTAATCTTTGATTACCTATGTTTACCTCTAGTTGATGACAATCATAGTGGAACTTCTTCACTAGCAACCCACGTGAACTTAGTTCACTAAGGCATCAGAATCCTCGGGTTGTTAGATCAGGAATTCTTTGACATACAAATACAATATACAATAAACAATTCAATCTCATTAAAGTATTTAATGTACATTCTGACCATGTAAATTTAGCCATCATTGCAGTGCTAGTCATAGCACATATAAATCAAACAAGAGATGTTTGTGTAACACTTAAGACCCCCCCCCCCCCCTTTGGACATACATTAAAGGGTGAACAAGCCTTTATTATGGGCAGTGTACATGGAAATGAAATTGACCTTTTGAACTTAAAACCAATAGGGGTCATCAACCAGTACTATCTGAGATGCATCAACCAGAAATAGTCTACATCACATCTTTGGCAAAAACACGTTTCTCATAATATATCAGTTATTAATTCGATCAACCTTTGCAGAGATAATGAACAGAAACAGCAAATAATTGGAATTTTTCTTAGTTCAAGGGGCATAACTCTATCAAAAATTGCTCCATCGTACCCAAAACAGAACCTGATCTAGATATTCTTATGATTAATCTGTATACCAAATTTCATTTCAGTATGTGCAACCTCTGCAAAGAAAATGAACGGAAACTGTTGGTGGACCGACAGACAGACAGACCGACAGACAGCAGCAAAGCAATATGCCTCCCTTCTTGGATGGGGGCATAAAAATGACATTCAAAGTATATCCATAATAAAATAGTAATACACGTACTTGTTCATCACAAAAGAAATTAGGCATTCTCCTATCACTTAATGTATACAAGCTATCAGCTATTTCCTCCTAGCAGCCTTCATCAACTCACAATCCTTTACTAAATGCTGTGTTGAATCACAAAAATGACAAGCTAACCTACTTGTATTACGTCTTTCCATACCCCCAGTAGCCTTGTAGCCCTGCGGCCAAGTATAAGTACCAAAATTAGAGAATGTTGAAATGGATAAGGTTGAAAGGTAGGAGCACCAAAAAGAGGTGTCAAGTACAAGGGATACAATCCAGCCAAGGGGGAAGTTGAATATCTAGAACCCTGATCTTGTTCTACCTCACTCTTAACCTTCACACCCTCACCCTTGTACCCAAAGTTTTGACCTTCCTTAATACACTTATTTACTGCCTTACAAACAAGGTCTGCTCCCTGCCCCCAAGAACAGTAAGGCATAAATTTGCAATGTTAACATTCCCTTGCAGACTGCCACACTGCCTATGCATTTTCTCATACATTTCCATATCCTTATCCCCTAACTTTCTAGACAGGCGAGCTAATTCATCAAGTGTTATCAAATTTACAGTATTTAATTATTATTTACTCGTCTTAATACAGGCAGCAAAGTAAGCCCCTATAAGCTATGTCTCTTCTTCAAAGTAAGCTGAACCATCTGAAAAATATATAAACAACCACGAAGTATCTGCATCATGACGTATAACCGATCTGAACGATCATTCAACACATTGTTTACACGTTTTTACGATTGTTCCAGAAATCTCGCGAGATTTGAACATTTTCCGAGTTTTTCACAAAAGAACGCACTAAGATCTTTAATTCTTCCATGGTGGACAACGAAAGTGTTACGAACACATCACCTCTAAAAATAATGCCGATCAATTCTGGCTTTCTTCTACAATTTAACCAACATTTCCTACCTAATTCATCGGAAAATACGTTCACAAAAACCATATCTATTGATCACAACGTATAAAACGCCACTCTACGACATGTCTCATTTCATATAGGCCCCTGCCTTACCTATTTATCCAATTCAATCAAGTTCACATCCGTGACATCCAACAGTCACATTTACTGGACAATCTCTCAAGACATCCAACAATCTTGGAACCCATAAATAAATCCAAATCAAGCCTCCAACGGCTTACAATATTAAAATTAATTACCTTCCCCTCCATCTGTGTCTGCGTAATGACACTTCGGTAACACGTGCATTTCACTAGGGACATTCCACGATGGTTATGGGTGATGACTAAAAGACGAGATCAGCCGTGGGTTACGGGTGATGAGTAAAAGACGAAATCAGTCTGGGTATTCGACGATGTAATTTGGTACTACATCCAGAAATACTGTGATTATGTATCCAAAGCCTTTACACACCAGTTCTAGTTTCCACTTTGGGACAAGAGAACTCTGCATAAATTGATGTTTGATTTTTCATGTTGACGATTATAAGCATTTTTATCAAGTTTTATTTCGATGTTCAACATAACTTTTGAAACGATGTCATTAATAATTAAATTTATTAAAAAATTCCCTGTTCACAATCCTCTTCTACCTTCTTGTGGTGAGTAGGGAGCAACAGTACTTGTCAACATAACTAAAGGAAGATACAGTTTTGGTGATATATAAATAGTTCAGTATTGATAAGACAGATTTTCAGTAATGCATTATTGATCGATTTTCGGTAATGCAAAACTGCGTAAAAACACAGGGCAAGTCTTTTCTTTTGATAAATAATAAAGTAAAAAGAAACTTGGGAAGAATTACTGGTTATCAATTCATACAGGGGATTTGGGTCTGAAGTAAAGTGATAGTTTTCGCCCAGCCAAATGCCTTAGAGACCACGATATTCACGAATTTTGGGTCTTTATGAACAAAATCAGTAAACTAAATAAGAACATAATTGGTTTCAGAAAAAGCTTTTAACTTACAAACGTTTCATGAGAACTTGTAGCATTAGGTAACCTGAGTAACTTACGTAACTTCATTAGTCAGCCCGCGGGCTGACTAGTTATCTTACGAAGAACTTCAAGTGCGCTTGCGTGCTTTGGAATTCTGGGTAGTCTAGGTCACCTACACTCTTACCGCATCGTTTGAGTTGGGGATCAAACGACTTGCATGACCACCTGGGAAGAGGTTTTTGAGTAATTCACTCCTGTTAATTTCGTTTCAGTAAAATCAATATTGGTTAAACTATGAAATCCCCATTTTAACACCACATACCGGTAATCTGTTATTTGAACTTAAAACAGGAAGGCCTTTGATTTATTTTTAAAAAATCTTCCTATATTGAATAGAGCTGGGACGATACAAAATTTTCTATATCTATACGTATCACGATATTTGAAGCACGATACGATATGTATCACGATATCTTGAAGTAGTTATTAAATGTTTTTTGTATTGAAAGGAACACAATATTTCTTCACAAAAATAAGAATAATTTATTCAAAGAAGTTGTATTTCTCTTGTAAAACAAAATTCTTTTACACAAGTGTGTTTATTATGTATTTCAAATTTATATTTATATTTTGCATATTTATTTTATATATTTAACCCATAATATTAAGTAAACAAAGGAAAAACGTAAGTCAGAATTTTTTTTGCGATATTTCGATATTTTTTCATGCGTATCGATATGCGTATCATCCTCACATTGAATCGATATCTCGATATATCGTCCCAGCCCTAATATTGAAGCTTAGTACTGTCTTGCAGTTTCAAGCTTTGTAAATTGGTTCTCATGAAACGTGTGTTCTGCGCAGCGAAATATTAAATTGCATAAATTCATTTAATGCAGTGTTTGGTGTGTCATTTAAAACTGTTTTGTAAAGTATATCTTCAAATTATTTTACTGTGTGTATATACGCAAATCAGCAATATAAATATTAGTTTATTCGAGATTTTGAAGCCGTTTATTTTTTTTTCTTGTTTTACTTTCGTTTTGAATAAAGCATTTCGATCCCGATGTCAATTACCGAGTTGCCCAATAAGATTTGTAAAGGTATGCAGCGGATGGACTGGGTAGACACAGCTGACTTCGCTTTTTTTATTTTGCATGGGATCCCCAATATGTTCACCTGTTTATCATTAAATTAGAGCATTTAATTTATGGAAATTTAGGTTTTGGGTTGTTTATTTTGTTTCAGTTCTACTTTATTTCAAATCAAATGAAGTTAGGTTCAATTTTGAAAGTCAGCATACTAAAATATAAAATATAACACAAAGTTAAGATTAAAAGAAGGCCCCTTTTTCAGCAAATATTTATTTTCATGTTCTAATAATTTCAATAAGGACGTTAAGTATGTCTGTCAAGGAATCGCGGGGATAAAAATGTCTCTTCCATTACCTAAATGCAGTTGCCGAGAGTGATTCAACCGAGACAATATCTAGCAGAGATCATCTTGCAAGCTGGTCGGGAATTGCTGACGTGAAAACTTCATCGCTCCTGGAGTTTTTAAGTTTGTTGGATAATACGTTGTGTTTGATTATATTCCCCGAGTTCTTTGTTGTTAATTATTGTGTTTTTGAAATCTATTAAGGACATGTGATACAAATTTTTATCAAAAATCATGAAAATAACAAACAATCGTATCTTCTGGGTCTCTCGGCAAAACACCTCGAATGTATTAACATCAGCGGATGAAAAAAAAATATACAAAATGGAGTCGCTTCCTATTTATTAAAGTATTCGATAGACCAAGTTGAAAGTCCCGTCTTTGGTATATTTAATTTTATATTTTTACATCCAATAAAGTTTAACTCTATACTGATAACGGATCCATCTACATTTATTTCAAAGTTCATGAAAGGGGTTTATCATGGACGCCTACGTAACACATTCGAGGTTATTTTTCCGCTTGTCGGAAAGGCCTGAGAATTGGCGCTTGAACTTAAGTCATCTTTTTACATAAGTAAAATAAATAATTTTGACCTCATAGATTTTTATTTTTCATTCTCCGTTTCACAATAACGTAATTTTAAGTGAAAAAAAATTGCACAGATTAATAAGGATGATTTCAGAGGATAGAATTTTAAATGTCATAGGTTTACAATTTCTTAATATTTTAGAAATTTTAAATTCACATCATTCACAACCTACAAAGGTCCAAAAATATATATCAATCCAGGCATCCATTTTTTGTCTGTATCATCTGTCATTATGTCTTATGAATGCGCATCTTTAGCTTTTTGAAATAAATAACAATAAATGTAACCTTTGAGTAAATGTCAAGATTAAAGGGCAGAGGCGTGGTGGTCCAGGAGGTTCGAACTTATGAATGTCTTAAGGTCAAAGAAAGAGGTCATAATAAGAAAACTTTATAGAAAGATTTAAAACTAGCTAGAGGTTGTTACGTTCTAGAACATAAGCATTGTAAATGGGATAGGGAGTTAGAGAGTTGTGAAAACTATACCTACATACGTCTATGTGGCGACCCCCTTCCCCTCTATTGTATTCATAAAATCCTAGATCAGACTAATGAGATCAGCTTTACTGACTTTTTAGGGAATTCAGCTACGTGAATTTGAATTTCGATAATTAAACCTTCCGTTTTGTTTTTTATTGACAAAATAATGCAAACCCCCCCTCCCATGCCGAAAAACTACTGGGGTATTAAGAAAAAAGTTCAAAGTGACCAGTTCCGCTTTATCGTATATATGCAAATAAATTCTGAAAACATTTTTTCTTCAACCAAACTTCTGTTTCCCGATTCGGAAATAGAAAAATCCACTGGCTGACTTTCTCAGCTTTTTTCAAAAGCTAAACTTGTAATATTTATACCCCACGCAACAAGTTGCGGGGGGTATAATGTTTTTGACCCGTCCGTCAGTCAGTCCCGTTTTTTGGTCAGCGCAACTCCTCATAAACCGCTGCACAGAATTTCGTCAAACTTCGCAGATATTTAGGACACAATGTGTAGATGTGCATATTACCAGGAAACTCTGATTCCTTTATTTTTTCTGGGAATTTCGGCACTTTTCAACTTAGATTTTTGGCCATATCTTGAATATAGAGATGAACAGTATGTCAGTGCAACTCCTCTTAAACCGCTGCACAGAATTTGGTCAAACTTTGCAGATATTTAGTACACAGTGTGTAGATGTGCACATAACCAGGAAATTCCGATTCCATTATTTTTGCCCCAAGAGTTTTGCCTATTATTGAAGAAACTTTCCATCTAGGTAATAAGGAAATCCACTGGAATCAGCTTTTGCAATGAAATTTTATATGAAATATTTTATGACCTTAAAAGACCCCTATTGATTTTGAGATCAAAATATTAATGATTTAACACACACACACACACATACACACAAAATCTTGGATATTTCTCCCCCCCCCCCCCTCAAATTGGTGCTTTGCCTTAAATAATTTCATAAGTACAGTATATAAACAAATTCATATGACTACACCATAATTTTGTTTCCATCAATTATTTAAATGTGTAAATTGTCATGTGTTGGACATGGACTTACACTCATTAACAAATCGAAATCACTGAGAAATTTAAATAACAGTTTGTCAGCATAACTCCTGCACTGAATTTCCTGAAACTTTGTAGGTATTTCAGACATAATGTATAGATTTGTATATTACCAAGACATTTTGATTCCATTATTTATCTAGAAACTTCAGCCCAATTAAATCTGTAACATACAAAGATTTGAATGTCCTTGTACGCAAGAAGTTTTGATGTGATGATTTTTTGAAAGTAATGCCCCTTTTTGAATTATACTGTGTATTTAAAATGTATTGTGCCATTCATTACGTGTTGCATTGTCGAATTTTGAGGGAGCGTGGGGTATGTGAGCTTGCTCACTTTTTCTTCCATTTTTTTTTTATTTTCCCTCGGATTGAAATGTCGCACTTTCATGGTGTATAATTTACACTTATAAGAATGTTTTCAACCCTCTTTTAGACATAACACAACTTAGGCGTGAGCTAGACGCGCTTTGCAGGCAGCCGGCTTTTAATAATTTTACTACAAAGACATGCGTGCATAACAAGACAAATTGACAAATCCTTGATATTTAACCAAACCATAAATTAAACATATAAAGTATCCCCATAATAGACATTAAAAAACCGCCCAGGAAAAACCATAGATAACATATTTGAAAAATACTATGGAAACCTGTATCCGAACGCAAGTGTTAAGTCTTGTCTAGGGGTGAATAGCGGACTTATTCATAATAAAAATATTATTACAATCTTGCCAAACAAAAAAAAAATGGTGCTACCATGCACTGTGTGAGACTGGCTTAGAATGACCTTAACTTTTCAACACTGACCTTTTATACTGGCCTTTTTATGGTCTGCCTTGTATTACTACGCATAACCATTCAAACACGTTGCTATCATACAACGTTTTCTCGCTATTCTCAGAAACGCGGGAAAACTCGAGTATAATATACACTTATAAGAATGTTTTCAACCCCTTTTATACATAACAACATCACAACTTAGGCGTGAGCCAGACAAGCTTAGAATGAAATGTTCAAAAGTAAGCAAAAGATGTAAATGTTATGCAAAATAATTAACAGAAATGAATGAAATTATAAAATAGATGATATAAAAACGTAACATCCTTGATTTGTGTGTGTGTGTACATACATACTAGAATTATATATATAAATACAGTCATAATATTTTTCGAAACGGAAAGTCTGCGTTCTAGGCTATCTTTCATGTATCCATCTTTGGACGAATCTGATGCTTATCTACCGTATTTTTTCCAGCATCTCTCGTTTATCTTGGAATTTGCTGCAGCCGTCGCACCTCCTGAACGCAAAGAATGTAGACCAATATTGATATTTCCCATAACGGATTTCAGTTTTGACAATATGCACTCCCTAGCCCTAGTATAACTCAGTTTTTCGTCTTTGTAAATTAACTTTAAACCGTCTTTAGATTTATAAACGGACTTGAACAAAAAGTGACCAGAAGAAATATATATATTTCCTAGCAATATATAACGTTTTAACATTTATACTGGACAAGCCGAAGTAACACCAGCATAAATTAAAATTTCGTTTCCTTGTCTATATTGATCGGTTTGCTTTTGTTGATGAAAATTTTCATGTATCCGTCCATGAAAATTAAATCTGAACAACGGAGAGAACTGTGCTCCTCAAAACGTAAACATCCTGCAAAAGAAAGCAGAATCATACACAAATCACGCACTGCTAACAAATTAGTGCTGTCAACGTAAATATCACACAATAAAATTAAATCATTGGCCGTGACGATTTCCTTTTTTATAACTCTAGGTTTGTTGTTACGCTTGAAAGCTTCTAATAATTTTTTAATGAAGGAGTGTTCTGTTGGATCCTTATGGCCTAGATAGAATGTGCCCACTTAATAGCGTACACAGCACCGGAAATGAGGTGGGAAAAAACAACCAGTGTACATCAAATGAGTGAGATACAGGGATATGTGAAATGAGTTGGCTGGTATAGCTGGTTTTCCTTTGCTGGCGATGAATTTTGACCATCTGTTGAATGATGAAATATATTTCTTTCTGGTGTTCACACTTCTAGATTTCATGATATATTCACACATTTTTGCCTCAAACACTACATTGTCTGATAATGAAAGATCCACACCTGCTGAAATCAAATTGTCCTGCACATTCTTTTCAACGTTTAGCTCTGAAAAATAATAATTTGACAAATTATACTACATGTACCTAAAATTCGAGCCGCAATGCAACCATGTCAAAAATTTCCTGACCTCAAAATATACCATTTGCCCCTTACCTTTTTCAGTTATCAAAGAATTAACTTTCTTCACTAGAGCTGTGTATTGAGCAAAAAATTTCGCTACGATGCAATACGATATTTTATAACGCGATATATTGGATTCTTTAAGAAGCCTATCAAAAAAGTGTTATTAATCATTTTATGCATGAATTTTATTAAAAAAAAAAACAAGATGTGTTTGTGAAACACTGATGCCCCCGTATGGCAGCTTATGATGAAGGTTTAAGTTTCTCAAATGCAAGTCAAAATCCAGGCCAGAAGATTAGAAAAAAATGTTGGTACCCAAAGAAAGGTCTTGTCTCAAGGAATATACCTGTGAAATTTGAAAGCCTTAGCTGCAACTGTTCAAAAGTTATGAAGGTTAAAGTTTTTAAAAAGTAAGTAAAACGTCAAGGTCAAAGTTGTTGGTATCCAAGGGAAGGTCTTGTCACAAGGATTACATATGTGAAGTATGAAAGCCCTAGCAGCAACCATTCAAAAGTTATGGCCAAGGTTAAAGTTTTTCAAAAGTAGGTCAAACTCCTATGTCAAGGTCAAAGTGGTTGGTATCCAAAGGAAGGTCTTGTCACAAGGATTACATATGTGAAATATGAAAGCCCTAGCTTTAACCGTTCAAAAGATATGGCCAAGGTTAATGTTTTTCAGATGTAGGTCATACTCCTAGATCAAGGTCAAAGGGTCAAAGAGGTTGATATCCAGAAAAAGGTCTTGTCACAAGGAATACACATGTGAAGTTTGAAACCCAAAGCTCCAACTGTTTAACAGTTATGACCAAGGTTAAAGATTTTCAAAAGTAGGTCAAACTCCTAGGTCAAGGTCAAAACGTCAAAGTGGTTGGTATCCAAAGGAAGGTCTTGTCACAAGGATTACATATGTGAAATATGAAACCCTAGCTTTAACCGTTCAAAAGATATGGCCAGGGTTAATGTTTTTCAAAAGTAGGTCATACTCCTAGATGTCGCCCGCGTGGCGCAGTGGTTAGAGCGTCAGCTCTAGAGTCGCGAAGTAAGGAGTTGATCCTTACGTCGCGGGTTCGAATCCCACTGTGGGACGTGGAGACCGGTCCTTCGGATGAGACCGTATAAACCGAGGTCCCGTGTCGCAGTAGGTGTTGGCACGAAAAAGATCCCTCACTGCTCAATGGCTGTAAGTGCCGAGTATAGGACAAAATTTGCAGCTCTCCACCGGCAAGTGGTGGCGTCTCAATATGAGTGAAAAATTCTCGAGAGGGACGTTAAACATCATACAATCAATCAATCATACTCCTAGGTCAAGGTCAAAGAAGTTGATATCCAGAGAAAGGTCTTGTCACAAGGAATACACATGTGAAGTTTGAAACCCCAAGTTCCAACTGTTCAAAAGTTATGGCCAAAGTTAAAGTTTTTCAAAAGTAGGTCAAACTCTAAGGTCAAGGTCAAAGTTGTTGGTATCCAAAGGAAGGCCTTGTCACAAAGAATACACATGTGAAGTTTGAAACCCCAAGCACCAACTGTTCAGAAGTTACGACCAAAGTTAAAGTCTCCTAAAATTTTGAAAAAGTGGGTCAAACTCCAAGGTCAAGGTCAAAATGTCAAATATTATGGTACCCAAAGAAAGCTCTTGTCACAAGGAATACACATGTGAAATATGAAAGTCATAGCTCCAACCAATCAAACGTTAAGTTGACAACAGACAGACATACAAACGGACAAACAGATAGACAGGACAAAAACAATATACCCCCGGGATCTTTCGATCTGGGGGCATAAAAAACTAATTGTTTTGCAACTCATTTTAAAGTTCTTGTCTCACTGTCATTACAAATTACACTTCAAACTTTTAACGACTGTAAAATCAATATATTAAAATGTGTTAAATAAAGTTGTCTAATGTATTTTATAATAATTATTTAAGATGTGCTACCTCCTTAATGATTATATCATTCTTGATCAATCTTAATTCAAAACAGTTAAATATAATCTTTGGCGATTGAAATTCCCAACTTTTTCACAGAATTATATGAAAAACTGCCTGCCCGATACATATTGAGAGGTTTTTTTTTCCTGATACCATACATTCTTGAATATCGATACGTATCGATATATTGATACAGCCCTATTCTTCACGTCATTAATAAAAGAATCCCATTCATTCCCTTTGCGTAATAAAGACCAAAATGGGGCGGATTTCCATTGAGGAATGATAAGAGTAACCTTTCCTTTATCCTGTTTTAATTTGTTTACTGTCTTGCAATTTTACCTAGGAGAAGGAACCAACCAATTGTTGTCATTACCCCCAGAATTGCTTAAAAGCGTCTATCCCACTGATATTTTGACACCACCACCTTGAAATAAACTTTCTACATTTATTATTATAGTCTGTTGCGAACCTAAAGCAAAATGTGTATGTTCCAGCAATTGTCAATGGTTTGAAAAACACTATATATTTTATTCCCCAGTCGTCACTATCAAAACAATTCCTAAACAAATCTGCTTGAATATTATTTTCTCTTGGCACCCAATTAATATCAAACATAATTTGTAAATTCAGAATTTTTTCGTTTATTTTAACAGCAATTTCATGAAAATGAAACTTTCTGCTAGCGACTTCTAAAATTCTGAAAGCATTTTTGCTGTCAGTATACCATGCTACTTTTTTACCCTGAATACTTTCTCCTATAGTATTCAAATACCTGTTAAATGCTTCTAGTTCCCTCCAAGTGGAACTTTTCATGGATTCCTCTCCTGTCCAGAGACCCAGTAACTCTGCAATCTCTGAATTTTCTACATAAGCTCCGAAACCTGAATCAGAAGCGTCGCTAAAAAATTTTAACTCTGAAGATTCACTTTAAGTCTTAATTTCTTTACCATTTAATTGACCTTGAATTGTCCTTCCAAAATTTTAATTCTCCTAAAGATTGAGAACTTAATTTAATTTATGAATTCCAATTACATCTTGTCAATACATCTTGATATAAATATCTGGTGTTGAAGCGAACTGCATATCCTATAGCGGCTTCCATAGTTATGATCTTACCCACTATACTTGCTATAAATTTCACCCGAAAGCATACACACCCAGATTGAATCTTAATGTACGTATCCTCGATACACTCGAGAAGCTTATTAAATTCTCTCTGAGGTTACTTTTAAAACACCGTTAAGCATACTGTATTTTGTGGTGGAAACCAGACACTTTTGGAATCAGCAATAATAAATCCTAACTGTCAAGTCGCTTTTGATAATATCACTGAGTGAAGACGCTTCTTTAAATTTACTAGAGCCAGCTAAACCATCGTCCAAGTACATAACGGCCTGAAAACCTTCTCCAATACTGAACTACTTTCCTCATAAGTTTCGTAAAAATAAGAGCTGCTGAAGAATGTCACAAGGTAATACACTGAACACAAAATAAAGGTTAAAGTTCTTGGAGCAGATCTCGTTTCCAAATATCTATATGTCCTATGTTCACCAAACTTGTATGGATGATACATCTAAGGATGCACACTACTGGACTTGCTTTAGATGATGCTGGATCTTACGTACATTTTCTGGATGAGTGACCAGGTTCAAGTTTTTGGAGCAGATCTCATTTCCAAGAAACTATAAGGCCTATCTGAACCAAACTTGCACAGATGATGCATCAAGGGACGAACACTCAAACTTGCTTCGGATGCTGGATTTGACCTACATTTTCTGGATGAGTGTTTGGTTTAAAGTTTTTAGATAAGTCCATTCCCAAGTAACTGCAAGTCCTATCAGACCAAAATTGCATAAATGTTGCATCTAGGGATGCACACTACTAGATTATTAGTTTAGTGTGGGACTTTGCCTTACTTAAAGAAAACATTCATTGAGGTGAGCTCTGTAATCTCTGATTACCTATGTTTCATCCTCTTCGTCAGACGCTAGTTCGTGTTGCGTGTTTTCCTGAACGGCACACCACCCTGTCTTTGAAGAGTCTGCTAATTTGTTTAATTTTTACCTTTGGTGATTAAGCTCTATACATGTACCTGTAGAAATGAAGTTGAAAGCGATTTCTGGTTTTCTTTCGGTCAAACTAGTGTTGGTCCCTATCAGCTTCTCTCTGTTGTTAAATTTGTATTGAGCTTCGTTTCCTTTACGTTTACCCTAACAAAAAAGTACTATAGTTTACTATAGTATCAAAATTTTTCACTATAGTAAATCAAAGTATATTTACTATGCATTTCAGAGTGTAATATTTTTTGTTCTTCAATTTATACCTGCACATTTTTTACATTAAATTGAAATATTATTTGTATATTCACACATTATTTCCAAATTTTACATTACTGTTATCGAAGTTTAGAGATTTTAAGCTTTGAAATCTCAAAAAAAGTTCCTTAGTAAAGTTTCATAGTAAATCTAAGTATCAAAGTTTTCACTACAGTTAACTATAGTAAACTATAGTTATTTTTTGTTAGGGTAAGAACAAATACCTTGTCGTTAGCCGCTTGAAGTTTGGAAAGTTGTTGTTCATGTTGCTGTCGTTGTTGTTTGCATATTTTCTGCTCAAACAAGGATAGTTTGGAGTCCATTATCTCTGAGACTCTTTGTAATAGTTCATCGTTTGAAACCGCCATGCTGCCCGAGAAAATAGCGCAACCGTGCACTGTGTGAGAATGGCTTAGAATGACCTTCGCTTTACGACACTGACCTCTTATGGCCTACCTTGTATTACTACGCGTAACCATTCAAACACGTTGCTATCATACAACGTTTTCCCGCTATACTCCGGAACGCGGGAAAACTCGATTAAACGACACGAGACTGACGTCTATATTTCTGTGTCTGAGAATATCTGGCAATATCGCCGACGCGTTGTGTTTACATTTCGATATTAGAAATCATTTATTACGGAAACTACTTTGAATTCCAAAATGTTTTCCTTTTAAAATTAGAGTAGCGGCTCTTTTACAAAATGACGTCTGAATATTGTTGTGTCTGCATCACAAGTGATTCGCTCAAACAAGTGAGGAAAACGTCTTAAATTAGAATCTATACAGAAACAAAATATTGAAAGTAAACAAAGGTACCTCAAAGAATTTTCAAGATTGCATGACGGGAAAAGGTGAGATTGATAGATAATTTGGAAGTGTTTGTTTAAATTTGAAGAGACTCGATAGTCGAAATATTGGGACACTTAACCTGTTTTTGATCTCAGAAAATTATGATTTACCACCATGGTTCATGTACAGTGTTGAAGTTTATCACTTTCTGATGATTAAACAGTTTAGTTTGCATCTGTTCCAGAGAAAAAAAGAAATTGGAAGGTAAAAAAATAATTATTGTGATTCCACAATTAATACAACTGCTGATAATGCACTTACTTAATAGTTTCGCTTCAATCGTAAACATAAGATTTCACGAGTGTATATTAAGAGTTGTGCGAAGATGGTTATTTCAACGGAATCGGAATACAAGAGAAGGCTGATTGTTTGTATGATGTTTTACGTCCCGTTCGAAAATTTTTCACTCACATTGAGACATCAGAATATGCAGGTGAAGGGCTTCAGATTTTGACATATATTCGGTCATTAGGGCCAATGAGCAGTGAGGGATTTAGCTTGCCAACGCCTGCGTCTCCGAAAGACCCGCAAATTGCACGTTCACAGCGCTTAGCGAAGGAACATTTGCTACCTATTTTTATCGACTAATGTCAATCGCGTCCGTGGCTTGAACCCATAACCTTCCGATAAGCTTTGCGTACATCTAGATAAATGGACTTTAAAGGAGAATTACAACAAATGTTCTATATAGCATCTGCATTAAACACATTTGTTTTGTAATTAACAAAAATAAAAGTATAGCTGAAATATCCGAAAATCATCTTAAAATATTCGTTTTAACAATTCTAAATAACTAATTTTCTTTTCTTTAAAAAAAAGGGGGGGGGTTAAAATAAAACCATCGTCTTGACTAAAAAGAGCATTTCCAGGGCATTTTATCAGCGTTTCAACACGAAGAAGAAGCCATTTGATTAAGAAAATAAGAACTCGCATACAACCAAACTTACATTCTAAATAATATTGAAAAGTACATTCGACCAATAAAAAAAAAAAAATCAGGTAAAACCATAATCCTTCCAAATGTTTAAAAATTACATTATCGTTATTCTTCCAATTTTTAATCATCATGTCTAATTCACAAAATATTTCGCTTTGCGAGAGTACTGTCGCAATTTCCATTAATGTTGAAAAAGACCTGCTCGTTTTCTGCTTCCACATTTAGGACTGAATGGAATCTTCAGTTTCACGCCCACATTTCCCTCTACATTTGTATTCTCTTAACCTCTGACCTCTTATCATTTTCTTGGGGCACGTTTAATTTCCCTCACTAATTGCAGTTACTTTATGATGAATTATAAAATAGTTTATATTGATTTAACTTCGGCATTTCAGCTCTCCAGCGCAGAATACTACGTAAAGTCTGCTAAACTGGCACAGTTCTATGACAACGGAGGAAGTCATTTGCTGGTGTAAACGTCTGCACTATGTTAAATTCAGATTAAATAAGGTACGTAGAATATCTGCCATATCCATATAAAAGTACACAGTGTAACTACGCTTACGGAAAACTCATACAATATATTTATTTTGATAGTTTATTTATTTATGTTTTTATAAATGAATGTCACCAAACCGACGTATATTACTTAAAGTATCAGCAATATGGTGTAGTCTTTTTTTCTTGGAAAAAATAGCTTGCATCTCTGTTTCCAAAAAAAAAATTCGATAACAGTAAATACTACAAAATATCATTGTACAATAGCAAGGATTCACCGGTGTCTGTTCACATTGATAAAATACGATCATAGGATATCTAATAGTATTCTTTAATTTAATGTTTGTTGCTATATTCAGATGAACTTGTAAATGGTATACTTTGAATGAGAAAAACCCACATTTACTATTTAGCAAAAAAAAAAAAGTATAATACTGTGATTTTTTTCACAAAGTTACTTGTAATTGTGAAATATTAATTTTAATTTCATTTGACCAGTATAAATCAAGAGTGATATATATATATATACATACATATATATATATATATATATATATATATATATATATATATATATATATATATGTATATATATATACTAGATGAAATCCCGCGCAAGCGCGGGGAATTGAATTTATACCACTACCGACAGAAAAAATCTAATAATATATATATTGTAGTTTCTACTGACAGTCTACAGGCTTATAGCAGGAAGAAATACTTTGTTCAAAATCCCGCATAAAGTAGAAGTACGTTTCCACCCCCTCCCCGTTAAACTTAAATAACAATATCATTAATTGACGTTTATTGTGAAACCTGTTATATACAATGTACTATGTTATGGATATTGTACTTCAAATGCTCTTATTTCATTTCCGTCACGAATAAAAGCAGTGAATATGCACATTTTACCGAGAAATAGATTTTTTTTTTTTTTTTTTGTAAAAATTCACAGGTACTTGGATCTTGGTTTATAAATATGTATGTACCTTATTGATATGTAAAAACTGTACCTTACCTCTTTCTTTTTTTACATATCAATAAGGTACATGTATACATATTTATAATCCAAGACCTAAAAGTACCTGTGTAAAAATTAGCTTTTATTTAACGCCCTATGAATACACTGGCGGATTTAGAGGGGGGCCCAACCCCCCTCCCGTTTTGTGTCCAAAATATACATAAAATTGAATAAATCTTTTTTTTTTTTGGTGTGTCCATGGCCCCCTACCCCAATCCCAAACTGGTCCCCCCTTTTAAGATTCCTGGATCCGCCACTGGAATATAGGCCGAGTATTTGATACAAAAGACTGTATTCAGAAAAAAAAACTGAGATGTATTAATTAAAGCACAAAATTATACAACATAATTGTATTTGAATAATGCCTTATTCATTGATATTCTCTTTTCATGTAAGCAAGTTTATTACAAAGTACAAATTGTACTTCGGGTTCGTTGCCACGATGCTCTCAGTGAGGAATCTATACAAATTTTACCGATAAATTTATTAGGAAAACCTACTACATATATGTAATAGTCTTTCGATATATAAATATATTCACAACTTACAGTGTTATCAATGATTTACCATTATTTCAATGACCATTCACACAAAAGCTTTTTTTTTTCTTTTTAACATCGGGCTCGATGCTATATGATGTTCTAGAAGCTTCTGTCAATATTACGATCGGTGAATGACGAAAATAATTTGCCTTTTTAATAGGTTATCACAACTTATTTCTTTTATATCATTTAAATCAAGTTTTGATTGAATAATTCAGTAATGACGTTTAATGAAATAAATAAACGATTGCTTGTTGTCAGTTTCATTAAAAATTGCCAGTAACTTTGATCCGCCAACCGGAAACGCCACTGTACTCACGTTTTTGCTATTTCATGGCTGTTTATAGAAAATAAAAGTAGACTTTTAATTTAATGTACGATACTTACAATGCAAGTGAAATCTAGATATAGTTTACGGACATCATCTTGTATCGTGTGTATTCTTAGAGGAGTAAGTAAGAACTCTGGTGCATCCGTTTCGGAGTTTATTTGCAAAATTTATTAATTTATAAGTATAGATATGTATCACTCTTGATTTATACTTGTATATATAAGGGATGGGGTAATTGAAATGAGTAGTTGTAATTAATTGTATTAAAATACTTTTTTTTTCAAAGTAGTTGCAAGTATTTGTATTGGAGTTTGCTTTCAATTACAAGTAATTGAATGTATTTAAAAACATTCTACATGTAAAAATGTCATGTATTTTCAATTACATTTCAAATACTTTATTTTCAAGTTAAAAATTTATAAAGGTGTTTTATAATGATGTATACCAGTATTTTTTGGCATGAGATTGTGTTTGTGAAATAATTTAATGCCTATTAATGTTTAAACAGCATGACCCTGCACACCCTGCCCAAGGCAATAGGTAAAGGTTTTATTTGTGTAAGTGAGAGAGGGTTAGTGTGTGTGTGTGTGTAAAATCCGAACAAGAGGCCAAAGAGCCTTAATGGTCACCTGAGTATAATGTAACGGCCCATATATTAAAACAAAATAAGCTATATTGCCCAAAAAGCAAGAGAAATAGGATGATCAGGGATCAGCAAAATATTGATTTACTACTAGGTAACAAATCTTAAGGTTGATCTATTTATTTGTCTATACTTTCCTCATTTGTCACTATCCTTCTGCTGGCTGAATAAAACAACAGTTCTTGACAGTGTTAGGGCACTGTTAGTTAACACATTTCATTCCCCCTCACATTGGCCTCTCTTAGTCTTTGAAGATTATGTATTGTTACAGTATAAAGATACAGAATTTTGTTCCATTTTCATTTATCTATTATTTGAAACTGTACCTGACCATTAAGAACTATGAAAGTACTTTTTGTATTAAATATAATAAAAATTCTTATATAATTGTGTTATTCAATTGACCTTTTAAGTTACATTATTTACAGAGATTAACTATCATAGGTACAGAATTTCACAATCCGATAAAAAAAAATTACTAATAAAACCCTTGCTTATTACAACTCTATACACTCAGTTTGCCCCCTAAATGCCCAGGAGCAGAGAAAAAGATTTTCAAAGAAATAATCCATTTCCACTATAGATTCAATATAGCCCCACCTTAATACCAGAGCCCCTGACCCAAGGGACAATATATTCACAATTTTGGAAGCAGCACCTTTGCTCATTATCACCATACACTTAGTATGTTTCCTTAATAACAATGGGCAGAGAAGATTTTCAAAGAAATTATGCATTTCTACTATACATTCAAACGAGTCTCAGCCCTGACCCTGGGGCCACAATTAACCACACATGAACCTCTGACCATGGGGCCACAATTTTGGAAGAGGCATCCTTGATCATCATAACCTAGCACCTAGTTCATCTGCTAAATACCCAGAAGCAGAGATTTTCAAAGAATTAATGCACTTTCACTATATAATCAATTGAGCCCCCTTCCTGCAAAACCCCTCACCCATGGGCCACAAATTTCACGATTTTGAGAGACACCCTTGATAACCATGCACCTAGTTTATCTGCTTTATATACAGGGGGAGAGAAGATTTTAAAAGAATATATGAATTTTCACTAGATGATCAATAGAGTCTCGCCCTAACACCAGAACCCCTGCCCAGGGACCAAGATATTCACAATTTTGGAAGAGGCGCCCTTGCTCACCATAACTATATTCCTGGTTTATCTGCTAAATATTTAGGAGTGGAGAAGAAGATTTTCAAAGAAATAATGCACTTTCACTATATAATTAAAGGATCCCCCCTCCTGCAGAACCCCTCACCCTGGGGTCACAAATTTACACAATTTTTGAAGAGGCAACCTTGATCATCATAATTTGTAACCATGCACCTAGTTTATCTGCTTTATATACAGGGGGAGAGAAGAAGATTTTTAAAGAATTTATGCATTTTCACTATATAATCTTTAGAGCCCCATCCTAACTCCAGAGTCCCTGACCCTGGGGCTATGAATTTCACAATTTTCGTATCGGGCTCAATACTTAACAGTTTGACTTCTTGATGTCCAGGAGTAAAGAAGATTTTAAAAGATAGCACTTATTTTGATGGTTTTAGCCCCACCCCTCAGGCCCAGGGGGTAGGGGGACAGGGACCATGAAATTCAAAATCTTTGGACCCCAAAACCCATTGATGCAATATGCCAAAATTGGTTCAGTGGTTCAGGAGAAGAAGCTGAAAATGTTCAAAAGTTTACAACCGACGGACGACGACGGACAAAAAAAAAACAACAGATAGCAATAGTGTTTGAACTCCCCTTCCTTTATTTCGGTAAAGGGGGGGGGGGTAAAATGAGATACTGATTAAGATGTTGTGTACGTTTGTGTAAGAATAGCTGCAACTCAAACTGAGTTCATGAGAATTTGAATTTTTGTCAGAGTTTTTAAAAGGATTTTTTATTAAGTTTTGGTACACTTTCGAGTTTTGGAAAATATCTCGACCTTTTTGTCTGAGTAAAGGTTCTTTTTGACTATATTCGATGTAAAATTTGTTTTCCGAAGGTTATGCGATTTTTTGGAATGCTTGATTAGATTGTAAAGTTCGTTCAGGTTTCGAGATCTGAACCTTTCATACAGAATTCTGGTACTTTATTGGCCAAAAATCCATGGATAATTTCTTTTCAGGGAAACATTACTATAAATTATTTGTTATATTACTATGCGCAGCAAATCATAATCTCAAATAAAAATGTTTGGAAATAGTTCAAAATTTGGTTCTAAAGTTCTTTGAATTTAAATTTGAGAGACAGTGTCAAAATTTAATGTCTTGGTATCTTAGATCTTTTACTTTTGTTAGTAGCAGAATTCTATTTTAAATTTGTGTTTGTAGAATTCGTGTCTTTGACACATCTGTTTCATATTTGGATCTTTTACTAGAGAAAGACACTGATGGCAAAGTTACAACTTGACTTTATGATAAACTTGATGACTTCAACTTTTCTATCCTCAACTTCCTTTATTTATATAGTAATATACCATTATCACCTGCATATGGGGCTTTTGTCTCCCAGCTGATTCGATGCACAAGAGCATCTCTACGTTAGAACAATTTCTAAAAAGACAGACTATTGAAAAATCAGTTGATGATACAAGGATATCAACAATCTCATTTTTAAAGTCAACATTTCACAAATTTAATGGTCGATTCAGTGATTTGTTTGCAAATACATTTTGTCGTTAAAATGTTGACTGACGTCTTTCATGCAAATTGTTAGGTCATTACTTTCATTCTGAAATGTCTAGTTCGATCGGTCGACAGGGGATGCTTACCTCTCCATGGCACCTGATCCCACCTCTGTTTTCAGTGGTCCGTGCTCTCTTCACAATTTGTATTTTTAGTCCCCTACCGGTGAAACCGGAGGGGACTATAGGTTTCCTCTGAGTCTGTCCGTCTGTCTGTCTGTCCCTCTGTCTGTCTGTCAGTCTGTCCCACTTGGTTTTCCGCACTTTTTTCCTAAACGCTTGCAGATATTGAGCTGATTTTTGGTATGTGACTGATCTTGATGAGTTACAGATCAAGTTTGCATTTCGTTCCGCTTTATTGATTTTTGACGGAATTATGGCCTTTTCAGTTTTTACGGGTTTTCCGCAATTTTCTTCTAAACGCTTGTAGATTTTGAGCTGAATTTTGGTATGTGGCTTTACCTTGATTAGTTATAGATTAAGTTTGCATTTCGTCCCGCTTCATTAATTTTTGACGGAATTATGGCATTTTCAATTTTTTTTTTACGGGAACAAGATTACACTTGCCGGTAGGGGACTAGTATTGCTAATGCAATACTCTCAGAATGCTTGTTTAAATTGGACCTTTTGAATAAGATTACTAGTTGTTATGTTTACATTTCTTGTTGAGCTTAATTTTGACCTGTTGATGTAAAAATATCGCCTAACATGTCCGGAATTAGATTTTTTTATTATGCCTTTTGTGGTGATTTAATCTTCTGTTTGTTTTTTGTTTAACGTCCCTCTCTTGAATTTTTCACTCATTTGAAGACGCCACCACTTGCCGGTGGAGAGCTGCAAATTAAGATCTACATACTCGGCACTCAGGGTCTTTGAGCAGTGAGGGATCTCTCTCGTGTCCGCACCTACTCGACACGGGACCTGTTTATACGGTCATATCCGAAGGACCGGTCTCCACGTCCCGCAGTGGGATTTGAACCTGCGACGTCAACTCCTTACTCAACGACTCTAGAGCAAATGCTCTAACCACTGCGCCACGCGAGCAAAATATCTTCTGAAACAGAAAGAAAGCTCTACACGATACAAATGCGCATATTCTAGCACGTCTGGATCTTGGTTTGTACTTTAAACATGTAGGACCTCCTTTATAGATTGGTATTGTACAGGAACCTCCACCTAGTCCCATCTCTGACCCATATATTGAATTCTGTGTATCAGGGTGTAATTTTGATGAGCGGTGGTGTTGCCATGGTTCCTAAAAATAGGATTTCCATAGATCTACTTATCCTACAGATTTGATACGATTTATACAAGTAGTCTTTAGGCAGACACATAACTCTGTATATCAGTTTTGATGAATGGTGTTTCCATGGTTACAAAAAAAGAAATTTCTCTCATTTTCCGAAAAAAAAAATGCTACTTCTTCTATATTTTTGGTTCGATCTTTATAAAACTTGATACAGACTTCACTAAGATACATTTTCTGTGTATTTTGTTTAACAGTGTTGTTATGGTTAGTAAAAATAGAAATTTCTGTGAAATTCCCCCAAAACACTTCTCTTAACACAATTTTTTGTCTATTTGCAACTGATTAAATTTGCCACAAAAAGGGACCAAGGATCATTATTTTATTTATTTATTTTTATTATTATTATTATTTTGCCGTTGCCATAGTTTCAAATCCAAGTGCTACTTTTATCTACCGTTGTTATATAAAGACCAACAGAGCTACAGTCTCGTCAGAGACATCTGGTTTGATGGTTGATATGCAAGTTAAAATTAATGATCAGTTAAAGTAGAAAATAAGCTGTGGACCATGAAATGTTTGATTCGTCTGAAACTCCACATATCTATGTAATGTAGTAGCAAAAAATGAATAAATACTCTTGCAGCATAATTTGCAGTACAATTTAAACTACTGAAAAACTAAATTTTGTAAAGAGGAACAATTTTTATGCCCTGAAATCAGAGGGGGAGGGGGGTCCGAAAACCTGTTCTTTCAAAAAATTAACTTTCCTAATGATTTTTGAACAAAAGAAGAAACTTTTGCATGGCAAATTATGAAAATATACTACAACTTTAATATTTTTTAAATTAAACTTTTATACATTAAATTAGATAAGTTAATAAATAAAGTTACTCAAATTTTAATGGATCGGGATTGGTATTTAAAGTAGTATGGGATACCTCCATGTTATGACATACTTCCGTTTGAAGTATTTGATTTGGTTGACTGTTTTTTATCGGGTCACATTTGCAGATACGTCGTTTAAAAGAAAACTCCTTAAATAGCTATTTTTTTAATATAAACTTTAACATGCTGGCATTTATTTAAAATAGACAAAAAAATTGCAAATATGTAATTACTAATTGTAATATAGATATTTAAAAAGCAAACCCTGTAAAATATCATTTAAAATCACTACTTTTATCATTTAAAATCGCTACTTTTGAACACTTTTAAGCAAAAGATTTGTCTCAATAGTTCAAGTAGCTGTACAACACTTAGTGTGCGGAGAGGCATAAATAAGTATGATCACTTCACATTGTGCTGAATTATTACTAATCAATTATCATGTTAATTAGAATGTCTTCTTTGTTCTTTCATTCAAAAAGTAACTGTTTGGTCACAAATCAACTATAGCTGTTTTATATAGCCCCAAAACTTGTAGAACTTTCATTTCAATTTCTCTGGAGGAGGCACATGTTCATGCATCGTCAAAGTTGAAAACTCTCACTGCACAAAAGTGTGATTTTTTTTTTAAGTTTGGAAGAAAATGTTCATAATTTCTTAAATAGCATCCAGGGGCCTGTTTCACAAAGTTTTCCTAAGATATGTTAACTTAAGATATGCCTAAGTTAAAACTTAGGAAGTTCCTAAGATTTGCCACAGCTGTTTCACAAAACATTCTTAACTTAAATTTATCCTAAGACAGTTCTTATGTTGTGTTACGGACTAATGAAATAACTTCTCAATTCTATCTACAATTCTCAGCATACTGTTTGGAGGATGTCAGTATGAGAAAAATCTTTAGTTTGAGTCGGGTTATTTGAAGTAATAAAAAAAACTTCAGCTTTATTGAAAAGGGGAGGGGCGGGAGGTTAGGGGTTACCCACCACATTCAAAAGACTTGGACAGAAGTATGGTTTAAGTTTGACAAGTTTCCTGCTTGAAATAAGTACGCACACACGCCCTCACACACACACACCCCAAACACTCACAATCACATGACCCCCCCCCCCTCCCCCGGGTCACAAGACATCTATTTTTAAAAACTTTTATTTGTGTTAATATATGTTTGCCTTTTTTTGCTCTGTATAAGGTATCTGAGGTTTTGCAATTGTTTATTTTTTTTTTATTCTTTCCCTACTTTATACTTTTCTACTAGTACCGTTTTAATTACTAAATGGAATAAATTTAAAACGATTGCTTCGAAGGGCTAGCAATCGAAAAGAGGCCTTTTTCATTTCTTCTCGAATGAGTGCTCAGTGCTCCATGTAGTTGTGCATATTTACTGTGTAAGACTATCTCGCATATTTAAGATAAGAATTTTTCGATAGAAAAGAAATTCCAAATTCGCGACTGTGGAAATAACAATACTACTGTAGATCACTATATTTTCGCGACACCTTTTTTACTCGAGATAGCTATCTGCCATTAATAAACGAGACAAAATTTTCGTTAGCTGAGGTTATTGTGTTATGTAATACTCTACATTAAAAATATACACATGAATAAAATATTCGCGAAAACAAAATTCTTTCGAATAAAAAGTGATTTACAGTAGTAGAAAAAGTTGAAAAAAGGAAATATATTATAATCTCAATGCATATTTATACCGTGACAAATCAGCCCAAAAAGGGACAATGCAGTGATTTTTCTATACTTTTTAAATGGGGTCTGGGCCTTTACAATTGGGAAAAATTATCGACATTTGTGTCAAATTGGGAAAAATTATTAAGATTGAAATAAACCTTAATTGACAGGTAAAATAAAATATATATGTAAATGTAACATCTTTTATTCAAAATATTTACTACAAAATAACAAATTAGACACGGTTCTACATTTTTAACTTTTTTTTTAATCTTTGAAAGTTGTCATTAATTGAGACTGTCCTATAATTCCATTCTTTCTTCTCCTTTTTTTTTGTTGCCATAATGGTAGACATAAGAGAAAATCCTACTCATAATAGCCATTGAAGGTGATATAACCTGACATGATTTATAACAAATCCTTTTTTTCTAACTAGTTATTAAAGCTTTTTAAATTACCCTTATCATATTGCTGCAATATTAGTTGCATCTTCCGCGTGTTACAGAAACAGTTGGAATCAGGCTTATTGTAGAACTACTAGTACTTTGATTTACAAAAAAAGCTATGTTTCGCCGGTTCACATGCATCTTACACTTTCCTACGATGCATTTAGTTTGACATGGTCCATGTGTTTTTCTATGTCTTGTAAATGCACAAAATAATCAGCTGTTCTTCACTATTATTGACCGAGAACAATAGTGTTTCACTTTAGATAAGTCCTACATAAAAAAAATTCAATATAATAAAAACAAGAACGGTTTTGTTTTGGGGAAAAAAGCAAATGAAATTGGGAAAAAATCGGTAATTTTTGATAGGGGAAAGGGCCGATATTCGGACCTAAAATGGGTGTAGAAAAATCACTGCAATGGGACCTAATATTCGGTAACGGAAGCAGAGGAAAAATTTTCAAAGTCTTGCACTTCAACGCCTCCTCCCTCACAGGGGAAAAAAGATACAATCAGTTTTATCGTGCTCTTTAAATGATGGGAAATTAATCAAACATGTGTACCGTCTATTTCGTAGTAACATTGGAAAATCCACGAATTCTTGAGAAATCAAACATTCTATAAGAACAATGAATTTGTAGTTCCAGTTTTATCAATGGACGTTTTTGTATACCTTGGGTTAATTTTGACTTAGTGATACACATCTCTGACAATTCTAAAATTCCTTTCTTCGCTATTACATACAAAGTAAAGCAGTTATAACCTGAAGCATTCATATACTAGTAGTCCTTTGGAGTTTTTCTTTATAGGAATACACAAAGTATCTCTCTGTAAGAATCCTTGTACATGTATCTACAGCCGTCATATTTAGTTTCTTTCGAAGTCATTGATTTGCTTGTCATAAAGTTACGACATAGCTTAGGAATATCCTAAGATAAGACGAGGTTAGTGAAATGGATAAGTAATGAACTTAGGAAAAAGTTCTTTCTTAAGATATTACTTAGTCCTAAGTTAGCTTTGTGAAACGGGCCCCAGGTTATTTCAATCCTCGGAAAATGAAGAAAGATAACTCTCCCATCTTGATCTTTTAATTCATTTTTTTAATTCATCTGCTATTTTCCATTTATAATTAATGTTTTTTTCTTTAATTTACATATTTCACCTTGTTGACATATTCACATTCTAATTGTATATTACCATGGAATATTATAATATTAACATAACAATATTAACATTTAACATAAGAATTATATGTGAAAAAAAAAATCATTTTTGTATTTTACATTAAAATAATACGAAATATTATTAAAATGACAATTTAAAATACTGAAAGGTGTGGGTATTTCAAATCTTACTGTGGATATGTAAATGTGTAGGAGAATTTTAGTCTGGTATCCCATACCACATTTAAAAAAGCACATTTTTACATTTTGTAGGACGGGCAATTCATCACGAATTTACATGTACTAGATGAAATCCCGCGCAAGCGCGGGGAATTGAATCTATACTACTACCGACAGAAAATATTTTGTAGTTTCTACTGACAGCCTACAGGTTTATAGCAGGAAGAAATACTTTGTTCAAAATCTCGATAGTAAATGTACGTCTCCACCCCCCACCCCCACCCCCCTTTGTAAAAACTTGAAAATTAACAATTTCATTAATTGACGTTTATTGTGAAACCTGTTATACTATGTTCTGGATATTGTACTTCAGATGCTCTTATTTAATTTCCGTCAAGGATAAAAGCACTGAATCTGCACATTTTACTGATAAATTCAGTGATTTGGGGGGAGGGGGTCAAAATTCACAGGTACTTGGGTCTTGGTTTATAAATATGTTTGTACCTTACTGATATGTAATTAATGTACTATACTTTTTTTACATATCAATAAGGTACGTGCATATTTATAAACCAAGACTCAAGTACCTGTGTAAAAAATAGCTTTTAACGCCCTATGAATAGGCCGAGTAGTTGATACAAAAGACTGTTTAAAAAAATATGAAATGTATTGATTAAAGTACAAAATTTTACATCTTTAATTGTTTTTGAACAATACCTTATTCATTAATTTTCTCTTTACATGTAAGCAAGTTTATTACGAAGTATAAATTGTACTTCGGGTTCGTTGCCACGACGCTCTCAGTAAGGAATATATACAAATTTTACCGATAAATTTATTAGGAAAACCTACTACATACATGTATATATATTTAATGGTCTTTCGATATATAAATATATTCACAACTTATAGTGTTATCAATGATTTACCATTATTTCAATGACCAATCACAGAAAAGTTTTTTTTTTTATGATATGCAGCTATAAGCGCCTCGTTTTTTTAAACATCGGACTCGATGCTATATGATGTTCTAGAAGCTTCCGTCAATATTAAGATCGGTGAATGACGAAAATAATTTGCATATTTCCCTTTTTAATCGGTTATCACAACTTATTTCTTTTATATAATTTAAATCAAGTTTTGATTGAATAATTCCGTGTTGACGTTTTATGAAATAAATAAACGATTGCTTGTTGTCAGTTTCATTAAAAATTGCCAGTAACTTAGATCCGCCAACCGGAAACGCCACCGTACTCACGTTTTTGCTATTTCATGGCTGTTTATAGAAAATAAAAGTAGACTTTTAATTTAATGTACGATTCTTACTATGCGAGTGAAATCTAAATATAGTTTACGGACATCATCTTGTATCTAATGTATTGTTAGAGGAGTAAGTAAGAACTCTGGTGCACCCGTTTCGGAGTTTATTTGCAAAATTTATTAATTTATAAGTATAGATGACATGAACAGAACCATCGCTTGCTTAAATCAATGCGGTTTATATGGTTCAGATCATGTCCATTGATTTTAAAATGATTTTTATGTGTGTTAAGAAATTGTTGCTTGATTGACTGAGAAATTCTCTCAGGCATTGCAACAGGGTAGGTGCATTCATATATTGCACATATGTGACCGTGTAGATTTGGACGGTACTTAGGAATTCGTCTGGAACAGCATCCGTTGTTTGCAGAACGAACGGGGTGAGGGAACGTTGGCGTAGGGGGGTACGAGGTATAGGTAGAGGCGCTGTGTGGCCGTGAGGTAAAAACAAAGTATAGGTGTGCCGTATTCCCGAAGGTCCACCAATATGCAATTCCAGAGATAAAACAAATGATGAAGGATTCCGTATTTATTAGACGAGTCTCAACGATGGCAACAGTTTACATGAATCAACAAACAGACATATTATAAATGATCGAGTCGGATCTGGCCGAAGTGGCCCCGGACTCAGAGTCCTAACGAGTCGGACGTGGCCGAGACTGGCCTTCGTATATTCCAGACTAATGATTGAAATTATACATGACTATTTATAAGAATGTACATAATGAGTAAGTAAATGACAGGTGTTGACATTTAGTAAAATGAGTGAAAGATTCACAGGTATGGATTAATTAAATAAACTCAATGACGCTTTGATGTTTGGACATTAAAAAAAACAGATAATTACACAGTGTTGTTTTTAGAGATTATTAGTTCTTGAGACATAGCACTCTGTCTCTTTGTAACAACAGATCAAGAGTCCGAAAAGTGTCACTGGTCAATTAAACAATTAGATTTGCGAAACATATCGTGAGAAATAAAATATGACACAACTTAAAAATTGAAAAGTAAAGTCCAAAATAAAGTTCTTTCTTGAACAGTGAATTTTTCACTGTGATAATTTCCCACCGCTCCGGGAAAAACACGTCCTCGTGTTTGGAAAGAAATTTTACTTCCTTTTGGAGTCTGTCCTTTGATGTTCTTGTACACACCGGTAAGCACTAACTGAAACGTAGGTTTGAGTATCCTGGTGGTCAAAAGAGAGATGCCGAAAGTGTTGTCAATGAATGTTGTTCACTGTGGTTGTCCATCGTTGATACGTTGAGCAGAGTGGTTCATTGGGGGAACTCGCTTGCTGTAGAGGTTCGAGATCTGACAACTGCAAAATATATGCAGCGGCACCGGGCGTTGTTTTACCCGGATTCTCCACCAATTGTGACCGTGTAGATTTGGACGGTACTTAGGAATTCGTCTGGAACAGCATCCGTTGTTTGCAGAACGAACGGGGTGAGGGAACGTTGGCGTAGGAGGGTACGAGGTATAGGTAGAGGCGCTGTGTGGCCGTGAGGTAAAAACAAAGTATAGGTGTGCCGTATTCCCGAAGGTCCACCAATATGCAATTCCAGAGATAAAACAAATGATGAAGGATTCCGTATTTATTAGATGAGTCTCAACGATGGCAACAGTTTACATGAATCAACAAACAGACATATTATAAATGATCGAGTCGGATCTGGCCGAAGTGGCCCCGGACTCAGAGTCCTAACGAGTCGGACGTGGCCGAGACTGGCCTTCGTATATTCCAGACTAATGATTGAAATTATACATGACTATTTATAAGAATGTACATAATGAGTAAGTAAATGACAGGTGTTGACATTTAGTAAAATGAGTGAAAGATTCACAGGTATGGATTAATTAAATAAACTCAATGACGCTTTGATGTTTGGACATTAAAAAAAAAACAGATAATTACACAGTGTTGTTTTTAGAGATTATTAGTTCTTGAGACATAGCACTCTGTCTCTTTGTAACAACAGATCAAGAGTCCGAAAAGTGTCACTGGTCAATTAAACAATTAGATTTGCGAAACATATCGTGAGAAATAAAATATGACACAACTTAAAAATTGAAAAGTAAAGTCCAAAATAAAGTTCTTTCTTGAACAGTGAATTTTTCACTGTGATACATACATGTTAGATTATGTGGTGTGTTTTGCTACGTATAAAGGGAAATGCTTTATTTGACATGTACAGTTACTTGTAGTTATTTATCTTTATTACATCCCCTTGAATTAATTGGCTTTCTCAATGTTTATCATTAGATAAATGCTCTCGCGGGGCAAGTGTGTTTTTGAAATACATGTATGTCTATGATCTTGTTTTAGAAATGTGTCTTGTTTCAAAAGTCTAGTACATTGGAGTACATTCTGTACGTTGATTTTTTCGTGATCTACAGGCACATATGTAGACGATATGACAGGCAGTACGTTTACTAACAAGATATTAATATAAAGATCAAATACATCATGATTCATTATGTACTAAATCTGTTTACATAATGAGACATTAACATCTGATTTCATTAAAATAAGAAATTCATGCAGCTGTAACCATACCAAGTAATATAACATACCGTTAAATATATTAGTTTACAGTAATATTTGCTGGAATTTTTCACGGATTTCTTTTATTTGGAGTAAAAGTGCATTTGATGCAAAAATTGTGAATTTTTTTCCACCCTAGCAAGATATTTTAGCAAGGATGTTTTCTACTTACGAGATAATCTCGCTATTGGGGAATCGTGTCCAGTTTGGCGTTGAAGTGTTAGTTGTAACATAAACTCTTTTCACACTTAATTCTAGTAAATATCGGTATGCTTCAGAAAAAAATCTGATCAGAAGTTTTATCTCACATGAACTGTAAAAATACCAGCAGTTGTGTACAAAGTCGTGATATCAGTGCTGGTCGTTACTAAGCATTTTCAAAATTGATGGATGCAGAGAATGTGTTAGCTATAAAGGTAGTTCTTGTATCTGTTCCGTGTGGTAGTCAATGTTGTGTACAATAACCTTTCTATAAAGTTTTAAAACACTGTGTCTACACGGCAGTTGATTTCCGATTCCATCGCAATAACTTGATTATCTTTTTTTCTTTCCACAATCGACAATAAAACCGCAATATATTGGCACGTTTATCTAATTTTCTCGGTCGACATAGACCTAGTTTCGTCGAAGACCCTCGTTTTGTAACATTATCAACAAATTACATTCTGTGAGGTTTTCATTACTAATTGTTGATTATTCATAGCTTTCTTCGCCTGTCTCACATAATCAATACGTATTCTAGTTATGTTACTTGTAGGTTGTTTAAAAAAGAAGATAAAAATCCCGTATGTTCCAGCTTTTATACATGTGTATTAAGAAAAATGGTAAAAAATGTAACTTGAATCACTGTTTTACGTGTTAACTGACCTACTGTGTATTTGTGTTCATACTATACCTAAATGTACCAGAGGTACATGTATATAGAAGAAATTAAAAAGCCTTTTATACTTTGATTGGTGGTGTTGGTCTGGCATTATAAAAGCAGCACATAAGCAGCATACTTATTTTTTAGTTTTCCGCAATTGGATATTGACCTTTAATTTACATTATCATATAGTACTCGCATGTCAGAATTTGGTCTAGCCATTAGAGTGCCCAAATGCAGGGGGAGAAAACAAGATATGTGTGTTTAATCAAGATATGTGTGAAACACTGGATGCCCCCGTAAAACAGCTCATTGCCAAGGTTAAAGTTTCTCAAATACAAAGTCAAATGTCAAGGTTACGAGATCAAAAATATTGGTACTCAAAGGAAGATCTTGTCACAAGAAATATATATCTATATATATATACTGAGTATATATATATATATATATATATATATATATATATATATATATATATATATATATATATATATATATATATATAGTTACACAATAGGTTTTAGTTGCCAATTAAAACCTATTGTGTAAGTCACATGTATCAGAGCCATACAAAGTATCTTGCACGTGCAAAAAGAAATTTCGACGCTTCATTTCCCGCTTAGAAGTGAATGTGGACGGTTGATAAAGCAGAAAAATGGACGTGGACGATACATGCGAGGGTTTTTTTGATTTGGGGAGCCTGTGGGACACTACAATTGACGACATTACTCTTTCAGAAGCAACTGAGCACACATGGGACACTACAATTGACGACATTAATCTTTCGCAAGCAACCAAGCAGATAGAGAAGGAGATTGAGTGCGAAAATTTGCTAGTGAACATCACCCTATCTCAGGCAATCACCTTGTACAACCCCGGACCCGATGACATGGAATTGGACTACGCGGTTGATTTTGATCTGCTCGCAAAAAAGGAGGGAGGATCTAAGATGCCGGTGGGTCGTTATGATCATTTTGTAAATGACAGTGATTTAAAAGAGTTGGTTAATTCAACAGAGAGCAAGAATATGGAATGCCATAGCTGCCTTATGTGGTTATTTTATGAGAAGATAGTGCTTTATTATGGAATGCTGTCGTTATTTCATGTGAAGATGGTGCTTTATTATGTTATGCTGTGGTTATTTCATGAGAAGATGGTGCTTTATTATGTTATGCTGTGGTTATTTCATGTGAAGGTGGTGCTTTATTATGTTATGCTGTGGTTATTTCATGTGAAGGTGGTTTTTCATGTGATGGTGCTTTTTCATGTGAAGGTGGTTTTTCATGTGATGGTGGTTTTTCATGTGATGGTGGGTTTTTTTTTTTTTATATTTTATGTGATGGTGGTCACTCGTAACTCTTATTACTTTTGAAGACTGAGTTTAACTGCTATTATCTTGAAATTTTGAAAGTGAAACAAATAGTCAGTATAATTTAAATCATTTTAATACGCCATTGCTAGTTCCTCTTTTTTCCATAGGTGCTTGGTTTCAGGATGGTGTAATTTGTGTATTATGTTTTTTTCTAGCTATGTCTGCATTAAGTCGATAACCTAAGAATAAAAAAAAATCACTGAAATAAGCAAGTTTTAAAAATGTCATATTACTTTATATAAAAAAAGAGTGAAGGTACGACAGTTGCAATCTTCGATTTTACGTCGTGCTCGGCTCGGTTCATACTTGATTTTAATTTATCAATATCTACACTTTTCCTACCAGTTCCGGGCAGGAATTCGGATAAATTCTACATTTAAAAATGATTGAATAACGCCTTTCAATCGTCTGCCAATTAGAACTTGTCGTATAAAATATGCAGTAAACAAAAACGTCCCGATACCTAGAACTGAAAGCGAAAGCAATGGAAGTGACAATTTTTAACCAAGTAACATTTAGAGGCGTCCCGGAATAACGAGAACAAGTTTGGCGCGGTTTCTGACTTCCCTAGATTTTCCGAAGATGGCAAGTGTTGTACCTACACTCTTACTATATAGACTAATATGGCACTTTTTAAACGTGCTAATTTCAGTGATTTTTTTTTATTTTTATGTTTTTGAGTTTATTCAGACACACCTACAAAAAAATCATAATACACAAAATACACCATTTTGAACCCAAGAGCCTAGATGGAAAGAACTAGCAATGATGTATTAAAATGATTTTAATTACATTGACTATTTGTTTCACTTTCAAAATTTCAAGATAATAGCAGTTAAACTCAGTCTTCAAATATATTAGGAGTTCCGAGTGACCACCATCACATTAAATATAAAAAAAACCACCTTCACATAAAAAAAACCCCACCAACACTTGAAAACCACCTTCACATGAAAAACCACCTTCACATGAAAAACCACCTTCACATGAAAATTCACCATCACACGAAAAACCACCTTCACATGAAAAATCACATGAAAATTCACATGAAAAACCTTCTTCACATGAAAAACCACCTTCACATGAAAAATTCACCATCACATGAAAAACCTCCTTCACATGAAAAACCACCTTCACATGAAATAACCACAGCATAACATAATAAAGCACCACCTTCACATGAAATATCCACAGCATAACATAATAAAGCACCATCTTCACATGAAATAACCACAGCATAACATAATAAAGCACCATCTTCACATGAAATAACCACAGCATAACATAATAAAGCACCATCTTCTCATGAAATAACCACATAAGGCAGCTATGGCGTTCCATACAAGAACACCCGCAAGAACACAAATTGGTCGGTAACTACTTTAAACGACTGGCGCTCCGCTCGGATGTTGACAACAGGCGACCAGATTCCGGATGTTCTGTCGTTCTCTGCAGAGGAACTTAATTTTTGGTTGTCAAGATTTGTTGTTGAAACGCGACGCAAAGATGGCAAGGCGTACCCTCCAAAAACACTTTACATGCTGTGTACTGGACTTTTAAGACATTTGCGAGAAAATGGTGCGCATTTGAATTTTCTAGATGAAATGAACTCCCAATTTTACGAATTCCGGAAGACTCTTAGCGCGCGAATGGCAGAACTTACCGCACAAGGAGTGGGGACGTCTACTAAGCAGGCCGAACCGATTTCTGAAGAGGCAGAAAATGTTCTTTGGGAAAAGGGTCTCCTCGGCAACAGTACAGGAGAATCTATGCTAAATGCTTTTTCTACAATTGCAAACTTTTTGGTCTGAGAGCTGTTGACGAACACAAAACATTATCTGTAGACCAGTTTGAGTTAGGTCAAGACGAAAAGGGCAAGTTTATAAATTTCACAGGAAGGGCAAATAAGACATACAAAGGTAAAATGATTTACTAATTTAAGCACAATACAAATTGTTAATCGGGTTTGTAAATGCATTGGGCGCAAAATGCTGAAAAAAAAATTAATTTCTATATCGATTTGTTAATTTACTTTTGAACTTATATAGAATTTATTTTAATAATTACAAATACATTATTGCGAACAAAACTATTGATAAAACTAAATTGTGCAATGTTTATTAGAATAATTACAATTTGAATGTACAATGTCATTTTTTTAAGGTGGGTTGTATCAAAGACATGTAAGCGCGAAATCAATAAGACATCACTTCCAATATCTACAAGGAATACTTCAATCTGGTGGTGGTTAATTCAGAAAATAACAGATTTTACCGGCGACCATTGGCAAACGTCCGTTTCAGTGTACAACCCATTGGAGTCAACAAATTATCTACAATTATGAAAAATATGTGTGATAAAGCCGGAATTCCCGGATTCTTTTCTATTCATTCGGGTAAGTGCACTTGCGCAACCGCTCTCTACCAAGCTGAGGTACCGGAACAGGAAATTATGGAACGTACAGGCCACAGATCTATAGAGAGTGTCCGTAAATACAAGCGTCCAAGTGAGGAGATGCTACGTGATATTCCCAATGCACTGGAACCAGATGAACCGGTCGGCAAAAAGGCAAAAACCTTGGACGAAATTGAAAATCCAAGGCATGCAGATTGCGAGTGTAAAAACACATTTAACAATTGTCAAGTATATTTCAACCTTTAAAAAGGGTGTTCATTGTAAAAGTAGAGATTAAGTATTAAATTTTCATTTTATACAGTGGATCATTTCTGCTCCGACAGAAAAGGCGGAATACAAATGTATGTGAATTCTTTGTTAATTTTGAGGAAAATGTACATTTGCAATGAATATTAAAGTTACAAATTAATGCAAATGAATTACGTCATGATTTTATGATATCAGTTTTGCCACGCCTATTGGGTATCAATGGTTATGTACAGATACCCACAATTAAGATCAAAAGAAAATTACCGCTGCTATGGTACACACACACACACACACACCCTTACACACACACACACACATATATATATAAGTTACAGAATTACCTGATAGGAATATCTACAGTCATGGAAATTCGCGATTTATTTTTAAATTTTAAATGTTGATGCAGGGCTATATTTGTTTTTTTTTTCTTCAAAATCGTCACAATAAGATACCACACACAAAAATCATCACAATAAGATACCACACACAAAAATCGTCACAGTAAGATACCACACACAAAAATCGTCACAGTAAGATACCATACACAAAAATCGTCACAATAAGATACCACACACAAAAATCGTCACAATAAGATGCCACACACAAAAATCGTCAAAATAAGATACCACACACAAAAATCGTCACAATAAGATACCACACACAAAAATCATAGTGGAAACATGACGTAAACTTTACATTTTAAAATCCATAATTATTGCTTTAAATATCATGGATAGAACCGTAGTAAACTTTGTAAATTTTATGGCATCGTATCTTATTTCAACAACTCTCTTTTATTTAAACATTCATTTAGAAAAAATAATGGACATGATCCTTATACCATTTCGAAATTTTTTTTTTTCTAATACAGTATCGTCAACAGATACTAGAAATTCAAGCAATCAAAAGACATCGTAATATTTTAATTAACTGTATAAGTATTATTAAATAAAAATTCCATTAAACGTCTCAAATAAAAAAAGCCCGCCTGGCGCAGCGTCTGCTCTAGAGTCGCGGAGTAAAGAGTTGATCCTTACGTTGCGGGTTCAAATCCCACTTCGGGACATGGAGACCGGTCCTTCGGATCAATCGAAACTTCTCGGGCCTTTCCAAGCGGAAAAACAACCTCGACTATGTTACGTAGGCGTCCATGACAACCCTCCTTTTCATAAACTTTGAAATAAATGTTGGGAGACCTCTTATCTGTAGAGTTTGGAGCTAAACTTTATTGAATGTAAAGATATTACCTAAAATATACCAAAGGAGTGACTTTTATTTCTTGTCTTTCCAAAACTTTAATAAATTGAAAGCGACTCCATCTTGTATCAATTTTTAACATCAGGTATTGTTGATACATCAGATGTTGTTTTTCCAAACTCTGACAGAAAGGCCCGAGATGACGCGATTATCTTCGGATGAGACCGTATAAACCGAGGTCCTGTGTCGCAGTAAGTGCTTGCACGGAAAAAGATTCCTCACTGTTCAATGGCTCTAAGTGCCGAGCATAGATCAAAATTTGCAGCTCTCCACTGGTGGCGGCGTCTCCATATGAGTGAAAAATTCTCAAAAGGGGCGTTAAAAAACAAAAAAAATTAACTAAAACTTTAAAAACGAATCGGTTTGTGTACGAATTGATTTGTGTAAGAATGGGTTGAAAGTCGATGTAGTTTAATGAATATTCATGAGGCGAGAAATATATTTACGGCTAGTATCAGAAATTAATCTTTGCGCCCATCAACAAAATGGCTTGAAAATAGCTTCAGAGTATTTGTTAACCATGTACATTATTTTCAAATATTGAAAGAAACCCATTTTCATTATTTTCTGCAAAAAACGCCACAAGGGTCCCCGTGAGGATACACTTTTGTTTATTCATAACCCAGAACGGCAGCATAAGATTGTGGCTTTAAATATCCACCGTCTTAAAACAAAGCGTGCTTTTCATTAATTAAAGAGTTAATAGTTATATGCTTTCAAAAGATTAAAGAGGCTGTTTTCAGTATCGATTCCACTGACTGTTTTTTCAACATTTGTTCATTTACAAGTACTTAACTATATTGATTTAATTATTTCTTTAGATGAAAAATGTTGTGCAATTTAATACTCTGGAGCTATCTGTTCGACCATGAGGTTAAGTTTTGGTGTTTTTCATTCAAAAGAGGACTGTCATCCCATTTATTATAACATCCAGCCATTGTGAAATTGAAATTGAATTTTCAGATTAACTTTGAGTCAAAACAGAGTACATGTACAAAAGAGGTACAATATTTGAAAAAGAAAGAGAAACGATCGCAAAGCTAAAACACAAATAAAAACATATATGCTTCAAACTTTTTTTATTATAAAAATCATGATATTTAATTTTATATTTATTTAAGACAAAAAACAAACTAATAAATAACTCCCCACCCACCCCATCCCCGATGTACGAATGAACTTTTCCTAAAGTAGTGATTATGCTTAAGATTTTTTTTTCAATTAAAGTTTGATGTGCACATATCTGTGTAAATAAAATCTAAGACGTTACAGGACCTTAAAAAAGAGCAGAATATCAAAATGTAAAAAATAAAATATAAGAAACATGTGTGGCCAACGGATTTCATGTTCCTGAAGGCATAAATGAACATAAGTGATATTTTAAAAAAAAACACCCACATCAAGATGTTCTACCAATTTATTGCCTCTCGTAATATCTTACATTTTCCTACTTAAAGCATCATAAAACCTTTTGGTTCTTGATTTAATAGCAATCAAACGGAACGAGTCTTTAACAACAATGTAGATGGAGAAAAATAAATGAAGGGGTTTTCAAATATTGCATACATGTATAAAGGGAAACGCGCCTGAGTACGAATAAAACATTCAAACAAATGATAATGACAAGTATGATATTTTGTTGCGATTTGTTATTTAAAAAAACTCTATAGGGAGAATTTTATAGGAAATTTTTGCACAAGCCCTAGTCAGGAAGAAACATCAGGTTGCAGTTTTCTCCCCTGTAAAAGTGTCCGTCACTTTCTCTTCTCTTTTATCATGAAAAAGCAATTTTCTGAAGCCATATCTTTAATGATCTTGAATATGAAATTGCTTCTACAACCAAGTGGATGAAAGTATTTGACAGAAGGGTCCATGGTCAATGATTCCTGCGTTCTCTGTCTTCTCCTTACGTTTACATTGATTCCTCTCGAGTGGGATAAGTGCTTTAAGCAATCTTAGAAATACACAGCCATTATACCTCACTGTTTCCCCATCTCTCTGACAATTTCACACTAATCATCCACAGAATCAAATTGAAAAGCAACTTGACCAGTTTCTGTGCCTGAGCAATTAGGGGTTGAAGAGGTAAATGATGCTGTAAAAAAAGATATTTATGCATGCATCTTTGACGGGAAAATGCCCAGTTTAAGTTCTTTAGTGTTCAATCGAATATGTGACGGAAAAATGCCCAGGCTTTTTTTATAATAGAATTAAAAGTATTCAATCTTACATCAACATAAATAGTAAACAAACCAGTGCTAATTGTAACAGGGACTGTAACAGATGTTTACACTGATGGCAATCTCAGAATTAAACTTTCTGATAAAAGTGATGAGTAATGGTAACGTAACGACAAAGCTTTATGATAAACGTGATGACCTCAATTTTTCAATCGTCAACTTCCCTTCCTTATATGTAGCAATATACCCTTATCACCTGCATATGGGGTTAAAGTCTTCCAGTTGATTCGATACACAAGAGCATGCTCTACATATGAACAATTTTTAAAACGAGGCAAACTATTGACAAACAAGTTGATGAAATAAGGATATCAACAGTCTCGTTTGAAGTCATCATTTCGCAAGTTTTATGGTCGATACAATGACCTTGTCAGCAAATACAACCTATCATTCAATCAAATGCTGACTGACGTTTTTCATACTACTTGTTAGGTCATTAGTTACACACTGAATTGTCTATGGATTTTTCCGTTTTTTTACGATCATGACAAGGAGCACGGCGGGTGTGACCGGCCGGCAAGGGATGCTCACTCCTCCATGGCACCTGATCCCACCTCTGATTTTTTGGAGGTTTGTGTTTGCTCTGCTTCCTATTTATATTGTCTAAATGGACTTTGAGCTTGAATACTGTTCTTATCTTCATATTTCATCCAACTTGTCTTGGTCTCATTCCCTTAATTATACAATATACACCATCAACACTTGCATACGGTGTTCATGTCTCCAACTTTATTCAATATACAAAGCTTATTGCTATGTAAGAGCTGCCCGTTAACTATAACTGAAATAAACGTGATTAGTAGTAAACACGGCGGGTCTATGTCACTGAGAGGACAATAAAATCCGTAAATAGTGCATGTATATCTTCGAGGGTCATTCAAAAAGTTCGTATACTTTTTGTCATAACATTTTTATTTAATGTCATATTATAACCAAATTTGGTAGACATTCAATAACAATAAATCCAAGTAATTTGATTTTAAAAAATTCAACTATATCATGATAAATATCCAAATTATTTAAAATTTAAAACTGCCAAAATAGAGTAACGGAGCACTGTCAAAATTGAGTAATTTTCTAACAATATACACATAATTATATCTATATTTATATCTCTGACAAATGGCGCTTAAACGAAATAAAATTAAAATGTTCAAATATACTTTTGTTTTATAATCTTAAGTAATAAATTGTAATACATCGTTTTGTTAGGGAGAAATCAATTTCAGAAGACAGGTAGTCCTCTTTGAAAAAAAGGTGACGTTAAAGGACGTCACGGAGCAGCGATATAATTTTTGTTTTGCAAACCTATACAAATTCTGAAAATCTGCAGAAATCAGGAAATATATCAGAAGTGAGTCATGCATTTGTATATTAATGGTAAAGACAGTGTTTGAGTGCTTGAGACTTTGAATCGGACGATGTACAGTCTGTGGGGAAACTGATTTTCATTAAAAATCTGGTCCAAAGACTTAGTACAATGTAATGTCATGAAACTGATATGCAGCTTCATTGTTGTGGAACTTATAAAAGCAGAGTAACACAGTAAAGAATTTGAAAACACTGACAAACTAACTTAAGCTAGTCAAACAATTGTTAGCAAACTATGTGTCAAGTATTATGGAGACCTTTTTAATGGGTTAATATGGCGCTACAAACCGTGTGAGAAATGACGAGGGAGAGTAATTGTGAGTAACTTTCATGACGTTGTTTTTGACGTTACAATGCAGTTAAGAGTGCTCTGTGGTGACAAAACATGTTGAATTTAAAATTAAGTAACATAAGTTCTATTTAATCAAATGGAATGAAACTTCACACAAGGACAAAATACATAGTTTTGCATTTGAAAATGTGTTAATCATATGTCTTGAAAAAAAATCATATCAGGAAGAGCGATATTGTCTACCTATATTTTTATTGACCCTCTTATTTATCGAAACCTGATTTATCAATTATTTATAAGAAATATTCTAAAAAAAAATTCTTTTTCGGTTTTAAATCTAACAAATACAGAGGGGTTTTCATAGTCTTACCTGGGATATATGTTATTGCTCTAAGTAGCTGGTATACAATTTTACTATAATTGCAAAGCATCAGATGCCGCAACCGGCATTTACAGGAGACGAGAGAAAGATCTAGAGAGAATTATACAAAACTTAATTATAAGTTACTTACGCCTTTCGGATAAGAAAAAGCCACGTAGCATTGATTTTTTCAAAGTGGAAAGGGGGGAAGGGGTGGTAATTGACTCGAAAAAGAAACCTGTAGTTGACAAGCAAAAGCTAAATAAATAAATAAAAAGAAACCTATAATGGGGGAAGGGGGTAGGTAAATTTTTGGGATACATTCAGGGGGAGGTCTGAGTCTATTCCAAAAACGACGGTGGGCTTTTCAATGAAAAATTCCATATTCAATAATCAGCAAATGATTATTCTAAGAAAACGTGAAAGGGGTAGCCCCCCCCCCCCCCCCCCCCCGATACAACGTGCCTGATAAAACAAGTTAAAGCACCTTCATTGTCACTAAAAATATATACTTATAAATTAATAAATTTTGCAAATAAACTCCGAAACGGGTGCACCAGAGTTCTTACTTACTCCTCTAAGAATACACTAGATACAAGCTGATGTCCGTAAACTATATTTAGATTTCACTTGCATTGTAAGTATCGTACATTAAATTAAAAGTCTGCTTTTATTTTCTATAAACAGCCATGAAATAGCAAAAACGTGAGTACGGTGGCGTTTCCGGTTGGCGGATCTAAGTTACTGGCAATTTTTAATAAAACTGACAACATGCAATCGTTTATTATTTCATTAAACGTCATTACTGAATTATTCAATCAAAACTTGATTTAAATGATATAAAAGAAATAAGTTGTGATAACCGATTAAAAAGGAAAATGTGCAAATTATTTCCGTCATTCACCGATCGTAATAACTGCATCGAGCCCGATGTTAAAAAGAAAATAGCTGCTTTAACATAAATCAAAGTACTGAAAGTACTGGGAAGCGCTAAGCAATGTTTGAAATTCATCAGAATTATTTTGAATTTAAATTGCCTGTTGTATTGGAAGAAGTATTATGTTGACAGTGCAACCGCGCTGGGGCGAGCACAGTTCTTCGATACATATTCACTTAATTTAAAATAAAACTTTTATCCGCCTTTTCAAACCAGACGGGGGAAACATTTGAAGGTTCGAGATTCTCCGTTTCTTTAAAAAAAAAAAACAATGTATAAAAATTTAATAACAGATATTTAGTCCAAACAGTAATGTATTTCTCAAACCTAATAAAAACAGAAAGAAACGAAAAAAAAAGGAACATGTAAAAATATTTTTGTTCTCCATCGCCTTATAGGAGTCTATAAGAGGTAGGTTTGCGTATAAATCGCAATTCATTGGAGGTGGGGGGGGGGGGGTGGTCGACGAGTCTTCCAACCAAATTTAGACTATAAATGTAGCTATACATTTGCTGGAAAATGTATATTTTTAAATAATTTTGAACACTTGAAAATGTCGCTGATATTCCTCTCATTATTGTGCAACACTGATAGTTAAAATGTTCTGGTGATAATTTTTAATAATTCATTCCGTGTTCACGAGTATTTCAAATTGAAGACAGCTGTTTGTGATTGTGAATTCATTTTAGAAAGTGCTCCCAATAAAATAAAAATGTTACTTTTTATTGCGTCGATAATATATTTCCTTATTGTTAACATATTTTATTAAAGTTATGAATTAAAGATCTAAAAAATATCGAATACTAGTATTCTCACTTAATTGTTTTTTAGTATATCTCATTTTTTTTTTTCATATTCATGAGCGATTTTTAAATTTACGAATCTATAGAAAGGATTTTACAAGAAATACATTAGTGGAGTGTGTAAGATATTTACACAATCGCTACGAGCGTCCGGTATTTATTAATGATAAATAAAACTTAGACTATATATTTCATTTTGTTTTGAATATGCTACAGCTGTGCATTATACATTTTTTACACTTCACATTCATCGCGCTGTGCAGCATATCAGCATCATCATGTGAAAAAAAAATCTATTAAATGAGCACCCGTAGAGTTTACGTCATTTTGTCAGAGATAATTGGTAAATATACATTTTGATTATAAGGATATTATATTTGTCTTTTTCGTTTGATGATAACACATTCAGAGCTACTGTATCCTTTACATCTGATTTTCATATACATGTACATGATTTATAATGTATTTGCATCAAAAAATTAGTCTTTTCTGTTGATCTAAAATATATGTATCTGATTTGTAAATTTTACTTTTTTAAAATAAAATTTTTATACTTTTCTTCTTCGCAATAAAAATATGTCATTAAAACCCCAGAAGTAATTTTGGGACTCTTGTTGAAATACTTAAATTGCTTCAGTATTTTTTTACGGATATTTGATACTTTACACCAATCTTTACTTGTTTATGTATGAAATTAACTACCACGCAAAACATGTTGAGAGGAAAAAATATCCACAGCACTGGTGTGTTAAAAAGGAATACTAGTACTGAAAATAATTGACCCGTAATTTTTCTGCTAATTCCATGATAGATAATTCAACAGCCCAAGAAAGAAAAGACATGATATTAATCTCAAGTATGAATAAATCTTTATGAAGGTATGCAACATTGTTTTATTCTGTTTTACTTAGTCCTCATTAAGTCGCTTAGCAGACAAATCAGCAACACACGCACACCTTTACCTAAACTATTTCTTCCAAGGTTCCTAACACAAGTATGCTTAATATTTCATCAGCGCTATTCCTGTCCATTGCTAAGAAGGTTTAATATTAAGGTTTTAGCATTTTCCGCCAGATCTTGCGCACTGCACACACAATTTTAAAGCACAATATTTGTCATCAATATTTCCGAGAAATTAGTTTTCCTATGTAAGTGGATTCGTTGAAAACACAGCCTCCACGTTCCCTACGTGTACGTACAGCCGCAAACTGCCTTTCTTTGCGAATTATTTACATCATATTTTTTTACCCATATTACAAGTATAGAATACAACACAAGTAAAGACAGTTCATGAATGTATTCCAGTCTGTTACTAATTGACACTGAGATGCGAAAATCAACTTCATTGATAGCTCTCTGCATGGTGCAAGGGTGATAAGAGGAAGATTTGTTTTTAGTTACATTGTCTGAAATAAGGGTCTAGAAGAAGAAATATTAGTTACTATGGATATAAATTATATAGAACGTACATGTGTAGGTACATTGTAAATTAATTTTATGCGAAATTTTCCACTAAATAACTTAATTCCAGTTTGAGTTTTAAATACTTCTTGAAATCCCATCTGAGTTTTAAAAATATGTACTTATTCAATCACTTCATTATATGTACATGACATATAATTAACCGTTTTTAAGGTATCTGCGCCATAGATGCAGCAATTGTTAGCAACGTGTTACACAAGTGGTATGTGCCGACACGATTTTAAATGAACAACAATGTATAGAGATAAGAACCGCCCCTATCTACTAACAGTTGATTTTCGTACAATGTACATGCATACTCTTTACCTTACTAATTGACTCCTATTATTAGAACTGCACGTAACGCAGTATTACACTAAAATAGCCGAAAGAGCATCGGGGATTTCCAGTTGCATATTTTTAGAAAACCCAGTGGAGTTATCTAACTTGCTAAGTGGCGCTGGATCGCGAACGGAAGTAGATTTAAGATGACAGAAAGCGCTTAGCGCTTAAAAAAGAAGCTTTTGTGTGAATGGTCATTGAGATAATGGTAAATCATTGATAATACTGTAAGTTGTGAATATATTTATACATCGAAAGACTTATTACTTATATTTAGTAGGTTTTCCTGATAAATTTATAGGTAGAATTTGTATATATTCCTCACTGAGAGCATCGTGGCAACGAACCCGAAGTACAATTTGTACTTTGTAATAAACTTGCTTACATGAAAAGAGGAAATTAATGAATAAGGCATTGTTCAAATACAATTATGCTGTAAAATTTTGTGCTTTGATCAATACATTTCAGTTTTTTTTTTTTCTGAATATAGTCTTTTGTATCAAATACTCGGCCTATTCCAGTGGCGGATCCAGGAATCTTGAAAGGGGGGACCAGTTTGGGGTTTGGGTAGGAGCCCACGCACACACCCAAAATAAAATGATTTATTAAATTTTATGTATATTTTGGACACAAAACGGGAGGGGGGAGGGGGGCTGCCCCCTCTAAATCCGCCAGTGTACTCATAGGGCGTTATATAAAAGCTAATTTTTAGACAGGTACTTGGGTCTTGGATTATGAATATGTATGTACCTTATTGATATGTTTAAAAAAAAGAGGTAAGGTACAGTTTTTACATATCAATAAGGTACATACATATTTATAAACCAAGACCCAAGTACCTGTGAATTTTTACCAAAAAAAATCAATTTCTCAGCAAAATGTGCATTTCTTGACGGAAATGAAATAAGAGCATCTGAAGTACAATATCCATAACACAGTATATACAATATCCATAACATAGTATATAAAAGGTTTCACAATAAACGTCAATTCTATAATGAAATTGTTATTTAAGTTTTACAAAGGTGGGGGTGGAGACGTACATGTACTTCTACTTCATGTTGGATTTTGAACAAAATATTTCTTCCTGCTATAAGCCTGTAGGCTGTCAGTAAAAACTATGTATATTATGTATATGTATACACAATATATATATTATTGGATTTTTTCTGTCGGTAGTAGTATAAATTCAATTCCCCGCGCTTGCGCGGGATTTCATCTAGTTCTAATAAATTGTACTTGGATTCAAAATACAATTCTGTCGTCCGCTTGGCGCAATGGTTAGAGCGTTCGCTCTAGAGTCGCGAAGTAAGGAGTTGATCCTCACGTCGCGGGTTCGAATCCCACTGTGGGACGTGGAGACCGATCCTTCGGATGAGACTGTATAAACCGAGGTGCCGTGTCGCAGTAGGTGCTGGCACAAAAAAGATCCCTCACTGCTCAATGGCCCTAAGTGCCGAGTATAGGTCAAAATTTGCAGCTCTCCACCGGCAAGTGGTGGCGTCTCCATATGAGTGAAAAATTCTCGAGAGGGACGTTAAGCAATAAACAAACAAACAAAACAACAAAAATACAGTTCTTAAGATACAAAACCGCCAGGTAAGTCATAACTAAAAAAAAATTGGAAGCGTGTACCAGTACCTATACTTCTGGGATTGATGGATTGATTTTGAACTTCTAGCGACTTTCAGCAAATTTTCTTATTGCAAAATTATTTTAATTACATTATCACTACAAACAATTTGGTAAAATATGGCATTGCTTTCTCAATATTGGCATCAATTTTATTTCCGGCGCTTGCGCGGGATTTCGTAGAGACAGTAATCAATATTTTAAAGCAATTTATAAAGATATTTGAACTCACTGAAATGTATATCTTTTTTTTAAATAAAAAAAATCATATCAGATCTTACAAATGTAACTAGAACTGTCCAAAATGGACAAGTACCCCCCGCTGGGTTTTTCCAGAGAAGGTGCCAAGTCACTAATACTAGTATTTGATGGATCTAAGAGGTTTTCACAATTTGTTTAAACATTTAGAGTGAAAATTTACTGGTAATTGCTCATATTTTTTTAATGAATGAAACTAAGACGCAGCCTAATAAAACATCAATACGAATAATAACATTGTTTTTTATTACATTGAAAAAAATAACATTTTTTTAAGTATTTCCCTATTGGAAAGATGGATGCATTATTTATCCATTTTTTTTCTAGAGTGACTATAGGCCAAGATCATAACACACACTCAGGTCATAAGCAATCTTTGTGTGAAGTGGAAACTCCCAACATTATTCTCCATAAGAACGATAAGGACCGCACATGAAGTATGAACTTTTTCTGTAAGTGACCTTGAACTAGCCAAAATGACCTTGGGTCAAGGTCATGACATACCCTCAGGTTATGTACAATCTTTGTGAAAAATGGGAACTCACCAAGTTTATCCATAAGAAAGATATGGACCAGACACGGATTATGAATTTTTTTCTTTCAGTGACCTTGAACTTGCCCAAATGATCTTGAGTCGAGGTCATGACACACCCTCAGGTCATAAGCAAGTTCTTGTAAAATGGGAACTCACCACGTTTATCCATAAGAAAGATATGGACCAGACACGAATTATGAACTTTTCTTTCAGTGACCTTGAACTTATCCAAATGACTTTGGATCAATGTCATGGATTTTAATGTTCCTCCGTAAGAAAGATATGGACCGGATGCGAAGGAACAGTTGCTACCTATTTTTTATCGACTTAGGTGAGTCGTGGTCGTGATTCGAACACACGACCTCCAGATCAGGAGCGAGTGCGATAACAACAGTGATTTCTGTTCATCAGTACGTCATGGTCTCTGAACATTTTTCCTGGCCAGTGGGGGTAAATGCAAGGTACCCTATGTTGAAAATGTAATAGATAAGCTTGATATTTACACCTTTACAAACTATAATTTTCTAAGTGCCCATGAAATCTTTTCCTTTAGTGTATAGAGGGTCTTTAACTGCTCTAAATTTTCTCTTCAAAGGATGAATTTAGGCTTTACAAGTTCTCGACTTTATTATTATATAGCATTTGTTAATAAATATTTTACAGTATTTCATGCCAAAACTGACATTAACCGCCGTTCTGTAGTTTCATAAATCATATTAATGTAAGGATTTGCATCAGATATTGACAAGTAGATTTAATGAAACCTTCTAGGCTGTAAAACACTAAGTGGAAGTTGCTTATAATAACAATTATAAAAATCAATAATAGATTTATTTATGTGTTTCCCACACATAATCAGTACACTTCAGAAAAAAACGATGTATCCTAGATTATATTATTACTGTATGGAAATATGTCCAATGTTACATTTTATTCCAAAAGGATTATGTAAAACCTGGCTTAAATACTAGATGGATTTGTATATATCTGTGTCCGCACAAAAAAGTATCGCTTCATAATATATTTATTGCATAGGCATCAGACGAGTTTAACTTGGCTGCTATCCATATACATGTGTATATATTCACTTTGAGTGCTTCTCCGTCTCTCGTAAGTGTTTAATTGTACTACCTGTTTTTATGTATTCTGTCGCATATTTCAATTTTTCTTCCATACCAATATAGCAGTTATTACCTATCAATAATTCTTATTTTGGTTGGTCTGCATTGATATCCTTTGGTTTTGGAACCACTGTGCATCCGTCTGTTGAAAATGTGAATAGATTTTAACTTTGAAACCTTGGACAGAAATACAAGAATTGTATATTCAAGCTAAAGTACGTGGTATGACCTAAAGGTGTGCTGTAATTTTAGGAAAATGAAAATTAAAATATATATTTAGAATATGAAGATCATTTCCCAGTAAGGCATTGGATTCTGTCCGGGACCTGTGGTCGGAAAGATTTTACACTCTATAAGTTGTGTTGCCTATGATTTAATTTTTTAAAAATAGTTTTTTCAGTCAAGAACATTGGATAATAATCCGTGTGAGAAATGTCTTATAATACCTAAAAAGCCGTATAATTATTGGACCATTCATAGCTCTACTGCTCAGAGACCAATAGGGCTTAGGCATTGGTATAAAGGAGAAATGACAAACTCCTGGATTTCATTTGTACAAAATATTTTTGACAGATGTCGTTCATAGGCGTCGGAAGCAAATTGAAAGTGTGTGGTGGGGGGAGGGGGGCTAAACCAACCAACCAAAAAAAATTGGGGGGGGGGGTTAAGCCCCAATTTTCAATGCCCATATTTATGTCTATCTTTGCAAAAAAAAAGGGGGGCGGGCTAAGCCTATGTGGTTTATCAAATATATGGTACGAGCAATATTTCTTTAATGTAAAATGGATAGCTGCTAAAGTCAACAAAGATTAAAAGATCAATACATTCAAAAGTGGAATAGTGAAGTTCAAGAATCTTCAAAAAGTTTTAATTATAGAATTTTAAAACCAATTTTAAGTGCGAAAAATATTTAACACTGTTATTATGTAAATTTAGAAGAAAAAAAACTTGTGTTAAATTTAGAATCACACACCACAATTGCAACCAATCGAAACAGGTAGTTTGGTACTCAAAGAAATGAGATTTTGTAGCGTATGCGATAGTAATCAGAAAGGAGATGAATATCACTATATTTTAGAATGTAGTGCTTTAAACCAATAAGAAAAGAATTTTTGAACCAAAAATTTTGTTCTAACGCAAATACTATGAAGTTTTGTGAAGTCATGATTACTCTAGATGGAATATTTTTTGAGATTTTAATCAAGACTTAAGAATTAAAGATTTAACTGACGACAGTTATAAGATATGTCACTTTCATTTGACAAAACTAATACAAATCTTAAAGCTAATTTGTTTTCTATTAAGCTAATTTGTTTTCTATTTAGAAATATACCAATCAATCTGCTATTTCCGTTACTTTGTATTGTAACATTTTAGATGGTTTTTAAATGTGTTTATTTTAAATGTGTATATATATTTGTTGTGAAGTTTTGATGGAGTTGATATTGTTATGGTTTGATGAATTACAATGTATTCCTTAAATGGAAGGCTTAATCTGAAAGGGTGTGACTCTAACGTATGGATTCAGCCCAAAAGAGCTACAATCTTATCACTTACTTCTACAATCTTATCACTAAACTTCTACAATCTTATCACTTACTTCTACAATCTTATCACTAAACTTCTACAATCTTATCACTAAACTTCTACAATCTTATCACTTACTTCTACAGTCTTATCACTTACTTCTACAATCTTATCACTAAACTTCTACAATCTTATCACTTACTTCTACAATCTTATCACTAAACTTCTACAATCTTATCACTTACTTCTACAATCTTATCAATAAACTTCTACAATCTTATCACTAACTTCTACAATCTTATCACTTACTTCTACAATCTTATCAATAAACTTCTACAATCTAATCACTTACTTCTACAATCTTATCACTTACTTCTATATGCAGACCTGCCTACCCTTCCGCTTTTGGCGTATTTCTTCCGCTTTTACCACAAAATTACGCTGATCCGCCTTGAAATTTAATTTTACGATTTTAAATATTCCTAGACAACTTAATGAAAGGTAAAGTAAAGGCTTTCATAAATGAAAACAAGAAGGTAAATAATACTAACAATAGAGGGTTTCGGTTTTTCACGATATTATACGATACAAACAACATACCTTAGTAATATACAGTCCCTGAAACGTTCTACTTTCCCACTTGAACGGTGAGCGAACGCTGAACGAACGCAGAGCGAACGGTGAGTGAACGATGTGTGAACGCTGAACGCAACTTGGTGAACGATGTGTGAACGGTGAACGGTGAGCGAACGCAGAACGCGAACGGAGCGCAAACGCGAACGCAAAGTGAACGGTGAACGAACGGTGAACGCAAGATGAACGATTTATTCGGAATGCCTCTGATCTTTTCCTTGCATTGAAACTATTCTATTGTATGTATGCCTGGTGCTAAAAAATAAATGAATAATAAATAAATAAACATATCTAAGAAAGACGATACATGCACATTAAGTAAAATTATTAATTTAAGTTTCTTACAATATTTTCTGCAGATATGTACGATGTTCAAATTCAACTTTTTAATAACACGATTTTTATCGCTGTAAAATATTGAAATTGTTACCGAACTCTGTAGTAATCTAGTTTTAAAATAAATATGTTTATTCTTATTTGATATATAAAATCATTATAAATAATGTGGATTTTAGAAGAGCAAACTACGGACTTATAGAATGAATCACAACGGTTGTAACAACCATATATCTATACATGTATATCCGTGCCAAGGCGATTCCGTGTAAAAAAAAAATGAGAAAAAAAAAATAAAATATTTTACAAAGGTATGTGGACGTATTGCATAAATACGCCAGTATTTTAAAATTTTAATGCAATAATATACTGATGTGTCAGTTTTATTTTTTATGATGATTTATTGAGCAGATTTATACATGTATCTGTAGACATTTCCCGGCCGTGATTATACTCGGACAAGATGATACAAAGAGGCATTCATATTATTTGTTATATATTAAATTTTCACAACTTGATATTTAAGTTATATGCTGTCAGAGTTTTTATTAAACAGACAAATGAGAGAGAGAGAGATTCGGTTTTACCCCCCCCCCCACTTCCTCAAATGTTTGTACCTATATCAAATAAATTTTTTTTTCCAAATATATCAGTGAATGAAAGTAACCATTTTTATCAACAAATCCATTTGTTTTACAGTCATACTCGGTTTTTATTTTCCTGCTTCAAGTTGACACGAAGTCCACGTGCTTGACCTGTCAATCAAATCATTCGACACTGTGCAGGTGTGAACGTCTCGTCACACCGAAGGCAAAGTGTTAGTATTTCCAAGAAGTTTTAAGTTAAACATTTTTTTCTTATCATTTCTAGATCTGATTCCAACACTTCTAAAAAATAGTAAATGAATAAAATACATTGGGAATAAACACTTGGAATGATTAAACCGCTTGAATTTGAAACATATTCCCTGCCAATTTAAAATATCACCGCCGCCACATGTATATTTTGAATTACTATTGTTTAATGACTTTGTTTAGATGCATGTTTGTTTTGAGACTGAATTTGTTGTGCTACAAAACACATTAACTTCTTTTTAAATGTTAATTAAAATATACTGGACATACATGTACTAACTAAGTAACCGATTTAGGGGAAAGGGAAGGGGGGGGGGTCTTAATCATATTGAATGGCAAACATATAAAGATACGGTGAAAAATATCATTACTGGAGAATCACTTTGGTTATATTAATGATAATCATGTTATAAAGGCATTTCTCTCTCTCTCTAATTAAAGACTTTATATATGTAAAGTAGAAAAAAATTCTACAATGTATTACGTTTTAAACAATTTTTTTTTCAATCCACACTATCAATTTAATTCGCTCTAAAGATATTTAATTAACTGTATATCCACAGTACTGTTTATAATCCTCAGAATTAGTTCTAACATGTATTTCTGTATTATTTGAAAAAAAAATGTGATAGAAATAAATATTTTCGTATTTCTGATAATAATGATTCTTTAAACACGATATGTTAATTATTAAATTTAAACCTGTAAATCCTTACTTAAAAAAAGATAAGTCCTTTCAGTTCGGAGTTCCGAATGGCAATAAAGACTGAACGATAAGTGAACGCTGAACGCAAGGTGAACGCAAAGTGAACGAACGAAGAGCGAACGGTGAACGCTTTGTGAACGGTGAACGCGAGCGCACGGTGAACGCTGAACGCAAAACTGTGAACGGAGAGCGAACGGTGAACGCACGGTGAACGAACGGTGAACGCACGCTGAACGAACGGTGAGCGAACGGAAAAATGGGAAAGTAGAACGTTTCAGGGACTGTACCTTGTAGTTATGCCTTTTAAACGGGTGGCATGCCAAAAATTAGGAAAACTTTCGAATTATATGTGCAATAAGTAAAGTCAGTTTAATTTTCAATTCAGTTTATTCTTACATTCCTTAGAACATACAGACAAGTAAATGTAAGGAAAACAAAAACGAAAAAGCGCAATAATGTCGAATTTGTATTAACATGAAACATGTAAATGAAACTCTGAATTATGTGATTTGCTAGAAATTTTCCAAAAGTTCAGTAGGCATGTAAGTTAAATAAGTTTGAAATGACTTCATTTATGATGTCAGTTTTACAACATATGGACTTCTTGTCAATAAATGATTTGAAAAAGAAACATTCATGCTTGCTTTGTTCAATGATGTACAATAACAGTTTTATTTAGACAATATAGTATCATCACAAAACATCAAACTAGGGAAACATATAGGATTACGCCTTTACCACTGAAATTCCACCAAAATGAGTATTGAAATTACACCCTCGCAATGAAAAGGGTAGGCAGCTCTGCTGTTGGAATGATTCCCATGACTGACGATCATTGTCTTAAAGGTCAAGGTCATGAGTAATCTAATCTTTCGCCAATGGGACTATAGGTCTCCTTGTTTGTCTGTTACATAGCCAATATATCTAGCATTAAAACTACCCATATGATGGATCTTTATGTCGCCATGTCAGATGTCGGTCACTGAGATCTGAAACCTATGCTTAATACTGTTTGAACTATTAAATGTTTATTTCCTTATTTTCCAAAAACAACTGATGTTGTTCTGTCTACATACTTAAGTTATAAATGGTATAGTTTTTTTCAACTTGTGACTCGTAACTCACCCGTAACTTGTCAATCGTAATCAGATGATTCCGACCAATTATAAATGAGTAGAGGTGGGGGAGAGGAATTTTATTGCCAAGGACCAAAGGATTTTAGTTTGAGAACTTTCATGGTCCATGTAGAGCTCTAAGCACATTACCGCACACCGTATGATTAAAATCGCAAACCTTTACAGTCTTACGCTATCAACAAACTAAGAAATTATTTCTTTTGTATTTTATTGATTAAAGAACTATACACTAATTTAAAACAAAATGTGCTGTACACGAATTAATTAAGGACCAAAGAATCCATGTTTCCTAAGAATCAAGACTAAATAGAAACACAAATATTTCAGTTGTGTCTATATACTCAAAATACATATACATGTAGATTCTGAGGGATTTCGAAAATCTAGTACTGGTCAATAACTAGTTATATGCTATTTGGTACTTGTGTTTACAGACTGTCCCTGTGCACAGTGGTTGAGTAATTTGCCGTCTTGGTGTTCTATCTGGTACAGACACTTCTGATTTACATTTATATTACAAAACACTGTCTCATGGATTCTACCCTCATGAATTAATTATCACAAGCAGACATCATCCCAGGCGGTCGACCAACACAGGAAGCGATACTACAAAGTAGGTTAGTATCTTTTATTCAATAGTACATGTACTTTTTATGTATCATTTATGAAATCGATGGCATTTTATATTTCTCTCTCTCTCTCTCTCTCTATATATATATATGTGTGTGTGTGTGTATAGTGTGAGGGTGTGTGTGTGTTTGCTTTGTTTATATTTTGTTTTTCCGAGTGTGTCGGAAAGATCCGAGATCCTGCGTTTGGTATATTCATTTCCTACTTCAAAGTGAACATACCAAAAACCTTTTGTATTTGGGGAGGAGGTGGTTAAATCCTGTGCGTAACTTTCACCTGCACCTGTTCGACTTTGATTGTAAACTGGAGAGTTTGTTTCGTCCGGTACTTTTCAAATGTTTAGAAAGCGACCTTTTACAAAGAATGAAGTTCTCCAGAGGTTCGTTTTCAATGAGTAACTTCGAATGAAATTTGTTTTAAGAAACCTCTAAAAGTAAAGATTTTTTTTTTTTTGGAATTTGAGAAAGTTTTCATACAACATGCATATAATAAATTTATCTAGGTCATTTTCAGCATAGAGTACCTACAGGCCTCTATGTGACCTCTAAGATTTAGGCGCCAACTGGCTCCTAATTAAAATATTTAGTCGCCAATGTAAATTTTTAGTCGCCATGCAAATTTTTCTTAGGCGCCAATTTAAAAACTGATATTAGTCAATATATAGAGACTTGTCAATTGCTAACTTTTTAACTTCTTTTTTACTCTTTATTAAAAAAAAAATGAAAATGTTTATAGTTAAGTAATTTGTCGATCACCAATTCAATTTAAAATGGTCGCCAATTTGGCGACTTCCAAAAAAATTTAGACGCCAATCATAATTTTTAGGCGTCATTGCGACTAAATTAGTCGCCAATTAGACCCCTGACCTGCCATATTTCTCCAGGAGAAATGTTCAAAGATACTGAAGCATTAGTGAACAGAAGTCCCTTTTGTTTACTAACATTGGGAAATACAAGCAAATAATGTTTTAATTACTTTATCTTGGTCCAATATAATGTTGAAATCCTTCATTATATTTCAAATTGGGTCATTTACCCCAGATTTCCGGCTATCCTATTTTACATCGAAGGTCAGGTCACTCTATCCGCAAAACTACCATGAAATTTAAACTTGTTATTGAGCAACAAAACAGAAAAAAAAATCATGTAGTCTTAGGACATTTAAGCTTTAATATATAAGTTGCACTACAGTATTATTTATTTAAATTAAATTCATTCGAAGCAAAATTGTGCAATTTGGAGAAGACGACATTCATCTAAACTGAAGTTCTAGATACATACATGTACAGTGGCAACAAATGCATCCACTGGGGAAAAGGGCCCAGAATGTTAACTAGACAAGAAAATGTGCATTCTGAAATAGTATCAGTAGTAATCGATCAATATAACGAAATATTTATGTTCATTTACTGTACATTTCTTGCTGCTTGTATTAAAATAAGACAAACACTGTGGTTGAAGACACATTTATTTTTCCTGAACAAGTAATTTATACACCAATAAACCAATTATAAATTATGTTATAATGAAATAAATATTACGATATTATTCAGTTCTTAATTTTTCCAAAATGTCAATTTAGACAAAAAAGAGGGAACGATGGTTTTCCGAAAAATTATTTTGCAAAGGCTTTACAAAGGGACAGCTGTATATAGAAGAATAATGATGATCTGGTCGTAAAGCTAAGTAGTAACTACTATGACAGAAATCACTTGTGACACTGGGGACAGGTGATTCAGATGGGGTTTGCGTTCAGATTTAATATTAATACGTGTCATTGACCCTTATTGATCTAATGGGTCGCCTCAATATAATGTATATAAGATCACACATTTCATGCCTGGATGTAGATATTGCTATGACAATCAATAACATTTTCCAATCTTTGTCAATAATGTATGCTCAACATGAAACCAAAGTGAAAGAAGCGAGGCAAGCATGAAAGCCGTGTTCTCTAAGGGGAGAAATACAGGTTCCAATACAATATAAAGTTTTAATTTGGTATAATATTCTTAAGGCGTATCTTTGAGTAGGCGGTATAAATTTAAAAGAAATTTCTTGGGACATTCCTTTTCATATGTTGTAAATTAATATCCTAAATACATATAGGAATCTAAAACGGCATTCAAATTTGTTTTGGTTGAAGTCGATCAGGTGATTGAAAGTCAAGATGAGGATCTAATCACTCCTTGTGTGCATTGTAGTGACAGGAAGGTGCAGAGGTAATGGCAAATATAAATGGTAATACCCCATGGATATGAATACGAAAATTCTGATAAGCTTACACATTTGAGAATGATTTTGATGACCAATCTAAGCGTCTCAGAACAAAGACGACAGTCATTCGAATAAGACAAAGGCCCTTCACCCGTGTCACTATCTTATATATTATTAATAGCTAAACGAAACCCCTTGTTAATTTTCATGAATTGAGCAATTTTAATTAAGTATACTGACAAATATGACTTCCCCTCTCCTAATCTGAAGTGCTTTGATCCGCTGTCATAGATGTCTTGTTGATAATATTTCAAACATTTTTTAACCAGAGAGAAGGTTGTCTAAAAGTTCACCCAAATATTTTACACACGTTTTTGTTTCGATTCCGACCTTTTTACAATATAATGAAAAATATTCTTAATCAATATTTAGGACTAAGTAAATGAATATTCTTTCAGGGTTAACTAAATGGAGAGTCAATTTAAAATCAACCAACCAATCTTGACACTCCTCTAACATTCAAAATATATTTTTTAAAGAAATAACATTTGGATCTTTGTGTGAAAAAAATATAGCAGTATCATCAGTATATAGTAAAGGTTTGCATTTTTTATCTATACATGTCTGTAAGTAATTATATACATGAAATTTTAGGCCTAAGCAAACTTCCTTGGGGTACTCCACATCAGGCATCACATACCTCAGAATCTGTGTTATTAACATTTACAATTTGTTTCCTATTGGACAGATATCATTTAAACCATTCAATCAAATTAACAGAGCATATTAAATATCTGATGCTCATCTGCGTCTGTAGATCAAGTTATACCATTTCTGTAAAAAGACCCTTTGCTATTTTAACTTTTATGTAGTCACCGCGTGGCGCAGTGGTTATAAAGTTTGCTCTGCAGTCGCGGGCTAAGGAGCTAATCCTTACGTCGCTTGACATGGAAACGGGTCCTTTGGATAAGGCCGTATAAACCGAGGTCCTGTGTCGTAGTAGGTGCTGGTACGAAAAAGACCCCTCATTGCTCAATGGCTCCGACTGCTAAGTGTACATGCCATATATAGGTCTAAAGGACCATTCTCTATAAGGCCGTTTTGCGGCCTACAATAACTTCAAAATTTTCAGGTAGTATGTTTTCTTTTAAAAACTGCATGAATCAGTAGGTCAGTGGTCCAATTTAATGATAAATGTTGATTGATTAATGATGCTATAGTATTTGTTATGATATAAGGACGCAAAGTAATGTAATATCAGTCCGTATTAGCATTAGGGCAAAGGGAAAACTGGGTTGGAAAAGTTTTCGCGGTTTATAAAGCGTAAACTGCCCCAACCCACTTTATACCGTAAAAATTGGGTACCTTTTAAATTCCTTCCTTAAGTGGAGAAAGTGTAGACCTTTCTTTTTAAAACATTCAAAATGTTCATCAGGGGGTAGAGTTTCAGCTTGTGGACCGGAATTACTTTCAATCCCAATAATCTAAAACGTTTGATATATGGTAATATATATCGGTGTTGTTGCACACACGTTGAAACCAGATATATACATGTACTTGTGTTGAAGTTTGCTGGCACTTGTTGCTAACAAGATGTGAAAATTATCGAGATCTTCGTAATGATGAGGAGCCATAGCTGTATTGATGGTTGTTGTGATAAATCAGGTTTTCTAAGAATCGCTGGGATGGTCATGTCATTTCTAAATATGGTCGCCCGCCTGGCGCAGTGGTTAGAGCGTTCGCTCTAGAGTCGCGGAGTAAGCAGATGATCCTTACGTCGCGGGTACGAATCCCACTGTGGGACGTGGAGACCGGTCCTTCGGATGAGACCGTATAAACCGAGGTCCCGTGTCGCAGTAAGTGCTGGCACGAAAAAGATCCCTCACTGCTCAATGGCCCTGAGTGCCGAGTATAAGTCAAAATTTGTAGCTCTCCACCGGCAAGTGGTGGCGTCTCCATATGAGTGAAAAATTCTCGAGAGGGACGTTAAACAATAAACAAACAAAAAACATTTCTAAATATGCAATGATGCCAAATATGAAAACAATAAAACTTGTATACATGTTGAATTCTTCTCCTTTTACAAATGGACAAGGTACAGGATTTTTTTTTTAAGGATTTTAGATCTGCCCTACATTTTCCGGATGAGTGAATAGGTTAACCTTTTCCATGTAACTATAAGCACTACCTAGATCCGGTTACATGTATGATGCATCTGAAGATGCACACTACCAAACTCTTCGGATGCTGGATCTGACCTACATTTTCCGGATGAGTGACTAGATATAAACATTGTAAGTAGGTTCATTTTAAAGCAAATATAACACTATGGTGACGTAACCTGCGTTGATGGTATAACTAGGGATGCACATCACCAGATTAGCTTCGGAAACTGGATCCGACCTACATTTTTCAGATAAGTAAACAGGTTAAAATTTTCTTAAATTACTTTGAGCCGCTACCTGGACCAAACTTGCAAGGATGATTCATGTTTGCTTGGATTCTGGATATGACCTACATTTTCTGTATGAATGACCAGCATGAAGTTTATTCCAAGGTTACTGCATGTCCTGTGCTATCCATGATGATTACTGCAAGTCCTGTGCTATCCATGATGATTTTTGATCTTATGACCTTGGAGTTCCACCTACCTGGATGATGCATCTTGGGATAAACACTACCAGACCTGCTTCAGACGCTGAATCTTATGTTTCAAATGATGAATGAAGACAACACAAACAGTTTTTGAGCAAGTCCATTTCCAACTTATTAAAAATTCTACCCAGACCAAACTTGTATTACAGTTGCATCTACGTATGCAAACTACAGATTATTTGTTGGATGCGAGGCGTTGCCTCAACCTCAATTAAAGATGACATTCGTTGAGGTGAGCTTTGTAATCTTTGATTACCTATGTGAAAAGATTGCATTGATCGTTTTGTTCACACTCCTCAGGCCTCAGGAAGGCCATTCCTAACAAATTCATATATTTACTTACCTTTATTCATATATGCAATATATCAAAATTGGTTCAGCCTTTCATGAGAATAAGCTAAAAATATTCAAGAATGCGAATTTCTGACTATGAAGTTTGATTTTTGACCTTAATATCAAATCCTTTTTTAAGCAGTAGGGAGTTGCAAATATATAACATTTCATTGCAAAAGCTGGAGGGTGTTCAGAGATATCCGGAAACGAAAGTGTTACATACGGATAGTATGACAGATAGACGAATGGACAGACACAATATTCCCACCTTGAACAAAAGCTAAAAGTTAAGGTATGTCACTCGTCAGCCTTTTAGAAAAGTTCAGTCAGATCCTCTTTCTTAAAAACTATTTATTACAATTCAATCTTTATAACATATTTAAATTAAACAATGTAAAATGTTCAACATTCAAATAAAAAACTGCTCAAAAATTCATAAAGAAGCAAAATTTATAAGGGACTATTTCTTGTGGTGGAAGGATATTTAGCAGAAATTTCTACAAATCTACACATTTATTAAAGGTTCACTTCTATATAAATAGGGATCTGACCTATAGGGCCGGGCTTGGTTTTTTCTCTACAAAAAGCTTGTCGATTTCCGTTCCGATTAATGACGTTAGGCTGAATGCATGTAATAATTTGTTTTTCATAAATCTTTATTTCAGTGAGTAGAGGTAGGAGGAACACTTTCATTGATATTCTGAGTTTGTTATCTCCAAATGTAATAATTGATATTTTTCTTTACTTCTCATTGTACATAATGGTAATGTCTACTGTCTCTGGAATTCTATTCTTTATGTCTAGGCTATTTATTTTACAACACATTTCCATGGATATAATAAAAACATGCCATTAATATGTGCAAATTATATAGGTCTTAATGAAATCCAAGGGAGTACAGTTACTGATACATGTATATGTAGCCCTACTGTTTCAAAACTTAAGATCTTAGAACATTGACTGAAAACAAAAGTACATGTACATGTATGTTATTCTAAATATATTAAGCTCAAATAATTCAAGCAATACGTAACATACTACATGTAACCCAGACAAGCACTAGTAGCACAGACAGAATACAAGCAATGCGATTAAATTCTAAGGAATATATACAACTGAAATTCATCGCAGCTCAATGCTGCCGAGAATACTTGTATCGAGTAACACAGAGTGAGTTATTCTTGTCCTCGGAGAAAGTGTGCTTAAACTGAGATTTGTTCCGCCTGACTGACAACTGTGTACATTGGATTGTTACGATTTGATCTCTCTCTAGTGTTTCTTATATCAAGAATGGAAATGCATAAAGGATAGATAATTGAAGGAAAATAAACAAGCCAATAAAAATTTAAAATAGTCTTTGAAAATGCGAAAATTTAAAATTATAAAAGTGTAGCACCAGGTGGATTCGAACCCCCGACTTTAAAAAGAAAGTACCCACGATATAATAGTCAGCGCACTTATCAACTGAGCTATTCTGACTCTAAGATTGGTTAGTATAAATTTGAAGCAGATTGTCAAAATCAGGTTTCCTTATTTTTTGTAGTTTTTTTTTTTTGTGAATTTCGACCCTAGGGCAGGGGTGCCCCTAAAAAAAATCCTATCTTAAATTATTCCTTACATCCCTACCTATCAAAATATCACAATTTTATTTAGGGGCAGGCCTGCCCTGAAGGACTTCTAGGCCAAATTTCACGCAAAAATCAACGCTTTAACGGACAAAATGGTGTTTCGGCCAACTTTGGAGGTTTATTGTAAAGTTGTAAATAATAAATTTTAATTGTTAAATACAAATTTGACAAATTTAGACATACATACGGTAGAAAACAACAAATAAAGATTGGTTTTTAAATGTCACTTTTTCCGGGAAATTGTTCTCCCCTATAGGTCAATTCTTTTGTAATAGTGAATACATCCTTTAATATCTTGGAACTTTAGCTTCACATACTTTTACTCAGAGAATATTTTCCGTTATGATATGCCTGGAATATTAAATATAGGTCTCGATTTATATTTTTATAACAAAATTTACACCTTCGCTCAACAAATTTTGCCAAGAAATGAAGATATATGAAAGAAGTCAAGATAAAATTTAAACAGTTTTTTGCCAGAAAATCGCATATTTTGACCAATATTTCAAAATTTACATCACTGACCCCAACTTTTTCTTTCATTATTTTAAACTACTCGATACTTTGGACCGATCAGCACTTAAGTCGTAAAAAGTTTGAAACAAGAAAATATTCTATTGCCTATTTAGATTTTTAATACCCCAAATATGAGACTTTTTAGTGCAAAAAGGTCACACAATAATTTACCCGCACTAATTTGCATGATTTGTTTAATGATAAATATTATTCAAACTATTTTACGTAATATAAGACTGTTTATTGCCATGGTTATATCTGATAAAATATGATAATGGTTAAAGTGATTAAATAAAGAGTTACAATTTAAGTGCAAAAAGGTCAACTTACATGTATTTGTACCATAGCTCAGTTAGATGCACACTGACCCCCCATTTTCTCTGCGATTTTGAGTCGTACTATATGAGTACTTGTCCAAAATATACTTCTCAAAAAATCCTTGATATAACAAATTTCATGAGTGAATTACCTTAAAATCAATATTGATTGTATCAGTGTGATTGATTATTTAGTGTATTTTTGTCATGTTCTCCTAGCATTTTAAGTCATCAATACCGACTTATTAAATATATACCAGTATATATCGCCAATATGAAATACTTCATACGAATATAGCATCATGTGCCTATCGCTCTTATTTTACAAACAGTAAGACTGGTACATGTATCTGCCATTCGATTAAGTAGCATCCATTTATCAACCTTATATCTGTAAAGTATTGAATTCGTTTAGTAGAGAACAGATCGAATCACATCAATTCTTTTTTTTTTTTTTTTGACATATACAAATGGCACCTGTCCGATGGCTGACATATACAAATGGTACCTGTCCGATGGCTGTCAGGTTTAATGTTACCGTTGTCCTATTGTCCCATACCGAAGATTTCAAAACGTCGCAGCAGTCACGTTTTAAAATGATACAAAAAATACTGAAAGCTTGAATAATGTAAAATTGAACTCTGGTTTCACTCGGTTGATTCCCTTGATTGATTATGAGTTGAGATTTTACTGATAAAAGTTAAAGTGATTCCAGTAAGTAATATTTACACAGAATGGCAATAATTGCATTGGCTGCTATATTAATTCTGAAATTCATTGTTCCTTTGAATTAGTTAAAATAAGTAAATCCGTTACCTCACAGCTCCCAAACAAATGTAGAGTATTATCTGAGAGAATCATTCGACGTGTTGGGCACTGTTTTAAGGTGATCTGCCCCATTGGCGAGTTGACGTAATCGATGATTGCGTGATTACGAGCCGCGGCTTCTCTTGACGCAGTTCACAGTTCTTTGATTGGTTTTGTGTTTACTTTATCCTGCAAAAACCGTCCGATGTTAAAATTACTTAACAAAAGCGATATCATAACGATCTACATGTACTGAATGTGTTCGATAGTATGACAGTGATCGGAAAGCCATTTTAAGAAATATAAGACAAAACGGAGAGGGTGATAATCATATCTCTGGGACGTATTGAAATAACATTGGCCATGGACACGCTGGGAGATGAATTGTATGTTTATATGAGCAATAAATGAAATTCACGAGTGACATACCTTAAAATCAATATTGATTGTATCAGTGTGATTGATTATTTAGTGTATTTTTGTCATGTTCTCCTAGCATTTTAAGTCATCAATACCGACTTATTAAATATAGCCTCGGAGCCAATATGAGTTTTTTTTAAGACCGGAGCTTAGACTGGTGTACGAGTTAGTTTAGAAGTTTGTTACAATGATAGCTGTTTTAATTTTAAATAGCAGAGTTCAATTAATATTAATATTTATATTAATTAATATTATGTAGAATGATATATAGAATGAAATAAAAATTCTCTGGGGTATTTTATTAATCTACAGTGAATTTTACGATCAATTCTCTAAAGAAATAAAAGAATATCAAACCCTCTGCGTAACTCAGATTCCCTTAAAATGTGAAGTGCTTTTTTTTTAATCTAAAACGAGCTTAACCATTTTAAGGATAATTCAGATGGTTGAAATAAGTGGTAATCGATTAATACTTTCTTACATTTTCCTTTTCTTCCCTAATACATTTCAGTATTACATTTCATTAAGAATCATAATGTGAAAAATATTGATGACTTAAGTACAAGAGATTTGTCATTCATTAGAAAGAGATTATGCCAACAGAATTCTAAGGAAGATAAATGACCGAACTGTACACCTAACAAACTTCTTCTCTACTTCTCTACGTAAGCATTTCTTAACGTATGAAACCTTTTGATAAAATACTTAGTTGCTTATTCTATCCCCCAAACGAAACATGATTTTGTCCGGATATGTTCTTAGAAGCTACTGCATGGATTTGTTTGAAGTTTTGTACACACCTTATTCACCGTATAAAATTGTGGAATTATTTTCATCATGATTGGGCTTTTTTTTTTTCATTTTCCAGGGGTTTTTTTTCTCTACAAATTTTTATGGATTTTTGCGAGTCATTTTGCCAACCTCTCTGTGTTGTATATTGTTCTAAACATTGAAATAAGAACTTTCTTATGGCAGCCCTAAGCGGGGCTCACCCCCATCACCAACTCTTTTTCCATCGTTTGGAATGACACATGCTGCTCTTGGCTTTACCTTTTCAATTGGAAATTTTCAATTCAATTTTAAGTCGGAAAAATGAAAGAAACTAAAATAATTCTATTAAATAGATAAATCCTTTCTTTTTGTTGGCTTTGGTTTAGTCACCAACAAGTTAACCCCTTCCGATATCTGCATTAGTTTACAAAGTCAATAATATTTGTCCGGTACAAATCATTTTGCACGTCGGCAGTTGGATCGATACTATGAGCATTAGAATAGTCAGTCAACTCTTCCTCCACGCTGATTCCAGGGCCAGGTTTTGATTAATTATCAATTTTAAGAAAACAGGTCAGAAGGATTTTTTCACATTAGTTTTAAAGTGCACCCCTGCAAATACTCAGGATTTAAAATTCTTTTGTAAAACTACGTCCCCATTTGTGACCCCACCCTAAAACTGGGGGAGGAAATGTTTTGTTCATGGAAAGAGGAGGAGGTAGCATATTTGCTATAACTTTCACTCGAGGGAAATGGAACATATATCGAAGCAATATTTTAATTCCCTTGGTTTAAGCAAGACTTATTATTACCTTACAAAGTGCAAAATTAACAGTTTGAGTGTACCGTGTGTAGTGTCCCATATAGGATAATTATCGGATTAACCAACTGATTGAATACACACATGCAACCCTTAATCAGCGATACTTTTATTACATCAACTTCCTGTCAATTACAAGGGAGATAAATCAACTTAGTAATTATTCAGAGTTATCTTTTTTAGAACATAAATTATAATGAAACTATAATTAATCATTCACTACAATCCTCCCCTTTTTCATTTAAACAGATAGTAATTATTCAAAATAGATTGTAAATGGACAGTTCTAATTAGCAATTAATTTTAACACAGTCTTTAAATCATTTCAGTGTTCATCAGTCATTGAAAATTTTAATTCGGACACATTACATGTATACATGTAATGATGTTAGTTCATTACATAGTCCTTAAATTTCACTGGCAAAAAGCGTTGTCTTACTGGTCGGCTTAATTGAGGTGAACTTGTCGCCTGATCTTGAACATTACTTTCTGATTCCTCTGCCGAAGAGTTTCCCGATGACGTTTCCTGGACATCATCTGAAATCACCTTTTTATCGCACACAATTTTACAAGGGACTGAATTTTCCAAGCACAAATCTTCACTTTCACTGGAATTTTCACTTAACACATTTCCATTCACATTTTCACTTGACACTTTCACAGATTCCTTGGGATTAACAAACTTTTTCAAATGAGACACATTTCTTTTGTAATGAACTCCCTCCTTGGATTCTAACACAACACTATTTCCATTTTTCTCGACAACTTTGAATGGATCACTATGATATATTACAGATAACTTGTTTTCCTTGTTTTTCTTCATCAACGCAAGATCACCAGGTTTTATGTCACCAAATGTAGCTGTCGCCCGCGTGGCGCAGTGGTTAGAGCGTCTGCTCTAGAGTCGCGAAGTAAAGAGTTGATCCTTACGTCGCGGGTTCGAATCCCACTGTGGGACGTGGAGACCGGTCCTTCGGATGAGACCGTATAAACCGAGGTCCCGTGTCGCAGTAGGCGCTGGCACGAAAAAGATCCCTCACTGCTCAATGGCTGTAAGTGCCGAGTATAGGACAAAATTTGCAGCTCTCCACCGGCAAGTGGTGGCGTCTCCATGAGTGAAAAATTCTCGAGAGGGACGTTAAACAACATACAAACAAACAAAACCAAATGTAGCTCCTCTCTTAGCGTCAGAATACATCTTCCCTTTTGCCTTCTTCTCTGCATCTCTATCTCTAACTTTGTAATCTGTCTCACTATACATGTGGATATCTGGTAATTTTGTACGAATGACTCGGCGGAACAACAGCTCAGCCGGATTCACTCCTGTTGTATGTGGTGATGAGCGATACATCAGCAAATATGTTTGAAGTTTGGATTTCCAGTCTTTCTTTTCCGATTGTGCAATATAATCTTCAGTCTCTTCAGTATTGATCTGTTTTGACATTCAATTTCTCCATTGGCATGTGGCCACAATGGGGTGGTTGGTCTTCGTATGGATGATTCCATTATTTTCACAGTATGTTTTGAAATATTCACTAAAAAATTGTGGTTCATTGTCTGTTGTAATAGAAACAGGTAACCCATGTGTACTGAAAATCTTTGTCAACACATCCACCATTTTCTCCGCCGTTTTAGATTTCATAAAAGCCAAATCAATCCATCTGGAATAATAATCAACAATAGTAAAAATGTAGTCTCCGGATGGCAACGGTCCAAGCAAATCAGCTGCTAAATTCTCCCATGGTCGTGATGGTAGTTCTATTCTGTGCATAGGTTCCACTTTTTCAGGTTGTGATACTAGCTTACAACCATAACAAGCTTTGCTCCATTGTTCAATGTCTTGGTCTATTTTAGGCCACCAAGCCTTGGATCGCAATCGCTGCTTCATGATAACGATTCCAGGATGTCCCTCATGACCCAGTGCTAGTACTTGGTCACGTAATGTCTTAGGTATGACAATCCTTGTCCCTCGTAGTATCAGATGTCCAACAGTACACAATTCTGATTTTACTATCAAATAGTCTTTGTTCTGTAATTGATACCATTTCCCTGTTATTAAGCATTCTCTCAAGTTCTTAGATCCTCATCCTCCAATGATGCTCTCTCAAGCTCAGATACAGTCATTGCGATTGGAACAGCTTCTTCAACCTCAAAGTGTAAGTATTTCTCTGTATCACTCATCTTCAGACTCGATGCATAGGGATACAGTTTCTTTGACGATGTTTTTGACTGTGACATTTCACTTTTTGTCCCTTAAGTTGTTCCCATAAGTGTCTGTCAGTAACGTTCTCCGAGGCTCCCGAGTCGATGATCACTTTTGTATCAATACCGCCAATACTAACACTAATGTCATTCTCTGCACCATCCCGGTTCTGAATAGTAAACACATAAGTTCTCTCGGACTCCTCCTCACCATGCTCTAGTTCTGAAGTTTCAATATTTCGGACTGCTACCTTCTTGGTTTTGTGCCACTTTGACTTTGTCTTGTAGCATACTTCATAATGTCCTTCCATGTGACATTTCCGACATCTCTGTCATCGTGCTGGACATTTGGAATCCGAGCGAATGTGACCGTATTTACCATATGCGAAACACTTTTTGTCTTGTTTATCCTGTTGTTTAGACTCATGTTTATGTTTGTATCTACTCATTTTGTTAACTGTTTCTTGTTCTGGTTTGTGTTCCATAGTCACTGCCCTTTTCTCAGCTGCTTCCAAACTCTGTGCTATTTCTCTCAGTTGTTTTAGTGTCACGTTATTTTTCTCTAACAGTTTCCTTCTCAGTCTTTGAGAATAACACTTATCTATCACTCGATCACGTATACTTTCATCAATATCCGTAAAGTTACAATAAACAGCTTTCTGTCTCAGTGTAGTAATAAATTGTTCAACAGTTTCTGTCGCCGTTTGTGACATAGCACGAAATTGTGATCTTTCAAACGTGTGATTTACCTGAGGAGTAAAGTGTTTATTCAATGTCGCTAACGCCACGCCATACACGTTATGTTCGTCGCCCGGTTCGGGAACTTCAATATCCTGTACCCCCATCGCTGCTTCGTGTAATAATAAAGCCTTCTTTTGCGCTGGTTCTACGATACCCTTTCCGCTTACAAAGAGTTCAAATGCCCTTGCCCACCGTGTACAACGGATTCCTACCGAATTCACATCTCCATGTGGGTCAAACTTATCAATCCTACTTACATCTGTCAAAACAGATATAGCCTCGGCCATTGCTTGATTCCTTGTTCATCTTCGTCGCCAGATGTAGTGTCCCATATAGGATAATTATCGGATTTAAACAACTGATTGAATACACACATGTAACCGTTAATCAGCCATACTTTTATTACATCAACTTCCTGTCAATTATAAGGGAGATTAATCAACTTAGCAATTATTCAGAGTTATCTTTCTTAGAACATAAATTATAATGAAACTATAATTAATCATACACTATACCGTCATAATCATTTAGTGATTGTGGACGATTTGAACATGAAGGTCACAGACTTCCACATAATTGTTGATGAGTCTAATTGTCAATATTAACTAATTATAATACAGTAAATTAAAAAATATGAGAAGGATGATTATATAGTGGTATAGTAATGTAATAAGTATTGAGTAGGATGTTAACTTGTAACAGATGAGGTATGGTTATATAGTGGTATAGTAATGTGATAAATATTAAGTAGGATGTTAAGCTTACTTGTAACAGATGATGTATGGTTATATAGTGGTACAGTAATGTAATACACATTGAGTAGGATGTTAAGCTGACTTGTAATAGCTTATGGTTTTATATAGTGGTATAGTAATGTAATAAATATTGAGTTGGATGTTAAGCTGACTTGTAACAGCTTATGGTTATACAGTGGTATAGTAATGTAATAAATATTGAATAGGATGTTAATCTGACTTGTAACAGCTTATGGTTATACAGTGGTATAGTGAAATAAATATTGAGTGGGATGTTAAGCTGACTTGTAACATATGAGGTATGGTTTTATAGTACTTCTGTGATCGACTGTGGACCGAGCTACATGTATGCGGCATATGTTTGCCCTGTAGTTTTATTATTTTGTTTCATATTATATAACTTATTTACTGTATTAAATAGAGTTTTCTAATAAAGAGCAATAGCGCATTTGATAGACTTTTTCACTTATACAAGTAGTCTTTTTTAAAATACAATTTATCAACAATAGTCTGTTATACACTCTTATTAGTTAATATACACGTGTAAACCATAATACTCAGTAACACAAGAATGGTTATTAATATAGACTTCAATAATGACCTTATAATCACCAAGTTTGTATGGAGTATAATAAATATTGAAGTGTCTTAGCAATGACACACTTTTATCAAAGACTACCCTTACATGTAACTAGAAAAAAACATTTAAATTATTTTTTTTCAGTATTTCTTAAATTTCATTACATTCGAATAATTTTGATTAAAGATGGTTTTAATGTTGAACATGATGAAAATATAATTTTCCTTCTCATAACTACAAGATTTAGAACAAGTCAATTTATCCATTACATTTTAGTGTTTTTGTGGCACTGTGGTTAAATTGTATTGTCGGGTAATGCTTTACAAATACGTACCAATAGTTGCACTCAGTCTGATAGCAACGTTTTTTTTTTCCAAAGTGGAAAGGGACAGAAAAATAACTGACCCCCCCCCCCTTCTAACACGTAAGCACATACAGGGTGTTTCACAATATATGTCACACACCTAAAGGCAGAAAGAAAAATTACAACAAAAGCTACATATACATTTGATATATCATTTTGATCAGAAGATATTCAAAATTATTTTTTTTTTTAGTCAGAAGTATCCAACATTCTCCATTTCAGTTTCTATGGCAATGATTTCCTAAAATGTTATACTCCACGTGCTTTCCTTACCATTGTCGTAAATATCTTAAGCACAGGAGTTCGCATACCTATCAATTTTACCGAAATTTTCAGTAAATATAAAAAATACATAATACCTATAATAATAACACAAGGAGTGCAACGCATTCCAGGTCTACGGGGAACCCCTCCCTTAATATCGAGGCTACCGCGCAATCAATTTTCAATCGAAAATTATAAAACACAAACCATTCTTTTCGGCAGGAACCATTCTTTATGTCTGTTAATGCATATGATTTGAAATGCCTGTTTAACAACAGTAGCAGTGACATTTTTCAACGACTTCGCTAGAACGTTGGTTGTCCGCGACGCCATTACGTGACGTTATAATGGGTGCGTTGATTTACCCAAAAGAAAAGAAAAATGCCTGGGATGAACAATAATATGTAAATTTAGATAATTTAAGGTCATGTACGATATGAATGTTCTACAAACAAATTCAACAGTTCTCCGATTTTACATACCGATGTAAATAATATGAAGAATACAACGTACAAAATGATACATGTAAGAAATCAAAATGAATTACATGTACTTCCAGTAGACAAATGATTTGAACGTAACAGGGAAATGTTTTGAGCAGTGCGTTTCTCCTAAAAGATAATTATTATTTCCTTTTGACATTTGAAACATCATTTCAAAAAATGCTTTGGACACTTTTTGATATTCTTGCATGAAGTGTGCGAGGGTCTGTACATGCATGTGTAAAATGAAATGAATTATTTAAAAATGTAACGCTGCATTCATTGTGAGTGATATACATGTAGTTCAATAAAAAAAAATCATATATCTCCCCAATAAATAAAAGTAAAATGGAAGCGCACGTTCAGCGATTGAACAACCTTAAATATCTAACCTCCCCCCCCCCCCCCCGACAACTTATACGTCAACATAGTAAATACATCCCACGTATATAAATACTTATAAAATGGCCTCATTTCTCTTCGGCTCAGGTGAGCATGAGCACAAATTATGCGTTACATACAGTATTATTTTTAAAATAAGTATTTAATATAGGTTTTTTATTTACTGAAAATTTCGTGAAAATTGCTGGGTACGCCATCTTCCATCATAGTACCTATATTAAATTCTCAAAGTGTACGATTGTTAAATAATCTTTTCGTTCTTCCTTTTCTTACTTGTTAAAGATTTCCTCGCCAAAATTGAAGACACATTAACTTGGTTTAGACACACACACACACACCCCTCGGCTCCCCCGCTTTCAAGTTTTTTTTAACACCTCAAACGTAATCTAGTAGGAATATTTGCTTAATTTTTAATATACTACATTGAATAAATTAAAAAAGGATTGGAAAACAGGCAAACCCTTTATATACCCGTTCAATGTCTAAAAGGTCAAGACAACGAGCAGTGCTTTAGTATACGTAAGTTAATAATCACAATAATAACAATGATAAAGACTCAAGGGCAATTTTTTTAGGGGTATTTTAGAATAAAAATGAAGATGATGTCAGCCCCCTAAATTATTCACATATTGTTCCATCAATACATAAAAATTAGATTTATTATTCATAAGTTGTGTATTGACCATCCCCCCCCCCCCCTTTCCGCCTAATGCCCTACATTAATGTAAAATATTTTATACATTTTATTTATATTTCACAAACAAGTACCCGTATTTCAAGGTAAAAGCTTTATCTCTGGTATCATATTGTATATGATTATTCATTTCAGGCATTATATGTTCCTTTTGGGTAAAGCGACGCGCCCGTAATACGTCACGTAATGGCGTCGCGGACAACCAACGTTTGAGCAAAGTCCTTGAGAAATGTCACTGCTACTGTTGTGAAACAGGCATTTCAAGTCATATGCATTAACAGACATAAAGAATGGTTCCTTCCGAAAAGAATGGTTTGTGTTTTATAATTTTCGATTGCAAATTGATTGCGCGGCAGCCTCGATATTTAGAGAGGGGTTCCCCGGTGACCTGGAATGCGTTGCACTCCTTGTGTTATTATTATAGGTGTTATGTATTTTTTATATTTACTGAAAATTTTGGTAAAATTGATAGGTATGCGAACTCCTGTGATCTTAAGAGACTCGTGTTAAGAAATTTCTAACAACTGCTACGTACGTTTCAAAGGATACTTGACAGATTTCTCGTTTATATCTAGCTTTTTAGAACCCCAAAGTGCATATTTACTTTTTATTTAAAGATGCATTTAAATAAATGTGTCATCTCAGAACTACCGGTGTGTGCTGATATTCACTTTTTTCACTTCCATTCTATCAATTTTGCATCCTTAACTGACTCTGAATGTCAGTTGGCTTTAAATGCCGCAATGCTGAAATCTTGTACGCAGACACACTCAATTCAAATCGAAAATTTCTAAAAAAAAAAAAAAAAAAAAAAAAAAAAAAAAAAAAAACTTGATACACTTGCATTGTCCCAATCCATTTTCCTAAACTCAGATCTGACTTTCTTAACTGTTAAGGTTTTCTCAATGATTGAGTTCGATTTGACAATATTCTCTTTGGGGGGGGGGGGGAGTGGAGAGAGGCCAGGATGTAACTGTCTTTCATCTTTACATTATGTTTTATTTAAACTTCTTAATTAACCTTTTTAAATGAAAACTAGACAGGGCTTTCTGGTCTGGATATTTTCCTTCATCACACCATGTACAATATTTAGGATATCGTGCTTATAATAAAAGTTTACAAATTCAAATTTTTGTTGCTGGTTGTATTCCATTTTGAGAACAGCTGAAATTATGACATCACTGATTACATCATCAGTGTACTTCATGGTATTATAATTTTCACAATATTTTGCAATATCATAATTTTATATGATTGTCTATGGTACTTCGGTATATTTGGTATCATGCCTGATATTCAGATGATGCCCATTTAGATGTGTGACATATATGATGAAACACCCTGTACAAAGGGTCAATGGTGGATTGTATCATTTTTTACACACTTTATCAATATTTAGAACGTCATGGTAGCAGTCGCTAAGCGCTCGCTCTTTGATCGGAAGGTCGTGTGTTTGAATCAAGGCCGCGACTAACCTAAGTCAATAAAAAATAGGTAGCAACTGTTCCTTCGCCAAGCGCTCGGCACTTTGAAGAGAAAGTTGCGGGTCATTCGGATGAGACCTTAAAAACTGATGTCCCATGTCACGGAAGGCGTTGGCATGATAAAGAACCCTCACTTCTGAATGGCCCTGAATGCCGAATAAAGGTCTAAATTTGAAACCCTTCACCGGTATTTGATGACGTCTCTATATGAGTGAAAAATTCTCGAAAACTCTCGAAAAACAGCAAAGCATCAATCGAACCAACAGAGGACAGTGTTATGTAATATACTACTTATCAATAAACAATCTACAAACTAGACCTTAGTTTCTAGTTAACTCATTGAAGAATTTACAACAATTTGTATTCTTTCTATGTAGGCAACAATTTCTGTGTACTGTGTAAATTTTATCAAGACTTACTGTCTTTAGACTCATGAATGTTAGATTTTGCATGAAAGAAAGTAAAAAAAGATATGCTATAAAACGGTTCTTAACGACCAGGAATAGTTCAATATAACCACTTTCCAGTGGTTGCTGAGTTGTTATGAAGGAGCAATTAGAGAAATATAAAGCTGTTATTACTCCTTTGAGTAGAACAAATGTTTCCTGTTCACATTTTCCTCTTTTATTCTGAGTAAATAACTGATGATAAACATCGTGTTATTATTGTGAGGGAAAGTTTGTGTACATTTTCATAATGAAGGGCTCATGTTGTTGTGTTATCTGTGCCTGATGTTTCAGATCTTATTGATCTAGTGGGATTATGGTAATTTGAGGGCTGGCACACATTCTGCTACAGCTGGTGACACGGGGTTACTGTCCTGTTGTAGTAAGCTCTCTAACTTATGGATAATATGTGTGAATTGGCTTCAGGAAATATTATTAAATATATCATCGATAAATTGTCACATATTGATCAAATAAGAGGCTCATATATGTGAAAGGGTAATTCATAAATGTCTGAGGGGAACAATTAAACGAATAAATAATTCATAAATAAATTTCTTTGCTATATCCAGTGATAGACTGTTCATGTTTTGGTCCAGTAAACACCCGAAAGTTGTGCACATGTTCTTAAATCTACACGAACAATATTGGTGTAATCAAATTGGCACTGTTTATCCTATCATCTGTCGCTACGGAGGGCAGCAGCAATTAATAGGTAAACAATTAATATAAACAATATAATAAGTGTCTTTATCAATCCTATACATGTATAACCTGCGAACAAGTTTAGAACTAAGAAAAAGCAGTTATTATACACACTCCTTCCTATGAGAGATCATTGTTATAACCTTAAGTTTGTTGATTCATCCGTCTCAGTGAATGTTCTTGTACATTTTTATTGGTAGCAAAAATTGCTGATGGTATAGAATTAATTTTAAGTGTAAAAGATGTGCAAATATTTTTTTTTCCATATATATATCAGCTCAAGGGATTTTCATAAAGATGTGATTTTGTATGAAAAAAAGTTTGAATTAAAACCAATTTTGCCTCTCAGTTTTTGATCTCACCCGAGGCGAAGGCTCTAGTGGTCTTTTCAGTTGAAGTAATGTGTGTCTCTCTGTTCATAAACTTTTAACATTATTACTTTCTAGACCAGGCTCAAAACCTTATTGAAACCAATTCCGTTTTCTTTTGGTGATAAGGATTCAAATTAGAGTTAAAGCGAAGGCCACTCTCCTTTCAAAGCGGAGATGATTACAAATTAAGGAAATAAGGCTATGTCATTTATATGCAAATTACAATGTATGTTATGATATATATGAAATATGTGATGACGTTTTAATTTTTATAATGTGATTGAGGTTGAAAATCGTTAAATCTGATTAAAATGTACAATTAATGCAAATAATTTAATTGAAAATAATGAAATGCTAAGAAATCTTATTACATGTACTCATATAAAAATATTCGCAATCATTTATACATACGAAAATATTTATTTGTTTTTACACTGGTGTAATAATATTCTTATGAGGGATACAAAGAAGGTTTTGATGCTACTGGTAACTAATTGAAAAAAAATGAAGGACATTAAGGATGTATTCTGCTGATTATGCTGAGGTGGCAATCATTTGCACGGAGCTCCTTTGGTTTTATCCATTAAAATAAACATATTTTACCCACTAGCCCTCTATTATCTATTCAGTTTGATTCTGTGTTGTTTTGATAGTCTTCTCGAATATAAAAAAAATTATAATTCCAGATTATGTTTTTCATAGAAAGAAATATATGTATCAAAACAAACATATTTTACCCAGTAGCCCCCTATTATCTATTCAGTTTGATTCTTTGTTTTGGTAGTAGTCTTCTCAAATATAAAGAAAAGTATAATTCAAGATCATAAAATAACAGAAAGAAATTCATTTATTGTCCATGAAAAATCCCAAGAAGTCTGGTTTCACACCATATTTTCAATGCCTTACATCTGAAAAATATGCTCACTTACTCAAAATTTTCTTAATCTTATTAGTTCCCTACCGGTGAAACCGGAGGGTACTATAGGTTTCCTCTGAGTCTGTCCGTCTGTCTGTCAGTCTGTCCCACTTAGTTTTCCGCACTTTTTTCTAAACGCTTGCAGATATTGAGCTGATTTTTTGGTACGTGAGTGAATCTTGATGAGTTACAGATCAAGTTTGCATTTCATTCCGCTTCAGTGATTTTTAACGGAATTATGACTTTTCAATTTTTCAGGGTTTTCCGCAATTTTTTTTTCTAAACGCTTGCAGATATTGAGCTGATGTTTGATATGTGACTTTACCTTGATGTTTGCATTTCAGTTCGCTTCATTGATTTTTGACGGAATTATGACATTTTCAATTTTTAACGGAAACCAGATTACACTTGCCGGGGGACTAGTATTGCTAATGCAATACTCTCAGAATGCTTGTTATGTTTCAAATAATGCATACATCGATTTGAAGTGCCAAAATTGGAAAGTTAAATGCAAGTTACATGTATCTCACCAGAATACATTCTTAATGTGAGCAATTCTATTTCGAAGTCTATAAAAAGTGATTAATTAATATAGCAGTTAAACATGTTTTTAAATTAGTAGAAATAGCGAGACGCACATATTTTTTGTTGTATAAATTGCTTCTTACACAACCTGTTAGATCATCCGATTCACTAAGGTGACCCATACCGTCTGTTTTGTCCGTCGTCGTGCTCGCCTGTTGTTTGTACTCATATGAATGTTTTTAGCTTCTCCATTTTTAAAAACGGGGTTTCTCAATCAAATTACTGTTGAAAGTTCCATGGACAAATATTGTACTCTTTTATTGGCCGACTTGTTTTTAAAACAAAAGGCCCATGAGCCACAACCCTCACTTGGGAAGCTTTAGCACTTGTTCTTCAGAATATTTTTAAAAAAAATTTATTTAAGCAATAAAATGCTTTCTTTGGTTGTTAGTTCGGGAATAAATGTTGCAGCTGTTGCTGAAAAAAAAAAAATGCATAACCCTTTATGTGGGTTACGTAATTTTTTTCTGCAATAGCTACAATGTTAATTCCCGTAATAATAAACAAAGACACTTTATTATTTATATTTATAGCTATACAATTAATCATTTAAAGTAAGATTTAGTTGATGAAATATTGTACGTTTCATTGACGGAACCAGCCACTGCTCAAGAAATCTGTAGAGGTGATATGCTTATTGCTGTTTACTGACTATAAACGGCAATGGTTTTCTTATGTAATCAAGGAGATAATATTCAGTGGATGTATATAATTGTGATCAATATTATGCATGGCACTCCCTACTCATCAGTATACCCTTATCACCTGCATATGAGGTGTATATCTCTATGCTCTAGGTATGGACAATTTCTAAAACGAGATAAGTTATTGAAAAACAAGTTGATGAAACAAGAATATCAACATTCTCGTTTAAAGTCATCATTTCGTAAGTTCTATGGTCGATACAATGACCTTGTCAGCAAATGCAATGTATCTTTAAGTCACATGCTGACTGACGTTTTATTATACTAATTGTTAGGCCATTATTTACACACTGAATTGTCGACGGATTTTTCCCGATCTTAACAAGGAGCACACAGCGGGTGTGACCGGTCTGCAGGGGATGCTCACTCCTCCATGGCACTTGATCCCACCTCTGAAGTTTTTGGGTGTCCGTGTTTGCCCTACTCCCGATTTGTATTGTTTTAATTGACTTTGAGCTTGAATACTATTCGTTACCTCAATATTTCACTCTAACGATCTCTGAATCCACATTACATGGGATTCTGTCGCCCGCGTGGCGCATTGGTTAGAGTGTCTGCTCTAGAGTCGCGGAGTAAGGAGTTAATCGTTACGTCGCGGGTTCGAATCCACTGCGGGGTTGAGACCGGTCCTTGGGATGAGACCCTATAAACCAAGGTCCTATGTCGCAGTGTTGGAACGAAAAGATCCCTCACTGTTGACCAAAAATTCTTAAGATGTTTAATTAACAACAAAACTATATGACAGACGCAAATCGTTCGAATAGGCTTTTCCACAGTCAACTAAACTCGATTTATGCAGAATTATTCCATTATCACTTGCGTACAATGTTTATGTCGCCCAGCTTATTGAGAACGTAAGAGCATGTTCTGAGTACAATCAATTTCTAAACTAAAGCAGGCTACTGACAAATAGGTTGATATTTCAGGATTTTCATGTCTCGTTTCACAAAATTTATGGTGGTTTTAATGACCTTGTTTAGAAACCTATCGAATTTTAAGTGACATTTTTCTTGCCACATTGTTTGACTGGTACACAGGGGATACTTATTCCTCCTAAGCACCCGATCTAATCTCTCGTTTTTCCAGAGGTCCATGATTTTCCCCTTTTCATAATTTGGATTGTTTGTGGGATTTTTGAAATTGATTACTGTTCATTACCTTCACCTTTTCATTTTCATTGTAATCATGCAAACAGTTTGTCTGCTAGATGTACATTAGTAAAGAAGACCACTTACTCAGCTCAAAACACTTAAGTATTGAAATACAATATTATTTCTTATAAAATCCAAATTCCTTTATCAATACTTTAACGCCGCAAAGCAAGCCATCTATTTATATTTCTTGAGCAAAGGCTTTTCCATTAATGAAATATACAATGACGTCATATCAATTAATACAATGATTATTTATACAGACATAAATATAAACAATAAAATGTCTTTCTTTATTTGTAAGTACGGGAAATAACTTTGCAGCTATTGCAGAAAAAATTGCATTACCCACTTACGCAGATTATGTATTTTTTCTGCATATTAAGTCCCCTACTAGCAACCAAAGAAAGCATTAATTTTAATTGATTAATTACATCTTTGAAAATCTAGATCTCTGTTTTACTCATTGACATCTGTTTGCATTATTGTAATGAGTAAATAACTTTTTAAATAAAAATTTCAAAATGCATGACCCCTAGATCATGTGCATAGGCCCAGGATGGACTAAATAGGATACATGTATGTATTGAAAATACAGTACCACCTTTGGAATTTCCTCTTTACTCAATAACATTTGGCACCCAAACTGCATCATTACAATAAGTAGTTAATTAAGTAAAATTCTGTATGAAAATTGAAAAACAACATGGCTTCCGCGATTCGTGTTTAGACCTCAGCGTGGAGCTAATATGGTCATATTGAAATTGCAGAACATATTTGAAAAAATATTCTTTACTCATGAACTTATAGCAGCTAAACTGCATGACGACAATGAGTACTTCATGAAAATTGTGAAATGCATGGATGCCGATTTCGTATAGTATATACTATTGGTATAGTACCTTTGAAACACTTTTAAATGTACTCATGAATATAGTGCAAAAAATCTCAAACATGTTTGCATGATCACAATCATTATGAGTATTAAACTCTTCATGAAAATTGTGAAACACATATTCCTTGGTACTGTGTTGAGGCCAACGGGTTAGGCTTACTTTTGTTATCTATATTAAAAATGCAGTACACGTTTGAAAATCTTTTTCTCTTCTCATTGACAGCCAACAGACAAACAATTTGAAATATTACAGTATGTACTTAAATGTTGGTTTAAATTTCAAAATTCACATTTCCTTGCACCCGATTTAGGCTTCAGCGTGGGGCTAAGTTAATAACATATTGAAAATACATAACATTTTTAATCTTCTGCTTCTTTACTCAAGGACACCTACATGTAACAGACAAACTGTGTGAGTGTAATGAGCAGGCAGGGACCCTGGCTTCAACAATATGGCCCCAGGGTGGGGCTTATACGGGTTATAAACAATATAATGTATAAAATAAAATTTCTTGTGAAGTGAACCTTTGAAAAGCCTATTTTTATTTGTGAATCTCAGCAAGCAAACGGTATGCATAATGGCTGTGGGTTTTGGTTGGGGCTTAGTTGATCATAAATATGAATTTTTTTTAGTCATCTTAAAAAGATTTCAAATTATATTTTTAAAAAAGGTAAAAAGAGTTGGAACTCTTGTGCATAGCCTTAAGAATTCATGATACGAAGCCCATGTACTTGTATTGTTTAAGTTAATGCTGAATTTGCCTCCTATTTTGCAAGTCCGGTAGTACTGTTTTCTATTATTTCGTTTGAACCAATCTTTTCATTGTGTGACTATTCCAGTTGACAATTTGTCCACTCTTGAAATTGTACTAGTGTTGAATGAGTTAAAATCAGCGACGTTCTAAATGTTTTTGTCGTCTATATTTAGTTAATGATTGATTGATTGAATTTTGTTTTACGTCCCATTCGAGAATTGTTCACGCATATAGAGACGTCATCATATACCGGTGAATGGCTTCAAATTTAGACATTTACTCAGGGCCATTGGGCAGTGAGGGTTCTTTATCGTGCCAACGCCTGTCGTGACACGGGGCCTCGGTTTTTAAGGTCTCATCCGAAGGACCCGTAACTTTCACTTCAAAGTGCTGAGCGCTTGGCGAAGGAACATTTGCTACCTACTTTTTATCGACTTAGGTTAGTCTCGGCCGAGATTCGAACTCAGGACCTTCCGATCACGGAGCGAGTATATTTATTAAAGGTCTGACGACACGTTCAATAATCATCTGCTTTGTATGTCTTTGTAATATACAACAAATTAATCATAATTATCATTGTCTTGTGATTTCTAAACTGTTTTTAAAATGTTTAAGTAAATAGAAACATCAAAAATTTGTGATGTTGCCCATACTAGTGATTTCCCATGGGTTATATAGTTAACAACATCTGGTATCTTGCACAAATGCCTGGTAAGGTACCTTAATTTTTGTGAGGAATCTTTTTAAGGCAGCAATAATTCAATGACAAATTTTTGGGAAAAGTTATCTATTATTGAGGAACGTGTCGACTGACCTTAACAACGCTAACACCGGTAGAACATCCATTAATTAATTTAAAAACGGTTTTTACCGTTTGTCAGCTACAGAAAATGGTTTATAAAAGACTCCTGCTTTTTTTCTTCTATTTTCACATGACATATTAAATACATGAACTTTAAATATCTTTAAGCCCTTTAATTTTCTTGAGTAACACTAAATGCCTTTTACCGCAATCATTTTGTGGTAAAAAAAAATTGAATTTTATATGTTCCTTATATGTAGTTTATAAGCTTCTTATATGTACATGTAGTTTATATGCTCTTTATTTGTAGTTTATGTGCTCCTTATTGGTTGTTTATATGCACATTATTGGTAGTTTATATACTCCTTATTGCTAGTATATATGCTCCTTATTGGTAGTTTATATACTCCTTATTTGTAGTTTATATACGCCTTATTGGTTGTTTATATGCTCCTTATTTGTAGTTTATATGCTCCTTATTTATAGTTTATATGCTCCTTATTTGTAGTTTATATGCTCCCTAATTGTCATTTATATGCTCCTTATTGGTAGTTTATATGCTCCTTATTGGTAGTTTATGTACTTCTTATTTGTAGTTTATATGCTTCTTATATATAGTTCATATGATCCTTATATGTAGTTTATATGATCCTTATTTGTAGTCGCCCGCGGTTCGCAATGGTTAGAGCGTTTGCTCCAGAGTTGCGGTAGGTTGTCGCGGGTTCGAATCTCACTGCGGGACGTGGAGGCCGGTCTTTCGGACGAGACCGTATAAACCGATGTCCAGTGTCGCAACAGGTGCTGGCACGAAACGATCCCTCACTGCTCAATGGCCCTCACTGCCGAGTATGGGTCAAAATTTGCAGCCCACCATCGGTAAGTGGTGGAGTCTCCATATGAGTGAAAAATTCTCGAGGGGGACGTTAAACAACAACCAACCTTATTTGTAGTTTATATGATCCTTATTTGTAGTTTATATGATCCTTGTTTGTGTTGTAATATCCTTTGAGAAAGTTGTTCACCTAATTCAAATTCGAGTCAAAATGAACCTAATCAAGATCAAATTGAAGTTGGGAGACAATCATTATAAAAGCACGATCTGTCAGAGCCTGATTTTGCATGATTAAAAGTTCGTGGCATAAAAATACCTGCACTCTAACAATTTTTCAAGAATTCATCGACCTTTTACAATAGAAATCTTAGCTATCAGCTCCTGATTTTGTAACGTATACCACTAGGCAATTACACGCATGCGATCAAAAGCCCAACAATTTATCAGAGCTTAGAGATAGCGTGTTGTGCTTAAAATCTCTTCGTCATCTTCGCAGGACTATTGACGTGTCATGTCTGTTAAATGCATATTCTGTGGAGATAAACAGTGATGTAGTGCTAAAAGAATGAGTGAAAATAAAACATAAAGAAAAGATTAATTATAATAAAAACAAAGGCAACGCAAAGCGGGACATCCTCTAAAATAGCACCACTCACATAAAAATAAAAGTAAACGGTTGTTTGTAAGAGGCAGTATTATAAAAAAAAAATCTTATATTTTTTAATTTCAAATTGACATTGATTCTGATTTAACTTAAACCAGAGCAGAATATTACTGAACAGCAATAAAACTGTTCAGTGAATTATAATAATTGTTGCATTCACAAAACACGTTTTACAATGCAATAAAAAATGAAGAATGAGAAAAACGTATTCAATAGGGTCATTTTATTCTCACAGCTTGATAAATTTGGTCTTATAACTGTGCTTCTAAGCCGACCTACGGAACGTTTGGGCGGCTGGCATGAACCGTGTCAGAATGGGCTAAAAGTACTGAGAATAATCATCGAAACGTAAATGCGTACGTAAGATTGCTATCTTCTAAACATAAATGTTAACTTAATTTATTAATCCTTTATATTAAGTAAAACATGTCTAATTTTTAAGAAAAAAAAATTTGTTATGTTTTGTGTAATATTTATAGCAGAGGAGGAAAGAATAATTCCGAACCCGATTGCAGACGACTCAAAAAAAAAAAAAAAAAAACAATAATCCTAAAATACTGAATCTTATATTCCATTTGTTTATTTATATTCTGTAATTGCAATTCAAAATTACGCAAAACCAATTAATAACAAATATTCAATTCAGCAAGGCAGTAAATATGGCGTCATCGATCCCGATGTAATAAATATCATTCGTTTCGCGTTATATCCCCTCCAACTTCCTTGCAAGGGGATAAAAAAAAACTTGCACGACTTTAAAATGTAGTTTATATCAATACCTTAGGAGCAATAATGAACGTTCATTTAACGGTACTGGAAATCAGTCATTTAATGAAGAGTTTAAACAAGTGATGTTTCAGAGCAAATTTCTGGGAAATCTCCTGGGATTCACTCTAATAGATGACTTCTGTTATCTTTGGTATTTTAACTGATACACAAATTGGAAGGAGTTTTCAAATCATTCCCCTAAATTTATGAATAGATGAAAAATTACACCAAGCTTTTTTATTATAACACAAGCTTTGTCTTATGCATGTACTTCCTTGCCTAGAGGGAGATTCTATAATCCGAAAATAAATTTTAGAAAACACCAATTTATAAGAATAAGTTTAACTATGATTCTGCAATTTTTCAGTCTGTTCATTATACAGTCACATTATCCTTGTCTTTAATGGTCAAAGGAACGAGAAACATTAAGGTTCATCAGGCCTCTGATCACCTATACAAAATTTTTTCTCAATGCTTATGATTTTACGAAAGAGATATAATTTATAATTGAAATGCACACAATTTCAACATACCCTGCGGGGACAATTTTTTTTTATATTTTGACAAGTTTATAAAGGAATAATAGTTATTCATACCAGTTAGAGTTATCCTTCTTACCAGAGTGTCACTGAACTTTAAATATTGTTCTGTTGGCTGAAATGAAATACTCAGTGGAAGCAACTTTTGCAACATCCTATTAAATGTCTACAAGTACGATTGTTAAAAATTTGCTCATTCTATTACATATTGTCTTTCATAAAATATATATATAACGGGGTGTTTATCCTGAGATCGGGTTTAACTTTTAGGTATTGCCTTAAGATCTAGGGCGGAAAGTATCGAATACAGTGTAATTGTCATGGGATTTTGACTCTTATAAATCATTTAATTTTTAACTCCTGAATCAAAGGTTTAATTGAGGTTTTCTGACCATCTTTCTGTATCTTTGTCTGTGCGTCCGACAGTTTGTTCACTTTTAATATTTTCGACTTCTCTGGAATAAAGACCGTTCTGGGTAAAAGGATTCAAGTTCGTTCAAATGAAGACCCACTCTTTTAAGGGGAGATAAATAAGAAAACAGTTAAAATTTGGTGGGGTCATTAAAAGAATCTTCGTTTCAAGAAACGCTGATCCAGAAAAGATGAAACTTATTAACAGTCTCCTCTGAATTGATTTATTGTTTTACACCCCCTATAGAAAACTTTTAACTCATACGAGACGTCACTAAATATTGATGAAGAGCTTCCAAGTTTGTTCAAATCATGGTCTTTGGGATAGATTGGGGCCATTAACGGGGATCAAAGATTCACATTGGAATATAAAGGGAAAAAAGTTTTAAAATCTTCTCAAGAGCAACAGGACCAATGATATGCAAGCATCCTTAGCTAGTTTATATTCAAGTTTGTCTAAGTTTACCCCGGCCCTATTGTTGGGTCACAATAGGGGATCAACGTCATACATGACAATAAAAAAATCTTTTAAATTCTTTAAATTCTTCTCAAGAACAGCAGGGCTGTGGTTATTCATATTTTAAAATATGCAGATAATTCAGATTCAAGTTTTTTCAAGTCATGCCTCCAAAGGGTACGTAGAGTGGGATCACACGAGAGATTAACGTTTTACATGAAAATACATTAAAGTTATTTTAAGAGTAACAAGGCCATTATTAATCTATTTTGCAGACCTTCCCAGGTAGTGAATATTCAAGTTCAAATTATGGTCCCTGGTAGTATGGTGGGGCTACAACAGCAGATCAAAGTTTTACATTGAAATTTATATATGTACGGAAAAAATCTTCATGAGAACAGTGGGTGCCATGATTAGAAATATTTTTTACAAGCATTTTCATTCTCAGGTAGTGCAACTTCAAGTTTGTTCAAATCAGAGCCACCGGGGGTTATTATGGAGCCAAAATAGGGGGTCAAAGTTTTAAATTCGAAAAAATCAACTCGAGAACAACAGGGACATGATTATTTGTCTTAATATGCAAGTATCCTTAGGTGGTGCAGATTTAAGTTAGTTTGAATTATGGTCCCTGGGAACAAGACTGGACCACAACTGGGGATCATAGTTTTACCTTGGCTTAAATATTAAGAAATATCTTTAAAAATCTTCTTAAATCCTCTTGGCCATGATTAGTCAAACTAATAGATAAGTATTGCTATGTATGGCAGAGTTACACCTCCCTCATGCATAGCTCTGATCCTTCGACGTATTTGCCCCCCCCCCCCCCATTTTTCAGCTCTTCAGCCTTGTTTTTATTTTACTATTCACTGAAGAGACATAATTTGTCGAAATGCACATCTGGTGAATCAAAATTGGTACCGTATAAGATTTACACTTGTTCAAATCATGGCCTTTGGGCTTGGGGTGGTGCTAAAATAGGGATTCAAAGTTTTACATGAGAAATATGTAGTGAATTTAAAAAAAAAAAAAAGTAGCAGGGCCACACTAATTCAAATTCATTTATTCCCAAATTATTAATATTCAAGTCCCCATTTGTTTTGTTTTCAAATTTTCGACCTTGGGTCAGGGAAGGGCTAAAATCGGGGATCAAATTCTTCATTACGCATATTTACATGATTTTTTCCTTCTTCAGAACAATATAATATTGATATTGTAGCAGCTCCCACCCACCCCCACATTGTATGTTTTCAAGTTCGGTTAAGTAAATGACCCTTGGGACTTGTGTGTGGTCACAATATAGGAGCAATAACTTAATGAGAATAAAGAAAGAAAACTTTGTAAAATATTCATTCGAAGACAGCAGGGACAATGTGACTCAGTAGAGCGTTGTGGCTATGACCTCTTGTTTTATTTTACCCCTTAAAAATTTTGTTATTTTAAAGTGACACTGTGACGGACAAACGGGAAAATTGACAACAATAGAATTTTTGCATGACACATGCAAATTTTGTTCAGTTCTTGAAGATATTAGGTTTCAGAAAATTACAGGTTTCAGAACCTAAAAAAATTAATTTAATGGAGAAAAATACAAGTAAAAAAATATTTTTGTATAACCCATCACAAAAATATTGCTTCACTTCTTCCTCTTTATTATACGCATGCGCTGAAAAGTTAAAGAATCTACCATGGTTTCAATTCCATAGATATAAATGTCGGATGACTGAGAATTTTGATACAATCTTCAAAAAAGATGATCATAACTTATTCCTTACTTCTGCTTGCCCCAATTCAATGTTGTTTACAAGTTTCACGCTAAAAATACAGGACGCGTGACCTTGACATTGTTGACATTGACGATAAAAACAAAGCGATAGATACATTTGTTTTTCCGGCACTTATATTTTGCAGTTGTTTTTTTTTTTTTGTTGCTTTACAGTGTAGTTGAGTTGTCAAAACTTCGCTGTATTCATATTTCACAGAAATCTTTTGTTTTGTGATACATTTTTTTTTAAAAGAAACACATGGTTTTGACTCATTATGCAACTTTAATTAAACAGTAACATTATATGCACCATGTCTTTAAATATCATGTTTTTGTGAACTACTCTTTACAGCAAATTGATAACTAGGTGATTTAAATGAGAAAGATTTAGATAAGAAACAGGTTTCAATTTTAATCAAAGTACAGCATTTATACCGGCTTCATGAATAACCCCCCCCCCCCCAAAAAAAAAAAAAACAACAACTAAACAAAAAAAAAACCCAAACATTTAATGTGTATTATTTTGGGAGATTAGTCAGCCCCTCCTAATTAACTCGTCCATCTAGTACCATACATTTTTAGGTCAAAATATTGACCGAGGTTGAAAATGAAAATTCCAAAATCTTTTTTCAGATCTAGGACACTACAAATCAATTCTGAAAGATAATTTGGCTACTACATAAAATGCAAAAAGAATTCTGAGAACAAGGCTTTTGTCAGGGATTTTTACTCCAAGTGACCTCCCCTATGAATATCAAAATTATGAAACCTTATCACACATCTGCAGGACACAACCCTTCATAATCCAAAAAATAATTTGGCTACTGCTTTAAGTGTAAGAGGAATTCTTAACACTAAGGCTTTTGTTAAAAAAAGAAAACAGAGTTCTTTCGACCACCAATTGGTCCCCAGGGTGAAAATGAAAACGAAACTATCATTGTACAGGAATCCACCAATATACAGTGTATAATATTGTTTTAAGCAGAGTTTGGAGACGGTTCATGAAAATAACTAGATGTGTCCTTAATTTCAAATGCAGTATTTAGTATTAAATTTGAACAAGGTACGGTTTCAATACAAATCTTGACCTGTGTTCTTGTTAAATATAAAAGTGGTGAAAAAAATTAAAACTCATGCTTTCTGAATCATTGAAATTTCATGCAGAAAGATCATACAAATCATTTTTCTCACATGACCTCCTAAATGATAATTGTGACGTCATAAACTGCATTTTCCCGTACTTTCTTAAAAAGTTGCAGAGGACACCAATTTTCAATGGAATTTTCTTTCAGATAATATTGTCCATAGGCATCGCCCACAAAGATTTTGAGATATGTTATTTTTCAAAGAATTTTACACAACATATCCGAAAATTAATGTGGGCGACGGCTGTGGACACTATTTTCGTAGGGAAAATAACCCTTGAGATTGGTCATTTTGAGGCTTTTTCTGTTTAAAATAGAGAAAAGTATCAAATTAATGACGTCATATTTCTAGAATGGTACTCCTTCATACCATATTATTTCTTGATTCATCACTGTCATATACTCAACTAATATTTAAGCCAGTTTCATAAGTTTTTGATAACATTAAATTTTTAGGGCACAATAAAGCTAAAACCCTACCCTCTTCTTTGTTTTCGAACTTGACCCTTATTTTCTGGTAAAATACCTGCATATGCAATTTCAACCTTTTACATACATCTCTACAAAAGTTAGCAGAAACTGAAAATTTCTTATGTTTTTCTAAGTTCAAGAGGGATTACTCTGTCAAAAATTATCCGACCATGACCAAATTCGATCGAACTTGATCTGTATTTCCTGGTAAACCTGGTAAAATACCTGCACTTATACATACATTCCTACAAAAGTTAGAGAGCGGAAACTGAAAATTTCTTCTTCTTTTTTTTAAGTTCAAGAGGGATAACTCAATCAATGGACCATAACCAAATTCGAACTTGTATTTTCTGGTAAAATACCTACATAAATATGCAATTTCAACCTTATTTATACACCCCTACAAAAGTTAGAGAGCGGAAACTGAATTTTTTTTTCTAAGTTCAAGAGAGATAACTCTGTCAAAATCCTCCAACCATGACCAAATTCAAACTTGACGGCTTCTTCCAATGACGTATTCATATGTCAAATTTGAGGTGAATGTGTGCAACTGTTGCAGAGATAATAAACGGAAAGTGAATTATGACAAAATGACGGAACAGGGTATAACACTACACTAGACAAAATTGCTAACGCACCACCTAAATAAATGAACAATTTTTTTTTCAAAACTTGTTTATGATGTTTTTGATATATAATTATGTTACCTTAATAAAAAATGAGACATTTAAATGTTTTAACTGATAAATAACAACAATGTTAACTGAAGCGTAACCACGTCATAGAAAAAATTAAAATCATGTCCATACTTTTTTGGTAGAATAAATTTCTATATTTTTCTTTGTGGTTGTGTTCTTTATGTTTGTACTAATTAAAAACTCAGAAAAAAGTAACACCGTACGCGGTGTTTCACTCTAGAAGAGCGTGCTAAGGCAGCCAGTATGGTGTCTGCAGTGGGTTCCTTTGAAGAAATTCGTGAAAAATTAAAAGATTATGCATTTCTCTGATGAAAAATTGTTGAAAATGAATAAACAATCACAAAAATGTTAACAATAGATAGCGACGGCATTAAGTAAGCACCACACAGTAACTTCAAGATTGTTCCACAAAATTTGGGCAACCGGAAGTTGGGTGGATTTGGTAGGGACACCAAGGCACTGGATGACTACTAAGCGATATGGTAGTCAATCAGAATATATCATTTGATTTTTAAGTGGGAGAGACTGCTCCCATCGCAACCTCACGGACCACCATTGGTAATCACCAACTTCATATCTTGGCAAAAACGGTGCGCAGTGCACGTCGGGAAATCGGTTTTCGGACAAGAAGGTCCTTTAAGGGTCTTGTCATGACACCAAGACATTTGTCAATCCAACTGTTTTGGAAAAGATGGCATATTTTATATATTAGTACATGTACCAATCAGGAAGATGATCAATTCACAAATAAGAATAATAAGTGGTGCGTTAGCAATTTTGTCTAGTGTATATGCCCCGGTCATTTTATGGCGGGGCATAAAAATACATTCGAGCTTTCTTTCGAAAGTGAGGGTAAAACAATACAAGTACATGGTCAAGGGAAAAATACGCACGCCTTGGAAAACCAGAGGTCGGATAAGGTGCTTAAGAGGAGGAATCGTTCTCTGTAAATCGGTCTCATATGCGCGAGTCCTCTGCAGAGATTTAGTAACTGGAGATATCCATAGTCAAAGTAAGAAACAGCGGCCTAAGAATTGGTAAGAAACGTGTCAGTCAAATTAACACTAGACGATAGGTTACATTTGCAAACAAGGTTATTAGATCGGTCATATTATTTGCAAAATGCTGAGATTTCAAGCAACTCGAGAGAGTAAACGGAAAACCTATATATCCCTTGTCAGAACCTGATCATACACCTTACATAGGAAATATCTGTAAAATCTTCTCAAGAACAATTAAGCCATTATTAGTCATATTTATACAGAAGCAACCTTAGGTATTGTAGAATCAAGTTTGTTCAAATTATAACCCCCAGGAGTTGGGGGCATAACAGAGGGTCAAAGTTTTGCATAAGAATATATAGGAATCATATTGAAAAAAATCTTCTGCTCAAGAACAGCAAAGCCATGATGTGAAGATGTAAGTTATTACACCCTAATGAAACTGAAAAAATCAAAAGAACAAATACAAAATTTTAACAATATTTAATAACAAATTAAAGAACAAACAAACAGAAATTTCAACAAAGAAAATTAACCAAAAAGAATGAACAATATAAAATAAATCGAAAGAATATCTGTTTAGTTTGCCCTGGTCCTCATCAATAAGTGCGGTAATTCTTTTGGAATAGATTTGTCCAGTTTGCCCTGGTCCCCATCAGTAAGTGCGGAAATCCTTTTTTGGAATAGATTTGTCCAGTTTCTTTTAATAAAGGCTGCACAAAACAATGTTTATTTTAAAAGGGCTGCGTGGCACACTGGGTATTTCGATCCTCTCAGGTTCCGGAGTCAATGGTGCGACGCCTGGTCCAATACATTTGAAATGTCTTTCAATAAAACTATATGTTTATAATTAAGTTCCAAATACACAATACGAATTATTATCAAACTTTCACAATGCAATTGTTCATATATTGACTTTAAATCATATAATAAAATGTTCCATGTGGGTCACCGCCAGGTTTTATAAATCACAAATTGGTCAGAGATGTGTCGTAAGGGCCGCCATAGTTCACTCTGTCAAATACCATAACATGGAAAAGGCTACTCACTAATACAATATCCGCTTATAAATTCAGCACCCGAGAGCCCTCATATCCCGACAGCTTTGACGTTCTGTAAGGAGACCACAAAAAAAATAGGTGAAAGACCCTGATGTTTTTCTAAGGACAGGCCTTTGGTCGCACTAGACGAGCTCATCTATCGGCTGATGTTTTCCCGGGTACTACCCTGTGCATGTTTTTACCTTACTATTTAAGATGAGAACGAGGGGCTCCCCACAGGGCTGTTATGTTACTATGAGAACCACGGGTATTTAGGGGCTCCTTCCAGGATTATTATATAAGTAACCAGAAGGGTGAACCAAGGGGGTTTAGTAAACAATAAAATAAAGAATTTAGTTTCTTGCACATGTTAGTCTTAGTCTTATCATTAAAGAAGCATCCAAGGGTAGTGTAGATGAAAACTTGTTCAAATTTAGGGTTGGCTAGAATGAGCGATCAGAGCTTTACATAGGAATACACAGGGGAAAAATCTTTAAATTTCTTCATTTTAAGAACAGCAAAGTTACGATTAGTAATATTGATATGGAAGCATCTGGAGTTAGAGTATAAATTTAACCCCCCCCCCCCCCCGTTCAATACTGAACTGATTTCTGCTTTTCCTAGCCAATGTGCTCAGGTGAGCAATGTGGCCCATGGGCCTCTTGTTGGAATTCAAACCCTGTCTGAATGCACAAGGATCCAATCAAAGCTAGGTCCAGGATAAGGTTTAAGGAAATGCACAAAATACCTCATGCTTTGAAAATTCTTTAATCATTGTCATATAACAGGCAAACTTGTAGCAGGGTTAAAACGAGCATGAAACTCTCTAACAAAGATATGAAATACATGTTTTCATATTCTAGGCACAGGGTTGGATAATTGTCCAGTCACACCTTTCAGAGTATGGACATGTAGAAATCAAACTGTTTGCCATGAGCCTAGCAAAACAAATCGCTTTTAGGGTCACCTGAGCTGACAGCTCAAGTGAGATTTTCTGATCACCTGTTGTCCGGAGTCCGTCTATCTGTCTGAATCTTTTCAATTTTCGGCCTCTTCTTAAGATCTACTTGGTCAATTCAACCAAAATTGAAAAAAGCATCATTGGGTAAAGGGAATTCTAATTTGTTTAAATAAAGGGCCAAGTCCTATTCCAAGGGATCAAGAAAAAGGCCAAAGTAGGGTGTGGCATTAAAAAATCTTCTTCTCTAGAACCACGGGGCCAGGAGAAATGAAACTTATGTGAAAGTAAGATTTTGAGTTGTTCAATCATTGCCCCTGGGGATGGGGTTGGCCATTAAAGTGGGTCAAACGTTTACATTGAAATACATAGGAAACATTCTTTCAAAATTCTCTCAAATATCTCAAAATTTAAGTATGAATTTGTAGGGCATATGGAACAAACCAAAACCCGGGTTGCACGCTAGCATATATTATCAATTCCACTACAGAAATGCTGAATTCGAATCCGAGCGGTATGATAATGGACACACTTCTGTGTATTATAGACGCTCTCTTTAATAAAAGAGGTTAAAATAACTAATCTAAGACATAAGTCACAGTCTGTCTCTTTGCAACATTTTTTTTCGTACGAAAAAAACATTTGATCACTTTTTGCGGTGAAAATTCTAACATATATCTGTAACACAATTAAAGAGCAACTTAAATATTTCATTTTGCAAAAGCTAAAAATTAAAATGTGTTTGTGAAACACTGATGCCCCCGTATGGCAACTTTTAGCGAAGGTTAAACTTTCTCAAATGCAAATCAAATACACATATGAAGTCACTAAAATCACCAGCACCAACTGTTCAAAAGTTATGACCAAGGTTAAAGTTTTTTCTAAAATAGGTCAAACTCCAAGGTCAAAGTTGTTGGTATCCAAAGTAAGGTCTTGTCACAAGAATTACATATGTGAGGTATGAAAGGCCTAGAACCAAGTATTCAAAAGTAATGGCCAAGGTTAAAGTTTTTCAAAAATAGGTCAAACTCCAAGGTCAAGGTCAATGGGCTATAATTGTTGGTATCTTAAGGACAGTCATGCCACAAGGAATATACTTGTGAAATATTCATATGAAAGCTCTAGCACCAACTGTTCAAGGTGAAAGTTTTTCAAAAGTAGGTCGAACTCCTACGTCAAGGTCAAAGTTGTTGGTATCCAAAGGAAGGCCTTGTCACAAGGATTCCACATGTGAAGTATAAAATCCCTAGAAATAACTGTTCAGACGTTATGGCCAAGGTTAAAGTTGGGTAAAATTTTGCAAAACTTGGTCTAACTCCAAGGTCAAAAATGATGATATTCAAAAGAAAGGTCTTGTCACAAGGAAAACAATATGAAAACCATATAGCTCCAATCAATCAAAAGTTATGGGCAAGGTTAAAGTTTTTTGCGGACAAACAGACAGACGGACGGACAAGGAAAAAACTATATGCTCCGGAATCTTCGATTAAGGGGCATAAAAATGAAGTTGATGTCCCCGGGTTTCAACAAACCATATGCTTGACGATGACAAACCTTATGCTCTTTATAAAACTAAAAACTACATGTCTCCAAGACTCATACTCCAAGAAGGGACTTAGTTTATCAGATACTAAAAATGCGTTTATTTTGCTACTCAAGACATGTATGTGAACACCTTTTTGAAAATTTCTACATCACATTGGGCTTGCGTCACCCTGCTATTACTAGTTTTACCATTATCATTGCACATGGTGCAGCGTGGTGAAAACATCATTCCTTGTATATCAGTAGAAATTAATTCATTTTGTGTTTTAATTGGATTATATTTCATGAAGTTGACAGGACCTATGACAGTCGGTAAGTACAAGTTTAAGTATTGATTGGGGTAAAATAACCGAAATGCAAATGGTTGGGTAAAAGTTTAAAAAGGATCAAAGATCATCAGATGCCACAATAGATGAATTTCACATTTTGAAGAGTTATCTCCCGTTGTCGACATTACATTCAGTTACAGGCACAGATCCAGGAATTTTTTCCGGGAAAAAAAACAAAACTAAACAAACAAATAAAATAAACACACTGATGGTGGGGTCCATGTTTCTAAAGGGGGAGGGCGTCCAAAGTCATTTTTTATTTGCTTCTGTAAATCAGTATATTTAAACTGCAAATTCCGGGGGGGGGGGGCAATCTCCCTAGCCGCTCCCTGTCCCTGAAATGACAAATGATCATGCGACTCCAAAATAGTAGAAAACTTTTCCATTTGACTATACATAATTTTGTTTCTTGTGTTATTATGTTATGTACATCTAATGGTTTAAGGATATGAACCCCTGGAGGTCATCCCCACTCTCTTAATGAACTGGAAATGTTCACAATATGACTACATCAAATTAAATAAAAGTGCATCTATAAGATTGCTTGAATTTCATTCATGAATTTGGGTCAACCCATGTAGAATTAGGAATGAAAATCATTCAAAGAGATGGACCATTAAACTATTTGTATATATTCACATTTTTTATATCAAAACAAAGTGAACAAACAGGGGAAGAGGCGAGGGGAAGGAGTTATCTCTTTACATCTTAATTGTTGAAAACTACTATGATGAATGTTAACCTCAAATCCGACTTGTACGTCTTCATTAATTTAAAGTGGTGGTGTCTCCATATGAGTGAAAAATTCCCGAGAGGGACATTTAACAACAAACAAACATTAATGACTTAAAAAACACAATATTCATGTACATGTTTATTAGTCAACAGATATACTTCTGGTCATATCTCTAGTTCTCCCTTGAATCAGAAATGAATGATATAAATATTTTAAGAATGATAAGAGTTGAAAAGGTGCATTTTAAAATTGACTAAGCTCTGTGGTTGAATTAGCTATACCAGTTTATCTTATTTTGCTACTCAAACACCTTGATTAACTATTTTTAATCATACTGTTTTCTGAAATGTGAAGTTTTTTTCAACATGGATACAAGTCATACCTTTTCAGCTTCTGAAAACAATGCATGAAAAAAAAACTGCTTTTCAAATACTGTAACTCTTTCCAAGTACTTGTGATCATAAGTTTTAAGCTCACTTGAGTTTTTCTGGTTTTCTGATCACATTTTGTCTGTCATCCATCTGTCTGCCTGTAAACTTTTCACATTTTTTGTCTTCTTCACTAGAACCGCTGGGCCAGTTTCAACCAACCCTGCCACAAAGCATCTTCGGGTAAAGGGGATTCAAGTTTGTTCAACTGAAGGGTCACACCCTCTTTCAAGGGGGGGGGGGATAATCAAGAATTAGTGAAAATTTGGTGGTATCATTTAAAAAAGTCTTAATTATCAAGAACCACTGACTGTGCCCAAAAAGTTGAAACTTTCTTTACATAGACTTAGTGTAGATTCAAATTTGTTCAAATTATGACCCACTTGGGTAGGGTGGGGCCACATATGGGGATCCAATGATTTACATAGAAAAATGCAGGGGCTTTTTTCCATCATAAATCTTCTTCTCAAGAACAGCAAGGGCATTATTGTCATCCGCTTTCGTGAAAGGGACTTAGGAGACAGTAAATCTCATTTGTCTGTCAGTCTGTCCGTTTGTCAGTCCGTCCGTCTGTCACAATAAATTTAACCTTGTTCATATCTTTTGAATAATAAGAGATAGGGCTTTCATATTTCACATGTACATTACCTACAAGAACTTTCTAAACATACTATGATTTTCGAACCCATGACCTTGACCTTGAAGTTTGACCTACTTTTCAAAAAATTGAACATTATTTTAAATTGATCATTTTGAAAGAGAAAAGATAGGGCATTCATATTAAACATGTATATTACCTGTAACAAGACCTTTCTAAATATATCATGACTTTTGACTCTGTGACATTGACCTTGAAGTTTAACCTACTTTTCAAAAATGTTATATTTCCTTATAACTTTTGATTGAGAAGATATAGGACTTTCATATTTGACATGTACATTACCTGTAACAATATGTTTAGGAGCATGCTGTGATTTTTTACCCCTTGAACTTGATGTTTTACCTAATTTTCAAAAATTTTAACTTTGGTGATTACTTTTGAATGACATATGATAAGGCGTGCATATTTGAAACAATATATCATAAATAATGGCATCCCATCCACTAGGACACGGAAAGCAGGGGACCACAATTCTTTGAATATGCTTGTTAGTCATTTTGATTTGGAAACATCCTCATATAAGTGTAGATTCAAGTTTTTTATGCCCTGCCATGAATATGGCCGAGGTATATAGTGTTTGTCATGTCCCACTTCAATCAAACGTCATATGCTGATACATACTGATGTAAGCTTTTCAACTGCATCAACCTTTTTGACCTTGACCTTTCCTTTGACCTTGAACTCACTTTTCTTAAATTAGTGTCTAGATCAGTTTTGAATAAACAATTCAAGATATATTTCTCAAACTTCATATGCTGATATATACTGCTGAGAGCTATCAATTGCATCAACTTTTTGACCTTGACTTTTCCTTTGACCTTGACCTCACTTTTTTAAATTAGTGTTTATCTACATTTTAAATAAACCGTTTATGATATTTTTATCAAACTTCATATGTTAAAAGTAAATACATACTAATGTAAGCTTTTCAACTGCATCAACATTTTGACCTCAACCTTTCCTTTGACCATGACCTCTCTTTTCTCAAATAAGTGTTAAGCTCAATTTTAAATAAATCATTCAAGATATTTTTATCAAACCTAATATGCTGATATGTATTAGTGAGAGCTATTCAACTGCATCAAAAACTTTTCACCTTCCACTTTCCTGTGACCTTGACCTCCCTTCTCTTTAATTTGTATTTTGATTAGTTTTAAAGAAACAATCTAAGATATTTTTATGTAAGCATGCACTTATACATAATTTGGTGAGAATTTAAGATCTATATCCATTTTTTTTTGGGGGGGGGGTTTAGTTTTAATTGTAAAGAAACTGTTCAAGATATTCTCATCAAACTTTATACACTCATACAAATTTTCATGTTGCATTAGTAATATACATTTGCCAGGGCATTTATGTCCTATGGACATATCTCTAGTTTTCAAATCATGACCTCCGAGGATAGGGTCAGGCAACAATAAGGGATCAAAATTTTATATAGGAATAATTTAAGGGGAAAAAATCTTCAAAATTCTTCTTTTCAAGAACAACAAAAGCATGATTAATATGGAAACATTCCCAAGAAGTGTAGATTCAAGTTTGTACAAATCATGACCCCATGGGTTAGGGAGGGGCCATTTTTTTTCCTGTCCCTATTTGCCATCCACATGGAAATGCAAATTTTAAAACCATTTTACACATCCACAGGACAAAATCAATCATTTTCCAAATGATCATAATTTAAGGCTAGTGCATAAAATATAAGGGAAGGTCTGGGAACCAGGGTGTTTAAACATGTTAATTTTTTTTTTTTTTAAATTTGACCCCCATTTGGGAAATAAAAATTCCGACACCTTACTGCACATCTACAGGACACCACCAACCATCTCCCAAAAGATGATTAGGCAACTGTGTAAAATGTAGGAGAAGTTCTGGGAACCAGGGGCTTTTTGCATAAAAAACGTCATTTTTCGACCCCTGTTTGACCCCAGGGTTAAAATGAAAATTCCAAAACCTTACTACACATCTACAGGACACCACCATCCATCTCCCAAAAGATTATTAGACTACTGTGTAAAATGTAAGAGGAGTTCTGGGAACCAGGGGCTTTTTGCATAAAAAACGTCATTTTTCGACCCCTGTTTGACCCCTAGGGTGAAAATGAAAATTCCGAAACCTTACTGCACATCTACATGACACCACCAACCATCTCCCAAAAGATGATTAGGCTACTATGTCAAATGTAAGAGGAGTTCAGGGAACCAGGGGCTTTTTGCATTAAAAAAAACGTCATTTTTCGACCCCCATTTAAAACCTAAGGTGAATATGAAAATTCCGAAACCTTACTGCACATCTACAGGACACTACTAACCATCTCCAAAAAGATGATTAGGCTACTGAGTAAAATGTAAGAGGAGTTCAGGGAACCAGGAGCTTTTTGCATAAAAAACGTCATTTTTTGACCCCCAGGGTGAAAATGAAAATTCCGAAACCTTACTGCACATCTACATGACACCACCATCCATTTCCCAAAAGATGATTAGGCTACTGTGTAAAATGTAAGAGGAGTTCCGGGAACCAGGGGCTTTTTGCATAAAAAACGTCATTTTTCTACCCCCATTTGACCCCTAGGGTGAAAATGAAAATTCCGAAACTTTACATGACACCACCAACCATCTCCCAAAAGATGATTAGGCTATTGTGTAAAATGTAAGAGGAGTTTGAGAAAGAAAAGTGTGACAGACGGACGGACGGACAGACATGAGTAACAACAATATACCCGAACTTTCTTTAGAAAGTGTGGGTATAACGATGGCTATAGCTTTTAAAATTCATTTTATGTTATAGAAAGATGATAATGCTAAGCAGCGATGATTTTATTAAGATCTACTATACATACTCATAAAATCTACTTTCAATTAGGATACTTGAAAACGAAAGAACCGTCATAGTCTTTGTGAAAAAGATTTCCTTGATTGTACAAATATTTTTCTGAAAAGTTAGTGGGCTCTTTGAAATTATTATAGGGGGAAAAGTCGGTGTGTCATTCAGAATGCCGGCGTGCAATGATCAGATTCGTGTGTATTTATTAGAAATCTAGATCTCTCCCCTCGTCTGATAAACCTTATTCACTGATTTTTCTTTTGTTCCGATCTTTTATTTTCTTTTGTTCCGATTTTTTTTTTTTTTTTTTGGTAGAAAAAAAAATTGACGCCTTTACTTTAATTCGGTAATTTTTGAGTTGAAGAGTGCATCCCGACAATCATTTATGATAGACCGGTATATATCGATGATGTAATTAATGTATCCAATACAAGTATAGCTTTTTTCAAAAGCTTGCCGTCTTTAGCAACAACATTTAACAGTAAATTGAAAATCATATACCAGGTCGTATTATTTTTGAATTTTTCTTGGCTTTGTATTTTTCAACAGTTTTTTACAGACATTAACCTTACCATATGAAAGACAGTGCAAAACAAAGTTTAGACAAAAAATGAATAAACACAAATTTTAATGTTTGCATTCAATTTCTATTAACCATGAAAATAAAGAAACTCTTTTTCAAAGTTGTTATAAATTAAATAAAGTGTCAGTTTCAGTAATTGCAATTTTCTATTGTTTGTTTTGTCGATTTTTTAAAGATTGAAAATCTAGAAAAATTGTTAAGTCGTACGAAAATTAGATCACCAGAAAATTATCTCCCTTGCCCTGAACAAAATTTCAACCGATGAAATAATTGAAAATTTTCACTTCATGCATTGTCTATCAATCACAAAAGAGAGGAAGTACATAGTCCAAAGTATGTAAAATACTTCAACTCTGTTTCCAAGGAAGACGGTAATAAATAAATGCCCATCAGCCGATTTACGCGGAAACAAAACTCCCCTCCGTCACGAAAGAGCACATCAAGGGAGATAATCTCGAAAATTGCGTATTGGCATTTTTTTAACGGGAGCTTTTTGATCGAGACCCCCTGTATACCGTAGAAAAAAACTGCCTATTTAGTTCAGTGAGAGTACTATAACTAATACTAATACAGGTTTAAATAAGGTCCGATATTTGTGCGAGATTGGTCCCTCAACTGTTTATGGAGGAATAAAGGGAAACTCGAATGTGTGCGTCATTTAAATTCCTGGAATTTAAGCGCGGCCTATCCATTTTTAAAGCAAAGATGAAATGTTACAATTTGACGATACCAGACATAACATAAAATTCCATATTTTGTTTATTTGTGCATAGAACTCTTTGAAATTTACTATGTTTATTGATGAAAAATGTAACAAAGAGTAGGGAAAATTTAAGAAAGCAGTGGGTTTTTTTAAACACTCTAGACTACTTATCCACAATTTTACCGAACCACCTCGTATTCACTAGTTTGGGGTCAGGTCTATTAATTTAATATGTTATTAAGACGGACGGACAAGGAAAAAACTATATGCTCCGGAATCTTCGATTAAGGGGCATAAAAATGAAGTTGATGTCCCCGGGTTTCAACAAACCATATGCTTGACGATGACAAACCTTATGCTCTTTATAAAACTAAAAACTACATGTCTCCAAGACTCATACTCCAAGAAGGGACTTAGTTTATCAGATACTAAAAATGCGTTTATTTTGCTACTCAAGACATGTATGTGAACACCTTTTTGAAAATTTCTACATCACATTGGGCTTGCGTCACCCTGCTATTACTAGTTTTACCATTATCATTGCACATGGTGCAGCGTGGTGAAAACATCATTCCTTGTATATCAGTAGAAATTAATTCATTTTGTGTTTTAATTGGATTATATTTCATGAAGTTGACAGGACCTATGACAGTCGGTAAGTACAAGTTTAAGTATTGATTGGGGTAAAATAACCGAAATGCAAATGGTTGGGTAAAAGTTTAAAAAGGATCAAAGATCATCAGATGCCACAATAGATGAATTTCACATTTTGAAGAGTTATCTCCCGTTGTCGACATTACATTCAGTTACAGGCACAGATCCAGGAATTTTTTCCGGGAAAAAAAACAAAACTAAACAAACAAATAAAATAAACACACTGATGGTGGGGTCCATGTTTCTAAAGGGGGAGGGCGTCCAAAGTCATTTTTTATTTGCTTCTGTAAATCAGTATATTTAAACTGCAAATTCCGGGGGGGGGGGGGCAATCTCCCTAGCCGCTCCCTGTCCCTGAAATGACAAATGATCATGCGACTCCAAAATAGTAGAAAACTTTTCCATTTGACTATACATAATTTTGTTTCTTGTGTTATTATGTTATGTACATCTAATGGTTTAAGGATATGAACCCCTGGAGGTCATCCCCACTCTCTTAATGAACTGGAAATGTTCACAATATGACTACATCAAATTAAATAAAAGTGCATCTATAAGATTGCTTGAATTTCATTCATGAATTTGGGTCAACCCATGTAGAATTAGGAATGAAAATCATTCAAAGAGATGGACCATTAAACTATTTGTATATATTCACATTTTTTATATCAAAACAAAGTGAACAAACAGGGGAAGAGGCGAGGGGAAGGAGTTATCTCTTTACATCTTAATTGTTGAAAACTACTATGATGAATGTTAACCTCAAATCCGACTTGTACGTCTTCATTAATTTAAAGTGGTGGTGTCTCCATATGAGTGAAAAATTCCCGAGAGGGACATTTAACAACAAACAAACATTAATGACTTAAAAAACACAATATTCATGTACATGTTTATTAGTCAACAGATATACTTCTGGTCATATCTCTAGTTCTCCCTTGAATCAGAAATGAATGATATAAATATTTTAAGAATGATAAGAGTTGAAAAGGTGCATTTTAAAATTGACTAAGCTCTGTGGTTGAATTAGCTATACCAGTTTATCTTATTTTGCTACTCAAACACCTTGATTAACTATTTTTAATCATACTGTTTTCTGAAATGTGAAGTTTTTTTCAACATGGATACAAGTCATACCTTTTCAGCTTCTGAAAACAATGCATGAAAAAAAAAACTGCTTTTCAAATACTGTAACTCTTTCCAAGTACTTGTGATCATAAGTTTTAAGCTCACTTGAGTTTTTCTGGTTTTCTGATCACATTTTGTCTGTCATCCATCTGTCTGCCTGTAAACTTTTCACATTTTTTGTCTTCTTCACTAGAACCGCTGGGCCAGTTTCAACCAACCCTGCCACAAAGCATCTTCGGGTAAAGGGGATTCAAGTTTGTTCAACTGAAGGGTCACACCCTCTTTCAAGGGGGGGGGGGATAATCAAGAATTAGTGAAAATTTGGTGGTATCATTTAAAAAAGTCTTAATTATCAAGAACCACTGACTGTGCCCAAAAAGTTGAAACTTTCTTTACATAGACTTAGTGTAGATTCAAATTTGTTCAAATTATGACCCACTTGGGTAGGGTGGGGCCACATATGGGGATCCAATGATTTACATAGAAAAATGCAGGGGCTTTTTTCCATCATAAATCTTCTTCTCAAGAACAGCAAGGGCATTATTGTCATCCGCTTTCGTGAAAGGGACTTAGGAGACAGTAAATCTCATTTGTCTGTCAGTCTGTCCGTTTGTCAGTCCGTCCGTCTGTCACAATAAATTTAACCTTGTTCATATCTTTTGAATAATAAGAGATAGGGCTTTCATATTTCACATGTACATTACCTACAAGAACTTTCTAAACATACTATGATTTTCGAACCCATGACCTTGACCTTGAAGTTTGACCTACTTTTCAAAAAATTGAACATTATTTTAAATTGATCATTTTGAAAGAGAAAAGATAGGGCATTCATATTAAACATGTATATTACCTGTAACAAGACCTTTCTAAATATATCATGACTTTTGACTCTGTGACATTGACCTTGAAGTTTAACCTACTTTTCAAAAATGTTATATTTCCTTATAACTTTTGATTGAGAAGATATAGGACTTTCATATTTGACATGTACATTACCTGTAACAATATGTTTAGGAGCATGCTGTGATTTTTTACCCCTTGAACTTGATGTTTTACCTAATTTTCAAAAATTTTAACTTTGGTGATTACTTTTGAATGACATATGATAAGGCGTGCATATTTGAAACAATATATCATAAATAATGGCATCCCATCCACTAGGACACGGAAAGCAGGGGACCACAATTCTTTGAATATGCTTGTTAGTCATTTTGATTTGGAAACATCCTCATATAAGTGTAGATTCAAGTTTTTTATGCCCTGCCATGAATATGGCCGAGGTATATAGTGTTTGTCATGTCCCACTTCAATCAAACGTCATATGCTGATACATACTGATGTAAGCTTTTCAACTGCATCAACCTTTTTGACCTTGACCTTTCCTTTGACCTTGAACTCACTTTTCTTAAATTAGTGTCTAGATCAGTTTTGAATAAACAATTCAAGATATATTTCTCAAACTTCATATGCTGATATATACTGCTGAGAGCTATCAATTGCATCAACTTTTTGACCTTGACTTTTCCTTTGACCTTGACCTCACTTTTTTAAATTAGTGTTTATCTACATTTTAAATAAACCGTTTATGATATTTTTATCAAACTTCATATGTTAAAAGTAAATACATACTAATGTAAGCTTTTCAACTGCATCAACATTTTGACCTCGACCTTTCCTTTGACCATGACCTCTCTTTTCTCAAATAAGTGTTAAGCTCAATTTTAAATAAATCATTCAAGATATTTTTATCAAACCTAATATGCTGATATGTATTAGTGAGAGCTATTCAACTGCATCAAAAACTTTTCACCTTCCACTTTCCTGTGACCTTGACCTCCCTTCTCTTTAATTTGTATTTTGATTAGTTTTAAAGAAACAATCTAAGATATTTTTATGTAAGCATGCACTTATACATAATTTGGTGAGAATTTAAGATCTATATCCATTTTTTTTTGGGGGGGGGGGGTTTAGTTTTAATTGTAAAGAAACTGTTCAAGATATTCTCATACAAATTTTCATGTTGCATTAGTAATATACATTTGCCAGGGCATTTATGTCCTATGGACATATCTCTAGTTTTCAAATCATGACCTCCGAGGATAGGGTCAGGCAACAATAAGGGATCAAAATTTTATATAGGAATAATTTAAGGGGAAAAAATCTTCAAAATTCTTCTTTTCAAGAACAACAAAAGCATGATTAATATGGAAACATTCCCAAGAAGTGTAGATTCAAGTTTGTACAAATCATGACCCCATGGGTTAGGGAGGGGCCATTTTTTTTCCTGTCCCTATTTGCCATCCACATGGAAATGCAAATTTTAAAACCATTTTACACATCCACAGGACAAAATCAATCATTTTCCAAATGATCATAATTTAAGGCTAGTGCATAAAATATAAGGGAAGGTCTGGGAACCAGGGTGTTTAAACATGTTAATTTTTTTTTTTTTTAAATTTGACCCCCATTTGGGAAATAAAAATTCCGACACCTTACTGCACATCTACAGGACACCACCAACCATCTCCCAAAAGATGATTAGGCAACTGTGTAAAATGTAGGAGAAGTTCTGGGAACCAGGGGCTTTTTGCATAAAAAACGTCATTTTTCGACCCCTGTTTGACCCCAGGGTTAAAATGAAAATTCCAAAACCTTACTACACATCTACAGGACACCACCATCCATCTCCCAAAAGATTATTAGACTACTGTGTAAATGTAAGAGGAGTTCTGGGAACCAGGGGCTTTTTGCATAAAAAACGTCATTTTTCGACCCCTGTTTGACCCCTAGGGTGAAAATGAAAATTCCGAAACCTTACTGCACATCTACATGACACCACCAACCATCTCCCAAAAGATGATTAGGCTACTATGTCAAATGTAAGAGGAGTTCAGGGAACCAGGGGCTTTTTGCATTAAAAAAAACGTCATTTTTCGACCCCCATTTAAAACCTAAGGTGAATATGAAAATTCCGAAACCTTACTGCACATCTACAGGACAGTACTAACCATCTCCAAAAAGATGATTAGGCTACTGAGTAAAATGTAAGAGGAGTTCAGGGAACCAGGACCTTTTTGCATAAAAAACGTCATTTTTTGACCCCCAGGGTGAAAATGAAAATTCCGAAACCTTACTGCACATCTACATGACACCACCATCCATTTCCCAAAAGATGATTAGGCTACTGTGTAAAATGTAAGAGGAGTTCCGGGAACCAGGGGCTTTTTGCATAAAAAACGTCATTTTTCTACCCCCATTTGACCCCTAGGGTGAAAATGAAAATTCCGAAACTTTACATGACACCACCAACCATCTCCCAAAAGATGATTAGGCTATTGTGTAAAATGTAAGAGGAGTTTGAGAAAGAAAAGTGTGACAGACGGACGGACGGACAGACATGAGTAACAACAATATACCCGAACTTTCTTTAGAAAGTGTGGGTATAACGATGGCTATAGCTTTTAAAATTCATTTTATGTTATAGAAAGATGATAATGCTAAGCAGCGATGATTTTATTAAGATCTACTATACATACTCATAAAATCTACTTTCAATTAGGATACTTGAAAACGAAAGAACCGTCATAGTCTTTGTGAAAAAGATTTCCTTGATTGTACAAATATTTTTCTGAAAAGTTAGTGGGCTCTTTGAAATTATTATAGGGGGAAAAGTCGGTGTGTCATTCAGAATGCCGGCGTGCAATGATCAGATTCGTGTGTATTTATTAGAAATCTAGATCTCTCCCCTCGTCTGATAAACCTTATTCACTGATTTTTCTTTTGTTCCGATCTTTTATTTTCTTTTGTTCCGATTTTTTTTTTTTTTTTTTTTTGGTAGAAAAAAAAATTGACGCCTTTACTTTAATTCGGTAATTTTTGAGTTGAAGAGTGCATCCCGACAATCATTTATGATAGACCGGTATATATCGATGATGTAATTAATGTATCCAATACAAGTATAGCTTTTTTCAAAAGCTTGCCGTCTTTAGCAACAACATTTAACAGTAAATTGAAAATCATATACCAGGTCGTATTATTTTTGAATTTTTCTTGGCTTTGTATTTTTCAACAGTTTTTTACAGACATTAACCTTACCATATGAAAGACAGTGCAAAACAAAGTTAGACAAAAAATGAATAAACACAAATTTTAATGTTTGCATTCAATTTCTATTAACCATGAAAATAAAGAAACTCTTTTTCAAAGTTGTTATAAATTAAATAAAGTGTCAGTTTCAGTAATTGCAATTTTCTATTGTTTGTTTTGTCGATTTTTTAAAGATTGAAAATCTAGAAAAATTGTTAAGTCGTACGAAAATTAGATCACCAGAAAATTATCTCCCTTGCCCTGAACAAAATTTCAACCGATGAAATAATTGAAAATTTTCACTTCATGCATTGTCTATCAATCACAAAAGAGAGGAAGTACATAGTCCAAAGTATGTAAAATACTTCAACTCTGTTTCCAAGGAAGACGGTAATAAATAAATGTCCATCAGCCGATTTACGCGGAAACAAAACTCCCCTCCGTCACGAAAGAGCACATCAAGGGAGATAATCTCGAAAATTGCGTATTGGCATTTTTTTAACGGGAGCTTTTTGATCGAGACCCCCTGTATACCGTAGAAAAAAACTGCCTATTTAGTTCAGTGAGAGTACTATAACTAATACTAATACAGGTTTAAATAAGGTCCGATATTTGTGCGAGATTGGTCCCTCAACTGTTTATGGAGGAATAAAGGGAAACTCGAATGTGTGCGTCATTTAAATTCCTGGAATTTAAGCGCGGCCTATCCATTTTTAAAGCAAAGATGAAATGTTACAATTTGACGATACCAGACATAACATAAAATTCCATATTTTGTTTATTTGTGCATAGAACTCTTTGAAATTTACTATGTTTATTGATGAAAAATGTAACAAAGAGTAGGGAAAATTTAAGAAAGCAGTGGGTTTTTTTAAACACTCTAGACTACTTATCCACAATTTTACCGAACCACCTCGTATTCACTAGTTTGGGGTCAGGTCTATTAATTTAATATGTTATGAAGTGAAGGTAGTCGATTTCTTCCTAGATATTTTTGAACCCAACAATATTTTGAATAACGAGAATGTGTTTTTTTCAGCTATCATCTTAAAATGATAGTATTAATTAGAGTTTTGTCTAGCATTTGCATAAATATTTCCATTACCACAGCTTCTGTGTAATTTTTGGAAGGCATCACAAGGGCAAGAGATAACCGACTTAGTCGTGCTCCCGTATGCAGTTTTAAACAGTAACTTGTATTGAAAAAATACAATATGTGTTTGTGAAACATTGATGCCCTCGTATGGCAACTTATAGCGAAGGTTAAACTTTCTCAAATGCAAATCAAATATGTTGGTACCCAACGTAAGGTCATGTCTCGAGGAATATACCTGTGATTTATGAAAACCCTAGCAGCAACCATCGAAAAAATATGGAAAAGGTTAAAAGTTTTTCATAAGTAAGTCAAACATCAGGTCAAGGTCAAATGGTTAAAATTAATGGTGCCCAAGGAAAAAAGGCCTTCTCACAAGAAATACACATGTGAAATTTGAAAGCACGAGCACCAACCGTTCAAAAGTTATGGCCAAGGTTGAAGTTTTTTTTTTTCAAAAGTAGATCAAATTCCAAGATTAAGGTCAAAAGGGGTCAAAGTTGTTGATAACCAAAGTAAGGTCTTGTCACAAGGATTACATATGTGAAGTATGAAAGGCCTAGCACCAAGTATTGAAATGAAATGGCCAAGGTAAAACTTTTTCAAAAATAGGTCAAACTCCAAGGTCAAGGTCAATGGGCTATAATTGTTGGTATCCGAAGAACCGTCTTGTCGAAAGTATACACATGTGAAATATGAAAGCTCTAGCACCATCTGTTCAAAAGTTATGGCCAAGGTTAAAGTTTTCCAAGAGTACGTAAAACTCAAAGGTCAAGGTCAAAGTGTATCCAACGGAAGGTCTTGTCACAAGGATTACATATTTGAATTATGAAAGTCCTATCACCAACCATTCAAAAGTTACGGCCAAGGTTAAAGTTTTTGAAAAGTACATCAAACTCCTAGGTCAAGTTCAAAGGGTCAAAGTTGTTGATATCCTGAGGAAGGTCTTGTCACAAGAATAACACATTTGTAGTAAGAAAGCCCTAGCTTCAACTTTTCAAATGTTATGGCCAAGGTTAACGTTGGATAAAGGAGATGGGTGAACATGACGAGCGATAAGCCTATAGTGTGACAAACATTAAGATGAAAAATTAAATTTCAATTATATCAAAATTTTCCTTGATATTTCTTCTAACATTAAAATATACTTTATGTAAAATCTCAACAATTTGCAAAAATCCCGCAAAGATTGAAATTATTTGCCTGTGAAATATAAGACACACACTAAAGCGGGCAAAAAGAGTCATTTTCGCATACTATAACATTATTTTTCGATATGAGTGGGTCTTCGCTCCACTTTTTTGAAAGTTAATTCTCAAAGTTTGCATAAAAATATACATTTTTTGGTTACCAAAAATATGGAGCAATGACCCACTATACCTTTAAAATATACTTTTATGACATAACATTCGCATCTTTTCGAGAAATACTTGAAGTCCATTAAGTCAAGAGTCATATCACAAACATGATTTAAATGCCACTCTTCATCAGGACTTGTGTAGTCTAGTGGTTAGCGCGCTAGTCTCGAAAGAAAATGATATTCGGGATTTTTATTGCTAGGTTTCGAACCCCACGAATACCACTTTATTTTTTTTAATAAAAGAATAAATTTTGCCAGGAAAATTTTCCTCAGAAAAGTTTTGTTTATCGTAATTTCATAAATTTCAATAATGAGAACTTTACTCTAAATACTAAATTCACAAACTGAACATGATTTTTATATATCTGAAGCTATAGGCTTTCTGCACGCTATGTTCGCCCATCTCCTTTTGCTAATCTGGGTCAGATATGACTGGGTCAAAAGGTCAAATATGATGGTACCCAAAGAAAGGTCTTGTCACAAGGAATACACGTGAAATATGAAAGCCATAGCTCCAACCAATCAAAAGTTATGGGCAAGGTCAAAGTTTTTACGGACAAACAGACAGACAGCTAAACAGACAGACGGACTGACAGGGCAAACACTCTATGCCCCCGAATCTTCGATTACGGGGCATAAAACAACATTTCCGTGTGTCTGTCAATCTTTACACTTATCAGGGAAAATTATCCTAATCATTTACTTCTATAGATAGCTATTTATTAAAGAGAATCTTTAGCTTGATGAATTACTGTAGGTATGTTATTTCGCGCATCTGAAGGGGAAAGAGCAGTCTGTTACCAAAGCCGTCGTCAGGTTTCTGAAAAGGGCGTGCGGAAGAGGGTGTGGGCGAGGTAACCTCTACTAGAGTGAGAAAATTGTTTATAGATCGGTACCATTTTGCTGGCTTCTGGTGCATTCTTGAGTTCATTTTTCATATTTTAAGTAAGCAAATTTTAGCAGCATAGTTCTCAACAGATGCAAAATGAATTAATTGTGTCGCAACAATTTTTGTACCGTTCTTAAAAGGGGGTAGCGATCGAACCCACCCATTCCGGGCCGTTTCAACACCCTTGTCTGATACACTGAACTAATGCATGATAATTTTATTTGATATACTGATACTCATGAAAGCATCTAATGTTCCCATGAATTCTTTGTATTTAATATATTTAAGTATTAGTAAAATATAAGTAGATCTTGAAATTTTTCATTCAAGGTCACCCGACAAGTAGCTGCGGATATGTTGATAATTAGTCTTAAAAAGAACTGCGAACTATAGTATTGTTTCACCTCCTACCTCAAAGTCGATGTTCAAAAGTTATCATTTAATTATATATCATATAGACTTTCATGAAATTTGAACAACAAAGAGAGAGAACTCGATATTTTTTATCAAACACGCATTTTTTCACTATAGAAATCAATGGAAAACGTTGTAAAACACAAAAGATCGTTTCTAGAGGTATTACATAATAATGATTTTTAGCAAACTCATACCAAAGCTTTACCAAAGTTTTACAAGGGAGGGGGTATGTTTACAGACTTAAACCTATATACAACGTTCTGATCAGTATCAATACTCAGGGCATGTTCTGAGTTCAAACAATTTTTAAAACCAAGGCAGGCTAGTGACAGATAAGTTGATGTTAAAAGGATTTCAACAATCTCATCTTAAGTTAGTATTTAGTAAATTTTATAGTCATTATAAAGACCTTGTTAGAAAATGTAACTTATATTTGGGTTGTATTTTGATCCAAGCAATTGTTAGACCTTTGTTTTTATACTAAATTTGACTACGGAATATTCCGTCTACGGAATATTCTCGGTGGATGTGACCGGTCGACAGGGAATGCCATTTCCTCCTACATGTAGGTACCTGATCCCGGCTCACCTCTGGAATTTCCAGGAATCCGTGTTTCATGCCCTCTTCACAGCTTTTTATTGTTTGTAGGTTTTTCTGAGATCGATTACTGTTCGTTATCTTCACCTTTTTTCATTTTAGAAGTATCAACCAGTTATTAATGAATTCAGCTTTGACTTTCAAAAACAAAGTTGCCAATGATCTTGAATTATACGTGTAAAAAGGCGAGAGTACAGAGTTATAGTGCACAGTTCTTATGATTTACTACCAAAGAGATATTGTTTAATCTTTTTATTTATAATTTTTGCACGTATTATACACTTCATAAAAGATTTTTCCCTACATACATGTATTCCTATGCATCTTTGCAAGCCAAGGCCAAAATGTAACGATCCTCTTCCATTCTTGCTATGATTGAATAAAAAGAGAATATTTCGTAGCTCATTAAAATATTGACCAACGCGAATAAAGCAATGCATAACCGTAAAATTAACTTTGACACCACCTTTCAATACCCAATCGCAGTTTATGTAACATTTCATGTTTATTGTTAATTATACCCCCGCTCCGAAGGAGAGGGGGGTATACTGTTTTACCCTTGTGTGTCTGTCTGTCTGTCCGTAACAAATTTTTTGTCACAGTTTACTCAGCAACTACTCATCGCAGATGCTTAAAATTTTAGCACACACTTTGTTAAGGCAAGCCATATGGTGGGATTCATTTTTGTACGAATCCAATGTCAACTTCCTATTTATCCGTGTGTCTGTCCGTACCATACATAACAAATTTTGGTCACAGTTTTCTCAGCAACTACTGACTGCAGATGCTTGAAATTTTAGCACGCTCCTTGTTAAGGCATGCCATATGGTGGAATTCATTTTTGTACAAATCCGATGTCAACTTCCTGTTTATCCGTGCGTCTGTCTGTACCATACATAACAAATTTTGGTCACAGTTTTCTCAGCAACTACTGACTGCAGATGCTTGAAATTTTAGCACATTCTTTGTTTAGGCATGCCATATAGTGGGATTCATTTTTGTACGAATCCGATGTCAACTTCCTGTTTATCCGTGCGTCTGTGCGTACCATACATAACAAATTTTGGTCGCAGTTTTCTTAGCAACTACTGATTGCAGATGCTTGAAATTTTAGCACGCTCTTTGTTAAGGCATGCCATATGGTGGAATTCATTTTTGTACAAATCCGATGTCAACTTCCTGTTTATCCGTGCGTCTGTCTGTACCATACATAAATTTTCGTTGTAGTTTTCTCAGCAACTACCGATTGCAGATGCTTGAAATTTTAGCACACTCTTTGTTTAGGCCTGCAATATGGTGGGATTCATTTTTGTACGAATCTGATGTTAACTTCTTGTTCATCCTTGTGTCTGTCCATAACTGAACTTGTGGACATTCACATCAGATTGTATATTCATATCAAAGCGTGGTATTACTAGTGAGCATTGGCTCACAGACTTCTTGTTTCAACTGCGATGGGAACATTTTCATTTATGTAACAAGACGTCACACACCTAAGGCTTGATTATTCAAGATTACCATACTTTATGTGATTAAGCAGCCAGTTAGGAGGGAGCTATAAGCGGACTCCGGACAGTAGCTTGAGACGATTATTCCTATGTCAAACTTTGATCCCCTAATTTGGCCCCATCCTACCTCCAGGGGGGTCATGATTTGAACAAACATGAATCTACACTGTAAGTACCTCAGGATGCTTTCATATTAAGTATTACATTTCGATATTAAGTACAATGTATGACTTATCATGACTTTGCTGTTCTTCGGAAGATTTTTTTTTTTATATATTCCTATGTAGAACGTTGATCTCCTAATGTGGCTCCTTCACTTTCACTTATCCTCTTCGTCCCCTATGAGACATAAGGCTTCAACAAGCTGTCGCCATCTTCCTCTGTCCTTCGCCACATGCTGTGCCTGTCCCTACGAGTAGCCCATTTCCTCTAGCTCTGATGTTGTGGTTCTTCTCCATGTTCGTGGTCTACCTCGCTTCCTCTTTCCAGATGGTGTCCAATGTAGGGCTGTTTTAGGTATTCTACTCTGGGGCATTCTCATCACATGTCCCAGCCATCTCAATCTTCTTTGCTTGATTTTAGTTGATATGCTCCTGCTTTTGCTTTTCTTGCGCAGGTCTCTGATAGAGATCTTGTTCTGCCAGAAGATACCTTGGATTTTTCGAAGACAGTTATTGTGGAATGCCTCTACTTTTCTCATGTCGCTGTCAACAACACGCCAGCATTCAGACCCATACAGAAGAACTGATTCAACATTGCTGTTGTAAAGTTGGAGTTTGGTTCTCAGACTGTAGTTGTTTGACTTCCAGATGGGCTAAAGTTTTTTTGCTAGGGTGGAGGCACATTATATATAATGTGGCTCCACCCTACCAAAAAAGGTCATGATTTGTACAAACTTCAATCACTACCTGGGGATATTTCCGTATAAGGACGATAAATCACGGCTTTGCAGTTCTTTAGAAGATTTTTTTAAAACCCTATATATTTCTTTGCTAAATGATGGCCTATTGTGGCCACACCCTACCAGGGGGTCATGGTTCGAACAAATCTTAAAGTACACAAGGATGCTTACATTAAATATGACTCATGAGGACCTTGTTCTTGAAAAGAATTTTAAAGATTTTTTTCCTACATATTGCTCTGTTAAACTGTTATCTCCTATTGTTGCCCCACCCTATTATTCCCATTGGCCATGGTTTGTACAAACTTGAATCTACACTATGTTATGAAGCTTTCACAGAAGTTTCATCTTTTCTGGCTCAGTTGTTCTTAAGATTTTTGAAAAATGCTATTAAATTGTCACTTATTATTAATTATTTGGTCCTTCATTTGAACAAACTTGAATCCCTTTCACCACAGGATATCCCACTGTGGGACGTGGAGACCGGTCCTTCGGATGAGACCGTATAAGCCGAGGTCCATTGTCGCAGTAGGTGCTGGCACGAAAAAGATCCCTCACTTCTCAATGGCCTTGAGTGCCCAGCATAGGTCAAAATTTGCAGCGGCAAGTGGTGGCGTCTCCATATGAGTGAAAAATTCTCGAGAGGGACGTTACACAACAAACATACAAACAAAACCAAAGGATGCTTTGCGGTAGGCTTGGATGAAATTGTCTCAATTGTTCTTTTGAAGAAGTCGAAAAAGTGAAAGGTTTACTGAATATGGACAACACACGAAGGACGACAGACATAGGACACCCTTTTATCAGAAAAGCTTGCTTGAGCTTTTGGCTCGGGTGAGATAAAAATGAATCTATCATCGAAATTACACTGCGATCCAGCGTATGATGCATTAAATCTAAAGAGACACAAATATCGTGAAAGAAACATATGATTTAGACTCATTACCGTCTTTCTTGGAAGTCTTCTATGTACTCCCATTCTTCTGTGATTGGTAAAAAATGAGTGATGTGAAAATTTTTATTTATTTCATTGGTTGAAAAACTGTTCAAGGTATGAGAAATAATTTTCTGGTGATCTAATTTTTCAACTACTTAAGAATTTTTCAAGATGTTCAATCTTTAAAAAAGTCTACAATACAAAATAATAAATGAAACTGAAACTAATATTTTATAGCAATTATTAAAAAGTGTTTCTACATCATCATATTAAACAGAAATGTTCTTCATTGCATGCAAATATTAAAATTTGTGTTTTGCACTCTCTCAATCGCAACTTCTCGGGACAATCTTGTCGGAAAGGCCCGAGAAGATGTGATTGGCACTTAGTCTTGTTCCGTGATTAACGATGTGCAGGGGATCATGGAACAAGACTAATTGGCACTGTCTTTCATATGGCAAGATTACTAGTAATGTCCCTAAAAAAACTGATTAAGAAATACAAAACTAAAACTACTAATAAATGAAACGGCCTGATAGGTGAACGTCAGTTTAGTGTTGTTGCTAAAGACGGCAAAGCTTTCAGAAAAAAAAAACTAAACTTGTTATGCATCTTCAATGAAATGCAAAGGTATCCACTTGCGAATTCCATACAAATCACACACACACACACACACATCCTTTTTAGCGGCCTGTTCCGGTTGTGGTTAGTATATTTAGGAATCGGACGTTTCGTTATAGAGCCTTTTTGTTAAATCAGCGTGATACCTTTATAAGTAAAAAAAAAAAACCCCTAATATCCTGTACGGAAAAAAGATTCATCCTGCCTTGTTCACGATGGTTTTCATCGTATTATTATGAAACCTGATGTGTGTGGGGTTTTTTTTTACGAAAACGAATAAATTTTTTAATCTATAATTTTATTTTTTACGGAAATATTTAAAAATAATTTCTGATGCTAGATACAGAGCTTGATTGTAAATTAACATAGGTACATTGTACACCCAGTGCTGTTACTGTATATAGCCCAAAATGTTTCTTGATGCAAAGGAAATTGAAGTTAAGCATTTGATGTTGGTATGATATATAGCTTTTTCGGACGGAGACGCTTAAAACTACGGCTTATGATAACTCACTATGAATAAGTATGAAAATCTAAGAAAAGTGTATGTATTGGAAACAGACACAAATATATTGTATTAGAAAACTTTTCAAACATACATCCTCAGGAAATATCTTTTATATGGGTTTTATCTTTCTGATGAAATGCACATATTTTTTATATAAATAATTTTGACCTGCTCCATTCCAACAATCTGTCAAACAAGGGGTCCATCTTTTAATAATCTGTATCTCCAACAGTTTTAATTTAACCTGTCTCCTAGCAGTGTAGGAAAAGCGCTCAACCAACAACTTTCTTTTGATGGCAATGGAGCCATTGCAGAGTTTATTTGATAAAATAAAGTCTGTCAGAAAGGACAGTACCCACATCCTCCCCCCCATCCGGGTTGAACTTTCGATCTGCAGAACCGGTCTCCTACCTAGCAGTGCAGGAACAGTGTGCTAGACCGCTCCAATATATATATATATATATATATATATATATATATATATATATATATATATATATATATATATACCGGTATTTATATATATAGGCGTGGGTGTGGTTGGGTGGGTGTTTTGAGGGTGTGTGTTTAGGGGGGGGGGGAGGGTTGAAATGATTGGCATAGATGTGACATAGTCCTGCTGAATTCCCTACCTTAATTTTTCCTCTGCATGCATTTATTCCACATTACATGTGCTTGCATTTTTCCCAAGCCTGTGCCAAGTTAATTTTCTATCCCGTTAGTTCTGAACCCTGACGACCGCTGTTCTTCTGCCATATTGTTACGAACTGATGCATCTATTTTCTGACAAACAATATGATGAAAGAGACGCTTGTTCCGTCCGCCGTGATTGATTTTAAGGATGGCAATCTGTTTGTTTAGTTGTAGGTTAAGCTTTGTACTTCTATTAGAGAATGAACGAAAGTAAGAGACATTATTACTTTGTTGAACAAAAAAAAAAAAAAACTAAACACACACACACACACTAATTCAGCAAAAAAAAAAAAAAAAACTATAGAATACAATTTTAAAAGTTCCTTTTACAAAGTTTTGTCATTTTCTTTTCACGTGGGAGGACAATGACTGTTCTGCTTTTCCGCAATTCGACACAGCTTTTCCGCGAAAATAGATTTGCTTTTCCGCGACAAGTCATACTGCTTAATCTGTATGAAGTTGGCAAAAATGGAGATGATACATGTACGTAATTTTTAGTTAAAAGCAGTGTGAAATAGAAATAAAATCGTCCGGGTTCCATTCCAAGATTATAATGGTGAAGCTTTAACAAGAATTTTTCAGTTTGGTTCTCTGCGTTGTTTAAATTAATTTTTATTTAATTATGAAATAAACAGCAGAATGAACAGGATTGGACAGTACTCAATGTCTACATAAGCACCCTTCTCTTTGTCTTGTATTTTTAAATCTTCAGAATAAAAAATCTTGATTATTGCAATGGGCATTAATTTTAGTATAAACAACTGTATATGTAACTTGAACTACTGGTTAAATAATGACTTTTCATGTCATTTGTTATAGTGTTAAATGTCGGAGTACATAAAATCGCTCTCTCTCTCTCCCTCTCTCTCTGTGTGTTTTAGGAAGTGTGTGTGTGTAGGGTAGGAAAGAGAGGGAGTTTAAAGTCATACTAATTACTTATCTGAAAATAATCTGCTCTCACAGTAGTAATTTCAAAAGCCCTCCATACTATACACACAGTTTTATGCAGTTATAAATTTAGAATATTTATTAATAGAATAATATAGAAATAATATAGTCCCACATCAAAGTAGCCTTTTTTCTATATGACAAAAAAGATTTACAGATTAACTTTGTAGAAAATTAAACATATTGAATAGAATTTCATAAAGAATATAATAACATATTTTTGATGTTGCTTTTGTTTGTATTTATACAAAAATCAACCAAAAAAATCATTCCTTTATACATGTATTCACGCCTAAATATGAATCAAGCTGTAGATAGATAAAAAGAAATTAATTGGATTAGATGTTGAATGAATAATTATAATAGCACAGTTTATTGCAAATCTATCTAGCTTATTAAAAGGGATTTGCTAAAAGCTGTAGAGCTACACATACATGTATATACCGAATCTAACTTTCTTTTTTTCTGGGCAGAGTAAAAATATAGAGGTAATGTAACCAAACCTGTCAATTAATAAAGCATGTTATGAATCAAAAGCAATTTTGCTAAAACGTTGTTAATGCGAGGGAAAGAACATATTAAAGTTGCTTTTCGAGAGTATTTATCTTAAATGAATATTGATTAAACAGCCCTGCGAACATTCAGCCTATCAAGAAGGTTTCAGTTAACTTTTATCGCTATTTACAATCGTAGTTTTTCAAGCCAAACTTGTTTTTTATATATGTATTCTCCTTTAATTCTATGATAGCTGTCTTTCTTAGCTACCACTGGGAAGGCAGCCTTCACGGAAGAGAAATAATTTTCTGGGGACGGAGAAGTGTCACCTTTGTGTCACATTCTATTACAATAGCCATCAAAAAAGAATACTGAAGGGAAATCTATTTTTCTTTACTCAGGATGATGAACTGGTACTATTACAGAAAGTTCAAGGCTTGAGTGAGATGTTCTTGGTTTTATATTCATTGACATATTTTTAAAAGTTAATCACTCTTTTCTTTATTTTTCTCTAATAACAAATGAATTTCAAGTGTTGATTAATTAAACATGTAAAGAAGGTACTTAAGGTCTTTATAAATAAGTACTATTTATATTCAAAATATCAATAACTAATGACTCTTGTTACAATTAAATGCGAAAGCAAGTGCTTATAATTCAATGATTAAATTAAATGTTATGTTACATTTTTTATAGCAAGAAAATTGATTCGGCAAATAAAGCGTATACTAACTAAATGAAAAGATAGAATTAAATTGTCCATAAAACCTGTCAATACTTTATCCATGGCAGATTTTTAAACATACGTTGAATCTGTGAAAGTGTCTCCTTCAACAAAATTTAATCGGTTGAAATTTGAGTAGCACGCGCATGTTGGTAGCTAAATCATGAAATTTTTATCGGAAAAAGCTCATATGACAAAAACATGTAGGCAAAACTTGTTACGTATAAAGGACCACCATCTTGTATCTCAAAATTTGAGCGAATTCACAATTCGTGTCCTTTTTTCTATAAGCGATTATTTTCGCTAATAGGCACATAGGGAAAATAAACCTATCTCAGTATGGGGTATATATATGGTAAAATTGACACGCCCTCTGTGTGTGTGTGTTTGTTTGTGGTCAATGAAGGTGAAAACAAATCCATAATCTTTATTCACAATATACGGAACATTTGTTAAGATTTCAGACATCAAAAGTTGTTCTTTTTTTCCTATGGAAACTTTATTGACGTCATTATTCATAAACTCCTATTGACATTATAATTATGATTCTAATATATTTTATACAAACAGAGTGAAGTATCTAAAGAGACAAAAGTCTCAAAGACAGGCAAGTGGTTTTCTTTTTTAAAAAGTCCTGGTAAATATAAAACCGTATTATGTTATCTTTGCTATTGGAAAACAGAAAGATCTATAAAGCTGGTGTGATTTCGGTGCTTATAATTGAGAGCAGATATTGTTTATTAGACAGAACAGCTATTCCGATATTACTGCGCACCATGTGTATGGGAGACTTAACTATACATCATATCTATCTTACAGAATTTACAGATATTCATAAATATTTTTAAGTGTGAAAGGATTTCATTGATTGGTGATATTTGTAGGATTTTGGACTCCTCGACTGGTAAGATTATTATAAAACAGCTGGGAACGTATACCACTTTTTTTCTACCATTAGGAGTATTATCAGAATACAGCTGCATTCAAGTAACAAAATCATGCGGGCAAAACATACGTTCGTAATGATCTTAAAATTGATTAAAACTTCATGCTAGAATGTTTAATAGATTTTGAAAGAGGTACCTTTGATAGTTACCCTTGATAGTTAAATAAATTTCCAAACCGTAGACGGTTAAAAAAATCAACTTTAAAAGTTTAAAGCAAAGCATTCTCCGACTACGATGTTATTTCACCATATGTTACTGTCTTGTTCAGAATTTATTATATATAAATGTAATTATAATTCCACTTATCGAATTTCTTTGGGTAAAATAATAAATAAAACTTCATCTTTAATTCAAACCCGGTAGAATAGTGGTCCTTATCTTTTTAATTTTGTTTGTAAGCTCTAATTTGGCCCTTAAAAACTCACACACACTCTGTTTAGTTTAAACGAATTTTCACTTGGAATAACTATATGTTTGTAATTACAAAAATGTCTGGGAGTAAAATTCAAAAGAAATTTAGTATATAAAATATTTCAAATATTTTAAAAGTGAGCAACTTGATTCGACTTGTTATTTATTTATTATTATTGTTTTGTTTTTTCTTTGTTTTCTTTGTTTTTCTTTTTGTTTTTTTGCTTGTTGTTGTTGTTTTGGTTTTTCGCTGTTTTTAACTATAACTTAAAGTACTGCTAGCACTCAGCTCACAAAATGATACCCCCGCTCCCTTACAAGTATAATGTTTGCTAATGGAAATATCATGTTTGTAAAATTTGAATTTACTAGGGGGAGACAACATGAGTTATCATGTTGTAAATTTTGCATTTACCTCCCCCTAGTAAATTCAAAATTTACAACATGATAGAAAGTCCAAATATCTGTTCGATGAAGACTTTTAATAGTAGGTACACAATTGCACTATGTAATTATAACGAATCTGAGGAAGTTTCATTAGATTTTATTCAGTGATATAGGAAGAATTGCGGATAATAGATAAGTACCCTCAATACTGATAGAAGGAATGGCAGTTTCCATTTTTATTAGTCCCCTATCGGTGAAACCGGAGGGGACTACAGGTTTCCTCTGAGTCTGTCCGTCCGTCTGTCTGTCTGTCTGTCCGTCTGTCAGTCTGTCCCACTTGGTTTTCTGCACTTTTCTTCTAAACGCTTGCAGATATTGAGCTGATTTTTGGTATGTGAGTGTATCTTGATGAGTTACAGATCAAGTTTGCATTTCGTTCCGCTTCAATGATTTTTGACGGAATTACGACCTTTTCAATTTTTCAGGGTTTTCCGCAATTTTTTTCTAAACGCTTGCAGATATTGAGCTGATTTTTTTGTATGTGTCATTACCATGATGAGTTATAGATCAAGTTTGCATTTCGTTCCGCTTCATTGATTTTTGACGGAATTATGGCATTTTTAATCCTTAACGGGAACCAGATTACACTTGCCGGTAGGGGACTAGTATTGCTAATGCAATACTCTCAGAATGCTTTTTTTTTTTTTTTTTTTTTTTTTTTTTTGCCTTGAGAAACCCCAAATATCTGTCCAATCGAAAGTGTAATAGGATATGCACAATAGCGCTATGTAATAAAGATTCCTTGGAAGTCTCATCAAAATTTTATTTAGTGGTATGGGAGGAATTGCAGGTAAGAGATGGGTACCCCCTAGGGTAAGGGACGTACGAACGGACAGACATCCCCATCACTATATACACCCGCTTTTCAAGGGGATGGGAGGGGGTAAAATAAAAATGTTTTGTTTTTAACCTATGCTGGAATGCCCATGTCTCATATAAATACAATTATAAGATTTGACATTATGAAGGGATACAGCTAGAGAGACAAAGGACTGCAGAAAATGTTACAATAGAGGCCATTTATGTATGTAAATGCTTAATTAAAATTTACAATTTGTACCAGTAAACATGGCAAATGGAGACTTGTTGATGTCTGAAAAACATGGTGAGTGATTAAGTTTGTTTCTAACATTTGTACATGCTGTTGTAATCGGCATGGGGTGGTGGTTTATCATTTATTTTCAAGTAGTCATAACACTGATCTAGGAACTTGATTTTCTCAGCAGACGCTGTGCTCAACTATCCAGAAATACCAATCAGTTGGCTTATTATAGTAACAAGTTATTGGCGGTATATATTGTGCTTTTGTCCTGAAATATATCTTTTTCACGTAGTATGGACACATAACACAGATCGTATTCTTTCGATGCACATTATTTAAAAAAATGATAGAGGAGAAAAGCATACATCTTGCTTTAACTATTCTTTAGTGTGCTCACTGTCAAAAGATGGGGAATTCCAAGTTAAATAATTAGAGAAGAAAAAAGGTGGGGTTTTTTTTGGAGGTTTTTATTTATTTATTTTTTGTGTGTTTGTTTACTTATTATTATTTTTTGTTTGTTTGTTTGCTTTAATTAAGACTGAAGTTCAAAAAGAAACACAACCTTTATTTGATTAATACAGCCTGTTAATCAAACACAATGCACTTGGTAAAATTCTGCTTTATAGAATTTACTGAATAAATTTCATTACGGCATATAATGCCATTATGATTTCGCAATTTCAACAAAAGCAGTCTTTAACATCGATTCCTCGCTTTTTTCATCACACATTGCTAGTCCTTAGATCATCATACTGAATTGTAACACATTGTCGAAATGGGTGCTAGTAATTCACCAGAATTAAGTTTTATAATACAACCAGCTGCCGTCCAGAGCCATATTTATCTCATATTTCTCAATAATCTTTTGCATGATTTATTTTAACGCTTCATCTTTAGAGCATTTATTTAACTTGCTTAAATGAAAAGTATTTCCGGGCCTACATTTATTTAACTTCGTTCAGCTAGGAAGGTTTCCGGTTTATGAGATTTCTGTACTTTCTTTTCCTTCTTGACTACAGAACATTGACCGATCAAACACAAGTATCTCATCTGAATAAACTTATGAGTTGCATATTTGCAAAAAAAGTTTGTTACGCTAACTATTCGGTTGAGAATCATTTGGGGGGGGGGGGGTGTCAGTTTTTGTGACACTTGTGTGAAGGTACGCTCATTGATAAAACTCTATTAACTATCGCAGTGGGTATGGCATGGGGGGAGGGTGTGGATTGGGAGGTTTCTCAATGTATTAGGCTGATTTAAATCCCGCAAGCCTATGTCTGCCTTTATACGAAACAACATATAATTCATTGGAAACCCACGGGGAGATAGGGTGTGGTATAAGATGACTGACAGATAGAAGTGATATTACTTGATAGTTTTTGTGCCATTTAGTATCTATCATGATCATTTTGTTTCTATTTACAGGGTTTGAAAAGTGCTAATTGAGAGAAACTCATCCAGTGAAGTAACAGTTAAAGGAGAATATCTTATTGATTTATCCATATGAAATTTCACATGTTTGATCCTGTATTCAATTTCTGCTATGTCCGAACTGCCATCTTTGTTTAAGCAACAAACACCAATTTTATTCCCAACTGGGAGCCGTTTGGCATCAAAGTGCGATCACAATGTGTGTCCTCTGTGATGCGTTATGATAACTGGAGCTGAAGATGTGTCACACTTCTACGTATTACCATCAACAGTGAGGAGACAGTTTATATGACAGCTAATCATTAGTAGTCAGAGCATTAAATGGAAGGAATTCTGTACTCAGTTATTTTTTTTGTTTAAAAAGTATCGTCAATTCAAAACTACATTTACTGAGACATACAAAACAATCCCCATTCTATAGCGACAAATAACAGGTTTGACGACAGCTACTCTCGTGATTTTATTGGATAGCGACTACAAATAACAAACATACTTACGATATGCGATTGCATAATTTTGAATATAAAATCAAGTAGACACTGCGAGTTTTAAATCGTGCTGGAATGATTGAATACATAGGATTGATTTTCACACTATCGCTTTATCGTTGTCACTTGTGATGGAGAAAGAAATATAATGAACACGCTGTCATGTAGCCCCAACAAGACTGGACGAGGAAGACAATATTAACGTGCTGACGTGTTTTTAACAAACATTGGCTGCTTCCAATTTCATTCCTTGTCTGAATATTGTCTGTCTTCAAGGTCAAACAGACAACACTTTAAAAATCTAATGTTTGCTCATTATCCCGCGCTTCGCCAGTGAGTGTGTTTTGATGATAAGAAATTCATTTAAGTTGTATCAACAATTAAGTCAATCTTTGGTATTGATTCTGGAATAATTCCGATGTGAAGCTGGTCCTTTTTATGCGAACAATTAAAGGTTGACTCTCCGAGGACTGCATCAAAATCAGAGTGGATTTGAATTGGTATTCGCTGCACAGGAAGACAGTGGAAGTCCAAGCAGAACGGGCACATTACTGGTATTTGTCATAAATTAGTGGATGTTGAGTACCAGCAATCAAATTACCGCAAGATACCATGGAGTTAAAGATCTGATTCACAGATATCCAATTTCTTGTGGAGGACGTTCAAACACTCTTCAGGAAAAATATTATGAAGTATTTTTCAGTGACTAATTTTATTCAACAACACTGTATCCATGCATTCCCGTGGGAGCTACATTACGCATCATGACACCTAGACTAATGATTAATTTATGGCTGCTGTTATGGAATTTAATGATCTGCGATCGGATTTCGGAATTGTGTAACACGGAGCTTCATTGAATTCACTAGATTTTATCTTCATGTAGCAAAATTGTGTATTTGATACGACTGTCGAAAAACACAACACTAAAACCCCAATGTGTTTGGTAAGTAAAGAGTTTACATTTGTTCCGGCTTTTTAAGTTTTCAAGCATTATGGAGACGAGCGTTTCAGCAACTTTCTCAGTGTTAGAGAAGAACAATGAAACAAAGGAATCCTTCATCTATCAAGAAGAGTCTGTCACCCACTCTTCCGTGTTTGGGCCGCAAGTAAAGAGTTTGGATTTAGTTATTCCTACAACAATCTTCCTAGGGCTGATGGTTTTAGCTACAATCATAGGTAATGTGTTCGTCATAGCGGCCATTGTTTTGGAGAAAAACTTACAAAACGTAGCGAACTATTTAATATTATCCTTAGCCGTTGCAGATTTAATGGTAGCTACGTTAGTTATGCCTATAAGCATTTTAAACGAGGTCACCAAAGCCTGGTTTCTGCAGAACGAGGTTTGTGATATGTGGATTACCTTTGACATGCTGTGCTGCACGGCTTCCATTTTACATTTGGTGGCTATTTCTGTGGATCGCTACTGGGCAGTAACAAACATAGACTATGTACGCAACAGAAGTGCCAAAACGATCCTCATTATGATCGCAGTTGCGTGGTTTGTTGGACTATGTATTGCCATGCCTCGACTGTTGGGATGGCGCAATCCTGACAATGTGCCAAGTAAATCAGGCATGTGTATGATAGACCAAGACATTTTCCAAACCCTTTTCTCAACAGGAGGTGCCTTTTATGTGCCGACAATAATAATGTTGATTATATACGCTAAAATATATCAGGTGGCACGATCCCGAATTCGGAAAAAGAACTTCATTAAGAAACATAGTAAGAAACAGAAATACTTGATTTCTTCACCATCTCCAACAAATGGAGTGACGGGATTGACTCCCAACGGAATGACCGAGACTACCATTATGTTGGAGGAGGCTTCCTGTGTGAATGGAATGAACGGATGTAGTGATAAAAATGACAATTCCAAAATGACTTCAAACACTTCTGCTGAGGAGGTTAAATTGGCCTTGCTTCCTAATGCTTGTGCAAATGCAGCTAAGGCCAAAAAACAAAAAGAAAAACTTGAAATGAAAAGAGAGCGAAAGGCTGCGAGAACACTTGGTATAATTACAGGCGCTTATATAGTGTGTTGGCTTCCATTTTTTATCATTGCACTTCTGAACCCTTTCTTACAGAACATCCCAAATAGTGTCAATAGCATTGTTTTGTGGTTAGGGTACTTTAATAGTCTGCTTAATCCAATTATATACACTATTTTTAACCCAGAATTTCGTAACGCCTTCCAGAAAATTCTGTTTGGGAAATATTCAAGAAGATAAAATTAAAAACATTTTGGTAAGAATATCATACTCTTATTTTCTTAAACGTTTGACGCTGCCAGATATTTTCTTCCTTATTTTCACTTATTTTCAATTTTAATTGTGAACCTTTTGGCATTGTTGAAACACACACACACCACCCTCACACAAACACACACACATACACACACACACACACACACTATATATATGTATATGTATATATATATATATATATATATATATATATATATATATATATATATATTATATTATATTATATTATGGATGGTGGATGGCTTGCTGTGATTGGTTAACCGGTTACTCGATCGGAACGATGGTTTTCGGTTGGAATATCTGTAATTGGTTAGTCTGAAAAAATAATTCGTGTAAAGTAAAACGCAATTTGCATTTCTTAAAAATTTGGAGGTAATTAAGGCGCTCCGGATTAGATTGTGGGGGTAATTGGTCAGTTTGTGAAGCGTTAATTACTGTTTAAACCCAGTCTGCTATGTATTTCTCTAAAGATATTAATTAAATCGTCGCTGATTACCATAAACAGAGTATGTGTATCTTAACCGTCCTTTCTTTGCATTTACTTAAATCAAATCAATTATATTATTTAACAAACACTGTAAATTTAGTAATAGTTAAGACTAAGTTCTGATTTTGGTGACAATGCAGAATTAACTTGTGTCACATCTGGTCAGTGTTCTGATCAAGTATAAACAAAATGTTTTTATTTTTTCAGTCTTCTTTTGTATATGATTAGAAATTAAATTAAAAGAAAAAATTATCAAGAAAATGTGCTTTCTAATACGATTAACTGGTCGGAACGTCTTGCGCGGTAAACCGATTAGTAATACTGTATTCGATTGCCACCCCCACCCCCATATATATATATATATATATATATATATATATATATATATATATATATATATATATATATATGCAGTAAAAATCATTTCTGTGTTACACTGAGTTTGAAATTTACCTGAAGTAGTCCTTTGATATGAATATTGCACAGTACTAATATACATGTATATCCAAAAGCAGACGGCGATCACAAAAATCCTGGAGTATATTGCGAAGAAAATCATGAAATAAATTTAAAAAGCTCTTTTTACACTGTTTTGTGTTAATTAAAAAATTTTTATCAGTAACCAAATTATTCTTGTCACATGTAGATTAAATGATGCAAATTAATATCATGATTTTTCACAAAGCTTAGGATGCTAAAATCGCATTAACGTATATTTGAAGCCGATTCTAAATACTATTATTTCTAATTTGTCACAGCAATATTTTAACAAGTCAATAATTTCATGTGAAAATGTAATTGAAATGAACAAAAATCTCACATTTTAACTTCTTAACGCTTATCTGCATATAAATTGATACTCTTTGTCGGATTATCTCACATACTTTGTTTCCTGTTCGCTGTCTATTTTAATTTCATAATTGTATTTGTTGACTTTTTGAAATACTGGTGTTTTAGCGTAGACTTTGTACAGGATAATATGCTGAAGAAATTTTCCTCGCACTAGTATCTGGGAAAATATAACCCGGGCACATCTGAAGGGGGTTGGAATTATGTGGGAAGAAATTCTATGTCTCAGCAACTGTGTAACTGATTTTTAAACTAAATATATCAATTTTTATTATACTACGATTCAAATGTGTGTAGAAATTATTATTTAACTTATTTTGCTATATTTCAGAATCAGTGACCTCGATACCTTAAGTACTCTAACGGTATGTGACTCATGCCATTGTTTATGGGAAAAATCATCTCAAATATTTTTTTCACATAAAATTGTTTTTCCATAATATATATATATATATATATATATATATATATATATATATATATATATATATATATATATATATATACTGTATATATATAAATACAGACTCAGAACTATTTTTATACGAAATGAATATTATTTATAATTTACTGACCTAATACTCTTTAAGGCACACTACGAATGTTTCTTTTAACATTTAACCACAGTTACGAACATCGTTTTCATGCCGAATTTGTATCGTGTAAATGGGTCGGTAAAGGGGTAGATCAAATTTTTGTTTCAGAATACAAAGAACATAACAAAATGCGTTAAATTATATTTTTTAGGGAGTTCTTTGAATAATGTAAATGTCTGCATCTTCTTTACATGATACAGATAGATACAATAATATTGAATTCTAGGTATTGTTCTGAAGAACCCGTAGATTTTAGGATTAAACTCTAGCTGATAAAGGAGCTTTAGAATCGGGTTCTGTCTGATAAATATTTAGAATTAACCTCTGCAGGTGTCTTTCGTAATGTGTTAAGCTACAAATTAAAAACGAAAAAGTAAAATTCTTCCAAATTGTAAGTCATCATTCACACAAAGCGCTGATTATTTATCCTTTAGAGTTTACTACGTTTCCAATAAAATCAGTACAGTTAACTTGTATATTGGTCCTGTATATTAAAGGGATCACAGCTGCTATATCGCTTCACATCACGCTAATAATGAGTTCATGTCCACATTATAATAGGCGTTTGTCTTAAAAATAAAGTGGCAAATTATTTGCATAAGAATTTGGCATAATAACGAGATATCAGTAAGGGAAACATTTCTTAACAAAATTTGAATATGGCAATACATGTAAATCGTTATCCGAAATGAGGTAATTTATATTGATCACATGTACATATAAACAAGATACAGTTTTCTTTGGTCTTATTTATTTTATTTTTGAACCAGACTCGCCACATTTTGCTTAAAGATATGTCAGAGCAATTAATAAAATGAATCTTAGAACAGAAAGCATTAATTAGGCCAAACAGTATGCAAGAATAATCATGTAGTCCAGATAATGTTTTTTCCACGACTTGAACAAAGAAGGTTTCAATATTCATTTGAAAGTATCCTTTTGTAGTTTGTAATAACTATGACCAAAGTCAGGGGATGAGGAATAATCGTACTCTTCAGAATTGAATAGTAAATATATTTTTATGAAAACAAGAGGAAGATATAAAATAATATATATATATATATATATATATATATATATATATATATATATATATATATATATATATATATATATATATATATATATATATTATATGGGTGGGTGCCTTTAACTTTGGAGTTGCATAAAGGATTTGATAAATACATGAAATCATGTGTCAGTTAGGAAACTACTCCAGTAAGCATTGTGGCCCAGAGCTTGTAGAGTGTGCGATTATTTTGATCCTTTGTACTCTAATTGCAAAATTAAGAGTTTTAAATGAAATATAAATAATGTCAAAAACAGATCATTTCACCGTAAAATAAAACACGGATAAAGTATTTAGCGTTAAATACTGCTCTTTGGTTTGATTATTGTTCTTAGAGTTTGTTGTCGTATAACTTATTAGCTCTTCTGAGCCAAAGGCTCAAAGAGCTAATGCTATGACCATTTGTGCGGTGTGTGTAAACTTTTTAGAATATGGGCCATAACTCAAGAACCCCTTGTCCAATTCTTGTCAAATTTGTCAGGGTATCCTTGGCCCAAAAGCTCCCACTCATACTAAAACTAGGGTTGTGACCCTTAAACAAGGGGAGATAATTAGGAAAATAGAAACAAAAGTACTGGTTGCTAAAAAATCTTCTCAAGAACCACTGGGCAGATTATCACCAAACTTACACAAAAGGATGAGGATATGTTGTAGATTAAAATTGTTCAAGGCATCACGCAAAGGGCGTGGTCTCAAGGTCACTTCAAAGTTGACCAAAAATTACATTTTATTAAAATATTGATATTTTGCTTACTATAAGGACTAGGATCATCAAATCTTGTCAGTTGATGCATCTAAGGACCTCATATCATGTTAACTCAAAAGTAGGTCACGGTGACCTACTTTTTAAATTTTGCGGCCATTCTTTTTCAAAATGAATTAGAGGCATACTTTGAACAATTTAAGGCCTATGATCATCAAACTTTGTCAGTTGATGCATCTTGGGTCCTCGGAGTACGTCAACTAAACAGTAGGTGACATTGACCTACTTTTTGAATTTTATGGCTAATCTTTTTCAAAACAACTTAGGTCATTAATTCGAATACTGAGAGGTTTAGAATCATTAAATCTTGTAAGATGATGCATCTTTGGTCCATAAAATATATTTATTAAAAGTAGGTCACAGTGACCTACTTTTTGAACTTTTCAGGCATTCGATTTGAAAGCCTTTTAGAGGCATAATTTGAACATTTTAAGGCCTATGATTATAAAACTTTGTAAGTTGATGCATCTTGGGTCCTCGAAAAACGTCAACTGAAAAGTAGGTCACCGTGACCTACTTTTGAAATTTTATGGCTGTATTTAATATTTTCGGGTACTATTTGACTTAGAATCATCAGACTTTGTCAGTTGAAGCATCTTGGGTCCTCAGAGTACGTCTCCTGAAAAGTAGGTCACCGTGACCTACTTTTCAATTTATATGGCTATAATGAAATATTTCGGGTACTAGTTAGCTTAGAATCATCAAACTTTGTCAGTCGATGCATCTTGGGTCCTCGGAGTAAGTAATATAGGTCACTGTGACCTACTTTTGAAATTTTTTGGCTTTATTTAAATATATCAGGTACTTATTGGCTTAGAATCATCAAACTTTGTCAGTCGATGCATCTTGGGTCCTCAAAGTATGTCATCTAAAAAGTAGGTCACTGTGACCTACTTTTAAAATTTTATGGTTTTAATTTTAAAAAATATTTTAGGTATTAATTGGCTTAGAATCATCAAACTTAGTTGATGCATCTTGGGTCCTCAGAGAAGTGATAAGTAGGTCACCATGACCTACTCTCAGGTAATAATTGGCTTAGAATCATCTTGGGTTCTTAGAGTGTTTCATCTAAAATGTAGGTCATGATGACCTACCTTTGGAATTTCAAGGCTTTATCTAAATACATGTATACAGGATACTTAGAGGCTTCTAATAGAAGTGATAGTTTGTACAGTTTATCAGAAGAGCGATTCAAGACCCTTGGGCCTCTTGTTATATATCTAGACTTACTCCGCTAACAGTTCCTCGTCTTCAGAAAAAATTAATCCAAAATTCTTACAACGGTATTTAAAATTTCATAATAAGGCTATCAGCGGAATGAAAAATTTCAAGCCAAAACATAGCAAAAAGCTAAATGCCATAAAATATGAGTATAAATTGCAAAGAAAAAAGTTGTTTTACAAGAAATTATGCAAAACACTCCCCTGAGATGAGTAGGACTAGAAGGTCAAAAGTTGGTTTCAAAACATCATACATGCATGCCCTAAACGGATAACATGAATGGTATTTCACCATTGTAATTGTTTTACATTTATTTAGGGCTAAAAATTTAAAACTGGTCTTGTCAGGTGTGGAACACAGTTAAACATTTAAGTCCATGGTTCTAACATTTGAATTGCTATTTCAATTACAGTAAAAGGGTTATAACTTGACAAAATGTAATTTTATATTTGTATGAGTTTTCCCCCTTCCTTTCTAAATAAACTCTATTGCTTTTCGTGGAATTTGGAAAGTGTACAAAACAATGAATCTTTTTTTCTATATTCGTATCTGCATTTTAGAGTAAAGAAATGAAAAAGACAAACGATGAAAACCTTCTATAACTACAATCTTCCTAAAAATATGTCAAGGAATCCCAACTTCTTTCAGTAAGGTTCAATTAGAGATAGAGTATTTTACAATGATATACACTATGTACTTAAGTACATGCCATTAGTCACCATACATTTGTATTGTTTCTTTGAAGTAGACAGCCCTGCCTTATCTGTCAGACGGCTTAATTACAATGTTTCACGTTGCAAGGAATAGACTATCAAGTCTTTTTCGAATGAGTTCGTTTCACATTATATCCAACAATGTATTAAAAGTGTACAATTGTACAGTCAAAAATAACCTTATTGTCGATCTTCCTACATGTATTAAGCAGTTTTTGTGCTCCCTGATTTTCCCTGTTTTGTTATTGGGAGAAGCAAACATTTACGATACTATGTATGTATAATTAAGGTATGTTAATTCTGTTTTCTTTAAAATTTAAAACAGAAGTAGATGACTTTATTTATAAGGCATTATTCTAACCTTTGCATCATATTTCATTATTTCTATATTGATATAATCAAATTATTCATACTTATATTTTCTTTTCTTTGAGAACTTTATGGATCTATATGCATTGTTAGTCAAATTTGTTGAGAGTTGATCTCTATTAGGGATCCTGCTTTTGTTATTAAACTTCAATACGGTATTCAATCATTGTACGTTTTTATTACATAAAATTGTTTATATTAGAATTGTTTGTTATATCCATCTGCAAACGAAGTTATGGGGAGCATACATTGGAATCATCTTGTCCATTTATCTTTCTGTGTGATAGTCCGTCTGGCTGTATAATAGTCCATCTGGCTGTATGATTGTCTGTCTCTCTATCTGATAGTTCATCTGTCTGTCTGGTAGTCTGTTTGTCTGTCAAACATCAAGGTCAAGGTCAAATTGCCAAAATTAATGGTGCTCAGGGAAAGGCCTTCTCCCAAGAAATACGCAGGTGAATTATGAAAGCCGAAGCACCAATCGTTCAAAAGTTCTGACCACGGTTAAAGTTTTTCAAAAGTAGGTCAAACTCCAAGGTCAAGGTCAATGGATTACAATTGTTGGTATCCAAAGGAAGGTTATGTCACAAGAAAGAGACATGTTAAATATGAAAGCCCTAGCACCAACTGTTCAAAAATTCTGTCCAAGGTCAAAGTTTTCCAAAAGAAGGTCAAACTCCAAGGTCAAAGGGTCAAAGTTGTTAGTATCCAAAAGAAGGTTTTGTCACAAGGATTACATATGTGAAGGGATGAAAGCCCTAACACCAACAATTCAACAGTTATGCCAAGGTTAAAGTTTTCCAAAAGTAAGTGAAACTCTAAGGTCAAGGTCAAAGTTATTGATATCCAAAGTAAAGTCTTGTCACAAGGAATGCATATATGAAGTATGAAAAACCCAAGCACCAACCGTTCAATAGTTATGGCCAAGGTTTAAGTTTTTTCAAAAGAAGGTCAAACTACTAGGTCAAGGTCAAAAGGTCAAAGTTGTTTGTATCTAAAGGAAGTTCTTATCACAAGGATTATAAATGTAAAGTATGAAAGCCCTAGCACCAATTGTTCAAAGGTTATGGCGAAAGTTAAAGTTGGGTAAAATTTTGCAAAACTGGGTCAAACTCAAAGGTCAAGGTCAAATATGATGGTCCTCTCACAAGGAATACACATGTGAAATATGAAAGCCATAGCTCCAACCAATCAAAATTTATGGGCAATGTTAAAGTTTTTGCGGACAAACAGACAGACTGACAGCCGAACGGACAGGGCAAAAACTATTCCTCCGATATAAATCATAATTAAGTACTAGTATACAATTATGTCTTAATTTCGTGTTCAAATAGCGTTTCCCATATGAAAAGTACGAAGGCGGTTTAGAGGGATGTGAGCATATTCTTTTTTTTTAAATTTACTACTAGAAGTTGCTTCTCTTACATGTATCTCTCGTGTAAGGGAATTCCAGATACTAATCGTGTTGGGGACAAATGATTTTTTAAAAGTTTCAAGTCTACATTTGGGTATTGTGTAGTCTTCCGTGTTTCGTATATTATATGGTGATTCATATCCACGAGTTTTTGGAAATATTTGTTTTAGTTAATCGGGAACAGCATTGTTGTGTACTTTGTACATAGTAGTTAACGTAACTGCTCTCCTTCTTGTTACAAGGGGTTCCAATCCTGAATAGAGAATGTCTCTAGAAACAAAAATTGGACGACCAGTGATAGTTTTGGCAGCAGCTAGCTAATTTTTCTATATCATAAAGTAAACAACTGTCCAAGACAACTGAAGCATATTCGAGATGGCCGGGGCCTGACAAAAGTTGTGTACATTTTAAAAAGAATGTTTCGTCCAAGAGTGAATTTAAGCTTCTTCAAAAGGCCAAGCGTTTTGTAGGCAGTATTTACAATACTATCTATGTACTCAGACCAGCTTAAATCTTGTGAAAAAAAATAATCCAAGATGCTTATGTGAAGATTCAAATTCTAGCTGACATTGTTGAAAGTATAAATCAGGAAATTCAAAATCTTTTTAAGTGTAAAGAATACAGCTTTAGTTTTTAAAGGATTGAATTTGAGTAACCATTATTTAGACCATTCGTCTAAAACTTTAGATCATGGTTAATGTTATATTCTATACTGACAACATTTGACGAAGAATTCTGAATAAAATTGTCAGCGGAATATAACCCACATAATGACAACATATTTTCTGAATCATTTACATAGATTATAAAAAGTAGGGGACCAAGGACATTAATAGTCATGCTAGAAGATAGAATATCTTTATACAAAACATTCTGACTTCGATTATTTAAATAACAGTTAAACCATTCAAAAAGATTATCAGATATTCCGTAAGTCTGCAGTTTAAAAGGAAGGCCCTTATGCCAAACTCTGTCGAAAGCCTTCGATGGGTCGCAAAAAACCATACAAGATTTTCCTTCATCAATACTTTTAACTATACTATGGTATGCTTCCAGTAGTTGATAAACAGTTGAGTGGCAAGGTAAAAAACCTGCCTGATACTTGTAGAACAAATCATTTGCATGGAAATCATTGCACACATGTTTTTTGAAAATTATTCTTTCCATTATTTTACTAACGCAGCTCAACAGAGAAACTGGGCCCCGTTTTACAAGAGAACGTACGACTAAGATAAAAAAAACTTAAGATGATTGTAAAATCTTGCACAATTAATGCTTTTATTTCAAATTGCCTGCATCTTTCTAAATTCTTTTTAAAAAGACTCAAACCATTTTCTCATTTATGTAAAAAAGAAAGTTATATGCAAAAATACATTTTGGTACTAGTCATAACTTCTTTTGTAAAATGGGCCCCTAATCTGTAATTTGATGTTACAGATGGGTCATCTTTTTTAAATAGAGGCATGTCGAGCTAATTTCCAAGAAGTGGGGAAGACGTTTTCCTTCAAAGATCTGTTAAATAACATGCAAAGCGGTACTGAAATAGTCAGAATTGTTGATTTCAACATCTTGAGACTAACGCAATCTGGTCCAATAGCTCTATTTACTGAAAGCATGGATATTACATCAATTATTTTCTGCTTTTGAATGACACTTAACATTTCGTTGCAGTAAGTATTTGTTGGGTAGGTTGTTTCCAAAGTCTTCTATATTTGATATAGAGAAGTTTATATTTAGTGCCTCCACCTTTTCAAGATCGGTAAATGCAGTTGCATTATTTCCACTATCAGAAATATAGTGAATGGGGGGTATGTCTGATGAAAGTTTAAGGATAAATAACACAAACTTTTTTCACAAATAAGCAATATTTCTCATAAATTTATATTCAAATAGGTAACCTGTAAAATATTTGTCATGTAAAGTGGGAGAATTCTGTACGATTTTGTCACAATGTTAAAATTATGTGCAAAATGTTGTATAGAATTACATAGAAAACGATACAAAGTCGCATATCTAAGTACCAAAGAAGACTTACGATTTCTTTATATTTTAGGGATTTATTATTTACATCATCCCTAATCAAATTCAGTCAAAATATATATATCCGTCCATGCATCAAATTTTTGTTGGTTTTATGTATCCTTAACACGTGCATTGTCTTTCATTAGTTTCTAGTACAATTTATTGTTATTCATATTCTCATCATTAATTTGTAAATCAATATTATCATAGTAACTCGACATGGCATATTTTTTCATATTATTCACTTTGTTTCTTATTTTTCGAAAGTTAGCCCAATCTAAATCTTTATCAGTTTTTAACGCCTTATTTCGTAGTATATTACGTATTCTAATAAATTTCCTTTACAGTGAATCAATCCACGATTTATCTTTGGGTCTAACAGTTATAGTTTTTTTTTCAGGTATGCATTCTCGAACATATGGCAGATATTGTGAGGTAAAAAGCTCAGTGGCTGTGTCTCTGTTTTCTGCTTTACAAATTAGCTCGTCCTATTGACATGATTCAATTAAATTGTTTAATTTTTCAATGTCAGCATTTTTATACTGCCAAATTTTACGTTTATATGTGCGATTGAGATTATAGTGTTGAGAAATTGATAAATAGGTCGCTTTGTGATCACTTACAAAAGGGTCTATATTTAGAACACCTGACTCATTTGCGTCAACGTCGTGAGTTGTTAGAATCGGGTCAATAAGTGTTCGCGTGGTATTCCTGACTCTCGTTGGTTCATGGATTCTATTTGTGAGATTATTGTTGCTGATAATATCGTGTATTTCATGTGAAGGAGGAATGTTTAAAAAATCTATGTTGATATCACCAACAATTATTAACCTACTGATAAATCCAAAGGCATTATCTAAGGACCAAAAAAATTCTCCAGAAAACATTACCAGTCTGAGGCGGGCGGTATACACAGCATAATAAATAATCACAGGTAGGATTTTCTATTTCAATCCATATACATTCAATATTTGCAGGTCCTAGATCAACCCGACGACATGCAGAAATTGAGTTTGACAAATATATCATTACCCCGCCCCCAAAAGTTTCTATCTTTATGAACAATGTTGTTAAACCCATTAATATGTAGATCATCATTCAATACACTGTTATCTAAATGAGTTTCAGTAAAACACAGAATGTCAAAATCGTGAATCAATGCATTTATTAATTTTTATTTTGGCTATAAATATCATAAATCCGCATAAAACTACTTTAAGAGGAATAACTTTTGGAAAGCAAGTTTTTCTGCAACCCTACAGTTTGTTAGATTGATCCCAAAGAAGTTTAGGAATTTCCGAGGGAACAATCTCCTAAACAGTGGGCATACAGAAAAACTTGTTAACCAAAAGTTATTCCTTTATAAGTAGTTTGATGCGGATTTATGATATTTATAGCCAAAATAAAAACAAGATGTGTTTGTGAAGCACTGATGCCCCCGTATGGCAGCTTATGGCGAAGGTTAAAGTATCTCAAATGCAAGTCAAACTCAAGGTCAAGAAATCAAATATGTTGGTACCCAAAGAAAGGTCTTGTCTCGAGGAATATACCAGTGAAATATGAAAGCCCTAGTACAAACCGTTGAAAAGTTATGGCAAAGGTTAAAGTTTTTTCAAAGTAAGTAAAACGTCAAGGTCAAATGGTGCCCAAGAAAAGGTCTTCTCACAAGTGATACATATGATCGTGAAATGTGAAAGCCCTAGATCCAAACGTTCAAATGTTATGGCCAAGGTTTAAATTTTTAAAAGTAGGTCAAACTCCAAGGTCAATGCCGAAAGTGTTGGTATCCAAAGAGGATCTTGTCACAAGGAATAAACAGTGTACATGTGAAGTATGAAAGCCCTAACACCAACTGTTCAAAAGTTATGGCCAAGGTTAAAGTTTTTCAAAAGTAGGTCAAACTCCGAAGTCAAGGTCAAAGGGTCAAAAATGTTGGTATCCAAAGGAAGGTTTTTACATACGTAAAACACATGTTAAGTTTGAAAGCCCAAAACTCCAACTGTTCAAAAGTTATGACCAAGGTTAAAGTCTCATAAGTTATTGGTATCTAAAGGAAGGCCTTCTCACAAAAAATGCATATGTGAAGCATAAAAGCTCTAACACCAACTGTTCAAAAGTTAAGGTCAAGGTTAAAATTTTTCAAAAAATAGGGTGGGGTCATTAAAAAATCTTCTTCTCAAGAACCACTGTGGAAAAATCTTTACAAATCTTCTTCTCAAGAACCACTGGGCCAGAAAAGCTGAAACTTATATGGAAGCATCCTGGGGTAGTGTAGATTCTAAATTGTTCAAATCATGACCCCCTGGGGTAGGGCGGGGCCATAATAGGGAATCCAAGTTTTACATTGAAATATAAAAATCTTTAAAAATCGTCTTTTCAAGAACCACTGGACCAATAAAGCTGAATCTTATTTGGAAGCATCCTGAGGTAGTGTAGATTCTAAATAGTTCAAAACATGACCCCCGGGGGTAGGGCGGGGCCACAATAGGTATATTAAAAGGGGGGAAATCTGGTAACGAACAGCATGGCCAAAGTTACTCAGGTGAGCGATGTGGCCCATGGGCCTCTTGTTATGATTGGACGCCGTTCCATTGGGATGACCGATGTCACTTTTTTGTCAATTGTAGAAACATATTTATACCCGCACTTTCTAAAGAAAGTTCGGGTATATTGTTGCTACTCATGTCCGTCCGTCCGTCTGTCACACTTTCTTCTTAAGGTATGTCACTCGTGAAATTAGTTATTATACCCGCACTTTCTAAAGAAAGTTCGGGTATATTGTTGTTACTCATGTCTGTCCGTCCGTCCGTCCGTCCGTCTGTCACACTCTTCTTTCTCAAACTCCTCTTACATTTTACACAGTTGCCTAATCATCTTTTGGGAGATGTTTGGTGGTGCCATGTAGATGTGCAGTAAAGTTTCAGAATTTTCATTTTCACCCTGGGGGTCAAATGGGGGTCGAAAAATGATGTTTTTTATGCAAAAAGCCCCTGGTTCCCTGAACTCCTCTTACATTTTACACAGGAGCCTAATCATCTTTTGGGAGATGGTTGGTGGTGTCATGTAGATGTGCAGTAAGGTTTCAGAATTTTCATTTTCACCCTGGGGGTCAAATGGGGGTCGAAAAATGACGTTTTTTATGCAAAAAGCCCCTGGTTCCCTGAACTCCTCTTACATTTTACACAGTAGCCTAATCATCTTTTGGGAGATGGTTAGTGGTGTTCTGCAGATGTGCAGTAAGGTTTCGGAATTTTCATTTTCACCCTAGGGGTCAAATGGGGGTCGAAAAATGATGTTTTTTATGCAAAAAGCCCCTGGTTCCCAGAACTCCTCTTACATTTTACACAGTAGCCTAATCATCTTTTGGGAGATGGTTGGTGGTGTCATGTAGATGTGCAGTACGGTTTCGGAATTTTCATTTTCACCCTGGGGGTCAAATGGGGGTTGAAAAATGACGTTTTTTTTTAATGCAAAAAGCCCCTGGTTCCCAGAACTCCTCTTACATTTTACACAGTAGCCTAATCATCTTTTGGGAGATGGTTTGTGGTATACTTTACATATCCTTTACATGTGCAGTAAGGTTTCGGAATTTTCATTTTCACCCTGGGGGTCAAATAGGGGTCGAAAAATGACGTTTTTTATGCAAAAAGCCCCTGGTTCCCAGAACTCCTCTTACATTTTACACAGTAGCCTAATCATCTATTGGGAGATGGTTTGTGGTATCCTGTAGATGTGCAGTAAAGTTTCGGAATTTTCATTTTCACCCTGGGGGTCAAATGGGGGTCGAAAAATGACGTTTTTTATGCAAAAAGCCCCTGGTTCCCTGAACTCCTCTTACATTTTACACAGTAGCCTAATCATCTTTTGGGAGATGGTTTGTGGTATCCTGTAGATGTGCAGTAAGGTTTCGGAATTTTCATTTTCACCCTGGGGGTCAAATGGGGGTCAAAAAATGACGTTTTTTTATGAAAAATGCCCCTGGTTCCCTGAACTCCTCTTACATTTTACACAGTAGCCTAATCGTCTTTTGGGAGATGGTTGGTGGTGTCCTATAGATGTGCAGTAAGGTTTCGGAATTCTTATTTTCCCCATGGGGGTCAAATTTTTTTAAAAAAATATTTAACATGTTTAAACATCCTGGTTCCCAGAACTTCCCTTATATTTTATGCACTAGCCTTAAATCATGATCATTTGGAAGATGATTGATTTTGTCCTGTGGATGTGTAAAATGGTTTTAAAATTTGCATTTCCATGTGGATAGCAAATAGGGGCAGGAAAAAAATGGCCCCTCCCTAACCCATGGGGTCATGATTTGTACAAACTTGAATCTACACTTCTTGGGAATGTTTCCATATTAATCATGCTTTTGTTGTTCTTAAAAAGAAGAATTTTGAAGATTTTTTTCCCTTTTATTCCTCTATAAAACTTTGATCCCTTATTGTGGCCTGACCCTATACTCGGAGGTCATGATTTGAAAACTAGAAATATGTCCATAGGACATAAATGCCTCACCGAATGTATATTATTAGCGCAACATGAAAATTTGTATGAGTGTATGAAGTTTGATGAGAATATCTTGAACAGTTTCTTTAAAATTGAAACTAAAATCGAAAAAAAATGGATATAGATGATAAATTCTCACAAAATTATGTATAAGTGCTTGCTTACATAAATATATCTTAGATTGTTTTTTAAAACTAAGCAAAAAACAAATTAAAGAGAAGGGAGGTCAAGGTCACAGGAAAGTGCAAGGTGAAAAGTTTTTGATGCTCTCACTAATACATATCAGCATATTAGGTTTGATAAAAATATCTTGAATGATTTATTTAAAACTGAGCTTAACACTTATTTGAGAAAAGAGAGGTCAAGGTCAAAGGAAAGGTTGAGGTCAACATGCTGATGCAGTTGAAAAGCTTATATCAGTATGTATTTACTTTTAGCATAAGAAGTTTGGTAAAAATATCATAAATGGTTTATTTAAAATGTAGATAAACACTAATCTAAAAAAGTGAGGTCAAGGTCAAAGGAAAAGTCAAGGTCAAAAAAGTTGATGCAATTGATAGCTCTCAGCAGTATATATCAGCATATGAAGTTTGATAAATATATCTTGAATTGTTTATTCAAAACTGATCTAGACACTAATTTAAGAAAAGTAAGGTCAAGGTCAAAGGAAAAGTCAAGGTCAAAAAGGTTGATGCAGTTGAAAAGCTTACATCAGTATGTATCAGCATATGATGTTTTATTGAAGTCGGACATGACAAACACTATATGCCTCGGCCATATTCATGGCAGGGCATAAAAAACTTGAATCTACACTGTATGAGGATGTTTCCATATCAAAATGACTAACAAGCAAATTCAAAGAATTGTGGTCCCCTGCTTTCCGTGTCCTAGTGGATGGGATGCCATTATTTATGACATATTGTTTCAAATATGCACGCCCTATCATATGTCATTCAAAAGTAATCACCAAAGTTAAAATTTTTAAAAGTTAGGTAAAACATCAAGGTCAAGGGGTAAAAAAATCATAGCATGCTTGGAAACATCTTGTTACAGGTAATGTACATGTCAAATATAAAAGTACTATCTCTTCTCAATCAAAAGTTAAAAGAAAATATAACATTTTTGAAAAGTAGGTTAAACTTCAAGGTCAAAGTCACAGAGTCAAAAGTCATGATACATTTAGAAAGGTCTTGTCACAGGTAATATACATGTATAATATGAATTCAAAGCCCTATCTTTTCTCTTTCAAAATGATCAATTTAAAATAATGTTAAATATTTTGAAAAGTAGGTCAAACTTCAAGGTCAAGGTCATAGGTTCAAAAATCATGGTATGTTTAGAAAGTTCTTGTAGGTAATGTACATGTGAAATATGAAAGCCATATCTCTTATTATTCAGAAGTTATGACCAAGGTTAAATTTATTGTGACAGACGGACAGACTGACAAACGGACAGACTGACAGACAAATGAGATTTAATGTCCCCTATGTCCCTTTTGTGAAAACGGATGGCAATAATGCCCTTGCTGTTCATGAGAAGAAGATTTATGATGGAAAAAATCCCCTGCATTTTTCTATGTAAATCATTGGATCCCCATATGTAGCCCCATCCTACCCCAGTGGGTCATAATTTGAACAAATTTGAAGCTACACTAAGTCTATGTAAAGAAAGTTTCAACTTTTTGGGCCCAGTCAGTGGTTCTTGATAAGACTTTTTTAAAATGATACCACCAAATTTTCACTAATTCTTGATTATCCCCCCTTGAAAGAGGGTGTGACCCTTCACTTGAACATGAATCCCCTTTATCCGAAGATGCTTTGTGGCAGGGTTGGTTGAAATTGGCCCAGCGGTTCTAGTGAAGAAGACAAAAATGTGAAAAGTTTACAGGCGGAGAGATGGATGACAAACAAAATGTGATCAGAAAACCAGAAAAACTCAAGTGAGCTAAAAACTGATGATCACAAGTACTTCGAAAGAGTTACAGTATTTGAAAAGCAGTTTTTTTCATGCATTGTTTTCAGAAGCTGAAAAGGTATGACTTGTATCCATGTTGAAAAAACTTCACATTTCAGAAAACAGTATGATTAAAAATAGTTAATCAAGGTGCTTTGAGTAGCAAAATAAGCTAAACTGATATAGCTAATTCAACCACAGAGCATAGTCAATTTTAAAATGCACAACCTTAATTTTCAACTCTTAATCATTCTTAAAATATTTATATCATCATTTCTGTTTCAAGGGAGAACTAGAGATATGATCAGAAGTATATCCGTTGACTAATAAACATGTTCATGTATATTGTGTTTTTTAAGTCATTAATGTTTGTTTGTTGTTAAATGTCCCTCTTGGGAATTTTTCACTCATACGGAGACAACACCACTTAAAAATAATGAAGACGTACAAGTCGGATTTGAGGTTAACATTCATTTTAGGAGTTTTCAACAATTAAGACGTAAAGAGATAACTCCTTCCCCTCGCCCCTTCCCCTTCCCAGACCCCTATTTGTTCATGTATGCAAACTAGTCTAATACTTTGGTTTGACATAAAAAAAATGTGAATATATACAAATAGTTTAATGGTTCATCTCTTTGAATGATTTTCATTCCTAATTCTAGGAGGGTACATGGGTTGACCCAAATTCATGAATGAAATGTCAAGTAATCTTATCATTGATGCACTTTTATTTAATTTGATGTAGCCATATTATGAACATTTCCAGTTCATTAAGAGAGTGGGGATGACCTCCAGGGGTTCATAACCTTAAACCATTAAATGTACATAACATAATAAAACAAAAAACAAAATTATGTATAGTCAAATGGAAAAGTTTTCTACTATTTAGGAGTCACATGATCATTTGTCATTTCAGGGACAGGGAGTGGCTAGGGAGATTGGAACCCCCCCCCTTGGAATTTGCAGAGTTATTTAAATAGGACTATATACTGATTTACAGAAGCAAATGAAAAATGACAGATGCCCTCCCCCTTTATAAACATGGACCCCACCATCATTGTTTTTATTTTGTTTGTTTGTTTGTTTGTTTTTCTTTTTTTGCTCCTCAGGAAATTCTAGGCTGGAATTTTTTTTAATGAGGTGTGGACCCCCCTCCCCCCCCCCCCCGGAAAAAAATTCCTGGATCTGTGCCTGTAACTGAATGTAATGTCGACAACGGGAGATAACTCTTCAGAATGTGAAATTCGTCTATTGTGGCATTCGATGATCCACTCTCTACCATCGGCTCATACATTCAGTGTCTGAGAGAGAAACGAACGACAACTCTGCATAGGAGATTGCCGATGATCTTTAATCCTTTTTAAACTTTAATCTAACCATTTGCATTTCGGTTTATTTTACCCCAATCTATACTTAAACTTGTACTTACCGACTGTCATAGGTCCTGTCAACTTCATGAAATAAAATCCAATTAAAACACAAAATGAATTAATTTCCACTGATATACATGTAACAATGCACCATGTGCAATCTAAATATGATAATGGTAAAACTAGTACTAGTACTGGTAGGGTGACGCAAGCCCAATGTGATGTAGAAATTTTCAAAAAGGTGTTCACATACAGGTACAGTACAAGAACAAATTTTAAATTATCATAAAAAACGATGTTTCAACATAACTTTGCCATCTAGGCCTATTTCCAAAAACAGGCAAATTGTATGTGTGTGTTGGGGGGTGGGGGGGGTGTGTGACAAAATTGATTGGGTATGGCTTTTCAAGGAGGTTTTTGCCTAATCAAATACTAAAAAAAGTTTGCACATTTTGATAAATTCATCAAAAACGCTTTGTACTTAAATAATATTATTTGTTGTTGAGAAATTAAATTTAAAAAGTTCCACTATGGGCCAAAAATTTATATCCCCCCCCTTTTATCAAAACCTAATTTACATCATTAATTAAATTCTGTTATTTCAGACTGGTAATGAATTTAAAAGTATATGAAATGCGTATAAGAGGTTCATGGGTCACATGGTTACCTGAGCATTTTATGCTCGATTTGACGAATACATGTACTGTGTAAATTATAGAATTATTTGGACTTTTTCCTTGGTAAGCACAATATGAAGGAGTGTGCATTTAGAGGCAAACACCTTAGTGCGGGTATTACTGTCTCATGACAGCATCTAGTATCAAGGTTTTTTGAGAAGTATATTTTAGATAAGTACTCATATAGCATGACTCAAAATCGCAAAGATAATGGGGGGTCAGTGAGCTACGGTACAATTAAGTTGACCTTTTTGCACTTAAATTGTAACTCTGGTTAATCACTTTAATCTTGATCGTATTTATCAGATGTAATTATGGCAATAAATATAATCATATTTTACGTAAAATAGTTTGAATAATATTTATCATTGAACAAATCATGCAAATTAATGCGCATAAATTATTGTGTATAAAAAGTATCACATTTGGGGTATAAAAAATCTGAATAGGAAATTAAATATTTTCTTGTATCAAACTTTTTATGACTTAAGTGCGGATCTGTTGGAAGCATCGTGTTGTTTAAATAATGAAAGAAAAAGTTGGGGTCAGTGTGGTAAATTTTAAGATATTGGTCAAAATGTGCGATTTTCAGGCAAAAAAAAGGTGTAAATTTTATCTTGACTTCCTTAATATATCTTCATTTCTTGGAAAAGTCTGTTGAGTGAATGTGCAAAATTTGAGACCTTTATTAAATATTCCTAGCATATCATAACGGAAAATATTCTATGAATAAAAATATGTGGGGCTAAAGTACCAAGATATTGAATTTAACAAATGTGTAGATTTAAAGAATGTTCTTCTGAATATCCTTCCACCACAAGAAATAGTCCCGCATAAATCTTGCTTCTTTATGAATTCGTGAGCAGTTTTTTAATTGAATGTTAAATAATATGCATTGTTTATTTTAAATATGTTATAATAATTGAATTGTAATAAATAGTATTGAAGTTAAAGGTTCTGACTGAACTTTTCTAAAAGGCTGAGGAGTGACATACCTTAATCTAATTACTCCTACATTTTAAGCAGAATTCAATTAATCTTTTGGAATATGATAGGTGGTGTTCTATAGATGTGAAATAAGGTTTTGGAATTTTCAATTTAACCCTGGGGGCAAAAACGGGGGACAAAAAATGACGTTTTTTCTACAAAAGCCTGGTTCCCAGAACTCCTCCTACATTTTACGCAGTAGCCTAATCATCTTTTGAAAGATGATTGGTGGTGTCCTGTAGATGTGCAATAAGGTTTCGGAATTTCCATTTTCACCCTGAGGGTCAAATGGGGGTCGAAAATGATGTTTTTCTACCAAACCCTGGTTCCCAGAACTCCTCTTACATTTGATTCAGTAACCTAATCATCTTTTGGAAGATGATTGGTAGTGTCCTGTAGATGTGCAATAAGGTTTCGGAATTTTCATTTTCACCCTGGAGGTCAAATGGGGGTCGAAAAATGACGTTTTTATACAAAAAGACCCTGGTTCCCAAAACTCCTGTTACATTTTATGCAGTAGCCTTATCATCTTTCGGAAGATGATTGGTGGTGTCCTGTAGATGTGCAATAAGGTTTCGGAATTTTCATTTTCACCCTATGGGTCATATGGGGGTCGAAAAATGACGTTTTTATACAAAAAGACCCTGGTTCCCAGAACTCCTCTTACAGTTTATGCAGTGGCCTAATCATCTTTTGAAAGATGATTTATAGTGTCCTTTAGATGTGCAATAAGGTTTCGAAATTTTCATTTTCACCCTGGGGGTCAAATGGGGATCGAAAATGAAGTTTTTGGGGTTTTTTTTTTTATACAAAAAGACCCTGGTTCCCAGAAATCCTCCTACATTTTACACAGTAGTCTAATCATCTCTTGAAAGATGATTGGTGGTGTCCTTTAGATTTGCAATTAGGTTTCGGAATTTTCATTTTCACCCTGGGGTCAAATGGGGGTCGAAAAATGACGTTTTTTTTATACAAAAAGCCCTCCTCTTACATTTTTGCAGTGGCCTGATCATCTTTTGAAAGATGATTGATGGTGTCAAGAAGATTTCGGAATTTTCATTTTCACCCTCTGGGTCAAAGGGGGGGGGGGGGGGGGGTAAACAATGACATTTTAAGTCTTAATGTCAAAGATTTCATGAGTTATGGTCTGGTTGTCTTTTTTCTTAATTTGACCTTGAATGAAGAAAGGGTCAAGGTAAAAAAAATTGATGCAGCAAATCTTGTGTCAATGTCTTCTCTCCAAGTTCTAAATTTGAATTCATAACGTCAAAGGCTTCTCAGATTATGCCCTGAATTTTATTTTCATGTAAAAGATTGACCTTGACTTTATAAATGGGTCAAGGTAAAAAAAATTCTTGGCATGGACCCTTTCTCCATACCACCTCTCCATGTTTCAAGATTGAAGTTTTAATGTCAAAAGGTTCTTAAGTTAAGGTTTGGTGGTGTTTTTCTCAATTTGACCTTGAATGACGAAAGGAGTCAGGGTAAAAATTTTGATGCAGTGCATCTTGTGTAAATGTCTTCTTTCTATGTTACAAGTTTGAAATCCTAATGTCAAAGGGTTCTCAGGTTATAGCCTGGACTATATTTTGATGTAAAGATTGACCTTGACCTTATCAAAAGGTCAAGGTCAATAAAGTTTGGTGGTCTCAACCCCACTTCCATACCACCTCTACATGTTCTCAGCTTGAAGTCTTAATGTCAAAGGGTTGTCAAGTTACGGCTCGGACAAAATTTGATTGAGGAAGAAAACGGACAAAAACAGTATGTAGACTAGTAAAGTCTACTTGTTGCATAAAAACTGTAGGAGGAGTAGAATTTTAAAAGAACAAATTTGTTGCTACATTATGTAATGAAACTTTCACTTAAGATTCAACTTTTCTTGCCCAGTGGTTCTTGAGAAGATTTTTTTCTTATACAGTAAAGCATGCTTATAGCGAAACACGCTTAATATTATGAATTGACGCTTACAGCAAAGCGATTTCCAAATATATTGTAAACTTATTGGATATAAGCAATTACATTTATAACAAAGCAAAATTGTCCATACCAGGTACTTAGCTATAAGTGTGTTTTACTGTACATTCCCATGTTTACAAAACTTTGATTCCCTATTGTGGCCCCACCCTACCCCTGAAGGTCATGATTTGGACAAAGTTGAATCTACACTAACTAATGAAGTTTCACATAATTTTAAACTTTTCTGGCCCAGATTTTTCAAATTTTCACTCATTCTTATCTCTCCTTAAAAGAAGGTTTAACCCTTCATTTGGATAATTGTTTTACACAAGAAAGAATATTTTACATGAGAAATAAAACTCTTTGTGTTTCTAAATATTTCATCACACCTCTTGTGTGTTTCTTCTTATTTTAACTAAGATAATGATGATGATTTAATCATGACTGTTCAATTTTGTACAGGCCTTTGTATAATAATTATACCCTGAAGGGTATGTTTACCTGTCTTCAACAAGTCAGGTTCACAGTGAGTACTTTTCAATCATAATCGATCGAGTTCATTTCTACTGATCTTGAGCAAATTTATAGGAGTTCCATGTGAAATTTGTAACAAACCACGATAAAAGACTTCTGAGTGTGTCCTTTTGTAATTATAGATATAGATCAAAGACAAGATAGTGAGTAAAGTATTTTTTTTAACATTTCTGGGAGAGATATCATTCTTGCTGCAGTATGAATTAGTGTAAAATCCTAAAAAGTCCTCATTTAAAAAAAAGTCTTATGATTCCATTTTATTTTTTAACTCAAGTAGATGTTAGAGAGAGAGAGATTACCCCAGGTATATAGCCCCATGCAAAACTTTAAATATTTGTGATAGCAAATTCTCAGGAGACAATATTTGAAAAGCAGTTTTCTTTCATGCATTGTTTTCAGAAAACTCAAAGCTGAAAATTTATATCCATGTCAACATAGCCTGTACGAAATGTTCCGCCCGGAATATAGGGGGAATAGAGGCGTACTTTGAGAAGGATTCCGGGCATCAGTTTGTCTCAATACATAAATGGTGATTCACAGGTTCCGGGCGTAACCCAAGAGGAAACCAAGCGGAATTGAGCAGGAATTTGAGGCGAAAAATGTTGAGTTACGCCCGGAAAAATAAATGACGCCTGGAAACTAAAATGACGCCTGAAGCAGAATTACGCCTGGAAAGTCCTTATTATTATATAATACTATGTGACCTAAAAACCCAAAAAGCCAAGAAAAGCAAAATTATGATTTACAATGTTAAAGTTGAAAAATTAGCTTTTTGAACTTTAAGAAAACATAATGACAAGTCATTAACATCTAAAATAGTATAAAACAAGATGTGTTTGTGAAACACTGATGCCCCCGTATGGCAGCTTATGGCGAAGGTTAAAGTTTCTTCAAATGCAAGTCAAAATCCAGGCCAAAAGATAAAAAATGTTGATACCCAAAGAAAGTTCTTGTCTCGAGGAATACACCTAGGTCAAGGTCAAAAGGTCAAAGTGGTGGTTGGTATCCAAAGGAAGGTCTTGTCGCAAGGATTACATATGTGAAGTATGAAAGCCGTAGCTCCAACCATTCAAAAGTTATGGCCAAGGTTAAAGTTTTTCAAAAGTAGGTCAAACTCCTAGGTCAAGGTCAAAGGGTCAAAGTGGTTGATATCCAGAGGAAGGCCTTGTCACAAGGAATACACATGTGAAGTTTGAAACCCTAAGCACCAACTGTTCAAAAGTTATGGCCAAGGTTAAAGTTTTTCAAAAGTAGGTCAAACTCCAAGGTCAAGGTCAAAAGGTTAAACTTGTTGGTATCCAAAGGAAGGCCTTGTCACAAAGAATACACATGTGAAGTTTGAAACCCCAAGCACCAACTGTTCAGAAGTTATGGCCAAGGTTAAAGTCTCATAAAATTTTGCAAAAGTGGGTCAAACTCCAAGGTCAAGGTCAAAAGGTCAAATATGATGATACCCAAAGAAAGGTCTTGTCACAAGGAATACACATGTGAAATATGAAAGTCATAGCTCCAACCAATCAAAAGATATGGGCAAGGTTAAAGTTGACAACAGACAGACAGACAAACAGATAAACAGAAAAACAGGACAAAAACAATATACCCCCGGGATCTTTCGATCCGGGGGCATAAATATAATATATGAAAGCTCTTTTATTTGTTTGCGTAAGGGACATGAGACATCATCAGGAGTATAAAATAATGTCTATAAGAATTTGATAAACTTTCTTGAAATTCTTGTATCACTGCAGGCATGACAATGAATCAAACAAATTACTTATCATCAGTTCATTTACTCAGTACTTTACAGTTTGAGTGCCTCTATGTCATCTCAAAATGTGTTCAAGGAAACTCGAATAATCTAAAGAGTCAATAACAATCATTGTACATTCAAATTTACCTAAATACAGTTGTAGGTACCAGATATTAATTATCACACCTACCAGCAGATACTGTGTCATCCAGAACAAGTGTAAAAGCCTTAACATTGATATATCTGTATTTCCTATTTCACATACACTAAACTCCCTCCTTCCTGATGAAATTTAACCTCCTATCTGAAATGACTCTTAATTGATAATTAAATTGACCAATCAGAAGCTTTTACTTCTCCTGAAAGTTCCAGGCGTAATTTTTATGCCCCCGGATCGAAAGATCCCGGGGGTATATTGTTTTTGTCCTGTCTGTCTGTTTGTCTCTCTGTTTGTTGTCAACTTTAACCTTGCCCATAACTTTTGATTAGTTGGAGCTATGACTTTCGTATTTCACATGAGTATTCCTTGTGACAAGACCTTTCTTTGGGTACCATCATATTTGACCTTGACCTTGGAGTTTGACCCAGTTTTGCAAAATTTTATGAGACTTTAACCTTGATCATAACTTCTGAATAGTTGGTGCTTGGGGTTTCAATCTTCACATGTGTATTCTTTGTGACAAGGCCTTCCTTTGGATACCAACATCTTTGACCTTTTGACCTTGACCTTGGAGTTTGACCTACTTTGAAAAACTTTAACCTTGGCCATAACTTTTGAATGGTTGGAGCTAGTAGTTCCATACTTCACATATGTAATCCTTGTGACAAGACCTTTTTTGGATACCAACCACTTTGACCCTTTGACCTTGACCTAGGAGTTTGACCTACTTTTGAAAAACTTTAACCTTGGCCATAACTTTTGAATGGTTGATGCTAGGTCTTTCATACTTCACATATGTAATCCTTGTGACAAGGCCTTCCTTTGGATACCAACCACCACTTTTGACCTTGATGTTTTACTTCCTTTTAAAAAACTTTAACCTTCGCCATAACTTTTGAATAGTTGCAGCTAGGTCTTTCAAATTTCACAGGTATATTCCTCGAGACAAGACCTTTCTTTTGGTACCAACATTTATTATCTTTTCGCCTGGATTTTGACTTGCATTTGAGAAACTTTAACCTTCGACATAAGCTGCCATACGGGGGCATCAGTGTTTCACAAACACATCTTGTTGTTTCAATTTTCCTGCTATTTTATGCCAGGGAAAATCTGAACTTGCAAATTGACGCCCAGAAAGTAGAAATGACGCCTTGAAGATGCCTCTTCTACTCAGGCGCAACTTTTCAAAAGTCCCATCTCCGTCTCAAGTACGCCCGGAATTAGCCAATTCCTGCTATATTCCACCCATACAGGCGTGCGCACCTAGTCCTTTTATCTGTATTGATAAAAATGTACATTTAAAAAAAAGGTATGATCAAATAGCTAAATCGAGGTGTTTTTTTAAAATTCTCGAGAGGGACGTTAATTAAATAACAAACAAACCCCTTTCCATACAAAACTTTAAAATAATATATTCATAATGTACTTACCGCCTATTATAGGTACTGTTAACTTCATACAATAATAAATCCATTTAAAACACTCACTAAATATTAATATTCCCATTGATAATAATGATGTACATACGCCCATCCAATAATGGTAAAAGTAGTGCTCGCAGTGTGACGTAATTCCATGCATGGGTCTAGAAATTTTGCAAACAGGTGTACATTTGTAAAATTTATATTATTTTTGTCTATTTTTACATTATTGTTTTATTTTTACATAGGTTTGTAGAATCTATTCCAAGTATGACAGGAAAACAGATAAATCGTGGGTGGTGGTTGATTTTTGACAAAGTTGATCGGGTCAAGGTTTGGAAAGGGGTTCTCCTAAATACTGATAAAAATTTGCACAAGTTGTCATCTATTTTTTTTAAGTTCATCAAAAAAGGTATGCACTAAAATAATTATTTATAATATTTGTTGTATTGACAATAATATAACAAGTCTAAATTATGGGCCGAAAATTACCCCCCCCCTCCCCCCCCATTTAGGTCACCTGAGTCACTCAGGTTACCTATTGCTATCCGTTATCGTCCGTCGTCGTGGTTCATCAGTCGTCCGTCGTGTGTTATTTGAATATTTTTAGCTTCTCTAAAACCGCTGAACCAATTTCAGCCAGTTTAGCATATGGCATCTATGGGTGAAGCAGAACAAAATTTTTGAGTTTCATGGTCCCTGCCCCCCTGAGGCAAAAACCATCAAAATTAATGCAATCTTTAAAAATCTTCTTCTTTACTCCTTGACGTCAAGCAGTCAAACTGTTGGCATGATTGTAATAAGCACTGAGCCCTCTACCAAAATTGTGAAATACATGGCCCCTGGGTCAGGGGTTCTGGTGCTAGGGCGGGGCTCTAATGATTATATAGTAAAAATTCATTAATTCTTTGAAAGTCTTCTCCTCTGCTCCTGGGTATTAAGCAAATAAACTAAGTACATAGTTATGATGAGGAAGAGTGCCTCTTCCAAAATTGTGAATTTCATGGCCCATGGGGCAGGGTTTCAGGTGATAGAGCGGGGCTTTAATGATTATATAGTGAAAATGCATTAATTCTTTGAAAATCTTCTCCTCTGCTCCTGGATATTAAGCAAATGAACTAAGTACATAGTTATGATGAGTAAGAGTGCCTTTTCCAAAATTGTGAATTTCATGGCCACTGGGTCAGGGGTTCTGGTGTTAGGGCGAGGCTCTAATGATTATATAATGAAAAGGCATTAATTTTTTGAAAATCGTCTCCCCTGCTCCTGGGTATTAAGCCGATGAATTAAGTAAATATCATGATGAGGAAGAGTGCCTCTTTCAAAATTGTTAATTTCATGGCCCTTGGATCAGGGGTTGGGGGGGGGCTTATTTATTATTACTGAAAATGCATTAATTCTTTGAAAATCTTCTCCTCTGCTCCTGGGTATTAAGCAAAAGAACTAAGCACAAAGTTCTGATGAGAAAGGGTGCTTCTTGCAAAATTGTGAATTTCATGGCCACAGGGTCAGGGGTTCTTGTGCTTGGGTGGGAGTCTATTGATTAATTAGCAAAAATGCATCAATGCTTTGAAAATCCTCTGCCCCTGAGTACTAAGCAAAAAAACTAAATGCAATAACATCAATGTAAATGTACTATTTAAAATTATGAGCAAATGTAACTTTTCTTTGCTCCTGGGTATTTAGGAGGCAAACAGAGTACACAATTGTACATTTGTAATAAGTGAACAAATGAGAGTTACTCCCCTTTGCTAAATGTTGTTAATCAAGAAATCTTTGTATATAATTTATTTAACAGGGTATTTGATTGAATGAGATTACAAGAAAGAATGTTATATATTTAGAAACAAAATAAAAATGAATGTTTGGTTTTAATGAGCAAAGCATTCTCAAAGTCAGATTCTTGCCTGGAAACCAATATAAAAGATTTACATAAAGATTATTTATATATTAAGCAGAAGTTGTAATTGTCCATAGTATGTTTACACTGTGGTGTTCCGTTTGACTGTCACTTGTAGAGTCATGGTTGACAAGAGACTGGACGAAGTTGTTTTATACTTTATCAAAGTGAATAAAAATCACAGAGAGTCAGGGTGACTTATTGTAATTTGTGACAAGTGGCAAAAGCCATGTTGTTTATCCGAGTCCGTGTGTACTAAATTGGATCACTAGGCAAGTGACGAAAACATATCTATATATATTGAATACCTTACACAATAGGCAAGCGTCCATTGTATTTGTATATTTTGCATTCATTATCATCCCTGTAAGACTTGGGAAAACCAAGAATCAGTCGGGTCTAACACATTACAATAAACAAGGGTATTTTTACCAGATTTTTGAAATTCTTTGGCAAAATTGCTTCATCTATTACTGTAGTTAATTTTGTTTTATACTTCTACATCCTTTACAGTGTTGTATTATACTCAGGTGACCGTTAAGGCCCTTGGGCCTCTTGTTTTTTTTTTTTTACACAAATCTTTCAAAAATTCTCTCTTTAACAGAATTTACATTATTAAATTATGTAATATCAGACTGGTATTGAAATATTTACATAAGAGGCCCATACGGGCCGCAAGTTCACCTGAGCATTTTATGCTTGATTTAAATGTGTGCTTCGTCCCTGGTTACCGGAATTTGAAGGAGCGCGCATTTAGAGGCAAACACCTTAGTGCGGGTATTACTGTCTTATGACAGCATCTAGTTTTGTTTTTTCCTTAATATTTTCACTATCTGTCCAGTGAAATAAAGATATCAACATTTTACACACTTAATACAATATATACATCATTATCTACTAATCATGCTCACATTTACATACAATTGTTTTTCAACGGTAAAATTAGGGTTTTCTCCACTCCATTGTGCAAGTCCGTTTGTTGACAATTGCCTAGCAGCTTTTCCCGTGCTGTTCTATCAGTGAATATGAATTTCACGTGACTAATTCCTGGTCCAAAACAATCGACTCTGAGGTGTACTCACGTATTGTCTTTGTTTACTACGTATACAACTTCGATATATATGCTGCTCAGTATACGTTTTATGATCATTGTACATGATAATTATACTGTGTAAAATAAATGCCGTGTAGCAATAAACTTATGTTTTACCACACCTGAGCCAAAGGCTCAGGTGAGCTTTTCTGATCGGAATTTGTCCGTTGTCTGTCGTCGTAAACTTTCACATTTTCATCTTCTTCTCAAGAACCACTGGTCCAATTTCAATCAAACTTGCCACAAAGTATCCTTGGGTAAAGGGGATTCAAGTTTGTTCAAGTGAAGGGTCACGCCCTCTTCCAAGAGGAGATAATTATGAATTCGTGAAAAATTAATGGCATCATTTAAAATCTTCTTCTCAAGAACCACTGTTCTTAAAAATATGAAACTTATATGGAAGCATCCTCAGGTAGTGTAGATTCAAGTGTGTTCAAATCATGAACCCCCCCCCCCCCCGGGAGGGTGGGGCCACAATGGGCGATCAAAATTTTAAATAGGAATATATAGGATTTTTTTAAAATCTTCTCAAGAGCAGCAATGCCATATTTATATGGAAGCATCCTCAGGTAGTGTAGATTCAAGTTTGTTCAAATTATGACCCCAGGGGTAGGGTGGGGCCACAATTGGCGATCAAAGTTTACACAGGAACACATAGGAAACATTTTTAGCTCACCTCAACGGTTGGGGGAGCGTATGTAATACCCTCGGCGTCGTCCTCCCAGGTTAAAGGTGCTTAGACACAGATTTGAACTTAACGTTTTCTCAAATTTTCCGTATAATATCACGACTTATATATTGCAATAGCATTTCACACGAAAATATAATTAAAAACTTATTTTATCTGGAAATGATTGGAACTACAAATTCCGGGACACGTTTGATTAACACATCTTTGTACTTAATTTTTTTTTAACTTTATCATCAATATTTAAGAAAAGAAGCGATTTTGTTATGTATTAATGAAAAATATTACATCTATAATCCAGAAAATTCAGAGTAGAAATGTTCGAAAGCAAAACCAACTAACCAGTATTGTCAGTCCGTGCTCTGTGATGTGTGCAGAGTTTAACAAATTGAACACACCCGTGAAACGTAAACTGTTTTTGTAAACAGGGCACGAGCTCTGTTATTGTTAATGTTTACGATTCACCGGGTGTGTTCAATTGTTAAACACACCACTGAGCACAGACTTGCAATACTGTGAGTGGGTTTTGCTTTCGAACATCTTTTGGTCAATATTCTTGCAAATTTTATGTATGACAAATAATTATTTGAACCTGGTTGGACAACTTTTCGGTGATGACGTCACTTCAAAATCTGATATAATATTACCATTTTTCTTTTTATTCTTCTCCATCAGTGAGTGTGCTTGGATACGGCTAATGTATTGACACTCCTTAAAATATGACCCCTAGGGGTACGAGAAATGCGACAAAAGGGGGTCAAAGTTTGTATGCTTATTGAAAATAATTTTCCCGCACAATATGTTGGTCTTTTTTATAATTATTTGATAAGTATTTACAAGCATGAAAAAATTGTTTATTCCCGCACAAAATGATGGCTTTTTTAAAATGTACATGTATTTACTTTATTTTTTTTTTTTTACAGTTATTTGATTAGTGTTAAGAGATATGTTTTTTGTTTGTTTGTTTTGTTTTTGTATTTTTACTTTGGCAACAGTATAGTCAGTTGGCTATTGTTGTCTAGATCAGGAATATGGCCCCTAAGCCTCTCTTCTTTAATATGATAGGGTATGTTACTATTTTTCAGGAAAGCTTATCTCAGTTTTTTCATCTATTTTACGTTAACTCAAATTTATTGAGAGAAAGTATATCAATGTCATACCAGTGATGTAAATACAATGTACATATATTTGGGTAGGAAAGATAAAGAGTTGGGCTGAGGGACCTTCTACCTGTCTTCTCCTCGTTCCCGATGAGAGTAGATCAATTCATAAGTTTTTCGAAAGAAATATAACAAAATAATGCTGTATTATACTAAAATCAAAGTCCAGAATTTTTGTTTTATACATATTTTTTCAAAGTGCGTTAAGTGTTCCCATGGTAAAAAATGTTGATTTACACTCTTAACACACTTTTTAAAAAAATTCAAAGTGCTTTGATTTTGTCCCAAATTTAACGCACCTTGAATTTTTTTTTTCAAAGTGCGTTGCCACAATGGTATTCAGGTACATCAGGATAACATTTCGTTGGTTCCTGAAAATGACACTACTGGTTAATGTAGGCATATGGTCCATACTCTGACTTCTGAAACTATTGATTTCATTAAGAAAGGGAACATAAAAATAAATAATACATGTTAATATAAGACATTCTTAATCTTATGAAAAGAAACCATGAAAGAAATGTTAATGTTGTTACTAAGGAGCATTGGTATCTAAAGCTAATCAATCCCGGTCCTCATTTACATAGATCACAATTCTACGAATATGTTCTCTCATGTCCCTCAATGATTGTCTTGATGTGAGTTTAACGCCTACTTTTCAGATAGTAGATAGTAACGGTAGCTGATGCAAATCTTAACGGCCCCAGGAGATGATTGACTTTCAGAAAAACTCTCTACTTTTTTTTCTTTAGCAGAATCTAACATGATCAAACAAATCAAACGTCGATAATATTTTATATTTAAAAAAATCAACAGTTTATAATATTATATGTGGCATTTAACATCTAAAACAAATCAACAATCGATATTTCATACATGATATGTATTAAACATACTAAACAATAGTCAATAATATTTTATACAATATTAAACAATAGTCGAGAATATTAATATTCTGGAATCATATTTTATACAATACCCAAACATCGAAATTTTGTGTCACTTCTTCCTTTGATATGCAGTCAGGACATTTCTAAATAATATAATTAAAAGTAACATTTCTATCTTTTAAAATAACTTTAATAACAAATAAAAAGAGTACATGTAATTGCATACTTACGAGGGTTGATCCAAAATTAATGTCACAACTGCAAGAATGTTACCGACGTTGTAATGACTTTACTTTTCGGCACTCGTTTTCAGTTCATCTGCATATCTTTTTAGCCTCTCGCATCTTTTTAATAATTTTTACTGCCATGTTGCTACAAACCGTCTTGTTTTGAGTTGTAGGATTAAAATTATTTGAACTTTGTCCAAATATTATTTCTAACTTCATTCCTTTTTGCGTAAATCTATATATAATCAGATTCAAAAACGTGTATCGAAGAGAAACGTCATAATGCTGTCGGTCCGTTCTTGACGTGAGGCGGTAGACGAGACTCAATGTTGTTTTTATTTTAATATTTTAAAAAGTACTGTATATTTAAGGAATGTTTTTAAGTTTTGTGTGAGATATTGGTGTGTAAATCACACAGACTTGTCACGTAGGCATATTTCATGAAGCGCTAGCGCAAGTCTGTGTGCTTTACACACCAATAATTCACACAAAACTTAAAAACATTCCTTATATTTACATTTTACATGCTTAAATGCACCAAAAATATATTCAGCTCAGTTTTTGAATTTCTCTCTGCCCTATATCGTCATATTTTTATTAACGTCTTTGTAGCCTCATTGTGACGTCACTTTAGCGCGAGTTTCGTCCTGTATATTTTTACGCGTGAGTATACACAAAAATAACTTTAAAATCAATTTCACAGTTGACTTAGTAGAAAAACGCAGCAAATGTAAATATTTCTGAATGAAAATAAGAAGAGACAGAGGTATTTTTATATAAAATTTTGTTGAAAACTTTCGATGATTAAAGATTTTATAGCAATTTTGACATCACTTTTAGATCAACCCTCGCATATTTTACTTTTCTTCTCACCATTTTACCACCGATTAGACTTCTTATCCCACCTGACCCAGAGGGCCAAATGAGCCTGCACCATCACTTGGAAGTGTCGAAAACATTTTTCAAAAAGATTTTGCCTTGAAACTACATGTACTTGACAGACATTCCCCTCCCTTATGTTATTAATGTTTGGTATATCCTTTAAAAACTCCCCACTTTCCAATTTGATCCAATATAAAACAAGGCCGCTTTTGCTACAATTAGAGATATATTCTATATGCAATTCATTGAAATGAAATTTTAAATTTAAAGTTTTGGAGATGGGGATTGTTAGTTAAAGATATACATGTAATTTACACTAGAAGGTCTATATTTACAAATATAATTTACATCAGTATGTAGGAGGAGTAGCGTTTTGAAAGTATTTCACAGACATTTCTATTTTTAGTAACCAACACCGTTCATGGAAATCAAAAACCGATATACAGAATTAGCTATCTTAGTGTTTTTGCTTGTGTACCAAGTTACATTAGTAGCATTTTGAAAAATTGTTTACAGACAGAAGGACGACAGACACCTTACTATCGCATAAGCTCTTCTGGTCTCTGACCAGTAAAGCTAAAAGTGATCAACAAATTGCTAATGTATGAGTTATCTTGTATAGAAATAACATATAAGCTGATTCAATTCTGAAATTGTTGTTTATACAAAAGGGATTCTTGTATTGTTGTGTACACAAAAGGGTTGACCAAAACAAGGAGATTATCTTCACTCTACCTGGAGACTGATTGATCGATTGTATGTTGTTTTACGTCCCGTTCGAGAATTTTTCACTCATATAGAGACGTCACCAAATACCGGTGAAGGGCTTCAAATGTAGACCTTTACCCGGCACTCAGGGCCATTCGGCAGTGAGGGTTCTTTATCGTACCAACGCCTACCGTGGCACGGGGCCTCCGTTTTTAAGGTTTTCATCCGAATGACCCGCAACTTTCACTTCAAAGTGCCGAGCGCTTGGCCAAGGAACAATTGCTATCTATTTTTTATCGACTTAGGTCAGTCGCGGCCCATGATTCGAACACACGACCTTCCGATCACGGAGCGAGCGCTCTACCTGGAGACGGTTTCTCTACCCAGAGAAACATGGTCAGAATGAATATGAAACAGACTATATTCAAGATTTATATCTCTCTATGACGATTGTTACGCAGAAGAAAATATAATGTCATATTTTTTTTTGCAAAGGCGCTTAGTTTCAGGAGAGTGTATTTTGTGTATAATGTGTTTTTCTGGGTATGTCTGAATACATTCATTTAAATAAAAATAAAAGAACGCTAAAATTAGCATGTTTAAAAATATCACATTACTGTATATTAAACAAGAGGCCCAAGGGCCTTAACGGTCACCCGAGCATAATAATAATAATTTAGAAGTTAAATACAGATAGATGAAGCTTTGTTGCCCTAAAGCAAGAGAAGTAAGAAGATCAGGATCAACAAAATAATTAGTCTAGTATTCAGTATCAACTCATAAATTAAGTTCTAATCTGTCCCCCACTTAACACTATCACCATGCAGACTATTAACAAACTAGTAGTGCTTCTGTACTTTTTTAAAACCCATATTAAGACCTCTAGCATTGACCTCTCTTATGGTCTTTGAAGAACTTATACTAAGATAAGTTATTTTTGTCTCATTTTTATTTATCTATTACTTACAGGTCTACCTGATTATTAAAACTAAGAAAATACTCTTTGAATTATATGATAAACATTCTTGCATAATTATCTTATTCTATTAACCTTTCAAATACATTATTTACAGTGATTAATTATCAAAGGTGAATGGAAAAGGGGAATAACTTCTCTCAGTAGAATACAAATTAATAGAGCCCTGCCCAGGACTAGAATGCTTAGACAAATGGTCCAGATGTTCAAAAATCTGGTAGAAATACGGTTACTTATATCATTTAAACTTTTACACAGTTTTCTTCCGATATGCCCAGAAGCAGAGAAGAATTTCACAGGTACAATGCATTTTCACTACAGATTCAACAAAGCCTTACCCTAACACCAGAACCCAAGACCAAGGGTCAAGAAATTTACAAATTTGGAAGAGTTACCCTCATCATCATAACTATGGACTTCAAAGAATTAACACTTTTCCACTATATTATCAAAAGCCCCCCCCCCCCCTCGTTATGCCAGAACCCCTGACCTTAGGACCACAAGATTTAAAAATTCTGTTCGAAGCTCCCATTTTCATCATAGCTAAGCAATTTATTTATCAGCTCAACGCTAAGGAACAGACAGGATTAATTAATAATTAATTAATAGAATTAATGCTTTTTCACTATATAATCAATAGAGCCCCCCCCCCCCCCCCCGCCCTTCCTCAAGAACTCAAAAAACTGAGGCCATATATTTAAAAATTTTGAAGGAGACATCCTTGCCTATCATAATCATGCACTTAGTTTGTTTAAATAATCCCCAGTAGCAGAGAAGAAGATTTTCAAAGAATTAATGCATTTTCACTATATAATCAATAGAGCCCCGCCCTAACACCAGAACCCCTGACCCTGGGGACATGAAATTCACAATTTTTGAAAAGGTATCCTTATGCATCATAACCATGCACTTAGTTTGTTTAAATAATACCCAGGAGCAAAGAAGAAGATTTTCAAAGAATTAATGCATTTTCACTATATAATCAATAGAGCCCCGCCCTAACATCAGAACCCCTGACCCAGGGGCCATGGCTTTCACAATTCTGGAAGTGGCCCACCTCATCATAACTATGTACTTAGTTTATCACCTTAATGCCCAGGAGCAGAGGAGAAGATTTTCAAAGAATTAATGCATTTTCACTATATAATCAATAGAGCCCTGCCCTAACACCAGAACCCCTGACCCTGGGGCCATGAAATTCACAATTTTGGTAGAAGCACTCTTGCTCATCATAACTATGTACTTAGTTACTTTATTTAATACCAGGAGCAGAGAAGAAGATTTTCAAAGAAATAATGCACTTTCACTATATGATCTATATAGCCCCACCCTGGGGCCAGAACCCCTGACCCTGGGGCCATGAATTTCACAATTTTGGTAGAGGGCTCAATGCTTATTACAATGATGCCAACAGTTTGACTGCTTGATGTCCTGGAGTAAAGAAGAAGATTTTTAAAGATTGCATTATTTTTGGTGGTTTTAGCCCCACCCCTCAGGCCCCAGGAGGGCAGGGACCATGAAATTCACAATATTTTCCCCCTTCACCCATAGATGCTATATGCCAAATTTGGTTGAAATTGGTTAAGCGGTTTCAGAGAAGAAGCTAAAAATGTTCAAATGTTAACACACGACGCACGCCGACGGACGAGAACGGATAGCAATAGGTCACCTGAGTGACTCAGGTGACCTAAAAAGCGAGGGTATGACAGTTACCATCTTGGATTTCAGGCGGTGCCTTGGTTCACACTTGTTTTTAATCTACATGTATATCTTCACTTTTCCTACCGGTGTCAGGTGAGATCTAGCTTCAAAAATGATCGAATAACGCCCTTCAACCGTCTGCCGTGTTCAACTTCCCGTATAAAACATGCAGTAAACCAAAACGTCCTCGATACCTAGCACTGAAACTGAGATCAACGGAAGTGACGATTTCTAACTATGTAAAATGTAGAGGTGTCCCGGGATTACACGGAAAATCTAGAGATAACAAGTTTGGTGCGGTTAGACTTTCCATCTAATTCTGGGACGCTTCTACAAGCTAGAAATTGACATACTTAAAAAAAAGTCTCGCACCTGCTGTAAACAACTTCCAATAATAAATTATCGTTCTTTACATCGAACCCTAGCGGCAGTTGAAAGGCCTAATGTTTGCGCACCTGTAGTTGTGAGCAGAGACTTACTTATTATGCCCCCGTAATCGAATATTCGGGGCATATAGCTTTTGCTTTGTCCGTCCGACTATCTGAATATCTTTAACCTTGGCCATAACTTTTATTGCTTTCATATTTCACATGACCTTGTGACAAGACCTTTCTTTGGGCAACAACATGTTTGACCTCTTAACCCACTTTTGCAAAATTTTACCTAAACTTGGCCATAACTTCTGAATGGTTAGAGCTAGAGCTTTCATACTTCAAATATGCACTCCTTGAAACAAGACCTTATAATGGGTACCAATAATGTTGACCTTGACCTTTGAGTTTGACCTACTTTTAAAAAACTTTAAGTAATGGATATAACTTTGGAACGGTTAGGGATAGGGCTTTTCACATTTCACAGCTGTAATTATTAAGACAAGACCTTTTCTGTGGAAGGGCGTTACCATTTATTTTGACCTTGTAGTTTGACCTACCTTTGAAAAACTTAAACTTGGACATAAGTTTTGAACAGTTGGCCACTTTTAGGGTATTGCAATTGGTCATGAACAGCTGATAAACATGCAATTGTAATGTAATACATTAAAGATTAAGATATTATGCCCATGAACCTGTAAGTGTACACATGGCTTAGGAATTTGGATGTAAGGAAAAATGCCACATTTTTACGCAACATTTACATGTATAAATTATGAAAGGACTGTTAAACGAAATTTTTATCAGGATTGGGCAATGTAACATACCTCCAATATAAATGGTATTTAGTGCCTCTGAATATAAATATTTTGTTTATTCATTAATTTTACACTTAATAGGTAGTGGTGGCTATGATGGCGAAACTTTTCATCTGAAGGATGAAAGTCAAGATGGGAGACCCATTGAGCTTGCACCTGACTCTGCTGTTCTATGGACAAGACCAGCCACACTTCTCCTTATCAATCAATAAAGAGAGAACGAAGAATTGGTTTCAAGTGGAAAATTAAGAAAGAAGGCACTATGGAACAAAATTGCAGCAACTCTAAAACAAAAAGAAAAATGTAATTTCAGTTCAAAAAGTGGGACAGAAAGAAGAAGTCACCCTTATGAGGATGACTAAGAATTTATGCCAGCAAAGCTTAATGTTTAACCAGAATGTGTTACTGGGACAAAATCCAGCGCGAAAACCAAGTCCAGCACAGAAACCAAGTCGACCTCGGAAACCAAGTCGAGCACGGAAACCAAGAGCACAGAGGAGAGCGACACAGGTAGGCCTGACACTCCTACAACTTCTACTAAGAGAAAATGTGTGTCTCCTGAAAAAAATCAAAGTTCAAAAAGGCCTCGCACAAATGATGCAGTAGAAAGCTTGGAGCAAATCATAAAGAATGAGAATCAACGTTTTGAAGAACAGGTGGAAAGGAGACACCGTGAAAAAATGGAAATGTTTGGATTTTTTTTTGGAAATTCTAAAATCAAGCAAAAAAAAAAAAAAAAAAAAAAAAAAAAAAAAAAAAAAAAAAAATGAAAAATTGGATTTCATTTCATGAAGCTTAGTACAAATATTTTTATATTTCCTTTCTAGACAAGTGCAAAATATGCATGGAGGATGGGAAAATTGCAGCAGAAAGTGCATTTGTTCCTTGTGGACATCTGATAGCCTGTGTGAAATGTGCATCAAGTCTTACTGGTAATAAGTGTTCAATGTGCAGAAAGCAAATCAACAAATCCATAAAGGTTTTCAAATGTTGAACATTCAAGTTACTTACAATTAACTTGCAGCAAACTGTCATTGAAAGGGAAAAATCAAGTAGATTATGTGAAATTATCCATTTAATATATCCATGTATGAAAATCTATATTTTTGAGTAAGCAAAAAGTTTTGTATTGATTTTATTTTTATACTTATCACAGAAAGTGCCAATTTTTTGTTTTGTTGTTTTTATTATTCCATGTTATTAAATATAAAAATGTGGAATTTTTTTTAGAAAGTTTATTGTTATTTTTATTTGAGATTAATAAATCAAGTTCAAGCAAACAGTGATTATTTATAAGACAGTTTCAACCACACGTTACAGTATCAGATATGAAATAATCATGGATGAAATATTCATTCAAGGTAAATTTTGAGCAATATTGTCACGTTTTCTTAGTCCTTCTGCTTGATTGTCTACTAAATTAGATTGAGGCACATTAGGTCCTTGCTGATTGTCTTCAAAAATCCCTGTACATCCTCATTGTTTAGGATGCATATATTATGAATTATGCAACATAAAATAATGATCTCAACAGATGTTTTCAATTCTAAAATTTCCAAATCTCGCAGACGTCTGAAAGGTCCTTTAAGACACCCAAGCGCCCTCTCTATTGTCACTCTTGTGCCAGAATGAAGAAAGTTGTAATTTCTTTGCTGGGGTGTCAAATGGCCCGTGTCACGGTAGGGAGTGAGCAGCCAGCTTCTCAAAGGATAAGCTCCATCTCCAAGAAAATGTCCAAACCATTTTCCCATATATCTGTATTCTTTAATACCCGGGCATCATGGCAGCTTCCAGGCCAACCTGCTACACAGTCAATGAATCTAAGGTCCTCTCTGCAAATTCCTTGCAAGATTATTGAGTAAAACCCCTTTCTATTGACGTAAGTTTCTGGGTTGCTTTAGGTGCTTTATGGCAATATGAGTACCATCTATAGCACCCAATACACTAGGAAAATTTTGTTTTTGCTCAAATTTGTCCGTTATTTCCTGGCTTTCATTAGCTGAAGGGAGGACATTAAATACTTGTCTAAGATGATTAACAAAAATGTCTGTGATCCTTGTGCGGCATCTAATAACAGAGGACTCTGTAACATTGAATCTGTCTGATATGCTGTGATTACTATCTTGGGTTGCCAAATACCAAAGGCTAATTAACAAGTGTTTATCTGTTGAAGTAAATTCTCTTCCTCCGGTCCAGCCAGGTTGTAACTGTTAAAAGTGGGCAATATTTTCTACATAAACATTCAAATGTTTCTCTGGAAATCCGAAAGAAGCGTCGGAAATCAATCTAGGTTGTAGAAGGGTACAGTTTCCTCCACATACAATTCTATTCTTGTTTTATCTTTCCTTACCCTGTAACACAATGCACATAACATTTAGCTAATTAATAAACAGTTTAAATATGTAAATGAAATTTAGCAACAAATAACTCGATCTTAAACTTCTAACTCATTATTTTCCACATACATCTTGATTATGGTTTTATTATTCTTGCCCTAATGTAATACATAAATTAATACACACATAAACATAAAACACATAAACATAAAACTATTTTGCAACAAAAATGAACTCTAAAAATCGCTGTCAACCCAATTATTCTGCATCTACATTTTCTTATAATATCAGGCATGTAGTAGGGGGAGGAGGGGGCTGGCCTTCTAATTTTTCCCAAACATTACCCCCCCCCCCCCCGTTTTTATTGCAGTATAGTTAAATAGTTTAATCAGCAAGGTAATTTGGTAATGTATGAGAATTTTTAATAAAATCTGGTTAAGAAAAAAGTTGGAACCTATAACCTACCCCCCTTATGAATTTGGATTCTCGAGTATGGACAATTTTTCTTTCAGTTGATTTTTTTTCTCTCCCCCTCCCAATAAACAATACAATGTGCCTCAATTTAAATTTATTTCTTTAAAGTTACAGAGTTAGTCAATATCATGTGCTTCTTTTAAGGTAATTGTATCATAAAGCTAAAGATTTATGAGAAATATGAATAAGGCGAACTTCTGAGATCTCAACTGCACGGTAAAACCAAGTCGTATCTATGGCGTGGTTGTATCGTCAATGTCAAGGTCATGTGTCTTTTATTTTTAGCGTGAAACTAGTAAACACCATTGAATTGGAGCAATCAAAAGTGTGGAATAAGTTATGATCATCTTTATAGCTCACCTGAGCCAAAGGCTCAAGTGAGCTTTCCTGATCAAAATTTGTCCGTTGTCTGTCGTTGGCGTTGTCGTCGCCGTCTGCGTTGTAAACTTTTCACAATTTCATCTTCTTCTCCAGAACCACTGGGCCAATTTCAACCAAACTTGCCACAAAGCATCCATGGATGAAGGGGATTCAAGTTTGTTCAAATGAAGGGCCATGCCCTCTTTCAAGGGGAGATAATAGAGAATTGGTGAAAAATTAATAGCATTTTTAAAAAATCTTCTCAAGAACCACAGGGCCAGGAAAGATGAAACTCATGTGGAAGCATCCTCAGGTAGTGTAGATTCAAGTTTGTTCAAATCATGACCCCCGGGGGTAGGGCAGGGCACAATGGAGGATCAAAGTTATACATAGAAATATACAGGAAAAACCTTTAAAAATCTTCTTCTCGAGAACAGCAAAGCCGTGATGAGTCATATTTATATGGAAGCATCCTCAGGTAGTGTAGATTCAAGTTTGTTCAAATCATGACCCCCGGGAGTAGGGCGGGGCCACAATGGAGGATCAAAGTTTTACATAGCAATATATAGGAAAAATCTTCTTCTCAAGAACAGCAAAGCCATGATGAGTCATATTTATATGGAAGCATCCTCAGGTAGTGTAGATTCAAGTTTGTTCAAATCATGACCCCCGGGGGTTAGGGCGGGGCCACAATGGAGGATCAAAGTTTTACAAGGAAATATATAGGAAAAATCTTTAAAAATCTTTTTCTCAAGAATAGCAAAGTCATGATGAGTCATAATTATATGGAAGCATCCTCAGGTAGTGTAGATTCAAGTTTTTTTCAAATCATGACCCCCGGGGGTAGGGTGGGCCACAATGAAGGATCAAAGTTTTACTTAGAAATGTAAAGGAAAAATCTTAAACAAAATCTTCTCAGGAACACAAAGCCATGATGGGTCATATTTATGTGGAAGCATCCTCAGGTAGTGTAGATTCTATTTTGTTCAAATCATGACCCCCGGGGGTTAGGGTGGGGCCACAATGGAGGATCAAAGTCTTAAATAGAAATATATAGGAAAATATCTTCTTCTGAAGAACTGCAAAGCCATAAGTCATTTTGATATGGAAGCATCCTCAGGTATAGTGTAAATTCAATTTTGTTCAAATGATGACCCCCGGGGGTAGGATGGGACCCAATGGGGGATTGAAAATTTTACATAGGAACATATAGGAAAATATCTTCTTCTCAAGAACTGAAAATCATGTTTAGTCATTTTGATATGGAAGTTTCCTCAGGTAGTGTATATCCAGGAATTTCGTAACGGGGTGGGAGTAGAGGCAGTGGGTCTTGGGGCTGCATTGAAGCCCCCAGTGTGTCTAGAGCAAGGCCTTGGTGGGGGTCTGGGAAGCTGACAAATTCTTACAAAGAAGAGATGTTTTTCCTTGATTTTAGGATAATGGACATATAAGTTCTACATAAAAGAAAATTCAAACGGGGGCGCACGCCCGGCACGCTGGCCCTGGATCCATCTTTATGGGGGTAGGGTGGGGCCCAATGGGGGATCGAAAGTTTTACATAAGAACATATAGAATAAAGAATATTTCTTCTCAAGAACAGAAAAACTGAGTTTAGTCATAGTGATATGGAAGCATCCTCAGATAGTGTAGATTCAAGTTTGTTCAAATGATGACCCCTGGGATAGGGAGGAGCCACAATTGGGAATCAGATTTATACAAAGGAATATATGGGAATTTTTTTTTAAACCTTATCAAGTACAACAAAGCCATTTGTTAAATTGACATGGAAGGTAATTTAAAATTCAAGCCCCCCCCCCCCCCCCGGTAATCTTTACTGAACTGATTTGTGCTTTTGCCTAGCCAATGTGCTCAGGTGAGCGATGTGGCCCATGGGCCTCTTGTTTAAAGATTATATCAAAATTCTCGGTCATTCGACATCTATATCTATGGAATTGACACCATGGTCAACTTTTCTGCGCATGCGTACCTTAAAGAGGAAGAAGTGAAACAAATTTTCGTGTTGGGGCAAACTAAAATTATCTTTACTTATATTTTTCTCCATAAAAGTAGATTTTTTAGGTTCTGAAACCTGTAATTTTCTGAAACCTAATACTTTCAAGAATTGAATAAAATTTGCATGTGTCTTGCAAGAATACTACTTTTGTCAATTTTCCCGTTTGTCCGTCACGGTGTCTCTTTAAAAAAATCCACGCTTAATTATAATAATAATGCACATGTATTTGAGATCGGATTTTTTTTTATTAATAAAGAAAATAATTTTATTTATGTAATATTTAACCATCTAAACCTAGTTCTGTATATTTACTGCATCTAACTGAGGAAAAGCACGAGAATATTATACACTTATCCACTGGTTGTGGGTGGGATAGCTCTTTTATCAAACCCGTGACAGGAACTATTCCCCGAGGGCTTGCCCGAGGGGTATAGTTCCTGTCAAGGGTTTGATGAAAGAGCTATCCCACTCACAACCAGTGGATAAGCGTTTTATTAAACTGATGTATATTATAATTTCTGAGGGTTGAATTACCCAATACTGCAGTTTCATAGGCAAAACATGAAAACGTCAAAAGAATAACACTGCAAGAATAAGCTGAAATCCCGATGACGTCACAATGCTACTGAAGTCATGATGATATCAGCATTGTATTGATTTATCGCAGGAAATTAAAATTGGCGTCAAAAATTGCATGAAAATTTTCCGAGGGTGGGTAGCAAAAACTACCCCGGGGTATACCTTTGCTATGCGTGGAAATTTTCAGACTATAAAAGATAGTAATTTTACCTTCTTAACTTTACGAAGGAAAATTTTTAACAGAAGTATAATAAATCAATATAATTTAATTTTGTTTGTATTCTAGCCTCTGATTGGTTAATATCCAAAAAGGAACACAAATTATTTCTGTTTAACCTGGTTTGGTATGGGGGACCCCCCCCCCCCCCCCCGACAACCAGCTGAATCATCTGTATCCATACAATCCTCTTATTTCCAGTTCTCGGGATTCATGGAAAATTCCAGATTTAATAAATGTACCTTTAACTTAACAATAATTCGATCTTACCACATGTAAACAAACAACAACGCTGCTAGGCCTATGCATCAGTTTTTACCTCCCCTCGCTTCCCATCACTTCCGTTACTAAGGTTGTATTATTGAGCGGCAAATTTGAACTAATAAAAAGCAACGAAATTTTACACCCTTAGTTATTTAATGATTTTAAAATTAAATTATAAGGAATGACTCTAATTCTTGGCCAAATTATTCGAGTATAACCTGGTTTGGGTCAGTTTACGCTGTTTTATAATCCGCGAAGCGGGGCGACGCGGATTATAAAACAGCGTAAACTGACCCAAACCAGGTTATACTCGAATAATTTGGCCAAGAATTAGAGTCATTCCTAAAATATCATACATTTGAATGTATACGAACGGTGTACACTGGTTAACTTACGTTGATAACAAAGCAGCTGCAAAGAGTTGCATAATTCTTTGAAAATTCCCCTTCGTTTTCAAGCAATTCATCCAGAAATAGTGGCATTGACGCCTGAAATTGCATAGTCCGTGTTCTGTCTGCACCATTCACCTTGTGCGAGAATTTGTCTGGGACGTGTCTAGATCAGGTCAACGGAGCGCGACCCAAGTCTACGTCTACATATTGACGTCATTTTAACATTGTGACATCACAAACATTACATAACATCTGCTATTAAGAGAACATGTTTATGTCTTTATGTGTGCCAATTTTAATTCTGATCTGAATAGTGGTTTTGTAAATATAGAGATAGTTCGCGAAATTTTTGATCACCCCCAGTGTAGCCTCTTAAGTTTGGATGTTCTTATGGTCTATACAGTGTACATGTACATATGTAGATTTTTTACAGAAAAATTATATAAATGATGTTCGTTATTTTTGCAATGACATTTGTTTTGACGTACATACTGATCTTTTCCACTTACGGAGGCTGGAAAACGACATGAAATACACGTACTTCTGTAAATTCCTGAAGATCCGATAATTGAATTTTATTTGAATGTTTATAGTTCACGCTGTAATAATATTGCTTAACCTGCAGTGTATATAGAGGATATTCAATGTTTTGTAGATGAATGTGGAATTTATTTCACGAGTGGGATGGGACAGGATTTTTTTATATTTTCACGAGTGCGAAGCACGAGTGAAAGCATAAAAAAAAAATCCTGTCTCACGAGTGAAATAAATTCCATATTCATCTACAAAACATTGAATTTTCTGTTTATTACATTTTCTTAGATTTTCCCTTTGCCTCTGTCTTTTCTTAACACACTGTCATAGGCTTGACGTCATAGTTGAGCGGTTCATAGCTTAGCAGTTGTGAGATTGAAAACATTACATAGCATGGGAAGAAATTTGCCGTTTTAGCTCTATCAAGATGGTTAGTTACTAGCTCTATCTTATGACAGGCCAGAAATTATTTTTTACTTACTTTAATATCCTTTCACACTGTAAGAGAATATCATTTTGGTATCCTTTCACACCGTGAGAAAATATCACTTTTATTCAATAAATAAATCACAGTATTTCACTGTTGAAAATGTAATAAATATTTTTATTTGCTTTATATCTGTGTGGCTGAGTGGTTAACGCGTTGGCTTAGTCAAATAGGTGTTTTTTATTTATTATTTTTTTTTATTATTATTACTATTTCTTGTCTCCAAATTACACACTTAAAATGCTATTTTCGCTAAAATATGCATATTTTATCAATGCAAAATGATATATAAATGATAAATATTACTTTCCATTTATTACAGCTGGTGTTATTACTCGGCTTTGTAATTCATATTTTTTGGTAAATATAACACTTGATTCGAGCATTTAATTGGTTAAAGAAATGTAATCTAGTGCAGTTAAGACTCGTTAAACCGAGACCAAAGTCCTACTTAATTTGTACATATTACGAACGAAAAAATATTTATGTTAAATTAGAACTTCACTGTTGATCGAAGACAACATAGTAAAATACGTTTTTGTTTGTTTATTGTTTCACGTTCCTCTCGAGAATTTTTCACTCATATGGAGACGCCACCACTTGCCGGTGAAGAGCTACAAATTTTGACCTATACTTGGCACTCAGGGCCATTGAGCAGTGAGGGATCTTTTTCGTGCCAGCACCTACTGCGACACGGGACCTCGGTTTATACGGTCTCATCCGAAGGACCGGTCTCCACGTCCCACAGTGGAATTCGAACCCGCGACGTAAGGATGAACTCCTTACTCCGCGACTCTAGAGCAAACGCTCTAACCACTGCGCCACGCGGGCGACTAGTAAAGTACGTGTTAAGGTGTAAAAGTTTGTCATTTACTTAAATGACTAGGCCCTACAAACGATTTTTTTAAAATGACTGGGAGACATTTCATGGCCAAGGGAAGTTTGTTGCGTGGTATTATAGTTTTATACAACAACGGTGTCCCAGTCACAACATTGGTACGAAACAAAAATGCGATAAAAACATCAGTCTATATATTAGAAACAGAAGTACAATTCTTGAAAATAATATGGTAGACTTATTTCGTGCAGAACACTGTGTTCCAAACTATCGTGTGAGATTGACAACATTGAAAACAAATAAAATCCACTTGTTACGTCACTTTTGTTTGAGCGCTATTTATTGCGTGGACCCTGAGGTCCACGCAGAAAATATATAAGTGGGGTTAAACCGGATGCCATGGGCTTACGTCAGGCTACGCATGCGCGAGAATGCTAGAGAGTTCGCCTCGAAGACAACTTGCCCTTAGAACAATTCGCCCTTAGAATATGCCAATCATTGAAAAACCTCGCTCTAAAATCTGCACATCGTATTTATGTATAATTCTTTGGCGTAACCAAGATCCGAATTTCTCTTTTATACATACATGTATATCCTTATATACAAACTAAATCCTATGGCACAAGCATTTTAAATAAGTAGGAAGAACTTAATATATAGATAGCTTAGCAGCTTGAACATTTTGAATCAAAAACTTAATTCAACTACTAGCTTTTGAAAAGATAGTCTTTATCATGTTTTCCGGCATTATTTTGTGCATCAAGGTTCGCAAAATAATTTGATAGACAGCAATCCAAATATAGCTTGATACAAGTCTGTAACAACGTTTTTCCATGTGGGGGAGAGGGAGAAACATCAAAAAAAAAAAAAAAAAATCTGCGTACTACAGATCTGTGCTACACGTGTACCATCTATCTTTCCAATGATAGAATCTTCCGTATAAAACTAGTACAGAAGTCAAGTCCCAGCCGTTATGGGTTAACAATTTTGCTATAAAAGTACTATCACTCAAAGTAGGCAGCTCATTGTAGACAATGTTAACGAAAGGTTAACCTGTGCCACCTTTCAGAGTAACCAATGAACCGTCCATGGATGCGTTGACGGTCGTTGTAACAAGAATAGATATGGATTACCCCATATCCAAGATATTCGACTTTTAATTTACTCGAATTTTCACTAGAAAAAAAACTGCACATGTTATGAAACTGGTATATAGGTCTTCATGTCTGTAGCAAATACTGTCTAAAGTCTTAGCGTCACAAGCAAACAGTGCACACACCTGTGCTTGCAAGACCAAATAGCCTAAGTCTACATAGGTGCGATGAGATTAAACTGTCAATCGCATCTTCTCAGACCTTTCTGACGAGCTCGGAAAAACACGCTGTTTTGCCGAGAAGTTACGATTGCAGGTGTTGTATACTAACCATTCCGTTATTTAAAAAAGAGATAGAGAAAAAAAAAACACACACACAAAATTAATCTTTTCGGTGTTTATAAATTAATCAAGTTAATCGATAACTTAGCATCGCTTTAGATAACTCGAAACCCTCTAGTGCTTGAGTACAGGGTCGGATCCACCAGTTTTTGAAAAGGGGGGTTGTTCTAGGTCACACCGCAGACATTTAAATTCAAGCCTGTAGTAGCGGTTTACAAAGGGGGCAAGCAAAAAAAATTAAATGAATAAATAAAATAAAAATAACAATCTATGCACCGCACTGTTAAATCCTACTATTTCGGGGGGGGGGGGGGGGCTTCGTCTTACTTTTTCGGTACATTTTGATTTCCTTTAAATGTTTGATTTTCCGTATTTTGAATCTTCCCGCAACAAAAAGTGCGGGGGAGCTTCCAATGCAAATCAAAACTTAGATATTGAAATTATAAAAAAAGATTATTTTTGAAAGAAAAAGGAATCCCCCCTCCCCCACATACTACGGGGACATTTTGAACCTTTCTCTTCATTGAGTAAAATATTCCCATAATATAAAGAGAGAAATATTCTCTTATGCACACTCCCTTTCATGACTTTTTATGCATTCTTCTTAAAGTTAGTTACTTCAGAAGATGGTCGTAAAAATGGCATAGCCGTACGTTCGCCGGAATCTTCCGATGATATCAAAGCGAAATCTTTCATGTTACGTGTGGGTGGTCGAGGTCCGGGACCGCGGGGTTGTGAAGGTGAAGGTACACTGAGGAAAGCAATAAGGAAAACTCTATCGAGCGAGCAGAAAGGGCAGAGATTGAAGTACTTATTTTATTGAAAATACTAGACGTAAAAATATCAAAATTACAGAAAAAACATTCTCTCTCTCCTCTTCTTTCTGCAAAAATAAATGGGGTTCCAACGCCCGAAACCCCCCTCCTCCCTGGATCCGCCAATGGAGTTAAAATTCAACCATTACGATACCTGCACGCTTAAGGAGGTTCGATCCTGAGCCTTTGAGCAGATTTTGGTCTGGACCTTTATTTCTAAAACTCTGCATTATTTTTAAGTTCTAAGATTAAATCTGGATTCTACAATGCAAATTAAACTATATCCAATGAAAAAACCGCGATTAAATTCCATTCAAATAGGATTAAGCTAGGAACTATATTTTCTGGCGGAAGGTTTTTTAGAAGAAAATGATCAATTTTTCCCTTTTGAAGTATATACAGTACTGTTAAGTTTAAATTCCTATTTTTCCATGCTGGTTGCACACAGAGCTGTTTTTTGCAGTGAAATGTTTTACTCTGGTTCTGAAATATCTATTAAGTTATTTCTTATGAATTCTTTCATTATATTGTGACAAATATAGTAAATATATTCTGAAAGTCCAGGAAAAAATTGAGCCAATTTTAACATAAAATTAACACTTTTTTAGTAATATCTAAAAATTTTACATCATAGACCCCCACTTTTGTTTTTCTTTTCTGAATATATAAGATAACTTTGATCAATCTGCTTAAATTCAGCAAGAGTTTAAGACTTTAAAATAATTTTTTTTGCTTGTTAAATTTCTAATGCCAGAAAAATCACATTTTGTGAGTGCAGAAAGGTCATATAATTGATTATGCGAAGCAATTTGCAATTTTTTCTTAGTCACAATTTCAATGTGTCTTTTTTTAAATAAACTAATAGTTTATTTTGTACCATGCTTTATTTGGATAAAAACATTGGAGGGAAAAACGTCGAAGAGGTGATTTTTGATTAAGACACAAATTTCAGTGCAAAAAGGTCATATTAAATGTCCTGTAGCGCCAAAAGAAGCATATTGACCCCCATTTTTTGTTTTGATTTTTAATTAAGCTATGTGTGTAGAAACTAAAAATATACTTGACAAAAAAAGTTTAAGACTTTAAATATCAGGATCCAACCTCGTTAAGCCTCTTTTAATTCTGTTGTTAATTAGGCTATATTACAATTTTGATAGAGCCTTTAGATACCTAGATCAACATTTCATATTCATATCATTTCAAGATCATGATTTTTTAATCACTACAGCCTAATTAAGCAGACTTAAATAACGATGAAAATTAGAAGATACATGTAAAAAGAAATTAATAGTGATTCTCTGTAACCACTTAAACTTCTTTGCCACGCATGGTCACCGATTTTGATGAAACTTTGCCCATTATTACAACTTGACACCAAAAACATATATCAAATAAAATTTCGTTGCTATGTGTCTTGGTTGCCATGGTAACATCCAGAAAAGATGAAAAAAATGAGATTTCAGCTACCTTGAATCTTTATTAAGCCTTAATAAAGACTAAGAAAAACAAACAAACCATTCTCCAAAAACATGACACCTTGTTGCCACTTATGCTATAGGACTTTTGCGAGAAGGGCTGACTTTTACAATCGACGACTTACTTTTACACTGGGACAATATACGGAAGCTCTTGTGCGATATAAATATTTAGCTTAGCAGTTAATGGGGCATGTCAAAGCACATATTACGTAATCTAGGGAGGTTACGACAACTGCCCTATCCTAATTCCACTTTGACCAACTCCTGCCAAGTTTTCCTTCCAGAATGTTTTTTTCTTCCTTATTTGATTCCTTTAGAAAATGAGATTGAAAGGAAATACTACCCCTCACGAATAAGGTATTTTAAGTTATGTTATTCTGTCTCCCATTATCTCTTGCGTTGATTGCATAGCGTAAATCATGTAAGTGCCCTAAACACCATACTTATGAACACTAGTAAGATTTTCTTATCTATTATCAATTCCGCACCTCCGTACATAACACATGTTTAAATGTCAAAGTAAGCCGTCGAGTGTAAAAGTCAGCGCTTCTCGCAAAAGTCCATAAAGAAACTATTTACAATTTATCTCTAAGTAAGTGGTAACCATGGGTACATTTGGAATACATTTTAGATGCTGAAAAATGCTGAAAAAACGCTCAATATTCACAAATGGTAGATGTTACATGATCAAACTCAATCAACAACCTAAGAAAAACAATGAAAAATATTTGACCTTATGTAATTAGGCATTGGCAATATTATTCTAAAAATAACTTTCATGGTTGCCATGGTAACACAGTGTCACCCTGCGAAACCTGTTGCTATGATTGGTTTAATGCTACTATCTTGGGGAAAAACAAAAAAATTCATGACTGGCGCATATACATCCTTAGGACCTTTGAACACCGACAACATGAGAAAAATTGGGATTAATTGTTACTTTGCAGTGTAACCATGGAAACAACGTACTAGTTGTTTAAAGTGATATTTTTTTTTTTTTGCTTCTTTAGGAATTTACTAACCTTTTAATCAAGAAACATTTGACTCACCTTGAATAGAACTTATCTGGCAGAACTAAAGTTGATTATCATATATTGATAAAGTTTGCTGAAAAATACAACACTGTCGCTATGGTTACCAAGAAGAGGAAATGTTCGATTTTGTTAATTTTATATCAACATTAGACCCTATGTGCCAGTTTTTTGCATCCAATTAGAGATTGGGTGGTAGTCAAAATTGAAAGTCAGATTAGTTGTTTATATATATCAATCATTAAAGTTTTGGGAATCTACATACAAGGGTACGTATCCAAGGAAACAGAATATTTTTCAGATTTTTATGCATATTTTTTCGCCTTGTTTCCATAGCAACGTACTGTTTAAAGAATTGAAATTTAATTTTTTGAAATGTGAAAATTAAGGTCACACCAACCCTTTTTAAAATTTATCATCAGTTATATAGAAATATGCTTTTCAAAAAGTAAGGATAAGATTTAAACACTAAGAGAGTAAATTTAAAATCCCTTCGTGGTATTAAAACCATGGCAACCATTGCCAACCTGTCATCATATTATCAAAAAACATCATATTATGTCCTTGGTATATGTTACAAGGATCTCTTGTCTATTGTTTGCTTGCATTTCAACCTATAATTGTTTTTATTCTTAAGTGTATGACTATAAAAAATTAAATGAACAAAATCATTACATTTGAATACTTTGTTTCCATAGTAACGTATGTTATAGTTAATTTACCAAACATGTTTATCATGCATTTAAGACACCAGGCCTTCAACTTTCAGAAACAGTCATTGCCACTTGTTCTTTGCTGCAAACGTTAACTGTTAAGACTCTGAACATGTTGAAAAATGCCATTTTTCAAACTTTAGGACATGTTGCTATGGTAACAATGACACGTAGCAACCAATTTTTGCCTGATTTGAGTTAACGATATCAAAGACTTTTATTATAGAGAGTTTGGAGAAATTCTGAGACTATGCGTGCCACAGCTCCTATATAAAAGTTCAAGTCATTACAGAGAATGGCTCTTTAAAATTACATCTTTGTATAATCACTAAATCTAGAAATTTTCTTAGAATTTCGCTTAGAAACACATGCATATGGTCCACGTATTGCAGTCCTTTTTTAAAGGACAGCAACTTATTATATATACTCGAACGTCCGAGTATCGAATACTAAAATCGGTACTCGGTTACTCGGATGTATATTTTTTCATATTTCAAAGTGCATATATTTATTAAAAACTTATTTAAAAAATGTGATCTAAATAGGTAATGTCCATGTCTATACAGTAATTACCGTCAACTATACTAGTTAATACCCGTTATCGCCAGTGGCTGTGTTCATGTATATACAGTAATTACCGTGACCAATCACTGGATACACAGCCATTCTCACCTCTTGTGACCCTAAATTTTGGATGGCTTTCATTATTTGTTTTCAATGAACATCGTTTAATTATGATCTATTAATTATTCTATGATTATTCAATTACATGTAGCATACGGAAGCGAAATCGGACATACATAGAAATACCGCTATCAATTCACCAGAATGTTCAAACGTGAATAACTGAAGATTAAAAAATGTTAAAAGGCACCTGCATGCGCATAGTCAATTTAGCGTATATGGTGGAAACAACCATATTTTAAAGAAATCACTCTTTAGTTTGCTGTGTACCAGGGCATCAACGGTAGTTGGAAACGTGGGATAATTTATGCATAACGGGTGGAGTTGTAAATATCGAGAAATTATAACATACTTAACTTTCAGAGTTATCATAAAAAAAAAACAAACATTTGCAAACGTAAATAATATACGACTCGCGATCACGACTGAGTCCATTCCCAAAGATATTCTCTTTCGCTAGTCTAATCATTACAAAGTTGCGTCCTTCTCTTCCGTTGACAAAATTGTCTTCATAAATAAGAAATTTAAAGCATTTGTAATTATTGGTGTATTAATTGATCATGTCTTTTGTGTTTGTTTGATACATAAATTAAGTACCAAAAAAAGCGTTTTCGTTGGGCTCGATGTTTATGTACATGCATTATAACATGTTATAAACTAAAGAAAACATCGATGTGGTATACAGGTCTCAAAATTTTACATGTATACACACTTTTCCGAGTACCCCGGTACTCGATCGGAAAATCGTCCGAGTAACCGATTATCAAATATTGACCGATTTGACATCCCTAATATATATATATATATATATATATATATATATATATATATATATATATATATATATATATATATATATATATATATATCCTAGCCTTATATACCCTCCTTTGGCTAGTCCATTTCAAGGGTTGTCAGGTATTATACAATTAATTACCCCTTATGAGGTCAACATGGTGAAATAAGGACCCGAGACCTGGCCCACGAGATGACCTCTCTACGCGGCCTCGGTCAGGTCAGGTCAGCGAGTTGGCCAGGTCGAGGGTCCTTATTTCACCATGTTGAACTCATAAGGGGTAATCAATTGTTTTATTATACCGATATAAGTTAAGACAATTTTTGTAGGCTTAATTACTAAAATAATCAATTGTGTACTAGACCTACGAACTGTTATTACCAGTGTTTCATCGGGATCGGGATTCGTTAGTGAAGTTGTTTACTTTTCGCCTGCAAGTCTTGTAAGTTTTTGCACCACCGATTTATTAAAACACTCTGTGATTGTCAGTAACATGCATTTTTATAAATTCACAAATACCATTTCCGAATACAATGACAATCTGGTGCAGACTTTTACTGTACAAAAGAGCCAAGTCTGCATTCGTTGAATTTGACATTGTAACGAAAGTTTCAATGAAAACGATAAATTTTATGGCGCATCCAAAGGACAATCGTATTCCGTATCATAAAAAGACTATACATATTTATATAACGGCATTTTTTGTAATGAACAGTCATTACTCTATGCATTAATTTTTAAATTTGAATGGAATTTAGATTAATAAGTTGATGAAACAAGAATATCAGCTGTCTCGTTTAAAGTCATCATTTCGTAAGTTCTATGGTCGATACAATGACCTTGTCAGCAAATACAATTTATCATTGAGTCAAATGCTGACTGACGTTTTTCATACTAATTGTTAGACCATTATTTACACACTGAATTGTCGACGGATTTTTCCGTTATTTCCCGATCATGACAAGGAGCACACGGCGGGTGTGACAGGTCGGCAGGGGATGCTCACTCCTCCATGGCACCTGATCCCACCTCTGATGTTTGGAGGTCCGTGTTTGCTCTGCTCCTATTTTGTATTGTATAATGGACTTTTGAGCTTGAATACTGTTCGTTATCTCCATATATTTCATTAACAGTTCATTTTTAGCGGTCATTATTTATAATGACCGGGTCATTATACCCCACGTGCAATGATTCCTAGGTCATTATTGCTGTAAATGGTACTTTTTGGAGTCATTATTGAGTTTAAAAGCCAATCAAATTTGAGTATTCTTAATACAGGTATAATAATATATATTATTTGAAGTCTTCAATGCGGTTTACTCAAATGCCCCTTAACCATTCCACCTATATATTCTTATGTAAACTTTGACCCATTGCTGTGGCCCCGCCCTACGCCCATGGGTCATGATTTCATAACACTAGAGTCTACACTACCTGAAGATACTTCTCTATGAATATGACTAATAATGGCTGAGCTTTTCTTAAAAAGCAGATTTTTAAAGATATTTTCTAGCTATTCCTATGGTGAACTTGGACCTGGTCCCGCCCTACCCCAAGGAGTTATGATATGAACAAACTTGAATCTAGAGTTTGTTTGCTGTTTAACGTCACTCTTGAGAATTTTTCACTCATATGGAGACGCCACCACTTGCCGGTGGAGAGCTGCAAATTTTGACCTATACTTGGCACTCGGGGCCATTGAGCAGTGAGGGATCTTTTTCGTGCCAACATCTACAGCGACATGGGACCTCGGTTTATACGGTCTCATCCACCCCATAGTGGGATTTGAACCCGCGATGTAAAGATTAACTCCTTACTCCGTGATTCTAGAGCAGACGCTCTACCACTGCGCCATGCGGGCGACGAATCTAGAATTTGTAATGAAGCTTTCAAATAGGATTCATCTTTTCTTGCCCAATGGTTCTTGAGAAGAAGATTTTAAAAGATGCCACCAAATTTTCAAATATTCTAAAAATATATCCCTTTGAAAGAAGGCTTGGTACTTCCTGTGAACAAACTCAAATTTCCTTCATCCAAGGATGCTTTGTGGCAAGTTTGGTTGAAATTGGCGTAGTGGGTCTTTAGAAGAAGTCGAAAATTTGAAATGTTTACAGACGACAGACGGACGCCGGGCCTTCGGCTAAGGTAAGCTAAAAAGTAGGTCACACTGACCTTGTGTTGAAATTTCATAACTATATCTAAATATTTCTAATAATAAGAAGCTTAGAATTATCAAACTTTGTCAGTTGATGCATCCTAAGGCTTTGGAGTGCGTCAATTAAAAGGTAGGTCACCATGACCTACTTTTGGAATTTCATGGCTTTATTGAAATATTTCATATTCTAATTGGCTTATTATTATTTAACTTTGTAGGTTGATGTTCATGTATCTTGGATCCTCTGAGTGTGACAACTAAAAATTTCGAGGCTCTATCAAAATATTTTAAATAATAAGATGCTTAGAATTATCAAAAATTACCAGTTGATGTATCTGGGTTCTCGGAGTACATTGAACAAATAGTAGGTCATGGTGACTTCCTCTTGGAATTTCATGGCTATATCTACATATTTCAAACAGTAAGAGACTTTGAATCATCAAACTGTCAGTTAGTATATCTTGGAGTATTTATAACAAAGACTAGGTCACTCTGACCTATTTTTGGAATTTCACACTATATTATAGTTATTATATTATCTAATACATAATATCTATCTCAATATTTCAGATGCTTATAATCATAAAAGGCTTATAATTATCAAATATTATAGGTTGATTGATCTTAGGTCAACTGACTGTGTCAAGTAAATTATAGGTCACAGTGGCTTACTTTTGGAATTTCGTAATTGTATCTAAATAGTTAGGGTACTAGAAGGCTTAGAGTCATCAAACTTTAAAAGTTGACTCAATCGAATCCTTGTATTGCGTAAACCAAAAAGTGGGTCACTGAGTCCTACGTTTGGAATTCCATGGCTTTATCTGAATATTTAAGATAATAAGGGGCTTAGATTCAGCAAACTTTGTCAATTGATGCATCTTGGATTCTCAGAGTGTGTTAACCATAGCGTTAGTCAAGGTTACCTACTTCTGGAATTTTAAGGCTTCATCTTAATATTTTGGATACTGAGAGGCTTAGAATAGAAGTGATAGGGTTGTAAAATTTATCAGAAGAGCGATTCTAGGCCCTTGGACCTCTTGCATCATCAGGTGTATATTCAGGTTTGTTCAGATCATGACCTTCGGGGGTAGGGATGGGCCATAATGGGCCATCAAATTATTAAATAAGAATAAAAAGGAAAACAAGATGTGTTTGTGAAACACTATGCCCCCGATGGTAACACAATTCTGGAGTGGGACGTAGACTACAGTGCTATAGTTATAACCAATGTTAAAGTTTTTTTTTAAATGTAGGTCAAAGGTCACAGTTGAGGTCACATGATAAAAAAATTCTGTACCAATGGAAAGGTCTTGTCATAATGAACACCCATGTCAAATATTAAAGCCTTACCCTTGACAGCGCAATAGTTATGGGCTAGGATAAAGTTGACAACAGACAGACAGGACAAAACCAATATACCCCCGGGATCTTTCGATCCAGGGGCATAAAAATTTAAAAATCTTCTTTTGTAGAACAGCAAAGCCTTGATTGACCATATTCATATGGAAGCATCCTCAAGTAGTGTATATTCAGGTTTGTTTAAATGATGACCCCCGGGGCTAGAGAGGTTCCACAATGGGTGATCAAAGTTTTACAGTAGAGGAGAAGATAAACGTATAGGAAACAAGAGGCCCAGGGGCCACTTCGCTCACCTGAGCACTCTGGTTAGGAAAAAGCAGAAATCAGTTCAGACTTGAAAAGTTTAAATATAAAAGTGGTTCGGCGGGTGGGGGTTGATTTGAACTTACTTGAATCTATACTTCATAGAGACGCTTTTGAATTAATATGACAAATAATGGCTTTGCTATTCTTAAGAAGAAAATTTTTATTGATATATCCTTTGTTTAATTATGATTCCCTGTTATGGCCCCTCTATTCTCCGGAGGGGTCATGATTTGAACAAATTTGAATCTACATTACCTGAGGATGCTTCCATATAAATATGACTAATCAATAATCATGGCTTTGCTGTTCTTGAGAAGAAGATTTTTAAAGTTTTTTTCATATGTATTCCTATGTAAAACTTTGATAGCCCATTGTGGCCCCACCCAACCTCTGGGGGTCATGATTTGAACACTTTCAGAGGATGCTTCCATATAAATATGACTAATCATGGCTCTGCTGTTCTTGAGAAGAAGATTTTTAAAGATTTTTCCTATATATTCCTATGTAAAACTTTGATCGCCCATTGTGGCCCCTCCCGATCCCCGGGGTTATGATTTGTACAAATTTGAATCTACACTACCTGAGGATGCTTCCATGTAAGTTTCATATTTTCAAGCACATTGGTTCTTGGGAAGATTTTTAAATGATGCCACTAATTTTCTCCCCCCCTTTACCCAAGGATACTTTGTGACAAGTATGGTTGAAATTGGCCCAGTGGTTCTTGAGTAGAAGATGAAAATGTGGAAAATTTTAGACGACGACAATGCCGACGACAATGACAAAGACGACATACAACGGACAAATTTCGATCATAAGAGCTCACTTGAGCCTTCGGCTCAGTTGGGCTAAAAGTTCTTGAAAAATCTACGTAAGCCACGAGTCATAGAAATATGCTTGCTTGTTTGTTGTTAAACGTCCCTCTCGAGAATTTTTCACTCATATGGAAACGCCACCATTTGCAGGTGGAGGGCTGCAAATTTATACCTATACTCGGCACTCAGGGCCATTGAGCAGTGAGGGATCTTTTTCGTGCCAACACCTACTGCGACACAGGACCTCGGTTTATACGGTCTCATCCGAAGGACCGGTCTCCATGTCTCGCAGTGGATTCGAACCCGCGACGTAAGGATCAGCTCCTTACTTCGCGACTCTAGAGCAGACGCTCTAACCACTGCGCCACGCGGGCGACTCATAGACGTCCTCAGGTAGTGTAGATAACCCTAAATATCAAAGCTTTGCACTTAAACATCGAAGCCTGAGGTAAATGATTCTGTTGGGCGTTATTTAAGTTCATCAATGTTTACTGTTCAAGTTTTGTTTGTCAGTATACATACATAAACGTACATAAATATATACCTGATTTGTTTCTTTCTATGGTGCATGTATATAATGTCTGTATTTTAGATGATTCCTTCTTCAGACAGATTTCTAGTGAAGTTGACAGACTGGATGATGGTGAGCTATAGAATATTCTTTTGCTAATCTCGATGAACACGCCATATTTACACCACGGAGCAGCGGTAATATATTTTTTGTGAAACAACAATCGCTTACAGTCGCTGGACACGCTATTTCTGTCACATGTTATACATTGTCAATATTTAACAACCTACAACAGAATTATAAAATGTGCAGTTGAAAAGTTCAATGTACTCTTTTGAATGGACTTTGCATTTTGATTCACAGCTGCTTCATATATATTTTTTCTGGCCCATCAAGGACGTTGAAAAGAGATTGCAATTAGTCCAAACGACATAAAATGTGTGTAGGATAAACAAAATGGTTATAAATATAAACAGGCAATAACCACCAGCAGGCATTAGAGTGTAAAGTACCTTTAATTAAATACATCTTTGTATGAAAGTAGTAGCAAAAGGTGTCGATCTACATTTTTAGCTCTACTGGTCAGAGACCAGAAGAGCTTATGCGATAGTAAGGTGTCCGGTGTCCGTCCGTCCGTCTGTCTGTCTGTCTGTAAACAATTTTTCAAAACGCTTCTCCTCCAACAATTTTGGTCTGAATTCAGTATTACTTGGCACACAAGTAGACTACAATAAGATACATAATTTAGTGCATCGGTTTTAAATTTTGATGAACAATGTTGCCATGGTTACAAAAAATAGAAATTTCTGTGAAATTCCTTTAAAACACTACTCCTCCTACAGTTTTCATTTGATTTCAATATAATTTGGCACACAAATAGTTTACGCTAAGATACATAATTTAGTGCATCGGTTTTTGATTTTGATGAATGGTGTTGCTATGGTTACTAAAAATAGAAATTTCTGTGAAATTCTTTTAAAACGCTACTCCTCTTACAGTTTTAATCTGATTTCAGTATAACTTGGCACACAAGTAGACTACATTAAGATACATAATTTAGTGCATCAGTTTTTTATTTTAACGAATGGTGTTGTCACGGTTACTAAAAGTAGAAATTTCTGTGAAATTCCTTTAAAACACTACTCCTTCTATAGTTTTTGTCTGATTTCAAAAGTACTTGACACACAAGTAGACTACACTGAGATACATAATTCTGTTTATCGGTTTTTGATTTTGGTGAAGTGTTGCCATGGTTTCTAAAAGTTCAAATTTTTGTGAAATTCATTCACAATGCTGCTCCTTCTATAGTATTGCTTTAGTTTCAATGTAACTTGGCAAGCAAATAGACTACACTGAGATACATAATTGTCTTTATAAGTTTTTTTTTTTCATTTTGACGATTGATGTTGCCATGGTTACTAAAATCAAAATTTCTGTTAAAATCTTTTAAAAGGTTACTCTTCCTACAGTTTTAGTCTGATTGCAATAAATCTTGCCACAAATGAGTCTAAACCAAGGATTATTACTCTATTGCTGTTGCAAAGTTTCAAGTCCAAGTGCTACTTTTTATTTCCTTTGTTATAAGTACAAACCAGTAGAGCTACAGTCTCTTCAGAGACTTCTGGTTTTCTCTGTTTTCTGGCGAGCATGAATAATATTTAACCGCCTTTTAGAATAAAAGGCAATGTTTTTAGCTTGGCTTGATGGATGAGATCAATTATAAATGTTAATTGTGGAACTTGAGAATCTAGACTGGTCCATGGTCGTGGGAACTGGGGGGGGGGATAATTTCACTGATATAAAGTATACTATAGCAAAGAAAAACTACTTTATGCTTGTGCCTCTAACCCTATAACCTTCTATTGTGTAAGGTTTGATGTCCCACCCAAACTGAAAACGTATAGTTATACATCCCGAAATTGCTTCATACGGACCTATATTTCCACCCCACCCCCCCACCCCCCCCCAAAAAAATGATTGTTCCCAATTCGTACGTGCAGCATACATTGTACTTATGTACGTAAATTACTTCATTTTGGGTTTTGTTATAAGTGTCGCTCTCTATATTATCATCTAATTATCTTGGTTGAAAAATAACTCCGTAGTGCAAAATCTAAACTAACCCATGGGAACAATTTTTCCTTTCGTAAGGAAAGTACAAGTTTCCAAAAACATTTTGTATCAGTTTGAATGTCCACCAGAAACGCTATCTGGCGTGTAAACCACCATGAGATGAGATTAATCCTAACTGGGCTTTTTCCATTGTGTAATCCATAAGAATTAGTCTAATGGTCATAGTAGTTATAAATGCAAACTTGTAATGACTAGAAACACTTCATTATTCAATATTTTTGTGAAAAAAAGATACGTTTTCATTGTCAATTCCACTAAAGATGAAACAAAACAAATGTATATCTTTCGTGTCATAAATGTATATTTCTCATTATCTGTTATATTCTCCTTATTTATATCGCAATTCAATCAATATAAGTCCTTACAAAGCACACGCCAATAACATACAAGAAACACTTCTTTTCAGATTAATTTTTTCCGAATCTATTGACATGAAATATAATCGTAGAAAATTTAAGTAAAAGGAGGCAAAATGAAGAAGACCCAGATTTTAAGGTCGATGGACGACCATGCTTATCAGAGATGTTAAATGAGTCTGAAATCAAACCTTTTATTGAGGCATAATCTTCACTCTGTAAACAAAGGAGTGATTTTCAATTTGAATTAGTATTTAAATTGTGTGCATGCTAAGTGATGGAAAGAAAACGTCCGCCTGAATGAAAGTCTTTTGTACTTTAACGGCTGGACCTCATTATGTGGTTCATATCAATTTAACAATTATGGATTTGTTGTTTTAGAAAGTTTATCTTATTTTAATGGCTTCGCGCTTGCTTAGAAATTATGGTTCCAAACGAGTTGAATCCACACTTAATAAAGATACTTTCATACTTCGGATCCATTCCCAAATTATCTTCTCCATCTTATTTCTTGATAGCGAGCGGCGCGAAGCGCCGCTCGTCACTGCGAGCTCTTAAAGCAACGCCTGGGCGAAGAGAAAATTCGGACTTAGCACATTTTTTTCCGCAGTTACCTGTGGTCCCATAATGCTTAGCGAATTGCATCTCGCCGCAAACCACGTTCTCGCGGTAGCAACAAAATTCAACAAAATATAAAATCACCTTGATTTAATGGATATCTAGCAGACAGATAGTAGATTAAACGTTTTTGATTAAAAATAGCACTGTTCAGACTTCGTTTGGTAATGCAACATACATACGACGTCATATGACGTCAGAGTCTAGACGTAGCAAATGTCACGTGCGGTTTGACGAGCCCGATCTAAATTAAAACAGAAGGTATCTGCGCTCGCCCTAACGGTCGCACCGTCAACATATTATGGTTTTAACTAACCTGAGACTCCTGTGAGCTATTTTAATTGAAGTAACTTCTGACATTTTTGGAAAATGAATCATATTAAGAGTTATCACTCTTGTCTCTTCTGGTGACGTGTGGAATTTTTCGCGACAGCTGAAGAAAGCGACTTTTGTTAGTTGTATTCCTTATCAATGCAATGATTACAAGATCAAAACTATCTATCATTTTACATGATCCATGCTGCTTAGTAAAGAATGTTTCCACTTAAGCATATTGCCGTGGCCCCTTTTTCGGACCCCTCCAACATCATCTAATTAACTCAAATCTTAATTATTTTACACCTAACCCATATTTTGTTATCTGTGTGGTACATTACTTGCAAAACATTACATTGAAAACGGCGCTTTAGTTTTATTAAAGGTAATTAAAAATGCCCACTAGTGGGTGTTAATTCCGGAATGTTGCGCTTGTCCGAGCTGGGTTTTAATTGTGTCTCATTAATATTCGGAGTAGGCGGCGGGGCATTTCATCGATCGATTGAAAACATGTTATCGCCAGTTATATAATGGCTTCTGGGAACTACTCAGCATGATCTGATTTAAAAAAAATATGCACAAAAGTAAACACAAAGAACATGTTTAAACTTCTCAAGGATTTCGCCGTTGTTGTTGTTTTTTTTTTTTTTTTTTTTGTTTTTTGGAAAGAGGGGTGCGGGGGGAGGATATGTACTCCCTCCCTAAATCCAGATTTCCCCCCATTTTTGGTAGGTTCTGGTTGATCTTGAAGTCATATAATAATAAATTAATTTTATAAGCTTACTTAAAAAAACAGGTGAATGACAAGTTACTTTTGTTTCGAAATTATTTTTATTTTAAATAGGGTAATTAAGTTGTGATCGCAATTTACGTGGCGTATACGTGGAAAATCAACACTAAATAAACCAGGCTACTTGCACATGTAAACACGTATTGAATTTTTAAAATAATATAAAACTCTCTCTCTCTATCCGTACTTAAGTACAATAAATACTGGTGTACGGAATAACGAAATAAAACATTTTTTTGCGATGCTATAGTGATATTTAATCAGTAAAACAATTTTATTAATTGTATGTGTGCTTTTTTGTTTTGTTTTGTTATTTTTTCGTCTCAGTAAGCTTTCCAGTGTTAAACAATCTATACGTACTTCTACCCCGTGTACCTATATTTTTACAGTCAAAAACATTTTGAGGAATGATGCTATTGCTAAGATGTAGACTATGGCTTGGAAACTCATTTAGCCCCCAAGCGAACCCCTAAATCCAAGGACTAAATCTAAAATATCATTACATTTTGCCCGATTTAAAATTCCATTACCCTCATCTGTCAAATATTTCTTATGAATGGTAGCATCATTATTTTTTCTGTCTTCAAATGTGGACCTAATACCTGATGCCACTATTATCATCGGTTTCATGGCCGTAGGAACCCGGGGGGGGGGAGGGGGGGCAGGGAGCCCCCCATAATTTTGCCGATATAAAGAACACTATAGAAAACATAGCTATCATATACTTGTGCCCCTTCAATAATTACGTCTGATGCCCCCCTTTTATTTTTGCTTGTCAAGGAATTTTTGGTAGTTGGTAGTGCTCCCAACTGAAAATGTATGACTGTGCTCCAAAAACTTGCTTCCTACGGGCCTGGGTTTTATCAAAAGAGGAATTTTATACATACCCAAAGAATTCCTTTGAAAAGTATATAATTGAACTCTTTTGAAATCAATATAGATGTGTGTTTTAATTTAAAGAATATTTTGTTAGGAAAAGTAAATGGAATTGAGTAGAAGGATCAGCCTATTTTAGCCCTCTCCCTACATCAAGGTCAACGTAAATACATAATTGATATAAAATAAACAAAGCACAAATGCAAAAATGTAGAAATAATGTACCAAAAAGAAGTGGTGGGGAGGAAAATAAAAAAAAAATACTAGTAAGCAAAATTACAGTGAAAAATAAGCAAAATTACAGAAAAAATACCGGTTTGAGAATATTCAAAAATGTTAAATTTACTTACAAAATAATGAATATTTAAGCAATATTTGGCACTACTAAAAATACTGGGCAGAAAAAAATAATTCGATGTTGATCAATTGAAAATGTAACGGTCTGAATTACTTATCGGAGGTAAAGCCACGTGATTTATTGATTTGACTTTTTTTTGTATTCACAAAGTTACCCGAGTCTACAAATCACGTGATAATTTGGAATATTTAACAGGCCATAATGAGGTCAATGACATGTAAATACCCGTGAATAGTGAAGGAAACGGTCGCTGTTTTGTACCTTTTTTCAAAAAGTTTACTCCGAGCGCAGGTTTGCCCAAAATTCTCCTTTAAATATGATGAATTTTCAACACCTTCTGTCCTTTTGAGAAATTTGGGCAACAATGCGCTCACTATGTATTACCGCTTTTAAAATCGGAATAACTTTGGATATCAATGGAGATTCGTGAATTGCAGTGACCCCTCTTACAAAACACAGCTTCGTTCTTTGTTTTTATGGACTTTTAATTCCTGTAATTTCGCAAAGTTACGATTTAGACATAGAAGAATCGCATTATTCATCTCATTTGGCTATTTTCTATACTTTACTAGATGAAATCCCGCGTAAGCGCGGGAAATTAAATTTATACCACTACCGACATAAAATATATTGTAGTTTCTACTGACAGCCTACAGGATTATATCAGGAAAAAAATCCCGCATGAAGTAGATGTACGTCTCACCCCCCCCCCCCCCCCACCACCACCACCCCTCTTTTGTAAAAACTCAAAATAACAATTTCATTCATTGACGTTTATTGTTAAACCTGTTATACAATGTTATTGATATTGTACTTCTGATGCTCTTATTTCGTTTCCGTCAAGGATAAAGCAGCGAATATGTACATTTTACCGATAAATTGATTTGGGGGGGGGGGGGCGTAAAAATTAACCGGTACTTGGGTCTTGGTTTGTAAATATGTATGTACTTTATTGGTAAGTAAATAATGTACTTTACTTTTACATATAAATAAGGTACATACATTTTTATAACCCAAGACCCAAGTACCTGTGTAAAAATTAGCTTTTAACGCCCTATGAATAGGCCGAGTATTTTATACTTAAGACTGTATTCAGAAAAAAAAAAACTGAAATCTATTGATTAAAGCACAACATTTTACAGCTTTAATTGTATTTGAACTATACCTTATTCATTAATTTTCTCTTTTCATGTAAGCAAGTTTATTACGAAGTACAAATTGTACTTCGGGTTCGTTGCCACAATGCTCTCAGTGAGAATATACACACATATTACCGATAAATTTATTAGGAAAACTTACTATATATATGTAATAGTCTTTCGATATATAAATATATTCACAACTTATAGTGTTATCAACGATTTACCATTATTTCAATGACCATTCACACAAAAGCTTTTTTAATGTTCACGCAGCGTTTTTCTTTATAACATCGGGCTCGATGCCTTATGATGTTCTAGAAGCTTCCGTCAATATCAAGATCGGTGAATGATTGAAATAATTTGCACATATCCCTTTTTAATTGGTTATCACAAATTATTTCTTTTATTTCATTTAAATCAAGTTTTGATTGAATAATGCAGTGATGACTTTTTATGAAATAAATAAACGATTGCTTGTTGTCAGTTTCATTAAAAATTGCCAGTAACTTAGATCCGCCAACCGGAAACGCCACCGTACTCACGTTTTTGCTATTTCATGGCTGTTTATAGAAAATGCAAGTAGACTTTTAATTTAATGAACGATACTTACTATGCGAGTGAAACCTAAATATAGTTTACGGACATCATCTTGTATCTAGTTTATTCTTAGAGGAGTAAGTAAGAACTCTGGTGCACCCGTTTCGGAGTTTATTTGCAAAATTTATTAATTTATAAGTATAGATTTTTTGCGCAATTTACCGGGGGCCACGTTTTGTACACTAAGTGCAATCATTCTTTGCACCTATCCGACTTTGCACATGCTGCGAATGCAAAATTATATAGACCAAGATGAGTGCTGCAGTAAAAGACCCCTCACTCCTCAATGATCATCTAGCCTAGAGATTATCCGCCGCCACCCCCCCCCCCCAAAAAAAAAACTGTCAAAGTTTGCGTAAATCATAGTTTCGTCGAGAAAATGTAAAAATGTCTACTCGCTAGACCTCATTTCTATCCTTCAAAATCTCTAGAATCCAGGATCCTCAAGGTGGCCACCAGACCCCCTGCCTACTTTCTGCGTCCCCCTAACTTCAATTCCTGGATCCGCGCCTGTTAACTGTTGTATATACTACTTACTGTTGTAAATACTACTAACTTTATTCACTTTTTTCCCTCTCTTTGACTCAGATTGCAGTTTGTCAAAACATACATACAGAATTCATAGGCGCTTGGGTCAAGGACAACGTATATTTTCTATATGATGTATTGTCGAGGAAATTCGAATTATATTCGTAACATTTTTTTTAAGCGCACAGTGGTAATGTTTAGTTTTTTGTAAATCTTTCTGCTTGATATACACTAGACTGTCACAGAAATTTTATATTATGCACGTTTTAAGAATGACATATCCCTACTGTGTATACTCACAGGCACTTGGGGTATGGACCCCCCCCCCCTTTCCATTTTTTTTTTAAATCTGGAGTCGAGTCGCCTTTTTATAAGTGTAAAATATAAGTATTTGATAAATTTTCTTGAATTAATTTTTACTATTATATTTCTTGTTTTAAGATTAATAAATCGAATGTTTACCGTCCCGATTTCTTAGGGGACCATCTCAAAAGTTGTCAAATTTTACTATTGGACCATATGGGAATTTGTTGGAAAAGCACATTTTTTTTCCATATTTTTTGTATTTCTGCCCTAGAGATTTCTTTTTCAGCCAGGCAGATGAAAGTTATTGTAAAAAGTCACCAAACTGTGAAATTTCTAAAAAAAAAAAAAAAAAGAAAGAAAAAATTGACCATTCAGGATTATTACAAAGTTTAATTTTTTACAATGCCCAATATCTCTACAATTGCCCTATTGCGGTATTATAATTATATATATATATATATATATATATATATATATATATATATATATATATATATATATATATATATATATATATATATATATATATATATCGGTGCAGATGAACTATCGGCGCAGATGAATTATTTTGGTAAAAAAATAGCTATGTTTAGATTGCTAATAGCGAGCGCAGCGAGCGGCGCGAAGCGCCGCTCGTCACTGCGAGCTCTAACGACAACGCCTGGGCGAAGAGAATATTCGGACTACTGCACATTCATTCAATAGAATTTTTTTCCGCAGTAATTCTGACCCACAATGCATCGCTTCTTGTTCTCGCTACTAACTTCGTTCACGCGGTAACACAACTAAAATTTCACAAAAAATAAACTCACCTTAATTTAATGGCTATTGCATGCAGATAGTAGATTAAACATTCTTTGTTAAAATATTTGCACTTTTTAAACTTTGTTTATGGAAATACAGCTAACATACGACGTCATGTGACGTCACAGTCTAGACGTTCCAAATGTCTCGTGTGGTTTGAAGAGGCGGATCTTAAAATGAAGTGAACAATGCGCTCGCCCCAACGGTCGCACCGTCAACATATTATGTTTCTTTTGATGTTCTGTCAACAGTTTTTAGTAATATATCCATGCATGGACGTCTTCAATATACATGCGAGTCATGTGCCATTCTTCAGCGTCAAGCATTGCTTACAAAATCGGAAAACAGTTACGTCATTACAGCGTCATTTAAATAATAACAGTTTCTGCTAAAACCTATGACATCACAGGAGGGTGGAATTTCCTTAAAAGCTGCGCAGTCATGCGCACTCGAATTAGACTCGGCCTCTTGGTTTTTCAGCTACAGAGTTAATATACATGTAACAAACCTAACTATTTTGTGTTCGTTCATGAACTTCTCTCAAGAATAAACATGCCACATCTGTCTACTCATCCCACATGAACAATTATTCTCTCTATAAACATGCCACTCCTGACTACTAATTATCCCACATGAACAATTATTCTCTCTATAAACATGCCACACCTGACTACTAATTATCCCACATGAACAATCATTCTCTCTATAAACATGCCACACCTGACTACTAATTATCCCACATGAACAATTATTCTCTCTATAAACATGTCACATGAACAATTATTCTCTCAATAAACATGCCATATTTGACTACTTATTGTCCCACATGAACAATGCTTCTCCCTTTAAACAAACCACATGAACAATTACTGTAGATTCCTTATTTTTCGCGAGTACTTATTATCGCGAAATGGCTCTTTCACGTCAAATCGCGAGAACAATAATTCGCGAGTGGACGGTTGATCAAGGGGTTTTACATTGATTTCAGCGCCATAAAAATAAAAGCGAGAAATTTTATTTCGCGAGTGGTGCTTCTCGCGTAATAACGCGATAATTTATTCCTCGCGTATATTTAGGAATCTACAGTATTCTCTCTATAAACATGCAACATGATTAATTATTCTCTTTATAAACATGCCACATCTGACTACTTGTTATCCCACATGAACAATTATTCTCAATAAACATGCCCAAATTGACTCCTTTGTGTACGCACAGGGAAAACAAATTGTAGATTTGGTTGTTAAGTTGGTCCGACTAAGTGTATAAAGCCAATATTTAGACTGGTGTAAGTCGCGTTTCCGACTTATTCCTCTCTGCTGACTACTAAGTAAAGCTTACTTGATTTAATTCACAACGTTAGTATACAGGTTAAAAGGTTAAAAGTTTAGAGGACTGCAGCCCCCACTCCATCTTATGCTACTTGTTGTCACCAAATTTCACATTTCAAAATGACAAGCTACATGTTTCTGGTACACCCATCCCATCCTTTAGAAAATAAATATCCTCACCATTGCTGGATATCTTTGATTTATTTCCATTACAATGTTTAAAAAATCGTACTAGTTTACTAGTATATACATGTACATGTATGCATACATATTGTCGTATTTTTGTATTACATATCTTTTATATAATTGTTTATGATCAAAACACTTGACACATTTTGAGGTTGTCTACAGACTAAAAACTTACGCCTACCCATAAACAGGCGTAGATTTAAGTCATGATACTAGACAATTAATCTTATCCTTTTTGTGAAAACCATGTCTGATTTTCAGATTTAACCCGGACTAAGATTACGCCTGGTCGTAAGCCATTTTGAGAAAAGGCCCAGACAACTAAGTGACCATTTATGAACAAAGAAAATCAGTTAAATTTCTCTCTTACGTAAACTTGCAATATCTGACAACTAAGTGACCATTTATAAACAAAGGAAAACTAACCCAAAAAAGCTAAACTACTCTAGATCTCTGAAGTAAACTTGTAATATCTGACTACAAAGTAAGCGTTCATGAATCACGTAAGCTACTCCCTTAGCCTAACTTACAACCCCTTGTCAAACAGAAACCTGGCATGCTCCTCAGCAATGTTACACACATATGTTAACTAAATGAACTTTGCATACATTATCTTTGCAGATGTCTTTAACAGCCTTAAAATAGGCTAATGCTCTTAAAATGCCATCAATGACGTCCTCATTTAGCTTGACAATAACAACTGTAAAAAGAGCAGTTACACAATAAACATTCAAAGTATATGTAAAATCGGTTATATGCAGGGTAAAAACAAGTCTATTTCTGTAGTGATTAAATCACAAAGCAAACTTTTCCCCAAATAACAGTCTCTAATGATTATGTTTTCTTTTTTGTGGCAACGTTGGGATCAAACAAGTTCACAGTATTTGTGGAAATGATTCTTAATTCTTTCTATTCCAGAGAAAAAAAAATGTGTTAAAACACAAGAAGCCCATGGGCCACATCGCTCACCTGAGCACACTGGCTAGGAAGAAGCAGAAATCAGTTCAGTATATTGAAAAGTGTTAAAGGGGGGGGGGGGCTTAAATTTACACTACCTCAGGATGCTTCTATATCAATATTACTAATCATGGCTTTGCTGTTCTTAAACGGAAGAATTTTAAAGTTTTTGTCCTATGTATTCCTATGTAAAACTCTGATTGCTCATTGTGGCCCCACCCTACCCACCGTAAATTTGAACAAATTTGAATCTACACTACCTGAGGATGCTCCTATAATAATATGACTAATCTTGGCTTTGCTGTTCTTGCGCAGCATATTTTTTCAAGATGATTTCTATATATTCTTATGCAAAACTTTGACTCTCTATTGTGCCTCCAACCCCTGAACTAGATTCTACAATACCTAAGGATGCTTCTGTATAAATATGACTAATAATGGCTTTGTTGTTCGTGAGAAGAAGATTTCAAAGATACTTCCTATGTAATGGTATGATCAGGTTCTTATAAGTGATGTATAGGTTTTCCTTCTACTCTGTTTGAGTTAATGATTGGAGTGATAATAAAGACAGCTTTGTTTGAGGGTATATCACACAGTACTTAAATTTTCTCTTATCTAGAAATGGGGACTGGGTAAGGTACTACTTGCATCGTGTTTTTCCCCTAGGTTCCCACTGTTAGATAAGAATCAGTTGTCTAAATCTTCTTCAGATTTACTACACTCAGAGCTTAACATCAATTCCCTAGGATACTTGCTGCTGGTGTTTATAACTTTTATTTTGCTCTTACCCTTAAAATTTTCCATCCTCTATCCTTAAATGTCCATCACATACATAATACTCTGATATTAATTTAAAGCATTTTACAGTAGAAAAGGCTTTACCGAGAGAAAGTTTCAAAATGTAATTAACTAAGCAGTAAGTACTTAATAACGATTGCATTGAAGGCTATGGAGCAATTTTTAAAAAATAAAAATTCAAATAATATCAATAAATACTGTAAAGGAAAAATGCAATAAAACACATTAGAATGACAATTTAAAACGATTTTTTAACTAGATAAGTTTTTTAAAATTGATTTTTTTTATTAATTAAAAACAGAGGGAGATAACTCTCACCAAAATTCAAGGTCATAAATTAGGACACATCCCGTCTTATATGCAGATAGTAATAAATGGGAATTATGTCTAAATATTCTGAGTAATCAACACCTACACATCTGTTATGTTTTCAATTTCATTGAATCTTTTGCTATTAGGATGGAATACCTTAACTTCTTTATTGCTGATTCGTCATCCAACCTCTTCAGCTACCTTCTGAATGTCTATCTTTCCCAAAGCTTTGCCTTATATACCCTTAGGCTAGTCCATTTCAAGGGTTGTCAGGCCACTCCACTATTTGAACTCTCAATGCGTTTTACTCCAATGCCCCTTAACCATTACACCTATATATTCATATGTAAACCTTGACCCCACTGTTGTGGCCCCGCCCTACCCCCAGGCGTCATGATTGGAACAAACTTGAATCTACACTACCTGAGGATACTTCTGTATTAATATGTCTAATTATGGTTTAGCTGTTCTTGAGAAGATTTTTAAAGATATTTCTTATATATATTCCTATGGTAAACTTTGACTCCCCTGTTGTGGCCCTGCCCTACCCCCAGGGGTCATGATTGGAACAAACTTTAATCTACACTACCTGAGGATACTTCTGTAATATGACTAATCATGACTTTGCTGTTCTTGAGAAGATTTTTAAAGACATTTCTTACATATTCCTATGTTAAACTTTGACCCCCTCTTGTGGCCCCATCCTACCCCAGGGGTTATGATATGAACAAATTTGAATCTAGAGTATGTAATGAAACTTTCACATAAGTTTCATTTTTTCTTGCAGAGTGGTTCTTGAGAAGAAGATTTTTAAAAGTTGTCACTGAATTTTCACGAATTCTTAATTATCTCCCCTTGAAAAAAGGCGCGGCACTTCCTGTGAACAAACTTGAATCCCCTTCACCCAAGGATGCTTTGTGGCAAGTTTGGTTGAAATTGGCCCATTGGTTCTTGAGAAGTTGAAAATGTGAAAAGTTTACAGAGGACAGACGGGCGCCGGTGTCGCATAATATTTGGTCCGCCTCGTTTAAAGGTCCGGGGGGACCTAATACGATAACATATAAGGTCCGGCCTGCCTCTATAATAAAAGGTCCGCCTTCGGTTTAATATGCAGATTTTTCTCCTTTATTGATTCGAAATTAATTTGCTTTATTAATCTTTTTAAATTATTTAAGGTATAGTTGTTATAAAAGTGTCCCTCCCAGCAAAATGGAGTTTTCCAGGGACGTACATGTATGTACATTGTATATATACTAAAAGGATTAAGTCTTGCGATATCTCGCTAGTTGCTGGATTTCGTTAGCCTATTTTAATTAATTATATTTCTAATACTATGATATATCTCAGTACAAAACCTCAAATTATCTATCAAAATTTTTTTCAAAATTTGATGTTAGCACTGATTAACTGTTAGCTCCTTATCGTAGTACATACCTCCCAGGTAGTGCACAAAACAAAAAATATAAAGATGCAAAGATCTGTTGATCGAGTTACCTTATATGAAAATCATGTACGACATGTGTCTTTTATAGTTTGAGTGATATCAATATTATCATTGCAAAATAAAAAAAAATACATATATATAATACGCATACCTTCACTGGCACAATGTTCAGTATATGGTGTTCGTAAGTCCAACAATGATCATTTCATTACAGTCTATTTCCTAACAACGTTCGACTTCCACTTCCCAAAAAGAATTTTCATATCTTTCGAAATATATTTCATTATATCATTAATAATAATTATGCATAATTCTTACGATTCATATTTGTACCTAACTATAAAATCATTGGAGGGTCACTTTGACAGGGACTTGTGTTACGGTGTACTAGCCTGTCCCGTTGTTGTTAAAACTAATGTCTGTGCTTTGGGGGGTAGGCCTATTGTCTCACCTGATGAAACTTGAAGTCGCATATCCCCCGTGTTTTTATAACCATCGTTTCTTGTCCAGTTAAAGACTAACGATTATTTCATTCTACTTGATATTACCCCAGGGTTAACACTGGTTAAGGAAGATGTGCATTAATTGGCAAAATCAAACCAAAGTCAATCGAGTTGAACATTTTAAGCAATAAAACACCCCCTCCCCAAAAAAAGGAAAAGATTATAAATGGTGTTGTTGTATTTTTGGTGGGTGGGGTATAGCAAAATTATGCTGATACATGTCAAATAGTTTAAAAAGTACTGATGTTGTAGACTTTCCTACCGCATTAATATTTTTTCCCGGAAAAACGAGCTTGGGTTTAAAGACCCCTCCCCTTCTGGAAAATGAGCCTAGCATAGGATTTTATTTCCGGAATTTTTTTTAAAAATATTGTTTATTTCATTCCCTACATTTTGTAGTTTTCATTTCTGACGTTTTAAAATTTTCATCTCTGACATTTATCATCATAAAGTACTTTTTCGGCAATGACAACAAAATTGAAATTTCCCTTATAAAAAAATTAAAGAATAAATCAAGAATAATTCATTGATTTCCAAATAATAAGTTCTGCTTATATTTAAAAGAATCTTATGACGATTTTATCCTCGGACACATGTAAGTGTAAGTTGTGAATTTTTGTTCATCTTTTCAAATCAAGATAATCAGACTGAATTTGAGATCAGAAAGGTTTAGATAGAATTTATGACATACAGAAACTATGTTTGACGGAATAAAGTAATCAAAGTTGAGGAGATTCTGTTTTTCGGTGCTTTCAAACACATATAATTCAGTGGGCATTAAAATTTGGTGATCAAAAATTGCATGTTTTATTATTGAAATTATTGCGTTTTATTACTAAACTTTGTATTTTTACTAGACTTAGTGTTGATTGTATTGTAAAATGAAAACTAAAAATGTCGGAAATGCAATGCAAAATTTCGGAAATGACATGCAGCGAGCTTGGAAGAAACAACCCCGGCTTTATTATCCACCATAGGAAATACTCAGTACGCTTCAGTACAGAATTTTCTCCTTTTCCACCTTCTTACTAGGGAGAATCTTATCCACCCATACTATTTACAGAGGGGTTTTACAGAGCAACTTGACATGTATTTCCCCCTAAAATAAAAAGGAAAGTGTCTGTTGAGATCGTGGCTGATATAAAAATTCATAAAACACCACCAAGTCGTGTTCTTTTGTTAATATTTTTTATATTTATTTTGATTTTGGTTTAAATTAGATTTTCTACGACTTTAAGCGGCTATTTCTTTTTTATTTATGTGTGTGTGATGGGGGTGGGGGGTGGGGGTGGGGGGTTATAGTTCTCTTGTTGCACGTCATCAACATTACTAATTAAATAATAATGTATATCCTTGGTCCCTTCAGACAGATGTTTATGGTTGCATATAGATATACAATACAGTAGACACATCTCCTGCAAACATACATAGAGTGGATAATTAATTGACATTAAAGTTTTGTCTTTTTGTCAGCATATTAAATGAAAAAAGTACACTACTACATGTAGTATATATGCAATTCTTATGCACAATTAGGCCATTCCAAGAGTTTTCTAAGTTAATTTAGCGTCCATCCTAAAATTAAAAACCTAATTATCTTTTTACCCTGGAAAAACACACGAACCAACAAAGAAAAAAAAACAATAGGAACTTACAGCATTTCCATAATTTTTGCTTTGTAAGTGAGATACATGTATGTGGGAAAAAAGAAAAACAGAGGGCGGACCTTTTATTATACTGCGTTTTAAGGTCCGCCCTGCCATTTTAACGAGTTTTTTTTTTAAGCTACGATAACTTTTAATAAACTCTGTTCAAAATATTCGCCTTGTAATAGTAAGATATCTGAAATATAGAGGGCGGACCTTTTATTATACTGCGTTTTAAGGTCCGCCCTATCTCTAGTTTGTATGCTACGAAAATAAACCCTGTTCAAAATTTTCGCCTTGTAATAGTAAGATATCTGAAATATAGAGGGCGGACCTTTTATTATATTGCGTTTTAAGGTCCGCCCTGTCTCTGTCCCTAATTTTTATGCTACGAAAATAAACCCTATTCAAAATTTTCGCCTTGTAATAGTAAGATATCTGAAATATAGAGGGCGGACCTTTTATTATATTGCGTTTTAAGGTCCGCCCTATCTCTAGTTTGTATGCTACGAAAATAAACCCTGTTCAAAATTTTCGCCTTGTAATAGTAAGATATCTGAAATATAGAGGGCGGACCTTTTATTATATTGTGTTTTAAGGTCCGCCCTGTCTCTTTCTCTAATTTTTATGCTACGAAAATAAACCCCGTTCAAAATGTTCGCCTTGTAATAGTAAGATATCTGAAATATAGAGGGCGGACCTTTTATTATACTGCGTTTTAAGGTCCGCCCTATCTCTAGTTTGTATGCTACGAAAATAAACCCTGTTCAAAATTTTCGCCTTGTAATAGTAAGATATCTGAAATATAGAGGGCGGACCTTTTATTATATTGCGTTTTAAGGTCCGCCCTGTCTCTTTCTCTAATTTTTATGCTACGAAAATAAACCCCGTTCAAAATGTTCGCCTTGTAATAGTAAGATATCTGAAATATAGAGGGCGGACCTTTTATTATACTGCGTTTTAAGGTCCGCCCTATCTCTAGTTTGTATGCTACGAAAATAAACCCTGTTCAAAATTTTCGCCTTGTAATAGTAAGATATCTGAAATATAGAGGGCGGACCTTTTATTATATTGCGTTTTAAGGTCCGCCCTGTCTCTTTCTCTAATTTTTATGCTACGAAAATAAACCCTATTCAAAATTTTCGCCTTGTAATAGTAAGATATCTGAAATATAGAGGGCGGACCTTTTATTATACTGCGTTTTAAGGTCCGCCCTATCTCTAGTTTGTATGCTACGAAAATAAACCTTGATCAAAATTTTCGCCTTGTAATAGTACGATATCTGAAAAACAGAGGGCAGACCTTTTATTATACTGCGTTTTAAGGTCCGCCCTGCCATTCTGACTATTTTTTATGTTACGGAAATAAACCTTGTCCAAAATGTTTTCTTTCTAACAGTAAGACATCTGAATTATAGAAGGCGGACCTTTAAATATACTGCGTTTTAAGGTCCGCCCTGCCGTTTTGACTAGATTATAGAGGGCGGACCTTTTATTTTACTGCGTTTTAAGGTCAGCCCTGCTTCTTTCTCTAGTTTTTATGCTACGAAAATAAACCCTGTTCAAAATTTTCGCCTTGTAATAGTAAGATATCTGAAAAACAGAGGGCGGACCTTTTATTATACTGCGTTTTAAGGTCCGCCCTGTCATTTTGACTAGTTTTTATGTTACGGAAATATACCCTGTCCAAAATGTTTGCTTTCTAATGGTAAAATATCTGAAAAACAGAGGGCGGACCTTTTATTTTACTGCGTTTTAAGGTCCGCCCTGCCTCTTTCTCTAGTTTTTATGCTATGAAAATAAACCTGTTCAAAGTTATCGCCTAGTAATAGTACGATATCTGAAATACAGAAGGCGGGGCTTTTATTATACTGCGTTTTAAGGTCCGCCCTGCCCCTTTCTCTATTTTTCATGCTACAGAAAAAAAACCTGTCTATAATTTTCTCTTTGTAATTGATAGATCAAAACGGGGGATTAAGGTTTTACATAGGAATATCTAGGAAAAAAAATTCAAAAATCTTCTTCTTAAGAACAACGTCATGATTAGTCATATTAATATGGAAGCATCATCAGTTAGTGTAGATGTACGTTTGTTCAAATCATGCCCCCCGGGGTAGGGTGGGGTCACAATGGGGGATCAAAGTTTTACATAGGATATATATATATCGAAAAATTTTCTCCACAAGAACAGCGAAGCCATCTTTAGTCAGATTGATATGGAAACATCCTCAGGTATTGTAGATTCAAATTTGTTTAAACCATGATAACAGGTCATATAAAATTAATTTTCCGCCGGAATATGGCTGAAATATAGCCGACTCGGCGTTAAACCCTAATCAATCAAACCATGACCCCCTAGGGGTAGGATGGGCCACAATGCACTATCAGGGTTTAGCATGTGAATGTATAGGAAAAAAATTCTAAAACCTTTTTTTCAGGAACAACAAAGCCATGTTTAGTCACATTGATATAGAAGTATATTGAGGTAGTGTAAATTCAAGTTTGTTTAAATCATGACCCCGAGGGGTAGGGTGGGGCTAGCGCTATATCTATAAAAATCATGACACCTGGGGTAGGGTGGGGTCACAATAGTGATTAATGTTTTATATTGGAAGATATGTTAGAATAAATTTGCTGATGAAAAACAGCAGGGCCTTATTGACTCATGTGAGCGTTGTGGCCCATGGGCCTCTTATTTTATGTCAAGGTCTTGGAAAATCGTAGGACGATTCTTTTATAAAAGGCAGTGACGAATCTGAATGTATAATGGTAGTACAATGTATATTTATCTAGAATATATTCACCACATACAATCAAAAGATACGTTCAGATTTATTATCCATGTATATCACAAAAATGTTATGTTAGAATGATCATTAGTTGTACTGTATCCGTATCTATAGACTTTGATTCATATAGCATGAAAAAAGAGGGAGTATTTGTTTCTGTATTCATACAATGAATTGGGAAAATAATCACCTTAAAAATAAGAAAGGGGTTCATCAACACTACGTACATAATGTATGTGGTAAATGCGTTGTGTAACAAGTAAAAAGAAATCTGTAATACACCAGGTGGTGTTTATTTTCTACGTACTTGATACGCAAGGAGCAGATGGAAATTTAAAGAAGGTGTTATTGCCACCCCTCCCCCTCTTCCTCACCTGAGATGCAATGTATTACCGGAAATTTCTCCAGCCACTACCGAAATTATTCATATAACATGCGCAGATCTGGGGGGGGGGGGAGTCGGGGGGACCCCCCCATCTGGAATTTGCAGAGTTATTAAAAGTATATACTGAAGTAATGACTTTGGGCCCCCTTAGAAAACGTGGACCCTACCATCACCACCACGAAATAGGTGTTTTTCACGTTTTGGAAATGGAAATGGAATTGGATTTTACGTTTTTTTTTTCTTCCTTGACAAGAAATTTTTGGGTTAGAAATTTTTTTGACTGGGATGCCCCCCCCCCTGGAAAAATTCTTGATCCGCGCCTGTATAATCATTATTCAAAATTGTTAGGTAATATCCGAAACAACATATGTGCAATGTATAGCATTTATGAAAATCGAACTTCAAATATTCTGTCATGACTACATGAGACCGATTGTATTATTTCCTCCATGGTTACCACGGAGAATGACTAAGGACTTCGAAAAGGATAATTTAAGGAGATTGGCAAAGTTCCCAGCTTTCGCAAAGAATTTTTCAAAAACTCTTGAGCAGGTGTAGTGGTACTAAACAATACACTTTATTGGTTTTCACCGCGTAGAAAATTCTACACGGGAGATCACTCTCAATCAAGCTCCAGACAGCTCAGTATTACTCCATATCATTATTCGTAGGGAAAGAAGTCCCGGAGAGTATGGAGTATGACTCTCAGTCATACTCCATACAGTGTCAATATTTAATTCTCCGGGACTACTTGGTATGGAGTTGTAGCGTAACGTAATACTGAGCTGTCTGCAGCTTTGACTCTCATGATGGAAAACCCCATGAATTACCTTTTCTCTCCGGATAACCGTGAGTTGCCACTTTCCATAAATGAATAAAATAAATAATCATAAATAATCAGCGTTTTATAAAAGAAATATATTTTTGATTTAAAATTAGACTGAAACGCTTCTAGTCGATATCACGAAAATGTACATATCATGTAGCTTGAAATGGGAAATATGACGCACGCTTGACAACGTCCCCAGAAACAATCAGTCAGTATATTTCTGGGTGCATTTGGGGGGGGGGGGGGGTTATAGCACAAATTAATGTAGAAAATAGAAATTCCTTGATACGCAAAAAAAAAAAGGGAAGAGGATCAACTGATGTTCCCTCCCCCTTCCCCCGTTCATACAGACGTGAGATACATAAATGACTTGTATATAGAACTGGACATTCAACTTTGCCCAAAATTCTTCATGTCGGTAAAAAAAGAAAATATTTTACAATAATGATTTCAAATTTTAATCGGTCATGCAATACAGCCTGCTGGATTATCCCACAGTCTGTCTATTATAGTCACAGTAAAATGTGTAATTTCTTTTTCATTCTTTTTCTTTTGGCAAAAAAAAAAAAAAAAAAAAAAATACAAAAAAATACAAAAATGAAATATTATTTCATATGTAGTTCATTATGACGAGGAAGAGTGATATTTTTATAAGAAAGAATTAAATCCAAACCATGATTATACTTTAAATCTGATGTGTATATTTTAATATTGAATTACCTGTTTTAAGCTTTAACATTACATGTATTTTGTTTCTGCAGTAAATACAGATCGAATACAACATTAGGCTATATATTACCCTATCCACAAATAAAGGGCAAAATATTATTATAAACTGAAAACAAGTTAATTGTTAAAACTAAAGGGAAACATATACATACTTTTATTTTTTATCGGTCTTAGTATTAAACTCTACACTTGGAATAAGAAATTTCTTTAAATATTGTAATAAAAATAGACTAAATATAATTAAATAATTATATCACATTTTTGATGTGTACGCATGAATATCATAATAGTATTATAATTTGTTCTTCAGCATAATGTATTAAAATAGAGAATTCATATCTATTGATTTAAAGCAAACACATGACCATTACATTGTCATTGCTCTCTGCCGCGGGCTCTACCTGCGGGTACCTGTCAGGTATACGAATACTTCACACCCCCATTGTTTTATTGCCTATACACACCGGCAGATTTCACACCTTTAATCGTCCTAATTTACACAAAGCAAATGCTGGGGGAAAACAAACACAAGCCCAATAAATGCGACATTTTATTTTTAAGTCATTGCCCTAAACGGTATTGCTAAAAGCACACTAAACATGGAGTACCCCGGTAGCAATTCCTGCCCTAAGAGATATGTTGTACAAAAAAATTAACACAACAGCTAGGGTAAATCCTTAATCTTTCTTCATATGATGTAAACAAACTCCCTTTAATTTTATGTGTTTAAGTCAAGATTAAAACATTTTGCACCACCCGGACCTTTAAACTTCGGCGGACCTTTTCTTATACGGCCGGACCTTTTCTTATAAAAGGCGGACCTTATATGTTATCGTATTAGGTCCCCCCGGACCTTTAAACGAGGCGGACCAAATATTATGCGACACCGGACACTCTTTGATGAGAAAAGCTCACTTGAGCCTTCGGCTCAGGTGAGCTAAAACAAGGCAATTCTAGCTGCACGAACATAAAAAAAGCTTTTGTGTGAATTGTCATTGAAATAATGATAAATCGTTGATAACACTGTAAGTTGTGAATATATTTATATATCGAAAGACTATTACATTCCTAATAAATTTATCGGTAAAATTTGTATATATTCCTTACTGAGGGCATCGTGGCAGCGAACCCGAAGTACAATTTGTACATCGTAATAAACTTGCTTACATGAAAAGAGAAAATTAATGAATAAGGTATTGTTCAAATCCAATTAAAGCTGTAAAATTTTGTGCTTTATTCAACACATTTCAGTTTTTTTTCTGAATACAGTCTTTTGTATCAAATACTAGGCTTATTCATAGGGCTTTAAAAGCTAATTTTTACACAGGTACTTGTGTCTTGGTTTATAAATATGTATGTACCTTATTGATATGTAAAAAAGTGAAGTACATTTTTTACATATCAATAAGGTGCATACATATTTATAAACCAAGACCCAAGTCCTGTGAATTTTTACACCCCCCCCCCCCAAAATCAATTTATCAGTAAAATGTGCATATTTACTGCTTTCATCCTTGATGGAAATGAAATAAGAGCATCTGAAGTACAATATCCAAAACACAGTATAACAGGTTTCACAATAAAAGTCAATTAATGAAATTGTTATTTTTCAAGTTTTTACCAATGAAGGGGGGGGGGGGTACGTACATCTACTTCATGCGGGATTTTGAACTAAGTATTTCTTCCTGCTATAAGCCTGTAGGCTGTCAGTAGAAACTACAATATATTTTCTGTCGGTAGTGGTATAGATTCAATTCCCCGCGCTTGCGCGGGATTTCATCTAGTTCCTAAAGTTAGAGAGCGGAAACTAAAAATTTCTTCTTTTTTTTAAGTTCAAGAGGGATAACTCTGTCAAAAATCATTGGACCATAACCAAATTCGAACTTGACTTGTATTTTCTGGTAAAATACCTGCATAAATATGCAATTTCAACCTTATTTATACACCCCTACAAAGGTTGCAAAGCGAAAATTGAAAAATTTCTTATTTTTTCTAAGTTCAAGAGAGATAACTCTGTCAAAAATCCTCCAACCATGACCAAATTCAAACTTGACCGGAGGAATATTTGTCATTCACATTTTTCACATTAGGTTACTCACGTGATGTGACACATCTGTTCCGTAAAATATACAAATTTTCCTCATTTTTTCAGTTTTCTGAGATCTTAATTTTATTTCAAATTCTATAAAGAGTGCTAAAAATGACGTCGGAAAAGGGGGGGGGGGTATTTTCCCAAAATTTATAATAATAGTAGTGTCACTTTGGAAAACTCGCATAGACTGTGAAATGTTTGAACAGCGTTGAGAAAGTCAAAATGTGACAGCAAAAAAGATTTAGAAAAGGGAAAGACACATTCAATGGCGAGAAATTTATTTAGCATTTTTATGTTTCATTGTTGCCGGAAAGTCTTACACTTATTTTCCCCGGTAATACTACTATGCCATATACTTTTTGAACCAATGTAAGAAAAACTAGAGGTACTTACGCACTAATCTTACAAAATGATTATCCCTGCTCCCATGTATGAGCATAATGGCAAAGTCCATATTTTGCTATGGGATATCCCAAATATCTGCCCGATCTAAACGTAAAACACTACCAAGGAATCACTGACAGACCTAGTTTATCTAGTTGATCAGTAGAGGTACATAAAGAGTTGTTATGGATTTGGTTTACGTAGTGCTTATACCCTCAACCGATCCATACCTACATGTAAATCTTGTACTTGTATATAAGTGTAACAGAAAAGGAGAAAATGTATGGGTCGACAGGGAATCGAACCCGGGACCCCTGCATCACTAGTCAGGTGCTCTACCGACTGAGCTACCCAAGCCAATATCCATGGCCCAAACCATTACATTCCTCCCTCCTTAAATTGTCTTCACCCTCTAATGCACAACCCAAGTTCTTATTGCCCCTGGCAGGACTTTGACCTGCAAGTCCAGGGGTGGTCAACGGCACCAGATCTGTAACAGGAAAGGAGAAAATGTATGACTGGACCGGGAATCGAACCCGGGACCCCTGCATCACTAGTCAGGTGCTCTACCGACTGAGCTACCCAAACCACTACATAAGCATTTGATCAATCATCCCTGAAAAACCTTACATGTTGATTACGATGTATATTATGCAATCATTGATAACACTAAGAGCAATAGTAATTGTTATGTAGTTTTATTATTTTTCTTATGTATTATCACCTAACACTTTTCCAATTACATGCATAATTTGAACATTGTAATAGAAATATAACTGTAAATCACACTGTCATTTGCTTTTTCTTCCTGTCTAAGAATGGCTGAAGGAATTCTATGTATACTTTCTTCTGTATACTGGATACTGGTATAAAATGTCCACCAGAGTGTTTTAGAACACTTGGATTAACAAAGTACTGCAGCAAATCTTCACTCATTTCTGTCAAAAAATTGAAATAAGTAAACTAGAACTTCTTTAAAAGGACCAATATCCTGCAGGATAACCAGAAAAGGGGCTCATTTTACAATAGTTCTAAAAACTCAGACATTTTGTTAAAAAATACTGCAAATTCCCATGGCCTGAATCATGTGGAAATGTAAAAAGGGGATCAATATTGTAATACCTCTGATTGACAGCAAGAGTGTGTTCAGTACAAAATCCATCTATATCTCAAGACCCAAACAACATTTAACTTCTCAGTAATGTAATCATGACTTTATGCTATTCTACCAATATTTTGTTTTCTTTTAGAATTCTTTATTGCTGAGAAACTTCTTTTAACTCAGTGACGTTGTCAACTTGACCATGTCTAAATGACCATGGTGTAGGATTGTTATGCACAATCATATTTTGAGACTAGTATATTGCAGGTTTTTTCCTAAATCAAAGTGAGGACAAAAGCAAAAGTTTTCTATGCCTTAAGCAAATTAAAAAAAAAAAAAGCAAACAAAAAACATTACTCTGGGCTAAGTTCGGAACATACATGAACCCTACAGTCACAAGAACCCTATGTCTCAGGAACTGTGTAATATTTGTAATGTTTTTATCCCATTTCAAAGTAATAACTTGATACGTTTTTATCCTATGACATTGACCTTGTCCATAATGACCTTGGTACTGGGTCAGGGCACATTTTTGGTTCAAATGGCTTTTATTAATTCTACAAAGTTTGAAAAAAATCATATAACCTTAGAGATAACTTTCAGACCAAATAAATGTCAACAGACAGATGGACAGACAGTGATTCCTATAAAAAAAAATCCACATCTTATAAGTGTATTTGCCAAAAAAAGCAAATGAACTGCAATGCTAACACCCCTATTCTTACCCAAGAAGAAATTATGGTAGATGGATAGTTATCCATAATAATCATGCAACAGACTGCTAGATATTCAACTCTAAAGAAGAAATGAATGGAGGTATATAAGGTGAAAACAATCCCCATATTTCTCAATTTTAAAATTAAAGCTAATGGCAAACAAAGAACATTTTGATTTAGGTCTTTGTGGCAATATGTAGCCCTGAGATTTTGATCACGAGAATAATATTTAATTTTGATGCCCATGGGCTACAAAGCTTACCTGAATGAGAAGGGGTACTACTTTAAATATAATCCCAAAATGGTCAAGTGTAAATATTTCATTTTTTTAAGCAAACATAATGCTAGCATGATTTTTTCTATAATTTAGATGACATAATGATTTTTAATCTGCCATCTTGCCACTCAAATTTTGTTAAACAAAAGAAATATTGAAGGCTGGCACGTGATGTCAGTTTTTCAACGACAAAGCGTAACTCCAGTCCGAGGAATCAAAAACCTTTGATCTACCTCTTCAAACCGCACAAGACATTTGGAAGTTAGACTATGACATCACTTGACGTTGTATGAAAATTAGTTTCACTTCCATTAGTTTCACTTTGAGCTTCAATACTGTTCATTATCTCCATATTTCATTCTACAATGCAGTTTTTTTAACAAAAGGCATTGTAAAGTAGAGTAGATGCAATTATTTCCTTTAGGCTCTCTTTAAGAACATATTCTTCATAACTATGGTCATGTAATGCGATCTAAATTATGGAAATTATGGTACCAAAAGAACTCTGGCAAGCCTATGGAACTCGTTTTACTTGCTGTTGACTAATCAGATATTTGTTGTTCTTGAGAAGATTTTTATGAAGAATTTTTCTTATTATTCCAGTATTATGGTCCCGTCCTATCTGCAGGGGGCACGATTTGAACAATTTTAAATCTGCACTACCCGAAGATTTTTGCATGTGTACTTGACTGATAATGACCCGCAAAGTATTTATTGTGAAAACTTTGCTTTTTTCTGATATATTTTCTTGTAAAATTTTATCCCCTACTTTTTGTTCTTAAATTTAATTTCAGTTTATTTTTATCTTCCCCAAATGAAGTTTGAGAACAAATTGTTATTACTCTAGCTGCTTCTTCTTATTATTATCATTATTAGGGTCTACCGAGCTTCCTTCGGAAGACGCTACTGTTATTCTACTGTTTTTTATTATTTTATTCCCACAAATTTTGTGCAGGGGATTTCTCAGAGATTTTTTTTTGTCTGATTGTAATGAAACTTTCAGCTAGGGTAGCTACATTGTCTTAAAGCCTAAAATGAAAATGATTTCTTCAATTTTTTTAAATACACCTCTGCTTATGAGTTATTGTCCTTTAATTGATAATTGGGAAGTCTTGACTCCTTGATGTCCAGGAGCAACGAAGTAGATTTTTGAAAATTGTATTGATTTTTATGACTTTTGCTTAACCCTTAAGGCCCTCAGGGGGGAGGGACTATGAAATTCATAGTTTGTGCTCTAAACCAAATTTGAAATTGGTTAAATTGTTTATGAGGAGAAGTTTAAATTATTTAAAAGTTTGAGACTGACACACAAAAACGGACAAAAAGACATAGCAAAGGACTATATATATGAATTTATCATCAACAAGAGACCCATGGGCCACATTGCTCATCTGAGGATTTTGGTTAGAGAAAAAGTCCCCCTCCCTTCAAAGGGGCAGGGGTGGGAGCATAATTTGAAGGAACAAACTTACATCTACTCTAACTGACAATGCTTCTTTATATTCAAATTACTAATCATGGCTTTAAGATTTTTACATATTTTTTCATATTGCAGCTTTTTTAAGACTGTAAGCTTAGAAATATACTATTGTTTTTTAAACTGGGTTTTTTATGAACATTCAATTTCTGAAGAAAGTTTAATACGGTATTATAAAATTTTCTGTGATGTCACATATCTGTGTTGAACGCATGACAGACACATAATTTTTTCCAAATGTTGCACAAAACTCACAATGGGACAAGTGAAAAGAAACGTTAATGTGAATGGTTTGTTACATAAGTCAAACTATTCCTGGGCATACACAAAGTGCTGGGGGGCAACTCTGAATTTTATATTTTACATTTTATATTTTACAAGAATTTTTATAATATTTTATAAGATTTTTAAGAATTTTAATTTTATAAGAATGTTGTACTATTTTACAAGAAATTTAACTTACCTACATACAAGGGGACATTTTCCCCTCTTCATTACAATTTATACAAAATAGGATAAATTACATACAATCCCCCACCAAAATTCAGTTAGAGTACATAATTCTCAAGTAGATTCACTCAGAATATCTTCAATTTATCCTTATTAATCATTTGTGCCAGTCTAATTTATACACGATTTATAAATTCCAACTTTGTCCAAGGACATTTAAATGGGAGCATTTCACATTCATTTTTTTGGTTATTGTTTGAATACGTACATATCATAACCAGAAGTCTCTGACGAGACTGTAGCTCTACTGGTTGTACTTATAGAGGAAGATAAAAGTAGCACTTGGATTTGAAACTTTGCAACAGCAATAAATAGAATAATGATCCTTGGTTTAGTCTCTTTTTGTGGCAAGATTTATTGCAATCAGACTAAAACTGTAGGAGGAGTAGCCTTTTAAAACAATTCTACAGAAATTTGGATTTAAATAACCATGGCAACATCATTCAACAAAATCAAAAAACAATAACTACAATTATGTATCTCAGCGTATTCTACTTGTAATTGCCGAGTTATACTGAATTTAGACAAAAGTGTAGGAGGAGTAGCATTTTGAAAGTATTTCACAGAAATTTCTATTTTTAGTAACCATGGCAACACCATCCTTTTGAAATCAAAAACCGATACACAGAATTATGTATCTTATTATAGTCTACTTGTGTGCCAAGTTACATTGAAATCAGATCAAAACTGTAGGAGAGTAGCGTTTTGAAGGTTTTTCACAGAAATTTCTATTTTTAGTCACCATGGCAACATCATTCATTGAAATCAAAAACCGATAAACAGAATTATGTATCTTATTATAGTCTACTTGTGTGCCAAGTTATACTGAAATCGGACCAAAACTGTAGGAGGAGTAGCATTTTGAACGAATTTCACAGAAATATCTATTTTTAGTCACCATGGCAACATCATTCATTGAAATCAAAAACTGATAAACAGAATTATGTATCTTATTTTAGTCCTCTTGTGTGCCAAGTTATATTGAAATCAAATCAAAACTGTAGAAGGAGTAGCGTTTTGAAAGATTTTTCACAGAAATTTCTATTTTTAGTAACCATGGCAACACTGTTCATTAAAATCAAAAACAGATACAGAGAATTATGTATCTTATTATAGTCTACTTGTTTGCCAAGTTATATTGATATCAGACCAAAACTGTAGGAGGAGTAGCATTTTGAAAGTATTTCCCAGAAATCTCTATTTTTAGTAACCATGGCAACATCATTCATTGAAATCAAAATCCGATACACAGAATTATGTACCTTGGTGTAGTCTACTTGAGTGCCTAGTTATATTGAAATCAGATCAAAACTGTAGGAGGAGTAGCGTTTTGAAAAATTGTTTACAGATGGACAGACAGACAGACAGACACCTTACTATCGCATAAGCTCTTCTGGTCTCTGACCAGTAGAGCTAAAAACGAGGCCCATTGGCCACATTGCTCACCTGAGCAAATTGGCTAGGAAAATGAAGTTCAGTACTGAAAAGTTTACAGGGGGACAGGGGTACAAACTTAAATTTACACTACCTCAGAATGCTGCCATATCAATATTACTAATCATGGCTTTGCTGTTCTTGAGCAAAAAATTTTAAAGATTTGTTTCCTGTTGTAAAACTCATTGTGGTCCCACCTTACCCACCCTAAATTTGAACAAATTTGAATCTGTGCTATCTGAGGATGCCTCTTTAATAATATGAATAATCATGCCTTTGCTGTTCTTGAGCAGAAGATTTTTTTTAAGATGGTTCCTATATATTCTTATGTAAAAAAAACTTTGACCCTCTGTTGTGCCCCCCCCCCTTCAACCCCTGGGGTCATAGTTTGATCAAACAGGATTCTACAATACCTAAGGTTGCTTCTGTATAAATATGACTACTGGACTTTTGCGAGAAGTGCTGACTTTAACACTCGATGACTTACTTTGACATTTAAACATGTGCTATGTACGGAAGTACGGAATTGATAATAAAAAAGAAAATCTTACTAGTGGTCATAAGTATGGTGTTAGGGGCATTTACATGATTCACTGGTATGCAATCAAAGCAAGAGATAATGGGAGGCAAAATAACATAACATAAAATACCTTATTCGTGAGGGGTAGTATTTCCTTTCAATCTCATTTTCTAAAGGAATCAAATAAGGAAGTAAAAACATTCTGGAAGGAAAACTTGGCAAGAGTTGGTCAAAGTGGGATTAGGATAGGGCAGTTGTCGTTCCCTCCCTAAAAAATGTAGTATGTGCTTTGATATGCCCCATTATTATTGTTTAATTAACTGCTAAGCTAAATATTTATATCGCAAAAGAGCTTCCGTATATTGTCTCAGTGTAAAAGTACATGTAAGTCGTCGATTCTAAAAGTCAGTGCTTCTCGCTAAAGTCCAATAATAGGTGTTGTCAAATCGGACAATTTTTAGTAACCGGTTACTTGCTTACTTTTCCAATCGAGTAACGGATTTCTCGGATGGTCATTCTTCCGACCTTAAAAATTTTCTGACGTTAACATTTCTATATAAATCTTATCATTTGTTTACCGGTATATATATAAAGCACAAATGCACTGTTTATGAACTTTATTCTTAATTACAAACTCACAGTATTAAATTTTCTAAATAATTTTGTCTCGAACATCCCATAATGGTTTGCTGTTTTGCGGGATGTCCTTTAAGTGGAGTGAAAAGACCATCAAAATTTTTATATTAATGCACCGCCCTACCCTGCGGCTAATTTGTACTTTCTTGGACAGATATATTATTAAGCAATTAATTTCGTCCGGTCGTAAAAATTCTATGGTCACAATTAAAAATAACAGGAGGTAAAAGATCAATGATTGAAATCTGACCATTTTGATAATAATGAACATATTAAAAGAGCTTAAGAAATTCATAAATTTTCTCAGATTTTGAAATAAATTTGTATGGAAATTTGATTTATACAGTGAAAATATGGATTTCATAGACAAATTAAGAAGGAAAATTTAAACTATAATTGCCGTCTGTCTGTCTGTAAAGTTAATTGTCTTGGAGTAGATTAAACTCAGTGCTGATGTACAGGTTTTTTTGTTCATAAAGTACAATCAGGCAATATTAAGGTACATGTATAAACATCAATCAAAAAGGGATAATACCCACCCATCCCTTTCACCCAACCCCCAAAATAAAAATGTGACTAAATTTTAAGTTTTGTTGCTTTGAAGTAATATTTTCATTTAACCATTAAACATCAATAAATTTGAATATATTGAACTCTAAAAACACATTTTCTGTTCCTGAAGCATATTAATCATCAATATGACGTCATACACGTTAAAGCATAATAATTAACATTTTTTCTTTTGTTTATAATTATAGATTCATTAAACAACTTTATGAATTTGAAAGCAGTTTTATCAAGGGTTCTTATACTTTGAAATATACATGCAGGTGTATGCTCGGTGAATATGGCCTTTGGACATATAGGGTTCTCTAAGGGGTCACATCTGCTGTCACAAGACAATAGCCAACAGAGTGCTAAAACTCTTGATATTTTTCGCTTCCCTCATACAGTTTGCAAAACAAAACAAGAGGCCCATGGGCCTTGAATCGCTCTTCTGATTAACTGTACAACCTATCACTTCTATTTGAAGCCTCGAAGTATCCTGTATATTTACATAAACCCTTGAAATTCCAATTCACACTCTGAGAACCCAAGATGATTCTAAGCCAATTAGTACCTGAGAGTTGCTCATGGTGACCTACTTATCACTTGTCATTCTCTGAGGACCCATCAACTAAGTTTGATGATTCTAAGCCAATTAATACCTAAAATATTTTTTAAAATTATAATCATAAAATTTTATAAGTAGGTCAAAGTGACCTACTTTTCAATTGTTTTACTCCAAGGACCCAAGATGCATCAACTGACAAAGTTTGATGATTCTAAGCCAATTAGTACCTGTAATATTTAATTAAAGCCATAAATTTTCAAAAGTAGGTCACCGTGACCTACTTTTCAGTTGCTGTACTCCGAGGACCAAAGATACATCGACTGACAAAGTTTGATGATTCTAGCCAATAAGTACCCAAAATATTTAATTACAGCCATAAATTTTCAAAAGTAGGTCACAGTGACCTACTTTTCAGTCGACCTACTCCGAGGACCAAAGATGCATCAACTGACAAATTTTGACGATTCTAAGCCAAATAATTCCTGAAAATATTAAATACAGCCATAAAATTTCAAAAGTAGGTCACCGTGACCTACTTTTCAGTTGTTGTACTCCGAGGACCCATGACGCATAAACTGACAAAGTTTTATGATTCTAAGCCAATTAGTACACGAAATATTTTATTAAAGCCATAAATTTTCAAAAGTAGGTCACCGTGACCTACTTTTCAGTTGCTGTACTCCGAGGACCAATGACGCATAAACTGACAAAGTTTTATGATTCTAAGCCAATTAGTACCCGAAATATTTTATTAAAGCCATAAATTTTCCGAAAGTAGGTCACGGTGACCTACTTTTAAGTCGACCTACTCCGAAGACCCATGACGCATCAACTGACAAAGTTTGATGATTCTAAGCCAATTAGTACCCGAAATATTTAATTAAAGCCATAAATTTTCAAAAGTAGGTCACGGTGACCTACTTTTTAGTCGATCTACTCTGAAGACCCAAGATGCATCAACTGACAAAGTTTGATGATTCTAAGCCAATTAGTACCTGAAATATTTAATTAACGCCATAAATTTTCAAAAGTAGGTCACTGTGACCTACTTTTTAGTCGACCTTCCCTGAAGACCCAAGATGCATCAACTGACAAAGTTTGATGATTCTAAGCCAATTAGTACCTGAAATATTTAATTATAGTCATATAAATTGAAAAGTAGGTCACGGTGACCTACTTTTCAGTTGACCTTTTTTGAGGACCCAAGATGCATCAACTTACAAAGTTTTATGATCATAGGACTTAAAATGTCCAAATTATGCCTCTAAAATGCTTTGAAATCGAATGCCTGCAAAGTTCAAAAAGTAGGTCACTGTGACCTACTTTTTAATAATTATGTTTTTTGGCCCCAAGATGCATCATCTTACAAGATTTAATGATTCTAAGCCTCCCCGTATTCGAATTAATGACCTTAATTGTTTTAAAAAAGATTAGCCATTAAATTCAAAAAGTAGGTCAAGGTGACCTACTTTTTAGTTGACGTACTTTGAGGACCCAAGATGCATCAACCGACAAAGTTTGATGATCATAGGCCTTAAATTGTTCAAAATATGCCTCTAAATCATTTTGAAAAAGAATGGCCGCAAAATTTAAAAAGTAGGTCACCGTAACCTACTTTTGAGTCAACATGATATGAGGTCCTTAGATGCACCAACTGACAAGATTTGATGATCCTAGTCCTTATAGTAAGCAAAATATCAACATTTTAATAAAATGTAATTTTTGGTCAACTTTGAAGTGACCTTGGGACCACGCCCTTTGCCCCAGGGTAAATCCCCGTGCAAATTTTAATCTACAACATATCCTCATCCTTTTGTGTAAGTTTGGTGATAATCTGCCCAGTGGTTCTTGAGAAGAAGATTTTTTAGCAACCAGTACTTTTGTTTCTATTTTCCTAATTATCTCCCCTTGTTAAAGGGTCACAACCCCAGTTTTAGTATAAACGGGAGCCCTTGGGCCAAGGATACCCTGTGACAAATTTGACAATAATTGGCCAAGGGGTTCTTGAGTTATGGCCCATATTCTAAAAAGTTTACGCACACCGCACAAATGGCCATAGCATTAGCTCTTTGAGCCTTTGGCTCAGAAGAGCTAAAAAAAAGATAACTTAATCTTGTCTATGTTTCGAAAGGTTATGATAAATGATAATATGATGAGATTTCGAATATAAGCATTAACTCGTAAATTCTGCCTGTTATATACTCGCTTGTGAGGATTTAGGGGCAGAAAGATTTTGGACTTGTATCGGTGATATAGAAGCTATTCTATGAAACGGGACATCACCCGCATAGCATTTGCTCTAGAGTCGCGGAGTAAGGAGCTGATCCTTATGTCGTGGGTTGGAATCCACTGTGGGAACGTGGTGACCAGTCCTTCGGATGAGACCGTATAAACTGAGGTCCTGTGTCGCAGTAGGTGCTGGCACAAAAAAGATCCCTCACTGCTCAATGGTCCTGAAAGCCGAGTATTGTGGTCAGAATTTGCAGCTCTCAACCGGCAAGTGGTGGCGTCAAACTTGACCTTTCCTTTCTTAAATTAGTGTCAAACTTCATATGCTGATACGTACTGATGTAAGCTATTCATCTGCATCAACACTTTTGACCTTGACTTTACTTTTCTCAATTTGTGTTTAACTCAGTTTTAAAGAAACCATTCATAATATTTTCATCAAACTTCATATGCTAATACATACTGATGTAAGCTTTTCAACTGCATCAACATTTATTGACCTTGACCTTTCCTTTGACCTTAACTTCATTTATTTTAAATTATTGTTTAGCTCAGTTTTAAATAAACCATACAAAATATTTTTATCAAACTTAATATGCTGATACGTCTTTGTGAGAACTATTCAACTGCATCAAAAACGTTTGACCTTGAACTTTCCTTTGACCTTGAGCTTACTTTTCTTAAATTTGCATTTTGCTTAGTTTTAAAGAAACCATTTAAGATATATTTATGTAAGCTTACGCACTTAAACATTATTTGGTGAGAATTTATCATCTAATATCCAACTTTTTAGATTTCGATTTTAATTTTAAAGAAACTATTCAAGATATTCTCATCAAATTTCATACTCTAATACAAATTTTCATGTTGCATTACTAATATACCCTCGGCAGGGCATTCATGTCCTATGGACATATTTCTAGTCAATGATATTTCCTATTTATTCCTATGTATACATGTAACTTTGATCCCTTGTTGAGGTCCCACCCTACCCCTGGGGGTCATGATTTGAACAAATTTGAATCTACACTATGTATTGAAGCTTTCCAGTAAGTTTCATGCTTTCTGTCCCAGTGGTTCATGAGAAGATTTTTAAAAGATGCCATGAAATTTACACTAATTCTTAATTATCTCCCCTTGAAACAACCTTTGGCCCTTCATGTGAATAAAGTTGAATTCACTTTGTCCAAGGATGCTTTGGGGCAAGTTTGGTTCAAATTGGTCCAGTGGTTCTGGGCCCCGTTTTACAAAAGAACTTACAACTAAGATCAAAATGTTTTTATGTTATAACTTTCCTTTTTGCATTGCTTTGAAAATGGTTTTAATCTTTTTGAAAAGAATTTAGAAAGATATCTTTATGCAAACAATTTTTAACAGAAACATAAGTTTTGTAAGATTTTACAACCAACTTAAGTTTTTAGTTGAAGATTTTTAAAAGATGCCATGACATTTACACTAATTCTTAATTATATCCCCTTGAAAGAATGTGTTGCCCTTCATGTGAACAAACTTGAATCCACTTTGTCCAAGGATGCATTGTAGCATTCGTCTTAGTTGTAAATTCGTTAAAATTTTGTAAAACGGGCCCCTGGAGAAGAAGATAAAATTGTGAAAAGTTTACGTCAACAACGACACTGCAGATGAAGATCAGAAAAGCTCACTTGAACTTTTTTATACTCTAAGAAATTTTTGACAAAAAGCTTTAATTTCATTTTTTTTTTAGCAAAACAAAACAGATATTTATCATTCAAAAATTACTATAATCAAAGACAAGCAAAGCAATTATAAGCTCTTGCAAAATCTAATCAATAATAACAGATCTCTTCACATTTGGAATAAAAATGTATCAAACCTTTTCATAAATAAGTCAGTATCATTGTTACACTATTATGTCATTGTATTAAAGTGTTATTCTTTTTTTTAAAGATGTTACCTTTTTGTATAACTTTGTCAGAGTCTCCAAAAACATGTAAGGATGGTGTTGTTATTGGTTTTTTGTATATACTTTCATGTTGTTTCTGGCGACTTTTAAATCCAGCAACAAGTATTACAAAGTCAAATTGGAATGGACCTTCTGGAAAAGGAATCAATAAACTGTAAATGATATGCATTATGACCATACCAAAAAATTACACCTGTATTCCTTACCATTGAAGAGGGAGCCTGACAAATATACATGTAAATGGAATATATTCCATACATTAAATTGTGTTCACATACATTAAATTGTGTTCACATAACAGTTAATTTGAAGCAAACCAATGCGCATTAAAAATTTTTCTACATAAAGGCTAATATGATGTCATTTGCGAAATATGACGCCTTATGCAAAGCAGGTAATATATTTAATATAATGTCATTGTGTCTGTACACAATTTTAGTGTTAACCTTAATTAATTTACTAATTTTCTTTTGTTTTTCACTCAATAAATAGCATTTGTACTTATATCTGACCATAAACATATGGCATGTGGCTTAATTTTGCTATTACACATGCCTCAAAATTTAATTCAGATTGGCTTCGCTTAATGTTCACAGGGAGTAAATGCAAAGCATTTTGATGTGCAGTTAATTAATTCAGATTAAACTCACTGGCATTACATTCTCCGTGTGAACACAGTTCAACTTAATTCACAGTAACTTACATTTAATTCACAGGACATGATATATTTTGTTTATGATACTACCAGTAATAGGATTGCACCTCTAAATCATTCTTTATCAAACCTCAAACCAGGATAGTTTTGACAACTACTTTTACACTAATAAGAATTTTGAACCTTTCCCCTACCTTTGCTATATCTGTATTTTCAAATTTACAGAATTCTTTACTCTATGAAAATTACAATAAATTATGGTCCATCTGAAAACACTTCAAAGAAGCTTTTTTTAAGATAGATACATAAGAATTAATGCAGTACGCCCTTTCATCATTCAAACCTGGGTCTTGCTCTTTCAGTCCACAAATTAATGAAGCCATAGCTGCCCCTTGACTAAATGCTAATATACCATCGAAAGGCCCCTGCAAAACATATCATATCAATTTCAGCAGTATAAAATATTTAAGATAGAGGTGATCTGGTACAAAAGAATTAAAAATGCTTAGTAATTATCAAATTAACAATAGATCCTATATACTGGTGATATATCAGAAAAAGGCTTGCCCTTGTTGTTATCTGAGTATTATTTGGGCTTGCCCTTGTGTTTCTTAGGCTATAATTAATTTAGCTCAATTACTCCATACTGTAATGTGTACCAACCCAATGTTACCTGAATTTTAAAACCAAGGAGAAATCTCTTTGCTAATAATTAAAATACATGACTTTATTTGCTTGACACTTAAGAGTAAGGAAGATTTTCAAAGATATCAGACATTTTCAATTATTAATTTGTCCTCCAAGTTATTCTGTATGCAAGACCTATTCTAAATACAATCCTTTAAACTGGAGCAGCTATACCTATTAAAGATAATTAAGTGATTTACAGGGCTTTCCATACTGTATACAGGGTTATTTTCACCCTGTATTATATTCACCCTTTCACATTTGCAACCAATTTTGCCCTATTTTACATTTGCCCAGTCACAATTCTGTTTAGGAAATTATACTGTACGTGTTCTTGAAATTCACCCCGTTTTAAATTGGCCCACCTATGAATAGGGCAAAAGGGGTGGATATAAAATGGGGGTAAAATTTCCCTGTATACAGTAATCTCCCAAGTTTAATTATTTCTGTAATAATTGACTCTGCAAATACAACCTATCTTTTTTTTTTATTTATACATAATTTTATTCACATGAAGTGAATGGGATTAGGCAGCAGGCATAGCCTATTTTAGCCCTCTCCCTATACAACCTATCTTTGGGTCATATTTTGACTGACATGGTTTATACACGTCCCAATTGTTAGGTCATTGTTTTTATACTTATATTGACTAAAGATTACATAAGGGTTAATGTACGAATAGCGCTCCATTCCTTAAAAGTAATGGAGCCAAGGCCCCGAAGGCCCATTACTTTTAAGGAATGGAGCGCTACAAGTATATTAACCTGCGTAAAATCCACCTTTTTTCAATGCTTGTAATTATTGTTTGGTAATATATAATAAAGAATATTTATAAGATACACTGTACATGTAAATATACATTTAACATATAAGTAGTATTTATTTATACATAGAGAGAAAGTAAGTCAAAAAAAAGTGTACTGAAGTTATTTAAATCAGTTGTTACTCAATAGCTTCGTTAGCGTAGTGAGATGAGTGCCTGACTGCGAAGGTGAAGGTACGGGGTTCGACTCTCAACAGTGCCACATTTATTTTCTTTATGTGAAAATAAACTTGTTAAAATTTTCTAAGTTCTTTCCTCGGTAGAGGTACGGGAAGGAGAATATGAACATAACAAATTCTGTTTTCAATGTAATTTGCAACTCTCCATTCCTGAAAAATAATGGAGCTCTCAAACAAAAGAGTGACATCACAGGCGGATTTTACTCAGTTTGCCTGATCAATAAGGAGGGCTCAAAGCAGGTGTGACCAGTTGACAGCAGTTGCATACTCCATTACTCCTAGTCACCTTATCCCACCTCTGGTGTTTTCAGGTGTTTCTGCCCTGTTTATAATTTCTAGTACATTGTAACAGGCTCTATGTGGTTGCATGATCACTGTAACCTTTACCCTTAATTTTCATAAGTAGCTTAACATGGCGTGCTTCATATGTGTAGATCCCCCCCCCCCCCCTCTTGTTTTTGTTATGTACACCCCGTGTTTCATGTCGTTTATGCGGAACACAATTTAAACAATCTGGTAAAAGGCTCACACCATATCCTTGACAATGTACATATTATTCAATATATGTATGAACCCATCTTTAAAAAAAATGTTTGCTTGCATTCTTCTAAGGATAAAGAAATTGGGTTGGTAGGTAGTGGGAAATTCTTTTTATTCAAAAAACACAAACAAATATGAAGGTAAAATAGTTCTTCATGGTACAAGAAAATTTCAAAATGAATTTTTAAAAATAAATAATTTTTTCCTGGAGGTTAAAAAAAATTTGAGTTGGGTTGTTTTTAGTCAGTCGGTTGGGAGAGGGCAAACAAACAATTTTTGAAAGATGGCCTGATTATAAGCCTTTTGCTCATGTGAGATAGAATTTAAAGACACATTTGGTACCAACTGTTACAATAATGAAAGATATTAATCATTGTAAAATACAATATGAATACTATATTCTTCACTGAAATGATTGACAGACCTGTTCTCTGAAGGCTTTCTCAATAATCTCTAGGGATTCCTTGTAGCCCTTACAGCAGTCTGTGTAGTCCTGGGCTGTGTACTGGTCATCCGGGGAAGAGAACCACCATCCCCGCTGATCTAAAATTATAGACACAGTATCTTAACAGTGGCACAGGAGTACAATGAACCTATTTCTTGCCTGGGGCTTGCATTCAGTACAAATGTCTGGAGGTTATAACACTTTTGCCATAAACAATGTATTTTGGAGTAAAGGTTAAACTTCAGAAGTCGAATTCTGAACAATTTGGGATAAAATTTGCGTAAACAATCTTCCAAATTAAGTAATTAGTGTTGTCAATGAGTTTAACCATTGAATGATGTGAGTATTGGTAAAACTGCTACTCTGACATTTACTTGGATAATTATATAGACATTTAAGAAATAAATAAATTGAAAAAAAATCTTACAGTAAAACTTGTTTAGTACAAACAGGAATATACTGAATCCCTAGCAAAATTCTTAACAAATCGTAGGATTATATTACAGTTATAACGCACTCTGATACAACGAATTTACTGATATAGCGAACTGATTTTCTGTCCTGTAGAGGTTAAAATAACAAAAATTACATCTTTTATAATGATTTTTCAATATCAAACTTCAAAATATTAATTTGACATAATTTTTTATTATTTAGATTTGAAATTCCATTCCTCAGGAATATTCAGTACCCCAAGTAAATTTTTTTTGTATTTAATACATGTACCTCCCAAAACATTAATTTTGGTAGTAAGTCATACTTGAAGGAAAAGATGCATATTAATTGTGAATTTGTTATATATACTTAAAAGAATTCGTTATACTGAAATAACGATCGAATTACAGATATAATGAAGTAAATTCACAGGTCCCCAGGACTTCCCTATAACCGAGTTTTACTGCATTTTAATGTTTACGTGTACCCCATTTTTTTACCGTTATTTAAAGAGTTGATCTTGCATTCCATAAATAAGACCAATTTGTTATGATTATGTTTACTAGTTAGGGTAGTTTTTATAGATTATCTAATTGAAAGCTTTGATTGCCAAGGGTTATACTAGTTTAGAAGACCCAAGATAATTATAATTACCTTAGTTACTAAAAGTCTGCTTTTCAGCAGTACAGGATTAAACAAGATGCCACCACACCCATCAATAAGCATGAATTCCATAGTATTTTTAAATAATTTTAATCTTTAAGGTGCAAGATATATGAAACAGAATTATTAAATTCATGAAAAACATAACATTAAAATAAAAACAGCAATATTCATGGATAACCCTGCAAAAATAGCCAACTTTAACAGGGGATCAAAAACAGAAGGCAATATATATATTGTTTTTGTTAATATAATTTTTTAAAAAAATGCATATGCAGTGCAGATGTGTTTTACATAGGCCATATTATAAATGATAAGATATATATCGAAAATGTAAAAGAATGACCTATCAGGGCTCTAATTGGTGACTAATTTAGTTGTCATGGCACCTCAAAGTTTAGATTGGCACCTAAAATTTCTCTGTAAGTTGCCAAATTGGCGACCATTTTAAGTTGACTTGGCAATTGTCAAATTCTGGAACTATAAACATTTTCAACAATTTTTTTTTTTTTTTATGAAACAGCAAAAAGAAATTTTAAAGTGGAGAAAATTTTTTAGCAATGGACATATTTGTTTTCTTTGTCACAATGTTTGTTAATTTTTACAGCACACGTGCAAACAAAATTTCAAATCGCGTCAGCGCACACAGAGCTCAGGTAGACCAGATAAGCAATAAGATGCCCCGGATAATTATTCACACCTGAAAATTGAGTACATGTATTGTGAAACACAGGAAATTGGACGGGTGATGTGGTCAATTGTTTGTCAATTAAATTCTCACTCATTAATTAAAGATATCGTCTAGACATTACTAGGTCGTAGTCATGGTAACTGTAAGTACAAGCATAAAATGTACACGTAAATCATATAAACAATTCTTGATATTATTATAGTTTAAAGAATATTTCATGAGATCCAAGTTTCTTAAAAAAGACTCCGTACAGTGGTTGAGACAATGGAGTTTTACATCCCCCCTTCACTCCAATGGGTTTGTATATTGACTAATATTAGTTTTTAAAGTTGGTGTCTAAGAAAAATTTGAAAAAAATTTAAGACAGGGCTATCCAAAAAATTTTTTAAAATTTTTAAAAATCTGGTGACTAAAAAATTCCACTGGCTACTAAAATATTTTTGATTACGAGCCTAAATTTTAGAGGTCACTTAGAGGCCAGCTGCCTATAGTGCAGTGCAAGCAATGATATTTAGAGGTCTAAAGCAAACCAGAGACAGTAATCATGGTAATCTGGTACTCAATTTGAAATATAAGCGAGTAACTGGTCACTAAAAATCATCCAATTCGACAACACTACCATAAATGAATTCCCATGTACAGGTTCATGTGTCACTAATGGGGCCTACTGAATTTCATAACTTTGTTAGGTGGATCTGATGCAACTTATTTGTTGCAAATGTGTAAGTTTTTATACTAAGAATTACATGTAATTACTGTCAACATACTTTTCACTGAGTTATAAATCTGTGGAATCAAAATTTCTGTTCACTCCTTAGGTAATAAATTACAAGGATTTCTTAGAATGCTTCTTTATGCATTAACTGTACTTTAAGTATGCTGGGACAAATTTCCACTGAAAACTTGTGACTGCATGCATACATAGCTCAAATTAATACTATGTATACTGAAAGGAAAAAGAAAGACAGGGTGACATAATATTTAATAATCATTTTACTACTTGACCAAAAATTATAAAATTATGTGTAGGAGGTATTTTGTTTACTTTGCATCTAAGTAGGTGTTCAAAATTACTCAACCATAAAAGGTATGACATCACATAGGGAAAGTGGTAAAAAACTAAAAGCATGTGCAGGTTGATGATGGCAGGTTTGTCAACAAATTTTGCAACACAAGTTTGTACTCTAGGGGTATACACATTGTTTTCTGCTATTTAAAGTCAATTTGAATTTTCAAAAATGGTACATCTGACGGAAGTTCAATGTTGTCTAGCAATTGAACGAACAATAAGAACGAACAAAGGCAACAATAGGTTGTTGTAAAGTTTTTTTTATGCATTTTCTATCATGTCTTATCAGTTCTCAGAGAAAGAGTAGAAGGAATTTTGACCAACCATGATGGGAACATCAGCGTATAATGAGGCCTTAATTGTCAAGACAGGGCTATCCACCCTACCATTGGCGTAATCGCGATGTCACTACCACCAAAATCAGTTTTAATGTAGGAGGCAATGACGATCTTTACTTCCACCTAAAAACCTGGTAGAAACTGATTGCACAAGTTTGTTCTGCAAGTTTGTTGACTTTACGGAGGTGTTTGTCTCAACATGCACATGAGTGCTGTATACCTATTTTTTTAAGAATGTTTACCCCCAACAAATGTAGCCATGGTATATCAAGCCTTTCTAGCCCCCCCCCCCCCCCCAAAAAAAAAAATAAAATCACATTAACCTACTCAACTGTGTTCGTACAAATCGCCTTGTCTCCAATTGTACATTTATGAGACTAACTGGACTGTAGAATAAGAAGGCATTGTAATATCCCGGCCCCTCTTGACCAGCTAAGGGCTACCTTGTTGGGAGGGTTAGATAATATCCTTATGAGAAAGAAAAAGGCACTGAAGACCTCCATGCACAGGCGTATTAAGGCTCTGACCGATGCGCAAGAGGCATAGGAATAATGACTACAATTTAAATTTCACTTTTTTGAGGGTACCGTTAAATGAGTTTCATTTTCTCTTGAATTATTCCTTAAAATCAAATGAGATTTTCTTAACATGTTGATTAAAGATGTGTCTAAATGTCAGATAACAATATTGAAAATACATTTACAAAATTATCATTAAATCACATCCAAAAGTTTACCCTGCACTTCTTTTTCCTTTTAGTATAGAAACAAGAGGCCCAAGGGCCTTAACAGTTACCTGAGTATAATACAACAATACGCAAGTTTAGAGATTATCTCCCTTGGTGCGCTCTTTCGTTATGAAGGGGAGTTTTGTTTTCATGTAAACAGGCAGGTGGGACAGTTATTTATATCATATGTTTATATACTGGATACATCATTGATATACCATCATAACTGATTGTCGGGATGCACTCTTCAACTCAAAAATTACCGAACTAAAGCAAAGGCATCAATTTTTTCTATGAACAAAAAATCGGAACAAAAGAAAATAAAAATCGGAACAAGAGAAAATATCAGTGGATAAGAACTTATCAAACGAGGGAAAAGATATGGATCTCTAATAAATACACACACATCTGATCATTGTTCATTCATTCTGAATGACACTTTCCCTTATAATAACTTCAAAGAAAACAATAACTTTTCAGAAAAGGTTTGTACAATCGAAGAATTATTTTTCTTACAAAGACTATGACGGTTCTTTTGTTTTCAAGTATCCTAATTGAAAGTAAATTTTGTAAATATGTATAGCAGAGCTTTATAAAACCATCAAAATGATCATTGCTTAGCATTATCATCTTTCTATAACATTAAATGAATTTTAAAAGCCATAGCCATCGTTCATTTATTTATGCACATAGGTATACAATAACAACCTGTCCCCCTTCTTTGCTGATATGGATACTTTTTGCGCCTCTATTGTAGGAGAGATACAATCTCGAAACTTGCGGATTTAGAGGATCCATAGAGTAAAAAATAAACTGATTGATGAAGCTATGTTGCCCAAAAGCAAGAGAAATAGGATGATCAGCATCAACAAAATAATTAATCTAGTATTTAGTTACAACTCATAATTTAAGTTCTTATCTGTCCCCCATCTACATGTATCACTATCACCATGCAGACTATTAAAAAATTAAAAACCTATTAGTGCTCCTTTTATCCCCATATAATAACTTCTTACATTGTCCTCTCTTGGTCTTTGAAGAAAATTTAATAAGATAAGTTATTTTTACCTCAATTTTATTTATCTATTATTTACAAGTATACCTGATCATTAAAACTATGAAAGTACTTTTTGTATTATACAATACAAATTCTTGCATAATTCTCTTATTCTATTAACCTTTCATATACATTAATTACAGTGATTAACTATCAAAAGTGAATAGCAAAGGGGAATAACTTTTCTCAGTCAAATACAAATTAATAGAGCCCTAGCCAGGGCCAGAACACTTGACCAAATGGTCCAGATGTTCAAAAATCTATAAAAAAAAAAAAAAAAAAATAAATAATACCCAGGAGCAGAGAAAAAGATTTTCAAAGAAATAATGCATTTCTACTATATATTCAAAAAAGCCTCGCCCTAACAATACAATCCCTGACCCCAGGGTTATGAAATTCAAACTTTTTGAAAAGATTTTAAATACCTAGGGGCAGAGAAGAATATTTTCAAAAAAGAAATGCATTTCCACTATATTTTAAATAGACCCCCCCCCCCTACAGACATGAGTCCCTGACCCTGGGGCCACAAATTTCACAATTTTGGAAAAGGCATCCTTGATCATCATAACCATGCACTTAGTTTATCTGCTAAATACCAAAGAGCAGAGAAGATTTTCAAAGAATTACTGCAATTTCACTATATAATCAATAGAGCCCCATCCTAACACCAGAAACCCCAGACATAGGAACCAAGATATTTACAATTTTTGTAAGGGTTGCCCTTGCTCATCATAACTTTATACTTGCTTTTATCTGTTTAATATCCAGGGGCAGAGAAGAAGATTTTCAAAGAATTAATGCCATAGTTTACTATATAATCAATAGAGCCCCACCCTAACACCAGAACCCCGACCCAGGGGCCAAGATATTTACAGTTTTGGAAGAGGCATCCTAGCTCATCATAATTATATACTTGGTTTATCTGCTAAATACCTAGGAGCAGAGAAAAAGATTTTTAAAGAAATAATGCCTTTTCCCTATGTAATCGATAGAGCCCCCCACTTCCGAAGAACCCTGGGGCCACAAATCTCACAATTTTGGAGGAGACACCCTTGTGACGCTACATATTGTCATTTTGTACATACTGTCATCGGAGATAACACGTACCCTCACTGCACATATTGTCGTCCATCAGTACATATTGTCGCAGGCGACAATATGTACCGAGATGAGCCTCATTTTCCTCCTGCATAATGGAAGACAAAATGTACAGTCAAGCACCAGCACATATTGTTGTCGGTGACAATATGTACAGTCAAGGTCGGCATATATTGTCGTCGATATATTGTTTTGACAAATATTTACTTGAGAAAGGAAAGAGAGATTGACAAACACACACGCAGAGGGAGACAAGACAACATTACTCGCAATACTGTATGGAGAAAACTTTTTGGTCAGAAAATTGTGTCCAGGATTGATGTACATCACTATGATACGTCAAGATACCGTAATTCTTGAGATATCTGATAAATCAGCCTATTCTTTTTTCTTGTAACATATACCTGGAGATTGAATATATATATTACTTTTTTAGTTCAGTAGTAAAGATTATTTGGAAATTATTTTTTGCATTATTCTTATATACAATCATGTGCCGATATAATTGGTGTTGGGGTTGACATTTTTAGATCATCTGAACTGGAAGTTCAAGTGAGTTTTTCTGATCATATTTTGTCTGACCGTCCCTCTGTCTGTAAACTTTTCACTATTTTAGCTTCTTCTCAAGAACTACTGGGTCAATTTCAACCAAACTTGCCACAAAGCATCTGTGGATAAAGATCGAGATTCAAGTTTGTTCAAATGAAGGGCCATGTCTTCTTTCAATCAAAGTACTGTAGTTAAGAATTAGTGAAAATTTAGTGACATCTTTTAAAAATCTTCTCAAGAACCACTGTGTCAAAAAAGTGAAACTTATGTGAAAGCTTCATTATGAAGTGTAGATTCAGCTTTATTCAGATCATGTCCCTTGGGGGAAGGGTGTGGCTACATGTATACAATAGGTGATCAAAGTTTTTCAAAACAAAGGTGATCAAAATAGAATATTTAGAAAAAAATTCTTTCAAAATCTTTTTTTTCAAGAACTACTGGGTCAGAAGAAAGCTTCATTAAATAGCGTACATTCAATTTTGAGGTGCTGGCACGAAAAAGATTCCTCACTGTTACATGTAAATGACCCTGAGTGCCAAGTATAGGTCTAAATTTGCAGCCTTCCAACGGTAAGTGGTGACGTCTACATACGAATGAAAAATTCTCGAGATGGACATTATAACAAAAAACAAACCAACAAAAACAAAATCAATTTTTGTTTAAATCATGACCCCAGGGGTAGGGTGGGGCCACAATGGGTGATCAAAATTTTACATAGGAATATATTAGAAAATCTTTAAAATTCTTCTCAAAAACCAGACAGATGTAGCACCGGCGCCCATAGATGTTCTATGCCAAAATTGGTTAAAATTGGTTCAGTGGTTGCAGAGAAAAAGCTGAAAATGTTCAAATGTTAAAGCACAATGACAGAAAAAACGGATAGCAATACTTATTAGGTCACCTGGGTGACTCAGGTGACCTAAAAACTGTAGCCTTACCATTGTTGTCTGTAGCACCATCCTCATCATTTCTGTCTAGTGGTGGTACTAGATTTGGTGCTGAAATAAATACTGAATAGAAAAAGAAAATTAAGTAATACTGAAAAGAGGGCCTGAATGTAGCATATGTGTAACAAGGACCTAAATGGTCACCTGAGTATAATACAACTGTAAAAGATCCATAGAAGTACACGTATAAAGCAAAATAAACTGAAAAACTAATGATATGTACTTGTCCAAAAGCAAGAGAAATAGGATGATCATGCAAGTATCATTTAACTAGTATTAATAGACAAATCATATTAAAGTATATTACTGGCTTGCCTGTATTAGCCAGTGCTAATACACTCCAATTTGGCACGATTATCACACATTATAAAACAAATCAGTAGTGCTTAAGCATAGAATTCATCTCATTTTCCCTCATATTAGCCTCCCTTGGTCTTTGAAGAACATTGAGTATTCAAAGATAAGGTATTTTTGTTCCATTTTTATCTATGTGGTATTTACAAATCCGCATGTCCATTTAAAACTATGGAAGTATTTTTTGTACTATACATTAAAAATTCTAGTATAATTCTAGTATAATTCATTTATGCAATTTACCTATCAATTACATTTATCATGGTGATTAATAATCATAGGTAATTACAGTAATAAATAGCAAAAGGGAATTCTTACATCTCACATTAGAATACAAAATTTTCCTACAAGCTCAGTATTGCCTCGCTCAGCAAGAGCACACTTCATCCAGTGGTCCAGGTCATTTCACAAATTTGGTAAAAAAAAACCTTGCTCATTCCAATGTTGTACTATTTTATTTCCTAGATGCCCAGAGCATTATCACTGTATAATTTATAAAAGAATATATGCTTATTTACATATGATCACATCATCACAATATGATTAATAGAACCCCACCTTAAAAACCAGTACCCTGACCCAGGGGAAATGAATTTCAATATTTTGGAATAGGCATCCTTGCCCATCATAACTATGCACTTTTTAAAAAAACTGATTTGAAAGACAGAATTAGGGTTTAACTGCTATTTTATTGTCCCGATCAACCACTTTGAGTCATCTATATGGATCACTCATTTACTAGGCTTGGTTGGTCGGACATGTCTTAGTGTCAAACCCTGTCTTTACAGGATTTTCTTGACTGCATGCAAATTTCCTTATCTCATCAAATTGAAATCATCAAATTTCATCATCTTGCAAAATGCAAAAAAGGCAAAAGGAAAAAACCAAAGCAAGCATATATATATATATATATATATATATATATATATATATATATATATATATATATATATTAGGGATGGCAATTGAATACAGAATTGCCAATCGGTTAACCTCAAGACGTTCCGACAGATTAGTCGGTTAATCGTATCAAAAATTCTCGACATAGCTACACTCCAAAGCGTAAACTGTAAGACTATAAAGATGTTCATGTAGTAACATTGTGCTTATATTTATATATGATCAGAATACTACATATATTGTATTTCAATTTTAAACTGAAGTTGCATATGCTTTAAAAAAAAATTCAGAAAAGATGTCAAGGAAGTTCATTCTGCATTGTCACCATAATCAAAATTATAAATCTGAATTATCGCTTAACTTAGGACGTTTGTTTGAGAATATAATTTGAAGGTAACTGCAAAGGATAGAAGAGGTAAGGTATACTTCAATTCACGGTAGTCAATGATCATTTAATTAAAATCATTAAAGAAACACAGGACAGGGTGTGTAACGACATGTGTTTAAACAGCAATTAACGACTCGAAAAGTGACCAATTACCCCCACGCGTTGTCAATCTGGAGAGCCTTAATTATATCCGAATCCTCTTGAATAGATAGATGAGCATGCTAACATTTCAGAATACTTTATTTGTATTTTTTAAATAGAATTTTCAGGAAATTGTATTCAAATTTACACAAATATTTTTTTTCCGACTAACCGATTACAGATTTTCTAACTGATTACCATCGTTCCGACCGAATAACCGGTTACAAATTGCCATCCCTAATATATATATACATATATATATATAATATGATATATATATATATATATATATATATATATATATATATATATATATATATATATATTGGTTTAAAAATTTGAATGAATTAACAATGTTTTATCTGCCAAGTTGCCAGCTATCTGTTACCTACCATCTACAGAAAAATTAAACATGAAGTCTTTTCAATTGAGAGTAAGAGTACTATTTTATTCCTAGGCAATACATAACATAATATACACATATCCATAAATTTTACCTGGATCTGAAATTTTCTTAATAATTTTTCTAAATGCACCTGTCCGTTCTCTGAATGTTTGGTCATTCTGTCTAAAAAACAAAATAGATAGAATATGTGGACAGAAGATCAAATATTTATGGACAGAAGATACAATTAAAAAAATGGATGCCTGGATTGGTATATATTTTTGGTCCTATTTTGGTTGTAAATGATGCAAATAATAAATTCCTAAAATATTAAGAAATTTTAAACTCTCTGCCATGTTCAACATTCTATCTTTCTGTCGCCATTCTTTTTAATTTATACAACTTTTTGTCACTTAAAAGCAGCCCATTATTGTTAAACTTTGAATGAAAATTAAATTTATTCATTTTACTCTTTAATATATAAACATGACCTGAGTACTTATTTTCAAGATATCTATAAAAGCTTGTTTGTATTATCCATCCTAAATTTACAATTTTTAGCAATAACTTTACATACTGATTTACTATAGTTAGAATAATTTGTGTCTAGGGACAAGCCAGTATATAATAATAAAGAACAAGTCCCATATAGTTGCATGAAGCAAAATGGAGAATACAATTGTTCATGTACTAAATAAATTCAAGTTGCACCACCAAACCTTTTATAAGCATGTATATATATGCCATCCATCCTGTATAAAAAAAATCAACACATTTGCTCATAAAATAAATATTCATTTCATATTTTTACTTGCTGTTAATTATTCATTTGTATGACTTTTTTTAGCGTCCAGAATACCACCGATAGGCCTCTTGCATGTAATTTAAACAAGAGGCCCATGGGCCACATTGCTCACCTGATCTCATTGGCTAGGAAGAAGCAGAAATCAGTTCAGTATTGAATGGGGGAGAGGGGGGGCAAACTTTAATTTACACTACCTCAGGATGCTTCCATATCAATATTACTAATCATGGCTTTGCTGTTCTTACACAGAAGAATTTAAAAGATTTTTTTCCAATGTTTTCCACCGTCATGGTAGCTCTTTCTGTAGAGCTTTCGCTCCATGATTGGAAGTTGTGGGTTCGAGCCCCGGCCGGGACTGATCTAAGTCGATAAAAAATAGGTAGCAACTGCACTTCCTTTGCCAAGCCCTCGGCACTTTGAAGTGAAAGTTGCGGGTCCTTCGGATGAGACTTTAATAACCAAGGACCCATGTCACAACAGGCGTAGGCACAATAAAGATCTCTCACTGCTCAATGGCCCTGAGTGCCGAGTTAAGTTCTAAATTTTAAGCCCTTCACCAGTACAGGGCTAGAAATAACCATTTTTTTTCACTGGTCACTCGGACTATCACCTTAAATTTTTACTGGTCAACTCAGTACTCTCACTGTCCCAGTGGGCCAGTAGATTTTAAAAAGACTGGCCCAAAATCATAACAATAATAGTACTATTTTGTTTATACAGGCATTGTAATAATTAATAGTACAACTTAACAAATCAAGAAATGACAGAACTTGGGAGCACAACCCTGTCAAGTTAACTAGCCCGACCAAGACCAAGCCCGACCAAGAGTGAATTTTGTTATGGATAAAAAAACACTGACCCAAAGGGCACATGCCTTCTACAATGTACTACCCAGATTAAAAATTCACTGGCCCCAGACCAGCCGGCCATCAATTATTTTGAGCCCTGCAGTATATGGTGAAATCTCTATATGAGTGAAAAATTCTTCGTAAAAACAACATACAATCAATCGAACCAACAGAGTAAATTGATGATCATTGAGGAAAGAGAAGACAATTACACACAACTTAAGAGCTAATTTCTTAACAAACACAATGATGAGGGTGCAACTGGTGAAAGAATGACAATGCACTTGTCCACCGAGTCAGCTAGGTCAACTCATGAATATGTGGCTAAAAATTGAATTAACTATTTAAGCTGACTTGCTCAGTTACTCACCAGACTTAAATATTACTGAAAAGAACAAGGTTCACTTAGGGCCTTTTTTGGCCCTGTGAATTTCAGAAAAACTGAAACTGCTTGGTTTTAGTTGACAAAGCATTAAATATCATTTAGACCTTTGGTGACTGTGTATCTATGAAAAATGACGTAATTTTCTGGCTAGTCAATGCATTATGACGTCATGAAACGCGTCATTTTCCTCATATTCTGAAAAATTCTACAAAACAGCCAATTTTTAAAGCTATTTTTCTATATTTAATATAGAGCGCAACCTCTGATCTAAAATATGCAACTTTTAAATGATAGAACTATTTCTGAGGATTACAAAACATGTTTTATCTTTTAGATCAGAGGGTGCGCTCATATTATTTCTCTTCTGTGAAAGTACTAAAATATACTTGTTTTCCTTAAAATTCAAGAACATTGTACTTCCATGAAGCCTGTTTTCCAAGATCTTGGCTTTAAGGAGAAAATTTTTAATAGGAAATGAAAGCACTAAGTCTCTACTTTAACTTGATGTTTAAAATGGAACATAAAGTATTAGTCAATAAATTGGTATATCTACAGGGCCATTTTATGCATAAAGTGAAACTAGCTCTTTTTGTTTACACATCAAACTAAAACTTCAGCCACACACTGCTGCAATAAAATCTAGAAACAATTTCATTGAAGAAATTCTGGGTATGTACATGTAGATCTAGAGTTATTGTACACAAGTATCACACCTGTGCTTACATTAAAAGCTTATATTATGGCTCCATCCCCAAGCATATTTAATGTGTAATTAGACTTCAAGAATATCGTATAAAGTATTTTAAAAATCATAAAAAGTTAATTATTTTTTATTTTTAAAGTATTTTCATCGAAATTAGCCCGTAGATTTCTTCATATTGCCTTGTCACAGTCGGAGTAAATTCACTGCCATTTTGACTAAATACTGTCTGTACATTTGCATATAAAAATTCTTGGACAGACCAGTTTGTCTTATAATTTTGCTTGGGTTAAGGTGTCTTTTATCAACAATCCTGGGTTGACCTGTCAGGGTTGTTTCAGGTGTAACAAGGCAAGGTATTACTTTCTACAGATACCAAGATTAAAATTAATCATAGACTATTGAATAAATTATCTGCATCTGTTTATTCTGCTACATTGTCAACATACAGAACAAATTCTATCATTAAATTTGGTCTGAAAGACATTTATCTTTTATCTATAATTAGCCCAATAGAGGTCTTACCTGTATCCATGAATACATAGTATCTGTCAAATAAAAAAAACAACTTCAATACAAGATTCTTTGGGAATAAGAGAAAGATAGATTTATTTGGTATTCAATTAACGCCAAAAATCAACAGTTAATACAGTGTGTGTGAGTATCTTGGCACTGCAGATATTTTGGGTAGACTTTACTTTACCAGTCCCCAGATCCCAAGATCCACGCGCTCATTGCACTATGACGTAAGATTTACATCACTCAACTGATTAGGGTTAGTTTTGCACATTTTCGACTGGTTAGGGTTAGTCTTGCACCCACCTGAAAGATTAGGGTTAGTCCTTGCACAAGTTTCCGACTGATTAGGGTTAGTCTCACATCCATTCGAGAGATTAGGGTTAGTCCTCGCACATGGGTTAATCTAGCATCTGCCTGGGAGATTTGGGTTAGACCTCGCATACCATCTGAGAGATTTGGGTTAGTGTCTTGTTCTTTTAGATTTATTAGGAAATTCAGATGCATCTGTATTTTTTGTAAGATCTTAATTCAGCTTAAACGACATCTCGTTGGTTTGTTTACATGAAAAAAATGGCTAAGTACGAAAGAAACGGCACTAAGCATGCGCCACACGCGCTTCGTTCACAATTATTTTTTGTCTCCTTTTCAATGAATTTAAACAATATTTATTACTTTTTTCAGGGAACAAGGTTAAAAACTTCGTTTAAAAAGAAGTTTTAAACTAAACTTTTAACCGTAGAATTCGATTTTGGGGCCAAAAGGCTTAAAACCTCAAACTTTTTTTTTTTTTTTCGATCGCTCATGTGATCTCATATATATTGAAGTCACCTACGGCGACACTGTATTTTAGCGCGTTTTTCTTGGGACCGGTAAAGTAAAGTCGTTCCGATATTTTTAAGATCTATATATAGCTGCCTCTATTAGTCAATCTGTTAATCTTGACACATTTTTCTCGTTTCTCTTTTTTATTCATTAATTAGTCAAACATCTTAATGAAAACAAATCAGAGGGGACACACAAAATAACTTGAACTTAATTAAACTCTCTAGACATGATGTTTCCTTCATTGTTGTATGGCATACCTTCAATGACATCTCTGTAATGTTTATAGTGCTCAATCGTGTGTATGTGTTTACGTGAAACAGAAAGTAGAATACAATATTAATCTACATTTCTGAATGAAAACGTTGATATTTCCGGCAAGCGGTAAATCCATTCCTGTAATCACAACTCAAATTTGCAAAGTTAAATTTATATATTACGTACATTTTTAAAAAAATAGAAAAAAATACTCTTTTTATAAAAAAGAAAATGTTTTATAGTTTTTTTCCCTTTATCTAGGCATAGTTCCGGGTCTAACACGTTATGCTATAATTTTCCGGTTTAATACATTATTTAACATGATATATTGTGATGATCATGATGATTATTAACGTTATATTTTAAGTTTAAACTGAGTTTGTACAGTCTGCTCCAGAAAGATGTTTTAACACACAACGTGAAATGAAATGGAATGCTTTCCAACTTTTGTTACTCTGGAAGTTGCTACTATTTATGTACTTTGTCTTTTCCAAGCAAGACATCCAACAAATGGAGAACTTCCTACACGTACCCTACGTCTCGTACACATAGTAAGAAATAATGACTGATTTTTTTTTTGTAAAGCGTTGTGGTTTATAACTTTGCTTTCATTTACCATGTTTACCAGGTTCGAAACAAACTTGACTTCGGCTTATAAATTTGGAAAATATAGAATATTTTTGTACTTTAATCAAAGGAGTCTGGTATACATCATTTACATGTGGTATCAGTAGGTTAACAGCTGTTTTAAAAATGTTATATGATAGTTTTCAACTTTCTATTGCAGATTGGGACAAATGGGCTATGTTCACGTACCTTGATTCTGTAATATATTATTTTTAATCCACATGATCCATATAGTATTAATTTATACTGTGGGTTAAAAAATTTACTGCAGAAACACATTTAGTGACTACATAGATCAATATTCAATTTAAATTTTATTTATTGATTCGCCAAACATATGTTGGCATACAACCATGTAACGTATATAAAATGAAAGGTAGTACACTATATATATTAATAAGCCTTCTGGATATAATGTTCCAAATGGGATATACTGTATATATATACATTTACCAGCTGTTTACAGGGTCAAAAATTGATTTGCCTTAATTAATTTAAAACTTAATTAAAACTTAATTAAAATTTAAAGCATCAACAATTTAGTTAACAAGTTTTTCTGTATCAGTCCACTCTTTTGAAAATTGATCTGCGTGTTTGGGGTCAATCTCATAAACTTGATGGTTGTGGGAGAAAATCTTGCTTGCAAAAAAATGAAAAACAGGCAGATAGTATCATGTATATATAGGATCAGCTCCCATGGTTTATGGTTGGATATGACTTGTATCCAATGAGCTGTGTGCCTTGGTGAGTTTGATACAAATCACATCTTTTTTTAGCATGTTCTGCACATAACTATCACATTTTTTACACCTGCAGTCTAGCTGTTTTTGTATTGCCTAGCTGCAGAACAGAATGATACTTAGGGATCACTTTCTCTCTGTCCATTTGTCTGTCAGTCTAGCCTTCTGTCCATCTGTCACACCTTAAATCTTAAGAACTGTGAGAGAAGTTAATTTGATGTAGATCTATGGCTTTTAAAAACTGTAATGGTTAGGTCATGTATATTTAAATAAATTTTAGATTCTCATCCAAATTTGCTGAAGAAGTGGGGCAGGTTGGCAAATTTTATTTTTATTCTTAAATATATCTCTGCATAACATTCTTCTTGTACAATATTTTCACACCATTAATGCAATTTTGGAAGAAATTTTTTATGCCATGCAACCATGAATACAGCCAGGGCTTAAAGTGTTTGTCATACTTCTGTCCCTCCATCCTGTTCTGTCTGTCCTTCCATCACACTTTGTCTAATATATAGCTCAGTTTTAAAGAAACTATTCAAGATATTTTAATCAAACTTCATGTCCTAGCTGGTACATATTGATGAGAGCTATTCAACTGCATTAATTCACTTTTTTTTTTACCTTGTCCTTTCCTTTGACCTCACTTTTATGAAATTTGTGTTTAGCTTAGTTTCAAAGAAACTATTCAAGATATTTTTATCAAACCTTATATGCTGATAAATATTCATTAGGACTATATTCAAATGTATCAACCTTTTTTGATCTTGACTTTCCTTTGATCTTGATCTTTATACTTTTCTTAAATTAGTGATTATCTCAATTTCAAAGAAACTTAAGATATTTTAATTAAACCTTGCATGCTTATACATATTGATGAGAGCTGTTCAATTGCACCATTTTTTTTACCTTGACCTTTTCTTTGACCTTGACCTCAATTTAATTTGTGTTAGCACAGTTTCAAAGAAACTATTCAAGATATTTTCATCGAACTTCATATGCTGATACAAATTGGTGAGAGCTATTAACTCCATCAGTTTTTGTTAACCTTGACCTTTCCCATTGTATAAGCATTCTCTGGTAATGTAGATTCAATTTTTTTCAAATCATGATCCCAGGAGTAGAGAGGGGCCACAACAGGTGATCAAAATTATATACAAATGAATATTTAGGAAAAATCATCCAGAAGCTTAGCATTATTTGTCACATTAATTTAGAGGCATCCTCACGTAGTGTAGATTCAAATCTAATCAAACCTTTTCCCTTGGGGGTGAAGGTCAGACATGTAGGAAAAAATATTCCAAAACTTCCAAAACCATGATTAGTCAAAGAAATATGATGACCGTCAACCAAAAACCACCATTAAGTCAAAAATTTTACATTTTGAGGTGTTTAGTGATCCTGATAGAAAAATTTCTCCTCTTTAAAATGATATATAACAGGTCATTGTTCATAAACTAAAAACAAGTGAAAATTTAAAATAGAAAATACAAATTCTATGTCATGACGCTGTGTTTTATCGGAAAACATTATTTATTTTGTTCCCACATTTCCATGGTTGCGTTGTAAAAACTGCACAAGAAAAATCACCTCAGACTACAGATGACATTACATATGTGATTTTCATTTAATTGCTTTGTTATTGTGCTGTATTGTGCATTTCAGAAGAATTTCAGGTTTCTATACCCCCCCCCCCCCCCCCCCCCTTAAAAAGAGATCCCAGACAAGAGATTTCATTTTGTTTTGTTTCTTTTTTTAATTTGTTTTTTTTTAAATTTTTTTAAAATCTTTTTTCAGCTTTTTTTAAATTCATTTTACTTTCCTTTTTTTTGGAGGGGGGGGGGGGCAATTTTATTGTGGCTTTATATGGTCTATAATTGTAAAGATCTTGGCGGAATACTCAGATTCATCTAATACTAGAGGCTTTTATGGACCCCCCCCCCCCCCTTGAAAAAAAGCTGACGCAGTTCAGATCAGATTAATTTTTTGTATGCTTTTTTTTGTTTCAGAAGTTTTATTGCACCCTTTAAAATTTTATGATGGATAATTGAACATTTTTAGGATATATCGAGTCGACATATGCATGAAAGTAACTGTTGCTAATTGATAATACGTCGTCGATATATCTAAATGTGTAAATCCACAGAAAGTGTTTTCTGCTTCTCATGTATAAAATTTTAAATAAATTGGGCTTCGTATGAATACAAAAAAAAGGTCTGCTAATAATGGGGATTCTAATAACAAATGGTCCCACCATTTTCCAAATAGAAAGAAAGAGAGAGAGAGAGAACGACCAATCAATACATTACTTCACATATGAATTAAATCTGCATTTGTTATAGTATAAACTGGCAAAATTATACTGAGGGGATACAACTGTAAATTATAGCTTTGTTTTCCAAATTAAGTTATATACTGATAACATAAATTATATTCCGGTGACACCCCCCCCCCCCCCAAAAAAAATATGCGATTTCTCCCCATATATATGTTTTAGAAGTAAAAAAAAATGCTCCTTAAAAATATAAACAAGGGCGAAGATCATGCATTTGCTACTTCATAAGATTTTCACCTTCAGTTTGCTGTAAACTAATCGTTAAAAAATTAACTATTTTTTCAAATACTACACAGCAGGTCTTAATAATTAAAGTCACTCATGACTACTCAGACAGTATTTTGTCTAGTGTATGCATCTACTTTATAAAGAAAGACTTTAATTAATAATAATGCATCTTCTCGCTGCATGTAGTATTTGCAAAATACGCAAACATTTATGACGTCAACTTTAGCGCTAGTTTTCTCGATAACGCCACAATGCACATAAGGGTGGTTTTCGCTTGACGGTCATCATATGGAAGCATCCTCAGTCAGTAAAGATTCAAATTTTTTTCACTTCATGCCCTCCCCTCTCAAGACGGGATGATTTTGGACCACTTGTATATTTAAACTTTTGATACTGAATTAATTTCTATTTTTTCCTAGCTAATGTGCTCAGGCTAACAATGTGGCCCATGGGCTCCTTGTTTGTGTTTTCATAGAATTTCTTTTTAAATGATTGGTGGTCTAGCCTTATACATGCTGGTTGGCATTGTACTCAATGAGATTTGAATTTTTTGTAGGTATACAGACATGGGGATAGGAGTGCCATGCGTGGATATCCTTTGGATCCCATTAAAGAATATAACTGGTCACAGGGATATGGACAATTAACAAAAGTAAACAAACTGAGTTTTGTTGAGTGATACATGTAGATTTAAAATTCCAGTTTAGATAAATGTATTTGGAGAATGTATGATGAGCAATTCTGATAGTTTTGGTGTTGTGTTGACACTGGCTGCATTTATGAAGGCTATATTTATCAAGTTTTTATGAGTTATTTGAGTTACTCAGGTGACCTATTGCTAGATGTCATGCTTCATGTGATGGGTTGTGCATTGGTTGTAAACTTTTGAACACTTTCAGCTTCTTCTCTTGAACCACTCAACCAATTTTAACCAATTTTAGCATCAATGGGTGAAGGGGTACAAAAATTTTGAATTTCATGGTCCCTGCCACATTGGGGCCTTAGGGGTGGGGTAAAACCATGAAAATTAGTGCTATCTTTAAAATCTTCTTTACTCCTGAATATCTGACTGCTTAGTCAAACTGTTTGCATGATTGTAATAAGCACTGAGCCCTCTACCAAAATTGTGAAATTCATGGCCCCAGGATGGGAATGTAATGATCATATAGTGATAATGCACAAATTCTTTTAAAATCTTCTTTTCTAAGCCTGTATATATATATAAAGCAGGTAAACAAAGTGTATGGTTATGATGATTATAAGGATGCCTTGATCTTCTAAAATTGTGAAACTTGTGGCCCAGGTTCAGGTCATGGGATCTTTTTCATGCCAGCACCTACTGCAACACAGTACCTTGTTTTATATGGTCTCATCCGCAGGATTGATCTCTACATCCTACAGTGGGATTCAAACCTGCAACATAAGGGTCAACACCTTACTCTGTGACTCTAGAGCAAACGCTCTAGCTACTGCGTCACATGGGCCGATTATACAGTGAAAATGCACTTATTTTCTGAAAATCTTCTTCTCTGCAACTGGGTATTTAGCAGAAAAACTAAGTGTATATTCGGGGGAACAATGACGGCTATTCCAAAATGTTGAAATTTGTGACCGAAGGGATTCAGGTGAAAGGGAGGGGGGTCTAGAATATTTAGTGAAAATGCATTATTTCTTTGAAAATCTTCTTCTCTGCTTTTGGGTATTTAGCATACAAACTAATTGCATGGTTATGATGAGTAAGGATGCCTTTTTAAAAAGTTTGAAATTCATATCTTCTGGGTTATGGGTTTTGGTGTTAGGATGGGGTTCTTATGATTGTATAATGAAAATGCATTATTTCTTTGAAAATTTTCTTCTCTGCCCCTGGACATTAGCAACCATAGTAAGTGCATGGTTATGATGAGTAGGGATGGGATGATCCACCAGTGCACTGATGCACAGACATTTCCATTTTCACAATCAGGGAACGATACACTTAGTACCCTTATCATGATGATATCTGCTGCCTTTAAATTTTTTTCATTTTCCAAAAATGTCCAAAGTCATAATTTATTAGTATTTAGTCCACTAGCTGTGCTGAATATGAAAGTACCAAGAAAGCTAGGCGGCAGATCAAAATAAACATGTGAAGTTAAAATGTTTGAGTTGCCAGTGTATAAACAAAATTGTGTTTTATAAAACACAGATAACACACCGTAATTTTGCAGCTATTGAGTCAATCGATTGAAGTATGATGGATACACTAACAAAATGTAGACCATCATTTTCTGGTGTCATCAGCCCGTTTCATCTTCACTTTATTGCTAGCGCTCTCGAGCGTTAGCAACTACGTTAGTCTATATTTCTGGAATACGCATGCTCGACTTCACGTTATTGTCTAACCTACACATAAAAGTACAAGAAAAACTTAGGTCATATAATGCCAGGATTCTAGACATCTAGCTTTCCTCACAATTACACCACCTTCCTGGATAATTTCGGCAAGCTCGGAAAAAAAACAACAACAAAAATCTTTTTCAGAGTATGTCGGAAAGACATGTCAATTTAATGTTTATCATCTGATCTGAAGTTTCGTGTTTTGTTGTCTAACCTGCACGTAAATGAACAAAAAGTAACAGTAACTCGGGTCTTATAAAACCAACTGTTATTTCTAAAGTTGTAATGAATACATAGCTTTTCTAATCTACCTTCATGGATCTTTCCGGCAAGCTCGGAAAACCGCGGCAACCTCGGATATGTTTTCCGAGCTTGCCGGAAAGGCCCGAAAGTGCTCATTGGTTCTACTGACCTTTTATTTTTCACCTCGAAATTGAAATTACAGTAAAATACAGAATGCTTAAAGCACAGTTAGGAGTTATGCCATTGCCGACGTGAAGCACACTCTAAGATTCACCATTCTGAATTGTGACACCCCCCCCCCCCCCAACACACACACACACAAACTCAACCCCCAGTGCACCAATCTGCCTTCCTATTAATAATTAATCAATTCAGCAAATTTAACAAATGGTTCAGATATCTTAATTCTTCTGTATTTTATTATGCCACAGCGCTAGCTCACCAATCTTTTTAAAAGATAAGCTTGTAGAATTTAAGTTATTAAAATATTTTATTGAGGAATAAATCATTGAACAGAAATGTTGGAATGATTTTAGCTAAGAACTTGAGGTCATTGTTGATTGTAGTAATAATTTTAAGCATTTCTGTGAATTTTCTGTGAGCTGATTATAAAGTTGGACCCAATATATGGTTTGCCTATCAAAAAACCTTTTTTTAGATAAAGTTATCTAAATAATCATTCAAAAGAAAACTACAATGGTATTTCACTGATTTATTTTGAATATTGAATATACATGTATTGGAAACCTGATTTTCTTGGTTTTATTGATTTCCGAAGTGTTGTATTGTGTCTTATAATTAATAAGTATCGATCATGATTCATACCAGATTGCTTAGGGTCAGTATTGTCCCAGCTAGCCCTAATGATGAGCAAGGATGCCTCTTCCAAAATTGTGAATTTCTTGGCCCCAGGGTCAGGGGCCATGGTGTTGGGGAGGGGGCCATTTTGAATCTATAGTGAAAATGCATTATTTCTTTGAAAATCTTCCTCTCTGCTCCCCACATCTAGGAGGCAAACAGAATATATACTGTAACTTTGTAATAAACAAAGGTGTTCTTCCCAGATTTTTGAAATTTTGCACCACTTTGTCAATTAATATATTTCTATAGCTACTGAAAGAAGGTTAGTTCTCTTTGCTTTTCACTTAATACGCTTATTTTAAAATCACTGCAAATAATGTAATTGAAATGTCAATTAAATAACAGAATTAAACAAGAATTCTATAAATATTTAATACAAAATGTACTTTCATAGTTTTCAATGTTCAGCTATACTTGTAAATAATAGATTAATAAAAGTAGGGCAAAAATACCTCATCTTTGTACATTAAATGTTCTTCAAAGACCAAGAGGGACCAGTGTGAAGGGGAATGAGATGGATTTACCAATAGTGCTCAATATCATTCTGTTTGTTTTGTTTAGTCTGAATGGAGATAGTGACAAATGGAGGCAAGTATAGGCAGGTTTATAGATCAACTTATAGATTTGTTACCTAGTACTTAATTATTTTGTTGATCCTTGATCACCCTATTCTTCTAGCTTTTGGGCAAAATAGCTTCATTTATCAGCTTCTTCTTCTATTTACAACAAAACTTCAGAGCGCTGAAGATTACTTGCTGGTGCGCATGCGTGACCTAAACAAACTTAATGTAAAGAAAAAACTGTGCTTTTATTTACATTTGTGATTAAAAGAAATGTTACTTTTTACGTGATAGTGTTGAGAACAGCTGTTGTTAGCTGTTCTCTAAAAATTTCTACTTTAGTGGCTTGAACAACAGACTGGGGAAGCAAATTCCATTGTATTATAGTTTGTTGAAAAAAGGACCATTTGTATGTTTCTTTTGATGCTTGTAAGTGTATGTATGTTTGTGTGTGATTTTGTCTGGTTCTTGCATCTGTAGGTATGAGTATGTCTGTGGGTATAGCAACAAGTTGATGAACTACCTTGTAAAACATTATTAATCTGGTTTTGAGGCGTCGCTCAGCTAGTGTTGGCCACTGTAGTGTACTAATCATTCTGTAACGCTACTGGTATTGTGGTAATTGTTATGTACATAGCGAGCCGCCCTTCTCTGGACCATTTCAAGTTTTTGTCTATACAGTGTCATATGTGGATCCCAAACACTACAACAATACTCGAGTTTAGGGCACACTATTGCTTGATAGGCTCTGGATTTTACTTCTGTGTTTGAAATTTTCAGATTACGTTTAAGGAATCCTAATGATTTATTTGCATTTGCAATAATATTGTCATAATGTGTGTTCCACTTTAGATTTGACTGTAATGTTACACCTAAATACTTGGCTGAGCTTACTGACTCAAGTACATGATCATGTAGAATATAATTTTGAGAATATGTCCGTTTCTTATGAGAGATGGTGAGTTTAGTACACTTGTCTGGGTGGAAAGCCATAAGCCAATCAGACTCCCACCGTGCAGCTGCTTCTAGATCTAATTGTAGTTTGTGACAGTCTTCTGGTGTTTTTGTTTCTTTAATTTGTAGATGATACTATCGTCAGCAAAGAGCCTTAGTTTACTATGATGGAGATATTCAGGGAAGTCATTTATATAAATAAGAAAAAGAACAGGTCCAAGGACTGTTCCCTGGGGCATGCCAGAAGTGACAGATACAGAAGTGGAGAAAATGCCATTTATAACTACTGTTTGTGTTCTATCTGATAGAAAATCGTGAATCCAGTTTAATGTCTGTTGTCTTATACCATAGAAATTTAACTTGTACAGGAGGCGACGATGGGGAACCTTATGGAAGGCTTTAGCAAAGTCCATTATGATTAAGTCAGTTTTTATGTTGTTATTGTTTGTGTATGTTAGTTCTTGGATAAAATCTATTAATTGTGATTCACATGATCTTGATTTCCTGAACCCATGTTGTAATTCATATAAGATGTTATTGTTTTCTAGATGGGCCGTGATGTTGCTTGTGATTATGTGTTCCATTAACTTGCAACATATGCAAGTCAATGAAATTGGCCTATAATTTACTGCTTTGTATTTTTCACCCTTTTTAAAAGCTGGAGCTAGATTTGCATGTTTCCAATCAGTAGGTATCTCACCAGTTTCTAATGACTTTGAAAATAATAGTGTAAGGATAGGTGTGGCTTGTTCTTTTAGGACTTTCAAAACCCTGCCATTTTACTGTATGGTCCACAGGCCTTATGTGGGTTTATATTTGACAGTAATTTCATAATTCCTGTACTGCTAATAGATATAGGGGGCATGTCAGGGTGGGGACTTGTACCTTTGTCTAGTATATCTGTGTTTGTTTCATTTGTAAAAAACTGACTGAAACTGATGGTTCAATAAATTTCACTTTTTCCACTGTGTCTCTTATTAGGATTCCCTCATTTTTCAAGGGCCCAATCCCTGAATTTTCTGTTCTTGTACTTTTGATGTAGCTGAATACTTTTTTAGGTTTTGTCTTAGGTGACGTTTCATATTGGTCTGGTTCATTTACTGGTAAATCAAAAATGATGTTTTCAATGTATCTCCAATATGCTTTTCTTAATTCCTTTTGTACAATTTTTTACAATTCTTTAAATTTCTCTGGTTGTTCTTTTCGTTTACTATATGCCTTCTTGTTTATGAGCTTCCTTAGTTTATCTGTTACCCATGGAAGCCTATGTTTATAGGTATATTGTTTTCAATAGAAGAGAGAAGATTTACTTTAAAGATGTTCCACAGAGAGTCTACATTTACACTTTTGTTTTGTTCTAATGTTTTTAGGGTTGTTTTCAAATCTGATTTTATGTTTTCCCAATTTGCTTTGTGGAATCTGTATACCTTTCTGGGTATTTCCCGCACCCTTCTAAGCCATATATCAATCTCTATGTAAACCACATCATGGTCTGCTTGACCAGTGGGTGGTAGGGTTGTTAGTTTATTTACATTTGTTGGATTTGTTGTGAAGAAAAGGTCTAATGTCTTATCTTTTCGTGTAACTCTATCAGTCATTTGGTGTAAGTTATGGTCTGAAATGATGTCAAGTAGTTTTTGATGTAGTTTTGGTTCAGGCTTCCCTACAACTACTGATGGTACTGACCAATCAATATGGCCCAAGTTAAAGTCTCCACCTAGCCAGCCATTCGATGTTGATATGTTATTTATCCTATTTAGTGACTGATTTAGGTATTCAAGTGATGTACCATCGTCAGAGGGAGGTCTGTAGTAGGAACCTATAGTTATCTTTTTTGTTCCTGAAATATTTATTTCTGCCCATATGGTTTCACAATCTGTTTGTAATTCACAAATTTCTGAACTAACAAACTCTTTGGAGATGGCAAGCAGCACTCCTCCATAACTTTTTTCTTTATTCTTTGATTGTCTATCCTTTCTGTATACATTATAGAAGTCTGGTGGAAAGTATTCTGAAGACGGGATTGTGTTATTTAGCCAAGTTTCTGTTCCCATAATAATATCAGGTTTTGTAGAGTGTATTATTTCTAATAATTCTGGCTTTTTATTACATAAAGACTGAAAGTTGATGTTAAGTACTCTTGTAGGTCTTTTGGCTTTATTTATTGTAGGTTTCTGTGTAGTTCTTTTCTCTCTTTCTGTATTGTTTAATTTTGGGGAGGAAGTAGCTGTAGGTGCTCCTGGACTACTTAATACTGAACTTTTACTCAAGATTTCAAAGTTATTTTCTGTTTCAATACTGTATGTGGAGTCAAAAATTGTTGTAGAGTAATTGGGTGAGCTACACTTCAGACACATCCAAGATACATTGCTTGCATCCAAAAGGTGGTATGTATTTGAGTGTATGTGTTGACATTGTATGTGGAACCGTGTTTCACAACTATCGCAGCAGACTGCTTTGTGTTTCCAAGAGACAGCCTTCGAGCAAGTGCCACATGGCCATTTAGGTGTTCTAGGCCCGAGGTTTGTTTCTGTATCAAATGCATTTGCAAGTAATAGTATAAATATGTACTTACTAACTGGTCTACATTTGTTTATTTTGAGCTGTGTTAGGACAATGCTTGGAACTTGTGCCTTTGGAAGGTTTGTCACCTTCTCTTGTCATTTAAAGAGTCTGAGTGGCATGGTTTTATTTCACTCAGTTGGTTAGCAACTAGTAAGATGATAGAAAGAATCAAGATGGCGTAATTCAGCTGCATATTGATCTAGTGTGCAGTCATAGAATTTGTAAGATACTAGACTATAGCTAGTTTACTGATCTATACTACTCTGATCTAGCTAGGTGCTCGAAATTTGACTTGTGAAAAGAGGGATATATAATGTTACCTGAATGAGATGTTAATCTTCGTCTCCTGGGCGACTCAGGAGCACAGGTAATGAGAAGCCTGATTAGTAGTACAGCAACAGCAAGCAAGGTGAAAGTGAAAGTTGGTTTCTTCAATTCCGGTCTGATGAATGAATGAACATGTGCATGTTTCATGAAGATATTTGTGGGTATGTGTATTTATCTTCTCAAAAACTACTTTGGCCCTTTCACAAACTTATCCTGAATCAAAACATTTGATTTTGCAATCAAACACAATCTAAATCGAAGAAAATTTCCCTTTCTTTCTTTACAAAATCAGGGGGGACTCCCTAGGTTCACGCATGCACATGCTTATTTTGTTTTATTTTATACTTCAATCTTTGGATCCTTTAAATTACCATGTTACATTATGCTCAGGCGACCCTTAAGACCCTTGGGCCTCTTATTAATCATTCATTATTTTAAAGGGTAGCTAACTTAATCAAGTCAAGGAAACTATCATATCTGAGTCAGAATAAATTTACATGCTAAATGAGGCACTAACTTCACTTACAAACTGACCAATCAACTAATTAAGTTGAATGACATTATGGGTTACTACACAAGTATACTAATGCTTTGAATAGGCCAAATGTTTTGAGAGCTCTTAATTTTTTCATGCATTTCACATATTAAATACAAATGTGAAAAACTTTATTATCTACTTTTTCCATGCTAACATTTATAAGTAAGACTAGTTTTATAAATATAGATGTTCCACAAATGAATGAATCATTAATATTCCCTGACTTTTTCAGCTTGGGATGGATCAAGAGTACAGACTTGGACAATCTGTGAGAGACTTGTACATCAAAAAATTAGACTTTTTGTCAACTTACTACAATAGAAGTAAGGTAAGTTATGAATCAATTACCATAAGGGTGAGGTTTGTGACATTGTCAAGTCAAACTGTGTAAGGAGTATGTGTGTGGTTTTCTCTCTTATTGGGGGGGGGGGGGGGGATGGGGGGGTGAAGAGTCGGTTTCATTAGTTTGTAAGTTGTGAAAAGTCAAACTGTCGGAGGAGTGCATGGGGTTTTTTTTTGAAGGGGGGGTCTGTTTCATTGGTTTGTAGGTTAATTGTGAGAAGCCAGAGAGCTCAGACTTTAGATGAATATACAGTTGTTTGACCAGTTGCGAATAGGGAACCGATTAGGTGGTGCTATAAATATATGACGGCATTATTTCAAAATCTAATTTGTTTGTCAAAGTAGTTTAATGACTTGCAGAATTAAATGTTGTTTCATAAAAGTTCAGCCTTTCAAAAAAACTTTTTATTTTAGCAAGTTAACATGGGTACTCATTTTACTAGTTAAGAATAAGCCGATGAGTTCAGAATACCCTAGAGGTTCCCATGCAATTCGACCCTATATTAAAAATATCCGTCCCATGTTATCAATTGACATGCCTAGGAAAAGTTAAAATAAATGCTTACCAGTAAGTAAGTGGTATTTCCAAATGATAAAGAGAAATAACAGTCACATTTACAATGAAGAAATAACAGAAAACTAACGTATTATATAGCGTTAATAATGGGTATTCGGAAGTAGTAAAATGAGAACACGAAAATACTCCAATATCTTCCGGTGGTCTAATTATTCATTTTCAGCAACCTTTTGGTATTTGTTAAAATACATATGAAACTTACTTTTGATAGTTGAAATGTTGTTTTATGTGAAAAATTGACGTCTTTACAGACGTTTTTCTGCAGACAAATGCATCGCAGTGATTCAGATTTGTTGCATTGTAAAAGTATGTCACCTGTTTCAAGTACGATAGCGGACACAATCTGACGGCAAAAAATCAAAACTTTACATAATTCTAACATTCATAGATAAGCCTTCATACCATATGTATGAATTTATGTTTAGACTTTTGAATTTTTTAATTATCAGTCGGAACTGATCAAAATTCGGAACTGGTCAAACGACTGTATGTACATGTATGTACTTTTTTACTGTGAGGAGTCTATGTTCTAGGGGATGAGGTCAGTTAAACTTTGTAGATTATTTGCCATTCTTTGTGTAACATCTCTAAGGCCACTCAAGTTTTTTCGCTGTTTAGCGTCCACCTATCTTTCAAAAACCTACCTACCTATTTGCAAAAAACACACAATCTAAAAAATAAAACAAAAATTTATGATCATAAAAATGAGGTCAATCAAAGGATTTGATTTGATTAATCTATTTTTCCCATAGAAAGATCTATTCTTAAGCAAAATCAGATATTAAATGCTTAAAGTTTACCTAACATGACATATTGTAGACAAATATTTAGAGAAATTGACAGAATTCAAATTAAAGATTTTGACCAAATGAGTTTAGGCTAAGTATAGGCATTTCTATGCAAATAATCTAATTAAAATGCCTAAGGACTATATTTATTATACAGAGAAAGTTAAAACTTATTGTCTAGTACATACTTGGAACCCATGACATGAGATTGCCAGTACACATTATGACGTCATAATATGATATAATAAGATCATTGTTCTTTACTACACAAGATTATAATGGATATCGAAAAAAATGCTTCGGTGCAAGGGCATGCTCTATTTTATTTAACTAAAACAAGGTATATTTAGAAGCAGAATATTCCAAAGTTTGCTGGTATTGCTGCACAAATATCAACAGCTCAGTTGTATAGTTTCTATTTGTAAAGTTTTAAGTTGAATAAGGGTAGAAATGCACAGTCCGGTATAAGTTTCCTCAAATTCCGATCAAATGAGAAAATGCCTAGGATTTGTTCAGCAGTTTTATTAATCTATAGAATATTCTTCTTAGCATTATACAATTTTTATGTAAAAATAAATAAGGTAATCCCTTGCATCGAAGCTTTTTTTGATGTGTTTAATTACTTCCAATAGGTAAGATCAGTGACGTCATAATATAACATCTTATGTTACTGGCTAAAACAAAAGATTGCGCCCATGGGAAAAGGGCCCTTATGGCAATTTTTACACATTTTAAGTTTTTCATGGATATTAATAGAGCAAGGTTAGAAGTTGTCAAATCTGAATTTTTATGACCCTACGTCAACTCTAAGTAGGTTTTTTCTTCATTTATATCAATGATACTTTAACAGGTAAACAGTGACGTCATGTTACTTTCGCACCAACATCAAAAGTTTTCAGAGTGAACATGACTTTCACTTTGCATTGTAATGTTACTACGGTAATAAATGTATGTTATTGAGCATTTCCAGAAACATTTTTGAGACACTGTCTCTTTTAATAATTGTATAATATGATAATGAATAGTTGTATTAACTATTATCCATCATGCAGTTGTGTATAGAATTATGCGTGTTTGTTCGTTTGTTTGTTTTACATTTCACTATGCTGGAATGTCAGGAAAACCCGAGAAGCAAGCGGCTTCTGTTCAATATCAATTTATTCTCTCAAAACCAAAGTATTTATCTCATGTAATAATCGTTTGAGAAACCTGTAGAATTCATTCGAAAATCATCTCATTTTAAGCATGGCTCTCGATAGGACAAGATGTCAATTTTTTTTTTTTTTGGGGGGGGGGGGGGGTTGGGGGTTGAATCCAGTATAAACGATATCTCTTTCAAAATGTGAAGTTAAAAAATATTTCAAAAAAATTCTCGGGAACAACAATAAAATAGATGCTGCTGGGTAGTGAAAATTTGTTTTTTGTTTTTGTTTTCTAAATATAATTAGACAGAAAATTTGTGAAATGTAGTGAGTTACCGTATACGCTGTACAACAATTTAAGGACGTTAAGTTGATACACTGCATGTTAAGCAATATTCGATAAAAAAATTTTCAAACAAAAAATCAGAAGGACTTCTGTCCGCATGTGGTAATAAAACTTCTTTTTTTAAATTGAAATGATACACATTTTTTCAGTCACAGCAAGGAACACTTTTGAATAATTAATTTTAAGTAAGCAGGTTGATAAAGTATAAACAAATGGATGAATTATAATTCACATGCATTTAAAGTGAAAGGAACAGATCCAGGATGACCAGTGGTTGGATTGTGTGTGTGTGGGGGGGGGGGGGGTTTAAACATTAAATGACAGAAACATGCAATACTTGTAGTTAACATGAGTTTAATAGTATAAGAGGGTTGTGGTATTTTTAAAATCTTCCTACATTTAAGGTGTGCAGGGGGGATGCCTTCCCACCACCAACCCCATAACCTCCAGATACGTCATTTGGTTAGGTTTGATATAATATTGACATAATTCCTCAATTTATTTTTGCACCTTGAACTCTCTCCTTACGTACATGTATATGAGCAGGGTCATTTTCAAAACAAACAGTGATCATGAGCTCCACATGCCTGGAACTGGAAACTTAACTGCTATCAAATCTAGTTAATCATGAGAAAAATTGCGTCCTAGAATAACGATTTTGTTTGATTTTGTAAAAAATTAAATGGTTTTAGAAGAACATGGGTATTAATAGATATCGGGTATTTTATTGTCATTTCAACAAATTTTATCCGAACTTTGAATGAAATCAATATGTCATTCTTTTTTAATTAATATCAAATAGATTTTTCTAAGAAATAAACCATAAATAGTTATATATATGTTGTCGTTATGAATCAATGACATACAGATTAATTAATAGAATTTTTTTGGCTGGGGGGGGGGTGTAAAAATTAAGTTTTATATATCCAGTCAGTTAAATGCGACTGATTCATAATATTCCTTGACTGGCTGAGTTTTTAAATGACAAATTTTTACGATGTGGCAAACATTTAGGTACATGTAAATATTGTTATGTGATGGTGTGTGTAGACCCCCCCCCCCCATTTCTCGCAGCTTCTTTATGGTATGAAATTCTAATGTTATTGTTTTCAAATGTTATTGTATATGAAGTTTTTACAATATAAAAATTCCATTCTTGCCCCATTCCAGAGACTTGGATATGCTTATTCTTGTAAAGCTTTACAGATACACTGTAAAGTAGTTAGGTCCCAGTAATATAAAATGACCCTGGCCCTCTTCCCCGGTCTCCTGCACTGCCACAAAAATAAAAACTTGCAAACATATTCTTAGTCTTGTGTGCAGTATATTTTTAGCATTTAATTTAATTTGTACAATGCATGTTTAAATACAATTTGATCTTAACAAGATTTATTTCAATAAATCCAAATAACAAAATCAGCCCCTTTACATAATTCAACAGCAAGTTAAGCAATATCATACTAAACTGATAACTGAGATTATTAATTCAATAAAAAAACGAGTTTTAGATTGATAATAGAAATGCTGAGATTCTATGAATGACAAGGATTACATATATTTGACTTTTAAGTGACTAAAAACTGCAGATAAAGCTAATAAAACCTTTGAACTTTTTTATGCACAACACAAGTACCAAAATATTATATTTTCGAGTTACTGAAAATAAATAAACAGCAAAAGAAAAAAAAAGAAATAGAGATTTCTTTTCATAATACGATATTAATTCGCCTTTTCATTAAAGTTTCACATTTCACATTGTATTTATAAACTCGATTTAATGTAACATCTCTCTCTCTCTCTCTCCCTCTCTCACACACACATCAGGTATACATACATGTAAACTTTTTTTTAAGCTAGAACAATTAGAACAATTTTATTTCATTCGGTAGTTTTTGTTTGTTTTCAAGTACTTACATCGGAAGTGGCAACAACAAAAATAAGACGACAATTTTTTTTTTAATTTCACTTATTTTATTTAAATTTATGATCATTATTACTGAAAAAAAAAATAAAATTCAAGCTATTTAAAAAAATAATTTCATGTTAAAATAAATAGATGCACATGTAACAGATTTAAAAAAATAAATGAAAGTCTGGTTCAATGTAGTATCTATTTCTTATTCTGTATATTGTTTTTCTCTCACTTTGACAGCTGCTAGTTCCATAAGCTTTCAAAAATACTTTTAAAGAAAATATAAATGGCTAGCGTCATGAGAAAAGGGCCCTTAAGGTCAAAATTTCACATTTTTATTTTTTTCTTGAAATGAAGTCTGCATCATTTTCTGTTTATAAAAATACCAAACTTTTGCTCGTATCACGTAAAATAACGTTTTTATGAGATTTTTTACAACGCATATATAAAAATATTGATAACGTCATAACGTAAACTCAACGTCAAACGACGTCAAACATAATGTCGAGTCATATCGTGTGCTCTTTGCATCTTCTCAATATACATGCAGTTTAAAGCAATTTTTAGAACCGCGAAAACTTTATATATATATATATATATATATATATATATATATATATATATATATATATATATATATATATATATATATATATATATATTTTTACGCATAATTAAAAGAAAATAGTCATGCATTTTTTTTTATTTCTGTAAGGTCTGTGTACTTGTATATTTTCATAGAAGATCAGCAACATCAAATGAATTACATTCCAGAGCAAACTCAGATTTCCATATAATCTACAGATAAATGTACGTTAAATTTAAATATGTAACTCACAATCAACCAATAATTACATACAGGAATAAATAAATAAATAAATAAATAAAAAAAATAAATGAAAAGGTCATGGACATCATCGTCTTATAGTCAATTATTCCTCGGTGGGAGTGGGACATGTCGCCTCTTTTGCAGGATCCTTTACAAAAGGCCTCACGTGTTTGTGAAGGTATTGAAAGTCCGCCTGTAAAAAAAGTTTCAAGTTTTACGAATGTAAGTCATTGCATTTATTTTTTTAATTACATCTAAAGTCAAATACGAACCTTTAGCCAAGGTATGCGGAAGTCTCCTGCAAGATAAAGTAGTTGAAGGACTAAGTAAGGTGACTGGCCTTTCATTATCCGCCGATTTCTCTTTAACGAATACAACGCCGGGATTAAGGGCGCTGAAACGGAAGAAATGGTACCTCCGAATACCTGGCAGAGGACTAAACTCTGCAAGAAAAGAATTCCAGTCTTGCCATGTGAATGCTTGGTCCACCACGACGGCTCGGTTGGTTCTTGAAGACATTTCTACTGTCCGCACCAGGTCAGAGAGAGAGTCATTGTCTGTTCTAAATAATTTTTATAAATATCTATTTATTGTTTCTAATTTTGTGTCAGAAGCAAATTAAAGTGACAGGCTAAAGTTTAACACTCAGTATTACCGTCGATAGAGTTTTTTGATGTAAGAGAATCCAACATCCACTAAACATTTTGTGTGGCCAGGTATCTGAAATCGAACGGTTATTTCTCTATGGAGTCCATCCAAAATGCGCCAGCAAAAGTAAGCCATAACATAACGATTTTTGTTTTGACCTGAAAAATTATTAATTTTATTAATTATCTTGATGCGTAAGCAAACTCAAGTTTTTGATATTGAATGAAATAATATATTATAAAATGTAAAATTCGTTTTCTAATTTAACTGTTGGGGAAAAAATGTAATTTGACCTGCACAGTTATCACAATGAATGTGACATGCCATCTCTCCTGGTCCGAACTGCTGAAATGCATGATGTAACATGGATATTACAGTGTTTGGGCCGTGGGACAGTGAACCATCAACACCAATTGTACAATTTTCATCTATAAGATGATTGTACTGTTCTCCTGCCCCTTACATGCATACCCCCAAAAGCTGTACTTTCCTGGGCGATGTAAAATACAAAGGCCCCTCTTGTCTAGAATGATGGGGGAGCGTTAGTTGTTGCGCAAAGTCAAAGGTATAATGAACCTGAGACAGTTGATTTGAGCATGGGGGACAGCCCAACGGACGGTGCCCGAATGCCTCTTGTTCTTCTCTAGCCAAGTCAACACATTGACGGTAAAACCACATGTTCAGCTGAAGAGGTACAAAATCATTTTCAGTAGAAGTACTCAAAATAATGCATATACATAATTATACTTTAAAAGAACATCATAAACCATTCTATCGTTACATGTATTTCATGTTAAGTATTAATCTATCCCTGCATATGAATTTATATCTAGACGTCTGTGACGATATGTATTAATAGATACCCCCCCCCCCCCAAAAAAAGTTAGGTTTTTCTGGTGCTCATGCATTCTTAATGGATGGGATGGGGTGGAAAATAAGTCCCATGGAATTTTCAGAGTTGTTCTTTAAAAAATACTTTACTGCGTATTGTAAAGTATAAACGGATAAGTAGGAATGTCAGAATTGAAGACCCCCCCCCCCCTTTCTAAAAAATCGGAGAGGGGTGTTTCGTTTCGTGTGTGTGTTTTTAAAGTTTCTCATTGCTTGTTAGACTTATCTCACACCACTTAATCAAATTTCACAGACCATCTATCTTGAGTTGTTACTAACCCCCCCCCCCCCCCGCTAAAAAGTCTTCAGTAAATTTTATGAAAAACAGGTAAACTTAAATGTAAAGTTTGTAAGTACCTTGAGAAATTTCAATATGTTGCTTATAATCATGCAGGGCGATTAATTTTTCCTCCTCCAAGACTGCACTTATCACACAGCATCTAAGCAATTCACATTTTGAACAGACATCCGATCTGGGGGACGCGATTTTGATGTGAGGAACACACTGCAGCCAGATGCTCTTAAATGTTGACAGTTCCACTGACCTATGTTTAGTTTTTTAATAGTGTATATTTACTGTCTATTATAATAAAGATTAAAATATAACAACAAAACCGTTATATAGTCAAATTTAAATTGATATTTTTAAAATTTAAAAATTTAATACAACACGTGTCTGATTTTAATCAACTAAATATTAAGGACATTACAGACCTTTCATTGCTCTCCTCACAGACGGACTTGTATTTTAAGTGAATGTCAACCTTTGTTGAGGAAGCTGGCAAGAGAATGGGAGTTTGGACAGTATCATTGCCATGGGGCAAAGCGGGGAGGGGCAACCCGCACTCCTCACTAAAACGCACAATAAAATTGACTACTCTCTTGATGTCCGGAAAAGATAGTGCATGTTTAGGCTTTCTACCCTTGTTACCATGGGACCTTGGAACTGGTCCATTAAGTTTCATGTGTTTAATCAAAAGTTTAAGATACTTCTCGCCGATATCATGCATGACTAGAAAAGCTTCTCTACACACTTCCCTATCGTCATATATAGTTGTACATGTACCTTTGCCGTTTTTTGTCAGTTGTTTCGATTCCACTACCCTTACTTCTCAGTTTTCCCATTAAATACATATCTTTTTCATTACGTGAAAGTTCGCGCATTGTGAGTATGTGTTCTTTAATCTCTTCATATTGAAATTTATCAAAACATTTCCAATGGCAAGAACAACCAAGTGAAATTGTATCTTCTAATTTGTCCAAACTAGGATTCTCCTCAAATACAACTCGCCCTTCTTCACTCTGTGAAAAGTTTGAAGAAAGTCTTCTGATCATTTCTTCGTCTGATTCTATCGGTTCAGAAAAAGGGGGCTCTTCACTTTCTGCCTCAGTGTCATCATTAACTTTATGTTCCGACCTCGGAAAGAATTCCCGACTTACTTCATCAAGTTCCTAAAATATTCCGGAAAATATAAGTCTGTCGAATATCATTTTGTAATTTTTTATAACTGTGCTATCTAAACATTCTAAAAATAGGTTTTGATTTTATGTGTACGTTTAATATGTGTATGGGCTTTAATTACTGGTTGTTTTTTTTCTCTTCAATTTATCCCCTTTTAAAAAAAAATATGCCGCAATTACTAAGTCCTTGGATATATTAATTTTCATATTTTATGAAACTGATTAGAATTGAGGCCTAGTCCATGAAGAAAAAAAAAACAAAATAATACTTATATTATCGTAACGATCTTAATATTTGTGCACGATAATACATTTACAAACAATATCTAAGGGAGAGTTGGCCCTAATAGTTACAAAAAAGCGTATGAGGGTGAGGGAGTGTGTGTTAAGGGAATGGGGGGGGGGGGCTTCCTCTCCTCTTTTCGATGAAAAACAGGAACCAATTGGCCTTGAAATGATAGTATAAAATTAAATCGACGCCAACAAACTTTCCAAAAGAAGGAGGATCTTACGTACCAATCAGTCTTTCATGTACTCTACAAGTTATTCTCTTTAGAAGGATGCGTATTTTAAAAAAAAAATACCGCAAAATACTTGTTTTGTTTTTGTTTTTGTTTTGTTTCTTTTTTTTGTTTTTTGTTTTGTCTTAAAGTTATAAATATATTAAATTTGAAAACAACATTTTTATTGTACTTTGAAATTCATAACAATCAAAAGATAATGTACGATGTGCAACGTACAACATACATAGACAGTGCATTATAAAAACATTTTAAAACATATTGACAAAACAACTTTTCTTGTAAACCCTTTTGTGAAATAAATAATTCAAAGCAATTTGTACCTGTAAATCCATTTGAAAGTCTATTTCAAGCCTTTATGTTAGAACTGTCATGTGATGAATTTGTAAACAACACATCCTGTATGTAAACAAATGCAGCCGACAAAATAACTCCCGGGTTTACCTTCCCGCGATATTGCAGAATCAAGTTTACGAACTTTGACGTCGTGTTCTGTGAATTGTGACGTAAAAAGATAAGGGCCCTTTTCTCATGACGGCAGTCATATATATTTAATATAATACTTACAATTAAAACGTTTTTTTTTTTACTGATGATACTAGTAAGTAAGATTTTTAAAAATATTTTTTATACTACGGGAGCAAATTTGTATGAGTATGTCGATTTTGAATGGTGTTAAAAAAAAGAGTCCCTCTCTGGTACCTCTCTAGTATCTAGCTTGTCAGAGTTACTTCTCTTATTTTTATTTATAGTTCTTAAAAATAATATCACGTCTGTCCTTCGTTCGTACTTTTGCTAGATTTGTGAAAACTTGCAAGAATACTTTTCTTTTCTGTTGGAAGAAGTGTGATCAGTTTCAAATTTTTGGCAATTAAAGCATTTTACAACAAAAATTTATGCGCGATGTACCAATGCTTCAATGTTTACATGATCGATGTGTTGAGAATGGTGGGGCGGATCTTATACAGGAAAACGATTTCCTTTGCAATATTTTGATAATAAACCCGTGTCTAACAAATAACTTCAATTTGTCTATATATCAAAATCGCATTCGTTCATCCATATTCAATTATCCAGAAAATCACCTTGTCTGAAGCTTCTATACATGTATAGGAAATGCATAGCACAGATCAGAGACGGTATTATAAAGCTATGTAGTAAAGAAACGGGTCTCGAATAAAATTCTAAATATTTTAATTAATATCAGTGGACTAGAAGATAAAGAACTGAATTAAAGATATAAATGAAAATAAATAATTATTTCAATGTTGAGAACAACGACGAAAGTGAGCTAGATGTGTCAAAACGTAAAACACGAGGATAAAAAAAATCTGCGTCGACGCTCACCGTCTGCAACGTCATATCTTTATGACGTTATTTCTCTGTTTTAGCAAAATTGCCGTAAGGTCCTTTTGTCATGGGCTCAATCAATTATCTTGGGTACTAAGTATGCTTAAGAAAATAAATTAACACTTTCTCTGAATGATAAATATACCTTTTATGCTTTTTTAGCTCACCTGAGCTGAAAGCTCAAGTGAGCTTTTCTGATCACCAGTTGTCCGTCATCCGTCCGTCTGTCTGTCTGTCCGTCCATCTGTAAACTTTTCACATTTTCAACTTCTTCTCAAGAACCACTGGGCCAATTTTAACTAAACTTGGTACAAAGTATCCTAGGGTGAAGGGGAGTTTAAATTGTTAAAGTAAAGGGCCAAGTCCCCTTACAAGGGGAGATAATCAAGAAAAGACAAAAATAGGGTGGGGTCATTAAAAAATCTTCTTCTCAAGAACCACTAGGCCAAAAAAGCTGACACTTATGTGGAAGCATCCTGGGATAGTGTAGATTTTAAATTGTTAAAATCATGACCCCCGGGGGTAGGGCAGGGCCACAATATGGAATCAAAGTCTTGCATTGAAATATATAGGAAAAATCTTTAAAAATCTTCTTCTCATGACCCACTGGGCCAGAAAAGCTGAAACTTATGTGGAAGCATCCTTGGGAAGTGTAGATTCTAAATTGTTCAATTCATGACCCCAGGGGGTAGGGTGGGGCCACAATAGGGAATCCAAGTTTTACATTGAAATATGTAAGGAAAATCTTTAAAAATCTTCTTCTCAAGAACCACTGGGCCAGAAAAACTGACACTTATGTGGAAGCATCCTCAAGTAGTGTAGATTCTAAATTGTTAAAATCATGACCCCCGGGGGTAGGGTGGGGCCACAATAGGGAATCCAAGTTTTACATTGAAATATATAGGAAAAATCTTTAAAAATCTTCTTCTCATGACCCACTGGGCCAGAAAAGCTGAAACTTATGTGGAAGCATCCTTGGGAAGTGTAGATTCTAAATTGTTCAATTCATGACCCCAGGGGGTAGGGTGGGGCCACAATAGGGAATCCAAGTTTTACATTGAAATATGTAAGGAAAATCTTTGAAAATCTTCTTCTCAAGAACCACTGGGCCAGAAAAACTGACACTTATGTGGAAGCATCCTCAAGTAGTGTAGATTCTAAATTGCTCAATTCATGACCCCAGGGGGTAGGGTGGGGCCACAATAGGGGATCCAAGTTTTACATTGAAATATATAAGAAAAATCTTCTTCTCAAGAACTATTGGGCCAGAAAAGCTGAAACTTATGTGGAAGCATCCTCAAGTAGTGTAGATTCTGAATTGTTCAAATCATGACCCCAGGGGTAGGGCGGGGCCACAATAGGTATTACAATGGGGGAAATCTGGTAAAGAACAGCATGGCTAAAGTTACTCAGGTGAGCTCATTTGCATAGAAATGCCTATACCTAGCCTTAAATCACATGCGCAGAATAATCAGTTTCAGGTCTGGTGATTTTGTTTGTTTTTCCTGATATTGGGAGACAAAAACCTAGGCGGATGCTAAACCTAGAAAAACTTGGAATGGCCTAATCCAAGTCTCCTCTTATACCACTACTTATAAAATTTAATGAGACCTTCACAAAATCTTATCATATAGTGCTATTGTTCACCTCCTATTTTACATTTTTATTGCAAAGATATTTGGTGTTACCCATAGCAAAACATAGACTTTGCCATTATACTCAATAAAGAAGTACCCATTTGGTAAATACAATTTCTCCTAAACTCTTAAGTGAAATTCAATGGAACTTTTGCAGAATATCATTTACATACTGCCCAGAAATATACTTTTCCATTACTGTTTACAGGAGTATTTTCCTTTTTTAATATCACTTGAGTGTTCGGCTCAAGGGAGCTAACAACTGACAAAATTTGATCGGCTCAGGTGAGCTTCTATGATCAAATTTTGTCTGTTGTTAGCTTCCTTGAGCCGAACGCTCAAGTGAGCTTTTCTGATCATTTTTATCCAGCGTTCGTCTGTCTCCGTCTCTCTGTAAACTTTTCACATTTTCAACTTCTTCTCAAGAACCATCAGGCCAATTTCAACCAAACTTGCCACAAAGTACCGGTATCCTTGTGCGAAGGGGATTCAAGTTTGTTCAAATGAAGGGCCACATCCTCTTTCAAGTGGAGATAATTAGGAATTAGTGAAAAAATAATGGCATCATTTAAAAATCTTCTTCTCAGAACCACTGGGCCAGGAAAGATGAAACTTATGTGGAAACATCCTCAGATAGTGTAGATTCAAGTTTGTTCAAATCATGACCCCCAGGGGTAGGGTGGGGCCACAATGGGGGATCAAAGTTTTACATAGAAATCTATAGGAAAATATCTTTAAAAATCTTCTTCTTAAGAATAGCAAAGCCATGATTGGTCATATTTATATGGAAGCATCCTCAGGTAGTGTAGATTCAAGCTTGTTCAAATCATGACCCCCCTCCCCCCCCCCCCCCCCCCAGGGGTAGGGTGGGGCCACAACGGGGGATCAAAGTTTTACATAGGAATATATAGGAAAAAATAATTTTCTCAAGAACAGAAAAGCTATGATTTGTCATATTGATATGGAGGCATCATCAGGTAGTGTAGAATCAAATTTGTTCAAATGAGGGCCCCGGGGGATAGGGTGGGGGCACAATGGGGGATCAAATTTTTATAAATGAATATAAAGGAAAAACTCTTCTGCTCCAGAACAGCAAAGCCATTTGTTATATTGAGATGGAAGCATCTTCAGATAGTTTAAAATTCAAGTCCCCCTCCACCCTCCCCCCCCCCCCCCCCTGTAAACTTTTTTATATTGAACTGATTTTTGCTTTTTTTCCTAGCAAATGTGGTAAGATGAGCGATGTGGCCCATGGGCTTCTTGTCTGTCATTGTTATTGTTTTCATCGTCATCTTTAACTTTTTCCAATTTCGACCAAACTTACCACAAAGTATCCTGGGCTAAAAGGGATTCAAGTTTGTTCAAATGAAGAGCCACACCTTCATCCAATGGGAGATAATTACGAATTAGTGAAAAAATAATGGCATCATTTAAAAATCTTCTTAAAAACCAGTAGGCCAGAAAATGTAACACTTATGTGTTTTTATATATTTAAATATGACATATTTATATGGAAGCATCCTCAGGTAATGTAGAGGGGATGGGGTGGGGCCACAATGGGGGAGAAAGCAAAACCATGATTAGTCATATTAATACAGAAGCATCCTCAGATAGTGTAGATTCAAGATTGTTCAAATTAGTCAATAACCCCAGGTAGGGGGAGGGGAGAATAGAAGATAAAACATAGGAATGAAATCTTTAAACATCTTCTAAAGCCATTAATAGTCTTATTTCATCAATCATTAAAAAAATGTAATGATCAATTAAATTTTCACTCTAAATGTTTAAACAAATTGTGAACAGAATTGTGATAACAGAAAATTGCATGTCAGATCAGAGAGAAATTAATGAGTTTAGTGTGAGGAGATAACTGGTAGAGCATCCCTGATCAAGCAGGTGTTATCTATATCTCTTGGGAATTGGGCAAAGGAATCAACCTCTCAATTGCGTATAGCCTAACTTTCAAGATAAATTTGGTGTAAAGTAATTAAAACTAGTTTGATATTGTATAATATAATTAAACTAATTTGTTATTGTATATTAATATATTTTTTTTATTTTGATTTTTATATCTTTAAAACAAATTGCAGAGTGTCATGTATAACTAAGATGACAATTTTATAGTCTAAAGAATAAAAACAATTTGTTTTGATTGATGTTTTATTAGGTTGTAGCATTGTTATAATCAGTCATAAAATATAATAATAAACAAAGCTGCAGATGGGCATTTGTTAAGCTCTAACACAACCATATGAAAAATACCTGGTATATGGTGTTTTATTTGTTATAATTAATACCTACACCACAGGAGATGTATGTACATCAAACATTATAAGGAATGGAAAAATCATTGAAATCTTTGTATCAAGGTTGACATGATTTTCTTGCACTTTAAACTGTTTTTGATAATTGAACAATATTTGACAGGCCTATCATGTTGTGACAGGTCCTCAGAATATGTCAGTGGAAAAGTAGGTCACCATGACCTCCTTTTGAAATTTTAAGGCTATTTATAAATATTTAAGATTCTAATTGGCTTAGAATCATCAAACTTTGTCAGTTGATGCATCTCGGGTCCTTGAATTGTATCAACTGAAAAGTAGGTCACAGTGATTCTGAAGGCTATATTTAAATATTTCAGATACTAATTGACTTAGAATCATTAAACTATGTCAGTTGATGTATTTTAGGTCTTCAGAATGTGTCAACTAAAATGTAGGTCAAATGGACCTACTTTTGGAATTTTTTGGCTATTCAGTGTATTTAAATATTGTGTCAACCAAAAAGTAAGCGACAGTGACCTTCTTTTAGAATTTTAAGGCTATTTTCAAAATAATATTTATATATTCAAATAAGAGACTTAGAATCGTCAAACTTTGTCAGCTGATGCATTTTGGGGTCTCAAGAGGAGTATGTTTACCAACTAGAGTGCTCCAAGAAATGCATGTGTCGTAGAGGAAGAACCCAAAGAATGTCGTCCTTTGATCCATCTAAGGCTTTGGATATGTAACATTTTTTTAAGGAATGCACGATAATCTTTGGATCAAGTTCCTCCCACGCCTCTTTAATCCATGTACAGATAGTGTTCTACTTGGGTTTTTGCATGCGCCCCTGGTTGGTGTATGTGTGTTCATCACCGCACATCCATGATTCCATTTGTGTCGCAAAGCAGCTTTCACGGTTTATTCACACTGACGTCCAGTGGTTGTAAGCATACTTGTCATACCTCCAGGTATAGTCGCAAGGTCCGTCTGATGTGAATCTTTTTAACACGGTCTCTACTGCTGGAGATTGATGGCACCGAAAAGCGTCCAACACTAATACACTGCAATTTACACCAGCACACGGTTGTCGTCCCCACACTCTCTCCTCTATCCAGTCCTTTGTAATGTCATCGTCGAACCAATCGTTTGGATGAATATTCACAATTATTCCCTTGGGAAACTAAAGTTTTGGCATAGTTTTTCTTTTGAACAGAACATATGATGGCAACTTTCCTCCCTTGGCAGTGCAAGCAAACATGACTGTGAATCTGTTTTTCTCGTTGCCAGTGGTCTTGATCGAGACTGTTGATGCACTTTTTGGGTTGATTGTAGTGTCGGCAGGGAGATCAAAACTTAATGGCATCTGGTCTGCGTTGCCGATCTGAGATAGGCTGTACTGATGTTTTTTCCTCATCTTTATCATGAAACATTGAAAACTGGAAAGTTTTTCCTCATAGTTCTCTGGTAATTTCTGAGAAATGTGTGTCCTGTGTCTGATGGATAAGTTGTGTCTCTTCAGAAAGGCATAAAACCAATCCACTGATGCTTTAAAGTCTTGTGCCTTGGGATCTTTTTTGGCCATTTTCAGTGCTTTTAGGCATAGCTCGGCAGTTGATACTCCATACCCCTGTTGTCTGCGATTGGTAACCCACATGAGTAGTTCAGTTTCTATGGTAGGAAATAATGCTGAGAGGCCTCTATCTGCCATCTTGGCCTTTGGTAGCCATTTTAATCTTTCTTTCTGTCGTCTCCAGAGTCGTACATTTGCCTCATTGATGGAAAACTCTCTCCCTGCTACATGATTTCCATGGGCCTCAGCATACGCAATAACTTTAACTTTTCTTTCGCAGTAAACAATTAACTGTCATATTTTACCCATCTAATGCAGCAAAAATTGGGTGGGTAATGATTAAAATTTTTTATTTCTCTACCAAAGCATTAGGCCTAATTGTTTTTACAGACAGGGCACTTATTATTTACCGCAGTAATTAATGGCTTTGATTGGTATCATTTTCATAATTAATGAGGGATTGATATATCCCACCTTTGTACATCATTTTTTGCAGCTTTTGAGGTGTGTTGATAACGACAAACTACATGCTTGTTTAATTTGACTTTATTTTTATAACATCTACTATTTATTTAATTAATTTCAAGTTCAAAAAAGGAAAATCGTAGTCTGTTGATATATTGATGTTGCATTATCACGTGCCCTATTGAAATTAACATAATTTTCATCAAGATTACCTAGAACTGAAAAATAATAATGACTGTTAAAATTTACAACAATATCTCATGCTTTGTTGAAATAAAATTATTTCCCAAAGAAATACTTAGATGTATACTTTCAAAGTCACCGTATGCTGAAAAAAAATTAATAATGATAAACTCTGTTTACATTTTAATGCAACAATATCTCGTGCTTTGTTGAAATAAAATTATTTTCTTGAAGATTACCACGATATGTAAAGTCAAGATTTAAAAAATATCCGCGTTTGAAAAATTGCCGTGTTCTGTAAATTTTCAGCACTTTATTTCCATGAAGATTTCCGTAGCAAATTACCGCAATTTTTAAAGTTCAGAACACCCCTTGGTTAAATTTTCTTGTGTGTATAATACATGTACAACCGAACTGTGTTTTTTTTCCCTTGTTTTCATTACTGTTCGTTATCTCCATATATTTCATAAAGGGGGTGCATATTTTAGACCAATGCGTGTTATATTCGGCCAAATACAAACACATAGGACACATGAGAACAGGGTTTATTTGTAAGATCTGCCACATTAGTGAACTTGAGTGTTCCTAGAAATGCTTATGTCAGCTGCTTTATAGCATCATTGAAAATGCAAATAAATCTAAGAGTGGTTACATGCAGCTACTTTTTTGTTACTAGCATTAAATTTCATCATAAATTTTGTCTGCAAAAAAAAAAAAAAAAAAAAAAAAAAATCCACAGATAGTAAGACAGCAATAGAATCAGAAATATGATTCACTGAAGCTAAAATGAATATTGAAATCAAAACTATTAAAAATGATTATTAATCTTTAGCTCTTCTGAGCCAAAGGCTCAAAGAGCTAATGCTATGGCCATTTGTGCGGTGTGCGGTGTGCGTAAACTTTTTAGAATATGGGCCATAACTCAAGAACCCCTTGGCCAATTATTGTCAAATTTGTCACAGGGTATCCTTGGCCCAAGGGCTCCCTTTTATACTAAAACTGGGGTTGTGACCCTTTAACAAGGGGAGATAATTAGGAAAATAGAAACAAAAGTACTGGTTGCTAAAAAATCTTCTTCTCAAGAACCACTGGGCAGATTATCACCAAACTTACACAAAAGGATGAGGATATGTTGTAGATTAAAATTTGCACGGGGATTTACCCTGGGGCAAAGGGCGTGGTCTCAAGGTCACTTCAAAGTTGACCAAAAATCACATTTTATTAAAATGTTGATATTTTGCTTACTATAAGGACTAGGATCATCAAATCTTGTCAGTTAGTGCATCTAAGGACCTCATATCATGTTGACTCAAAAGTAGGTCACGGTGACCTACTTTTTAAATTTTGCGGCCATTCTTTTTCAAAATGATTTAGAGGTATATTTTGAACAATTTAAGGCCTATGATCATCAAACTTTGTCAGTTGATGCATCTTGGGTTCTCAAAGTACGTCAACTAAAAAGTAGGTCACCTTGACCTACTTTTTGAATTTTATGGCTAATCATTTTTAAAACAATTAAGGTCATTAATTCGAATACGGGGAGGCTTAGAATCATTAAATCTTGTAAGATGATGCATCTTGGGGCCATAAAACATATTTATTAAAAAGTAGGTCACAGTGACCTACTTTTTGAACTTTGCAGGCATTCGATTTCAAAGCGTTTTAGAGGCATAATTTGGACATTTTAAGTCCTATGATCATAAAACTTTGTAAGTTGATGCATCTTGGGTCTTCAAAAAAGGTCAATAAAAAGTAGGTCACCGTGACCTACTTTTGAAAATTTATGGCTTTAATTAAATATTTCGGGTACTAATTGGCTTAGAATCATCAAACTTTGTCAGTTTATGCGTCATGGGTCCTCGGAGTACAACAATTGAAAAGTAGGTCACGGTGACCTACTTTTGAAAATTTATGGCTTTAATCAAATATTTCGGGTACTAATTGGCTTAGAATCATTAAACTTTGTCAGTTGATGGGTCTTGGGTCCTCGGAGTACAACAACTGAAAAGTAGGTCACGGTGACCTACTTTTGAAGTTTTATGGCTGTATTTAATATTTTCAGGAATTATTTGGCTTAGAATCGTCAAAATTTGTCAGTTGATGCATCTTTGGTCCCCGGAGTAGGTTGACTGAAAAGTAGGTCATTGTGACCTCCTTTTGAAAATTTATGGCTGTAATTAAATATTTTGGGTACTTATTGGCTAGAATCATCAAACTTTGTCAGTCGATGTATCTTTGGTCCTCGGAGTACAGCAACTGAAAAGTAGGTCATGGTGACCTACTTTTGAAAATTTATGGCTTTAATTAAATATTACAGGTACTAATTGGCTTAGAATCATCAAACTTTGTCAGTTGATGCATCTTGGGTCCTTGGAGTAAAACAATTGAAATGTAGGTCACTTTGACTTACTTATAAAATTTTATGATTATAATTTTAAAAAATACTTTAGGTATTAATTGGCTTAGAATCATCAAACTTAGTTGATGGGTCCTCAGAGAATGACAAGTGATAGGTAGGTCACCATGACCAACTCTCAGGTACTAATTGGCTTAGAATCATCTTGGGTTCTCAGAGTGTGAATTGGAATTTCAAGGGTTCATGTAAATATACAGGATACTTCGAGGCTTCAAATAGAAGTGATAGGTTGTACAGTTTATCAGAAGAGCGATTCAAGGCCCATGGGCCTCTTGTTTTATTATGCTTTTTCATTCAACAATCTTTTAAAAGAGATTTCATGCAGTTTGTCTTTACAGCATTAATTTTGTTAATCAACAACCATAAGTTTGTGTGGTACAGACCCTAAAACGTGCTACTACACCACTTGCACGGTTCGGTTCATTTTGTTTTGTGTACAGTACGGTATGCTTCTTGCATGGAATGGTACGCTTTGTGAATGGTGCGGTTCGCTTTGTGCACGGTACGGTACGCTTCTTGCACGGAACGGTTCGTTTTGTGTACGGTACGGTTCGCTTTGTGCATGGTACGGTACACTTCTTGCACGGAACGGTTCGTTTTGTGAACGGTACGCTTTGATGAACGGTATGTAAATTAAGTGAGCAGAGCCTGTACGCTTTAGTTTATGATTGGCTACTTCATAAAGTCGTTTATTTCTTTATTATAATCTCTTTATTTTATATAAATGGAAGGACGGTATTCCAAGCATTTTTAATAAGTTGTTTTTAAGTTAAAGCTGTTATAAATATTTCTTTTTTTACAGCTGTATTTTCGTTATTACATGTAACTAGTCATCTTATTAACTGTATCTTTTTTTTGATTTACTTTCTGTGTGAACTACTTTCAATTTTTAAAATAAAATAATTTTAGTTGTCTATTTATTATTTTATTTTGTACACCATCGCCTTATGGTTCAATAACTTAGAAATAAATCGAACATTCAACAAACACTGCATAACAAGGATGAAAAAAAATATTTTGGTTGCGTCGCAATAAAGGCCTTTCTGTATTTTTTTTTTAAGAATAAGCGTACATATTTTTTTTTCCCCTTTTAATTTTCCTAATTGAATACAATAATTATTTTAAATATTCACTTATCACACTTTTATACAAATGAGTTTGATTTAATTTATAAATCCCACATGCTTTCATTTTGTCTACCATTCTTTTTATGTTCTTGTCGCTGTTGCTTCATTAAAAAAACAAAAAACAAACAAATAAGCAAACAATTATTTTTTTGTCTTGATCGAATGATCAAACAAACAAATAAAAAATAAGTTATTATTTTCATATTTATTTGCGAGGAATTTTAATTTTTTTTTTTTTTACATAGATTGCTTAGGTGTTTGGCTCACTAGGAAAAATACATTGAAAAGTAATCGGTAGAAGTGCACACAATTAGTGCAAAATATTACTTAATTTTTGTGTGCGTAATTGTTTTCCTTTTTACATAAATTTTCCATCAATGTGTAAAAAAGGCTTTTTAAAGGGAAGTTACAATCAAGAAAATGGTTAAGGCAGCTTCAATTCCATCAACAATGTATAAATGTATATAATATATATTGACTGCAAAGAAAGGTTTCCGAAATAAATAATATGTCAAAATGTTAGAAATAAAAAGTCCGTTTTCAATTACCTAAAAATTAATAATATGCAGTCATGCATGTCCTCAAAAACTTTGAAAATGTATAATTTGCCCATGCCGGGTGCTACCCCCCCTCCCCCCTCCCCCTTTGTTTCCTTGTCAAACTCAAACTTTTTTTTATTGAAGATCTATCTAGAAGAAAAGCTGACTGCACATGAAATTCTACTTATCTGCTGATTAAAACTGGTTCATTGTTGTAGACTTACTGTATAAGACAGCAAACTGTTGATACACGTGTGAATGTAGGCATATCTGGACTAACGGGATTAGATACGGTTCAATATACACAGTTTAAGTTTTTTACCTGTGTACGTGTGATGACAATACTTGAAATTTTCAAATGTTTTAGAGTAAATAATGAAAGCATAGAAAGACATCAGTCTAGATAACAAGACCATGGCAAGAAATGTACAGTGTTTCTTGAAAAAAAAAAACTTGGATGAACACGCATGCACGGACTAAGCATTAAAAAAAAAAAAAAAGATTAAACTGGGCTTTATGTGTAAATTCCAGGTATGATTGAGAGGCGTTTACATTTTAACATGTCCGGTTTCAAATTGACAATTTAGTTCGTAATTTTTTTTGAATTTTTTTTGGTGCTAAATCTGTAAGCATTTCTCCCTAAAACTATTACTTACATGAATAAAAAATGATTTTAAGGGCTTGATTTCGGAAAATGGCACAGAATTTTTCAATGTGTCTTGGTTTCCGAGAACGTTCAAAGAGACAAGAATAGGGTAGATAAAAGCTATAGAAATAAACGATAAAGTATTTAATTCACTTTTATTTATTATAAATTGCACACGAAAATATTACGATGCTGCATTTAATATGAAAAAAAGTTAGTCAAGCACAACCCGATCATGCATAGCGAATAAGGAATCGCCTTACACTCTGTCGAGTTGTTTTGAAGTCGTAACTAGTTTTGAGTAGTTTCCTTATACATGTACATGTATTAACAGATGTAAGTCCAGATGCATGGTACTTAATAATAATATTTTGAATCTCTAGGGCTATTTTCCATCCTTCTTTAACGGGAGCTGCATTGAAAGAAATAATAAAAAATACTTACTGTAATTGGTCATTGCAAGATCGGGGCATGGCTTGCATAATTATTTCAAAAATTGTTCCTGAACGGTACGGTTCGCTTTGTGCACGGTACGGTACGCTTCTTGCATGGTACGGTTCGTTTTGTGTACGGTACGGTTCGCTTTGTGCATGGTACAGTACGCTTCTTGCACGGTACGGTACACTTCTTGCACGGAACGGTACGGTTCGTTTTTTGAGGTGTAGTAGCACGTTTTAGGGTCTGTAACTATATACAGGGTTTCAGAAAACATGCAACTATTTTGATTGAGTTTTCAATTAGTGTTTAAGTCAATGCCATCAACTAATATCTCAAATCAAAAGGCATGATTTCAAAATTTTTCTAATGAAAATATATATAAAAATCAGCAAATATACAATGAGTTACAATTACAAAAGAATTAAGAAAAAATGTAAAATTTCATGTAGTTACAAAATATCTTTTCAATGGCATCATCTTTGCTGAATCAATAAATCTGTCAGATGCAAAATAATTCTCATTACTAGTGCACAAGTTTCTAATTCTTTATGTCATTTTGAGTTCCTCTGTTGTTTTTGGTTGTCCTTTAAATGTCCCCAGAGATAAAAGTCAAGGGGGTGGTCAGGTGAGTGTGAGGACCAAATATTCTTGAATTTGAAAAATTCTTACACTTTTCCTTTTCTTTGATCATCAACTGTTCCATTAATGTCAAAATTTATATAAAGTCTGTTTAGTTTCTGCTTAAGTTCTTAAATTCTTGATATATGCACCTTTTCTTCATTGTCTTAATCACAAGAACTGCCTGGTGACATACTTTGATAAAACAGTTTCACAACTACTGCTGCTAATTGCTCCTTAGCAAATTCAATATTGAAAATTGATATTGCATGTTTTTCAGTGATGTCCAATATGACATCCTAATTGGTTAAACTGATAATTATATTCCATATTTTTGTTATAAATAAAATCTTATGCCTTTATGGAATAATTAAGGAATAACTGTCTAATTTTTCGGATTCATGATGTGATCAATCGAGTGGCTTGCGCGATAATTTGCATAAACGCTGAAGGCATTTATGCATAAAATTATCACGCAAGCCAATCGATTGATCATCGTCATGAATCCAAAAAATCTGACAGTTATTCCTTATATTTACATGCTCCTGATTCTGCAAATTCCCGTGCTAATAGCCCCACTTCTGTCTCTATTTGTCCTGCCCCACACGTGATTTTTTTTAACCGCGCCTATCGATGAACCAGTAGATTTATGTAGAAATAAAGTATTTTTACAATTTGTAATTTTATCTCGGGCAAAGAAATTGGAAATGTAAATATTTTGGTATAAAAGTTTTGTATGTCTCTGTTTGTATATAAATAAAGTAAGGGAAGTAAATGGTCGCATGTTTTTTTGAAAAATTATCATTAAGTTTCAAAGTACAATGTCATGAGCTTGAAAACATGTGATAAAATGCAAAATCTTGTGATAAAAATTCAAAATACCAAGCTGATTTATTATACCTCATTTTAATTATTCTATACAACTCCCTATCTGATTGGTTCTAGACAGTCATGTGATTGGGCCATAAAACTTCATATTTCCTTGTTGTCATCATGCTTTCATCATATTCAACCTTTTTGGAGACCTCGTGCAGTTTCCTTATCGTTTGTTAAATGAAAACTCACAAGAGCAGCAGAAGTCACAAAATTTACAATAGAAGTACTGAATGTTTTATCTCTAAAGCAATCATAAAATTGGCAGTCTCTCTTCAATTAGGTTGCTTAAAAAAAACAAAACAAATTGGACTGTGAAGTGTCCAAGGGACTTCAGTAAAATGTTTCAGTAACTTTACATTAAAACTGAAAGTCAATTTAAGAGTGATGCTGAATTTGAAAGTTTGTGTTTGTTTTAAAAGGCTCTGTTTCTTTTGGTATAATAAACAATTTATTGCATGAATGTTCCATCATGATCATGCAATAAATGTATAAAAAATTAAATGTCCAGAATATATTTTCAAAGTAGATCAAAGGTCAAGGTCAAGTGAACAGTAACATTGGTACTCTTCCTAATATTTTATACCAAACTGTGCAGTGGTAAATAGCATAGACTTAATGTAACAATTGTAAAAAAAAAAAATTCTGTTTATGGACACTTTGAAATAATTTGAAAGAACAATTGTTTGGACAGTCAGGCAAACAGACTGATGCTGGCTAAAGTGATACCTGAGTGTTTCCCTTCTCTGCAGACAAGCTGCAACACAACAAAGTATTCTTCTTAGAAGTATCTTTAGATTCAGTTGATAATATTGGCATATTTAAGACATTTATCAGTATGACTTGTAGGTGTTAGTGAGGAGTACAGACACAGACCGGACTTTGATGAGTGCATATTGTGTGTTAGCTGGACTCTATCCTTCACAGAACATCACTCAGGCTTGGAATAATACTTGGCAGCCTATCCCAGTCCATACACTTCCACTGAACCAGGATTATGTATGTATCTTGTCTGTGTGTTCTGTTGTTTTAACCCACAGGTTATCTCTTAATATCAACAGAATTTCCTTTTTAGCTTACCTGATTTGAAGCTTCAATGAGTTAAAGAGTAGAGCAATTTGTGGAGTGCAAGACATTTTAACAGTATTGCAAAGGTGTGAATATTAAAATTTTAGTGGAAAATCTATAGGATATATTTAGGTCACTTGAGTCACTTAGGTGACCTATTGCTATCTGCTTTTTAGCTCACCTGAGCCAAAGCTGATCAAAATTTGTCCATCCCTTACAGAAAAAACCAATAGAAACTTCTAAGTATTTTATAATTCACTTATAAGCAAATTATAAGTCACCTTTAAGTTTTGAAATTTACTTATAAGTGTACTATAAGTCAAAGTAAGTATAAGTGAGGAACAGATTTTGTTAATACTTCACTTATAAGTGAAGATTAGCCAAATATCAGTGAATATTTCACTTATACTTCACTTAATATAAGTGAAGATCAGTATGGTATTAGCCAGAATAAGTGTGGACTTAGAATCTTTACATCACAATAGACTTTTTTTGAGTTGCAATGTGGGTATTCAAAGCTAACCAATCAGAAACTTTGTCTCTGCAGAGATGAACAACAAAAATTTGAAACTAAGTTAGTGTCTGTAAAAGGATGTTGTTGGAGATTTCAAATTTATTTTGAGTATGTCTCACATCAGGTACAACAAGTAGGTTCTATTTACATCATCTTTTCATTCTAACTTCCTTTGCCTGAAATTTTGAATCAATGGACTCAGTTGCTTTCAGATTTCATAAATTTGAAGAAGCCTCAAGGTCATTAAATCTTCATGTCTTTTTGTCCAACATTTTTGTTTGTGAACTGAAATAATATATTAAGTTTGCATCATCAAAGAATGTCATATGAGGAGGAATTTTTTTTCATAAAAGGTTAACTTGATTATTTCATCTTAAGGTATTCAATGTATAACAACCATATTTTGTATCTAATAAATTAATGGTCCAATATTTTCAATCATGGTAGCATTTTGAAGATGTTATCAAATGAAAACACTCCACCAAAGGAATTTCTGAAATTCTGATTAGTGTCCAAATAATTTCACCTTGAATTTTACACTGAAATCTATTGGCAGTGCATGTGTTATTAGGATATTTAAAAAGTAATTTGAACTTCATAAAAATACCTTGGTGAAAATATGCACAAACCCCATCTATATTAAAATATGAAATAAAATGAATCAATTACTGTAGATACTTTGACAAAATTAAAATTTTCGTCTTTTCATCAAGGGCAGATAACTCTTCAAAAAAGGTTAAGGTGCAAAATGGCCGGCTCCTTACATTTTATCAGTCATGTGAAATTTGGTTCATTTCACTTTCATCGTCATCTAGCAATGCATATTTAACTAGTTTTAAATGATTCAAAATTGTTCAATATCCCTTCATTATACATTGAATACCTTAAGTGCAGATGCATATGTATATGTCTAAAAAAAACTTTGAACATCATACAACCCTTGCATGATTGGAAGTTCTGTTCTAAATTAAGACCTTAAAGGCAGTGCTGTACTTCACTTGTAAGTGACTTATAAGTGACTCGTACTTGATAAAGTATAAAGGGCTAATACTTGACTTATAAATCACTTATAAGTGACTATACTTGCATGAAGCAAAAGTGGCTAATACTTGGCTTATAAGTCACTTATAGGTCAAGCACCTCGTTTGCATATAAAATCCTAATGAGTCACTTATCAGTCACTTATAAGTTAAATGTATCAGTGAAGTATAAGTCCAGAATAAACAACTTATAAGTAAAAGAATAAATCACTTTTACATATGTAAGTCACTTATCAGAAATTTCTGTAAGGGGTTGTCTATTGTTGTCATTGTTGTCATCGTCATTATAAATTAACTTTTCACATTTTCATCTTCTCCAGAACCACTGGTCCAGTTTCAACCAAAATTGGCACAGAGTATCATTCAGTGAAGAGGATGCAATTTTGTTCAAATGAAGGGCCACTTCCTCTTCCAAGGGGAGATAATTAAGAAATAGTGAAAGTTGGAATCATTTAAAAATCTTCTTGAGAACCACTGAGTCAAAAAAGTTCAAACTAATGTGAGACTTTCTTTACATAAAGCAGATTCAAGTTTATTCAAAGCATGACCCCGGGATAAGGTGGGGCCACAATGGCGGATCAAAGTTTTACATAGGAATATATAGGAAAAATCTTTGGACAACCTTCTCAAGAACAACAAAGCCATGTATGGAAGCATCCTCAGGTAGCGTTGATTCAGGTTTATTCAAATCACGATCCCATGGGATTTTGTGGGGCCACAATAGGGGGTTAAAGTTTTACATAGGATAAAATCTTGAAAATCTTCTTCTCAAGGACAGCAAAGTTTTGTGTAGTCACATTGATATGGAAGCAACCTTAGGTAGTGTAGATTTAGGATTGTTCAAATCTTGACACCCCCCCCCTTCCTGGGATTGGGTTGGGCCACAAAAGGGGATAAAAGTTTTACATAGGAATATATTGAAAAAAATATTGAAAATTTTCTTCTCAAGAACAGCAAAGCCATGATAAGTCATATTAATATGGAAGTATCCTAAGGTAGTGTACATTCAGGTTTGTTCAAATCATCACCCCTGGGGGTTGGATGGGGCCACAATAGGGGATCAAAGTTTTAAAAGTTATAAATAAGAATATAAGGGATAGATCAATAAAAATTTTCTTCTCAAGAACATCAAAGCCAGTCATATATATTCAGAAGCATTCTCAGGTAGAGTAGTTTCAAATTTGTTCCAATCATATCCCTGGAGGTAGGGCAAGGCCTCGATAGAAGATCAAATGTTGGAACCACATTTATATTTAAACTTTTCAATACTGAACTAATTTCTGCTTTTTTCCTAGCCAAAGTGCTCAGGTGAGCAAAGTGAGGCTCTTGTTTGTTTTTGTCTGCCATTGTGCATCGTATCTTGTGTTAACATTTGAACATTTTCAGCTTCTTCTCTAAAACCACTGAACCAATTTCATATAAATTTAGCATATAACATCTACATGTATGGATGTAAAGGAACAAAATTTGTGAATTTGTGGAACTAAAACCACCAAAACAAGAGATGTTTGTGAAACACTTATGCCCCCCCCCCCCAAATAATTGGAATTTTCCTAAGTCCAAAGGGCATAACTCTGACAAAAATTGCTTGATCATACCCAAAACAGAACTTGACCTAGATATTTTTATGATAAATCTGTATACCAAATTTCATTTCAATATGTGCAACCTCTGCGAAGAAAATGAACGGGAACTGCAAATAATTGGAATTTTCCTATGTCCAAGGGGCATAACTCTGTCAAAAATTGCTCGATCGTACCGAAAACAAAAAATGGTCTAGATATTCTTATGATAAATATGTATACCAAATTTCAATAGTATGTGCAACCTCTGCAAAGAAAATTAATGGAAACTGTTGGTGGACCGACAGACCAACTGACAGACCAATCGACAGACAACAGCAAAGCAACATGTAGTCCCTTTTCTTTGAAGGGAGGCATAATTAATGCAATCTTTGACAATCTTCTTTTTTCCTGGACATCATATCAAAATTGTGAAATTCATGGCCCCAGGATCAGATCTGGTGTTATGGTTGCCCCCTTACAGAAAAATCCAATAGAAACTTACAAGTACAGTAAAACTTGTCTAATCTGGTGACCAGTGGTTCCAAAATTTTTGGCCAGATTAGACAACATCCGGATTAGAGAAAATTGTTAAGAATTACACAGATATAAACAAAGAGTGGTAAATAAATACTTGATCAAAAATGTGTCATTTTTTTCGTTTCACTTAAAAAAATCGTCTATTTCCGTTTGTTTTGAACTCTTCAGAATTTTCATTTCTGTTTAAATATTTTATTCAGTATCGAAATGTAATATCTCTTGGTCATTTATCAAATTTGAAAATTGTTAAATGTTTAAAACACACACCAAAACCTCATCGTAGCTGTAAATATTATTTAGTGAACAGATTCCTAATAAATTTCTTTCTTTTAAAATTAATATGTTTGAATATTTAGACACTGTATTTGTTAATTTCAAATGTTATACATGTAATGAATATTGAACCAAAATCTTATGTCGTTATGGTCGTTGTAAACTATCGACACAAAGGGAAGTAATTCGAATTGCACGTCGTGCACGCAAAACGAAAGTAGAAAGGAGGTCATGAATAAGTCTCCAAGTTTTTCTACACACAAGCTACACGCAACCATCATTATCACTCATTCTTTTGCGAGTTTTCTCGCCTTACTTGAGCCATTAATGATTTTTAGCTCACCTGAGCCAAAGGCTCAAGTGAGCTTTTCTGATTGAAATTTGTCCGTTGTCTGTCGGCGTTGGCGTTGTAAACTTTTCACATTTTCATCTTCTTCTCCAGAACTACTGGGCCAATTTCAATCAAACTTGGCACAAAGTATCCTTGGGTGAAGGGGATTCAAGTTTGTTCAAATGAAGGGCCACACCCCCCTCCAAGGGGAGATAATTACGAAATTGCAAAAAATTAATGGCATTATTGAAAAATCTTCTTCTCAAGAACCAATGGGCCAGGAAAGATGAAACTCATGTGGAATTATTGTCATTTAGTGTAGATTCAAGTTTGTTCAAATCATGACCCCCGGGGGTAGGGTGGGGCCACAATGGACGATCAAAGTATTACATAGGGATATATAGGAAAAATCTTCAAAAATCTTCTTCTCAAGAACAGCAAAGCTATGATTGGTCATATTTATATGGAAGCATCCTCAGGTGGTGTAGATTCAAATTTGTTCAAATCATGACCCCCAGGGGTAGGGTGGGGCCACAATGGACAATCAAAGTTTTACGTAGGAATATATAGGAAAAATCTTCAAAAATCTTCTTCTCAAGAACAGCAAAGCAATGATTGGTAATATTTATATAGAAGCATCCTCAGGTGGTGTAGATTCAAATTTGTTCAAATCATGACTCCCAGGGGTAGGGTGGGTTCACAATGGACGATCAAAGTTTAACGTAGGTGTATATAGGAAAAATCTTCAAAAATCATCTTCTCAAGAACAGCAAAGCTATGATTGGTCATATTTATATGGAAGCATCCTAAGGTGATGTGGGTTCAAGTTTTTCAAATCATGACCTCCAGGGGTAGGAAGGGGCCACCATGAAAGTTCAAACTTGTAGAGAAAAAAGTCACAGTATGTCAAAAAATGTAAGCATCCTTAGTTAGTGTAAAGCATCCTTAGTTAGTGTAGATTTAATTTTGTTCAAGTCAACCCCCCCCCCCCCACTCCCTTTTAGGGGTAGGTTGGGACTACTTATGCATTTAAGCTTTCCAATACTAAACAGATTTTTCCTCTTTTCCTAGCCACAGTGCTCAGGTGAGCGATGTGGCCCCTGGGCCTCTTGTTAATCACGTTTGTTAAAATCTAAACTGTCGATACAGGATAAATCATTAACGGGACAATAATTACACCATGCGAGACTTCTCTAATGACCAGCGGGCACAGGTAAAAATAAGTGGCCAGATTAGAGGAGATAATTTGTACTAATTATGAGCAGTTAGTTCTTTAAATAGCGGCCGGTTTACAGAATAGGCAAGATCCAGATTAAAGAACATTTATTAAACATAAATTATATTTAGAAAATTCAAGGGACTAAAATATTACGCCGGACTGAACAACATGGTGGAATGCACAACATCCGGATTCAACAAGTTTTACTGTACTTTATTAGCCACTTAAAAGTGACTTACTAGTCACCTTTTAAGTTTTGAGATTCACTTATAAGTGTACTATAAGTCAAAGTAGGTATAAGTTAGGAACACATTTCTTTAATACATCACTTATAAGTGAAAATTAGCCAAGTGTCCGTGAATATTTCACTTATACTTCTTTTGTAAGTTTAGTTTTAGTATGAATTAGTATGGATTAGTGTGGTATTAGCGAAAATAAGTTTGGACTTAGAATTTTTACATTATACTAGCCTTCTCTTCAGGTGCATTGTGGGTATTGAAAGCTAACCAGTCAGAAACTTTGTCACCAGATATAAACAACAAGAATTTGAAACTAAGTTTATTAGTGTCTGTAAAGGGATGCACACTAAAACTCATTTAGTACAAACAAGGATATTGCAAATTCATGGATATAGCGAAGTTTTCCTGGATTATTAGTACTGATTACGCCACAGACGCCGTTATCTAAAGCAGTGTAGTATAATATATTTATTATATACCCAACTGTTTGTCACTCAATTTTACTGTTGAATTTATGGAATCACCTGATGGTGTGATCCGACGTTCCGCATCACCACACTGTGGTTTTCTGAATCCATATCACCCTTTTCTGAAAATGATGACGTAGTACACAGATAAATGACATTTTTATTCTTGTGTATCAAAAATTTCCTTGACAAAATGGTTTGTTAAATGGATAAAAGTTATGTAATTGATCCAAAAAGTTTCCTTTTATTATATTTTTTGCTAGTTGTGAAGGGGTATATAATAAATTTATCATTATAACAGTAACTTGATCCGAAGAGCCGTATCCCCTCTTGTTGACAGGTGTGGATTATCAGATCATACTCGACGATTTGTGTCTCGTTTGATCTGATGATCCGCGCCTTTCAACTTGATGTGATACGGCTCTTCGGATCAAGTTACTGTTATAATAATATATACAGTGCTCCCTCTGTATATTGCCAACTTTTGTCCAAGACAGATTTTGGCATTAAAGCGAGGGTGGCAATATAACAAGTTCTGTCATAAATTACAATGCAATGACCCCAGTTCAAGATGAATACGTAATTTATTTTAGTTAAAATCAAATGTCATGCTCTTGCGCGTGTGTACATACATATACACTCAAGCGCAACTTTCATTTCTTCCGGAAAAAAGTCATTAATGTATTTGTTTTTAAAATGAAATGAAAATGTCACAATATTACGACATTTTTCAATTTCCCGCTCTTTTGCTCTTCTGTTGATCCTGGGTCGAAGAATTTAACAACCCGATGATAACGGTGTCAATAGCAGTTATAGTCTCTCGGTATACAAAAGTTTTTGAGGTTTATCGTCAATATCATAGATTATTTCACCATCTCAATAATACTAGATCAGTTAAAAAAAGTTCGGTATCAGACGAATGGAAAGTCACGTGCCAGGGTACATGTCTAGATCTTCATGAACCTGTTGTAATATACATGTATTCTCATGTTTGCTAGTACCTGAGTACTTTCTCTTCCTATTCTGTTTTGATATTCATCAATCAATCCATTATGTGTCCAACAATTGATGACTGTTTCAGGGGTAACGGAATCCCATGCTATTTTCACGTGCGGAATTATAGTAGTCTAAAAATAGAGATGGGATTTCCTTAGAATTTAGAATTTGGTTTTTTGATCTATGGGGAATAAAATGATTTTTTCATTTATTATGGCCAGGTTCGGTGAAAGCAACAATCGGCGATTTACAGTTAAATAAAATGTACAATTATTTGTTTGGGTTTATTTTAAATTTTCGTTTGTAATCTAAATTTGTACGCTTTCTCTTCCCTGACTTCCCCATTATTGTGATGAAATAATACTTCTATCTTATAAAAACAACACAAAAGAAATTGCTAATTTTGAGTTTTATAAAACGATTATCTTTAATTTAGCTGAACTCCTTGTTCAGCCAGTCACGCTTCACCGCAACCACTGTCAAAGCACGGGTGTGACGTCCAAATTACCGGCGCGCGCTAGATAATTGGCATTGTTACCGAGGGTTTTCCTTATATAATTTGACCTTTTGTTTCCCCAAACTAGTGGCGGATGGCAATAAGCGGGGGTGGCAATATAACAGGTGTATTAACACAGGGGGAAATCCGTTCTTGGAGAATTCCTGGCAATAAGCGGGGGTGGCAATATAACGGAGGGCAATATACCGAGGTAGCACTGTATATAAACTTAGTTTCAAATATTTTACACTTAAAGAAAAAAAAATTAAACAAATAATTTTTCTAAAATAGTTTCTTGCAATTTTCCCCCTTCACTCAACTAAAATTCCCCAAAACTATCATTCTGTACGTTAAGCTATACCTAATGCATGAAACATTCAAAATTAACGAAAAAAGATTATGATGTACATGTAGCACAACATGACATCATAATAGGGGGTGTGCTAACATGAATGTAAGAGATGATGAAACATTGGAGAAAATATTGTCGTTTTTACAACAGTCAGCATAATAATAACAATAGCGTTGTACTTTGCATGCACTATGGCTAAAAAGTAGTCAGGGTTTGACACATAGTGCACTCACCTCCGGCTCTTGCACCAAGTGTCAAACCCTGACTACTATTTAGGCATAGTGCATGCGAAGTACAACACTATTATATAATTAGAGTACCTTTTCAAAATTTTTCATTTCATGGCCCCAAGGGTCAGGGGTTCTTGTGTTAGGACAGAGCTCTATTGATCATAAAGTGAAAATGCATTATTTTTTTAGGTCATCTGAGTCACTCAGGTGACCTATTGCTATCCGTTTTTGTCCGTCGGCGTGCGTCGTGCGTCGTGCGATGTGCGTTAACATTTGAACATTTTTAGCTTCTTCTCTGAAACCGCTCAACCAATTTCAACTAAATTTGGCATATAGCATCTATGGGTGAAGGGGAACAAAAATTGTGAATTTCATGGTCCCTGCCCCCCTGGGGCCTGAGGGGTGGGGCTAAAACCACCAAAATTAATGCAATCTTTAAAAATCTTCTTCTTTACTCCTGGACATCAAGCAGTCAAACTGTTGGCATCATTGTGATAAGCATTGAGTCCTCTACCAAAATTGTGAAATTCATGGCCCCAGGGTCAGGGGTTCTGGTGCTAGGGCGGGGCTATATAGATCATATAGTGAAAGTGCATTATTTCTTTGAAAATCTTCTTCTCTGCTCCTGGGTATTAAATAAACTAACTAAGTATATAGTTATGATGAGTAAGAGTGACTCTTCCAAAATTGTGAAATTCATGGCCCCAGGGGCAGGGGTTCTGGTGTTAGGGCGGGGCTCTATTGATTATATAGTGAAAATGCATTAGTTCTTTGGAAATCTTCTTCTCTGCTCCTGGGTATTAAATAAACTAACTAAGTATATAGTAATGATGAGTAAGAGTACCTCTACCAAAATTGTGAAATTCATGGCCCCAGGGGCAGGGGTTCTGGTGTTAGGGTGGGGCTCTATTGATTATATAGTGAAAATGCATTAATTCATTTAAAATCTTCTTCTCTGCTCCTGGGTATTAAATAAACTAACTAAGTACGTAGTTAGGATGAGCAAGAGTGCCTCTTCCAAAATTGTGAAATTCATGGCCCCTGGGTCAGGGGTTCTGGTGTTAGGGTGGGGCTCTATTGATTATATAGTGAAAATGCATTAATCCTTTGAAAATCTTCTTCTCTGCTCCTGGGTATTAAATTCAGTAACTAAGTACATAGTTATGATGAGCAAGAGTGCCTCTTCCAAAATTGTGAATTTCATGGCCCCTGGGTCAGGGGTTCTGGTGTTAGGGTGGGGCTCTATTGATTATATAGTGAAAATGCATTAATCCTTTGAAAATCTTCTTCTCTACTCCTGGGTATTATTGAAACACATTAAATACATAGTTATGATAATCAAGAATGCCTCTTTCAAAATTGTGAAATTCGTGGCCCCTGGATCAGGGGTTCTGGTGTTAGGGCGGGGCTCTATTGATTATAAAGTGAAAATGTTTTAATTCTTTAAAAATCTTTTTCTCTGCACCTGGGTATTATTTAAACAAACTAAGTACATTGTTATGATAAGCAAGGATGCCTCTTCCAAAATTGTGAAATTCATGGCCCCGGGGACAGGAGTTCTGGTGCTAGGGCGGGGTTATATAGATCCTATAGTGAAGGTGAATTATTTCTTTGAAAATCTTCTTCTCTGCCCCTGGGTATTGCTTAAACAGACTTAAGTACATTGTCATGATACACAAGGATGCCTCTTCCAAAATTGTGAATTTTATGACCCCAGGTTTAAGGGTTCTGGTGGGGGGGGGGGGGGGGGCTTCTATTGATTATAAAGTGAAAAAGCAAAATTTCTTTGAAAATATTCTTTTCTTCTTCTGGTTAAAAAAAGCAAAGAAGCTAAGTGTATAGTTATGATGAGCAAGTGTGCTTCTTCCAGAGTAGTGAATTTCATGACCTCTGGGTCAGATGTGCTGGTGTGAGGGTGGGGCTCTTGATAATTTAGAGCAAATGCATTAATTCTATTAAATAATCCTGTTTGCTCCTGAGTGTTAAGCAGATAAACAAAGTGATGATGAGCAAACATATGGTCCCAGGGTCAGAAGCTCTGGTGTTTTGGAGGGGGGGGGGGGGGGGCTCTATTGATAATATAGTGAATCTGTAGTAAAAATGCATTATTTATTTAAAAATCTTCTCCGCACCTGGGCATATCTGAGGCAAACAGAGTAAAAGTTTTTATAAGGAAGGGAATTTTTACCAGATTTTTGAACATCTGGACCATTTGGTCAAGTGTTCTGGTCCTGGCCAGGGCTCTATTAGTTTGTATTCTACTGAGAGGAGTTATTCCCCTTTGCCATTTACTTTTGATAATTTATCACTGTAAATAATGTACTTGAAAGGTAAATAGAGAATTATGCAAAAACTTTTATTGTATAATACAAAAAGTACTTTCATAGTTTTAATGATCAGATAGATTTGTAAGTAGTAGATAAATAAAAATGAGACAAAAATAACTTGTCTTATTAAATATTCATCAAAGACCAAGAGATGCCAATGTAAGAGATTTCAACAAAGGATTAAAATAGTACAGAAGCATTGATAATTTGTTAATATACTGTATAGTGATAGTGATAAATGGGGAACAGATTAGAACCTAATTTATGAACTGTTAATGAATATTAAGACCAATTATTTTGTTGATCATGATCACCCTATTTTTCTTGCTTTTGGGCAACAAAGCTTCACCTTTTAGTTCATTTTATACTCTATGCGTCCTTGAAATTGTTTTATCATACTCAGGTGACCGTTAAGGCCCTTGGGCCTCTTGTTTGAAAATCTTCTCTGCTTCTTGGTTTCTTGGTCAGATCTTAATACCCATCATGATTCAATTTATTCAGATAGGATTAGTTAATTCACTGTTACAAGAGTCACCAATGTTTGTAAATTTTAATGGTGAACTGTTTTACAAAGATAACTTTATAGGAATGTTAAGACATATGTTACAAATTCTAAACTTAGATCTCATTGATTTAAAAAAAATACTGCGGGCATTCTTTTAGAATTGTCGCAGAAACATCTGCAGCTGCAGCAGGTATACAAGATCATCTCATTCAAACTTTAAGTAAATAGTCATCCAACTGTTGTAGATATATGTAAGAATGTCCAAAGATGTAGTACAAGAAGCTCAAGAGAAACTCAGCTCTATACAATGTGTATATTATCAACTTCTTGGGGCTGTCATCTCTAAATTGCAATTTCATCAGTCATCATTCATTTGGCCCTTTAAGCCCCAAAAATTTTTCATATTTTTTAGCTCACCTGAGCCAAAGGCTCAAGTGAGCTTTTCTGATCGAAATTTGTCCGTTGTCTGTCGTCGTTGTTGTTGTCATAAACTTTTCACAATTTCATCTTCTTCTCAACCACTGGGCCAATTTCAACCAAACTTTGCACAGAGTATCCTTGGGTGAAGGGGATTTAAGTTTCTTCAAATGAAGGGCCACACCTTCCAAGGGGAGATAATGAAGAAATCATGACAAATTAATGGCATCATTTAAAAATCTTCTCAAGAACCACTTTGCTGGAAAATATGAAACTTATGTTCCTCAGGTAGTGTACATTCAAGTTCGTTCAAATCATGACCCCCCCCCCCCCCCCCCCCCCCCAGGGTGGGCAATCAAATTTTTATTAAGGAATACATAATCTTAAAAAAATCTTCTTCTCAAGAACAGCAATATTTATATGGAAGCATCTTCAGTAGTGTAGAATCAAGTTTGTTCAAATCATGACCTCCGGGGGTAGGGTGGGGCCACAATGGATCAAAGTAGGAATACATAGGAAAAAATCTTATTCTCGAGAACAGCAAAGCTGTGATTGGTCATAATAAAATAAAAGCATCCTCAGGTAATGTAGATTCAAATTTGTTCAACTCATAACCCCATGGTTTTCCACAAGGGGTTTTACCATGGCGGCCTGCCATGGTTAAATTTATGTGCGCCATGGTTATATGAGCTGCGCCATGGTTAGAATCGCCAGCCGCCATGATAAAATTTTTATTGCATTTCAATATTGACACCTACTTTTTAATGACTTGAGTATAGTTAATTGTGTTTATACTACGACTGCCATGCACCTCACATGCCTCGAGAGAAAGCGGACTGTGCTAAACATACACAGTAAGTTGTAGTCTGAAATATCTGATGTTTTCCAAGCTTTTTTGTATGATTTTGATATTTTATGTGCCAGGAAAACGTCAGAACCGGCACCATTACGAAAACTGGGAATTCGCTGCATCCAACCGGAGGCGGCATTCTCGGGTTGATTTTTGATACTTGCGAACCAAATTTAATGTCAAACTTACAACTTATCAATAGTACAATAATTTTAGTACTCGCCAATATCGTTTTCATCAGTTCGTTTATAAAAAATACAATCTGATGAAAACATTTTATCTGGCTGTCGAGATATGTTTTCATTTCATTCATTTTAAAATCTTGCAAGTTCTGTATTGAAATGATGTTTTCTTTTCATCGATATTGGTGAGTACTAGAAGCATTGTACTATTGATAAATTGTGAGTTTGGCATTTAAATTGGTTTGCAAGTATCGAAAATCAAGTCCGGTTGGAGACAGCGAAATTTCCAGTTTTCATAATGGTACCGGTTTTGACATTTTCCTGGCACGTAAAATATCAAAATCGTAAAAAAGAGGCCTGGAAAACATCAGATATTTTGGACTAAGTAAGTTGTTGATTGGCGACTATGCTGTGAAGCGTGACAATGGAGAGTCAATCAGCTGATGATCAATTGAGAGTTAATTTTTCTGTACACATGTAATTTCGGGGAATTCCAACGTGTTCACGATAACAGATTTACAAAAGATGGCATAACGAGCAGTAACTACATGATAATCGATAAGCATCCAGTTCAAGTTTCTGTGCCCAGAAAAATTTAACCCTTTCAAAATTTCCTATTCCTTTGTATTTAATTAATTCCCCATGCTCTATTTTAATAAGTATTAACTTTATTATGGGTGAATTAAAAAAAAAATGACCACCAAACTGAATTTTTTTGGTAAAATTCAACTACTTATAACATATTTTTCACTTATATCATCATATTGCAAATGCATTCTAGTTTAAAATCCTGAAGTGGCAATAGAATAGACAATTGGATTAAAAAGTTTCAGAATTTTTATTTGTAAAATTTCTTTTGAAAAAAGAAAATATCATTACACCTTAAAAGACTTTCTAAAATACATAATCACAAGAAATTATAGTTTTTTATGCTTCAAAATGGTAAAAGGGGTATAAATGATTAAATCTAGACCTTGAATGAGTATCTTCTCTTGTACATGTGACAAAAAATTGGCTTTTTGATTGTTATTTTACATTATTTTTTCAATTCTGGTTTGAAAAGTTTTAATATGAAAAAAATATGAAGTAATGAAATTCCCCAAAATTCACTTTTTTTTTGTCCGTTCAAGTCAATTCTTTAAATCTAAGCCAAAAAAGAATTGTTATATACGAGTTCTCTTACGAAAAATACTAGATTTTGAAGTGACCCTATGTTCTGTACATTATTGTGTTGCACTCCTGACATCTGATATGTATTTTATTTAACATTGTTTTAAAAATTATAACACACAATAACCCATTCTTACTTTGTAAATCAATTTGTCGTGTTGATATTTTTCATCGTTTACAGGAGGTCTTTCATATTTTGAAGACCTTAAAACATGATTATTTGCAAAGTGTAATATATATAAATTGTATTTAAAATATATGTGAAATGATGAAAACTATTCCCTGAATTGACTGTAAAATTTCTGTAATTTGTTGATAGACATAGTGTTTTGAACATCAAATAGTATCAAGCATTTTTTTTCAACTTAATTTTTAGTAAAGATAGTTAAAAAGCATCGGTAATTATGAAGCAGTTTTGTTGCACTCCTGACTGCAGTAAAGTTTAAAATTAAAACCATAGAACACAAAAATTCATAAAGTGTTGGCAACATCAAGTGGTAATGAAATTGTGCAATACTTATAGCCCAATACTTCATAATTAAAACAGATGAAAGTATTTAAAATTCGCATTTTATCTGGAATTATACCCTATTTTATGCCAAAAAACTAGCTTAAATGTATATTTAGAAGATAAAATATATTTTAAAGCATATTTTCCTTTAGAAGACAAACACAGTAACCTACCAGAAAAATTCTACTCATCATTTTTTCTTTATTTTTATTCTTATTGGACGATTTATAATTTAACATATTTGTTGCACTCCTGACTAAAGCATTGGGGCCTTTAAAGTAGAATTGTGAAGTGAAAATTACATAAGAACTTGTTCTGTTGTTTCAGTGAAGTTGAGGAGGAATTACTCGAATTTTATGACTATGTTTTAGTGTGTTTATGTTTAACGTTCATTAAAAAAATCACAAAAAAGATAAAAACACATCTGAATTGATAAAATTGAAAAAGGAAGGATTTTAATAATAAAACTGTCAATAATTTAGCATTAAATTATACAAAAAGATCATTATTAATTAATGAATACTTCTAAGCATGAATAGAAGTCTTTTCGTCACACAACTTGAATCTTTAAAAAAATGTGTTGCACTCCTGACCATAGAAATGAGGATCTGAAGCACAGACAGATCCTGTAATTGATAAATCTATTTGGTAAAAATGTTCTTTGTGTCTTTATTTTCCAAAATAAAAATCAGAAAATCATATAATGATAATAGTTTTTTCATGCTTGGGAGCAAAACATCAAATGTTGCACTCCTGACATTTTTGGGTATGCACATATACTTGACTCTCATTAATGCTGCCTGTGATTTATATAACATTTTTAAGTTTTAAAATGTATATCAGTTATTATTTTACACTTCCAAAATTCCGTTTTGTCTTAATTGTCTATCAGAATTTTACAATTGATGTTTTTTTGGCAACACTACATTTTTTCTGTTGCACTCCTGACATGGTATAACATTTTTTTAAACATCAGCCATGACCACAACCTGATTAAACAAAAGTTTTGACAGTCCACATTTAAAGCTCAATACTTTGAATATTATCAGGAAAGTCTTTATTTTCAACATGAAGCATTATTTTTTATTTCACAGATCTCCAAAAAATATTGAAATTTCAAAATGTCACAAAAAGGTGTTGCACTCCTGACAATTTTAGCATGATTTTTGGGCATAACTTTTTTGTTAATTGAGATATCGACGAGATATTTGGCAGGTATTTAGACACTATCTAAAGACATATGCTGAGACATAGAAATCTATTTTCATTGCCTGTAATTTTAGTGTGGGTTGATAAATATGCGTTTGGTCATTTTTTTTTAATTCACCCTCATCTTTCTGATAAAATGTACATAAGTGCAAATCGCCATCTTCGTTTTAGTGTTACCTCCCATTTTTAGCTCACCTGAGCTGAAAGCTCAAGTGAGCTTTTCTGATCACCCGTTGTCCGTCGTCCGACCATCCGTCCGTCTGTAAACTTGTCACATTTTCAACTTCTTCTCAAGAACCACTGGGCCAATTTTAACCAAACTTGGTACAAAGTATCCTTGGGTAAAGGGGAGTTTAAATTGTTAAAATAAAGGGCCAAGTCTCCTTACAAGGGGAGATAATCGAGAAAAAACAAAAATAGGTTTGGGTCATTAAAAAATCTTCTTCTCAAGAACCACTGGGCCAAAAAAGCTGAAACTTATGTGGAAGCATCCTGGGATAGTGTAGATTTTAAATTGTTAAAATCATGACCCCTGGGGGTAGGGCGGGGCCACAATAGGGAATCCAAGTTTTACATTGAAATATATAGGAAAAGTCTTTAAAAATCTTCTTCTCAAGAACAGACAGGGCAAGAAAAACTGAAACTTATGTGGAAGCATCCTGGTGTAGTGTAGATGCTAAATTGTAAAAATCATGACCCCTGGGGGTAGGGCAGGGCCACAATAGGGAATCCAACTTTAACATTGAAATTTGTAAGAAAAACCTTTAAAAATCTTCTTCTCAAGAACAACTGGGCCAGAAAAATTGAAACTTATGTGGAAGCATCTTGGGGTAGTGTAGATGCTAAATTGTAAAAAGCATGACCCCCGGGGGTAGGGCAGGGCCACAATAGGGAATCTAAGTTTTACATTGAAATATATAAGAAAAATCTTTAAAAATCTTCTTCTCAAGAACAACTGGGCCAGGAAAACTGAAAATTATGTGGAAGCATCCTGGGATAGTGTAGATTTTAAATTGTTAATATCATGACCCCCCGGGGTAGGGCAGGGCCACAAAAAGTATTACAGGGGGGGGGGGGAATCTGGTAAAGAACAGCATGGCCAAAGTTACTCAGGTGAGCGATGTGGCCCATGGGCCTCTTGTTATGAAATGTCGTGTGGCGCTATTTTTAGCACGGGGGCACATGGAGAAGCTAAGGAAAGAACTTAGTATGTTACGTATTATTCAAAGGCCCACAATTTTTCGTATTTTGATTTACACGTTTTCAAAAATATAACTACTATGTACATGTAGAAGAAGATTGGTAGTTTTGATATATGCATAACAAAGTTTTGCAAGTATGTTGATTAGAGGCATTCACAGGATTTAAACATCCATTCTTTCTGGAAATTGCTATTTTTTCCACTATTTTTACAACAAATTGCCAAAATTGAAGTAGTGCACACCCCTTGAGCAAAATAAAACATATATATTTGAAAATAATTTGATAAAAGACAAGCAAAAATAATGGTAAGAATTTGCTTGAGGAATGTGCAGTATGTTAATTTTGACATTTCATGACTATTTCCGGTGGCGGATACCGAGTTAGTTGAGAGGCGAATTCTTATCTAGAATTAATAATAATGGTGTATTTCATGTAATAATGTTAAAAAATAAATTCATCATTGATTGACCACATTTATATTGCTGATACAAATATATTTGTTATAAAAATAGCATGAAAACTAAAAAAATGTTTTATAGAAATGACAAATTGCGATATAATTTTATACAAATAAGCCTTACGCTTGATAAATGTTGCCAGCAAGAAGGGAAGAGATCAATTGATTTGATATACTAAAGTAATAAAATAAAAATGTTCAGCTGACAAATGAAATCACTAAAACTATTATTGCAGAAAAGAGAAAATGCTTAAATCCTAGACTTTATTTTAATTTGGCTACTAAAACAGCCTAGTTGATGTCTGCATCTATGTAAATAAATTACGCAATAAACTCAAAGATGACGTCACAATAGGTCCCCTTGCAACACATTTTGGAAAGGAGGGGGGGGGGAATTCCCAACCTTTTGGATGCCGTTGGTCAGGACTGATCAGATTAATTAATATTCTGAAGTCTTGTATTTTCAGTCGTTTATAAAAGTGCACAGTTGATGTTTCAATATATTTTCAGATTTTATAATTCCACACACAATATAAGCATGTCGCATGTGCATAAGTTTATATTGTAGACATTGCCGTTAATGTTATGCATATAAAAACAAAGGCTCATATTTCACCTAGTAAAAATTATTTTTTACCTGTATATTCTACTTAAGATGATTCCACATATACCAGAGTTGTAATTTCTTATCTGTCGAGGATCCAGTGAAGTTGAAAGAAGACTGGAATGAGAAAGCGACAGAAAGGTCCAAAAAAAGAATTTCGGACAAAAAAAAAAATAAATAAAAACCTGTATCGGGTGAGGGGTTTACTTTTCAGCAAGGTTACTTGTCACTAAATTCTTTCACCCAGTTGCAGCGGGTTATGTGTATCACTCAATTTAATATAAGTATACTGTGGAACAAAAATAATGGTAAGAATTTGCTCGAGGAATGTGCAGTAACCCCTTTCCACTTTTTCCCAAGCTTTGAAAATGATCATTGAAAGCCCCCCCCCCCTTTTTGCTTTAGGATAGGTAAAGTTTAGGAATTTAGTGTATTGGGGAAAATTGGTTTTGAAAAAAAAATATTGAAAAAAAACTTTGAACCTACCGTAACACGGGGCCTCGATTTTTAAGGTCTCATCCGAAAGACCCACAACGTTCACTTCAAAGTGCCGATTGATTGATTGATTGATTGTATGTTGTTTTATGTCCCATTCAAGAATTTTTCACTCATATAGAGACGTCACCATATACCGGTGAAGGGCTTCAAATTTTGACCTTTACTCGGCAATCAAGGCCATTTGGCAGTGAGGGATCTTTATCGTGCCAACGCCTGCTGTGACATGGGACCTCGGTTTTTAAGGTCTTACCCGAAGGACCCGCAACTTTCACTTCAAAGTGCCAAGCGCTTGGCAAAGGAACAGTGCTACCCATTTTTTATCGACTTAGGTCAGTCTCGGCCAAGATTCAAACTCACGACCTCCCGATCACGGAGCAAGCGCTCTACCTGAAATGGATTGAAAAGCAGGCATAAATGCCTATGATCTTTCTCTCCATAGGTTTGGTATTGAAGGATTACAATACTTACTTTAAGATAGGCTCTCATATTGAGCGAAACTTCCAATCTCCCTTGCAGAGTTGTTGTTCGTTTCTCTCTCAGACGCCTCTGCGATGGGCTCACGTCAAGATTTTTGACATAATGTAAAAAACATGACATTACAAGGATTATCTCAAATTAAACTAATAGTTCTAGATATACTTAGTAAATATCTACCTTAAAAGAGGAACATTAGTGCAGGCATTTAATTATAATGAATTTAAACTAATGCACTATTTCTCGTGCTTATCACTGTGATATACGCGAGCCAACGACAGAGGTGAATGTATGAGCCGATGGTAGAGAGTGCGAAACTTCAAGCAACAAAGTCGAAACTTCAAGCAACAGTATTTATCTATAATTATATGTACATATTTAAAAAAAGATCATAAAAGTGTTCTTCAAAGAAAGTTAATGATTATACAAGTTTATTTTTATTTTATTATTTATTTATTTTTATTTATTTATCTAAAAAATTTTTTTTGGAAAAGCTGTATACTAAGTTGGTGAAAAAAAGCCTCAATAAGTTGCTAAAGAAAATGCGATAGAAAGTTGCCTATGCCAACTATCCAAGAGAAGTGCTGCATCTCTACCAGCTTGTAAAGGGGTCGGGGGTGGGGGGTGATACTTAATTTGTGCATTTGAGAAGGACCATCCAGTGACATATAAAATTATTAATCGAATGACAGTACTTTTCTTTTAGTTTTTCTTTTTTTTTTTTTTTTTGGAAACTTTTTCAGATGACAAGACAGAAACGTTTTAAACACATTTTGTGTAGATAAATTTGTGAATGATGCCGCGACTTGGAAAGGATTGACTGGGGAATTGGCCCTTTCAATGTTATCTATCAATAAAAATTTCAAATTTTTTTTTTTGAAAATATCTATAATGCTTTCTCATAAAATTTTATAGGGAATCTGACATTCTATAAAATAGTGTTAAAAGTTTTAATGCAATCTTAAAACAAACCAAGTAATTCGCATAAAAAATATTGTCTAGTTTTTAAAAATCAAAATCTTGCTTGAATTAGAATAATCAGATACTTATGATAAATGTACTATTAAATATGCATTACGCATCTCTCTCTCTCTCCCTCTCCCTCTCTTGTTTTAAAATCATATAAATTAATCTTTCATTTGTACGAATATTGTCGGTCCCAGAAACCAAACTGCTTGTCTGAGTCCTTTATTTAACTGATCCATGGGTCGACAAAACGCATTTTGCCCATGAACATAGTCAATAAATGTTTTGTTATATCTTTGTATTTTGTGCTGCATGTTTCCATGATGTAAATTTACTTATACCACACTGGGGTTGAATTTGGTCAATTTCGTCACTGTCGAACACCAGCGAATGCAAATGAGATTGAGCTGATCCCGCCCACAACTTTGATGGAAGCGTTCCAATTTCTCATTGACAGGTCAAATATCTTACTCAGCGGCCAAATATTGATATTTTTTATGACCGCTCAGTACAACATTGTAAATTTTTAAAGAAATTTTTAAAGGTATCACAAAATTTTGTTTTGTACTCTGGAAATCTTCAAAATAAACTCTGAAAATATTGTAGGGAGCAAATGTCAAGAGGGATTTGTGCATATGTGTATAAAATGACAGAGGCTCTGTTCGAATGATTAAAACTCTGTATCAGACAAGGGCGGTCTTTGAGAAAAAAAATTATCTATAAAAATCTGAACAGAAACTTTGAGTTGGTAAAGTCATGGAAAGGGAAAGGCGCTTCACTGTTGCGGATCTTGTACAGTTACACGGTAAAACAATAATAAAAAAAAAATGGACAAAGAAAAATATGCTACCGGTACGATTTTTAGCAAAATAAATTAAAATTTAGAGACGGTTTTAATATGTGGCTATTGGACCAAACTGTGTGAAATGTAAAGGGAGAATTTTTTTTTTTGAAAACATCATGACGCAATGTTTTTTGACGTTATAATGTAGAGCTCTCCGGGGTTACCAAACACGTTGATTTTAAAATTAAGTAAATTGATTCCTGTTAAATGGAATGGAATGAAACTTCACACTTCAACAAAATAAATATTTTTTATATAAGAAAATGTGTATTTTTAAAAATATTTCTTGAAAGTAATATAACAAACTTTCCAACAACCATCGTATTTGCGTAGCGTCACTAGGTTGACGTCATAACGTCATAGTGTTATTTTCCAAAGAAACTATCAACATTCAGATAGCTTTGTAGGAAAATTGATTTGAGATAATTGCAAAAATTAAGCTGAATTAAAAAGAGGACATCTTAGACATCTTTCCAAAAAATCTTCATCAGATTTGCGGACAGGGCCGATTTTGGTACATAACGTACTTTCTTCTTTGGCGAAAAATTTAATATGTAGAAAAAAAAAAATGTTTAAGAAATCAGAATAGAGAAAGAAAAATTACAGTTATGTCAGAATTATGCTCCTGGTTATATTAAGTTTTGATACTTTTACCATGTATGCCGACAGTAAGTTCATAGACCATGCAGTTAAAAAAGCTTAGGCATTGTTAGGATGTCGGTGTTAGTTCTTCTGTTAGTTTGTGTGTCTGTTAACTTTTTTTCTTCAAAATACTACCCATTCATCAGTCTTAGTCATATCTGAATAAAATGTTTCATACAACAGGCAACATCAATTCTGTATGTCAGCTTTTGAATAATGTTGCCATGGTTACTCTATCAAAATATTTTTTTTTGAAATTCCTTCAAAATGTTCCTACAGTTTTGTGCCAATTTTTGTACATTTTTAAAATGATATATACTTTCTGTTATCAATACTCCTTTTTATTATTATTTACATTTTTTTAACTTTTAAAAAATTGTTGGTTATTTCAACTTTTTGTGTTGCAGTGGTTAAGTTTTGTGATACCAATCATTGAAAGTTAAAAAGTCTTGCACACATTCATGTTTTCGGTCACATTTTGCCTTCACGTAGCTTCCTCCATGGTTAAAATTTCAAATGTGGAGAACCCTGAACCCCCCAGGAGTGATGGACCATAACAGGGGATCATAGTTATACAAAGGAACATAAAAGATATTTCAATAAAAATTTCCTTTAAGAACAGCAAAGCCATTATTGATCATATTAATTCAAAAGCATCTTCAGGTGGTGTAGATTCAAGTTTGTTCAAATCGTAAAGGATATTTCATTAAAATTTTCTTTTAAGAACAGCAAAGCCATTATTAGTCATATTAATTCAAAAGCATCTTCAGGGGGTGTAGATTCAAGTTTGTCCCCCCCCCCCCCCAGCCCTGGAAACACTTTAATATGTAAACTTTTCAATACTGAACTGATTTCTGCTTTTTCCTAGCCAAAGTGCTCAGGGGAGTGATGTTGCCCATGGGCCTCTTGTTGTTACTCTGACTTGATATATAGGCTGATGAATTTAGTTTGGTTTATAGCTAACTGCTGGACTTCCCCCAAGGTACCAGTCAACTCTGATGGGCTTCCCCCAGAGTCAATAAAAATTTAGGAATCCAACTTTGTATAATACTGCAGCTACTTGCTGGGCTACCCCAGGTACCTGTTTACCTTCGTAGACTTTAAACTGTCCTGTCTTTTCTTCACTTTAAGATTTACAGCTGCCTGCTCCCTGCTATGCTTGCCCTAGGTTTTAGCTAAGTCTAGTAGCTCCAACACATCCAACAGGCCAAATTGTATTAGTTGTACATTTGAATTAAAATATGGTGTTTGTTCCTGCTTATATTAAAGTACTGATACAGTACTAGAAAGACAGAGTCAAAATAATAAACTTCATCATTTTACAAATTTCATTACTGCATGGTGAAAATTAGGGCTGGGTATTGGCTAGAGATTTCATATTGCGATATATTGCCATATTTTTAACTGTATAATGATATGTATTGCAATATTTTCAACAAATATTTAAATGGTATTTTCTTATTATATTAACTTTCTTTTACATGTATATGTAGAATGTGCACAACTATGATAAATAACCAATAAAAGATATCTTGCTGATTGAATTGCAGTTATGCAACTAAATACACCCCATACAACAGCTTTTGTCTTACTGTTAATTGGCATGATCGCAAACGTTTCTGATGACTTTTCTTTATATTTTATGATAGAATTCTTGAGTCCACATTTTGCCGGTATATCGGTATTACAAAAATGTATTGCAATAAGATATTTTTGTCAACATACCGCAATATGGTGGAATATCTGTATTATCGATCATATCGATCACCTAGTGAAAATTCTTTTTAGGGCTTTAATTTGATACAACTTAATTTTTTTTTACATTTAATATTAACTTAAAACATTTTTGTAATGTCATTCTTTTGTTTCTACAGTCTCATATTTCAAAGAGTGTACTAGCTATAGTCCAATATTATTTTCAGGAGTACAATATTAATTATCTAATATTGTACTCCAAAATAATATTGGACTGTGTGAAACAAAGGATAACGTCACCTAGCTTATACACAACGAATGAATAAGGCAACAAATAGACAAAAATTATGCATTTTATATAGAAATCAACATCTTGTTATCCAATTCAAGCTATATGGAAATCAACATCTCGTAATCCATTTATGCAACGAAACTTCCAAAGTAGGAATGTCCCAGAAATTTCATTATATGGTCAAGTTAACATTTAATATTGAATTTATGATTTTTCGGAAAACACATCCAAATTAATCCACGTTAAGTGGTCCATTGAAGAATGTTAGCATTCAGGGGAAGAAAAAGCATAATGCAGACAAGTTTACACTTGATCTGTATATCCCATAAAACTTTTTTCTCGGAAAATTTAATTTCAACATATATTTCCAAATTAATTTACATAAAGATGTGGTGCTTTCAAAAATGGTGCTTTCCTGGAATATTTGCCTTCTGGTCACTTACAATCTTCATCCATTAAAAAAAGGATCCTTCACAATACTCTCAGAATCGCTTATGTCACAAAGTTGCTCAGCTCTTTATAATGCATCTGTAGGGTGCCACAACGATAAATAATATATGATTGGGGTTCAGTAAAGGATTTTAATTAAAAAACTATTCATCACTTTGAAAGAAATCTCTTTAACCCCTAAGCGCCCCATCCATCTGGTTTGGTCACCGTCACCAGTATTGTATTATGACATTAGCCAATACAAAAGTGCATTGAAAAAATGTTTTAAGTAAGATACAAAACTCAGATGGTCTATCATGTCAGATGCAGGACTGAGACTTGGTGCTTTGCACCTCGTCCCTTAGTCCCGTATATGACATATTAGACCATCTTCGTCTTGTATCCCTTACATGAAATTAAAAAAAAAGCTCTGTGAATATTATATCTTCATGTTTTTCATTAATATGCTCTAATAGAATAATCAGTAATCACTGTCAAGAAACCTTTTTGAATTGTCTGAATTTCACTGGGTCCGAATTAATATGACATTTCTGAAAGTAAACAATTGATGCTGCATGCATATATAGTCTAATATTACGCAGCCGAGTAATTTTTTTTACTAGTGTGGTTCAGTGTTATGTTTTTCACGTTTAAAATTTTCAAAATGCTTCTTTAATTTGAGTATGAAAATCTTCATAACACTCTCTGGAGTTTGATCCAGTGTGTTTGCATATTTTGATCAAAACAGTGTTTGCACTCTTGCATTTAGCGCAGATTTAATTCATATGTTCTCCACACAGCTTCGGTTTTGAGGCCTCAACTGACAGTAAACAAATAGATGGGGTCATGTGACCCTGTCTAAAAATGAGAGGAAATTAAAGTGATTATATTAAACTAGTTTGTAAATGTCATTCTTGTTCATGTTATGTATAAATTCAGATTTGTTCAAATCATTTCCAATATTGATGATAATGTGTAATAATAGAGCTTGTATTTTGATTTCCTCAGTTGCTGAGTTCCCATGCCACTTGTCCACTATTGGAATATCTCCATCAGGAATTTATTTCAAAGAATCAGCAGCTTAAAGATCTAATCAAACAAAAACAGGTATGTTATATGTATACATGCATATCGTACAGTGAAATCACTCATTTTCATGGGGATTAATTTTTGTTGTTTTCAAGACATGAAGAGATCCACAAAACTGTGTTCACCATGGAATGTAATTTTTCCCATATAACACTACTCAGCAGTTTTTCATCCATGAATGCCTTCAAGTTTAGCTCAAAAATCAGCTGTTTAAAGTGACCACCCCTATGAAAGTTTTTTGTCCATATACAGGTGAATAACACACCTGAGTGACCACTACACAGTGCTTTCAATTTTGCAGCTATTATTTGATAAATAACCACAATATTACTTATTTCAATCCTTTAATTATTTTTATGAGTATAACAGATATTAAGTATTCCAGATAGTCTTATATATATATATATATATATATATATATATATATATATATATAATATAAATATAAATATATATATGTTAATCAAGACTCCCAAATTCACTCATCTTCCAGCTTCCACAGGGCTTCTTCACTCTGAAATATATTTGATATATACATTGTAATTATACAAATGTAACTTAGTATGCATGAATCAAAGTAAAAATAAAATATGCTCTTTAATTCATATAAATTTTCTGATTATGGGTGGGTTGTGGTGGCATTGCAATGTTATATCTTATGAGTTTTCCTCATATACTGTAAACCAACTTTAATTTATAGAAATATTCGCAAGTTTCGCGATCTACTTTTACTCTCGAAAATTAATCGCCGTGAACCATTTATTTCGCCTTGTATTTATCGAGAATGTTTCCTCAGTCACAAAAATTAATCGTTGTGGATTGATTTCAAACGGACGAACCACAAATAAAAGATGACGCCAATAATAGTTGGTTTACAGTAATCAATATTTCATTTCGGGCAATATGCCCTCATAAAATCTTCAATTATATTTCAGAAAACATCATAAGATATAACATTGCATGTTCAAAGCTCAGACTAACCTAAAGTCAAAACTGCTCTGGAAAATCCATCAGATTATCAGTAGCCCTACAATAAAATTTATAAAATGTTCTAGCATGTGACCTGTGTGCCATTTCTAATACCTCATTTACAGATGCACCTTTTTTTAAAAGCCTTACTGGTTGATGCAATGCGAGCTGATTGAGCTTTAAGTGTTTTGGTATCAATACCTGCCAGGGATGTCACATCTTTTATCCAATTTGAAACTGCATTAGCGGTTAAACCTTTATGTGGTCTAATAATTGACCGTAATATTGAATCACCTGATCGCATGATCATTAAGAGTCCTAAATGTCTTTGTTCTTTGTAAATACTCAAGTAAGCATTCCGGGACACACAATTTTTTGTTATCTGGAAAACGTGCATAAAACATTTCTTTTGAAGAACAATTTCTTTGTGTCTTGGATATCCCTGGCAGGAGAAATTTGACACCTCATGGTACAACTTGCATGAAACCCTTAACTTGAATTCCCTGTTGTGGCCCCATCCTACCCCTGGGGGTCATGATTTGAACAATTTAGAATCTACACTAGCCCAGGATGCTTTCGTATAAGATTCAGCTTTTCTGGCCCAGTGGTTCAAGATTTTTTAATGACCCCACCCTATTTTTGTATTTTCTTGATTATCTCCCCTTGTAACAATTTAAACTCCTCTTCACTCAATGATGCTTTGTACCAACTTTGGTTAAAATTGGCCTAGTGGTTCATGAGAAGAAGTTGAAAATGTGAAAAGTTTACAGACAGATGGACAGACGGACAGACAATGGGTGATGAGAAAAGCTCACTTGAGCTTTCAGCTCAGGTGAGCTAAAAATCCTACTGTAGAATCACAAATTTTCATGGGGATAAAATTTTGTTGAGAAGTTTTGTTAAAAAGGTTTCGTGGGCATTAAATTTCATTGTTATGAAATAACCCTTTTCCATTTATACAGTGAAACCTGTCTTATCCAACATGCTGGGGGAAATAAAATCAATGTGGGATTAGATAGTGTGTCGGATTACCCAGTGTTGAATGTTTCTGAGCATTATGATTAGTGTCAAATGACTTCATACCAAAAAAATGAATAGATTTAGAGTACACATGTATTTAACTGTCAAAGTGTATGCATATTTTTATACCCCTGCTCCGAAGGAGAGGGGGTATACTGTTTTACCCTTGTGTGTCTGTCTGTTTGTCTGTCTGTGTGTCTGTCCGTAACAAATTTTGGTCGCAGTTTTCTCAGCAACTACTCATTGCAGATGCTTGAAATTTTAGCACACTCTTTGTTTAGGCATGCCATATGGTAGGATTCATTTGCGTACGAATCCGATGTCAACTTCCTGTTGATCCATACATCTGTCCGTAGCATACATAATAAATTTTGGTCACAGCTTTCTCAGAAACTACTCATCACAGATGCTTGAAATTTTAGCACACTCTTTGTTTAGGCATGCCATATGGTAGGATTTATTTTCGTACAAATCCGATGTCAACTTCCTGTTTATCCGTGCCTCTGTCCGTAGCATACACAACAAATTTTGGTCACAGTTTTCTCAGCAACTCCTCATCACAGATGCTTGAAATTTTAGCACATTCTTTGTTTAGGCATGCCATATGGTGGGAATCATTTCAATCTGATTAAAATCAGATCCTTTGATCCGCTCACATAGATCGCTACAGAGGATCTGAAGAAACCCCATTCAGGGTCATCTCCTGGTGACCTTTCAATTATCCAATCAAACATTTGCTTGCAAGAATTTAGAAGTATCTCGGAATTCAGTTACAGAAGTGAAAGCCCCGATGATACACGAAGGAAAAATTGTGACCTGTTTCCATAGACTGTCAAAAGAACAACCACAGACTTTTTTGTACAGAAATATATTTAGTACTTGCTTTTGTCTTGTTTTTTAGCTCTTTGTTCTGCACGAAACGATAAGGTCTTTTCCACAGCTACTTTCACTTCTACATTCATTTTCCCGAATGTCGCTTAAGAACGATCTCTCTGATTGGTCAAAATTTTAATGAATATTTTTATTAGAAAGGTCACCAGGAGATGACCCTGAATGGAGTTTCTTCATATCCTTGTGTAGCGATCTATGTGAGCGGATCAAAGGATTTGATTTTAATCAGATTGGGAATCATTTTTGTATGAATCCGATGTCAACTTTCTGTTGATCTGTGCATCTGTCCGTAGCATACATAACAAATTTTAGTCACAGTTTTCTCAGCAACTACTCATTGCAGATGCTTGAAATTTTAGCACACTCTTTGTTTAGGCATGCCATTTGGGGGGATTCACTTTTGTACAAATCCGATGTCAACTTCCTGTTGATCCGTGTGTCTGTCCGTAGCATACATAACAAATTTTGGTCACAGTTTTCTCAGCAACTACTCATTGCAGATGCTTGAAATTTTAGCACACTCTTTGTTTAGGCATGCCATATGGTGGGAATCATTTTTGTACGAATTCAATGTCAACTTCCTGTTGATCTGTGCGTCTGTCCGTAGCATACATAACAAATTTTGGTCGCAATTTTCTCAGCAACTACTCATCGCAGATGCTTGAAATTTTTAAACTCTCTTTGTTTAGGCATGCCATATGGTGAGATTCATTTTTGTGCAAATCCAATGTCAATTTCCTGATTATCACTGTGTCTGTCCATAACTGAACTTGTGTATTCACATAAGAACGGGGTATTATTAGTGAGCATTGGCTCACAGACTTCTTGTTTGTATAATACTTACCTTAGTCTGAATAGCATTTCTTTGAGGAACAGCGTTTGTGATAGCATTTGTGAACTCTGTAGAAATGTACAATGATTTTTTGAAATGGACAAACAGAAGGAACCGCCGATCACTTCGAGATGTTGCAATCTAATTTTTAGCATTTTAATTACTGACAGTAGGTATCAAAGTAAACATTTCCTCTACCTTCTCTACACTGTGGTATTATTTTTATCTACACTACATTTCTCTCCGATTTTTCTCCATTGTTTACTTTAAACATAGATTGTGTTATTAATACCATCACATGACTTTTACTTTTCATACAAACTGGACGTAACTCTAAAACATTGCAATTGCAACTGAATTTTGATCAAACAGATGTAAAATTTTAAATTTTATTGGGCAACTTCATGTATCATTAATTTTCTGTCACATGGATGCTATTTTTTCAATGTGAGAATAAAACTGATAACAATAAAGAGAACTGATTGCCTAATTTTTACAATCAAAAAACTATTTATTGATTACAAATACACTTTCAAACTTGTAATTAACTACTCTCTAAGAACAATCTTGTTACCAAATGGGATATTCATGTTACCTGGCCAGTGGCAAATTATCGTACATCTGTGTAATTATGTCGGATTACCCAGGTGAATTCATAATGTAATTATCTAGTTCTGTTGGCAAAAAGCACCAGAATTCGGAATGTACAGTGGTCGGAATATACAGTGTTTTATTCTATATAAATTATAAAGATTTGGGGGGGGGGGGGAATAAATTATGAGGTCGGAAAGTCCAGTATGCCGGATCGCACAGTTGTCGGATTGGACAGTAGGCACTGTATTAAGAATAGGGTTTTGACCCTTAAACAAGGGGAGATGATTAGGGAAATAAAAACAAAAGTAGTGGTTGCTAAAAAATCTTTTCAAGAAAACTGGGCAGGTTATCACCAAACTTACACAAAAGGATTTTGATATGTTGTAGATTAAATTCTGGGGTAAAGGGCGTGGTCTCCATGTCACTTCAAAGTTGACCAAAACTTTTGTTTTGTTAAAACTTTGATATTTTGCCGAGTATAAGGACTAGGATCATCAAATCTGGTCAGTTGATGCATCTTAAGACCTCATGTCATGTTGACTTAAAAAGAAGGTCATGGTGACTCACTTTTTGAATTTTACAGGTATTTATTTTCAATTTGGTTTTGATGTTTTGAACTTGGACACTTTGAAGCCTATGATCATAAAATGTTGTCAGCTTTTGCATCATGAGCCTTTGGAGTTTGTCAACCAAAAAGTAGGTCACAGCCGGTGACCTACTTTCTGAATTTTAAGACTGAGAGGTTTAGAATCATCAAATTTTGTAAGTTGATGCATCTTGGGGCCTTGAAACATATAAATTTGTCAAAAAGAAGGCCACATTGACCTACTTTTTGAATTTTGCAGGTATTCATTTTCAAATTGTTTATAAGAGGCATATTTTTTATGCATCCAAAGGCGTAAAAATGTATTAGTCAAAAAGTAGGTCACAGTGACCTACTTTTGAAGGTTTTTGACTATATTTCAATATTTCAGATACTAATTGGCTTAGAATTATCAAACTTTGTCAGTTGTTGCATCTTGAGTCCTCAGAGTGTGTCAACTAAACAGGAGGTCACTGGGGACATCTTTTTGTGAAGTAATTCAATATTCTTATTTCTTAGATTGTTTAAGGAAAAAAGCTCTAGTTTCTTAGGAACTACTGCATCAGTTATCAATTTTATTCATATTTAAGGGGGATATTAATTATTGTATTTTTTCAAGTTGAATAAGAAAATTGAGTTATCCCCCCTTTTTCATCCATAAATATACTTGTTTACTGGGGTTAAAATTCTGCAAAATCACAACTTCTGTTCAATTTGCTGGTAGAAAATTAAGAAAATATTCTTGAATTGTCTTTGCCTTTTTATGTCTAAAGGAAGCTCTAAACATTGCACTTTGCCTTTGCATTGTTGTAGTAATGTAATATCATCCCTCTGTCCTTCCCTCCTTGCATCCTTTTGTTCTTCAGTCCATCCTTCCATCACACTTTGGGTTTAGCTTAGTTTCAAAGAAACTATTCAAAACATTTTAATAAAAACTTCATATGCTGATTCATATTGATAAGAGCTATTCAAGTGCATCAGCATATTTTGACCTTGACCTTTTTTTTTTTTTTTACTTTGACCTTATTTTTCTTAAATTTGTGTTTAGCTCAAATTCAAAGAAACTGTTCAAGATATTTTTATCAAACCTTATATCCTGATACATACAGATGAGAACTATACAACTTCACAACATTTTTGACCTTAGCCTTTCCTTTGCCTTGACTTCACTTTTCTTAAATTTATGTTTAGCTTAGTTTCAAAGAAACTATTCATGATATTTTTATCATACTTCATATGCTGATATATATTGATGAAAGCTATTCAATTGCATCAAAACTTTTTGACCTTGACCTTTTTCAGGGTTCTCCACAAGGGTTTTACTATGGCGGCCCGCCATGGTTAAATTTATGTGCTCCATGGTTAAACGAGCTGCGCCATGGTCAAAATCGGCGGCCGCCATGATTAAATTTTTTTTGCATTTCTGTATTGACACATACTTTTTAATGACTTGAGTAGTTAATTGTTAGTTAGAATGATCTAACTGTATCTCGGGATGTTCTATCTAGTTAATTGTGTTTGTACTACGACTGTCATGCACCTCAAGAGAAAGTGGGCTGTGCTAAACAAACACGGTCGTTGATCGGCGACTATGCTGTGAAGCTTAACAATGGGGAGTCAATCAGCCGATGATCAATATCTTGAGACTTAATTTTCCTGTGCACTTGTAATTTCACGGAATTCCAATGTGTTCACTATAAGCTAGTGACAGATTTACAACAGATGACATAACGAGCAGTAACAACATGATAATCGACAAGCATATGATTCAAATTTCTGTTTCCAGAAAAATTAAGCTTTTCAAAATTTTTTTGTATTTAATCAACCCATGCTCTGTTTTTAAATATAAACTTTTAATATTATCTTTCTGATAAAATGTAAAGTGCCAATCGCAAGTCTTATTTTAGAGTTACCTCCCGTTTTTATGAAACGTCGCGTGGCGCTATTTTTAGCACTGGGACACATGGAGAGAAACTCAGCAAAAAAAATCAATATGTAGAAAAAGATGTCGTTGTTTGTTTGTCTGTTCATTTGTGTGTCTATTGACTTATTTTCAAAATATTATCCATTCATCAGTTTTGCTCATATTTAAATAAAACGTTTCATACAACAAGCAACATCAAATTCTGTTTATCAGGTTTTGAATAATGTTGCCATGGTTACTGTATCAAAATATATTTTTTCAAATTCCTTCAAAACGTTCATACAGTTTTGGTCCAATTTTTGTACACTTGTAAAGTAACGTACATAATCCTTTTTATTTTTATTTAATTTTTTTTTAGCTTAACAAAAAATGTGTTGGTTATTTTAACTTTTTGTGTTGCAGTGGTTAAGTTTTGTGAAACTAATCATTGATTAATGAAGGTTAGGAAGTCTAACACACATTCGTGTTTTTGGTCTTATTTCGCCTTCTCGCAGCTTCCTCAATGGTTAAATTTTCAAATGTGGAGAACCCTGCTTTTTTTTACCTTGATCCAACTTTCTTAAATTAGTGATTATCTCAATTTCAAAGAAACTTAAGACATTTTTGTCAAATCTTAAATGCTTATACATATTGATCAGACCTATTCAACTGCATCATCATCCTTTGTCTTTGACCTTTTCTTTGACCTTAAACTCACTTATCTTAAAATGGTATTAAGCTTAGTTTCAAAGAAACTATTCAAGATACATGTATTTCAATCAAATGTAATATGCTGATACATATTGGTGAGAGCTATTCAACTGCATCAACCTTTTTTACCTTGACCTTTTTAGGGGGATAGGGTGGGACCACAATAGGGAATCCAAGTTTTACATTGAAATATATAGGAAAAATCTTTAAAAATCTTCTCAAGAACCACAGGGCCAGAAAAGCTGAAACTCATGTACAAGCATTCTGGGATAGTGTAGATTCTAAATTGTTCAATTTGTGTCCCAAAGAGTAGGTGGTGCCACAATAGGTATTACAAGGGGGGGGGGGGGGGGGAAATCTGGTGAAGAACAGCATGGCCAAAGTTACTCAGGTGAGCGTTGTGGCCCATGGGCCTCTTGTCTTTGATCTTGACTTCAAATTTGTGCTTGGCATAGTTTTACAGAAATGTATGCTGATAAATATAGAGGAGAGCTATTCAACTTCATCAACATTTATGACCTCTAACCATTCCTTTGACCTTGACCTCACGTTTCTCAAATTTGTTTTTTGTTTTGTTTTGTTTTGTTTTTTTTTTGCTCAAAGAAACTATTCCAGCTATATTTTTATATGTAAACTTATGCACTGAATAGATACATTATTTGGTGAGAATTCATAAACTTTGACTATTTTTTTTACCTTGACCTTCCTGATGACCTTTGACTTTTTAAAGGCCGAGGTTTTCAACCAGTCGGTTTTCCTCAGGTAAGTTTTGGTGTGAGGTGGAGCTTAATAGAAGCGGCTGTGAAGCCCCAAGGGAACCACGCTGGCTTGTGTATACCTACCTATATATACAGGATGTTACATGTATTACCTGTGTGTTTTCCTCGTACATAGGAAAACAATGTCATCTTTTTTCTTGTGTTGGTCAATCGAAATGTTGATCGTCAATTTTATAAAATAAAGCAAGCTAAATTTTTGTTGGGGGCAGATTTCCAGTTCAATTCTTTTTTAAAAATATGTTTGAATAAATTAGACAATTTCAATATTATTGTATGTGTTAATTAATTATAAATGTTATAATGAGAACTGGATCATAATCTTGTGTCATTGTACCGTAAACTGGCGACAGAAAGGGGAGTAATTCGAATTGCAAGTCGTGCATGCAAAATGAATTCAAAGTGGAAAAGATGAGAGGAGGGGTACTGAAGATGTATCTAATCAAAAAAGACGTAGAAACCCTGTTTGGGGGCAAACACAGCTATTATAATGCTGCTAATTTTTCTTCTGAGACTGGTTATTTTAATGTAATTTTTGGCACCTGGTGTCTCGAAGGAAAGTGAAACTTATCATAAATTTTCACTTGACTGAATAATATTACGATGTTCTAGTAAATATAAAATTAAGATTTATAATTAAATTTAATTAATTGATCTTCCAACAAGGGTCGGAACTTTCGGTTTAAAGGAAAATGGATGTACGTGTAAATTATGGTTTGACATTTATAATTATCAATTATTTCGTGAAATGAAATTGACTTTAAAAATAAAAAATTAAATACCTAATCATGTTTTCACATCACATTTACTAAATTATTTGACAGATTGAATGAATGAATGTATACATACAGATTGAATTAATATATGCATAGCATCTTCTTATATTATGAAGCAAAATGGGGGGGGGGAGGGGTCAGTAAAGCTTCTTCCTCACCTTTTTACATTTGCGGTAGGCATCAAAAGACCAAAAGTTAATGTGATGGGTGATTGATTGATCGATTGTATGTTGTTTTAAGTCCCATTCGAGAATTTTTCACTCATATAGAGACGTCACCATATACCGGTGAAGGGCTTCAAATTTTGACCTTTACTCGGCACTCAGGGCCATTGAGCATTGAGGGATCTTTATCGTGCCAACGCCTGCCGTGACACGGGGCCTTGGTTTTTAAGGTCTCATCCGAAGGACCCACAACTTTCACTTCAAAGTGCCGAGCGCATGGCGAAGGAACGGTTGCTACCCATTTTTTATCGACTTAGGTCAGTCGCGGCCGAGATTCAAACTCATGGCCTTCTGATCACGGAGTGAGCGCTCTACTGACTGAGCTATTGTGACGGCTAACCCACTAGAAGCTACCGTGAATGGTAATGCGATGGGTGCTATGACGGCCAGACAAGATATACAAGATATCTAGTATCCAATCCCAGGCTTAATGTCAATTGATTGACAGGGGTTCACAGACCAGGTAAATTTGAGGGCGGTGCTTATTTCCTCCCCCTTCAAAGAAACTATTCAAGGCATTTTCATCAAACTTCTTACACTAATATGAATTTTCATGTTGCATCACTAATGAACCCTGGGCAGGGCATTCATGTCCTATAGACATTTGACCTTGACTTTACTTTCCTTAAATTTGTGTTTAGCTTAATTTTTAGAAATAAATTAAGATACTTTTATCAAACTTTATTTGCTGATACATTTTGAAGAGTGCTATTGAACTGCATCAAATTTTTTGACTTTGCCCTTTCCTTTGACCCTAACCTCAATTTTCTTAAATTTGCATTTAACTCAGTTTCAAAGAAATAATTCATGATATTTTTATGTAAAGTATGCACTGATGTATAATTTGGTTAGAATTCTTCAAATGTGTTCAATTTTTTGTACCTTGACCTTCCCAACAACCTTTGACTTTACTATTCATTGTTTTAAAAACTCAGTTTTTAAGAAAGTATTCAAGATATTTTGATTAAACTTCATGCACTAATACAAATTTTCATGTTACACTACTGAATCCTTGTTGGGGTGTTAATGTCTTATGGACATATTTCTAGTTTTTTCCTGAATTTTTTTATTACCAATATATCAAAATTGGTTTTTTTTAAATCAATTCCTTTCTAGAGTCAACCAGTTCTTTTAAAACTTATTGAGCAAGGGTATTTATACCAGATTTGTAAAATTCTGGACTACTGGGTTAGGTGTTCTGGTGTTGGGCAGTGTTCTATTAATCTTGTAGAAAAATTTGTAAGCAATAGATAGAAGTTATTCCCTCTTTTCTATTCCCCTTTGATAATTAATCACTTTAAATAATGTATCTGCTTGGTCAATTGAATGAAAGAATTGTACAAGAATTTTCAATGTAAAAATCAAAAAGTACTTGCATAGTTTTTAATGACTTGTAAATAATAGATAAAAAAAAATGATGAAACAATGGACCTCCTGTTATTCTGTTTAGGCTAAATTTTATGAGGTTTTATACATTCAAATACTTTTGTCTCTTTTAAAAACATCTGAATTTGAATTTGAAAAACCTGAGTTGATTATGTTTACTTAATGAAATAATGATAATTTTTTTTTTGCAGTGGTTAATTCAACATGTAGCCACCCACACAGGGCTTCCTCCAACTATAGATGGCCTCTTTGAAGTGCAGGATCCTCTGTTTTGTGAGGTAACGATCTAACGATGCATTAAAACTTAATAATAAATTTATAAATAAATTTGATGGAAGATAATGAGTTATCCTGTGAAATCCGGCAAGACCTTTTCAGCATTATCACTTTTGACATCTTTAACTCATCTGAGCTGAAAGCTCAAGTGAGCTTTTCTGATCACATTTTGTCTATAGTCTGTCTGTCCATCTGTCTGTCTGTCCGTCTGTAAACTTTTCACATTTTCGACTTCTCCAGTACCACTTGGCCAATTTCAACCAATCTTGCCACAAAGTATCCTTAGGCAGAGGGGATTCTAATTTGTTCAAATGAAGGGCCACACCCTCTTGCAAGGGGAGATAGATAAGAATTAGTGAAATTTTGGTGTATCTTTTAAAAATCTTCTCAAGAACCACTGAGCCAAAAAAGTTGAAACTTATATGAAACTTTCTTTACATAGTGTATATTCAAATTTGTTCAAATCATGACCCCAGGGGGTAGGGTGGGGCCACAATGGGGGATCAAATTTTTACATAGGAATATATAAGAAATGTCTTCAAAAATCTTCTTCTCAAGACCAGCAAAGCCATGATTAGTCATATTATTACAGAAGTATCCTCAGGTAGTGTATATTCAAGTTTGTTCAAATCATGACCCCCCGAGGTAGGTGGGGCCACAATGGGGGATCAAAGTTTTCAGTGATTCATTTTGAAAATGGTTATCATGGGTCCAAAGGACCCCTCTTAATGACAACAATGAGTCCCATGCCAAAATCAATGGGTCCAAATCCAAGGGTACCATATATTATTATTAGATGTTAAAGAGGAAATTCTGGTGAAATAAAAAAAAGTGTATTGCACGAAAGTGCAAATGTTTTATTGTAGTTGTGAGTGATTTATACTTTTACTGTTAACTGTCCAAGTAAGGGTACATGATTTTGTGTCATAAAAATAATATATAGTCCACTGTGCACTTTGGTTCTATTTTTAGATGGTACATACGATCTCACACATTGTCAGCTGATTGTATCAGTAATAAAATGCACAGAAGCAGAATGAAGTCAAAAAAAGTTTAAGAAGAAATGGCAAATAGTCAGAAATAAAAATGATAAAATTTTATACTTCTTAGCTTGTAAGTAAGAAACGAAAAGGGAAAAAAACCAATGATACAGGTTACAGCTTAAATACAAAGGTCTAGTATTTGCTTCAGAAACGTTCCATGGTGTAGACATAATCAGTGATAATCGAACTATGCTATCTAAATTTCAAATATTTTCTGATAATTGCTTTTAACTGCAGTTGTTAAATCTGACCTGTTGTTGGCAACCTTATATCTGTTAAAATCGTTCATGCATATCGCTTAGCACGTGGATATGATGCAATCGGTCAAGTTTTGAATCAGATTATACTGAAATAATTTACAATAGTACATGTCCTTCTATAAATTTATTGCGTCCATTGGGATGCACATTTATTGAAATAATGCGCCCTGAGCAAAATTTGTGCGTAATTTATGCGGGACGCACACCAAAATGAATCACTGAGTTTTACATAGGAATATATAGGGATATATATATATATCCTCAAATATCTTCACAAGAACAGCAAAGCCATGTTTAGCCATATTAATATGGAAACATCCTCAGGTAGTGTAGATTCAAGTTTGTTCAAATCTTGACCCCCCTCCTCCCTCTGGGCTAGGGTGGGGCCACAATGCACTATCAGAGTTTAACATATGGATGTATAGGAATAAATTCTCTTAAATCTTTTTCTCAAGAACATCAAAGCTATGTTTAGTCACATTGATATGGAAGTATCTTGAGGTAGTGTAGTTTCGAGTTTGTTCAAATCATGACCCTGAGGTATAGGGTGAGATTACATCTATAAAAATCGTAACACGAAGGGGGGGGGGGGGGTCACAATAGAGATAAAAGTTTATATAGTAATATAAAATAGAAAAAATCTGATGAAGAACAACAAGGCTGTATTGACTCAGGTGAGCATTGTGGCCCATGGGCTCTTGTTTGTCTCATTTTCTTGCTACTATACATACCTGGATTACCTCAGCCAATTCCAATCACACATTGTATCTCAGAGTTTCCATTTGTGTGTGTTTTTAAATAATTCTGGTTATCAGACAAAACAGATGAGAAACATTTTGGATAAATAATTGAATAATGAGTATTACATGTACTGTAAATTGAAACTGGTTTATATACTGAACAAAGTTTTCAACTAGATTATGAATATCAATTTCTTTTGTGTTTTGACAAAATTGATTGTGTGCATTGAGCTTAATTCATAAAATCTTTACTGGCAATATTTAAAATAAAAACACTCCTTAGAACTACATGTATTAGAATATTTAAGGACCGATGGACATATTCACAACCACGCATTTTATGCTCAATTGGATAAATTCATATTATATTTTAATGTAAGTTATAGGATAACTATTGTGGCATCTTCACTATCCAGGTACAAGGGAGTTGTATGCTGTCTTATGTCTATCTAGTTAATTACTGTAAATAACTATCAATTGAATAAAAGAATTGTTAGAGAATTTTATACCCGATCATGAAAATGGCTTGGGCTTACAATGTTTGTCATGTCCATCTTCAATCCTTCCATATTTTTGTCCTTCCCTCTGTGTGTTTGCATTTAGCTCATTTTCAAAGATACCTTAACCAAGATTGGTATAATTTAGTAAGAGCTATCCAATTGTTGCATAATTTTCTGACCTTGACCTTCCCTGTAACTTTGATGTTACTATTCCATATTGTATGTTTAACTCAGTTTAAAAGAAATTACTGTGGAATCATTAGATTTCATGGTGGCTCAACTTTTGTAGAATTCGTGGATACCTCTCATCCATGAATTAACATCCTCCACTAATTAATCAATAAGGGTTACAAGTCATATTTCCTTTGTTGGTTTGAGAGAATACACGAAAAATACACGAATTTCCCACAAACCTGTTAAGTTTAAGCAATCCACAAAAATTGGCCCCACAAATTTTAATAATTCCACAGTATTCAAGATATTTTAATAAAAATTCAATCACTTAAACAACAAAATGCTTTCTTTGGTTGTTGGTACAGGAATTAAAGTTGCAGCTGTTGCAGAAAAAATGCATAACCCGCATCATTTTTTTCTGCAATAGCGGCAACATTAATTGCTGTACTAATAACCAAAGAAAGACATTTTATTGTTTAGATTTATATCATTTAAAGTAGGATGAAGTAGGTTAAGTATTGTATTAGTGATATGTACATCATTGTACATTTCATTGATGTAAGAGCCACTGCTCAAGAAATCTGTTGAGGTGATATGCTTAGTGGTGTTTAGTGACTGATAAAACAACAATGGTTTTCTTAAAGGGTTTTTATCACGTCACAAAATTTTTTGATATGACAAAGTTTACGTGCTATTAAAATCATATATGTAAAAATCTTTGCTAGAAAATTAATATTTTTGATGTTTCAGCGATTCAAAGTTTGAATTTCTCAATATGCATATTTTGATCGCCGATGTTACGCGCCATTGCTCTGACGTCATAGGTGTCAATCCTGGTCAAGCGAAGTACTTATTATGTATACAAAAGGGCTCATTTGTTGTGTCTATTAAACCTGTTAGAAAATAATTAAGTGATAATTGGATAATTGACAGCTAGTAAGATATAATTTATGGCGTTAGGATGCAAACGTGCACAAGAAAGGTTTTAAGAAGAATTTTTCCCCACATTTCCTGGACTTGTTAGAGAGATGAAAGGGGGGCCTTTTTCTGCAAATCGTTTATGCCCAATCAATCACGAATTATTTTTCTGTCCTATAAAATATTTTAAGGAAAGATACCTTTAAAAAATAAGAAATGACAAACACACATTTTTTTAAAAGTCGCACAGAATCTAGTAGGAATGTTGTGAACTTCATAATGGCGTACGGCGCCATTGAAGAAGTGTCATTTCTAGTACATGATATTCACTGCTAGGATAGATAGAAGATATACAGGATTTATTTATATATAATTAATTAAAATTATAATGAAGGAGAAATTATAATTTCCAAATTTATAAATGTTTACGAAGTTAAACTTTAGTAATTCCTTCTATTTAGTCGAAGTCCCGAGTTGTCAACGGCTTCGTCTTCGGTGACCTCTCCAAAATTGTCGGCATATTCTCTCCTTATTTTTCTCTGCTAGACATTCATTCATAAAAGATTGACCGTCCATAACCAAAGAAATATAGTCGATGTCAAAATTTCAACCGGCCATATTGTGTATTCTATTTATTTAGCATAAAAATCTATTCAATATATTTTTTCTTACGATAAGCTTTACGAGTTCTATTGACCATTGACACTTATGACGTTTCAGTACCACGTGACCCCTATCTAATTAGTGGAGATTTTCACTCCAAGGACCCTATATTTCAGGCGTTTTATCGTCTAATTAAGGCTCTTTTCAACATTATTTCAGAATTAAACGATAATTACATGTTTCAAGAATATAATAGTGTTTCATTTTTAAGAAATTTAGATACGTGATAAAAACCCTTTAAGAAACTAGTAGACTAATTGTTCTCGAACAATTAGAGGTCTTTCCACCTTTAAATTTCATATATTCTTCATATTTAACTCTCTACTCTTTATTTTTATACAAAAGAAACCAGAAATGGCTTGAGAGATGGAAAAAATGAAAATTTTAAAATTTTGAAATGACCTTGACCTTTGACCTTGAACAAATATTCAAGGTCAAAGGCCAAGGGTCACATTACAATTAACCCCATGCTTCTACGACTTTTAGCTTTAAAGTTATAAGGCTTACTAGTAAGCGCAAAGACATTAAAGGGCGATAACTCATATAAGGGGTCATCGGATACTTTCGCACTGAATAGATTGAAGTTGTGTCTAAAGACACTGAATACATTAGTGAAGGTTTCGTGTCTCTGCGGTTTACGGTTTCAGAGGAGTAGCGATAACAAGGTTTTTCGCACAAGGGGCAATAACTTTTAAAAGGGTTAAGCTAAGGGGACAAGATTGAAATCTTTGAAATAGTTTTAAAAGTACATATTAAAGATGCAAAGATATACTGTATATGTTGAAAGACAAAAGAGCTATAAAAAGAGCTTTATTTCTCTTATTTGGAATGACCTTGACCTTTGACCTTGACATAAACTTCAAGGTCTAGGGTTAAGGAATCTAATGCAGTTAGTTTCATGTCTCTACGACTTATCGTTTTGAAAATTTTTCATTATTTGTAAACTTCAAAAACTTTCAGGGGCAATAACTCATAAAAGGGCTCAACGAATCCTTTCGTAATGAATAGATTGAAGAGTCTCCTCAATTAGTCGAAGACATTGGTGAAGGTTTCGTACCTCTATAGTTTACGGTTTCAGAGGAGTAGCGATAACAAGGTTTCTAGCAAAAGGGGCAATAACTGCGAAAGAGGTCATAGGTTATATGCGTTGGGTCAAATTTGTTCATAACTTATAATGACCTTTACGATGAACAAAAAATCTTTTCGATAAATGTTGAAACAAAAAATCAGCGGAAGAAGAATAATAATAATAATAATAATAATAATAATAAACAGAAGAAAATCAATAGGTCTTTCCACAGAAAGGTGGAAAGACCTAATAAAGGAGATAATATTCAGTGGATGTAAATATTTTAATAGATATTTGTGAGAACTTTTCAATTAAGTGTGAGACCTCACTATTTCTCATGTTGTATTTGTGTCTGGACAGTCTTTTGTACTCTAGCTGATCACACCTCAAAAAGTAAAAACCTCTAAGAAGTGAAAATAAGTTAAAATTATTTAATATTAGTACAGTTTAATGCTCTTTAGTTGTTTTCTTTAGAACCAACATAACATGATTAATACTACATCTGGTTGGTTGGCTGTTAACAGGACGTTCCTTGACATCATGGCATTAAGGGATTTGCCAAACAGCCTGCTGTATCCTACCCCTCAAATGGCCCGACTGCGATCTGGTATATACTTACTACCTATGTTTCCCTAATGATGATTTAAGCAAAAATACAGTCAAACCTTGATAACTCGAATTCGATGGGACTCTGAAAAACTTCAAGATTTTGAGATATCGAGGGTAAAATACTTTAGAATAAGCAACTGGGACTTCCAAAGCACTTCGACATATTCATGGTATTTGAGATATCAGTGTTCGAGATACCAAAGTTCGACTGTATTCACTAAGGCTGCAACGATAAACCGTTTGATGGTATATCGCGGTATATTTTTCCACGGTTCAATTCACGATACGCTTAACTGATATCTCGGTTCGGTTCAATTGGTTCAGAATTATCCGTTTTGTCCGTTTTATTTCCTTCTTTTCTTTTTCAAAATGGCTTCCGCGCAAAACATGAGGTCGCCGATAACGCATTTACGGCAATTAAACTCATCTCCAGCATCTTACAGACCTCAGATTTAACACAGAGAGGGGCTTAATGTGATTATAAGTTATAGATGTTAAGACAAATGATAAATCCTTTAGATCTAAACGTATTCTTTGGTAATACACGATATTCCATCACGTGTGTATTTTGATGAAAATTCGCTGTCTTGTTGACTAAAATGTATTAACACGAGAAATATGACAACTGGTTTTCTACGTAAATAAAAGAATGAATATCTTCCTTTTTCACTCCAATTTAAAAGGAAGATTATTAGGAAAGGTCCCCGTTGTTCCCTGTAAATGTTCATCATTGGTTTAAAATGACACAACTCAAAGATCTATTTAACAATCCAATTCAAGTTAAAAAAAATTTATTTTAATTATTATTAAAAAATATGAACATTTTGTATAACCCTGTCAAGTTTTAAAAAAATATGATGACAAACTTGAAAGGCTTTTTAACCTTCTTATGTATCGTGATACGTATCGTATCGTGAACTGAATACCGTGATACGTATCGTATCGTGAGGTTAGTGTATCGTTGCACCCCTAGTATTCACAAAGCAATGTCATGTCATATATAGTTGTAAATTTAACTTTAACAGGTGTCCTTCTTTCTGAGATTGTGTCCAATATGAAAGCCAAAATAAGAAAGTCATTGGACAGGGACTTAGTTCTCTATTCTGCTGTGAGTATAATTTGAGTATATAAGAAACACAGAATTTAACACAATTTGTTATGGTATAAAAGCTTTATTAATCATTTGAGGAGATGCTTAATATAATAAGGTCAAACACTGATTACCATTTAGGGTTAAAAATTCAATTCACTCTCATTATTTGTACAATATAAATGTTTACCTGTGAATTCTCAGAAACATCCCAATATACATATTAATCTAGATCTCAAAAGAAATCAAATGGGCTCAGAATAAAATTATCCTCACAAAATTTAGCAAAGGAAAACAGATTTCTCTCAATAGAATCTATGGGTTTTTTTAAGAAGAATATTATGAAACAGTTAAAATTTGGTGGCATCATTTTTGATAAAAATCTAAAGAACCACTGTGCTAGAGAGAAGCGACTTCTTTGCTTTGTATAGTTTAGATTCAAGGTTTGTTCAGTTCATAGCCCCTGTGGTTAGGATTTTGCCTCAATAAGCATACTGTTTTAGTTCTGACCATAAACCATGCCAGCTATCTCCGCTGGAATTGCCTCAATGACTCGGTGATGATCATGGATCAAAGTTTTCATTGTAATATATAGGAAATCTTCTTCACAGGAATTAGTCTTATTGATTTGCATGCAATCTTATGTAGTATACATTTAAGTTTGTTTAAATGATGGCATCTTGTGGCTAGAGTGGGGCCATAACTGAGAGTCAAAATTTTTGAGGCAGTAAGTAGTGTAATAGGAAAATTCTCTTAAAATCATTTTCCAACAGCAGCAGGGCTATACAGTCAAACCTGTATTAAGCAGTCACCTATGGGATCCATTAAAAGTGACCTTTATACAGAGGTGACCTTTGGATAGAGGTTCATCTTTTTTTTTCAAAGAATTTCTATACAAATATCTCAGTTCTGTGTTTATATTATTACACTATAGAATATAAAAGATATGTAGGACATCAGTGGTCTCACTTATTTTTTAAAAACTTTATTCCGTAGATGCATGACTTGAAGATGAGTTCAAACTAAATTTAATGAATCCAAGAAAATAAAATACCAGTATAACAGAGTGATGCATTATCCTCCATCATAATAACTTAAATTTTTCTATAATATAAATCAATAAAATTTATCAAATATTATTTTATCTAAACTGGATTGATTTCATAAAATTAGCATCTGTACATGTATTTTCTTTCTTAAATTCAAATTGTTGTATAATATACAAGCACTGTCACTTTGACTTTCAGTTGATCAAACAGGTGCACAGGTGTCCTGAGCAATGAAGTTACTAATCCCTAACAGTCATTTTCCTTTGTGAAATTCACGACATACTCAAGCCATATTGTGTATATAAACAGTAGTTATGGTTTCTACAAATCATACAAGTTTCCTAGGTGTGAAAAAATGCCTGTCATGCGTAAAAACATTTTACAGCTCCCGGAGTTGGGCATGCGATATCGTTATTAGCTTACACACTGTAAATGGGAAACAAAATAACTTTACATGTATCAATAGATAAATACGGTTACGTTGTTCTTTTTTTTAAAGCTGATTCCAAATCCATAAGTTTAGATCCTCATAATTATGATCGATAATGTTTGTTTTTTTTTCCTGTTAACTTTTTCGGTCATTAGCATTGTTGTCCAAATTTTGTAAAACAAACAAGCAGTTTGTTAAATAATTCATATGCTTATCCATTAATATGAATGGTTTTAAATAAAGTCTATCTATTAATTTTTTGTTCATGATCCCGCAACACTTGACCAATTATATTTACATTACAAAAATTAGGAATCAGCTGATGCCAGATCAGGTCACATGATTGGACAAAATGGCCGCTAAAGACAGGGAAAAATGGTGATTCGTTTGAAATTTGATGACCGCTGACTGTGTTACACAGGTGACCTCTTAATAGAGTTACTTTATATAGGAAATATCATTGTGAGGAAATAAAATGACCGCATAGGGCAGGTGACCGCTGGATAGAGGTGACCGCTATGACAAGTTTGACTGTAATTTGAAATATGGATATATTAGCATCTCCATGTCATGTGAAATCCAGATTGTTAACTCTTGGGCTAGGCTTAGGCTACAATGGGGAGTCAGATAATAAGATTTTTTTTCACTTTTGTTTGACTCCCAGGGGTGAGGGTGGGCTACAAAAGAGGGTCAATTTTTTTATGTGGTGAAATGTACAAAAGTATCTAATAATTTTCTCAACACTAGCAGGGCCAAATTTGTCCTATCAAAGCATACAAATCTTCATATAATTTAGATTCAGATATTTTGAAATCATGACCCCTGGGGCAAGTGCGAGTTCACAATAATGGAACTTTTCACGCAAGATTTTGTTGGGGAAAAAATCTTTCACACTATAAAAAGATCTGCTAAATAGCAAAAAGGTCATGTTTCTTTTCATTAGAGATTTTTTTTTTTTTAAAAAAGGAATACATTTCGTTGACCTCACCTAGAGACAAACAAGGGAGTGTGTTAATTCATTTAAACTCTTATCCTGACAGTATACCATCCAGTGGGTCAAATTACTCATACTCTTATTCTGACTGTATAGCAGCTATTGGGTCAAATTATTCAAACACCTGACAGTACAGCCTCTTGTGGTAAAAGTCTTATCCTCACAGTATAGCCTTTAGTGGGTCAAATTATTCAAACTCTTATCAGTGACAGTATAGCATTGAGTAGGTCAAATTATTCAAACTCTTATTATGACAGTATAGCATCTAGTGGGTTAAATTATTCAAACTCTTATCAGTGAGAGTATAGCTTCAAGTGGGTCAAATTATTCAAACTCTTATCCTGACAGTATAGCTTCTAGTGGGTTAGCCGTCACAATAGCTCAGTCAGTAGAGCGCTCACTCCCAGGGATGGGGTAATGGAAATGTGTAATGGTATTTGACAGTAATTAATTACAAATTTCGATGTAATTTAAAGTAATGTGTAATTGGCCTAATTTTCAATTACATGTAATTGTAATTTAATTAATTACTTTTGAGAAAAGCATGTAATTCACAATTACTTTTCAATTACATTCAATTACACTGGTGTTTAATAAATGAGAAATAAACCACCCCCTCCCCCCCCACCCACCCACCCACCCCCTTTCAAATCCCATACACTTTATTCAAGAAACAAAGTTAACTGATTTTTTGGACAAAGTAGTCTATAATAAATTTTAAAAAAGATAATTTATATATTTCCTTTATTTAGTGAATTGCTGTTTTCTCTTTAAAATGCATTTTCTTCATAACTTTTTAATCATATTTATCTCCCTGTTTATAATGTACAAATAAAATTAATAATTTTGATTAAGTTGTTTATGAATTGGCACTTAATACTTCTAGTCCAATGGCTTCTAATCCTTTATTTGCCATACCTACAGCTTGTGTTAGAAGTGATTAACAGGTGCTAATTTAAGTGCCCTAGGGTCATGTACATATTGACACTGAACTGAAATGGAGATTTTACACTCATTTTGACTTTACTTAATGGTAGTTTTGTACACACACATTGACTATGTCTTCCCACAAATCTTTTTAAAGTATATATTTTGGTGTTATAACACCAATTTTTCTATTTCAATAAAAATTGTGGAAACTAGAGCGAGCTCGTTGCAAAGCAACGAATAGGTCTTCCGTTGGAGCTGCGGAAGGAAGAAGTGACCTTGAGTCAAGGTCATGCCACATTCTAAAGTTATACATGTAAGCAATCTTGTAAGGGGAAGCAACTTACAATATTTCGCTAGGAAAAACTGTAAAGGAATGTACGTGACCTTGAACATTCCAAATGCCTTGCGTCAAACGATGACACACTCTCGTCATAAAACCCAATGTGTGTGTTACGACTTGAAAAGTTCACAGTGACATGTCATGTTCTTTTAGTCCATACATACAGTCAAAACATCTAATCCTTAGTGACCTTGAACTTGAGTCAAGGCCATGTCACACTCTGCATGATACCAGCAATGTTTCACTAGTACAAATACGGTAGCGAAATTACAGTTTCTCTGTCAGTGGCCTTGACTCGACCAAATGACCTTGCATCAAGGCCATAACACACACTGGTTAAAAGCAATCCCAGTCTGTGAGTTTCTGAATGGATAAGTTCAGCCATGTTTTTTCAGATCATACAGCGAGTCGGAATAATTTGTTAGGTTCAACATAATGATTAAAAAATTCAATGAGAATGTTTTATGTCCAGTTTGGATAAGTAGTAAAACGTGGAGATCGGTCCTTTGGATGAGACCGTATAAGGTCTCGTGTCGGGGTAAGTGCTAGCATGAAAAGGATCTCTCATGCTATAAATTTTGAATTTACCAGGCGGCAGTAAATACTGACAACCGGTAAGTTCAAAATTTACAACATGACAGATCCATGGCACTTGATTCTACCTCTGATTTCAAAAGATTTGCACTGATCCTGATTTGTATTGTTTGAATGGTCTTTTAAGCTTGAATGCTGTACAGGTGCTTGTGGACAGGACCCCCCCTCCCCCCCCCCCCCCCAATATACACCCCGGGGTCCAAGAATATTTTTATTCGTCTTTTTCCATAAATTAATCTTCTAGTACACATTTACAATGTATTCCATATGGAAAATCCATAAAAATAACGTGGAATTAACGTTTTATTAAAAAATCATACCCGCGGTATTATGAAATAGAGAAGGTAAGTCACTTCCATTTGTTAACACTGGACCCCTCTTGGATATCGGGCCTAAAATATCATATACATGTACCTACCACATGTCACCAAAATATGCTATTATATCTTGTTTCGGTAGATATTTTTGTCTTTAATCGTGCTATTTAAACGGAAGACCTTAAACAGTGTCTGTGGCTGTCACTATTTCGGTGTTTTTCAGAAACTTGATCGTAGAATTAGTCAAAGTCCACAACTGGACAATAAACTGATAAATCGGCTACAGTATATTATCTGTTCACAGAAACGACATATTGAAACTGGAAAAAAAAATAATCCAGAAGCAATTCATTTCATTGAAATTCTATCTTTCCTGACAGCATGGCCTTTAGTGGGTCAAATGATTCAAAAATCCTCTAGCGGGTTAAATTATTCAAACTTTCTATGACAGTAAGTCTCTTGTATTTAATTTATCTTCATACCCTTTTTTATTTTTTCATATTTTGATGAATGAGGCTTGGCTAAATTCATTGAATTTTATTGCAGCATGACGACACAATAGTTGGGTTGTTATCTGCATTGAAGTACTTCAGATACCCAGACTTCCCTGCAGTACAGCCTCAGTATTCAACATCCATTGCCATAGAACTCCATGAAAATGGACCTTCTAATTTTGTTGTAAATGTTTACCTCAGAAATGAAACCAACTCTCCAAATCTTCAGCTCTATCCTGTCCCTATTCAGGGTGAGTTAGAGATAAAAACAATCTCAAAAAGTGACATCACTTTTAAAGCAGGACTTTGCTGAAAGCAAAGCCCTGACTATAGGCATGCCAATTGTCAGGCTTACTATAAATATCACAGAAAAAATTAAACAAAAAGCCATACAGCATTAAAATAGAAGACACATAATAGTCATTGTGAGAGACAATATTTGATCAAATAAAATTTATTAACTCAATCTTTAGAAATGAAAATTGGTATTTTTGTTTGAGAAATACATTGAGGGAGGAATTAGCTGATTACTAATCAATATACTTTGCATTTATGCTACAGAATGCATACAAATGAAAGCAAAGTACTTTCCATTGCATGTTTTTTTTTTAAGACAGCTACACTGAAGAACTCATTTTTACACATTTAGTCTATTTCTTTTTTGTAACTTTGACTATTTTGTTGGCGATTAAAAGAACATTTTTTGTATGGTTTGAATCTTGTATTGATTAAAAGAATTTAATAGTATCAATCCAAATCAATAAAGATGTAAAAATTCTTGGACATAAGTTTCGTTACATATTAAATCACTAGGTACCTATATATTAAATCACTAGGTACCTAAATATTAAATCACTAGGTACCTATATATATTAAATCACTAGGTACCTAAATATTAAATCACTAGGTACCTATATATATTAAATCACTAGGTACCTAAATGTTAAATCACTAAGTACCTATATATTAAATCACTAGGTACCTAAATGTTAAATCACTAGGTACCTATATATTAAATCACTATGTACCTATATATTAAATCACTAGGTACAAATATATATTAAATCACTAGATACCTATATATTAAATCACTTGGTACCTAAATATTAAATCACTAGGTACCTATATATTAAATCACTAGGTACCAATATATTAAATCACTATGTACCTATATATTAAATCACTAAAATATTAAATCACTAGGTACCTATATATATTAAATCACTAGGTACCTAAATATTAAATCACTAGGTACCTATATATATTAAATCACTAGGTACCTTAAGATGCTTGTATTGATTTATTGATTACTCCATATCCTGAAATTTCATTTTTTCCTCCAGGCATTGGCCATGTAAGCAATTACAGTCAAAGTTTTCTCGAACTCGAAGGGACCGAGAAAATACTTTGAGATAACCGAGGATTCGAGGTATCCAGGGTAAAATATTTAAGGAATAAGCAGTTGGGACTTCAAAATCACTTTGACATATCCATGGTATTCGAGATATCCATGTTCAAGATACCAACTGTATCTTAAATTTATTTCTCAGAGTTAAAAAAAATGTAGAATAAAAAGAAAAGAAGGGAGGGGATATTGCTTTGTTGCTGTCTATCGGTCTGTCTGTCAGTCCACCAACAGTTTCGGTTCATTTTCTTCACAGAGGTTGCACATATTTGGTATACCAATTAATCACAAGAATATCTAGGTCAAGTTCTGTTTTGAGTATGATCGAGCAATTTTTGACAGAGTTATGGCCCTTGGACTTAGAAAAAATTCAATTTTTTGCAGTTTCCGTTCATTTCCTTTGCAGAGGTTGCACATAACATACTGAAATGAAATTTGGTAAACAGATTTATCATAGGAATATCTAGGTCAAGTTCTGTTTTGGGTATCTGTACCATTTCTGTTTTAAATAGTAAACCTTGAAATTATTTCTTGATGTGTAAATTATATTTTATGATTGCCTTGTACATGTATTATATAGCATTTTATGGAAGAGCAGCGAAAATTAATTTACATGTACTTGTGTTTCAGCACTATGATGTCATGTATCAAGAGCAATCTTGGGGATTGTTTTATTATAAGTTGGAGCTGTGCATTTGAATATGAAAATTTGATATGTGCATTATAAGCCTAATATACCGGTACATAATTTTAAATGTTCTCAAGTTATTTTCTCACTTTGTGAATAATAAAACTGCACGTTTTCAATTACTCAAGGAAAGTAAGTTAAGATTATAATGAAATTCACATTAAGATAATTAAAAGGTTTGAAATTACTACATGCATATAATTTGATAACATGTACTTAAGGTTATTTTGATTGAATAATTGATTTCAAACAAGCAAAAAGTTTACAAAGATTAAAACCAAAGGTGATTTAAATTGAGAAGTGTACCTTTTTTATAATAGGAGGTAAATAAAACAATTCCATTTGCTTAATATCTTTATCAAAAATTAGGAAATTAAATGAATGGGCTAAAGATTTACATTATGTGAAGCTTAATTTGAAGAGAAATATATAATGTAATGAGATTTAATATGGTTGTGTAAATTAAGATTAAACTTTCGTGGAAGCATCCAGGGAAAGTGTAGAATATAAATTGTTCAAATCTTGACCCCGTGGGTAGGGATCCAAGTTTTATATTTAGAATATATAGGAAAATTTTTAAAAATCTTCTACTCACGAACCACTGGGCCAGAAAAGGCGAAACTTATGGAAGCTTTCTAATGTAGTGTAGATTCTAAATTACTCAATTCATATGGCCCCAGGGGTAGGGTGGGGCCACAATAGGGAATCAAAGTTTTACATTGAAATAAAGGAAAAATCTTTAGAAATCCTCTTGTCAAGAACCACTTGACCAGAAAAGCTTCCTCAGGCAGTTTAGATTCTAAATTGTTCAAATCAAATTTTCTTTTTTTAGTGTAGATTCTAAATTGTTCAAATCAAACTTTCTTTTGATGAAACCCCTTTGGGTAGGGTGGGGCCACAATAGGAATACGAAGTTTTGAAAATATAAAGGAAAAATCTTTAAAAATCTTTTCTACAACCATTGGGCTAGAAAAGGTGAAACTTATAAGGAAGCTTTCTGATGTATTGTAGATTCTAAATTGCTCAAATCATGGCCCCTTGGGGTAGGGTGGGGCCACAATAGGGAATCAAAGTTTTACATTGAAATACAGGAAATATCTTTAAGAATCTTTTTCATAAGAACCACATGGCCAGAAAAGTTGAAACTTATCTGGAAACTTCTTCAGGTAGTAACCGTTCACGGTAGCTCGGTCAGTAGAGCACTCACTCCGTTTGAATCTCAGCCGCGACTGACCTAAGTCAATAAAAAATGGATAGCAACTGTTTCTTTGCCATGTACTCGGCACTTTGAAGTGAAAGTTGCGGGTCCTTCAGATGAGACCTTAAAAACTGAGGCCCTGTGTCACAGCAGGCATTGGCACGATAAAGATCACTAACTGCTCAATGGCCTTGAGTGCCAAGTAAAGGTCAAAATTTGAAGCCCTTCACCAGTATATGGTGATGTCTCTATATGAGTGAAAAATTCTCGAATGGGGTGTAAAACAACATACAATCATTCAATCCTCAGGTAGTGTAGATTCTAAATTGTTCAAATCATCAAATCATGGCCCCTAGGGGTAGCGTGGGGCCAATAGGAAAACAAAGTTTTGAAATATAAAGGAAAAAGTCTTTAAAAATCTTGTTTTCAAGAAACATTGGGCCAGGAAAGCTGAAACTTACATGGAAGCATTCTGATGTAGTGTAATTCTAGATTCTTCAAGTCATGGCCCCCTGGGGTAGGGTGGAGCCACAATAGGAATTCAAAGTTTAACACTGAAATATAAAGGAAAAATCTTTTTCTAAAGAACCACTCTGCCAGAAAAGGAGAAAATTTCATGGAAACTTTCTTATGTAGTGTACATTAATTCTAAATTGTTCGAATCAAGGCCACCGGGAGTAGTATGGGGCCACAATTTTACATTGAAATATAAAGGAAAAGTCTTTAAAAATCTTCTCAAGGTCCACTGGTTCTGAAAAGATCTAACTAATGTGATGAAGTTTAGATTGGAAATTGATTGAATCATGTCCCCTAGGGGCGGGGTAGGTAATATTGATATGGAAGCATTCTTAGGAAGTGTAGACTGAAGTTTGTTCAAATCATGAACCCCATGGTCAGGGTGGGGCCACAATGGGGCATCAAAGTTTTCTGTCATTTCTGTCATAGGTATGTTAATAACTTTAAAAAATCTTCTCAAGACTAGCAAAGCCATGATTAGTCATAATAATTCAGAAACATTTTCAGGTAGTGTTAATTCAAAGGATGACTGCACTTAAGGACATGCGAAATTTGCGACAAAATAAACTTTCAAAACAAACATTTTTCTTTTCATTGGAAGAATGACCAACATCCAATCTACAACTTTATTTAATTACGTTTAATAAAAGTGTGTATTTACGAAGTTGGAATCTGTTTTCAAAGGCAGGGGTCATCACAATTTCTTGAATCTCCGTTCGATAATGAAGACGCCCACTTTTTTACTGACTTTATACATGGTCAGCACATGTTTGTCTATTGTTCTACGTTTAACAGTAGTTGTATATTTGCATAAATAATAATGTGTCAAAAGGAGATTAATAGACAAACATGCGCTCATGGTTAAATAGAGAAAAAAACTGCTTCTTCATACATTCGCTCCATGTGTTGTAACCAAGCGTTGTGACATGTTGAATATTATAAATCACCACGTGATTTCTCACCTCAGGTAACTTTGTGAATACTAAATTCCATCATGTGACTTGTAAGGTAGCATGTTTTGTGCTTACTAGGACATTGTGTTTGAACACGTTAAGTCATCTGGCATTGATATAAAATGTGCTTTAATTACATTGAGGTGCTTATATCATTAATTTCGTTTAGAAACCATTGTCAGAAGTGTATTTGTGCCATACAGAATAGAGAGGGAGATTGAAAAGAGTGATCACATTCTTTTTTCAAACATGTCATTGTTATTTATCAAGTCTAAATTTAGACCCATTCTTACAATGTTAGCTCCACCTCTCATGCATATCTAATGTTCAATCAAGGGCAGGTAAGTGTAAATTCACTATATTTGAAAAGCAGTAAGGACAAAAAACATAGAATCATTTTATTATATTACAGTCTAATATGGTTTTAAGATTTAAATTTGGTTCCAAATTGACAGGATTCTTTCATAAACATACAAAAGTGAAATAAGGTTTAGATATAAAAGCAACAGAAGCAACCGAAAAAGACCCAAAAACAGGCGTTAAGTGCAGTCATCCTTTATTCAAATCATGTCCCCCAGGGGTAGAGCAGAGCCACAATAGAAGATCAAACATGTAGGAAAAAATCTTGAAAAAAAATACTTTCAAAGCCATGATTAGTCAATGAAATGTGGATACATCCTTAGTCAGTGTAGATTCAAACCATACCCTCAACTCTGGATGGCATATTTGGGGCAATTAATATATCTAATTTTTTCAATACTAATCTGATTTCTACTTTTTCCTAGCCAGTGTGCTCAGGTGAGCGATGTGGCCCATGGATCTCTTGTTTTTCTATTGGATAAAGAGTTCCTTGAGTTTTGAAGGTTACCTGAATATAATGAGTTTCTCTGACTGAAATTTGGTGAAAACAAGATGTGTTTGTGAAACACTGATGCCCCCGTATGGCAACTTATAGCAAAGGTTTAACTTTCTCAAATGCAAATCAAATATGTTGGTACCCAAAGTAAGGTCTTGTCTTGAGGAATATACCTGTGAAATATGAAAGCCCTAGCAGCAACCATTGAATAGATATGGGAAAGTTAAAGTTTTTCAAAAGTAATTCAAACATCAAGGTCAAGGTCAAATGGTCAAAATTAATGGTGCCTAAGGAAAGGGCTTCTCACAAGAAATATACAGGTGAAATATGAAAGCCCTAGCAGCAACCATTGAATAGATACGGAAAAGGTTAAAGTTTTTCAAAAGTAAAAAAAACATCAAGGTCAAGGTCAAATGGTCAAAATTAATGGTGCCTAAGGAAAGGCCTTCTCACAAGAAATATACAGGTGAAATATGAAAGCTGAAGCACCAATCGTTCAAAAGTTATGACCAAGGTTAAAGTGTTTCAAAAGTAGGTCAAACTCCAAGGTCAAGGTCAATGGATTACAATTGTTGGTATCCAAAGGAAGGTCTTGTCACAAGGAAAAAAAAAAGTTAAATATGAAAGCCTGAGCAACAACTTTTCAAAAGTTGTGTCCAAGTTTAAAGTTTTCCAAAAGTAAGTCAAACTCCAAGGTCAAGGTCAAAGTTGTTGGTATCCAAAGAAAGGTCTTGCCACAAGGATTACATATGTAAAGTATTAAAGCCCTAGCACCAGCGATTCAAAAGTTATGGCCAAGGTTAAAGTTTTTTCAAAAGTAGGTCAAACTCCAAGGTCAAGGTCAAAGGGTCAAAGTTGTTGGTATTCAAAGAAAGGTCTTGTCACAAAGATTACATATGCTAAGTATGAAAGCCTTAGCACTAACCATTCAAAAGTTATGGCCAATGTTAAATATTTCAAAAGTAGGTCAAACTCCAAGGTCAAGGTCAAAAGGTCAAATATGATGGTACCCAAAGAAAGGTCTTGTCACAAGGAATACACATGTGAAATATGAAAGCCATAGCTCCAACCAATCAAAAGTTATGGGCAATGTTAAAGTTTTTGCGGACAAACAGACAGACAGACAGACAGACAAGGCAAAAACTATATACCCCCGAATCTTCGATACGGGGACATAAAAACTAGTTTATTGAGGACTCTGTGATAATTATCTTATTCATGTTAAAACTAAATGTTTCTTAGAGTCCAGAAATGAAGAAATTTTTCTTAAATTAATTATTAGCTCACCTGAGCTAAAGGCTCAAGTGAGCTTTTCTGATCAAAATTTGTCTGTTGTCTGTCATTATCGTTAACTTTTCACAATTTCATCTTCTTCTCCAGAACTACTGGGCCAATTTCAACCAAACTTGGCACAGAGTATCCTTGGGTGGGATTCAAGATTTTTGCAAATGAAGGGCCACGCCCTCTTCCAAGAGGACATAATTACAAATTAGTGAAAAATTAATGGCATATTTTAAAAAAAATTCTTTTCAAGAACCACTGGGCTAGGAAAGATGAAACTCATGTGGAATCATCCTCTGGTGGTGTAGATTCAAATTTGTTCAAATCATGACCCCCATGGGAAGGGCGGGGCCAAAATCGAAGATCAAAGTTTTACATAGGAATATACATGAAAAAAACTTTTAAAATCTTCTTCTCAAGAACAGCAAAGCCATGGTTGATCATATTTATATGGAAGCATCCTCAATTAGTGTATATCAAGTTTGTTCAAATCATGACCCCTGGGGGTAGGATGGGGCCGCAATGGATGATTAAAGTTTTTCATAGGAAAAATCTTTAAAAATCTTCTTCTCAAGAACAGCAAAGCCATGATTGATCATATTTAAATGAAAGCTTCCTCAGGTAGTTTGTTCAAATCATGACCCCCAGAAGAATAGAGGGGCCATAACAGGGGATCATAGTTATACAAAGGAATATAAAAGATATATCAATATTTTTTTAAGAAGAGCAAAGGCATCATGTGTCATATTAATTTTAGTGTAGATCCAAGTTTGTTCAAATCATGCCCCCCCCCCCCCAACCCCCTCTATATTTAAACTTTTCAATACTGATCTGATTTCTGCTTTTTCCTAGCCAAAGTGCTCAGGTGAGTGATATGGCCCCTGGGACTCTTGTTAAATTAATAATCAAACTAAGCCCCAATCAAAATGCTCTGCCATTAGGAATACACATTGTTTGCTAAATGTTTGGCCAAGATTTTCCTGGGTCTTACCATTTCTTACCATGCAGGTTATTTTTTATAATGAGTCCATTTGTCACAAATTGCCAAATCTCAGCAATAGAATGAGTGGATTAGGATATTTTTTTCTTAGTATGAGCATGGTGTCTTCACAACACAACTTCTCTGTATTGGGTGCGTTGTGTATCCAATGTGGATCAAGTATGGGTTCTTTCTGTTATATCTGATCCATTAATAATCTAAAGAAACTGAAATTTTAGGGAATTAAAAATTATTTTATTGGTGAGGTATTCAATTATTTTTTCTAGTTTTGATTTAATTACAAATTGCTCAATTAAGGACACATCTCTTTACAAACTTACTTTCACTGGGCACCCAGGACGAACACCATCTTTAACCATCTCCCTTCCTTCACTAAATCAAAACATCCAATTACTAACTGAACTTTTGGCAAGTCTTTTGTCTTCATAAACCTTGTAAAACTGCAAAGGATTTTCCACGATATACACAAGTACATTAAAATTTACAGCTGCTCCATGCTCAAGTACGATTAAGTCAACCATTTTTTTTATCTGAGTCATCTACATATTGACGTCATTTTCACATTGTGATGTCATAAACATGCAAAATATTACTGAACACATGCTATTTATAGATCTTGTTTATGACTATATGTATGCCAAATTTCATTCTGATCTGAATTGTGGTTATGTAGTTACAGAGTCTTGACTTTTTGATCACTCCTCGTATTACCAGCTTAGCCCCACCCAAGGGTTTAAACATTGGATTTCGGGAATGTGAATTTTAATTTTTTGAAGAATGCTTATTGTTTATTATATTTGGATTTGTAATGTTTTAAAATTATAAAAGCCCAGTTTTCAGTAGTTTGATTTCTTGTCATTGGTCATTTACAAAATTATTTTGTTAAAAAGCACTCTTATTGTACACACAAGTACTCTGAAGTTGATATTAAAAAGATGCTTGAGTTTCTGATTGACAATATCTGTGTAGTTTTTGGAGATCAGGTCTTCCAACAATATGTTGGAATTCCCATGGTACCAACTGCGCCCCCTTATTACATGTAGCAGACCTACTTTGTATTCATATGAAGCAGAATTTATTCAAAAACTTCTACATGAGAAGAAGAAAACACTTGCTGTGGCCTTCAACTTGACATTTCGATTTATCAAAGACGTATTATCAATTAACAGTAGTTACTTTCATTCATATGTTGACTCGATATATCCCAATGAGCTTGAAATAAAAGATGCCACAGATTCTGACACATCTGTTTCATATTTTGATATTTTACTAGAAAAAGACGTTAATGGTAACCTAACAACAAAGCTTTTTGATAAACGTATTGACTTCAACTTTTCAATCGTTAACTTCCCTTACTTATGTAGCAATATACCCTTATCACCTGCATATGGGGTTTATGTCTCTCAGTTGATGTGATACGCAAGAGCATGCTCTACGTATGAACAATTTCTAAAACGAGGCAAGCTATTGACAAACAAGTTGATGAAACTAAGATATCAACAGTCTCATTTGAAGTCATCTTTTCGCAAGTTTTACAGTCGATACAATGACCTTGTCAGCACATACTACCCATCATTGAGTCAAATGCTGACTGACATATTTTATACTAATTGTTAGGCCATTATTTACACACTGAACTGTCTACAGGTTTTTCCATTTTTTCTTCCCGATCATGTCAAGGAGCACACAGTGGGTGTGACTGGTCGGCAGGGGATGCTCACTCCTCCATGGCACCCGATCCCACCTCTAAATTTTGAGGATCGTGTTTTGCTCTGCTCCAAATTTGTATCGTTTCATTGGACTTTCGAGATTGAATACTGTTCGTTATCTTCATATTTCATTCTGAATGTTGAGTGTATGATCGTGATGATGCCATATTGAATTTTATGTATTTTTTTTACACAGGGTCCAATAATCTACTTTGCTTGTTTTTATATATATATACCAGTATATATATATATATATACAGTAAAACTTGTCTAATCCGGCGACCAGTGGTTCCAAAATTTTTGGCCGGATTAGACAACATCCGGATTGGAGAAAATTTAACCGTTATAGCAAGTTAAAAATTGCATAGATATAAACAAAGAGTAGTAAATAAATACTTGTTCAAATGTGTCATTTTTTTACATTTCACTTGAAAAAATCATCTATTTCGTGTGTATTGAACTCTGTTTGTTCTTCAGAATTTTCATTTCTGTTTAAGTTTTATATCTCTGTCATTCATTAATTTGAAAATCGTTAAATGTTTTAAACGCACGCCAAAACCTCACCGTAGCTGTAAATATTATTTTGTTATAGAGACAAATTCCTTATTAATTTCTTTCTTTTAAAATTAATATGTTTGAATATTTAGACACTGTGAGTATTTGTTAATTTCAAATGTTATAATGAATATTGGACCAAAATCTTTTATCGTTATGGTCGTTGTAAACTAGCAACACAAAGGGAAGTAATTCGAATTGCACATTGTGCACGCAAAACGAAAGTAGAAAGGAGGTCATGAATAAGTCTCCAAGTTTTTCTATAGACATTGCTACCCGCAACCATCACTATCACTCTTTCTTTTCCGAGTTTCTTCGCCTTACTTGAGCCATTGATGATTTTTTTATCACGTTTGTCAAAATCTTAACTGTCGATACAGGATAGATCATTAGCGGGACAATAATTACCCCACGCGAGACTTCTCTAATGACCAGTGGGCACAGGTAAAAATAAGTGGCCGAATTAGAGGAGATAATTTGTACTAATTATGAGCAGTTAGTTCTGTAAATAGCGGCCGGTTTACAGAATAGGCAAGATCCAGATTGAACAACATTTATTAAACATAAATTATAAAGAAAATTCAAGGGACTAAAATATTACGCCGGACTGAACAACATGCCGGAATGCACAACATCCCGATTCAACAAGTTTTACTTTATATATATATATATATATATATATATATATATATATATATATATATATATATATATATATATATATATATATATATATATATTAGGGATGGCAATGAATATTCAAACATTTGAATATTCATTAGATGAGTTGATATTCGAATACGAATTTAAGATTCGAATATTCGGTGTTTTCAGATTTCATAAAAAAAAAGTACTGTGATTAATAAATTTTTATTAGAATAGTGCTGGAATTATCCCTGTTTAATTTACTAGCGATCAATTTCGATCGCCTGATTTCTTACACTACTTTCTTAGCTTATAAATCTACTAAATAACATGTATTTTGTTTTGAGTAAGGTGTTAAAGAATTGTACAATAATGCTTTATGTATAATACAAAACGTACTTTCATAGTTTTTATTAGTTAGATACAATCAGATCTAGAATTGAGGACAACAAATGAAATCTAGGAATGTCTTAATGGCGTGAAGAGTATACACATATACTTATCAAAATAAAATTAATTGATCATTGAATGAATGTCTGATAGAATTAATCTGTAATTAATATTGTAAAGGGCTTAATTTCAGAATAAATGTGTAAATTACTTGATTATCTCGGGTTGTACATAATCATGAATTTTATATTCATTATCGGGAAATAAGTTAATTACCTAGGAAAATTGTCTATGGAAATATTTGTTTACATTGTATCAAAGATTATAATCATATCACTTATCAGGCAGATAATTGTAATTTATTATACGTATTGAAATCTGAACAGTATACCGTTACGACTATCTTGCCTTTTGTAAGACGACTGGTTCCTCAGTTGGAGCTACTATAAATACACATTTCATTTGTTAAAATTATACTTTTCTACATTTAAATAAATTATTTATTTCAAACATAGACAAATATCAAATGGAATTTCTTATTGTACACCTACAAAAGTCTTAATACAATTTTACTTCCAATATAAGCATTCCTATGCTAAACCTTTCATGAGAGTAGGATGATGCATATTTAAGATAAAACAGATTTTATTTATTTTATCGAATATTCGAATATATTCGAAAACTTTCATTGAATATTCGAATATGAATTATTGACAAAATTGACATCCCTTATATATATATATATATATATATATATATCTGTAGCCTTTAGAAGAGACAAAAATTTGAAAGACATTTTAGTTTATAGAAAGCATAACAATTTATTATACCCCACGCAATAAGTTGCGGGGGGTATAATGTTTTTGACCCGTCCGTCAGTCAGTCAGTCAGTCTGTCAGTCCTGTTTTTTTTGTCAGGGGAACTCCTCTTAAACCGCTGCGCAGAATTTCGTCAAACTTTGCAGATATTTAGGACACAATGTGTAGATCTGCATATTACCAGGAAATTCTGATTCCTTTATTTTTCTGGGAATTTCAGCACTTTTCAACTTAGATTTTTGGCCATATCTTGTGTAGATGTGCATATTACCAGGAAATTCTGAATCCATTATTTTTGCCCTAAGAGTTTTGTCTATTATTGAAGAAACTTTCCAGCTAGGTAATAAGGAAATTCACTGGAACCAGCTTTTGTAATGAATTTTTATGTGAAATATTTTATGACCTTAAAAAACCCCTATTGATTTTGAGATCAAAATATTAATGATTTAACACACACGCACACACAAAATCTTGGATAGTTCTCACCCCCACCCCCACTCCCATCAAATTGGTGCTTAATTGCCTTAAATAATTTCATAAGAACAGTATATAAACAAATTCATATGACTACATCATAATTTTGTTTCCATCAATTATTTAAATGTGTAAATTGTCATGTGTTGGACATGGACTTACACTCATTAACAAATCAAAATCACTGAGGAATTTAAATAACAGTTTGTCAGCATAACTCCTGCACTGAATTTCCGGAAACTTATAGGTATTTCAGACATAATGTATAGATTTGTATATTACCAAGAAATTTTGATTCCATTATTTATCTAGAAACTTCAGCCCAATTAAATTTGTAACATACAAAGATTTGAATGTCTTTATATGCAAGAAGTTTTGATGTGATGATTTTTTGCAAGTAATGCCCCTTTTTTGAATTATACTGTGTAATTAAAAAGCACTGTGCCATTCATTACGTGTTGCATTGTGGAATTTTGGGGGAGCGTGGGGTATGTGAGCTTGCTCACTTTTTCTTTCATTTTTTAAGAAAGGAAAATTTATTTGAGCCGTGTGGAGCTTAAAAATGTATTCTGTGTAAATATGTTGTTAATACCAGCCAGTTCGAAGATAATAATGGAAACATCTTTCAGATAAAAAATTATATCAATTGTAAATCTACGAATGTTGTGTATGGAGTTTTTTTGTAAGAAGTGTAACAAAATAGTGTATGTGGGAGAAACTGACGGGAGTTTATATCAGAGACATGTTCTGAATTTATCTTTAATCAGAAGAGAAACAAATGACCCTGTGGCTGCTCATTTTTATTCAGGCATACACACAGTAGATGATTATAATATAATAGGCATTGAAAAACTGTATAAGAATGGCATTTAAATGTAAATATAGAGAAAATCTATAGAAGGAAAAGTTAAATACTTAATATGTACCATTTGGCATCAACAAAAGGGAACACTTCTGTCCTTGAATAACATAATGAACATTTGTGTGTTACTGAATACTGTGATTTTTTTTTTAAAGATATATATTTTCATACGCTTTAAAATCACCTTTTTTTGTATATACATATATGTAAATAGTATTTTATCTAATGCCCTCATAAGTTGGTATTTTGTATGGTATGATAAAACTCATGTTAATACAATTATAATATTTGCTCTCGCAATATTTTCAATGTTTTTAGTGCCATTTCATTGCATGACATTGCCTCTCAGTTTGTATGTTCACTGTGATGTCATAATACATTGTTCAATGTTGAGTTGCTATGCATTCAAATAAACACGACTGATGAAGGCCGGTAACACGGTCGAAATATTTCAAAAAGTGTTTGAAAGTTTTTTATTTATATATATATATATATATATATATATATATATATATATATATATATATATATATATATATATATATATATATATATATATGTTATATTTAGAGTACGAGTTTCCTACTGTATCGGAGATACAGGGCGGGGCTTAAGGCGAGAGCGATAGCTCGAGCCGGGCCCCGCCCTGTATCTCCGATACAGTAGGAAACGAGTATTCTAAATGACTTGTGACATGACCTTTCTTATGACCTCGCTAATTTACATGTGTTTTTGGGTATATATCTCTCAACCAATCAGATGATTTTGCAGAAAGTTGATTTAGTACCCAATTTTTAGCAATCACAACTGAAATGCCGAGTGAGGTGGACGTGCAGGTATTTATCAATTTAACTAATTATAATTATGAGATGCATTATATAATATTTTTTCCCAAAATTTAATTTATATTTGATTCCTTTCTATTTAGCTCTTCCTGACTTTTTTTTTAATGTAAGCTACGAATTTAGTGCAAAACATTTTGATACATAAGAATCATATTTGGGAATGTATTTGAAGCAAAAATGTTTCGGGGAGCACTGTCGGGGAGGTTGTATTCTGAGAGAAATGTCGGACAATGTCATCGACTGGTCCATACATGCTCCAAATTGAAATAAACAAATGTAAGAAAGGGGGCATATTACCTTCATGTTTGAAAAAAGAATGTAGAGGAACCAAACTGAAAGGTAGATCCAGCACTCACTCACGCGCGTCGGTATCCCCCCTTTCGAGTTTTTTCTTTTAATTTTTTTGGCTTTCGTAAATTATGTTTGCTAAACTTGTATACACTTTTAATTTATCAACACGAAACGATCACGCTCATATAGTGTCAGGCCTGATTATGAATCTAACCACCCCCCACCCCCCCACGAAACCCCCGATTTTCCAGTTAGGACATTTTTTTTTCCGAAGAAAACCATTTGTGTACTGCCCCCACTCTCTCCTTTCTAAAATCTTTGAATCCGCCACTGGTAACTTTACGTTGTAAAATTCTATTCTTAATTCATCTCAAATTTTGAATAAATACTAACAGCGCTATCTTACGATTTGATTGATTCTTATGTCTATATCATTTAAGATACGGATTCAGTTTTCCGTCATCGCTAAAAATAAATCATACTGTATCGTTGATATTTTGCAGATACAGTACAGTTTCTGCTCATTTGCATAAGAAACACCTACTAAAAGTGTTCTGTATCGCAGTTATTGTACGGCTGACTTCAAAGGAAAACTTGCCGGGTCATGTCACAAATATATTTAATGGTTACATACAATCAAACATAGTATCTTATTGGCTCCTGTGATTTTTTATATTTAGGATGCAAAGATAGCTGCTCCTTTTCAAATTTTACCAGTTTACTATCGGACATGATGGTCACAGATATCAAAACAGAATGTCAATTAGAAAAGCCTAGGTCCAGAAAAAGTCAGACTCCAGGTGAGTTCTACAGGCAGTAAGCAATGTGGAGCAATTAAGTGAAATGTAAACAAAAATTTTTTTTCCATGTACAGTAAAACCCTGTTATCGTAAAGTTCTTGGGACCTGAGAATTTACTTCATAATTCATTATATCCTTATAACGAATTCGTTAAAGTATAAAAAAGTAGCGAATTCACAATATAGATTTTTTCCTTTAAGTATGACTACCAACTATATTCAGGGAAGTATAAAATACTAAATTTACCTTGCAGTTCAAACATTTTCAGATGTATATAGCATTCTAAATAAAAAATAAATATACTTTAAAATCCATGTCAGTTTAATATTTTAAAAATTGAGTTCTTTGAAAATTCGCTATAAAAGATGTAAATTTCGTTACTTTTAACTTCTAAAGTGCACAGAATCAGTTCACTAGCTATAACCAGAAATTTGCTATATCCAAGTTTGTTATATCGGTAATATTTTATAGGGAATTGTTGAGAACTTCGCTAGGGATTGAAAAAAACTTTACTTTATCAGTAAATTCACTATATCTGTGTTCATACTAAACAAGTTTTACTGTAATCAGAAATTACTTTTTTTGTTGTTTTAAAAATTACATTTCTACAACTTGAGCAGTGATACATGTCTTCAACAGAAAAAAAATATGTAGTACATGTATGTTGTGATAAGAAATAGATGGTTTAAGTAAGGATTAATTAGCACTTCTTACTTTTGTGTCTTAATTACCTAATTTAGGATACAGAAAAAGCAAATTTCTACCTATTACAGCAATAAACCATTTTGGGTTTATGCAGTAAAAAGCTGTTATGAAGAACATGCTTAAATAAGGAAAGTTGCAAGGAACTTTTTAGATGGCCCCTATTGATTTTGAGGTCACAAGGTCAAGGGTCAAGCATCAGAATATATTGACCACTCAATAACTTCTGAACCCATTGCTAACAGACATCAAACTTGGTACACTGATTTTTTTAAAGGAGTAAATGACCTCTATGAGGTCACAAAGTCAAAGGGCAGGAGTCAAACTGGACATGAGAAGATATTGACCACTCAATATCTTGAAAAACTTATGCTGAAAAGACAACAAACTTGAAACACTGGAGTCCCTCTAAGAAGTAAATTACTCCTAAGAATATTTAGATCTTACAGATATGAAACTTAGTTTTATATTTACTCCTGTCTAGTGGATGATCAATTGTTTTTACTGTAATTACAGATATTACAAATTTAAACTTGTTCCCATTTGAGCTCACCTAAATGAAGTCGATATGAGCTTATGCTATACTGTTGGCGTCGGAGTTAGCGTTGGTGTCCCTGTTTAAGTTTTAGGAGCAAGTCCATTCCCAAGTAACTATAAGCCCAACTTGGACCAAACTTGCATAGATGATGCATCTAAAGTTGGAAACTTCCAGACTTGCTTCAGATGCTGGATCTGACCTACATTTTCCAGATGAGTGACCAGGTTAAAGTTTTTGGAGTAGGTCCATTCCCAAGTAACTATAATCCCTACCTGGACCAAACTTGCATGGATGATGCATCAATGGACACTACAAGACTTGCTACTGATTCTGGATCTGACCCTTACAAGATGAGTGACCAGCATAAAGTTTTCGAGCAGATCCATTCCCAAGTAAAGCCTCAGTCAGATTTCCCGGCCGGTGGCCTTAGACCGGTGGTAATCAGTGATGTGAGTGATGCCCCAACATCATTCCTCATCAGCCAAGTAGTCCTTTAACACATCTGTCACAGCAACAGGCATCTTACAGAGGCTGAATGAATGTTGTAAATGCGAAAAATAACACACTTATAAAGGCAATATTATAAATTATAATATTTGTATTTATTATAAATATTACTTATAATTATTATTGATAATAATGTTATATAATAATAATTATCATTTATAATATTTATATTAAATTTATATTATTATATATTTATATATTAATAAATTATATTATATTTATAATAAATTATAATATTTATATTAAATATAATATTATAAATAAGCATCGCTCATCATAGACCAATATATATTACAACGCTCATACATTGGTGAACATTGTTCATGCATCGGTCGTACATTGGTCGACTATGGGCCAATGTTTGGTCGAACTTCGACCGATGATCGGACGATGTCTCTTGCCCACCACTCACCCCCAATGACCTCAGTTTCAACGGACACTGGACAATGCTCGGCCATACATCAGCCGATCCTTGAAAGATGTGCTAATGATGGGTTGCTGATGAGGAGTGATTTGGGGGCATCGGTGGAGACTTCGCTGATTTTTAACAACAACTTATTTTCATCCGATGACCCCCACCGATTCACCCGATGGCCTCAGTCACTGTCCAATTACTATGGGTGTCTGGCTGGCAACCATACCATTTTTATAAAAAAAAACACATAGGTTGCCCATTGTATACCCCATCGCTGGATAATGTGACTGATACTTAACTATAAGCTCTACCTGGACCAAACTTGCATTGATGATGCATCTAGGAATGGACACAACCCAACCTGCTTCAGATGCTGGATCTGACTCATATTTTCAAGCTGAGAGAATTTAGCCATTCTTTAACCAAATTAGCATGGATGATGTATCTAGGGACTTTCTTCGTATGCTGAATCTGACCTACATTTTCCAGATGAGTGAGCAGGATAATGTTTTTGGAGTAGCTCTATAATTATATGGCTTGTTTAAACTTGCATGGATGATGCATCTAAGAATGCATGGCCATAGAAATCGGGGGGGGGGGGGGGGGGGGGGGGGGGCATGCCCCCAATAATTCTGCCAACATATAGATTACTATAGAAAACATAGCTACTATATGCTTGTGCCCCCTCAATAAAAACGTTTGATGACCTTTTTTTTTTCTTGTCAAGGAATTTTTGGTAGTTGACAGTGCCCCCCCCCCCCAACTGAAAATGTATGGCTGTGCCCCCCTCCCCCCCCCCCCCAACTGAAATTGCTTCCTACAGGCCTGGGATGGACACTTCAAGACTTGCTTCGGATGTTGGAACTGACCAACATTTTCTTGATCAGTGAACAGGTCAAAGTCTTTAGAGCATGTCCATTTCCAAGTAACTTTAAGTTCAACTTAAACAAAACTTACATGGATATTGATCTTAGGATTCACACTACTTAGAAAGAAATAATGTGAATTTGTCTTACCCATAGATAATATTCCACGAGGTGAGCTTTGATTACCTATGTTTAACATTTTCATAATGTGGGGCATATATGGTTTTTTTTTGAATGATTTCTTGTTCTTTCTTGATTTTGAACAGTTTCAGTTTCTTCTTAGGCCAATACTTAAAAGGAATTTTCAGTGTATTTGCAATTTCACATTGTCAGATATATTAATTTTAAAATTTTACATGTGATTCAAATTTTTTGTCAAATCTATTCAAAACCTCCAGGCACATGTAAAGAATAGATTTTCTAACTTCATTTTCAGAGATAGACTACAAACAGCTAGGTCCTATTGTGTTATCAATAGTGTTTGTTGTGGTTATGTCATTGACAATGTTATGTCGTTGAATTCACAAATCTGTATTTGATATAATTTTCTTTCTCATTTTACTTTTCCATTTCAGTATTAATTAACTTTGATTGATTTCCTTTTTTGTAATAAAATAATTATATGTGTAATTGAGTTTTGGTGTTATAAATCATAAACAAAAGGCTCATGGGATACAATTCTCATCTGAGTAGCCTAAACTGCTATTTTCAGAAAAGATTCAATTACCCTGTGACTTTATATTATAACCTCACCCTAACTCTGAGGAGTATTTGAATCTACATGTGTGTGTGTTGGGGGGGGGGGGGGGGGCTTTGATATCAATATGATTAAATGTCATTGACATTGTGGAAAATAAAGTTATGGAGAATAAAACTCATTTCCGGTTAGCCTTTATGACCCAGAATTTAATTCAGATTCTAGCCAACTCTAACTTACAGCCCATAGCTTGAAAAAAGTTAAATCCAAAGAACTTAAAAACATTTGCAAATTAAATATTCTATTGTGGTTCTTAAGAATTTTTTTTTAGCTCACCTGAGCTGAAAGCTCATGTGAGCTTTTCTAATCACATTTTGTCTGTAGTCCGTCTGTCCGTCTGTCTGTAAACTTTTCACATTTTTGACTTCTTCTCTAGAACCACAGGACCAATTTCAACCAAACTTGCCACAAAGCATCCTTTGGTGAAGGGGATTTAAATTTGTTCAAATGAAGGGCCTCGCCCTCTTCCAAGGGAAGATGATTAAGAACTGGTGAAAATTTGGTGTCATCTTTTGAAAATCTCCTTCTCAAGAACCATTGGGCTAGAAAAGTTAAAACTTATGTGAAACCTTCATTACATAGTGTAAATTCAAGTTTGTTCAAATTATGACCCCCGGGGGCAGGGTGGGGTCACAATGAGGGATCAATTTTTTACATAGGAATATATAGAAAAAAAATCTTTAAAAAACTTCTTCTCAAGAACAACAAAGCCACAACTAGTCATATTGATATGGATATGTATATGGAAGCATCCTCAGGTAGTGTATATTCAAGGCGGTTCGAATCATGACCCCCAGGGGTAGGGTGGGCCCACAATGGGGGATCAAAGTTTTACATAGGAATATATAGGAAAAATCTCCAAAAATCTTTTCAAGAACAGGAAAGCCATGATTAGTTCTATTGATATGGAAGCATTTCCAGGTATTGTAGATTCGAGTTTGTTCAAGGCATCCTCCAGTAGTAGGGTGGGGCTATAATGGGGGATCAAAGTTATACAAAAGAACATTTATAGGAAATATCTTTAAAAATCTTCTTGTCAAGAACAACAAAGCCATGATTAGTCATATTGATATGGAAGCATCCTCAGGTAGTGTAGATTCAAGTTTGTTCAAATCATGACACCCCCACCCCCCACGGGTAGGGTGGCAGACATCTTTGAAATTCCATTTTCAAGAACAGCAAAGCCATGATTAGTTATATGAATACAGATGCATCCTCAGAAAGTTAAGATTCAGTTTCATTGAAAACATTGCACCTGGGGGTAGGGTAAACCTAGAACAGGCGATCAAAGCTTTACATATGAATACATGTATATAGGAGAAGAAATCTGCTGATGAAGAACAGCAGGGCCATATTGACTCAGGTGAGCATTGTGGCCAATGGACCTCTTGTTGATTTTTTTAATGCTATCTGCTTTCATCAGCCTTCCTGCAACTTGTGTCATCAGTTGAACATTCTCAAGTTCTTCTGTGGAACTACTATACCCATTTCAATCAATTTTGGCATATGACATTTATGGGTGAAGGGAAAAATTTTTGATTTTCATGGTACCAACTCATTGAGGAATGGGGGGAAACCATCAACATTAATGCAGTTAAAAAAAAATTACTCCTGAACATCACGCAGTCAAACTCTTGGCATGATTGTACCAAAATTGTAAAATCCATGGCTCCTAGATCAGGGTGTCTGGTGTTAGGGTGGAGCTCCAAAAATTATATAGTGAAAATGCATAATTTTTTCTCCCTGTTGATTATTAAGCAAGCAAACTAAGTGCATGATGATGATGAACAAGGGTGTCAAAATTATAAAATTCATGCCTCAGGGTCAGGGGTTATGGGGTTAGGGTGGGGCTCTAGTGATTGTATAGTGAAAGTGCATTATTGCTGATAAATTCTTCTTCTCTGCTCCTGGGTCTTTAATTGAAATTCATAGCCCTAGGGGTAGAGGTCCTGTTGTTAGGATGGGGCCATATTGATTATACAGTATAAATGCATTATTTCCTTCAATGTTTTCTCTCCTTCAGGTGTTAAGCAAAGTTAACATACTAAGTTCCTGGTTTTTAAGAGCACGAGTACCTCTGGAATTATGAATGCCATGGCCCCTGGGTCAGTGGTTAGAGCAGGGCTCTAATATATAGTGGAAATGCATTAATCCTTTTAAAAATCTTTTCTGCTTCTTAGTATTCAGCAGATACACTAAATGCATGGTTATGATGAGTAAGGATGCCTCTTCCAGAATTGTGTAATTCATAACCCCAGGCTCAGGTGTCTGGTTGATTGATTACATAGGAAAATATGGGAATTTTTTAAAAAAAATCTTTTTCTCAAGAATAGCAAAGGTATGATTAAACATATTGATATGGAAGCATCCTCAGCTAGTGTAGATATAAATTTGTTCAAATTAAACCCCCCAAAGGTAGGATGGGCCCAAATGAATATGTAGGAAATATCTTTAAAATCTTTTGTCAAGAACAAAAAGCCATGTTTTGTCAAATTCATGTAGAAGCATCCTCGGGTAGTGTAAATTTAGATTCATTCAAATGAATGATCCACGGGTTAAGGTGGAGCCACAATGGGTGAGCAAGTTTCATATAGAATATATAGGAAAATCTTTTAAAATTTTCTTGTTCGAAACAGCAAAGCCATGATTAGTCATATTTCTATGGAAGTTTCCATGCCCTTGGGGTCCTTGGGCTACAAAAAGTAATTAAATAAAGTTTTACACATATGGAGAAATAAATCTGATTGTCTAATTTGTATATTTCTGCCATATTGCATTTTTCCAAACAAATTTTAAGAGATATATAAAGATATCTTAAAGATGCACCCCGTCCATGTTGCCATGGTTAGATATTCTCTGTCTAATGTTACATGAAATGTAAAATAAAAATAATGAATGCTAAAATCAGCCTGCCATTTCTAATGAAAAATCATAAACATATAGAGTGTTATATCCTATATTGAAATTTTCCATGCTTTAATCTTCCAAACTGGCTAAGTTTCATTGGTGTATGCCATGTAACAAATATCTAACCAGGTCCCTATAGTCATAAGTAGGCTGAAATTAAAAGTTAGTATCCATTTTATTAGGAATTCTGCAACATTTTTCACGCTATAATTATTGTTTCTATCACATATAAACACTTAAAATATAATATGTTGTGAAGCATATTATACAGTTATATTTCAGCAGTTTGATAGGGGGTGAAAAATTATATAATAAAACAATAAATACTCAATTTTGAATGATTGTTATTAAAGGTCAGATGATACGTTCCTCAAATATCTGTTTTGTATACATGTATCTTCGTAAATTATGAAAAAAATATTCAAAATTATAATTACCTTGTGATTTCTAAACTGGTTTCTTAAAAAAATCAAAACGCTAAAAAAATGTGATATTCGCAAATTAAATTATTTCCAAAAGGATTACATAGGAAACACCATCTTCTGGTATCTTGCACAAATACTTCATAAGGTACCTTAAATTTTTGTGAAAAAACATGTTAAAGTAACAGTACTTCAATGACAAAATGTCATAAAAAATTATATATTATTGAGGAACGTATCGTCTGTCCTTAAAGGTGTTTAGACTCTGTTGTACTAGTGTTTGCATAATTTTTATTTACAACAGTGCTTTAAAACACACAATTTGATTGGTTGATGAAAATGTAAGCAATTTATGGTTAGTCAAGAGGAACTGTTCTTATTTTCAGGGGATTCTTTTATGGGTGTTGCTATTTTGGGAGCACTGACAGGACTGTTTTTGGTCATTCTGGTTGGAGCCTATTGGATTTACTGTAAACAAAAAAACAATACTACATATCAGCTTATACCATTGACTGAGGAACCCTGAAAAAACAGAAACTACTAAGGATATTGAGAAAGTGCTCATAATTTGACAAGGAATAAGAGCAAATAAATTTATTGTTTATAAATTGTAAAGGTTTAAATTACTCTGAACATAAGATAATATTGTCCAACCAGTATCTTGTGAACCTTTTGCGTAAAAGACATCGAATTTGGCACTATGGCACCCCTAAGGAGTAGAAGACCTAGTTGGTGTTTAAGTCACAAGGTTTGTGGACATGATAGAGATCAAATTTTAGTATTATGGTTGCCCCAGACTAGTGGATAACCAATTGTACTTGACAGAGATTTAAACAACTTGTGCACTAGTTTTTGGATTCAATGAATCATGTTGCTATGGTTACAGAGAATATAAAAATTTCAGTGCAACTTTCCAAAACTCTACTCTTCCAACCGTTTTGACCGTCACGGTAGCTCAGTCGGTAGAGCACTCCATGATCTGAAGGTCGTATGTTCAAATCACGGCCGCAACTGACATGTAAGTCTATGGAATGCCTCAACTGCCTTATGTGGAGAACATTCATTATATGCTGATACTTTGACATTATTTGCTGATACTTTAACATTATATGCTGATAGTTTGTCATTATATGCTGATAGTTTGTCATTATATGTTATATGCTGATACTTCAACATTATATGCTGATACTTTAACATTATATGATGATTGATTGATTTTATGTTGTTTAACGTCCCATTCGAGAATTTTTCACTCATATAGGAACGTCACCATATACCGGTGAAGGGCTTTAAATTTTGACCTTTACTCGGCACTCAGGGCCATTGAGCAGTGAGGGATCTTTATCGTGCCAACGCCTGCCTTGACACGGGGCCTTGGTTTTTAAGGTTTCATCCGAAGGACCTGCAACTTTCACTTCAAAGTGCTGAGCGCATGGCGAAGGACTAGTTGCTACTCATTTTTTATCGACTTGGGTCATTCGCGGCTGAGATTTGAACTCACGACCTCCCGATCATGGAGCAAGCGCTCTACCGACTGAGCTACCGTGAACAGTACATTATATGATGATACTTTAACATAATATGATGATACTTCATTATATGGTGCTTTAAAAGATAACGTACGCTCAACTAGGACCTAAGGTCACCTGCTCATTCACAACTATCAAACCTGTTTACTCCGCGACAAAATATAGTGCATTGCAACTGCAAAGTGAAAGTTGAGTAAATCCTTCTACTGGAAGCCTTTACATATGTAATATACAACTAACAGATATTGCATGTCTTTAAAGTATAATCATCTGATGTTAGAAAAGATACAAAAGAGGGTCAAGCAAGCAACATTAACTATTAAATTTTAGAGCTATATGATATAATTTATATGCTAATGAATTACGTCAGGTGACCTGTGGTCTCCCTTATGATAAACCACGTTACGCGACCGTATCAAAGTAACACACTAGCAAACCTCTGGTCTCCTTATTAATATATCAGAGTAGGTGACCTTTTGTCTCTGCATGCGCAGATCTACCAGGAAGGGGGGATTAATTAGATCATGCCCTCCTTGGATTTTTCACTGATACTTTTAGATAATGGTATAATGATTTGGTGATAAATTACGTTAGGTGACCTCTGGTCTCCCAAATAATATACCAAAAGTAGGAAACCTTAGCAATATACCGGTAACACTCTAGCTATTCCTCTGGCCTCCATATTGATATTACAGAAAAGGTGTTTCCCTTGTATTTGATGAGTGAAAATTTAATGGAAGGGAGATGCTGAACTCAAGTCACCACCCCCGCTAGATCTGTAAATGGCGAAACAAAACTAACCAAAAATAGACTTATCAAAAATACTTAGAAAACACAGACCCCTTGAGAATTTTTTCTTAGAATGATATACATGTTTATGAAGACAAGCAAATTGTCCAAACACACAACTCCATTGCGACGAAATAAATTTAGTAATTATGGAGAAATTGTGTACCTTTTTGTTTTTGCTTGTCATTAAAATCAGAGTCTGTGTTCGGAAAATAATACTTCATATTAATAATAAAATAATTCTTCATCCTCCATCGTGTTCATGTTCTTCTTCGCCCTATAACTATAGTCCTGCTGGACACGTTATTACTGGTGACGTAAATATAGTTAATAATGAGGAACTTAGATCACTAATTTTAAAAGGTCCTAAATTTAGGGAACCCAGATCCTTCAACTGGCGTCGGAATTTCATAAATATTATGGATTCTGTAGAGGACTACGCCAGGCGATGGACCAGACATGAAAAAGAAGACCTTGAAATAGCGCATTAAAAGATTGAGAGGCAATATGAAAACCATCTATCCTTCTGTATTCAATAATCCAGAAGTGAAAAAAGAATTAGATAGATTACATGATCAGTACGTACTGGTCCCTGCTGACAAAGCAGGTAACAACATTGTTTGTAAGGCTCATTATATTAAATGTATTTTAGAGGAACTTGGATTTAATTCTACAAGTGGTAATCCAACTTATACTCATAGTTCCCTTTCTAAGGAAGAAATTCTTCAAAATCATATGTCAGTTTTGAATATTTTTAATATTCCAAACAACCAAAATGAATTTGAATTACCATATTTATATTGGATTCCGAAACTTCATAAAAATCCTTACAAACAAAGATACATAGCGGGTTCCAGTAAATGTTCAACCAAGCCTCTATCTTTACTCCTCACTAAGATATTAACAGTGGTGAAGGAGAAACTTCAAGAGTACTGTGCAACAATATATTCTAGAAGTGGTGTAAATCAGATGTGGATACTTAAAAATTCCAAGGAACTTTTGGAAAATTTGGAATCACAAGATTTTACCAAAATCAACAGATTAAAAACTTACGACTTTTCAACTTTGTACACAACCATTCCCCACGATAAATTAAAGTCCAGGCTTTTTGATATCATTGACAGCTGCTTTTTCAATAAAAATCGTTAATATACTTACCTTGTCATTGGTCATTTGCAAAATTATTTTGTTAAAAAACATTCTGATTGTTCACACAAGTACTCTGAAGTTGACATTAAAAAGATGCTTGAGTTTCTGATTGACAATATCTATGTGGTTTTTGGAAACCAGGTCTTCCAACAATCTATTGGAATTCCCTTGGGTACCAATTGCGCCCCGTTATTAGCAGACCTTTTTTTGTATTCATATGAAGCAGAATTTGTCCAAAATCTTGTACGTGAAAAGAAGAAAACACTTGCTGTGGCCTTCAACTCGACATTTAGATATATCGACGACGTATTGTCAATTAACAATGGCTATTTCCATTCTTATGTCGATACGATATATCCTTGTGAACTTGAGATAAAAGATACCACAGAGTCTGACACATCTGTTTCATATTTGGATATTTTACTTGAAAAAGACGTTAATGGTAATCTAACAACCAAGCTTTATGATAAACGTGATGACTTTAATTTTTCAATCGTCAACTTCCCTTACTTATGCAGCAATATACCTTCATCACCTGCATACGGGGTATGTATCTCTCAGTTGATTCGATACGCAAGAGCATGCTCTACGTATGTACAATTTCTAAAACGAGGTAAATTATTGACAAATAAGTTGATGAAACAAGAATATCAGCTGTCTCGTTTAAAGTCATCATTTCGTAAGTTCTATGGTCGATACAATGACCTTGTCAGCAAATACAATTTATCATTGAGTCAAATGCTGACTGACGTTTTTCACACTAATTGTTAGGCCATTATTTACACACTGAATTGTCGACGGATTTTTCCGTTATTTCCCGATCATGATAAGGAGCACACGGCGGGTGTGACCGGTCGGCAGGGGATGCTCACTCCTCCATGGCACCTGATCCCACCTCTGATGTTTGGAGGTCCGTGTTTGCTCTGCTCCTATTTTGTATTGATTAATGGACTTTTGAGCTTGAATACTGTTCGTTATCTCCATATATTTCATGCCACACCTTTTAACCTATTATCGCCTTACAACACTAGGTGACCTTTTGGTCTCCCTAATAATGTACAATATAAGGTGACCTCTCGTCTCCGTATTCATACATAACTTCATGTGACCTCTGGTCCCCCTAATGATAGTACAATATAGGGTGTCCTCTGGTCTCCGTATTTATATATAACTTTGTGTGACCTATCTCCTGGGAAATTAAGTGTTTAAAACTTTCCGACAACAAAAATGCTAACGATGGAATGGCACTTCATTATAAACTTAGGTCGGTAAGGTGAATTCTGGAAATCTAAAAATTACACTCGAACAATCCGAATCCTAGGACTTGACTGATTAATGATGTTGCATGTAACATATAAATAATAAAATATAACGATGTCAATTAGCACAATTCTGAGTATGAGTGACAAATGGCTTAGATAGAATAACTCATGATATGTTGAGTAAATTGATTAAATCGACACCTTTTGAGTTATATGGTTATTAGGATTAATAAAGTCTTTCATGTTGTTTAAAGTAATTACAGTTGTTTAAAAGTATATTTCAAAGTCAGCTAAAACATGTCACTAAAATTGTTTTATCAAAAATTACACCTTGATAGACCTTTGGTCTCCCTAATAATGTACAATATAAGGTGACCTCTGGTCTCCCTAACGATGTACAATATATGGTGACATTTGGTCACCTTAATGTAAACTCTGGTATCTGTCCTGCACTCTGTACAATGTATGTATTGGGTAACCTCGAGCTCTGGTCTCCGTATTTATATACAACTTTATGTGACCCCTGGACTCTTAATAATGTAAAAAAGTTGTATATGAATACGGAGACCAGATCTAGAGGTCACCTTATATTGTACATTATTAGGGAGAGCAGAGGTCACATTATATTGAACCTTATTAGGGAGACCAGAGTTCACTTTATATTGTACATTATTAGGGAGACCAGAGGTCACCTTATATTGTATATAATTAGGGATACCAGAGGTCACCTTATATTGTATATAATTAGGGAGACCAGGGGTCTCATAAAATTGTATATGAATACGGGGGTCACCCTATATTGTACATTAGGGAGACTAGAGGTCTAAACCTTTTTTCATTATTCAGAAAATGTTTGTAGTTTGAATATCATTTGTAAAATTTGTTTGAAAATAAATTCAAGATTTTAGAAAGTTCAGGTGCAACAATTTCTGAACGAGGCGGAATATTGACAGGTGGATTGATTAAATGGGGATGACGAGAATCTAGTTTACGGTCATCATTTCGCAGATTCTATAGTCGATACAATGACCTTGTCGGCAAGTACAAATTATCATTAAGTCGAATGCTGGCTGACGTTTTTCGTGCTGGTTGTTAAGCCATTATTTAAATGCTAAATTGTCAACGATGGCGGGTGTGACTGGTTGGTGGGGGTGCTTGCTCTTCCTTGGCGCCTGGTCCTGCCTCTGATGATTTTAGGAGGTTCGTGTTTGCTCTGCTCAAAATTAATATTGTTTCAATGGACTTTGCAATTGATTACTGTTCGTAATCTTCATTATCTTCATATTTCATTATTTGTGTTATGATATAAAAAATAATGAAAGTTGTAAATAAATCTTTGTTAATGTAAGGTAAGAAGACAGCATAGAGTGAAATAAGTAATTTTTTCTTCACATGATAAAATCTTCAGATGCTTATTTTCATATTTGTTGCCTTTTTGAAAAGTCTTAGCAAGGTCCAGTTTCTTAAATGACTGATGATGATACTGAACGAATGAAAAAAATAATAATAAAAAGTGGACTCATTTCGCAATGTGCACTTTCTAACAAAACTACAAATAGTCGGCTGCTCGAGTGGCCGATAATAATATTGTTTTAAAAAAGTAAAGCAATAAACATTTGTGAAGAGATTAACCTTATTAACATTTAAATCCTCATCAAAATTGAAGGAAAAAATTTGTTAATTAGTCGAATTTATTTATGAATCGGATCTACGAATGTGTGAAGCGCTAGACTAGGATGCTTGAAAATTTATTGAAGGAGCACAAGAAAAGAATTTCCTTTGGTTTCTATAGAACAAACTGACATATTTGTTTGGGGGGGGGGGGAGGGGGGGGGGGGTCCGACACAGCTTCTTATGGGCCTGACCTATTAACATCTTGTCGTCTTGTGTTTAAACGTTAAAAACAGCAGTTTCACGTCTGTGCTAATCTATTAGAAAGTAGATGGATGTAATTTTAATAATATAATTGTATTTGAGTAACATTTTTAAATTTTGTTAAATAAAATTCAATTAAAATATAAAGTGACCTGCAGTCACCGTATTCATATAGAGGAATTTACTTTTGTGCCTTTAATGCCTGGAGTTCATATAATATTTTATTACTACGCAAAATGCGAACTATTTGCGGGTGACCCGAGGTCCTAGTTGAGCGTGCGTTTTATCCTCCTGCAGGAGAGAGGTATAATACGTATGCTTTTTTGGATCTCGTAACCAGGCAGAGCGCATGCATGCAATAAATTTCCATTGGAAAACAAAAGGGAAGAAATTCGGAATATATAATGGAAACTAGTAATGTGGACTGATACATGTACTATAGTCAGATGCAGAAATTTATACATAATTTGATCAACTTTTATTTAAAATGCAGAAGAATAAATGAATCAACTTTACAGTTAGTTTTTATAAGGTCACCTGAGTCACTCAGATGACCTATTGCTATCCACTTTCGTCCGTCGGCGTGCGATGTGCATTAACATTTGAACATTTTTAGCTTCTTCTCTGAAACCGCTTAACCAATTTCAACCAAATTTGGCATATAGCATCTATGGGTGAAGGGGAACAAAATTTGAGAATTTCATGGTCCCTGCCCCCTGGGGCCTGAGAGGTGGGGCTAAAACTACCAAAAATAATGCAATCTTTAAAAATCTTCTTCTTTACTCCTGGACAATTAGCAGTCAAACTGTTGACATGATTCTAATAAGCATTGAGCCCTCTTACAAAATTGTGAAATTCATGGCCCCAGGGTCAGGGGTTCTGGTGCTAGGGCGGGGCTATATAGATCATATAGTGAAAAATGCATTTATTCTTTGAAAATCTTCTTCTCTGCTCCTGGGTATTAAATAAAGTAACTAAGTACATAGTTATAATGAGCAAGAGTGCCTCTTCCAAAATTGTGAATTTCATGGCCCCAGGCTCAAGGGTTCTGGTGTTAGAGTGGGGCTCTTTTGATTATGTAGTGAAAATGCATTAATCCTTTTAAAATCTTTTTCTCTGCTCCTGGATATTAAAGTAACTAAATACATAGTTATGATGAGCAAGAGTGCCTCTTCCAAAATTTTGAATTTCATGGCCCCAGGATCAGGGGTTCTGGTGTTAGGGCGGGGCTCTATTGTTTATTAGCTCATCTGAGCTGAAAACTCAAATGAGCTTTTCTGATCATATTTTGTCCGGCGTCTGTCTGTCTGTCCATCTGTCTGTCTGTAAACTTTTCACATTTTCAACTTCTTCTCCAGAACCACTGGGCCAATTTAAACCAAATTTGCCACAAAGTGTCCTTGGGTAAAAGGATTCAAGTTTCTTCAAATGAAGGGCCACACCCTCTTTCAAGGGGAGATATTTAGGAATTAGTGAAAAAATAATGGCATCATTTAAAAATCTTCTTCTCGAGAACCATAGGGCCAGGAAAGATGAAACTCATGTGGAAGCATCCTCAGGTAGTGTACATTCAAGTTTGTTCAAATTGTGACCCCAGGGGGTAGGGCGGGGCCACAATGGAGGATCAAAGTTTTACATAGAAATATATAGGAAAAAATATAGGAAAGATGAAACTCATGTGGAAGCATCCTCAGGTAGTGTACATTCAAGTTTGTTCAAATTGTGACCCCCGGGGGTAGGGCGGGGCCACAATGGAGGATCAAAGTTTTACATAGAAATATATAGGAAAAAATATAGGAAAGATGAAACTCATGTGGAAGCATCCTCAGGTAGTGTACATTCAAGTTTGTTCAAATTGTGACCCCCGGGGGTAGGGCGGAGCCACAATGGAGGATCAAAGTTTTACATAGAAATATATAGGAAAAATCTTTAAAAATCTTCTTCTCAAGAACAGCAAAGCCATGATGAGTCATATTTATATGGAAGCATCCTCAGGTAGTGTACATTCAAGTTTGTTCAAACCATGACCCCCGGGGGTAGGGCGGGGCCACAGTGGAGGATCAAAGTTTTACATAGAAATATATAGGAAAAATCTTTAAAAATCTTCTTCTCAAGAACAACAAAGTCATGATGAGTCATATTTATATGGAAGCATCCTCAGGTAGTGTAGATTCAAGTTTCTTCAAATCGTGACCCCCGGGGGTAGGGCGGGGCCACAGTGGAGGATCAAAGTTTTACATAGAAATATATAGGAAAAATCTTTAAAAATCTTCTTCTCAAGAACAGCAAAGCCATGATGAGTCATATTTATATGGAAACATCCTTAGGTAGTGTAGATTCAAATTCCTTCAAATCATGACCCCGGGGGTAGGATGGGGCCGCAATGGACTATCAAAGTTTTACATAGAAATATATAGGAAAAATCTTCTTCTCAGGAACAGCAAAGCCCAGATTGGTCATATTTATACGGAAGCATCCTCAGGTAGTGTAGATTCAAATTTATTTAAATCATGACCCCCGGGGTTAGGGTGGGGCCACAATGGACTATCAAAGTTTTACAGAGAAATGTATAGGAAAAATTTTAAAAATCTTCTTCTCAGGAACAGCAAAGCCCTGATTGATCATATTTATTGAAGCATCCTCAGGTAGTGTAGATTCTATTTTGTTCAAATCATGACCCCCGTGGGTAGGGTGGGGCCACAGTGGAGGATCAAAGCCTTAAATAGAAATATATGGGAAAATATCTTCTTCTGAAGAACTGCAAACCATGATTATTCATTTTGATATGAAAGCATCCTTAGGTAGTGTAGATTCAGTTTTGTTTAAATGATGACCCTTAGGGGTACGTTGGGGCCCAATGGAGGATCGAAAGTTTTACATATGAACATATAGAAAAAATATTTCTTCTCAAGAACAGAAAAGCTATGTGTAGTCATATTGATATGGAAGCATCCTAAGGTAGCGTAGATTCAAGTTTGTTCAAATGATGACCCCTGGGATAGGGAGGAGCCACAATCACAATGGGGGATCAAATTTTTACAAAGGAATATATGGGAAATTTTTTTTATAATCTTCTCAAGTACAACGAAGCCATTTGTTATATTGACATGGAAGCATCATCAGGTAGTTTAAAATTCAAGCCCCCCCCCCCCCCCGGTAATCTTTTCAATACTGAATTGATTTGTGCTTTTGCCTAGCCAATGTCCTCAGGTGAGCGAAGTGGCCCATGGACCTCTTGTATAGTGAAAATGCATTAATTCTTTGAAAATCTTCTTCTCTGCTCCTGGGTGTTAAATAAAGTAACTAAGTACATAGTTATGATGAGTAAGAGTGCCTCTTCCAAAATTGTGAGTTTCATGGCCCCAGGGTCAGGGGTTCTGGTGTTAGGATGGGGCTCTATTGATTATATAGTGATTATACTATTTTTCTTGCTTTTGGGCAACAAAACTTCATTTATCAGTTGATGGATCCTCTGAATTGTTGTATTGTACTCAGGTGACTGTTAAGGCCCTTGGGCCTCTTGTTTATTTATTTTTTTATTTTTATTTATTTATTCATTTATTTATTAAACATTCTAATAATTAATTAACTAAGTAACTGATTAATTCATTAGCATACATATTATACCTCAGGACGCGACTGCAAGGCATCACGTGATCAACTCATGTGATGTTTATAAAAAAGAAAGTTTACAGTAACCATTCCCGGAATAAGGAGCGTGATGTGATTGCGCCCATGAAAAAAAACGTCCGCATGGTAATATTTCTAGAACAGAGAAAGAATACGATAAAGATATGACGTTGCAGATTGTTCTTGAGCGTCAACGCATTTTTTTTTATCCACATGTTTTACGTTTTGACACGTCTAGCTTTTGTCGTAGTTCTGAACCATGCTGAACATTGAAATCTATTTCATTAATTTATTTCATTTATACCCGGATCTTTATGTCCTCTAGTTTTAATTAAAATATTAGAATTTTATTAGGTAACCTGAGTCACTCAGGTGACCTATTGCTATCTGTTTTCGTCCGTCGTCGTGCGTCGTGTGTTAACATTTTAACATTTCCAGCTTCTTCTCTGAAACCGCTGAACCAATTTCAGCCAATTTTAGCATATGGCGTCTATATGTGTGAAGGGAAACAAAATTTGTGAATTTCATGGTCCCTGCTCCCCCCCCCCCCCGGGGGGCCTGAGGGGTGGGGCTAAAACCATCAAAATTAATTCAATCTTTAAAAATCTTCTTCTTTACTCCTGTACATCAAGCAGTCAAACTGTTGGCATAATTGTAATAAGCATTGAGCCCTCTACTAAAATTGTGAAATTCATGGCCCCAGGGTCAGGGGTTCTGGTGCAAGGGCGGGGCTATATTGATCATATAGTGAAATGTTATTATTTCTTTGAAAATCTTCTTCTCTACTCCTGGGTATTAAAACAGATTAATTACATAGTTATGATAAGCAATGGTGACCTTACCAAAATTGTGAAATTCATGGCCCCACAGCCGCTCCAGGGTCAGGGATTCTGGTGCTAGGGCGGGGCTCTATTGATTATATAGTGAAAATGGATTAATTCTTAAAAAATCTTCTTCTCTGCTCCTGGGTATTATTTAATCAAACTAAGTACATTGTTATGATAAGCAAGGATTCCTCTTCCAAAATTTTGAATTTCATGACCCTAGGGACAGGGGTTCTGGTACTAGGGCAGGGCTATATAGATCCTATAGTGAAGGTGAATTATTTCTTTAAAAAAATTTCTCTGCTCCTGGGTATTATTTAAAAAACTAAGTACATTGTTATGATACGCAAGGATGCCTCTTCCAAAATTGTGAATTTCATGGCCCCAGGGTGAAGGGTTCTTGTTAAAGGAGGGGGGGGGGCTCTATTGATTATATAGTGAAAGAGCAAAATTTCTTTGAAAATATAATCTTTTCTGCTTCTGGTTAAAAAGCAAAGAAGCTAAGCATATAGTTATGATGAGCAAGAGTGCTTCTTCCCGAGTAGTGAATTTCATAACCTCTGGGTCATATGTGCTTGTGTAAGGGTGGGGCTCCTGATAATATAGTGAAAATGATTAATTCTATTAGATAATCCTGACTGCTCCTTAGTGTTAAGCAGATAAACAAAGTTATTAGTTCTGATGAGCAAACTTCTGGTCCCAGGGTCAGAGGCTTTGGTGTTTCTCAGTGGGTGGGTGGGGTGGGGTGGGGGCTCTATTGATAATATAGTGAATCTGTTGTAAAAATGCATTTATTATTTCTTTTAAAATCTTCTCTGTACCTGGGCATATTGGAGGCAAAAAGAATAAAAGTTTTAATAAGGAAGGGTATTTTTACCAGATTTTTAAAGATCTGGACCATTTTGTCAAGTGTTCTGGTCCTGGCCAGGGCTCTATTAATTTGTATTCTACTGAGAGGAGTTATTCCCCTTTGCCATTTACTTTTGATAATTAATCAATGTAAATAATATACTTGAAAGATTACTAGAATAAGAGAATTATGCAAGAATTTTTATTGTATAATACTAAAAGTACTTTCATAGTTTTAATGATCAGGTAGACTTAAATGTTCATCAAAGACCAAGAGAGGCCAATATTAGAGATTTCAACAAGGGATTAAAATAGTACGGAAGCCCTGATAGTTTGTTAATATACTGTATGGTGATAGTGATACATGGGGAACAGATTAGAACCTAATTTATGAATTGTTAATGAATACTAGACTAATTATTTTGTTGATCCTGAACATCCTATTTTTCTTGCTTTTGGGCAACAAAGCTTCATCTTTCAGTTCATTTTATGCTCTATGGATCCTCTAAATTGTTGTATTATAATCAGGTGACCGTTGAGGCCCTTGGGCCTCTTGTTTGAGATCGGTTTCTTTACTTTAGGATCAACATTTTATATTTTCTCAGTGATTAACCCTTTCGCTGCCAACGTAAATGTTTGAATTGCCAAAAAAGTAACGTCATACGTAGGGTGAGTTAACCATGCATCGGACACATACCTTGCTTCGGACAAGCAATAAACTTTCATTGAACCTGAGTCTCACCGTGGTTTTACTTGTTTCTGTCTTAAAGGTGAAGATTTAAACTTTTCAATGATGCCGATTTTTATTTTCATGTTGTGATAAAAATACCACAAGAATGGCCTTGAAATTACGTCATATTTTGCATCATCAAAGGGGAGTAACCAGAATTTTACGATTTTGCAAATTTTAGAGTTGTCGTCCTTTTAAATAGACGTCAACGGAACGGGTCGGACCTTGGTAAAATTTGTCAATGATTGATAATTTTACAGAAATTTTTCAAAAATTTTACTTCAATGTTTGTATAATATTTTTTAAAGTTGTTTTTAACTAGTATGTTTTTTTCACCGTACACCGGACACAAATTAACCATGCATCGTACACTTTCCGATGCATGGGTAATCACTTCCATTTTCATGTGAAACCCAAATGACAGCTGTTTTTTACGGAAATAGAAAATAGAAACTCTAAATTTTCAGTGAAAATACAAATTATTGATATATGACGACTAGAAGTGGACTCAATTTATTTCTTTAAACCAGATGATTATAACCCACGAGACAAAGGCGCGAGTTGCCATATTACTAGCATTGTAAAGCCTTTCTAAGGCGATGTGATGCAACTGAAATCTCTTCATATTTGTGGATCGAAAAAGTCATTCAAATTTAATTAGAAGGTTAATTTTTAAATAAAAGATAAAAATGTTTCGATATCACTAATTTTAAAGCACAGAGATCAAGGTATGATATTTTTCTGGTTTAAATATCGTATGTCCGATGCATGGTGAATATTGTCCGATCCATAGTGAATTCTGACTTATTTCGAAAAAATCGGTTTTTAATGATATTTTCTCAATAAATAGTGCACGATTGTGTCAAAAATTAATATTTTAACCACATACTACATGTTAAGTTCCATTTTTATAATACTCGGTCTATCGCTAGAACTTGTTGAAGTGCAAGGGTGTTCGATGCATGGTGAATTCACCCTAAATGACGTTACAATAGTTGTGACGTTATTAAAAATTTACGTTGTATCCATGACGTAAATCGCACCTGTGTTATGTATAATTTTAACAAATGAGGGCGTACAAGGCGAGGAAAATCTGCTGTTCCAGCGCATGATCTGAGACAGAGTAATTTTATTATTTTTTTTTTTTAAGAAAAGATATATTTTCCCAAAAAAATTGTGTTGTCTGTAACGTCATCTCCAATACTTACGGGGCTGCACGCTCGGATTCGGGTTAAGTTTCCATTTTGCATATGTATTTACAATGTAGATGACGGAAAAACGAATGTAAATTAAAACCCAAAACAAAACTCGTGTATTTAATTTCTATATACCTTGTGCTTTAGAGATCAAATACTGTTAGGATATTTTTTGTCTTCCTGACACACCATACCTTAAAACAACTTAAAAATAAAATTTCTTTCAAGAACTTATGCCATATAATAAGAAATCAAATGTGTCAAAGACATTTCTGACTACATAATTTTTTAACAATTGTTTTCTAGTACGAACTTTGAAAAATTCTATATTCTTTTCTCAAGTAAATTGTGCGAGTCTTACCTCAACCCTTTTAAGTATTGTTATTTTATTTTCAATCTGTATAGAGTACATAAACGTAAAATCAATTTGCATAGATTTTTGCTAGAAATGCCAACATTATGCAACAATTACAACATTAAATGAAGTGGATGCGCATTCTAAATTTAACGTTTGCAGTGTCCGATTTTCTTTTGTTTATCTTGAAAAAATGAATAATTAAAGCGTAATTTTCTTTTTCTTTTTCTTTTTTTTAAATTAAACGCCTTTACAACAGTGCTTCTTCGGCCTCAAACAGCGACCTGTCCTTGTATACAATTTACAATATTCTCAGAAATCAAGGTCGGGTTCAGATTTTTTTCTAGAGTGGGATACATGTCAGTCTCGGAAATTTTTGACAAGCATAAAAGAAAAAAAAAGAAGCAACCAGCTCAAACCTGAAAAACATATTTTGTCTATGTTTGTGGAGGGGAAAAGGGGGGGGGCTTTCTAAAGTTTTTTTTTTCAAATACATGACTCTCTCCCCCTTACCTTTTAAGCGGGTCTGTATTTCCTAGGGGTGGTTTTTCGTTAATTTTACGCAGACATTTAAGAACTCCAATGGAAAATTTCAAAAGAGAGGTTTCCCCCTCGCACCAAGAATCCTACATACATTTTAAGTATTTTACATACCAGGTTACCTGCAGTCCCTAAGCTTCGTATCCGATTTCATGCTCCTTTTGTTACAAGATAAAACAAAAACTACATTTTTAATGGATGGTCAAGTGTAGATCAACCACAAATTATGTAAATCGCCCTCCATTAGTTCACTTAAGGATATCCGATCCTCAGCCAGGAAGGATAACTTAAAGAAGATGGGGGGGTTAAGGCGGGCAGAATGCCTACAATGCAACGGTTAAGAAACTGTAAAAAAAAAAAAAAAAAGAAAAAAAAAAGAGAAAAATCTCAAATTGCCAAAAATTGTTCATTTTCTATTTAAAAGTATTCCAAATTCCTCGGTTGAGCCTTTAATAACTTTTTGTTGACCAGGACTTTGCTTACATCTTTTTTTTCAAATGTCCGTGAACCAATAAAATGTGGTAGAAAATAAATAATAAAAAAAATTTCTCATTGAGTGGGTCATCTCTCCATTTTCTAATTACTGAATTAAATGCGTTAAACAAAAATCTTTTATTTTCAGAAATCTAAAAAATGGAGTCAAGACCCACTCTATGTTAAAAAACAACTTTTCCTACATGAGATCTGTCTTTTTGCTCTGAAAAATTTCAAAGTCCGTATAGCGCAAAACAAACTATGTTTTTCTAGCCGACTATTATCATGATCCAGTGTGGTGTAGTGGTAACGCGCTAGGGTTTTAAATCAAGTGTCACTGCATCGGGGGTTCGAATATGCTATTGGTTTTTGTTTGTTTGTTTGTTGTTTTTTTTTAATTACATTGTTTTACCTTAATTCTAACTTCTTTTACAAGAGTAATTTGCTAAATATTTTTTAGGATAAATTAAATTTCATTTTTTTAAATCTATGTTTAAAAGTATATCAAGAATACTTTTCGAATATGCGGCTGATATAGATGTGGTTAACGTGTGTAAACAATGGGTCCACCGGCTCGATACGGCTGTTGTGTATGTAAAAAAAACAAGTGAAAGGGAAGATAAAGCGCCCTGTAAATAAAAGTCTGATGAAGATTCTTCTTGAAAAAGGCCTACATATTGACAAAAACAGCCAAATTTGTAATCCTTGTAGACTTGATATAGCTAAACAGGTACAGGGCAGACCAAAAACTACTGCTAATTCAGTCACAATTCCTTTTTGTTCAGCGGGAAAGTCGCATAGTAAGTGTGCGTTTGTGACGGTAAAATAAATCTGAAAGTAATTCCAACAGAAGCAAAATCGATTCGTTTGTAATGTTTGGGCTGCTTGTACCAGTAGGATGCAAATGTTGTCCAAAACATTTAATAGGAAAAAAACCTGAATCCAAATCAAGCCATAGATGTGACCTCTTACAGGAAGAAAATGTCTTCCTTAACATCACAAGAAGTATCTGACTTGCTGACAAAAATCAGAACAAGAGCCATGCACAAATTAACAACTTACAAGCTTGATTTTGAAAACTTACATGATGAAGACTATATAACATTGCGACTTTCAAAAGAAAACTTCTTTGATCTTACATCATTTACAACATCTCTAAGAAATACAAAAATGAGATCAATAAAGAATGCTATTGGAATACTTCGTTTTAAACTGAAATCTGGTCTGTCAAATGGCATATTTGCCACACTCTGTGGAATGCGCACAAGACGTCAAGTAGCTGAAGTGAAAAGTGCTCGCGTGGCAATGTTAAAAGATTTCGTGCCCATCAATCTCGGTTTCCAACATGTTTCCAGAGAGAGAATAGTCAACCATCACACTACAGATATATCCAAGCAACTTTTCACAGATCCCATTTCAGACACTGTTGTACTAGTCTTAGATGGAACATATATTTATTTTCAAAAAAGTTCATCTTACATATTCCAGCGTCTTACCTATTCAATGCACAAAAACCGACCCTTAGTGAAACCTTTCATAATCACAGCTACAGATGGATATATCGTAAATGTAGTAGGGCCTTTCTTTGCTAACGGCCGGAATAATGATGCTTCCATTTTATCACATGTTATTCAAACAAATGCTGGCAATTTCATGGGTTTTCTTAAGGAACACGACGTTTTGGTTGTAGACAGAGGCTTTAGGGATTCGGTCCATTTTTTACAAGAATGTGGCTTCCAAATAGAGATGCCATCATTCTTATCTAAAACAAGTAAACAACATTCTACAGCCGAAGCCAATTCGTCCAGATTAGTAACCAAAATCCGTTGGGTCGTCGAGGCAGTTAACGGGAGGATAAAAAAAATGGCAATATCTAAACAACGTTGTTCACCAATTAAATCTAATGATGTCGATGATCTGAATCTTGGTTTCAAAATGTTACTAAAATCCAGAGAAAACGCAAATGCTTTGAAACAATTGTGCACTAGAAATCACGCCCACAGGTTTACGGTGAATTCAAAATCTTGGAAAAGCATAGATGCTCATGATGCTGTTCTTAATTTTCCGTCCTTAGTGAAGATGAAGTTAGACAATTAACAAATTCGACAGACAAATTCATATGTCAGGGAGCACACAGAAAACGGACAGTACAACATCGATGTATCTGAAATTGAAACCGGATTAATTCACACAAGAATCCAATCTAGACATCGAAACAGTACCCTTTACAATCTCTGGATAAAGTACACTACGAGTAGTGTTTGTGGATGGTACTGCCAGTGTAAATCTGGTGCTCGTACTGTTGGGTGTTGCACCCACGTCTGTAGTGTTATTTGGTATTTGGGATACTCCCGTCGTTAGTGTAATTATACAGTTAGGGCGAAGGATCGGTTTATTTCAAGCATTCGTGATGCAGGTGCATACCAAACTGACTCTGAAAAGTCTTTGTCACAAGATTTTCAAAATGATAATTTAATTAGCACTCGCTTATCAATCAGTTAAAAATATATGGTATGTTTCCTTGTTATTAAATGTAGTGCAATTTGGAATGATAATTTTACACTGCGACTACATATTTTCAGCCATTTTTAAGGGTACTTGTCGTAAAGAGAATATAGAAAATCATAAAAATACTTCTTCAAACATCGTCGTTTATAGACTTTATTAACTGAACCGTATTAAGCAATATTATTCAAGAATAAATTCTTTTTTTTTTTAATTCAGTTGACATAAAAGATTAAGTACCCATTTCAACGAATATAGGCAAATGTGCTCAATATTTTTTTAGTCAATTTACCACCTAAATTTGTAAATATTTTTCAAAGTCTTTGTCAAGATGTTTTCAATCGTTAATATGATTAAGAACATACCCAAATAATTACAAAAAGTGATTAATGTATATATATCTTTCCCTGCAAACGAATGGGAGACACTATTTATCAATACTTCTTTTGTTGACCTTTTTGCACTTACACAGGATTTAATTATTAAATCATTTAATGACTGTTTTGAGGTTACGTTCAGATTAACAATGTGAATATTTATCAAAAATTTTTAGTTTTTTTTTTTATTCAAAAAGATAATAGTTTAGGGAAACATTATTATTATACACCAACCATTATGAATAATTAACAAATAATTATGAAAGGGAATGCATGTCATTTCATGATAGACATTTCAAAATTTACACACAATTTTTAACAGATCTTTGACTCAGACACATTTCATCAAGATATTGTACTATTTAGATTTCTTTTGATTTTTGATTTTCTTCAAAATAGTTGCATGCCATTCACATTATCACAGTAACTTCATTACATAAGACAGTCTTGGAGAAAGTACGGGAAAAAGTAACATTAATTTTTTTTTTTTAATATTCTTTAATTCTTTATTAAACAACTTTAAGCCATACGGCCCATTAGTATACACAAAATTAACATAATTATGCACGCATAGCGAGAGTCTACGGGGGGTGGAACCCCTAGTGTCCATCTGTCCGACTCCTCAACACCAACAATTACAGTATGCATTAAACTCTCCATTATACATGAAAAATATCCATACAATATACATATAAATTAAATTACTCATCATTTCTTAATATCATTGCATGAAAAATAAATTTCCCTAATCCAACTAAAACACCAACATCATGAGAGCTGAGTAACTGAGTAAGCTTGTACATATTTGGAGATCTGAAATAATATGGTTTGATATATTTTCTTCTTAAAGAATCATAAACAGGACATTCAAGCAAAAAATGATATTCATCTTCGATACAATGATCATTACAAAATTTACATATTCGATTACTTCTTTCTATTTTCTGATATCTTCCTGTTTCTATACTTAAGCTATGGGAAGAAAGCCTTATTCTAGTAATATACTTCTTTAACTTAGAATGAATAGGTTTTGTCAAATATGCATGGATTTTGGAAAAATTGTCACACACAATGTGCTTATACAAGAAACACTTTGTTGAATTTTCAAAAAAGGCATTACAATCTTGAAGGTAGATATCCAACAGTCTTTCCTTATATAAAGATATAAACTGTATTGGATTAATAAAATCTTGATTGATCCAAAAAATTCCCAAGTCCCATTCTAAACAACTCATCTTTAACATCCCTTGCCCAGTTAAGTTTGGAGTGTAATTTATTTTCAGCATTATACAATAAATATTCATAAGAAGATTTCAATATACAGTTATTTGTACTAAGTAATTTACACCAGTATTTCATAATTCTTATTTTCTTGGTTATGATTAATGGATAACGGCCTAATTCACGATAAACCATATAACTACAAGTAGATCTTTTAACTCCTAGTAGGTTTTTACAAAACATAAGATGAATGCGCTCTATTTCAGGTGATTTGTGGAAGCCCCAAATTTCACACCCATAATTTAAAACACTTAATATATGCATTAAATTCAAAGATTTGGATATTTCGATTTAGTCCAAAAAGTGCTTTTTGTCCCTGATCTGCCAGCTTTTTTTGTGTAGAACTAAATTTGCCATTATAAAACAGTGTAAGTCCTAAATAATTGAAAGAATCGACACACTCAAGGATTTCCCCATTATATGTCCATGAAGAATTTACTGTTCCACTGTTTCGGAATACCATTATCTTTGTTTTTGATGCATTTACGGAAAGGTCCCATGTAGAAACATAACGATATAAGGAATCGAGCATTGTTTGCAACTCCTCGGGCGAATTTGCAAATATAACCGTATCATCTGCAAACATTAAAATGAATAAATTAAGTTCTCGCAGTTCCACTGATGGCGAATTTTCACTGATGAAATGGTTTTCCAGGTCATTCACATACATGTTGAATAGGATTGGTGATAACACTTCTCCTTGCATTAAACCACTTTTAACACTAAACATATCAGATACCTGGCCAACATGTTTTACACAGGCTCGTACGTCCGAATACAATGATTGAATTAAATTAAATTAATTACATCATTTCTTAAAAGGGCCGTTAATCTAAAAAAAAAAATATATGGTTTACGTATATATTGTATAGTTTGATCAAAGAGATGGCTGTACTGCTCTTGGCTCTTTTATTAAATATATATACATACTAAACGGACTTCTCTGAACGAAATGAAATACAGTTGCTTTACAATATTTATATCTATTTGAAATTGAAACCGAATCTCTTGCAAGACTTAACAGGCCCGTAGAACGCGGGGGGGGGGGGAGGGGGAGGGGTGCTACCCCCACTTTTTCTTAATATATTATCAAATTTTCCTTTTATAGGTGGTGGTTCCCCCGTCCCCCCCCCCCACCAAATTTTTGTTGTTGTAAGGTGGAGCACTGAAAAATTACAGGATTTTTGTAGAGATAAGTTTTTCCCCTTTTTCTGCTTCTCAGATTATTTTGGGAAGTCCCCCCCCCCTGCAAACACCACCACCACTCTTTAGTCAGTATAGGGCTTTTTTTTTTTAATTGCGTGTCAGATTTATGGAGGAATCCCCCCCTTTTTTTTTAATTTGTAGCTACGGACCTGCTTGAATATATGTATTTTAACATAATTAAGGTCATCTATTCATCTTCCTCTATGGCATCAGTTAATCTGACATCTAAGTTTTTCATATTTCGATGCGATGAAATGAACATAAAATATAATCTTAAACAATAATTAAATATTATGTCCGACACACATGTTTATACTTTTTTTGTATATGGGGCGATTCGGTTAAGCAATATCCCATTGAATGTTTGTAACTCTACCACTCTAACATGACCTTCATAGGCGACTTAGTATCTGCTTTTGTCTTGAAAGCTAAAGATAAAACAGACAAACCATTTTTAGTTCCTAGTTATTGTTTCAAAAATCTCGAAATTAAAGAACATGACTCTTATTTTTGCCTGTTACCACACGACTGAAATAGAAACATTATTTTCTTTAAAATCAGAAAGATGTGTGTGCTTGTTTAATCCTTTTCCTTCAGTATCCCGATAGCAACGGAACTTTCAAAAAATGTCGAGATTTCCGGGATATCGAGATATCGGAGCAGAGACTCAATGTCCAAGATTTTAACACGAAACATGACTAATTCATTACATAGAGATGTACATGAATTCAACAATCATCCCCCCCCCCAAAAAAAATGTTTTTTCTAACATATTCTATGGTTTTCAAAGTTTTGTTTTGAACTTTTTTTCCGCTCGAAACATCACCAGTGTTAATTTTTCTTCTATCTTTATCAAAGTTTAGATTTCTTGATTGTCTTTGTTGTCTTACGACTGATGTGGTTGATGTTTTTGAACATTTTCTTAATATTTTAATATGACACCCATAACCACTTGTTACGTACTTATTCCTCTATCAATGATTTATTCTCAAAAGATGTCAACATCAACGTTTATCAGAAGTTTCTAATTTCTTAACAGCCTAATCTATTGTTTGATCTGTTGTTTCTTCTGTTTCATAAATATTCTAATCCTAATATCACCGTCGATGTAATTGTTATTTTCTTCAACATTGATCATAATGCTTTTGGAAAAAGTCCACATTATATACCTGTATTTATTTCCTAAACATATTGCAATTCAATTTCAAGTCAGCTTTTATCGCAACAATTTAAGAAAATTGATACATAAATTTTATCAGAAACTACTTTTTTATGTATTTATTTGATCATTTCAAAATGTTTATTTTAACATAATTTATTTTATGCAAAATTTCCGTGGCATCCCCCTCTTCCGTTTTCCCCTTTGCATATGCTTTTGCTGTTAATTTAGCAAAGAATTAATTATCTATATAGGGGCCGTTTGCGTCCCTCCCCCCTCATTCGTTGTTGTAGTAGGAGGTCCGAATCCCCCATGATACCAGTATCTAACCCACCCACCCACCCTCAAATAAAAAAGAAAGGTTTTCATTTTAGAATGAATTTTATGCCGAGAATTCCATCGGCATCGAAAGCAAGCTTTTTGACTTGTCTAGATAGCCGAGCGGTCTAGCGCGCTGTTCCTGTACTGCTAGGAGACAGATTCCGTAGGTCGAGAGTTCAACCCCGGGCTGGGGCTGAAGTGGGTATCCTTGTAAAAGTGAATTTCTTTGTGCTTTCTCTCTCTCTCTCTCTCTCTCTCTCTCTCTATATATATATATATATATACATATATATATATTGCAGATACAGATTCTATGAAATAGCCCTTATTCATTCAATGTGTTCAAGAGTATACCCCCCTTCCCCACCCTAACCCCCCTCCCTGATTCAAGGTTCACAGTGCAGAGACTTTGATGAGTGTTTAGAGCATGAACAATATAACCCTTGGCCACTGTGCACTGGTTTAGAATATACACTAGACAAAATTGCTAACGCACCACTTGTTATTCTTATTTGTGAATTGATCATTTGCCTGATCGGTACTATTATGTAATATATGCCATCTTTTCCAAAACAGTTGGATTGAGAAATGTCTTCGTGTCATGATAAGACTAAAGGACCTCCTTGCCCGAAAACCAATTTCCCGACGTGCACTGCGCACCGTTTTTGCCAAGATGTGAAGTTGATGATTACCGATGGTGTTCTTTGAAGTTGCGACGGGAAACAGTCTCCCACTTAAAAATCAAATAATTTACCCTTTATGATCACCATATCTCTTATTAGTCATCCAGTGCCTTGGTATTCCTTAAAAATCCACCCAACTTCCGGTTGCCCCAATTTTGTGGAACAATCTTGAAATTATTGTGTGGTGCTTACTTAATGCCGTCGCTATCTATAGTAAACATTTTTATGACTGTTGATTCATTTGCAACAATTTTTCATTAGAGGAATGAATAATCTTTTAATTGTTTTATTTTTTCACAAAGGATGACTGCACTTAAAGACATGTGAAATCTGCGACAAAATTAACTTTCAAAACAAGCATTTTTCTTTTCATTCCAAAAATGGTCAACATCCAATCTACAACTTTATGTAATAACGTTTAATAAAAGTTTGTATTTACGAAGTTCGAATCTGTTTTCAAAGGCAGGGGTCATCACAATTTCTTGAATCTGCGTTCGATAATGGGGACGCCCTCTTTTTCACTGACTTTATACATAGTCAGTGCATGTTTGTCTATTGTTCTACGTTTAACAGTAGTTGTATATTTGCATAAATAACAATGTGTCGAAGGAGATTAATAGACAAACATGCGCTCATGGTTAAAATGAGAAAAAGCTGCTTCTTCTTACATTCGCTCTCTGTGTTGGAACCAAGGATTGTTATAATTCACCACGTGATTTCTTACCTCAGGTAACTTTGTGAATACTAAATTCCGTCACGTGACTTGAAAGGTACCATGTTTTGTGCTAACTTGGACATTGTGTTCGAACACGTTAAGTTATCTGGCATTGATATAAAATCTGCTTTAATTACATTGACGTGCTCATATTGTTAATTTCGTTTTGAAACCTTTGTCAGAAGTGTATTTGTGCGATACAGAATGGAGAGGGAGATTGGAAAGAGTGATCACGTTCTTTTTTCCAAACATGTCATTGTTATTTATCAAGTCTAATTTTAGACCCATTCTTACAATGTTAGCTCCACCTCTCATGCATATCTAATGTTCAATCAAGGGCAGGTAAGTGTAAATTCACTATATTTGGAAAGCAGTAAGGACAAAAAACATTGAATCATTTTATTGTATCACAGTCTAAAATCATTTTTAAGATTTAAATTTGGTTCCAAATTGACAGGATTCTTTCATAAACATACAAAAGTGAAATAAGGTTTAGATATAAAAGCAACAGAAGCAACCGAAAAGGACCCAAAAACAGGCGTTAAGGGGGCTCTCTACAACGTCACAAAATGGCGTACTTTCGTTCGAAACGCCATTTTGGTCCGAAATGAACTGATTCTGTCTTAAACAAATTCACTGAACACCGATAAATCACTGGGTATAACACAACTTGCGATATGTATACTAGCTCTATTATGAATGGAATCTATCCCCTCGAGGCGACGAGAGTGGCCAATGTAGCCTTTCATTAAACATGAATTGTTTGTCAATATATTCAATTTCGAATTATTCATTCACAAACAATACAATTTATTAAAATAAAATATGATTATAAAGTAATAAAAAGTTAATATAATAAACCAATGCCTTGTCATCATGATATTTGATCATTGCGTGTCAAATCCACACATACGTTTCCATAAAGTCCTAAATTGATGCTTCTCTACAAAAGCATATGCTTTCCAGCGAAATAGATCCAAAAATGCAAATTTAAACAGATAAAGCATATGTATCACATTCCCATCGCCTGGAGGAGACACCCTGTTCCCAGCAAGTATACACCCCGCATGTGTGGTTATACCCGGTGAAATTGAAATTCTTCATGAAATCACCAAAACGCTTCATTAATATGTGGAATTATATTAACTCAAACGTTTGATGAACATTGATTATCAGCTGTTTTTGTATGGAAAACGTGCAGATTTGAAACGAAGTAGGGATTTCGCTATACTAATTTCTTTAACCCGCTTATTTACGTGTCATGTCATCCGTAGCACAGGATAATACATGTACATACAAGTTGGATGAAAACGGTAAGTAAATTTACCTTTCTCAATACTATGAATTCACTTTACATGTCTTTGACCAGAAACGTGTGAGTCTTCGCTTAAATTCATTTAAAAACAATACAATACGAACTTCTTTCGATGTCCCAGTTTGCATGTACTTATTAGTTCTTTTTTTTTCAATACCTGTGCAAGTTTTAGAAGAATTAGATTAAATATATAAAAACCAATACCAAGATATTTGAGCCCACTCTCTAAACGGATCTTTGAGACGAAATTTTTTCGATGGTTAAAATTTTGGTCAGTTTTTCAATTTCATTCAATTTCTTTTTTCTCATCATTTTAACCCTTTAATATTGTATTTATTTTTCAGATTTTGGAGGAAATCCATCCAGTCCTTCTCATGAAAATGCTGTTTTAGTTTTTCTTTTGTCTACTATTCCCGCCGAAACATGACTGATATATTGCCGACTCGTCATTAAACAATAAACAATCAATCAATCAATTGTCTATTATTGTAGATTCAAATAAAAATTATGTAGATTTCATTTATAACTTTGTTGGTTTTCATTTCAAGATTTTATAACATTAAACGTTGAATAGAAAATTAGAGCGTAAGGCTTTTAAAAATAAAGAATTAAGGGGTTTCTACGAAATAAATTTATTATTTTAAATATTTCCAAAAAATAAAATTAAATACTTTGGAGCTTTATTTTATTGGATATTGAGTCTATTATTAGAAACAAATGCATGAAATAAAAATCATTTATACTTCATAGGTGTAGAGATCCTCCTTAAGTGCAGTCATCCTTTCTCCAAAGGAACCCTGTGACGGTACATATCGTCGTTTTGTACATATTGTCGTCGGCGACAATATGTACCTACCCTGACTGCACATATTGTCGTCCATCGGTACATATTGTCGCCTTCTTTTCCTCCTGCATAATGGACGACAAAATGTACAGTCAAGCACCAGCACATATTGTCGTCGGCGACAATATGTACAGTCAAGGTCGGCATATATTGTTGTCGATATGTTGTTTTGAGGAATATTTACTTGAGAAAGGAAAGAGAGTTTGACAAATACACACATTCACACGCACGGAGGAGACAGACACCATTACTAGTAACACTGTAGGGAGAAAACTTTTTGATCAAATAATTGTGTCCAGGATTGATGTACATCACTATGATATGTCAAGATACCGTAATTCTTGAGATATCTGAAAAATCAGCCTATTCTTTTTTCTTGTAATATGTACTTGGAGATTGAATACATGTATTTTTTTTTTGTTCAGTAGTAATGATTGTTTGGAAATTATTTTTTGCGTTTATTTTATATACAATCATGTGCCGATATAACTGGTGTTGGGGTTGACATTTTTAGATCAGCTGAACTGGAAGTTCAAGTGAGCTTTTCTGATTACATTTTGTCTGACGGTCCCTCTGTCTGAAAACTTTTCATAATTTCAGCTTCTTCTCAAGAGCTTCTGGATCAATTTTAAGCAAACTTGCCACATAGCATCCTTGGATAAAGAGGATTCAAGTTTGTTCAAATGAAGGGCCATGCCCTCTTTCGAGGGAAGTAGTTAAGAATTAGTGAACATTTAGTGACATCTTTTGAAAATCTTCTCATGAACCATTGTGTCAGAAAAGTTGAAACTAATGTGAAAGCTTCATTATGAAGTGTAGATAAAGTTTTTTTTTTCATGTGAGGCTGGATGACTATATTGGTTAATTGATGCAATTTAGAGGGTTTTTTACCGCTGCCCATCATTTGTTCCTTTACCATAGCAAGACCTTTATCAACGTTATTGAATTCTTTTTCCTACTTTTTTTCATATCACGTCCCTTGGGGGAAGGGTGTGGTTACAATAGGTGATCAAAGTTTTTCATAGAATATCTAGAAACAAAATCTGTCTAATTTTTTTCAAGAGGTACTGGGTCAGAAGAAATTATACTTACTGAAAGTGTACTTAAAAAAGCGGGCTTCGTATTTTAGCGGCTTTGGCGAGGACACCGATGCGCTAATTCGTGAATATCGCTAAGAAATCATTTATAAATACAATACACGATACTGACATGTGTAGCGCTAATTCATGATTACGCCAACAACTCCATTCCCAGTGATTGCGCTAAATTTTGAATACGCCAATTTATGTACACGTACAGTATGTGAAAGCTTCGTTACATAGCGTAAGTTCAATTTTGAGGTGCTGGCACGAAAATGATCCCTCACTGCTCAAAGACCCTAAGTGTCAAGTACAGGTCTAAATTTGCAGCGCTCCACTGGCAAGTGGTGACGTCTACATACGAATGAAAAATTCTTGAGATGGACATTATAACATCAAACAAACAAACAAAATCAAGTTTTACATAAGAATATATACAGAAAATCTTTAAAATCTTCTCAAAAACCAGACAGATGTAGCACTGGCGCACACACCCCGGCCCGATGGTTTGATATTTTTGTGCTTTGGTTAATTCTGTTTGTTTAACTTGTATATGCTCTCAATTTAGTCCACAGGTAAAATTTTATAATTAAATAATTTACTTAACATATACAATAACACACCTTTACATACAAATGACTTTTTAAATATTTTGCTTGTCAAAAAAATTCTGCACCACCCGTGTCCCCCCCCCCCATCCCTTTCCGTTCTGAAATTTCTGGAAGCATTCTCAGGTAGTGAAGGTTCAAGTCAAATCATGACCCCCTGGCCTAGGGTGGGGTCACAATGGGCAATCAAAGTTTTGCATAGGAATATATGGGAAAATTCTTTAAAAAAAATATCTTCTCAAGAAAAGCAAAGCAATGATTAATCATATTAATATTGATTGATTGATTCATGTATTATTATTGTTTAACGCCGAGTCGACAATATTTCAGCCATATGTCGGCGATCAAATTAAGTGTATATGACCATTTTTGAAGTTTTCGGTTGCTCTGGCCATATTTACATGGAGCATTGCCGTGCATTGCCTTGCGACATGTTCTGATGGACGACAATATGTGCAGTGAGGGTTGGTACATATTGTCGCCGGCGACAATATGAACAGGGCGACAAAATGTACCGTCACAACACGCTGCATGAAATAGCATACGAGACACGTCAGTGTGATTGACACAAAAATTATATTCACAAAACTACCAAAAAACAACAAAACAAATCTTTAAGCAACAATTTCTGTGGGGTGACAATATGTACAGTGAGGGTGAGGCACATAATGTCGCCAGCGACAATATGTACATGTTTAACTTTTCAGCAGGCGACAATATGTGCCGATGGACGACAATATGTGCAGTAAGGGTAGGTACATATTGTCGCCGACGACAATATGTACAAAACGACAATATGTACCGTCACAAATCCCCTGCAGACACCATACTGACAGCCTTAGCATGCTCTTCTAGGGTCAAACGCCGCATACTGTGTAACTTTTTTTCTGAGTTTTTAATTAGTACAAACATAAAGAACACTACCATAAAGAAAAAAAAAAAAAATTATTCCACCAAAAAAGTATGGACACGATTTTATTTTTTTTTCTATGAAATGGTTACGGTTCAGTAAACATTGTTGTTATTTATCAGTTAAGACATTTAAATGCCTCATTTTTCATTAAAGTAACATAATTATACATCAAAAACATCATAAACAAGTTTTGAAAAGAAAAATATTAATTTATTTAGGTGGTGCGTTAGCAATTTTGTCTAGTATATATATTTATATTGATATAATAACGGAATAAATGTTTGGAGATGGGAAAATTTAAAAAATGTGCATGTTGTTGTTTTTTGTGTACATGATACTTTTATCATTCTGCTCTACATATAAAATAAGCAACAACCGCAAGATGTTCAGGAAAAAGTATTTATTAATCTATACATATTGTTTTTATAGTCTTTTAACAGGTTATGCATATTTAAAGTTCAGCAACAAACCATCATATGAAAATTTATGAAATCTTTTAATATTTTAGAAGGGGGAGGGGTAATTGAAATGCACGTAGCTTCAAAATGAATGTGATGACCGTACTTCATATTTTAAACACAAGTTGCTTATAATAATTAGTACAAAATATATTAGTTATGGGAAAATTCATTGGTGTAATTTTTTTTCAAGACGTTGAAATCTGCTCTTGAGGTTAAAATATTACTGCAGATTTACAATGAATACTCCCCCAAGCAACGGTGGCATTACTGCATCTATCAATAGTTTCCGACACAAATTTTATTTTCAATGAATATAAATCATATTATTTAATATCTGTTGGAAATTATTTATTTTGTTTCAATTTTGATACCCGTATGGCATACTTAAAATTTCACCCCATAAATATCAAAATATTGAAAAACGGTGGTTACCATGGAAACCATATCATCCTTATAACCTTGATGATCATGACTGACATATTCATATTATGATACAATTAACGTAAGGCAAGTTGTATGTAAAAATGAGAAAAAATCATAGAGCGGATTTTTTCACGGACCCTTGCAATCTCTTCCTCAATAATATACATGTATAAATAAATTGTAATGCGTATTTAGCTTGAAATAATTTTATATTATGTGCTACATGTATGTGTACTTAGAAAAACATACTATATCACCATAATAAAATAATTTGTTGAAATCCCGAAAAATTTAACTCAAGTCCCGAACCGTCTTTACCCAAGTCCCGAACCGCCTTGTCGCTAGTCCCGAAAACGTCATATTAATTAGGTCCCGAAACATGGTGCACCCGAAACCATCGTGCATCCTAAGTTTGTATATACGAGTCAGTTTATACACGACTTGATTAGGCATGGAAAGAAAGTTTCTACCCTACAACAAGAAGAGTTCTACTTCCGGTATGATCTGTACGGTGACTGTACCTTAATTTGGCTTAAATAGAGTTAAAAAGAATGACATCGGTAAGGGAAGACTAAGTTGATATTTAGAACAAAAACTAAGTTTACGTGCATTTTTATGAGTAATCCTACACTTTGTGAATGGAAATAGTGGAAAGTATTTAAAATGATTTTCTACTTTCGGTTTCGCACAAGGTATATGGCTGCCTCAGCTATTTTGTCTTACTTATTTCTTTAATGTGTTAGACGGTGCGACCGTTAGTGAGGGCGGAGCCATTAAGAGAGCAATCTACATTTTATTGTTTAATAATCAGCGTTAAAATCAAATGATAATCAGTGTCAGAAAATTATAACAAAGCTTTAAAAAAAATCCCTTCTCTTACCTCAAATACTTTTCATTCAAATAATGAAATTTAAGTGTGTTTGATTTAATAAATCTGGAAAACTCTAATCTCGATGGAGATTCGGCTCGGCTAGATATTTGGTCTGACGCCTCCACCGAATCTTGAGACAGTCCTTCATAATTCACGTCTGGAAATTAAGCCCCAACTTCTGCCGACTATAGCAAGAATTATTCAGCTAGGCCACACTGCCGTTCGCTTCAGTTAAGTCATTTAGTTGTTTAATTAACTCTCTGTTACTATTATTTTATCCTCGAGGAACCTATTTCGGTGGTATTAGCAAACTACATGTACGTGATAAAATAATCTTAATGAGATCGATTAAAATAAAATAAATGTGACTTACCTCTGAAGGACTCTTTATTTGATCGAATTATATCCATATTATCTAATAAAAAAACTGAATTTTTTTTTTCTCGCAATTTCTTTATTCCTTGCTGTTTACGTACAAATGTTGAGGTACCTAAATCGGTGGTTTGGTACTTGTCAAAAGTTTTTACCCTAATAACACCAACCACAGGCATAAATTATGTATAACAAATATTAATTTGTATAAATGAACAAAGGAATAAATTACAATTTTATAAAGTTTTATTTATTATTACGGCAGGGACAGATAAATTCGTCACCCCATCTAATTACTTTAGTTGCACAGCAAAACTGCAAGTGGGTCCAGTGGTTGCATTTTTCAAAGCTACACTGAGCCCACTTTACAAAAACAACTAAGTTGCAGTCCTTAATCTCCTCTGGCCAGAAGTGTTTACAAACACAGCACTTCTCTTTTTCATCTTCTGTGTCATCAGCATCAGAGGATTCAGGCTGTTCAGACACACTGTGTTTTCTTTTCTTTCTGCATAATTCCTTACATGTAGAAGTCGTTTTTTCTTTTCTTTTTGATGTTTGTTTTGTTGTAGAATATTTTTTTATTTCTTGCAAAACACTGTCCTCTGTAATTGGTTTACCACTTACAACTTTGCTAATGTTTCTTTTTTCAGTTGGAACAGATTTTGTTTTCTTGAAAATTGGGTTTGTATGTAGTTTAAAGAAGGGTTTGGGATCAGAGGTGCTTGGAATTGCTTGAGTTGAAGAACTTGCATCTTGGTCTGGACATTGTTCTGCTGCAGAAAAAACTATAGAAGGAGCAAAATTGGAAGGGTCCACTGCATTTTTATCGAATGGGAAAATACCAGCGCGTCGAAACAAGGACTGCAAATTTCCTTGTGAAAGAGCATGTGCATGCACTTTACAAGCTAATGAGCAAATATTATATCTTGTAATTTTTGAAGATGGATTTTCACGTAAAAATTTATGGCACTCTGCATTATAGATTTTTTGAAATGGGCCAAAACATCCAAGGTCTAGAGGTTGAAGAACATGGCTTGTATGGGCAGGCAGAACAAATAAAACAATACTATGTTGCTTTGCCCAGTCAACAAGCGTGAGGTTAATGTGTGATTTGTGTCCGTCGTAAAGAATTAGGATAGGTTGGTTTTCATTCGGTCTTTGGACATATTTAAGAAAATGTTCAGATAAATAAGCCTGAAAGACTTCAGAGTTCGACCAACCACTGTCCGCGAAGCGGATTATAAAACAGCGTAAACTGACCCAAACCAGGTTATACTCGAATAATTTGGCCAAGAATTAGAGTCATTCCTTATAATTTAATTTTAAAATCATTGAATAACTAAGGGTGTAAATTTTCGTTGCTTTTTATTAGTTCAAATTTGCCGCTCAATAATACAACCTTAGTAACAGAAGTGATGGGAAGCGAGGGGAGGTAAAAACTGATGCATAGGCCTAGCAGCATTGTTGTTTGTTTACATTTGGTAAGATCGAATTATTGTTAAGTTAAAGGTACATTTATTAAATCTGGAATTTTCCATGAATCCCGAGGACTGGAAATGAGAGGATTGTATGGATACAGATGATTCAGCTGGTTGTCAGGGGGGTGTGTCCTCATACCAAACCAGGTTATTCAGAAATAATTTGTGTTCCTTTTTGGATATTAACCAATCAGAGGCTAGAATACAAACAAAATTATATTATAAAATTTTAACTACGTTACGGATTAAAATGACTCTGATACCACTGTAAAGCTTAGGCAAATATGCATTAGTAGTGACATCATTTTACATTCAAAATGACGTATAGGTCTGCTAAAATGATGTCATAATTAGGTATACTCTGTATACTGGGCGTAAAAATGACTGATAAGGAGAACAATTTTTTTGTTTAGCAAAGAGCGTATTGCAAAATTCGCTCATTGCTTGGCTTTACGGCAACAGAAATAAAAGCCGATTTAGATGTAGTATATAGAGAGCATGTTCTTTCATATCGAGCAATAGCAAGATGGGTAGTTCAACTTAAAGAGGGTAGAAAATCAATTGAAGATGACCCCCCAGTGATTTTTTTTGGGTCAAAATGCCACCAATATTCGGCTGTTTCCCCTCACAAAAATTAGCTATTTTTTCCCAATTATTAGTATATTTTTCCCAATTTCAAACTAACAGAAATTATATTTAAATTTAGAACAAAAGTCGCTAAATTTGCTGACAGAGTAAATACGTTTTTATTCCTTAATTTTATTCTCCATATCCATGCATTATAATGCAGCCAATTTTTTTAATGAATGTGCAAAACAATGCAGATATTCATAGAAGCAAATAAGTAGCATAAATAAATTGGTAAATAGTTCCCAGATACAAGTCATGTTGCATGTTGACATTGACCGCCATTATTACATAGAGGGTCAGGCTAATAACAGGAAATGGACAAAACATAGGGTTTTGCTAAAATCAGGAAAAAACAAACAGTGAAGACTGAAAACTTGATTATCAATATAAGACAGTTTACTAGATTATGAGTCTAAATGCTGGTTTGTTTTTTTTAATGAAATTATACAAAGCAATTCCAAGAAAATAGAAACTACAAGGTGTGACTAATATAAGCCATGTTCACATTCAATAAAATATTGATGTTAATTTTTTAAATGATTATTTTAATATGAATTTAAATCAAATTCAAAGTTAAAATCAAACAAAAACTGTTGTTGTTACTTAGTTTGATTATTTCATGTAATTTTTAGCATTCTAATTTACTATAAATGATTTTTCCCAATTTGAGGAAAATGTCGCTAATTTTTCCCAATTCAAAAGGAGGGGGTGGTGGTTCAAAAAGCAAAAAAAATCACTGCCCCCATTCGGGGCATCCAGTTTGTGCATATGGCAAAAAAGAAATCGTCGCTGTTCAAAATACGATAGCTGATGATGCTAGATATACAGCTGAGGAAAATAGCACACTTAACTAACATTAATTCGTCAGCAGTTTTTCATATTTTAATGGAAAACTTAAAGCTTAGGAAAATCTGTGCTATATGGGTGCCGCATCTTCTCTCGGAAGAGCAAAAGCGCATCGGGGTAGAAATGGCTTCACAGTTACTAACAATTTATGAAGATTGTGACCAAAGGCAAATAAATGAGATTGTAACTGGTGATGAAACATGGATATATTTTTTTGAACCAGAAACTAAGCTCAATAATAAAGTTTGGATCGATGAAAATGATACAAGGCCTCAAATTGCATGCAGAAACAGGTCTGTCCGGAGAGTAATGTACGCTTTATTTTTTTATTCTAAAGGCCCTGTTGCTCAAGTTCCGGTTCCAGAACACAGCAGTGTTACTGGTCAATTTTATGCAGAGAATGTCTTGTCTCAGGTTGTTGAGCACTATAAAACGACCCGACCAACAACTAGTACTAGAGGAATAAAGCTCCTCCATGACAACGCACCTGCCCATAGATCAGAGGTAGTAACCAAATATTTAAAGGAAAATGGTATTGCCGTTTTACCACATCCACCCTACAGTCCTGACCTAGCTCCATGCGATTTTTGGTTGAATGCCGTTATCAAAGAAGCGCTCTGAGGATGGCAATTTGAAAGTCGTCATGCAGTCGGAAGTGCCGTATTCCAGTGTATGAAGCATATACCGAAAGAGGACTATAGGGCAGCATTTTCCACGTGGATTTCAAGACTGAAAAAGTGTGTCCAGGTCAATGGAGACTATTTTGAGGGATTGATATAATTTAATTTATGATAATGACGCTCATTAATTTACCGCACACCAGTTGCCAGAACTTTTGAAATGCCCCTCGTACTTACACTTTTCTCTGACATTTCGAGTTTTTTTTTCACTGAGTCATACGCTTCCGTGTTTACAAACACTACGCAAAAATTGATGATGTCACATCTCGCACTATAAGAAAACGCACGTGCACAACGGGAAATACCACCGATTTAGGAACCCCACTGATTTAGGACCATCGACGATACATTGCTTACCGTCTAAACATGTAAATCCCAACATAAAAACATTCACTGAAATCTCCATTCAAAATATGGCTCCTCTAATGTAATTGTTTATCTCCTCACATTAAAGAGTTCCTGTATAGTCTGTTCTTTTATGTGATTCTGAACCACTGTCTACTGTGGCCATTGTATGGATGGATTTAAGTAAACAGACTATAGGAACTCTTTAATGCGAGGAGATGCATCATTCTTGCTCATTTTAATAATTATCTAATCCTTTTGTGACGAGTGTTTTGTCATAGAATGAAGTAGAATTCAGCAGTGATGTTAATTTATCACTTTTATTGTCATCATTCTTTTGATTTTGACGCCATTTTTAGGTCACCTGAGTCACTCAGGTGACCTATTGCTATCTGTTTTCGTCCGTTGTCACGCGTCGTCCGTCATGCGTTAACTTTTGAACATTTTCAACTTCTTCTCCAAAACCGCTGAAACAATTTCAACCAATTTTGGCATATAGCATCTATGGGTAAAGGGGAACAAAAATTTTGAATTTCATGGTCCCTGCCCCCCTGGGGCCCGAGGGGTGGTGCTAAAACCACCAAAATCGATGCAATCTTTAAAAATCTTCTTCTTTACTTCTGGATACCAAGCAGTCAAACTGTTGACATGATTGTAATAAACATTGGGCCCTCTACCAAAATTGTGAAATTCATGGCCCCAGGGTCAGGGGTTCTGGTGCTAGGATGGGGCTGTATAGATCATATAGTGAAAATGCATTATTTCTTTGAAAATCTTCTTCTCTTCTCCAGGGTATTATTTAAACAAACTAAGTGCATGGTTATGATAAACAATGATGCCTTTTCATAAATTGTGAATTTTATGGGTCCTGGGTCAGGGTTTCTGGTGTTAGGGTGGGGCTCTATTGATTATATAGTGAAAATGCATTAAATTCTTTGAAAATCTTCTTCTCTGCTCCTGGGTATTATTTAAACAAACTAAGTGCATGATTATGATAAGCAATGATGCCTTTTCAAAAATTGTGAAATTCATGGCCCCAGGGTGGGGGAGGGGGGGGGGCTCTATTGATAATAATAGTGAAAAAGCATAATTTCTTTAGGGCAAGCAGCCTAGTTGAAAATGCGTTATTTCTAATAAATAATCCTGTCTATCCTTTATTGTTGAGCAGATAAACAAAGTGCATAGTTATGATGAACAATTGTGCTTTTTTACAATTTTTTAAAAACTTGTGGTCCCAGGTTTTGGTGTTTCAAGGAGGGGGGGGGGGGGCTATATTGATTATATGGTGAAAATGTTTTAATTCTTTGAAAATCTTCTCTGCTCCTTGGCATTCAAAGGTAAATAGAATAAAAGTTTTAATAAGCAAGGATATTTTTACCAGATTTTTGAACATCAGCACCATGTGGTCAAGTGTTCTGGTCCTGGCCAGCGCTCTATTAATTTGTATTCTACTGAGAGAAGTTATTTTTTGCCATTCACTTTTGATAGTTAATCACTGTAAATAATGTACGTGTATTTGAAAGTCAATAGACTAAGAGAATTATGCAAGAAATGTTATTGTATAATACAAAAAGTACTTTCATAGTTTTAATGATCAGGTAGACTTGTAAATAATAAATAAATCAAAATGAGATAAAAACAACTTATTAAATGTTCTTCAAAGACCACGAGAGGCCAATGTGAGAGGTCACAATATGGGGTTAAATTTTAAATACTGTATAGGGGGAAAATAACTCGCGGTGTTAATATTCGCTATATTCACGGTGTTAATAAATCCGTGAATTCAAGAAACAGTGAATAAGTTTTCAATAACCTCCATGTTTTATTTGGAAATTTGGGAATAGACTACGATAGGTATTTTTACGTGCAGTACATGGTCATTTCAGTAATTATGAGTAGTACTTGTCATTCAATTATTTTAATTATCGCGCTTTACTTTAATTCAGATCAGCAGATAATAACATGTATTTGTTAAACAGCTGTTTTAATAGCCAACGCTACATGTTTCGTCAATCCAAACACGTGGGTCATCGGTTTTGATTACCCGTGCGTAACTAATGCTACCCCGTGTGTTTGTCACCTGCATTATTATGCATAATAGTTTTTATCGACATTTTGCTTTTAAAAAATCATTCAAATAATTATCGAACTTGCTGAAGATGTGGAAGGATATTATTTCGTCGACATATATTAACACATTTATTACCGTATAATGGTTTTTCGCCGCGATGTATTATCCCTTTGGAAAGAAGAACTTGGGGTGTACATGCACTCATCGTAGTAGCATATAGGAAAGTCATTCGACGTTATAATCAAGGACTTTTAATAATTGCATTTGTTTTAATTAATCGTCAAATAATTATTAAATCTATCTATTTTATATAAACCTACCCTGATGTTCCTGAAGTGAATACATCACACTGATTAATGTCGTTCTAGCTATGCTATGGATTAAACGGATATAGACAAGGGAGGTAACTTTTATTATATACCAATTCCGTGAATTCAACAAACCGTGATCGTGTCAGAGTAGAGAAAACCGTGAAAATTACAACCCGTGAAATTAATCCCCTATACAGTAGCACAAGTACCTATATTTGACCATCGACATCTGTCCTTACGCATGCGTCAAAATTTAATTCGAATTAGCTTTGCTTAGCGTTCACACGGAGCTAATGCGAAGTAATTTAATGCACAGTAAACTAATTCAAATTAAACTAATTCGCATTAAATTCTCTGTGTGAACGCGGATCAAATTTAATTCGCAGTAACTTATGTTTAATTCGAATTAAACTCTCGGTGTGAACAGGGCATAATATGGAAGAATCCTTGGGTAGTGTAAATTCTGAATTGTTCAAATCATGACCCCCAGGGGTAGGGTGGGGCACAATACTTATTACAAGGGAGATCAGCAGGGCCAAAGATACTCAGGTGAGCGTTGTGGCCCATGGACCTCTTGTTTAGTTATAAAAAATAAAAGCAAGAAATTTTATTTCACTAGTGATTCTTCATGCGGAATTACACGATAATTCCTTGCAAATATCTAGGAATCTACAGTATTAATTCATTTTTAGGTCACCTGAGTCACTCAGGTGACCTATTGCTATCTGTTTTTGTCCGTCGTCGTGCGTTAACATTTAAACATTTTCAGCTTCTTCTCTGAAACTGCTCAACCAATTTCAACCAAATTTGGTATATAGCATCTATGGGTGAAGGGGAACAAAAATTTTGAATTTCATGGTCCCTGCCCCCCTGGGGGCTGTGGGGTGGGGCTAAAACCACTAAAATTAATGCAATCTTTAAAAATCTTCTTCTTTACTCCTGGACATCAAGCAGTCAAACTGTTGGCATTATTGTAATAAGCATTGAGCCCTCTACCAAAATTGTGAAATTCATGGCCCCAGGGTCAGGGGTTCTGGTGCTAGGGTGGGACTATAAAGATCATATAGTGAAAGTGCATTATTTCTTTGAAAATCTTCTTCTCTGCTCCTGGGTATTAGATAAACTAACTAAGTACATAGTAATGTTGAGCATAGCTGCCTCTTCCAAAATTGTGAATTTCATTGCCCCTGGGTCTGGGGTTCTGGTTTAGGGCGGGGCTCTATTGATTATATAGTGAAAATGCTTTAAATCTTTGAAAATCTTCTTCTCTGCTCCTGGGTATGAAATAAACTAACTAAGTACATAGTTATAATGAGCATGACTGCCTCTTCAAAAATTGTGAATTTCATGGCCCCTGGGTCAGGGGTTCTGGTGTTAGGGCGGGGCTCTATTGTTTATGTAGTGAAAATGCATTATATCTTTGAAAATCTTCTTCTCTGCTCCTGGGTATGAAATAAACTAACTAAGTACATTGTTATGATGAGCATGGCTGCCTCTTCCAAAATTTTGAATTTCATGGCCCCTGGGTCAGGGGTTCTGATGAAGGGGGGGGGGGGCTCTATTGATTATATAGTGAAAATTAATAATTTCTTTCAAAATATTTTTTCTACTCCTGGTTATAAAGCAAAGAAACAAGTGTATAGTTATGAAGAGCAAGAATGCTTTTCAAAAATTTTTCAAACTTGTTGTCCCAGGAGTTCTGATGTTTTTCTAAAGGGGGAGGGGGGGGGGGGGGCTCTATTTGATTATATAGTGAAAATGTGTGAATTCTTTAAAAATCTTCAACTAATTGCATAGTTATGATGATGAGAGTACCTCTTTCAAATCTGTAAATTTTCATGACCCAAGGTCATGGGTTCTGGTGTTAGGGTAGGGCTGTGTTAAATAGTGAAAATGCATTATTTCTTCGAAAATCTCCTCTGCTCCAGGGCATATTGGAAGCAAACAGAGTAAAAGTTTTAATGAGCAAGGGTATTTTTACCAGAATTTTGAAATTTGGACCATTTAGTCAAGTGTTCTGGTCCTGGCCAGGGATCTGTTAATTTGTATTCTATTGAGTGAAGTTATTCCCCTTTGCCATTCACTTTTGATAATTAATCACTGTAGAAAATGTATTTGAAAGGTTAATAGAATAAGAGAATTATGCAAGAACTTTTATTGTATAATACAAAAAGTACTTTCATAGTTTTAATAATCAGGTAGACTTGGAAATAATAGATGAATAAAAATGAAACAAAAATAACTTATCTTCTTAAATGTTCTTCAAAAGCCAAGTGAGGCCAATGTGAGAGGTAATAATATAGACATTTTATTAAAAGTCTGCATGGTAATAGTGGTAAATGGGGGACAGATAGAAAGATACTAAACCAGTTATTGTTTTGATCATAATCATAGTATTTTTCTTGCTATTGGGCAACAAAGCTTCATTTATCAGTTTATGGATCCTCTAAATTGTTGTACTCAGGTGACCGATAAGGCCCTTGGGCCTCTTGTTTATGCCAAAATGATTATTCATTATTATTTTAAATCCCATCCTCCACTTAAATTCTGCATCATAAAATCCAATAGAATCAAAACTCATGGTTCATTTAATATGCAGTAGTCAATTTTAACTTTCATAATTGTGGCATGGAAAAAAAAAATTATCTTAAAATAGTCAAAGTAAAAATATTTTCAAGTTTTCCTTTGTTGATAACTACTACAATAAAATAAATTCATATGTGTAATCTAAAATAATTGTTATGTTTTATTTCATTTCGAAAATGTACATTCCTGAATTTTTCATGGTATTTTGCATGAAAAATTGTGTGTATGCGTTAACAATCATGATCTTTCATGTAAGTTGTCAACAGTAATGTTGCAGCCATTGTAACTTTGCTTGAAACAAAGGTCATAATGTGTTTATCATTTTGTGACTCCTCATTCTATTTCTTATGCCTGGTCAGAAGTCGAATTTCTTTGGGCTTTTTTTGCCCCCTTTAAAAAGGGGATGAATTGCTTTGCACCTGTTGGCTAGTACTGTAGTGCTAGTGTTGTCTTCTCAATATCTTGAGGACCCTTTGCTTGACAGACATCAAATTTGGTACATTGGTGTTTGAAGAAGATAAAGTAGATGATCCAATTAATTTTGAGGTTCAAAGGTCTAGGGTCAAAATTCTCTAGACATAGGAAGATATTGTCCATTCAATATTTTCCTTTGATTGACTGATTTGAAACTTATTATGTTGATTTCCCTTAAGGATTAGAATTAGAGGTCACAAAGTCAAAGGTCAAACTACATAAAAATATAAAGACCACTCAATATCTTGACAGAATTTAAACTTGGCACACTAGTAGATGACCTCTGGTTTATTTTTAGGTCACAAGGTCAAGTAGTCAAACTACTCTAGATACGTTGGTTTTCCTTAAGAAGTAGATGACCACTATGAATTTTGAGGCCTCAAGTCCAATGGTCAAGGGCAATACTGGACATAAGATATTTAATGCTCAATATTTTGATGAAAAATCTTTGCTTATATATCAAACTTGGTACACTTGTTTTCAATTGATAGTAGATGACTCCTGTTGTTTTCATGGTCAACTCAGTGTCTTGAGAATTTAACCTTTGCTTTCCAGATATCAACATGACTGGTACCCTCTAAAAAGTAAAATACACCTAATGATGGCTACGTGCCACAAGGGGGACATGTATGTTTCTCAAACATTTCTTGTATTAAAATTTAGATAAAGCCAGGAACTCGAGTGGTACGAGGTCCAGATTGGGCATCCAAAAAACAGGATAATGGAGAAGGTTTCCTGGGCACAATAATATTTGTTCCCAAAGTGGGGTCTAGTGACAATCAAGTGACAGTGATTTGGGACTCTGGGCGAGAGTTGCGTTACAGAGCTGGGCATGATGGGAAATACGACCTGCGTGCATATGACACTGCTCCAGCTGGTATGTTAACCTCATTTTAGGTCAGACATAATCTTGTACAGTTCTCTCCCCTATTTGACAATGTAACTTTTATTGTAAAATGCACTTTTGAGATAATTCTTTATTAAAAAAGCTCATTATTTTTACTAGAAAATTATCCTGGCATTACAGGTTTTCGATAGTGTAAAACTTTCAGTCACGCATTAAATCTATGCATCTATGTTTTCTCACCTTAATTATTCACTTATTATTAGTCAACAATACATAAATATATTTGACCTTAATTTGTGTTTGAAATCATAAGAATTCCAGTAGTATTTCAACTTTGTTTGGATCTGCCATAATCATAACCTATTTTTGATAGCAAGTATGGTGTACAGTACATGGTATAAAACATAAAATTAGATAAATATCTGGGGTTTTTTTTCAATCTTAACAACAAATAAATCATAATTAACCATAACATTAAAATTTCTTCAACTTTTTATGAAATTTTATAAAATTGAAAGTTTAAGTCAAGATTCACTGACTAAAAATAAAAATGTCAAACACAATGAGGGCATTTGATTTGTGTGTCTCTTCTGATTACTTTTTCCTTCACACAGTAAGACAGGTGTACCCGGTGTCCACATTGACATTGTCCCCACCTAACAAACTCAATGTAATAGTTAAACTTCAATTGTTCAGGCGCCAGTCTATCACAGACACAACACCTTTCCACATCAGCAAGTGGCTCCTCATCTGACAAATCAAGTGATGGACAAGAAGAAGTATTTGAAACCTTGGATGGACCTGGTGTATCTTTAGAAGGACCTGCATTTTGATTTTCTTCTAATTTTGCAAATCCCCTTTCCTTTTCCTTTTGTTAGCTCACCTGAGCCAAAGGCTCAAGTGAGCTTTTCTGATCAAAATTTGTCCATTGCCTGTCATTGTCGTCATCGTCATTGGCGGTGTCATTGTAAACTTTTCACATTTTCATCTTTTTCTCCAGAAATACTGGGCCAATTTCAACCAAACTTAGCACAGAGTATTCCTGGGGGAATTGATTCAAGTTTGTTCAATTGAAGGGCCATGCCCTCTTCCAAGGGGATATAATTACGAAATAGTGAAAAATTAATGGTGTCATTGAAAAATCTTCTCAAGAACCATTGGGCCAGGAAAAATGAAACTCATGTGGAAGCATTGTCAGGTATCTGCAGGAGGTGTAGATTCAGGTTTGTTTTCAAATCATGACCCGGGGTGGGGGTGGGGGGCACAATGGATAATCAAAGTTTAACAAAGGAATATATAGGAAAAATCTTTAAAAATCTTCTTCTCAAGAACAGCAAAGCTATGAGTGGTCATATTTATATGGAAGCATCCTAGGGTGGGGCCACAGTGGGCGATCAAAGTTTTACATACAAATACATAGGGAAAAATCTTTAAAAATCTTCTTCTCAAGAACAGCAAAGCCATGAGAGATCATATTTATTTAAAAGCATCCTCAGGTAGTGTAGATTCAAGTTTGTTCAAATCATGACCCCTGGGGGTAGGGTAGGACCACAGTGGGCGATCAAAGTTTTACATAGAGATTCATATGGAAAATCTTCAAAAATCTTCTTCTCAAGAACAGCAAAGCCATGATTGGTCATATTTATTTGGAAGCATGCTCAGGTAGTGTAGATTCAAGTTTGTTCAAATCATGACCCCTGGGGCTAGGGTGGGGCCACAGTGGGCGATCAAAGTTTTACATACAAATACATAGGGAAAAATCTTCAGCAAAACCATGAGTGATCATATTTATTTAGAAGCATCCTCAGGTAGTGTAGATTCAAGTTTGTTCAAATCATGACCCATGGGGGTAGGGTAGGACCACAGTGGGCGATCAAAGTTTTACACAGGAATTCATAGGGAAAATCTTCAAAAAATCTTCTTCTCAAGAACAGCAAAGCCATGACAAGTTATATTTATATGGAAGCATCCTCAGGTGATGTAGAATCAAGTTTGTACAATTCATGACCCCCTGGGGTAGGGTAGGGCCACAGTGGGCGATCAAAGTTTTACATAGGAATACATAGGGAAAATCTTTAAAAATCTTCTCAAGAACAGCAAAACCGTGATGTCTCATAATAAAATAAAAGCATCCTCTGCAGGTATTATATCACCATATCTGATCAAATCATGACCCCCCAGGAGTATAGAGGGGCCATTACAGGGGATCATAGTTATACAAAGGAATATAAAGGATAATTCAATAAAAATTTCTCCCCCCCCCCCCCACTTTAATATTTAAACTTTTCAATACTGAACTGATTTCTGCATTTTTCTAGCCAAAGTGCTCAGGTGAGCAATGTGGCCCATGGGCCTCTTGTTTTTTGAGTTTTTTTTTAGAATTTCAAGGCAATATCTAAATATTTCAAATAATAAGAAACTTAAAATAATCAAACTTTGTCGGTTGAGGCATTTTGGGGTCTCAAAATATGTTAACCAAAAAGTAGGTCACCATGAATTACTTTTAAAATCTCATTGCTATATCTGAATATTTAAGATAATAAGGGGCTTTGAATCAAGGAACTTTGTCAGTTGATGCATCTTCAGTTCTCAGAGTGTTGTAACCAAAAGGTTTGTCATGATGGCCTACTTTTGGAATTGTATAAATGGACAGGATACTTAGAGGCTTCAAATAGAAGTAACAGGTTATACAATTTATCAGAAGAGTGATTCAAGGCCCTTGGGCCTCTTGTATTCCTGAATTTTATCAAAAACATTCTGTTCTGTTACAGCTCTCCCTGCAATTATTAAACTAAGACTTCTTCTTAGTTTTTAGCTCTTCTGAGCCAAAGGCTTAAAGAGCTAATGCTATGGCCATTTGTGCAGTGTGCGTAAACTTTTTTGAATATGGGCCAGAACTCAAGAACCCCTTGGCCAATTATTGTCAAATTTGTCACAGGGTATCCTTGGCCCAAGGGCTCCCTTTTATACTAAAAATAGGGTTGTGACCCTTTAACAAGGGGAGATAATTAGGAAAATAGAAACAAAAGTACTGGTTGCTAAAAAATCTTCTTCTCAAGAACCACTGGGCAGATTAGCACCAAACTTACACAAAAGGATGAGGATATGTTGTAGATTAAAAATTGCACGGGGATTTACCCTGGGGCAAAGGGCATGGTCTCAAGGTCACTTCAAAGTTGACCAAAAATTACATTTTATTAAAATGTTAAACGTTGATATTTTGCTCACTATAAGGACTAGGGTCATCAAATCTTGTCAGTTGATGCATCTAAGGACCTCATATCATGTTGACTCAAAAGTAGGTCACGTTGACCTACTTCTTAAATTTTGCGACCATTCTTTTTCAAAATGATTTAGAGGCATATTTTGAACAATTTAAGGCCTATGATCATCAAACTTTGTCAGTTGATGCATCTTGGGTCCTCAAAGTAGGTCAACTAAAAAGTAGGTCACCTTGACCTACTTTTTGAATTTTATGGCTAATCTTTTTAAAAACAATTAAGGTCATTTATTTGAATACCAAGAAGTTTAGAATCATTAAATCTTGTAAGATGATGCATCTTGGGGCCATAAAGCATATTTATTAAAAAGTAGGTCACAGTGACCTACATTTTGAACTTTGCAGGCATTCGATTTCAAAGCGTTTTAGAGGCATAATTTGGACATTTTAAAGCCTATGATCATAAGACTTTGTAAGTTGATGCATCTTGGGTCCTTAAAAAACGTCAACTGAAAAGTAAGTCACCGTGACCTACTTTTGAAAATTTATGGCTTTAATTAAATATTTCAGGTACTAATTGGCTTAGAATCATCAAACTTTGTCGTTGATGCATCTTGGGTCTTTGGAGTAGGTCGACTGAAAAGTAGGTCACCGTGACCTACTTTTGAAAATCTATGGCTTTAATTAAATATTTTAGGTACTAATTGGCTTAGAATCATCAAACTTTATTAGTTGATGCATCTTGGGTCTTCAGAGTAGGTCGACTGAAAAGTATGTCACTGTGACCTACTTTTGAAAATTTATGGCTTTAATTAAATATTTTCAGTACTAATTGGCTTAGAATCATCAAACTTTATTAGTTGATGCATCTTGGGTCTTCGGAGTAGGTCGACTGAAAAGTAGGTCACTGTGACCTACTTTTGAAAATTTATGGCTTTAATAAAATATTGCAAGTTCTTATTGGCTTAGAATCATCAAACTTTGTCAGTTGTTGTATCTTGGATCCTTGGAGTACAACAACTGAAAAGTAAGTCACCATGACCTACTTTTGAAATATTATGGCTGTATTTAATATTTTCAGGTACTATTTGGCTTAGAATCATCAAAATTTGTCAGTTGATGCATCTTGGGTCCTCAGAGTAGGTTGACTGAAAAGAAGGTCACCGTGACCTACTTTTGAAAATTTATGGCTTTAATTAAATATTTTGGGTACTAATTGGCTTAGAATCATCAAACTTTGTCAGTTGATGCATCTTGGGTCCTTGGAGTACAACTGAAAAGTAGGTCACTTTGACCTACTTATAAAATTTTATGGTTATAATTTTAAAAATATTTTAGGTATTAATTGGCTTAGAATCATCAAACTTAGTTGATGGGTCCTCAGAGAATGACAAGTGATAAGTAGGTCACCTAACTAACTCTCAGGTACTAGTTGGCTTAGAATTATCTTGGGTTCTCAGAATGTGAATTGGCATTTCAAGTGTTTATCTAAATATACAGGATACTTAGAGGCTTCAAATAGAAGTGATAGGTTGTATAGTTTATCAGAAGAGCGATTCAAGGCCCTTGGGCCTCTTGTTTTACTTTCTCCACAGCCAAAAGAACTTCTCCACCACACTTGTTAAAAAGCTTCAGCAGTAGAAGTAACTTTTTCAACATTGATAATAGAAGTTGTTGAATTGTTGATAATGTCTACCTTTCCTTTGTATACAAGATACAGTAAAATCCTTCTTTCACTGATTGTTGATGAATCCTGTTTTCTTGAAGGCTGGTCTTAAATTCTGAGGACCAAGGGATATGTCGTAAACTTTGCATACAAGCCTGCAAACATCATACCTTGTCACTGAACAACCGATGCTTTGTCGCATAAATTTATGAGCTTCTTGCTGATACAGAGTCTCAAATGGTCCGAAACAGCCAATGTCCATTGACTGTAAAAGATGAATCGTGTGAGGAGGCAAGACAAAAAGAATGATGTTGTTTTCACGGGCCCACTGGATTAATGAAAGAGATGTATGGCCTCTCTGACCATCATACAAAAGCAAAATTGGCTGTCCAGGGTTCCCAGATTGGACATATTTGGGTAAATGATTCTTGACATAACAATTAAAAATTTCAGCATTTGAATAACCTGTGTCACTCACTGTCCCATCACAGCCAGTGGTGGCTCCATCAGGTAACAAATGTTTACTTGGAAACACCAGAAATGGAGGAATACTGGACCCTACAGCATTTCCATTCCCATTCCCAGTAATTGTTTGGAATCTCTCAGATGTTACAACTTGTGCTGCCATTTTGCCACTACAATGTTTGGAGGCTTTGACCCACCTGTATTTATTCCCTTTTCATCAACTTTAAATATTAGTTGAGGCTTATCCCCCAGTCCATGCCTATTGATGGTTTTCAGCTCTTCAAAGTACCTGCTTATACATTTACATTCCAGAGATGTAGCTTTCACTTGTTGTTCTGACAACCCTGTTGGTTTTACTGCATGAAGCTCAAGCCACCTCCACATAAAGTTATGATACCACTTCATTGTTAAATCTTTCCCCTTTTCCCTAATACAGAGATCTACAGCATAGTCAGAGGCAAGGTTCAACACCTCTGAATGGGTATATCCATGTTCTATCTCAAACATTGTTTTCACATGCTCCACTATGTAAGATTCCTGTTTCTGTGTAAACAGTGGTGGAGGTCCTGATGATTCTACGACAATACTTATTCATCCATCCACCCTATCACTTAGGGTTGTCAGGGGAACTTGAAACCCTTCAGCAGCACCATGAACCCCCTTTTACTGCTTGGAAAGCATTATCCAAGGCCCCTGGACTATAGTTCTTGTAATTTCCCCTTTGGATGGAAAATATCTACAAGGAAACAAACAATAAAGCAACAGAAACAAAATTTTATAACATAGAAAAATCTCTGAAATTTAAAATAAAATGACTATAAAGAGCTTTCAAACTTTCTTTATAAAGCGGAAGTTTGCTTAAAGTGAGGCTTATCTATTTTTAGACCATAACACTGAGTATTTTAACAGATGACAACATAGGGTGATTAGATGCTGTTTTCAGGCTTAAAAAAATAGGGTTTTTAGGGTGGATTTTTTGCATTATGAGAAAAAGACATTATTTGAGTAGATAAAGAGAGAAACGAAATCTTACCTCTCTAAATGGCATAATTTTTTATCTTTTTGGCTTTTATACACTCTTTACGCCTGATGCTAATTTTGAAAGAAACATTCTGAAAAATGACGTCAATTAAAAAATTGTAGCCAATTGAAATTAGGATACTATCAAAAATAGGTGATGGCACAATCTATTGAAACATTTTCTATTGATTTTGGTATATCCAACAATTGTTTATCTCCTTTCACTAGGAATTATACATGATCAAATAACTTGTCATGGTTGTAAGGACACACCCCTGAAAGGTATGCGATGGAAATGTACAAATTGTGATGACTTAAACCTATGTAACCTATGTTATATGGGTGACAAGCATGATACAGGCCATGGATTTGTTCGACTTGAAACAGAAACATCCAGAGGGTAAGTATCAATATTTCATTCATTCAGAATTTCTAAATTTAAAGTTGATCAAAAGTCTAAGACTCAAGTGACTTTTCTGATTTCTGATCTAAATTTGTGCATTGTCAGTCATCTCCATTGATATAAATTTAATTTTCACATTTTCAATTTCTTCTCCAGATCCACTAGAACTGGACCAATTTCATTCAAATTTGGCATAAAGCATCCATGGATGTCTTTAAAATAAAATCTTCCCAAGAACAAATGACCCAGAAAAGATGAAACTTATGTGAAAGTTTTCTGATATACTGTATACAAGGAATTTTGCACCTGTTTTATATTCGCCCCTTTTGCCTTCATTGCAAGTGGATTAATTATACCCCCCGCAAACAAAGTTTAGGGGGGGTATATTGGAATCAGCTTGTCCGTCTATCTGTCTGTCTGTCTGTCTGTCCGTCTGTCTGTAGACGAGATTTTGTCCGGACCATTTCTTGGAAAGTGTTGCAAGGATTTGTCTTAAAATTTGTACACTTATTATTTGCCATATGAAGGTGTGCACCTGGTATTTTCATCATGATTGGATAATTTTTTTGCATTTTACAGGTGTTTTTTTTCATTTTTATTATGTGGTTTTGTCCAGATCTGTTCCCAGAGACTATTGCATGGATTTGTATGAAAATTTGTACACTTATTATTTACCATATGAAGATGTGCATCTGGTATTTTCAAGATTATTTGATAATTTTTCTGCATTTTACAGTTTTTTTTTTTCATTTTTATTGACTTAGTCATTTTGGGTTCATGTCAAAGGTTTGAGACATAGAATCTAGAACTTCTGTACAAAAATGTGAACTACAGCTTAAAACAACTCATTAGAACTAAAACAAAAATCACAAAGTATTAAAAACAGTTTTTACATTACACAGCAGATAGTGTAAATCCATTTGTCCCTTGGGAGTAATGAGTGGACATATTAATTAATGAGTTCAGTGTGGGAAGCTGTTAGGGCATCTCTGATCAAGCAGGTCTTATCTATATCTCCTGGGAATTGGGCAGAAAGAAATAAAGATCTCGGTTGTCTAAGTCTCTTAATTGTAATTTATATCTGTCAAAATACATAGTTACTGGAACCAGCCTTTTATTTTTAAAATGAGTTTGATATAAAGGTATTAAGATTAATTTGATTTTATAATTAATTATGATATTTTTTTTTCAACAATCAATTTGCAGAGTGTCATGTCTCACAAAGATGACAGATAGTTGCAAACTATTTTTTCAATGTAATAAAAAACACTGTAATTATTACCGGGCAGTATTGATGTTTTATTAGGCTGCACCTTAGTTTCATTCAGTAAAAAAAATATGAGTAATTAAATTTTCACTCTAAATGTGTAAGCAAAATGTGAACACCTCTTACATCTAGAAAACATTAGTGATTTGGTACCTTCTCTGAAAAACCCAGTGGGGGGTATTTGTCCCTTTTGGACAGTTCTAGTTTAAAATGGGAAGAATTCAAAGAAGTCAGCATCATTTCTTTAAACCAACTGGGTCTGGGCAAATTTAAAATGGGGGAAATTTGTATGCAAGTATGATAGAGAAAATGTGTTAAAAATTCCTTCTGAAGAAAAGCAAGGTCATGATTGATAAGTGATATTAATCTGTAGGCATCATCTGGAAGTGAGCTAGGAGATAAGTTAATTCAAATTATAGCACCAAACAAAAGGATGGGTATTAAAAGGAGATTAAAGGTTTACATGATAAATGATATCAATATCCAAGCATCCTCAGGTAGTGCATCATTTAAGGACATGACCACATTAGGGGTTCAAAGGTTTACAAGGGAAAATCTTCTAAATAACAGCTGGGCTGTGATACAAACACCCACAATAGATGGCATGCAGATGAAGTTTACTAAAATCATGGGTCTCAGGGGGGAGTGGGACCCCATTAGGGGATCAAACTTTTAAGGTTTATATAGAAAAAAATTGTTTACTTTCAAGAAAGGCATGATCCATAATATTTGTATTAAAATATCTTCAAGAAGTGCAGATTCAGATTTGTTTAGATCATGGTCCCCTTTGGTAAAATGGGGCCAAATTACATGTGAATATTTAGGAAAGGAAAAGAAATTTAATTTTCTAGAGTATCAGGACCCTACTACATAAACATCATATTGAAATGCAAATATTCCAAAGTTGTGTGGAATCAAGGTTTTTTATTAAGTCACTTGAGTCACTCAGGTAACCATTTGCGATCTGTTTTGGTCCGTTGTCATGCTTTGTCAGATGTCTGTTAACATTTGAACATTTTCAGCTTTTTCTCTAGAATTGCTGAACTAAATTCAACAAATTTTGGTATGTAGCCTCTATGAGCAAAGGATGACAAAAATTTTGAATTGCATGGTCCCTGCCCCTTATTGCCAATGGGGTGAAGCCAAAACCCTCAAAATTAATGCAATTTTCAAAAATATTCTTCATAACTCCAGGACATCAAGTACCAGTAGTCAAACTGTCAGCTTGATTGCAATGAGCTTTGAGCCCTCGAACCAAAATTGTGAAATTCATGGCCCCTGGTTCAAGAGTTTAGGTGCTAGGGCAGGACCTCTTTTGATCATATTATGAAAATGCATTAATTTTTTGAAAATCTTCATCTCTGCTCCTGAGTATTAGTAGACAAATTAAGTGGATGGTTATGATGAGCAAGGGTGCCTCTACTTAAATTATGAAATTCATGGCCCCACATTTGGTGTTCTGGTGTAAGGGTGCATGGGGATCTAATGACAATATTGTGAAAATGTATTAATTCTTTTAGAAAATCTTCTTCTCTGCCCCTGAATACTAAGAAGACAAATGAAGTGTATGGTTATTATGAACAAGAGTACCTCTACTGAAATTGTGAATTTTATGGCCCCAGGGATCATGGGTGCTGGTGAGTGTGGGGCTCTGATAATATAAAGAAAATGCATTAATTCTTTAAAAAATCTTCTCAGCTCATGACTATCAGGGTGTATTATACTCAGATGACCATTAAGACTGTTGGGTCTCTTGTTTACAAATTATAGATCCTCGGATTAGGAGGGGCTAAAATTGTATTTTATTTAATGCATGTACCATATTTTGCTGAATATTGTAGGCAATTGTGTAAAATATGCACCTCCTTTTTGGGTCTGAAAGTTGGGGGGATGCAGGTTGGTTGTGTTATATGCAAGAAAAAATTCGACCAAACAGGAATCTTGAATTTTTACATCACAGTTATTTTCAACCCCCCCCCCCCCCCCAAAAGAAATAAAAAAAAAAATCCAGAAATAATTTTTGAAAAATTTACAAAGCACTTTAATATTTCATACCCAGAAGACATGCTTAAGTGAAAAGGATTTTAAGTTGTTTAAATGAAGGACAAAGGTTAATTTCCAAGGGAGATAAAGGGAAAAAAGACAAAAATAGGGTGGGGTCATTAAAAAATCTCAAGAACCAGTGGGCCAGAAAATACAAAGCTTATGTGAAAGCTTCCTAAGGTAGTGTAGATTCTAAATTGTTCAAACATGGTCCCAGGGGTAGGGTAGGGCCATAGTAAGGGATCAAAGTTTTACATTGAACTAGACATTTACATTGAACTATATAGGACTCACTAGGGACCTGAAAAGATGAAACTTTTGTAAAAGCTTACAAAGGTAGGATAGATTAGGAATTTTACAAATCACGTAGGTAGGGTTCGGACAGAATAGGAGATAAAATTTTACTTAGAATTATGTAGGAACAAATCTTTAAAGAACCTCTAGACTAGAAAGAGGAAACTTTGTGAAAGCTTCCTGAGGTAGTATAAATTCTAAGTTATACAAATCAAGGCTCTGGGGGTAGGTTGGGACTGCAATAGGGGATTAAAGATTTGGCATTGAAATACATGTATTTTGGGAAAAAAATCTTTTTCTCAAGAACCAAAGGACCAAAAGGACCAGAAAAGACTTAACTTATATGAAAGCTTTATTAGGTAGTATTAAGAGCCATTCTCTGTAACAACTTGAACTTTTATATAGGAGCTGTGGCACGCATAGTCTCAGAATTTCTCCAAACTCTCTATGATAAAAGTCTTTGATACTGTAAACTCAAATCAGGCAGAAAATGGTTGCTACGTGTCATGGTTACCATGGCAACATGTCCTAAAGTTTGAAAAATGGCATTTTTCAACATGTTCAGAGTCCCACAGTTAAAGTTTGCAGCAAAGCAAACAAGTGGCAATGATTGTTTCTGAAAGTTGAAGGCCTGATGTCTTAAATGCGCGATAAACATGTTTGGTAAATCAACAATTACATTCGTTACTATGGAAACAAAGTATTCAAAAGTAATAATTTTGCCCGTTTAATTTTATAAAATCATACACTTAAGAATAAAAAAAAATATAGGTTGAAATGCAAGCAAATAATAGACAAAAGATCCTTGTAACATATACCAAGGAAGAAATATGATATTTCTTATAGGATGGCAATGGTTGCCATGGTTTTGATACCAAGAAGGGATTTTAAATTTACTCTCTTAGTGTTTAAATCTTATCCTATCTTTTTAAAAAGCATATTTTTATATAACTGATGATCAATTTTTAAAGACGTTCATGTGACCCTAATTTTCACAATTCAAAAAATTCAAATTCAATTCCTTAAATAGTGCATTGCTATGGAAATGAGCCGAAAAATATGCATAAAAATCTGAAAAATATTTTGTTTCCTTGGATACGTACCCTTGTATGTAGATTCCCAAAACTTTTATGATTGATAATTATGAACAACTAACCTGACTTTCAATTTTGACTGCCACCCAATCTCTAACTGGATGCAAAAAGCTGGCACATAGGGTTTCATATTGATATAAAATTAACAAAATCGAACATTTTCCCTTCTTGGTTACCATAGCAACAGCGTTGTATTTTTCAACAAATGTTATCAATATATGATATTCAACTTTAGTTCTTCCAGATAAGTACTATTCAAGGTGAGTCAAATAATATGTTTCTTGAATAAAAAGTAAGTAAATTCCTAAGGCAGCAAAAAAATATCACTTTAAACAACTGGTACATTGTTTCCATGGTTACACTGCAAAGTAACAATTAATCCCAATTTTTCTTATGTTGCCGGTGTTGCAAGGTCCTAAGGATGTAAATGTGCCAGTCATGAATTTTATTGTTTTTCCTGAAGATAGTAGCATTAACCCAATCTTAGCAACATATTTTGCACGGTTACACTGTGTTACCATGGCAACCATGAAAGTTATTTTTAGAATAATATTGCCAATACCTAATTACTTAAAGTCAAATATTTTTATTGTTTTTTCTTAGGTTGCTGATTGAGTTTGATCATTTAACACCTATCATTAGCGAATATTAAGCATTTTTCTGCATTTTTCAGCATCTAAAATGTATTCCAAATGTACCCATGGTTACAACTTACTTAGAGATAAATTCTAAATAGTTTCTTTACAGCATAAGTGGCAACAAGGTTTCAGATTTTTGTGAGAATGGTTTGTTTGTTTTCTTAGTCTTTATCAAAGCTTAATAAAGATTCAAAGTAGCTGAAAATCTCAATTTTTCCAACTTTTCTGGCTGTTACCATGGCAACCAAGACGCATAGCAACGAAATTTTATTTGATATATGTTTCTGGTGTCAAGTTGTAATAATGGGCAAAGTTTCATCAAAATCGGTGACCATGCGTGGCAAAGAAGTTTAAGTGGTTACAGAGAATCGCTATTAATTCTTAATTATCATGATTATACTTCAATCAATCACTTGGATAAAGTCATTATATGATATCTCAATTTATGTTTTACATTGAAATATATAAGAAAAATCTTTATAAATCTTCTCAAGAACCGAAAATTTCGACATTAACACAAATAATTGAAAAAAATTGAATTTGATGTTAGTCCACTAAATTATTGAGGGAAAAAATAAATGGATTTCCTTTACAAAGCATTATATATATATATATTAGTTAGCTCAAATATTACAGTCATTATGACATAATACATTTACTTTATTTTATCATTTAAATTTGCAGTTTTGCAGGTATTTAAAATGAGCATACTACAGTATATCAAAAAAAAGAGAGAATTCATTTTTGTCAAAAATATTTTACAATTTGAATCAATTCATTCAGGTTTTGCACTTATCCTATTGTGAAAATTGTTAACGAGGTCTGTCATGTTTTGTGTTTATCGTATCATATTGTGCATGTGTCCTATCATATCATGTATAATGATGCAGGTACTCTCTAATATACCATGTGATACTGTATCTTATAAGCCGAGACCTTTACCTTAATTATTAAGACTTTTTCAAACAGCAAATAACACAGTGGGGTCTCGTTATTATGGTGATAGTTTTATAAGATGGAATGCTTATTGCGCTGTAAATTCAAAGCACAAAATAATTTCTTAACAAATCTATTAATTTGTGTGGTAAATGTACAAGGTACATATCATGCAAGATATATTGTTCTAAAATGCATTTTTCTTCACAGATCTAATGTTCCCCCAAGGAATCAAAGTAAATCTATAGAAGTCAAAGGTCTGTTTCCTAAAGCAGAGGTAATCAGGGGACCACACTGGAAATGGAAAAACGATGATGGTAATCTCTTCATATGTATCTAGATATTAGTCAATTATATTTTATGGTACAGTATTTTTCTTTGCAAAAATGCACAATTTTGAGTAGGTGATTATAATCTAAAACAAAATTTTGAAAGATTTCCTTTTCAGATCTTGTAGAGCAATTCTTTATAAACATTTTAAGTACATGTATCAAAAACGTATAGAGAGAGAGAGAGAGCCAGCAAGGCAACCAAGTTTGTCTTGGTTAAAGTCAAGCAGGTGCTTAAAAGCTAAGCCCCCCCCCCCCTAAATACATGGTACTAAAAATTTTGTGCACCCTAAGTTTTAGTGCATCTGATAAATACATAAATACAGGAAGGTTACAAGCTCATAAAAATTTCTGTTCCAGATTAGTGCAGAAATGCCTGAATCAGTAGCAGGAATTATTTTACATCATCCTTATAAACCTCAAACAAAAATATTGTAATGACACCGATAAACTTAAAAAATTCAGGCTTGCAAGTGAAAGCTCCCTGGGGTAATAAAAATTCTAAATTGTACAACTATTTTCCTAATCTATGTTGAATATTTAATGTGATTTAAAGCATGTTTCATAAAAATCTGTCTCTAGTTAGGAAAGATATTGGGGACAGTCTGTGACATAGTGTTTATGCAGTTTTCTAAAAATTTAGGGCAAAAACTGAACTATATGAAATGATATTGTGCATTGAACATTTATATTTGCTGTTTTCTTGTCTCAGTTGTAAAATAAATGCATATTGATTTGCATAAGGATTATAACTTGCATAAAATAGGCTTGTTTTTAATACCTTTATCAAAGAAGTGGCTCTTGTTACAGTCTACTTGGGATATATATAGGATTTCTCATGATTTGTGGTTGGATATGCTTTTATCCAATGAGTTTTGTGTTTTTAGCGCCGCCCTGTGAGCCTTTGTGAAGGGATAAAAACACACATTATCCATTAACAGTCTCACTGTAGTCATTAAGATGGTATGGGATACCAGACAAAATTTCTCCTACATATTTATTTGCTTAAATTAGTAGGCTTTGAAATACCCCCACCTTTCAGTATGTAAAATTGTAATTTTCTTATTTTTTTATATATAATTTAATGAAAATAAACAAAAAGGATTTTTTCTTATATAATAAGGATAAAGTTTACTTGTGAAGAGCAAGGATTTGTGTCCATCAAACGCATCCCAAAATTTGTGATTTTAATTTCTAAATAAAAGAAGGCTCTGAACATGCTTTTATTACTAAATAACATTTCTGTGTAAGATGCTTTAACAAAATATGATCATGGTAATTATACAGAACAAGATGTGTTTGTGAAACACTTTGCCCCCGATGGTAACTAGGGATGTCAACGAATATTCGAACATTCGAATATTCATTCGATGAGTTGATATTCGAATATGAATTTAAGATTCGAATATTCAGTGTTTTTTCAGATTTCATAAAAAGAAGTACTGTAATTTTTGGGGTATATGTCAATGGGGTATATAGGTCGAAAGGCTCATTTTCAGCCGTAATTTTTTAAAAATCCTTAGATAGGACGATTCGGAAGATAGGACGAGGCTTTGTTTATCGATTTTCTAGAGATTCTTACGTAGATACTTCGTATCAGAACATGTAAAACTCTTTTAACTTAACCCGTGATATTAACGTATTGAGATAATAAACTGATATTTTTATGAGTACAGCATTTTAATAGTGTTTTATACAAACATAGTTAAAACTTCCTAGAATTGTGATATAACGTATTTTCTCCAACTTGCCTGTTCAGTGCCGCCGTAGTTTGACTCTGTTGTTAAACACATTAAATACGGTTCTATACAACAGCTATAATTAGGGAAATACCCGAAATCAAACAATAATCATTTCCATTTTAGAACATCGTGGACACATTCTTTTATTCCGACATTATTTACCGGGGTACAATATTAACTTCGATGACCGCCATTTTTATATTTCTTGTCCAGGGATTTGCTAAAACACGCAAATGACTATAACAGCGAACAATTGAAATTAATCATATTAACATGCTATAATTTTGCTTGAGATATTGTTGTAAAAAATAAATATAATTGAGAGTACATTCGCAATTTAACAGTCATCAGGAATTTCACAGTTTTGTTTGTTCAATGATGTATAGCACTAATACCCCTGTAACGGCACGTGGATCTGTTAATCATGCCCTGCAGGTATTTAAACCAGCACAGGTGTTAACACCTTTGTGTACACAGCGTATATCCCTTTATCTGTCACACAATTAAAATTCTATTAGAAGCCAATCTTTGTATAATTCAGTGTACCCCTTGGGATATAAAACAAAATAGTTATGACTAGCGGTATACAGTCAAACCTGTATTAAGCAGTCACCTGCGGGAATCATTAAAAGTGACCTTTATAGAGAGGTGACCTTTGAAAAAAGGTTCATCTTTTTTCAAGAGAAAATCTTTTATAATCTATGTAAGTTCTGTGTTTAAAAATACTACATCATAGAATATTAAAGAAAGATGTGTTTTGGACATCAATGGTCTCAGTTAGATTTTTTTAAAAATTTAAATAGTAAGTTCAAGTTAAATTTGATGACTCCAACAAAAAATATATTGAGTCTTATAGAGCATTGCATTATCCTCCCTCCAAACAACAAAAAACTTTCTTTTATTTTTAGATTACATTATCATGTTATGCCATAATAAAATATAATGTATTTTTTCTAAACTGCCTCTAAAAACAAGTTTAGTTAAGGTCTTCCGTCACAACGGAAGACCTTCTACTGATTCTGATGGTTAAGATTATTATTCTTTTTTTTTTTCTTCTCCTTTCTAGACGCCAACTTTGAGACCTCATATCTCGCTCATTTCTCAACGGATTTTGCTCAAATTTTCAGAATTTATAGACGTTACAAAACTCTATTAGAATGCTGTCATACATTTAAAAAGTCCCCTTCCGCTTTGGAATTATTTCCCTTTAAATGAAAATTTAGGGGGTTTCTTTTCCAGACAAAGACTCAGAGACTAAAAAAGCTGGAGCAGAAATACTACTGAATTTGAATAATAGAGGCATTGAAGTTGTGCACATCTATTTTTGTTTTTTGATTTCTGCGTTCAAAATGGCGCTAGATAGGGGTCAAAAATTAGAACGCCTAAAAGCGCGAAAATTTACACATATTTTCCTATGTATCTTTTAAGGACATTGGCAAGGTTCCTGGTTATTGTATAGAATTTTTCAAGAACTTTTGAGTAGGTTTGAATGTACTTAACAGGCTATATTCTGGGTCGTTTTACCTACCAGTCCAACATTCTTTTTTTAGATTTTGTCAAATTAGTGTTTTTACAATTCTTAATGCATTTCCTATGTAAAATGTTGATAAAAGGGACCTACATAATTTTTCACCATAATATTTCTTCAAAACCCATTTATTTCATACAGTTTTTGTATTTTATACATTATTGTATTTTCATTTCCTATGACTTTTAGATATTTTGGGTGAAAATGTATATATAGAAACAAGACATGGATATACCGGCACCGATCATCATTTTTGAGTTGCATCCCTTAAGAGCTAAAATTGGTCAAGAGACTGGTTGATTGTTTATATTATGAAATTGACTGAATTGATTGAAAAACACTGTCATAAAAATATTGGCATGGATTTATTTTTAACTTTTATTCGTTGTTATTAAATGCTGATTCCTTCACACGACCTAAGAACTGTTCTCAGTTGGCATGGTCGACCTACCTTTCAGCATATGTCACATCACATACTGAGCGTAACTAATGACCACCTGTTAGCTCTTTGTCCCTGAATACAACGTACAACAAAGCCATTACTACTTTTCTCTTTTTCTTGCTGTATAGATGATTCTACCCGTTGAAGGAAGTACGCGTGCTTTTGTTTACCTCTATAACATACGCTTTATTGGTTTTCACCGCTTAGAGAATTCTACACGGGAGATCACTCTCAATCACTATTTATAAGTGAAAAAACCCATGTATTAAACCTTTTTTCTCCGGAAAACCCTGACTTGCCAATGTCCTTAAACTAAAAATATTTTGTTAAGACATGTTGAATAAAAGTTATGCACAATTTTAAGGTCTTTCATTTGACACCACCAAAAAGGGGCTGGTCCCTTAAATTAGGGATCTAGGGTCCTTGAAAGTTTTCATTTTATAACTCAAAAACGGTAAATATTTCGATACAGCTGTCGCTTAAAAGTTGTTCTTTAACATATTATTGATCTCATGAACTTGTTATTTTGTTTGAGTCTTGTTTAATAAATGAGCTAGAAGCTTGACCCATATACAGGTAACTAGTTTCATTAGACAAGTGAAGGTGAAATCTTTATGCGCATAACTGAAATAAACATGCTATAAATGATAAACCTATCCAAAATAAATACTAATATTACTTTGAAATAAGTTTTTACGTGTTCTGTGGCTTCATTCCAAGTTATTGAGTCACACATTTTCAATACGTCTCGGGATTTGTTTTTGTTTATAATTACGTAACGGACCATCCTCCGATCACGCGTGACCTAGATCCAGTGAACAGTGGCCATTCACTAAACAGGCATTGCCATTCTAAATCTATTTTGCAAACTCAACGATGCACGGATAATTGTGCTCTTTAGTCATATCAGATCTTTCAAATTATCTCCATCTTATCTATGTTGGTCAAATTGGTGATATACTTGTTAAATTATTGTGGCGGAAATCACAAGAGATCCATTGCGTGTGAACCAACGACCTGCATTCGTTAACAAAACATCTTTTCGTCGTTTAATGTTGAAACATACACTATATTAAATTTTTAAAAAGTTAGCAATAAATAAATCAGTCTTTAACTGCATTTAACCGCATTTCACATACATCCCGGGTTTTGTGTTTGTTTACAATTATGTAACCTTTCCCTCGATAGCATATGGTCGAGGAAGCAGCTATTAGCGCTCAAACACAAAACATTGTTGTTCTATATTCATTTTGCTAACACAATGATTTACAGAAAATTATTTTTTAAATCATATCGGATCATTCAATTAAATCATTTAATCTTATCTTAATTTGATTTAATTTAAATCCAAAACATTTTATTAAGGGCGTATAAAGGTCCCCGATTTCATGAATCCTAATCTTAAAACTGCATACATGTACATGTATTTAATAAATGATTTATTTCTCAATTATGTGTTATTGTGTGTTTAATTTTGGAGATTCATTGCGTGTGGTTAATTCTGCAGATAATTCTAACTTGACACACAAGGTTTTGTAACTCCAGCATATGGCAAGTACGTGTGCTTTTATTAAACACCAAATTTTCCATTAACGCCCACAAAATCTACCTAGCTTAAGATCGATAATAAACCACCCGTAAATCATACAAAAATAAAACAATAGCCTCTGATTTGATTGACAGGGCAGCAACATGTGCTACCTGATAGTCTGAGTTTGCATGCTTAGAAAGCAATTACATGTACCTAATCACGCGTCAAACGCTTTCATGTACCGCTTGAAAAGTCGCTTTGTATACACTTTGGTAAAAAAAAACTTATGTATTGGTTGGTAATTATATTTCAAAAAATAATTGAGAGAAGAGAATTAAACTTTGAGTTCATTATTTTTATTTTCACTGCTGTTTTGTACACTGTACTTGTACACGATGTGTCGTCTAAGATAACTGTACACTTTCTGAAGAAAAAAACTGGCAGCTATTCGATCCCCTTTTTGCCTTCAATGTCTACATGTTTACAGAGAAGAGATCGTAATTTTTCAATGAATATTTCATATTATATGTAATTTGATTTGTATGTACAAGTATCTGAAAGGCTATATTGTGCTGATTTTTTAAAAATACATGTTTTATGGTATACATATTTTTTAGCATACGATAAAATATCGACAACACTATAAGCTTAATTATTTCCAATGTCCAGAACTGTGTAACGTAAATGTCATGCATTTAAAAACTATGTTAACTTTTTATAATTTAATTCCACCTGCACGCGCGGTTCAAAAGAAAAAATGTACAAGGAGTAAATATACATGGACTTGAATATAACAAACATATTAGCACACATCTAATGATGAAAATGAAAATAATTGATAATACACCTTTACAACTTCATTTCAATGATGAGTTATTCTAAAACTTTACTTCAAATGTCAGAAAGGCCAGCACAGCCAAACTACTCTTAATTGTCCCTGTTTTAATTACAATGTCAATCACAATAACTCTTTTCTTTAGATCCCTTCATTTCTTGTTTGTACATAGTTACATGTACATGAAATTCATGCACGGCGCTACACCTGTCAATCAAAATTGTAAACTTCTGGTGCCACTGCTTTATAGATACAGTGCTTTATAGATACAGTGTAATATTTCGAAACAACGTTTTAATTAAAGCTGAAGATGCATGCTGTGAATTTATCAAACCTGCAGTCCTAATTGACGATCCATTCTTACATGTATATTATAATTAATCAGAGAGTCCAGTACTTGTGACAAGTTTTGATTGAGATTTCACTTTCCCTTTAGAATAAAATGATTGATTAAATAGATTATGCATATGAGATGGATACCTGTACTACATATAAATGTATACTTTTCGCTTTGTAACAAGAATCTGTTATTGACAATTAAAAGTGAAGAGTTTAGGTTAAAGACTTTGACAAATGACAAGTTATTCCTTCTTAGTCACTATATAGCTTAAAGCTATACGGTTGTGCCCCCCCCCCCAACCCCCCCAATTATGTTTCATTTTTTAGCTCACCTGAGCTGAAAGCTCAAGTGAGCTTTTCTGATCACCCGTTGTCCGTCGTCCGTCCGTCTGTCCGTCTGTCCGTCCGTCCGTCCGTCCGTCTGTCCGTCCGTCTGTAAACTTTTAACATTTTCAACTTCTTCTCAAGAACCACTGGGCCAATTTTAACCAAACTTGGTACAAAGTATTCTTGGGGGAAGGGGAGTTTAAATTGTTAAAATAAAGGGCCAAGTCCTCTTACAAGGGGCGATAATCAAGAAAAGACAAAAATAGGGTGGGGTCATAAAAAAATCTTCTTCTCAAGAACCACTTGGCCAGAAAAGCTGAAACTTATATGGAAGCATCCTGGGATAGTGTAGATTCTAAATTGTTAAAATCATGACCCCCGGGGGTAGGGCGGGGCCACAATAGGGAATCCAAGTTTTACATTGAAATATATAGGAAAAATCTTTAAAAATCTTCTTCTCAAGAACCACTGGGCCAGAAAAGTTGAAACTTATGTGGAAGTATCCTGGGGTAGTGTAGATTCTAAATTGTTAAAATCATGACCCCCGGGGGTAGGGCGGGGCCACAATAGGAAATACAAGTTTTGCATTGAAATATGTAGGAAAAATCTTTAAAAATCTTCTTCTCAAGAACCATTGAGCCAGAAAAGCTGAAACTTATGTGGAAGCATCCTGGGGTAGTGTAGATTCTAAATTGTTAAAATCATGACCCCCGGGGGTAGGGCGGGGCCACAATAGGGAATCCAAATTTTACATTGAAATATATAGGAGAAATCTTTAAAAATCTTCTTCTCAAGAACCACTGAGCCAGAAAAACTGAAACTTATGTGGAAGCATCCTGGGGTAGTGTAGATTCTAAATTGTTAAAATCATTACCCCCGGGGGTAGGGCGAGGCCACAATAGGGAATCCAAGTTTTACATTGAAATATATAGGAAAAATCTTTAAAAATCTTCTTCTCAAGAACCATTGAGCCAGAAAAACTGAAACTTATGTGGAAGCATCCTGGGGTAATGTAGATTCTAAATTGTTCAAATCATGACCCCCGGGGGTAGGGCGAGGCCACAATAGGGAATCCAAGTCTTACATTGAAATATATAGGAAAAATCTTTAAAAATCTTCTTCTCAAGAACCACTGGGCCAGAAAAGCTGAAACTTATGTGGAAGCATCCTGGGGTAGTGTAGATTCTAAATTGTTCAAATCATGACCCCCCGGGGTAGGGCGGGGCCACAATAGGGAATCCAAGTCTTACATTGAAATATATAGGAGAAATCTTTAAAAATCTTCTTCTCAAGAACCACTGGGCCAGAAAAGCTGAAACTTATGTGGAAGCATCCTGGGGTAGTGTAGATTCTAAATTGTTCAAATCATGACCCCCCGGGGTAGGGCGGGGCCACAATAGGGAATCCAAGTTTTACATTGAAATATATAGGAAAAATCTTTAAAAATCTTCTTTTCAAGAACCACTGAGCCAGAAAAGCTGAAACTTATGTGGAAACATCCTCAAGTAGTGTACACTCTAAATTGTTCAAATCATGACCCCGGGGATGGGGGGGGGGGGTGCACAATAGGGAATCCCAAGTTTTACATTGAAATATATAGGAAAAATCTTTAAAAATCTTCTCAAGAACCACTGGACCAGAAAAACTGAAACTTATGTGGAAGCATCCTGGGGTAGTGTAGATTCTAAATTGTTCAAATCATGGCCCCTGGGGGTAGGGCGGGGCCACAATAGGTCAATAGGTATTACAAGGGGGGAAGTCTGGTAGTGAACAGCATGGCCAAAGTTACTCAGGTGAGCGATGTGGCCCATGGGCCTCTTGTTTTTCTTATATATCAAAAAATTTTGATTGTTTGTGCCCATCCCAGAAAAAAATGAAATTGCTTTCAACATGCTTGAGTCAAAAAATGATTTTCTTAATGATACAGTCCCTGAAACGTTCTACTTTCCCACTTGAACGGTGAGCGAACGCTGAACGAACGGTGAACGAACGCAGAGCGAACGGTGAGTGAACGATGTGTGAACGCTGAACGCAACTTGGTGAACGATGTGTGAACGCTGAACGGTGAGCGAACGCAGAACGCGAACGGAGCGCAAACGCGAACGCAAAGTGAACGGTGAACGAACGGTGAACGCAAGATGAACGATATATTCGGAATGCCTCTGATCTTTTCCTTGCATTGAAACTATTTTATTGTTTTATAATGTCAGTTCAAAAATAAATAAATAAGTAAACCAATAAATGAATGAATAAATAAGTCAATAGAATAAATTTTCCAAAATTGTCCTAAGAAAGACGATGCATGCACATTAAGTTTTTAAACACACGATTTTTATTGCATTAAAACATTGCAATTGTTGCCGAACGCTGAAGTATAAACTTCTGACTTATGGAAAGAATTAAAGCGGTTGTAACATCCATTCATATATCTCCGTGTCAGGGCGATTTCGTGTAAAGTAATGGAAAAAAAATAATTACAAAGGTCAGTGGACGTTTTGCATTTATACGCTCGTATTTTAAATTTTTAATACAATAATATATTATGTGTCATTTCTATTTTTCATGATGATTTATTGAGCAGACTTCTACATGTATATGTAGATGGCCGTGGTTATACTCGGACAAGATAATACAAAGATACATATTCATATTATTTGTTATAAATTCAATTTTCAGAACTTGATATTTACGTAATATGCTATTATAGTTTTTAATAAACATACAAATGAGAGAGAGAGAGAGAGATTCCGTTTTAGCCCCCCCCCCTCCTTTCAGGCTTCACTAAATGTTTGTACCTATATCACAAAAATACTCTTAATTATTTTTTCTAAATATATCAGACAGTGAAAGTAACTTTTTTTTTTTATCAACAAATCATATCCATTTGTTTGACAGTCATACTCGTTTTTATTTTCCTGCTTCAAGTTCACACGAAGTCCACGTGCTTGTCCTGTCAATCAAAATCATTCGACACTGTGCAGGTGTGAAAGTTTCGTCACATCGAAGACGAAGTGCGAGTATTTCCAACAAGTTATAACATTTATTTTTATCATTTCTAGATTTGATCCCAACATTTGAATAATAAATGAATAAAATACATTGGGCATTAACACTTGAATTTGAAACATACTCTCCACCAATTTCAAATACCACCGCCGACACGTGTACATTTTGAACTACTATTGTTTTGTGACTTTTTTAGATGCATGTTTGTTTTGAGACTGAAATTTTTGTTCTAAAAAAGACCTTACATTTTTTTTAAAAATGTTAATTAAAATATTCTGGAAATACAGTACTGACTAAGTAACCAATCTAGGGGAAAAATGGGGGGGGGGGGTATTAATCATATCGAATGGCAAACCTATAAAGTCACGGTGAAGAAAGAATTTTTTCTCTATAACTATAGACTTTACATATTATAGTAGAGAAAATTCTGCAGTGTAGTACATTTCAAATAAATATTTCCTTTAACCATACTATCAATTTAATTCGCTCCAAAGATAATAAATTAACAGGATATGCGCAGTACTATGTATAACTCTCAGAACTAGTTCTATCATATTTTCTGTAGTAATTGGGGAAAAAAGTGTTAGAAATAAATATTTTCGTAATTTTGCTGCATGATTATTTGACTTGGATAATTATATCACCATTAACGATTTGTCGTCTTTAACAAAACAAAAAAATGTTGCAGTGCTTGAAGTATTTGCACATTGCCCTTAGTTAAATTGAACATTTCAGCATCATTCTACATAGGTACAGAATGTGCTTATAACAACATTTATTTTCCACAGTAATTTAATAAATAATCTAACAACTAAGACGGAATAATAAAAATATATATCATAGATATTTTTCAACATGAAATAATGATTCTTCAAACACGATATGTTAGTTATTAAATTAAAAAACCTGTCACTCCTTCCCTACAAAAAGATAAGTCCTTTCACTTCGGAGTTCCGAATGACAATGAAAACTGAACGATAGGTGAACGCTGAACGCAAGGTGAACGCAAAGTGAACGGAACGATGAGCGAACGCTGAACGCAAAGTGAACGGTGAACGCGAGCGCACGGTGAACGGTGAACGCAAAACTGTGAACGGAGAGCGAACGGTGAACGCACGGTGAACGCACGCTGAACGAACGGTGAACGAACGGTGAGCGAACGGGAAAATGGGAAAGTAGAACGTTTCAGGGACTGTAGTACCCTTATCAAAATGTTTCTACCCCTTCGATTCGGAGTCACAGTTTCGAATACCACCATGTCGCCCGCGTGGCGTAGTGGTTTGAGCGTTTGCTCTAGAGTCGCGGAGTAAGGAGTTAATCTTTACGTCGCGGATTCGACTCCCTCTGCGGGACGTGGAGACCGGTCCTTTGCATGAGGCCGTATAAACCGAGATCCCCTGTAGCAGTAGATGCTGGCACGAAAAAGATCCATCACTGCTCAATGGCCTTGAGTGTCGAATTTGCATCCCTCCACCGGCAAGTGGTGGCGTTTCCATATAAGTGAAAAATCTCGAGAGGGACGTTAAACAACACACAAACAAACAAACAAACAATTCCACTACAGAACGTGGAGTATGGTCCTTCGGATTAGACCGTATAAAAGAGGTCCCGTGTAACAGTAGGTTCTGGCATGAAAAAAGATCCCTCACTGCTCAAAGGCCATAAGTGCCGAGTACAGGCCTAAATTTGCAGCCCTCTGGGCACTGGCAAATGCTGGCAGCTTAATGGACGTTAAAGAACAGACAGACAATCAAACAAACATTTTTGTGTCGCCTGCAGAGCAGAGTAGCACTTAGCGATCAATTTGTCTGGCGTCCGTCTGTCTGTCTTGCTGTCCGTCCGTCTGTCCGTCTGTCACACCTTATATCTCGAGAACTGTAAGAGGTATGGATTTGATAATTTGCACATATAGCTTGACACTATGACTTTTGTATTTTACCATGGCTTCCGACCTCGATATTCTTGAACTTGACCTTTCACCTACTTTTCAAAATAGCCAGTAATGCCGATATACAACATCTTTTTGATATTTAAGAGGTAATTCTATGCTATTTAGAATGTGCACTGTTTGTCATAAAACATTTTGAAAAATACCAGCGTTACAGTCCACTTGACCTTGACCACCTCTGACCTATTTTGCCAAATATACTGCGGAGGGTTAAATTTAACTCATGTCTTTTGAAATTAAGGAGGCAGGGGTTTGATGATTAATATTTATACATGTTTATGAGCTCATGACAATGTATTTTGACACTGTATGAAATAAAGACACCATAAAAACTGAAATTTAAGTACTATGAAAATACAATGGGATCGGTATTCCAAAATGGATGGTGTAGACTGACAGTTGCAGATATGATAGACTGAAGTCTCTTTTGAAAGATTGTTGAAATCACGTACTTAATTAATTTATAAATAATTATTTATAATAAATTTATTCAAATTTCATTAATATCCATTTTAGCTTTGAGGGGTTAAGGATTTGTATTCCTATTTGATTGTTAGATTCTATCGCAGTCGTACTACCCCTGGATTTTTCTTTTTTTTTCTTTTTTTTTTTTGCATGAACTATATGCCATGCCATAGCAAATAAATAGCTGATCACTTTTAGACTTAGTTACATCTTTAATGAAGCTAAAAGCAGGCGACACATGCGTTCCTTGGAACACTCTAGTTGTGTAAGAAATGGGCAAAGATAATTAAGCAGAGATTTTTTAATGAATAAAATGGTTTTTTTTTTTTTTTACCTTTTTATAATGCTGACTATATATACATGTATGGTCTGCGTTATAAAACATGATTTGATAGGGTAACGTAATGCACATTGTACACGTTCTCGAAGACGCCGACATTTTTCAATATCGAAATTGGACATAAAACATATTTACAATAAAATTTGAAGCCAGCGAGTTGAACGTAATAAATTACAACTATATGGAAACGAAATAAAAAAAAAAAACATGTGTAAACTTGTCAAGTCGGAAACACTCAGAAAGGTATTGTTGGTATCATACAGACTGTGTCATGGCCTTGACTCAAGTTCAATGTCACTAAGAACAAGATGCTTTTATTGGATGTGTGGTCTGAAAGAACATGTGAACTTGTCAAGTCGGTAACACAGATAGGTTTGCATCATAACCAGAGTATGTCATGGCTTGACGCAAGGTCATTTGGACAAGTTCAAGGTCACAAAATAGAAAGTGTACATTATTTTATTGTCTTTCTACTGGCGAAACATTGCAAGTTGATAGGTCACTTACAAGATTATTTATCATCTTAGAATATGGCATGACCTTGACTCAAGGTCACTGCTCTAACGGAAGACCTATTTGTTGCTCTGCAACGAGCTCGGCTCTAGTTAGTCCTGATAATTGTGTTAAATAATACATAAATAGTACCGTAATAAATAGACAAGTCATCATATTCTCAGTTTATCAAATTAAGCAGTGCATAATACAAATTGATATCAAATTCACAGGTGTTGTGAGCAATGAAGCGTGACTTATCCTAACGGTCATCTTACCTAGTTGAAAATCACGAGATAATCAGCACACATTGAGTATACAAAACAGTTAATTAAGGCTTCTACAAATTATACGTTTCCTATGTGTTAAAAACGGGCTTCCATGCGTTTACACAATTACACCTATCGGAGTTGGGCATGCCAAACGTGAACTAATAACTAGGAAACACCTAATTAGTGTATCAATTAATAGATAAATGAGGATGTCTTGTTTTTTTAATATCACTCAGAATTTTTAAACCAGATTCCAATTCAAAAAGATTAAGATTCTCGCAAGTCCGTTTTCCTGATAACCTTTTCGGTCACTAGCACCGTTGTTTAGTTTTGTTAAGAAAATAAATAGATTATCCAATATTTTAAATGGTTTTAATAAGGCCAATTATTTTTTCACGATCTCACTACACAAGACCAATTATTTACGTTAGTGACAAAAATTGGGAGTCACCTGACTTTAGATCTGGTCACGTGATCGGACAAAATGGCCACTATATACGAGATAAAACGGCGATTTTATATGAAATTTGATGACCGCTGACCGCGTTACGCAGGTGACTGCTTAATAGAGTTACATTATCTAGGAAAATTCATTGGGAGGAAATAAAATGACCGCATAGGACAGGTGACCACTGGATAAAGGTGACTGCTATGACAAGTTTGACTGTATTTGGTAAATAATTTTAGGAATTTACTGGCAGCAATTTATTTCACGCATTTTACATTTAAATAAATATCACAAGACAATGAAAAAATATTTAGGTATGTTATTTCAATTAATCGGTACAAATAAATGGTAAAAAAAAAATTACAATTGCGATTGTGAAAACTCTTCTGTATTTTAAACTTTGATATGGTTGCGGTTTTATTTTTAGTAAACGATTGTGACTTCCAACTTCACAAGATGGACACAGCATGTTGTAAATATACTTTGAGACATTATTTACTAGATGATATAATAAGTTTTTTGTGCATTGACGAATATTTAATGGAACTAATTTTGTAATATCAATGGAATAAATATTTAATTCTTTATTGTTTATATTTTTTTCTCAGTAAAGTAATTTTTAAAAATATGAAAATGGCACAGATTTGCTTTAAAATTGACTAAATTTTACTGATTTTGGGGCATTTTTTGTAAACTTGAGCCTTAGATAGGTCGATTCGTTAAATAGGACGACCCCAGGAGTTCTGAGAAAAAAAGTATTGTCCTATCTTCCAAAACTTATGGTACTGTGATTAATAAATTTTGATTAGAACAGTGCTGGAATTATCCCTGTCTAATTTACTTGCGATTAATTTTGATCGCCTAATTTCTTTCACTACTTTCTTATCTTATGCATCTACTAAATTTTTTTGTTTTGAGTGAAGGTGTTAAAGAATTATACAATAATGCTTTATGTATAATACAAAACATACTTTCTTAGTTTTTATTAAATAAATACAATCGGATCTAGAATTGAGGACAACAAAACGAAAACCTTCTTAGAATGTCTAAAAGTCATGAAGAGTATACTTATCAAAATAAATTTAATTGATTATTGAATGAATGTTCGATAGAATTAGTCTGTAATTAGTATTGTAAAGGGCTCAATTTCAGAATAAATGTGTAAATTACTTGATTATCTCGGGTTGTACATAATCCTGAATTTTATATTCATTATCGGGAAATTAGTTAATTACGTAGGAAAATTGTCTATGGAAATATTTATTTTTTTTAAAAACATTATATCAAAGATTATAATCTTATCTCTTATTAGACTGATAATTGTAATTAATTACATGTATTGAAATCTTAAAAGTATACAACTATCTTGGCTTTGGTAAGACGACTGGTTCCCCAGTTGGAGCTACAATTATAGATACACATGTATCATTTGTTAAATTGAGAATTTTCTACATTTAAATCAATTATTTACCTCAAACATTGACAAATATCAAATGAAATTCCTTATTGTACACCTAAAAAGTCTTTATACAATTTTACTTCCAATATAAGAATACCTACGCTAAACCTTTCATGAGAGTAGGATGATACATATTTAAAATAAACCAGATTTTATTTGTTTTATCGAATATTTGAATATATTCGAATACTTTCATTGAATATTTGAATATGAATTATTGACAAAATTGACATCCCTAATGGTAACACAATTCTGGAGTGGGACGTAGACTACAGTGCAATAGTTATGGCCAATGGTAAAGTTTTTCAAATGTAGGTCAGAGGTCACAGTTGAGGTCACATGATCAAAAATTTCTGTACCAATAGAAAGGTCTTGTCATAATGAACACTCATGTCAAATATTAAAGCCTTGCCCTTGACAGCGCAAAAGTTATGGGCTAGGTTAAATTGGCAACAGACAGACAGACAAACAGACAGACAAACAGGACAAAAACAATATACCCCCAGGATCTTTTGATCCGGGGGCAAAAAAATTGACAAAAACTGAGAAAATATAAACTTCAAATCTGTGTCCAGACCCTTTAAGCATTGAATCATTATTTTTTGAAAGATATAGTTTCATAACTGCAACGATATGTGCAAACAAATTGAGTAACGTGCATCAATAGTTATGAAAATTTGTTTGCACACACTGTTGCAGCTATGAGACTACATGCATGTATATATCTTTCAAAAAATAATGATTCAATGCTTATACAGGTATTTACACTTTTTAACTCCTTGTCTTGACTGCAAATGTGATTTATATTTCAAAATCCCTATATTATCTTTAGGGTAAGTTACAAATAATGGAACTTACAAGAGCTATTGCAACAGCTTCTGTTCAATGTGAGCGTTAACTTTGTTTTTCCCTTATGACATTGGACTTCCACGACGTACAAAGTTTGTGACATCAAAATAAAATGCATACTTTAACCTTTTGACTCTGTCTGTGTTATGTTGTATTGAATGCCGAAGCTTTCCACACACTTTATAAGCAAATTAATACAAGTGGAATGCAAGTTTTTCATGGTAACTTACAATTAGAATGTACCAATATATGTTAACAGTTAAGTAAAATATAGAAATTAATATATTATATATATATAAAATAATAAATGGAAAATATTGGATGCATTCAAACATTTTTGAATTAAAAAGATCCTTATGGAAGAGATATATCCTTCTTTATTTTCCATTGGGTTGAAATACTCTGGATGCTATTTCAGAAATTATGAGCTTTTTCAGACTTTCAAAAAGAAATACACTTCTGTGCAGTGATAGGTCTGAAAACAATGCATGAAGAATTGCTTTCCAAGATGTGTCTCCTTCAGAGCAATTGCATTCAAAGTTCCAAAAGTTTTGGGGCTATATGTGACCAAACAGTTACCTCTTGTATGAAATAAGAAGGAAGACCAGGTTAAGGAAATATGCAACGTAGTTTGAACTTTATTGTCTTTTTCCCTGGAGTTAAAGAGTTCCAATACTTAAAGGAACTGCGTGCTACATTTTAATGTCTATATATGCTATTGAAAACTTCTTCTAAAACAAGTTTGGATAAACAAAACATCTAGAATATATGTTTAGTAATTTTTGTATATTTTTCTTTGATTTATACAAGAATTTTCATCAATTGATATCTTTTCAAAACCCCTGGTAAAGCATGCTGATTTTTTGTCTACGAACATCTGATGGCACTATAATCTTAAATTAAGAATATCTTGAAAAATTATCAGTAGGTAAGGTACGTTGCATATGTCCTTAACATGATAATTGATTGGTAACAATTCAGCACAATGTGAAGTAATCATACTTGTCCGTGCTTCATCGCACACAAGGTAGTGTTAGTACTGTTACTCAGTGGAAACATATTTGCTTAAGGACATTGGCAAGTCAGGGCTTTCCAGAAAAAAAAGGTTTAATACATGTGTTTTTTCACTTATAAAATAGTGATTGAGAGTGATCTCCCATGAAGAATTCTCTGTGCGGTGAAAACCAATAAAGCATAAACTTAAAGCATGTGTACTTCCTTCAATGGGTAGAATCATCTATACAGCAAGAAAAAAAAGTAGTAATGGCTTTGTTATACATTGTATTCAGGGGACAAAGAGCCAACAGGTCTTCATTTACCATAGTAGTTATGCATAGTATGCTGGGAAGGGCAAAGATGTGACATATGCTGAAAGGTTAGACCAACTGGAAACAGTTCTTAGGTTGTGTGAAGGAAGCAGCATTTAGTAACTACGGATAAAAATTCAAAATAAATCCATGCTAATATTTTTATGACATTAATGTACGTGTTTCAATCAATTCATTCAATTACATGATAGAAACAATTGACCGCGTCTCTTGACCAATATGAACAATATAATTATAGCTGTTAAGGGAAGTAACTCAAAAATAAAGATTTGTGCTGGTATGTCTATTTCTTGTTTCTATACAAATTTTCAGCCAAAATATCTAGAAGTTATAGGAAATGAAAATACAATAATGTATATAATACAAAAACTATGTGAAATAAGTGGGTTTTGGAAAAATATTATGGTGAAAAATTATGCAAGTCCCTTTTATCAACATTTTACATAGGAAATGCATTGAGAATTGTAAAAATTATATTAACACTCATTTGACAAAATCTAAAAAAGAAGGTTGGCTTGATAGGTTAAACAATCCAGAATATAGCCTGTTGAAAACAATTAAACCTACTCAAGAGCTTGAAAAATTCTATGCAATAACCAGGAACCAGGAACCTTGCCAATGTCCTTAAAAATATTCAAAAGCATGCAGCTATGTTTAAACTATCTTTTACAGGGTTTTTTTTTTTTGAAATGTCAATTGTACAAATATTACATGTGTAATAGTTACACTGTACAGACTTCTATCTTAAGTAAAATTTTGTCTGGTATCCCATACCACCTTTAATGGTGTATCTACAAATTCTGACCTGATTATGTAAGGGTTAATGTACGAGTAGTGCTCCATTACTTTTAAGGAATGGAGCGCTACGAGTATATTAACCCGCGTTTTAAAGCAGCTTAATGGCCACTTGCACACAGATTAGGTAACCTGGGTTTAATGACTGATCTAAGGATCAGGTTAACTTAACCCCAGCTTAAGTTGTACTCAGGTGAGCAGATGTTGGGTTGCTGACCTGTCACTCAGGCATTTCTTACATGAGTGTATAGGTTAAACCAGGATTCATTTTGAATATGGCATCAAAGATGGCACCAAATTTTACAGGCTGTACTTCTGAATTAGTGATTGCAAACTGACCTTAAGTATTATAATTTTCAAAACGATGAAAAATAAAGTATGTGTTCCAAACACATTAGTAGGGGGTGAAATAGAAATATAATTCTTCAACATTCAAAACTAAATTAATAATAAAACTGAATTTATTATTTTAATAATGGTATGTTTCTGTTCATATACCCATTCATCATAATTCTTCATGGCCATTGTGAGCCAAAAGCTTAGTTAAATTACCAACCCTTAAGTCAGTATATGGATCCTAATTAATTTTTTTCATATATTAAGTAAAGGAATGCATTTAACAGTTTGTGTGGTAAAATGTTTATCATTTTAAAGTAAAGTGTCATTAGGTCATAAAAGTGAAAAATACATGCTAGTTTTCAAAGCAAAGTCTATCAGAATTCAAAGAATTTTTTTTTTGTTTACAGGTGGTGAAGGGGAAGTGGGTAGGATACAGGAAGTGATGACCTGGGACAAAAAGTTTCACCGCGGTGGGGTAAAGGTTATGTGGAAAAATGACTCCACAAGTAAAGTATACAGAGTGGGGGGAGAGGGGTGTGTTGATGTCATCTACACCCGTATGAGGGAAACAGCATCAGGTGGAAAGTACTACCCAGAACATCTTCCTGTTGTTGGTAGGTTAAAACAATGAATACTTACTGCTATTTTTAGAAGAAATGCAATGCTCCGAGACACCACATTGTGACTGCTGTTAATATCAGTTCATTATACTGTTAAATAAATATAATTAGGGCCCCACATGAATTTGCGGGTGCCCTATAGTAGTCACTCTGTCTCTCTGTCCGTCTGTCATTCTTCCGTCCACAAATTTTCTGTTTTTTTTTTCTAATGACTTTTTAGCTCACCAGAGCCGAGGGCTCAAATTGTCGTTGTCATAAACTTTTCACATTTTCATCTTCTCAAGAACCACTGGGCCAATTTCACCCAAACTTGCCACAAAGTATCCTTTGGTAAAGGGGATTCAAATTTGTTCAAATGAAGGGCCACGACTTCTTCCAAGGGGAGATAATTATGATTTCATGAAAAATTAATGGCATCATTTAAAAATCTTCTTCTCAAGAACCACTGTGCTTAAAAACATGAAACTTATGTGGAATCATTGTGAGGTAGCATACTTGCCAACCTCCATCATGTAAAAATCTGGTCATGACCAGATTTGGAAAGTAAAAATTCTGGTCATAACGCGTAACGACATTCACAGCACATTTACCATGATTAAATTAAATATATATGTATATATAAGCATTTGTGTATTGAGAATTATTTTATTAAAATGAGGCTTTAGCTTACAATGACAAAAAATTAATGTATACTGATTAAATTTAAATGCTAAAAGAGCATTGAAGGTTTCATTTTTCAGTATTGACCTGAATTAAGTGTGCATTTTTTTTTAAAGGAAAGTCTTTTTAGAATCTGCATTGCTGATTTGAAGCACATGGAAGTTTGTGTTAAATTTGAAAGTATTCCACAATCTTGATTTTGAAGTTATTTTTCCTCTCCCGAATTCATTTAATTAACAAGTGCTATTGAATTTACAGTTTTGCCTACACTATCTTCAAACACTTTATTTTAGCTAATGAAAGTTGTTTTCCAAGATTTCTTGTTATGTACATAAATATTGTCTCTGATTTTCTTGGTTCAATTTGTTCCTGCTGGCCCTGATAACGATCTCATTTCATCAGAAGCCATTTTAAATTGACTTCAAACTTTGATTTGTCAATACAACTCTCAGGTAATTAATTACACCTGCACTGATAATTTACTGGTACACGGCCTACTAAGCATAGTCACCGGCATTGTTTACAAATATCCAAGCTTATTTTATTTGGGTTGCAACTGGAAATTAAAAGTGCAACCTAATTTACGAACCAAATCCGAAAATCGGGAGATTTTCGGGTTGTTTGGCAAAAATTGGGTGAAAAGCATTACCCGCCGAGTCATAAAAAATAATCGGGTTAAGGGTCGAAAAATCAGGTGTAACCCGACGAAATCAGGTGAGTTGGCAACTATGTGAGGTAGTGTAGAATCAAATTTGTTCAAATCATGACCCCCCGGTGGTAGGTGGGGGCCACAATGGGGGATCAAAGTTTTACATAGGAATACATAAGAAAAAATCTTTAAAAATCTTCTTCTCAAGATCAGCAAAGCCATGATTAATCATATTTATATGGAAGCATCCTCAGGTAGTGCAGATTCAACTTTGTTCAAATCATGACCCATGAGGGTAGTGTGGGGCCACAATGGGAGATCAAAGTTTTACATAGGAATTGTAGGGAAAATCTTAAAATCTTCTCAAGAACAGCAAAGCCATGACTGGTCATATTTATATGAAAACATCCTCAGATTGTGTAGATTCTAGTTTGTTCAAATCATGATCCCCAGGGGTAGGGCGGGGCCACAATGGGCAATCAAAGTTTTACAAAGGAACACATAAGAAAAATCTTTAAAAAATCTTCTTGAGAACAGCAAAGCAGTGATTGGTCATATTTATATGGAAGCATCCTCAGGTAGTGTAGATTCAAGTTTGTTCAAATCATGACCCCCAGGGGGTAGGGTGGGGCCACAAATTTTTACATAGGAATACATAGGAAAAATCTTTAAAATTCTTCTCAAGAACGGCAAAGCCATGATTGGTCATAATAATATAAAAGCATCCTCAGGTAATGTAGATTTAGATTTGTTAAAATCATGATCCCCAAGAGAACAGAGGGACCATAACGGGGGATCATATATGTACAAAGGATATATCTATACAAAAATTTCATCTTAAGAACAGCAAAGCCATTATGTATCATATTAATTCAAAAGCATCCTTAGGAAGTGTAGATTCAAGTTTGATAAAATCAATCCCCCCCCCCCCCCTTTGAACCACTTTTATAATTTAACTTCAATACTGAACTGATTTCTGCATTTCCTAGCCAAAGTGCTCAGGTGAGGGATGTGGCCCCTGGGCCTCTTGTTTTTTATGTTTGACCAATTAAATCCAAATTTTGTATATTGGATGAATAGGCAGCAAGACATCTTGATGCTAAGTTGGGCATCTGGAGGGGTAGAGTCCTTTACCTTAAAAACAAAATATAGATAAAAATATCTTTATTATTATTTTTAGCTCACCTGAGCCGAAGGCTCAAGTGAGCTTTTCTGATCAAAATTTGTCCGTTGTCTGTCGTCGTTGTTGTCATAAACTTTTCACATTTTCATCTTCTTCTCCAGAACTACTGGGCCAATTTCAATCAAACTTGGCACAAAGTATCCTTGGGTAAAGGGGATTCAAGTTTGTTCAAATGAAGGGCCACTCCCTCCTCAAAGGGGAGATAATTACGAAATAGCAAAAAATTAATGGCATAATTGAAAAATCTTCTTCTCAAGAACCAATGGGCCAGGAAAGAGGAAACTCATATGGAATTATTGTCAGGTAGTGTAGATTCAAGTTTGTTCAAATCATGACCCCAGGGGGTAGGGTGGGTCCACAATGGACGATCAAAGTTTTACATAGGAATATATAGGAAAAATCTTCAAAAATCTTCTTCTCAAGAACAGCAAAGCTATGATTGGTCATATTTATATGGAAGCATCCTCATGTGGTGTAGATTCAAGTTTGTTCAAATCATGACCCCGGGGGGGTAGGGTGGGTCCACAATGGACGATCAAAGTTTTACATAGGAATATATAGGAAAAATCTTCTTCTCAAGAACAGCAAAGCTATGATTGGTCATATTTATATGGAAGCATCCTCATGTGGTGTAGATTCAAGTTTGTTCAAATCATGACCCCCGGGGGTAGGGTGGGGCCACAATGAACGATCAAAGTTTTACATAGGAGAATATAGGAAAAATCTTCAAAAATCTTCTTCTCAAAAACAGCAAAGCTATGATTGGTCATATTTATATGGAAGCATCCTCAGGTGGTGTAGATTCAAGTTTGTTCAAATCATGAATCCCGGGGGTAGGGTGGGGCCACAATGAACGATCAAAGTTTTACATAGGAATATTTAGGAAAAATCTTCAAAAATCTTCTTCTCAAAAACAGCAAAGCTATGATTGGTCATATTTATATGGAAGCATCCTCAGGTAGTGTAGATTCAAGTTTGTTCAAATCATGACCCCTGTGGGTAGGGTGGGGCCTCAGTGGAGGATCAAAGTTTTACATAGGAATATATTGGAAAAATCTTCAAAAATCTTCTTCTCAAGAACAGCAAAGCTATGAGTGGTCATATTTATATTGAAGCATCCTCATGTGGTGTAGATTCAAATTTGTTCAAATCATGACCCCTGGGGGTAGGGTGGGGCCTCAGTGGACGATCAAAGTTTTACATAGGAATATATAGGAAAAATCTTCAAAAATCTTCTTCTCAAGAATAGCAAAGCAATGATTGGTAATATTTATTTGGAAGCATCCTCAGGTGGTGTGGGTTCAAGTTTGTTCAAATCATGACCATCGGGGGGTAGGGTGGGGCCACAATGGACGACAATTAAAGTTTAACATAGGAGAATATAGGAAAAATCTTCAAAAATCTTCTTCTCAAGAACAGCAAAGCCATGATTGGTCAAATTTATATGGAAGCATCTGCAGGTGGTGTAGATTCAAATTTGTTCCAATTATGACCCCTGGGGGTAGGGTGGGGCCACAATGGATAATCAAAGTTTTCATGGAGTATATAGGAAAAATCTTCAAAAATCTTCTTCTCAAGAACAGCAAAGCTATGATTTGTCATATTTATTTGGAAGCATCCTGAGGTGGTATAGATTCAAGTTTATTCAAGTCATGACCCCCAGGGGTAGGGTGGGGCCACAATGGATGATCAAAGTTTTACATAGGAATATATAGGAAAAATCTTCTTCTCAAGAACAGCAAAGCTATAATTAGTCATATTTATATTGGAAGCATCCTCAGGTGGTGTAGATTCAAGTTTGTTCAAATCATGACCCCCAGGGTAAGGGTGGGGCCACAATGGACGATCAAAGTTTAACATAGGTGTACATAGGAAAAACCTTCAAAAATCTTCTTCTCAAGAACAGCAAAGCTTTGATTGGATATATTTTTTTGAAAGCATCCTCAGGTAGTGTAGATTCAAGTTTGTTCAAATCATGACCCCCGGGGGTAGGGTGGGGCCACAATGAACGTTCAAAGTTTTATGTAGGAAAATATAAGAAAAACCTTTAAAAATCTCAGGAACAGCAAAGCCACTGTTTGTAATATTTATATTCAAATTAGATTCAAATTTGTTCAAATCATGACCTCCAGGGGTAGGGTGGGGCCACAATGAAAGTTCAAACTTGTAGAGAAAAAAGTCACAGTCAAAAAATTATGTAAGCAATGTAGATTTAATTTTGTTCAAGTCATACCCCCCCCCCCCACTCCCTTTTAGGGGTAGGTTGGGACCATTTATGCATTTAAGCTTTTCAATACTAAACTGATTTTTCCTTTTTTCCTGGCCACAGTGCTCAGGTGAGCGATGTGGCCCCTGGGCCTCTTGTCTTTCTTCCTTTTTTTTTCAAATTCAAGAATACCATATTGTCACATGTAAAGGCCGCACTCTTGTAATAGATGCACCCCCAAAGTTGGGGGGGGGAATCCTGAGAAAAACGCAAGTCATATGGATAAATCGCACCCCCAAAATGTAAATTTGGATGTATCTCTTATTTTAACAGCACAAGTAATTCTTAGAAAAAGTTTGAAAAGTTAAAATATAAATCATTTCAGAAACGAAAGTAGGATACAACCTCTACATTTCTTTGCAAATTTAGTTTACATATATTAAGCTTCATTTACATGTATTTAAGTTTAGTTTGTATTTTAATTGTTATTTGATTGGTATAAGTAATAGCTAAGTTCCTAATTATTTTTTTTCTAACTCCAAGCATGTTACGATATTAATTGTGCTGATGATGCATCCCAAGCACATGTCTGTGTTTATGTAAACAAATCATTCCAAGCGTAATTAGTGACACACTTATGTAATAATTGATACCAGGTAATTAACAAGGGGTGTAAAACATTTAATGTTAAATAAACTCTACTGATTATGAGTGTATTGTTTAAAATGGCAGTGGATTTGAAACCAACTGACCGGCAATTGTTATATAAACAAATATGACCTTGATTATAGGGTCGATGGGAGTTAAATTTGGCAGTGATGATATCCAAGTTAGAAAAAGATAAATAGAGGGTTTTGTTTTTAAGATACACACACATATATATATATATAACTATCTTCTAAATGGATGCATCTATATATATGTTTGTTGATTTATTTACCGGTGATCTACATGTATGTCATATGTGACAATCATTCAAGAATGGGGGACTACATAATAAACTTACAATGCGATTACAGTGAAAGTCACTCCTAAGAGTAAAGAAAAGGGTCCAGAAAAAAGGGTGTTGAATTTAGTTCCTATGTAGTACATGCACCCCAACTTTTGAACAATTTTCTGTTGAAAAAAAGCGTGTCCAATACATGTGACTTTACGGTACTTTTAATGTTCTATCATTGCTGAAAAAGTTCATGAAAGTTCATTAATGTAAACTTAGAAGAAGAGGATGAGATAGCAGTGCAATTAATCCCCAGGGAATAATTACCTTGTCTGCTGCAGAAAATTTAGAGGCTTATCTTTAACTGTCATTTTAATATTAATTAACACCTTCGTCTGCAACTGATATTTGTTTTGAAGTTAAGATCAAGTCTGGGTAATATTTTTAGGGCCTCGCAAGGATTTGCGGGTGCCCTATAGTAATCACTCTGTCTGTCTGTCCGTCTGTCTGTCTGTCCGTCTGTCATTCTTCCGTCCACAAATTTTCTGTTTTTTTCTAATAACTTTTTTTTTTGTTGACCAATTAAGTTCAAATTTGGTATGTTGGTTGAAGAGGCAGTAAGACATATTTTGATGCTAAGTTTGGTTCTCTATGTCATCTAGTTTGGAGCTGGGGTGGTGGGGTAGATTCCTTAACTTTACATTAGAATGAATGCCAGGGCAAAGAGAGATAACTGCTGAGAATGTTCCTATTGTAAAGTATGAAAGCTGCAACTAGTCCCATGGGATTAATTAGCTTTCCTCTAGAAGAAAATCCAAAGCATTATCTGTTTCTGTCAAATTGAGATTAATTAACACCTCTGTCTGCAAATGAAGTTTGTTTTGAAGTTAAGGTCAATTCTGAATGATGTTACATTCTCTGAAATGTGGATTTAAATAATGTTCATACTTTATTTTGGTAAAATACACAATGAGTTATGATTTTATTGAATTCTAAAGACAAGATATACATCAAGATATGTTTTTTTTTTTATTATTTATTTATTCATTTTTTTTTTTTTTTTTTTTGCTGACTTATGTAAATTCAAGAATACATGTACTATCAATTTAAACAGGTAGTCTGATAATGAACTAATTCTATCATTACTGAAAAAGTTCTTATTGTAAACTTGGAAGAAAAGGATGAGAGAGCAGTACAATTAATCCCCTGGGATTAATTATCTTGTCTGGGGCAGAAAATTTTCCAAGCTTATCTTTATTTATCATTTTAAGATAAATTAACCTTTGTCTGCAACTGATGTTTGTTTTGAAGTTAAGGTCAAGCCTGGGTGATATTTGCATTCACTGAAGGCTGGCATTTTATAAAACACATGCTTTATTCTTGTTTAAATTTACATTTATTGAGTTATTATAGGTATGTTTTTTACTGCCTTATGTAAATACAGGGATACTCTTTACAGGTTGTTGGATATTTAGGAATTATCTTGAAATTTTATAAATACAGTTGTTATTGCATATTCTTCTTCATATATTTTTTTATTAATTTTTGTAATCAATTAAAATTCTCATTCTGTAAGCTGCACCCTTATATTTCTACCCCTCGGCGGGGCCCTTGCTGACTGGTCAGTTATCTAGTCATTCACTGGAGGCTGGTATTTTATAAAATATATCCTTCAGTCTTGTTTAAATATACATTTAATTGAGTTACTATAAGATATGATGTTTTTAACTGCCTTATATAAATACAAGGATACTATTTACAGGTTATTGGATGTTTATGAATTATCTTGAAATTTTATAAATACAATGTGCTGTTGCTTATTCTTCTTCATATATTTTTGTAATCAAGTTTAATTCTCATTCCGTAAACTGCACTTACCGTATATACTCGCATATAAGTCTGTCCGCCTATAAGTCGGTTGTATTTTTTAAGCTTAAATTAGAGGGATTGACCCACTAAAATACCATTCTTTTTATATCTCGCGTATAAGTCGGATAAAGAGTTTTGGACCAAAGTTTAACTCCCAAAAAACCAACTTATAGGAGAGTATATACGGTATATTTCTGCCTCTTGGCAGGGCCCTTGCTGACTGGTCAGTTTTTTAGTTTGTTTAATTTGTGATGTTTTTTTGTAGATGTTGTTAACCCAGGTGTGATCCTTTTAAAACCTGGCGATAAAGTTCAAGTAAATCTGGCTTTAAAGGACTTCAAAAAGTTACAGGATAATGATGTGTATGGAGGCTGGGAGGACAAAATGGAACAGGTCAGAATTCTCATTACTATATCACAAACTGTACTCATTACTAGCAAGGGAAGTATCCTATTCTCATATCACATACTATACTCAATACAAAAGATGTAGAGATATCATATACAGTCAATTCTCGAATTATCGCCATTTGATTCATCGCCATTCTCGCAATACCGCCATGATTTTTCAAGAACGTTTTTTCTGCTATATGAAATTCTCTTTATAACACCAAATTCGCATACCGCCATCCGCCACCCTGTTTTCACAACAAACATCCATTTCAAAGTGTCGATTATCTCGATATACTGCCACAGGTGCATGTGGTCAGTGAAGCGACTAATTGGTTGTCGCTATCTAGATCACAATTGTAAAGCCAGACAAGGTACATGTAATTAAATAATTAAATAAACAATAATTTTTAACATCAACTGTAATTATAAATTTTGTTTTCTGTTTAATAAAAATGATTTAATCATGATTTCTCCACGAAAGCGCTTGTTGTTAAACTTGAGTTTGCTGACAACGATATTAGTTCAAATATCCCTACTTCATATAATGCAAAGTTTGCTTTAAAATAATGATACAGTATTAATTGTGAAAGTTTTAGCAATGACGATGCCATAAACAATAAAAGTATTTACAGGAATTCATTTTACATACTATTGGCAATACATCACGATGATCGACACAGCAGAGATGCTGTGATTTATCACACACTAAACTCATTGCTAAGGATGAACCACAATCTCATATGACACACTGTAGTCATTACCAGGGATGCTGTGATTTATCACACACTAATCTCATTACTAAGGATGAACCACAATCTCATATCACACACTGTAGTCATTACTAGGCATGTAATTGTAAACCAAGGTCCCATGTCACTGTAGGTGCTTGCTAGAAAAGAGCGTTCAGTGTTCAAATGCCATAAGTCCCTAGTATAGGACTTAATTTGCAGCCCTCCTCTGTCAAGTGGTGGCAACTCAAAATGAGTAAAAAATTTATATACTATATGTAAGTTATATTGATATTGAAGCATCATCATGGTGTGTGGATTCAGAGAACCTTTACTGTTAGGGTAAGCCAATATAGGGTAACCAATATTTTTCAAGGGAGTATTAAGGAAGCGATTGCAAGGGTCCGTGAAAAAAATCCGCTCAATGAATTTTTCTCAGTTTTACATATAATTTGCCTTATGTTAATGATATCATAATATGAAAATGTCAACCATGATCATCAGGCTTATAAGGATGATATGGTTGCCATGGTAACCACAGTTTTTCAATATTTTGATATTTATGAGGTGAGATTTTATATATGCCATACAGGTATCAAAATTGAAACAAAATAATTTCCACTAGAAATTAAATAATATGCTTTATATTCAATGAAAATAAAAATTGTATCAGAAACTGTTGATAGATGTAGTAATGCCACCGCTGCTTTGGGGAGTATTCATTGTAAAGAACTACGCACGCTAACTTTCGATTCCCGCCTACATTTTACACCCATTTAATTCAATACTTATGACAATTTGACCGTAAAATCTTTGTTGAATGCAAAGAACAGTTCAATGGTAATTGACTGATAATTTTAATGCCGGTGTTAAATAGTTAATTATTCATAATTCCAGCTCTTAAAATAAGGGGGGTAGACGATATTTTCCATTGAAATCGGGCTTTAAAGCATCAACACATTTTAAAATATTCTTGGATATGAATAAATGTTCCTAAAATCTTTTCTTATGTTTTACGCATATAAAATTAAACATATATTATTTAAAAAATACAATATTTCAGTTGTAAAACCCTTTGAAATTGGTGAAAAAATAAGCATTTTTGTAGTTTTTTGTCTGTAAACATACGTTCCCCCCCGTGAAACACAAAAAGCTTTGGTATGAATTTGTAAAATGACAGTCCATATTACGTGTAAAAAGGAATTTTTGTTTCACGGGGGGGAAAGATGTTTTAAAAATATTTTCCGTTGATTTCTATTGTGAAAAGCACAAGTTTTATCCAAATTATAGAGTTACCTCTCTTTGTTTTCCTAAAGAAGTAATGTTTTATGAAAATTCATATAAATATTTATATAAATATGAAAAATCATCAAAATATGTTAACTTTTGAAAATCGACTTGGAGGTAGGCGGGAGAACAATGCTATCGTTCGCAGTTCTTTGCAGTAATATTTTCACCTCAAGAGCAGTTTTCAACGTCTTGACAAAAAATTACCCAATGAATTTTCCAAAAACTAATATATTTTGTATAAATTATTATAATTGACTTATGGTTAAAATATGAAGTAAGGTCATCACATTCATTTTGAAGCTACATGCATTTCAATGACCCTCCCCCTTTCCTAAAATATCAGATTTCATAAATTTTCGTATGATAGTTTGCTGCTTAACCTTAAATATGTAAAGTCTGTTAAAAGACTAAAGAAAAAAAATATGTATAGATTAATAAATGCTTTTTTCTGAAAATCTTGCGGTTGTTGCTCATTTTATATATAAATCAGAATAACAAAAGTAAAAAAATAAAATCATGTACTCAGAAAAATAACAACATGCACATTTGTTTTTTTTTTTATTTTCCCGTCTCCAAAACATTCATTCCATTATTATATCAATATAAATATATATATTCTAAACCAGTGCACAGTGGTCCAAGGGGCAAATTGTTCATGCGCTGAACAAACATTGAGGTCTCTGCGCTGTGACCTGGAATTGGGGGGGGGGGGGTAGACACTTGTCTGAACACATTGAATGAATAGGGGTTATTTCATACAACTTGTATCTGCAATAAATATCCTAGGCTAATATCTTATTTGGCAAATAATAGTGATTTGCTATTTAATAATTACATTTGCAAATATTTTTCCTTCATATTCTTTGCATCATTTTCTCATGAAATAGGTACATGAGTACACGAGGGAGCAAGAATATCTTCATTGTGACGTCATAATTCCACACTTGATGTCAAAACTAGAAACTGTTTAGTTTCAAAAATTATTGTTGAATGACATAAATTTGCACCGCTTCGTGCTTATGCACTTCATAAAATATGCCGGCATGAAGCGTCTTTGTTCATGTCCTCGTGAATTTTCAAAAATTATTATTTTAAAAATTATTTTTTACTAGATTTGTGAAAACTTGCAAAAAGAAACTTTTCTTTTCTGTCAGAAGAAGTGTGTTCAGTTTCATTTTTGACAAAATACGACACATAAAACATTTTACAACAAATGTTTACACAATATATGCACCGATGATTCAATGTTTACATGGCTGATGTAAGTGTTGTAAATGCTAGAGAAGATCTTATAGAGGAAAACAAATTTCCTCTGCAATATTAAAAAATATATATGTTCATGTCCAGCATGCAACCTCAAACTAGTCTATAACGTATATATCAAAATCACACTCGTTCATCTGTTCATCCATATTCATTAATCACTGAGAAAATCAAGGTGTCAGAAGCTTCTAGGAAATGAATATATAAGTTGATGTAGATCCAATAGTAAATTCTAATATTTTAATTAATTAAAACAAGAGGACATAAAGATCCAGATATAAATTCAATTAATTAATGAAATAGATTTCAATGTTCAGAACTACCACACATGTCAAAACAAAACACATGGATAAAAAATCTGCATCGACGCTCTCCAACACTCTTCAACATCATGTCTTATTCCTTCTCTGTTCTAGAAATATTGCCACGAGGATTTTTTGTCATAGGCGTCATGCCCCTTATTCAGGAAATGGTTACCGTAAACTTTCTTTTTTTAAACATCACATGAGTTGATCATGTGACGCCTTGCAATTGCGACCTTAAAAAACTTTTTAAAAATCTGATGACAAACAGCAGCACTTTAATAACCCAGGTAAACTCTCTGGTCCATGGACCTGTTGTCATTGTTTGTGTCACAGGCCCTTAGATCGCTTTAAAAAAAATTAAGGTGTTAAAAAAAAAATAAAGGTATATTGGAACTCCTTTCATAGGGTACCCACATTCGCCAATAAAATACTTTTAAATTAAATGATCTAAAACTTTACTTTCTATTCATAACTATTCACATATAAACAACGTACGTTACTACTAAAGTTCTTTCCGAAATTCCATATACTTCCCAAGATATGCTGAAATCATATTCCAAAATTGACCTTATTTTTATACTCGACATTAGCTTGGGCCTCTGAATAGTTGCACTAATTGTAAAGTGGGAACGACGGGACAAATTCTTCCCGGAATTTATTCTATGCTCTCTGAATATTTGTTTTTTAGAACTCATTCTCTACAAATTTTATCTGATTTGTATCATATGGTCTTACTAAGTTACCAACAACATTTTAGCTGTATAATTTTTAAAAAAATCAAAAAGTATATTTTACATTCCAGGAAAATGTTGTTCAATCATAGTTCTTTTTACATTAATAAACAACATGGCTGTGAAGTTGTTGAAGCAAACGTTTTCTAAATTTTTTTTCGCGAAAGAAATTATTATTGACTTAACCTTAAGATCTGGAGTAAAAAATCAACTTTGAAATGTTGAAAGATTGTGCAAATACTACGCAGCTGTTTGCTGCAGTTCAAATACTGTCTGTATACATGTGAATTACCAGTGCCCAAGCTAATGTTGAGTAAAAAAAAGTAAGTCAATTTTGGAATTGATTTCACCATATCTTGGGAAGTACATGTACATGGAATTTCAGAATGAACTTTGGTAGTAATGTAGATTGATTATATATGAATAGATTGAATAGAAAGTAAAACTTTAGAGCATTCTATTTAAAAGTATTTTTTTTGCGAAAGTGGGTACCTTATGTAAGGAGATCCATACCTTTATCTTTTTTATACACCCCAATTTTTTAAAGTCGGATTTAAGCGATCCAAAGGCCTGTGGTTTGTGTAATAGTTTACAAGAATTTGTTATGATTAATTTCATATTTTTTTTGTTTTTAGTGTATTGGAGAGCTTGGAACTATTGTACAGATTTTGTTTCAAGGGAAGACTTGTCGAGTACAATATGAAGACAGTAGCATATGGAGTATCAACAGAGCTGCACTAACCAGAGTTAGTATCTTAATTTCTATACATTCAAACATCTATTAACTATTTAAAAGCAGTTAAGAGCTATTATCTTTGAGGTTATTCCATGTTTAACGAGGAATGTTGAAGAATAAAAAAAGTACTTCTGAATCAACAATATTCTCTCATCTTTACTGTTTGGAGGCTTTAATTCTTAAGTTACAAAAAGTTTTCACCACACATATTTGAAAAATGTAGGACTTTCAATTCATACACCTGCTGTTGGAAACAGTGAAGGGGGTGTTATACCATAACACAGACTCTGTTACTTAATATCACTTTCAGAAAGAGCTAGGTTCACTTTATCCATAAAATGACCTGCCCATATTCCAGTTAACTGACCAAGTCCTAATGTCCCATTTCAAACCTAAATATAAAGTAGAGATTTAGTGCTTTCCTATAAAAAAGTTTTTTCTGAGAGTCCCGGTATTGAAAACAGGCTTTGTGAAATTGCATTGTTCTTGAATTTTGAAGAAAATTGGTGGTATTTGAGTACCTTCAACAAAGAATTAAAATGTAAGCCCACCCCTTTATCCAAAAAACAAAACATGTATTATAATCTTTTGAAACAGTTCTTTAATTATATAATTGAACATTTTGAAACAGAGGTTTGGATGTATGCAAAACATATTCGCAAGTGTTTAGAAGAGAAGTACAAAAAACCCTTAAAAATTAAAGACAGCAATTCCATCAAAAATCATCAAGGCAAAACAAAAAACTTTTTCTCAAGATACATTCACATAGCAAAATTCAGCTTAATATCTGCAAGCGTTTAGAAAAAAGTGTGGAAAACCTAGTGAGACAGACTGACAGACAGATGGAGGGAAAGATATGGACAGCTAGACAGATGGACAGACAAGAAGGAACCCTATAAACCTCTTCGGTTTCACCAGTAGGGGACTTATAAAATGCATAAAATATTTTTTACCATGATATTTTGGATTTAACAAGGATTTTGATATCCCTGCCCTATATTTTAGCATTTAGTGTGTTGATACTCATTAAGGCTAAAAAAAGATTCTTTTTTTAATTTTTAACTTTTTGGAACCAAAAGCTCAAAGAACTAATGCTTTGGTCATTTGTAGAGTGCACATAAACTTTTTGGAATATATAAAGAACCCCTTGGTCAGTTTTTGTAAAATTTTCACAGAGTATCCTTGGACTATTAAGGGCTCTCATTTGTACTAAAAATATGAATGTGACTCTTCAACAAGGGGAGATAATAAGGAAAATAAAAGCAAAAGTATTGGTTGCTAAAAAGTCTCCTCAAGAACCACCAAACTTACGCATAAGAATGAGGATATGTTGTTAATTAAAACTGTTCAAGGCATCACCCTGGGGCAAAGGGTGTGGTCTTGAGGTCACTTCAAAGTTGACCTAAAATGAATGATATTTTGTTAAAACTTCGACAAAATTATTTTTTTTTCGACTATAAGGACTAGGATCATCAAACTTTGTCACTTGATGCATCTTAAAACCTCTCGTCATGTTGACTCAAAAGTATTTCATAATGACCTTAGTTTTGAACAGGGTTGAGTTCAATTACTTTGAAATGTGATTAAGTAAATACTTTCAAATACAATTTGACAATTTTGTCAGTTACTGGCGGTTACAATTACGTTGATTTTTGCAAGTGTAATTATAATAATTATTCTCAATTACTTTGAACAATATAATTAAATACAGTTTTATTTGTAAACATCTTGAGGAACAAATATGTGTAAATTTTAAGTAGGGGTAAATTTAAAACTAGTTCTGATTGTAAGAGAGACCGTTACAGATGTTCCCCAAACACTCCCCTACTCCCTTTTGGTGTCCCATTCCCTATAAGCTTCATTAAATTAAGCAAAATCTTTGTACTAAAGCATTATTTAGGGGAAATAACTCACATATAGCAAAATGAGCATAACCCAATCAGATTTAAGTACACGTGCATGCATGAGTTTTTGAAAATTTCCATATACATCATCTCATAGTATGCCATAATAAAGAGCTACATTTTAAAGAATTCCACTGAAAACATAAAATATTAACTAATCAGAATTCAGCACATGTGCATGCATGTCCTCGTACTCATTTCTGATGTTTCCATATTGTAGAGACTTGTATTATTTATTTTCGTATACTCTGAATTTTGTCTTCTTGCATTAAAAAAAAACTAAGAAAGTTATAAATACCTACAATCTTAGCCAATCAGATTTCAACACACGTGCTGTTGTGTATTTTCAAGATTTCTCACATATTTATACTTATAGTGCCTTATAATTTATATCTATGTCTTAAATTTCATAGGTCACCCGCATGGTGCAGTGGTTAGAGCATCTGCTCTAGAGTCGTGTTGTAAGGAGTTGATCCTTACATCACGGGTTCGAATCCCACCGTGGGACGTGGAGAACGGTCCTTCGGATGAGACCGTATAAATCGAGGTCCTGTGTCGCAGTAGGTACTGGCATGAAAAAAATCCCTCACTGCTCAGTGGCCCTAAGTGCTGAGTATAGGTAGAAATTTTCAGTTCTCCACCTGCAAGTGGTGGCATCTCCATATGAGTGAAAAATTCTCAAGAGGGATGTTAAACTACAAACAAATAAATTTCAAAGTGTAATTGTAAAGCCTATAAAGTATAAGCCTATCAGATTTTAGCGCACTTGCACTCATATTCAATTTTGATAGCAGCGTAATGTAGCATAATGTAGAAACCCATTATACCTATCTATACTTTAAATTTCATCCTGTTTTGTAGAAAACTAAGGAAGTTATAGCCATTTAAAGTTTCAGCCAATCAAATTGCAGTACACGTGCATGCATGTTTTTCCCAGAATTTCCGAATAACGTCATAGAACTTTATAATACGAGGGTTGTCCGAGAAATATGCAAACATTTTCAATATCTTTTGTTTCACTAAAACTATAAAATTAAAAATTGGTATACATCATAATCAACATTTTTTGAATAATGCATTAAAATTTCAATAAAATATATCCATAAATAACATTTTTCTCTCAGGTAAACGAATCTTACAAATCAGTTGTTGGCGCAACACTGACGAAGTCAAAATGTAACTCGTAGCGTTTATGAATTTGTTCTGAAAATGTGCTTCTGATAAAATTCGTTTAAGCATAAATTCGGCACTGTATTTAATTTTCCTTTATTTACCAAGTTATACATCTCAAATACTAGTGTTACCAGAAGATTGCAGAATTCATTCTTTTAATAGGCAATTTCTCAATCCCGATAATAAACCTAATAGTTCGCATTGTTTAACGGCGGCCTTCACTTAGGCCTATGACGTCCAGCTCCTGACTTTCAGTTTGTCTTCATTTTTGTTGGTCTACAAAACGCCTCTTCTATCGGATAACCAGTCAAGCCATCCTCAAACCTCTTCAACTGGGGATAAACCTGTGTCCGAAATTTATGTTTTTGTTTTTCCATCGTTAACATCTCTTTATCGTATGGATAGGAGTCATATCCCTCTCAACACAGTACTGCTTTCAAAATCATTTCATGCTCCGCATTATCGCCAAACGTCATCATTTTTGACCATATCTAATTAAAAGTGTTTTGGCATAAAACGTCATATATTTGTCGTTAATGATGTCAAATTAATGAATTTTTATACACAAGTACACCAGATCAAAGAGTATTTATGGAGGTAAATTTTGTGACATTATATTTCCGTATAGCCTGGTAATAAAGAAAACTTCATTGACAATGCTACTTTCAAAAGTCAAAAAAATTGCTGTGTGCCGACCACCGATATTTAACACCCTTTAAATCCTGTTTTTATATACTTATGACATCATAAGCCTAAAATATTTTGTCAAAATACCGAAAATATCATTTTCCAACAACGTGGCAAAAATTATAAGTTTTGGTCAAATAGTTTCTGAAATTTTCAAAAAGTTCGCGTTTTTCTGGGACAACCCTTGTATATACTTATATTTCAAATTTTAAAGTATTTTGTCAAAAAACAAGTAAGTTACTGAGAGTTTTGGTTCAGCCAATCAGAGCAAAGCACACATGCATGCGAGTGGGTTCATGCTACTTTGACAATGCCCTTTTGTCTAGACCACTAATATATCTTTATGTTGTAAGTTTGAAAGCATTTCATTAAAAAAATATAAAAAGTTACACCTAAATCAAGTATATCAGTCATTTCACACATCGCACACACAGGCACATGCATGCATGTGCGTGCAAAATGACCCTCGTTCTGCAAATCTACACAACATGCCTATTAATGCTAAAAAGATTTCACTTCAATCAGAAGAGTAGTTTCTGAGATCACTCGTGGACAGAAAAGTACCCAGGATGAAGAAGAAGTAAAATAGAGTAACAAGAGCCCCATGAGCCACATCGCTCACCTGAGCACATTGGCTAGGAAAAAAGCAAAAATCAGTTCAGTGTTGAAAAGTTTACTTTGGGGGGGACTTGAATTTGAAACTATCTGATGATGTTTTTATATCAATGTAACAAATGGCTTTGCTTTCTTGAGCAGAAGATTTTTTCCTATATATTCATTTGTAAAAATTTGATTTCCTATTGTGGCCCCACCCTACCCCTGGGGCCCTCATTTGAACAAATTTGTACACTACCTGAGGATGCTTCCATATCAATATGACTAATCATGGCTTTTCTGTTCTTGAGAAAAAGATTTTTCCTATATATTCGTATGTAAAACTTTGATCCCCCATTGTGGCCCCACCCTACCCCCGGGGGTCATGATTTGAATAAACTTGTATCTACACTATCTGAGGATGTTTCAATATAAGTTTCATGTTTCCTGACCCAGTGGTTCTTGAGAAGAAGATTTTTAAATGATGCCATTATTTTTTCACTAATTCCTAATTATCTCCCCTTGAAAGAGGGCGCGGCCCTTCATTTTAACAAATTTGAATCCCCTTCACTCAAGAAAACTTTGCTTGAAATTGGCCAAGTGGTTCTTGAGAAGAAGTCGAAAATGTGAAAAGTTTACAGACAGACATACGGACAGCTAGACGGACGACGGACAAAAAGTGATCAGAAAAGCTCACTTGAGCCTTCAGCTCAGGTGAGCTAAAAACAATATGTTACCAAACTTCGTTTGGGGAACATAATAAATAGCATTTGGTGCCTGTAATGTATAGTGTATTTCATGAACACAAGATTTATCAACTGACTGCCTTTATGAAAATTGATAAAAAGCAAGGTTCCTAACTAATGTCAAATTGTTTCCTTCATAGGTAAGCTTAACTCCTTAAAATGCAAATGTAGACGGTTTTCATTCAGTAGAGTGATTATAGTCAGAGTTGTACAATTTATCTAAAGAGTGATTCTAGGCCCTTGGGCCTCTTGTTATAACCTTAGCAGGAAGGGACAATAACAAAGTAATTCTATTAATAACTAAAATTTCTCAAGAGTATCTTGTTTATTTGAGAGAAACTGTTACATGCTTATTAGATCACCTGAGCTGAAGGCTCAAGTGAGCTTTTCTGATTTCGATCAGACAAATTTCCATTTGTCTGCTGTCTGTCATCGTTGTCGCCCTCCTTGTAAACTTTTCACATTTTCATATTCTTCTCAAGAACCACTGGGCCAATTCAATAAAACTTACCACAAAGTATCCATGGGTAAAAGGGATTCAAGTTTGTTCAAATGAAGAGCCACGCCTTCTTCCAAGGGGAGATAATTATGAATTCGTAAAAAATTAATGGCATCATTTAAAAATCTTCTTCTCAAGAACCACTGTGCTTAAAAATATTAAATTTATATGGAAGCATCCTCAGGTAGTGTAGATTTAAGTTAGTTTGTTCAAATCATGACCCCCAGGGGTAGGGTGGGCCAAAATGGGCGATCAAAGTTTTACATAAGAATACATAGGAAACATTTTTAAAAATCTTCTTCTCAAGAACAGCAAAGCCATGATTGTTCATATTTATATGGAAGAATCTTCAGGTAGTGTAGATTCACAGGGATTTATCAGTGCCTTCTTAGGGGCCGAAATTTGGCCCCATTCACAATATTTAGTATCGCAATTAACTCACAGTTATCTAACTTAATGCTGCTCTTTTGCGGCAAAGTCAGGAAAACTCTAAATCTCGCGAGATTTCCGGGGCATGAATTACTTATGTTAGTGACAATAGAATGATTCCGACAATTAGTATGCCAAAAATTCAATGTCTTGCAAAGGGTTGAACTTCAAATAGTAGGTTGTCTAATTTGGAATGTTTAGAGTTTTTTTTACCAGCTTCCAAAAGTAACGATTTTCAGAAAGAAATGGTTGAATTTAATTAGAAGAGTCAGCTTAGTGAAAAAGTATCAATAAAAATGTAACACACAAGGACTAGATTCTCTTAAAATTTTTAAGCGTGGTTCAGCGAATGTTCCGCAAGATATTTCACCATGACATCTTTCATATCTGCCCTTTTAAAATACACAATGCTCGATCTCGATCTCGCGTTGTATGCAACAGCACATTGCCCCCAGCTACATGTAACAGATGTTTTCTACCTTTACCATAAGAGTTCCATTAAGTTAAGTAATCACGATATCAAGTATTGAAATTGAGTTTGGTTTTTCCCAATTTGGCAGTATTTTTTCCCAATTGGTGAACACTGCTTTTATATTTAATTACCTTGGAAAAACACTAAGTAAAACTGTCAGATTGTCTGTAATTTTCCTCTGTTTATCTCATTTAGCAAAGCTCTACAGTCGTAACACGTTTAGAAACACTAAACATCGCTGACTTTTTATCCGAATTTCCTCCGTTTTTCTGAAAATGGTAATATTGTGTAATAATATAGATTTATTAAGTCATTTCCACCTACTCAAATGATCTATGAGTAAATGATAAGAACTGTAGGCATTATTTCAGATGGAAAAATATATTTTCAATGCATTTTTTACATATTAAAAGGGGACTTTAAGAAAATGTGTACTTGGTATAATTTTTTGCAGGAGGTTTATAATCTCTAGAAACAGATTCTAATGACCTAAATTGGAATCTCATACACACATTTACTACCCTAAGTTGTATAAATACTTTATACTCATTGAAGTCAAATTTAGTTTAATTAGTCTATTGTTCATAATTGATCTTGTATGATGAAGTTGGATCATATTTGATTGTCTGTTAATTTGGTTCATGCTGAAACATTAAATGAATTACTGTAACAACTGAATACTTGATGATAGCAAGATTTTTTATTTTTCCCAATTATTTCAAATAGCCGTTAATATTTCCAGAGTCCCTATAAACACACTGCTCAACGTGTTATCGGCTATTCGGTTGTTATCGGGCATTCGGTGGATAAAAACTTTTGACAGGTTAGTAAATTGTTGCAAATAAACATTGTAATAATAGAAACAGAACATGTTGATTGTGCTTTTTGTGAACAAGAATGAATACAGATACAAAATAAAGCCCCAACATGTCTTATTATAGTATCTGTGAGTCTTGGGAAGACTTTAAAAGTCAAATTTGTTATATTTTGGAAGTTTTCGTTTGATTGGCATTGCTGTATATAGCCTCCTTCTTCAAAATCCTTATATTTACCTAACATTAGTTATTGTCCACAATGTGACATCGTCAGAATCTCACAAAGATGCAATTACAGGGTAAAAATTCCTGTTTTTTAACTTATAGGATGTTATAGGAAATACGGTTGAATGGTTCACTTTGTTATCGGAAATTTCGGTTTTTGTTATCGGAAACAAAGATTGTCATAGGTTAGGAAAATGTTAAGAAACAACAGAAAACTTCATTAAATCTAAATATTTAAAATGACAGGCACACAATTCGAATTTTTTGGCTATCATTTGTCTCTTTTTAGAATACTCAACTTCAAAAAAAAAAAAAAAAGAGTGTTTTTGGCGTTTCTCATATTCACTGAAATGTATATGATCTTGGCCTGTTTGAAAATATGGTATAAGTTTTAAAACCTCTGAATTATAAATCTCTATTGTAACCAAAATACAGATTCCAGATTTAATTATTGCGATTCTTACATGCATTATTCGCAATATAAAAGACTCGCAATAATTGCTGAATTCACAGTAATTTATTCTTAGTTTTCTGTGATTGCCTTTCACAGTTACACACTTTTCTTCGTTTTTGTCTCTGTTTTGCTTGCTTCGTCTTTATTTGTAAACTTTGCATTTTTGGTCTTCCCATAACCGCCTTTTGTTAGTACTAAGTACATACATGTTTTAGTTCGGTATCAAGCAATTAAAGAATCTAAACTCAAGGGTTGTTTAATGAATTTCCCAAAAGGATGTTAAGCCAAATATGACCTAAAATTCTAACTTTTGAGGGGGAAAAAAAGAGATTAACTTTACTAGTTTTCAAAAAGCATTACTGACAGAAGGAAATTATGAAGATAACGAACAGTAATAAAGCTCAAAAGTCTATTGAAACAATATAAATTTGGAACAGAGAAAATACGGACCTCTAAAAACATCAGAGGTTGATTTAGTGGCCAAGAAGGAATAAACACTCCCTGTCGATCGGTCACAACCCACAGTGTGCTCTGTATCATTATCGACCAAATGGAAAACCTGTAGATAATTCAATGTGTAAGTGGAGCTCATGCCTGGAGCTAGAGAGAGGGGGGGGGGGGGGGGGGGGCGTTGGGAAGGTTCGAAACTCACCTGGAATTTGCAGAGATATTGAATTTTTATACTCAAGCAAATAAAAAACCCTTGGCATCCCCCGCCCCTTCATTGAAAACGCGGATCACTGTTTGTAGAAAAAGTTAAACATATGAAGAAGGAAGTGAATTGACCAGTCCCCCCACCCCCCACCCCCCCAAAGTATTTTTCACGTTTGGGAAATTTCACGTTTTTTTAATTTAATTTATAAAGAAATATTTCTTTGCGATATGCACCTCATTTTTTTCCTCTATTTTAAACCTTAAAATCAAATGGTTTGACACAAACAATGTTATTGCTCTATATTAGTCATAAAAACATTTTAGGTTCTAGGCTCATTTGGGCACTTGAAGTGACGATGTTTTTCAAAAATGACATACTAGGATTAGATCGGAAGACGTGACTAACTAAAGCAACTATAGATTTGTTATATACATGTCATATATATAATGTTTAATGGAGAACAGAAAAATGATTGAACAGATAGGGAGTTAAATTATAAAATCATAATTATAATAATTATTCTTATTTATATACATCTACGAGTATCAAAACAAAATAACAATGGAAAGCTGGAAAATTAAAAAAAAAATTACTTAAGGTAGTCCGGTCCTCGGCAGTTATGTAAATGAAAATGCTCACAAATATATCTTTGAATTACAAAATTAATGTATATTTACCCACTTTATTTCTTCAAAGTTAATCATTATAGTTATATTACATAAGGAAAATAATCAAATCTCCATTATATTCAGAAGACGAAAAGAAACATCAACTATGCATTTTCTAATTGAAAACTGATCAACAAATATATTTTAAGTTAAAAAATAATAGGTATCCAGGCATTTAGGGAAATTTGCATGTTTTTTAAAAAATACTTTTTTTGGTTTTACATGTATAGGTCTTCTATTTTCTTCCGAAATTTATATAATACATAGTGTAAAAAGCTTGTGCTATCATTGCAAGACATCACAAATCACTTCCAATTTCATAGTATGCTAAAAAGCATTGATGTTTAAGGTTAAACTCATGAAAATCCTATTCATCTAAAACTGTATTTATTTTTTACTTGTATAAGGAACAAATGTCAACTTTTTACAAGACCCTTTCTAAGACTTTAAAAACCTCAAATCATATCAAGATGCATAAAATGGAAATTGTTGCAGGAATAGATTTCAATTTCAAGCTTCATGTTGAGACTTTTTAAATTAAATAATAATTTTAAGAGTTATCCTTCATGGCTGAGGATTGCATATCCTTAAAACACATTACGTCTGCTATTTTCAAGGATTGACGGATTAAAAATTACTTTTTTTTCCCAATCTTTTTCTAAAGCTGAAAGAAACTTTTTAACCTGAGTTTCCGATAATGTACACCCGTAAAAACCAAATTATCCAGCAACATCAACCTTGTTGATGATAACAAGTTTTAACCTAACAAGACATTTTAGATGCCTGTAAACTAACCCTTCATTTGGATTTTTGATCTCAATCTGCTTATCTTCAGGTATATGGTTGTCCTTAGAATAAATAAACCATTTTGTTTTATAGAATAATCTGATTTTGACTTCTACAAAAGCTAAAATGTGATGAAATGTTCCAAAATTTTAATAAAATATCATTTGAAAAAGCTGTATATCTTTAGAAAGAGGGTGATTTGGTTTGTTCTTTTTGCTGCTGAAAGTATAATCATTTATCTGCCTAAGATCACAAAATTTGTTTGCTGAAGTATGCAATTATCGTTGAATTAAGAAATTTAAAATCACCCATGTTTTCTAAACTTTGCTTTCCTTGCACCGAATGCCCGATAACAACCGAATAGCTGATAACGCGTTGAGCAGTGTGATAAATGGCATTTCCCAAAATAGGGTGATAAATCCCTGATTCAAATTTGTTCAAATCATGACCCCCAGGGGTAGGGTTGAGCCACAATGGACAATCAAAAATTTACAAAGGAATACATAGGAAAAATCTTTAAAAATTTTCTGCTCAAGAGCAGCAAAGCCATGAGCAACCTCAGGTAATGTAGATTCAAATTTGTTCAAATCATGACCCCCAGGAGAAGAGAGGGGCCATAAAAGGGATTATATAGTTAAAGGAGTACAAAAGAGTATATCAATAAAAAATTTTTCTTAAACAGCAAAGCCATTATTTGCCATATTAATTCAAAAGTATCCCTATGAAGTATAGATTCAAGATAGTTCAAATCAACCCCCCCCCCCAACCACTTTTATATTTAAACTTTTCAAGACTGAACTGATTTCTGCTTTTTCCTAGCCAGAGTACTCAGGTGAGCTATGTGGCCCCAGGGCCTCTTGTTTCTATTTAACATAAAAACTCCTATAAACAAATTCGAAGATTCATAAAACCAGAAATACTTTTAATATGCATAACAAAATTGAAACTTAAAGAGTGTGTAAGCTTACCAACAGTTTTGCAAAGGAGATTACTTCTTTATCATTTTTTAAGAGGCAGCCCACCAAAATAGAAGGCAGTATTAAATAGATAAGCAGCAACTAGATTTTAATAGATTTTTTTTTTCAATGGAGCTTATAATATAAAGAGGATTTATTAGTCCCCTACCAGTGAAACTGGAGGGGACTATAGCTTTTCTCTGAATCTGTCTGTCCATCTTTCTGTCTGTCTATCTGTCTGTCCCTCTGTCAGTCTGTCCCACTTGGTTTTCTGCAATTTTTTTTAAACACTTGCAGATATTGAGCTGATTTTTGGTATGTGAGTGTATTTTGATAAGTTACAGATCAAGTTTGCATTTCGTTCCTCTTCAATGATTTTTTTATCAGAATAACGACCTTTTCAATTTCTAGGGGTTTTCTGCATTTTTTTCTAAACGCTTGCAGATATTGAGCTGATTTTTGGTATGTGAATTTATCTTGAGTTATAGATCAAGTTTCCATTTCATTCTGCTTCATCGATTTTTGGTGGATTTATGGCATTTTCAATTTTTAACGGAACCAGATTACACTTGCCAGTAGGGGACTAATATTGCTAAGGCAATACTCTCAGAATGTTTGTTAAATTATGATTTCTGTGTGCTTGTAGATCCATACATTCACACAGGGAGAGGCTGTACAGGTATTGTCTGCCTACAATGTTGTCAAGGATCTACAGGAAGGCCATGGAGGATGGAATGATGACATGAAACCTGTAAGACAATGCTGTGCTATTCTTAGAGAGTTGAAGACAAGAATTCTAGCTTATGTTTGATTATTATTTTTAAAAAATTGGTTAAATATTTTTATGCTGATGAAAGAGTAAATTCATGTGCAACCATCATTGTTTTTGAGGGACCGATGTTTGTGGATTTCATGGGTCACTTTTAGCAATGAATTTACATCCCATCAAACAATAACTTAAGTAGTTTATCTGGTCATTGAATTCTCTGTATATATATGATATACTCATGAAAAAAGTCCCCATGAATCAATAAATTTTGGTTGCAGATGAATTCACCCCCCCCATCCCCCCCCCCCCCCAAATGAATAATGATGACTTCCGGGCCACAAAAAATCCTTCTTTTGGTGAATAAGAATTAGAAGAATAAGAATTGGGTGAATAAGAAAATGGAATACAAAATTTAGATTCTTTACAGTATGCAGTTGTATGTATGAGAGTTTACTGACTTTTAAATATGTAATAAGAAAATAGTGTCATTAAAATTTGATAAAATATGGCACAGCACTGTACAGAAATGCAGAGTCTTTCCAAAGTTTCATATCAGAACTTCATTTTGCAGTCAGTAATACAGGTGTAATACCACAAATAACTAGCAATATATTACAGGCTCTCGGAAAAAATGGTCGCATTGTAAAGATTGACCAAGATGGAGATATCCGGGTGAAGATTGAAGAAAGGACTTGGATATTTAGTCCAGTCTGTATCATGCCAGTAGAGAATCCAGCTGTGGCTAAAGAAATCCCAGCCATTCCAGCTGCTGAATGTGTGGACTCTGACACAGAGTCTGTAGATGCTCCTTCAAATGGTAGGTATATGGTAGGTAAAATATCCTTGGATAATCAAAAAATTGGATGATCAAATTTTTTTCTCAACCCCATTGAGTTCGAGATAACAAGGTTTGACTGTAAACAGTCCACTTGCAAAACTTCTGTCTATAGCTAGCGTACTGTAGAAGCACAAATTTTTGTGGGAATAAAATTTTGTTGATTTGCCATTAAAAAATAGTTTTTGTGGGCATTAAATTTCGTTTTTAGGTCACCTGAGTCGCTCAGGTGACCTATTGCTATCTGTTTTTGTCCGTCATCGTCCGTCGTGTGTTGTGCGTCGTGTGTTAACATTTGAACATTTTCATCTTCTTCTCTGAAACCGCTGAACCAATTTCAGCCAATTTTAGCATATCACACCTATGTGTGAAGGGGAACAAAATTTATGAATTTCATGGTCCGTGCCCCCCTGGGGCCTGAGGGGCTGCGCTAAAACCCCCAAAATTAATGCAATCTTTAAAAATCTTCTTCTTTACTCCTGGACATCAATCAGTCAAACTGTTGACATGATTGTAATAAGCATTGAGCCCTGTACCAAAATTGTGAAATTCATGGCCCCAGGGTCAGGGGTTCTGGTGCTAGGGTGGGGCTATATAGATCATTTAGTGAAAGTGCATTATTTCTTTGAAAATCTTCTTCTCTACTCCTGGGTATTATTTAAACAAATTAAATACATAGTTATGATAAGCAAAAGTGACTCTACCAAAATTGTGAAATTCATGGCCCCCAGAGACAGGGGTTCTGGTGCTAGGGCGGGGCTCTATTTATTATATATTGAAAATACATTATTGCTTTAAAAATCTTCTTCTCTGCTCCTGGGTATTATTTAAACAAACTAAGTACATAGTTATGATAAGCAAGGATGCCTCTTCCAAAATTGTGAAATTCATGGCCCCAGGGACAGGGGTTCTGGTGCTAGGGTTGGGCTATATAGCTCCTATAGTGAAGGTGAATTATTTCTTTGAAAATCTTCTTCTCTGCCCCTGGGTACTATTTAAACAAATTAAATACATAGTTATGATATGCAAGGATACCTCTTCCAAAATTGTGAATTTCATGGCCCCAGGGTCAAGGGTTCTGGTTAAAATGTGGGGGGGGGGGAGGGGCTCTATTGATTATATAGTGAAAAAGCAAAATTTCTTTGAAAATTCTTTTCTGCTTCTGGTTAAAAAGCAAAGAGGCTAAGTATATAGTTATGATGAGCAAGAGTGCTTCTTCCAGAGTAGTGGATTGCGTGACCCCTGGGTCAGATGTGCTGGTGTAAGGGTGGGGCTCTTGATAATACAGTGAAAATGCATTAATTCTATTAAATAATCCTGTCTGCTCCTTAGTGTTAAGCAGATAAACAAAGTGATTACTTATGATGAGCAAACTTCTCAGGGTGAGAGGCTCTGGTGTTTCTCGGTGGGGAAGGGGGGGGGACTTTATTGATAATATAGTGAATCTGTAGTAAAAATGCATTATTTCTTTAAAAATCTTCTCTTCTTTTGGGCATATCAGAGGCAAAAAGAGTAAAAGTTTTAATAAGGAAGAGTATTTTTACCAGATTTTTGAACATCTGGACCATTTGGTCAAGTGTTCTGGTCCTGGTCAGGGCTCTATTAATTTGTATTCTACTGAGAGGAGTTACTGTTTACTTTTGATAATTAATCACTGTAAGTAATGTACTTGAAAGGTTAATAGAATAAGAGAATTATGCAAGAATTTTTATTGTATAATACAAAAAGTATTCTCATAGTTTTAATGATCAGGTGGACTTGTAAGTAATAGATAAATAAAAATGAGACAACAATAACTTGTCTTATTAAATGTTCATCAAAGACCAAGAGAGGCCAATGTAAGAGATTTCAACAAGGTATTAAAATAGTAAGTGATGGGAATCGGTAAGAATTTCGTAATCGATGATCGGGCTACTGTAACTAACTAATTATCAATTATAATCGAATATTTTCAAAGTCTGTCAATTTAATTAATTAAATGGTAAGAGTGGGTGAATAGGTGGTCCAGCTGTAGTTAGAACAATCTAACTGTGTCTTGGGACACGCCCTAGTCCGTAGGACAATATCATTTAAACAATAGAACGTTCCATCTAGTCCAGCTGGTTCTTCGTTCATTTTTAGAATCCAAAGTATGTCCCTACCAGGAATGAGCTTTGTTATGCGGGTATGAATACAATGTCTGTTCATCTGCGCCATTACGATACACAAATAAGTCAATAGACAATGCGGCTGGAATATTTGGCTTACAAACTATTGCGCTTTTAAAATAAATAAATAACTTGATTAATTAAAATATAAGTTTTGTAATCGAGCGCTTGGATTATGCCAGCAATGGACTGATTTTCGATTATAATCGATGATTGGAACACCACTAAAAATAGTACAGATGCACTGATTAGTTTGTTAATATACTGTATGGTGATGGTGATAAATGACCTAATTTATGAACTCTTAATGAATACTAGACTAATTATTTTGTTGATCCTGATCACCCTATTTTTCTTGCTTTTGGGCAACAAAGCTTCACCTTTCAGTTCATTTTATATTCTATGGATCCTCTAAATTGTTGTATTATACTCAGGTGACCGTTAAGGCCCTTGGGCCTCTTGTTTGGAAAGTAATCCTATTCAGTATATAGTCATATAATAATTTCTTGGGGGGTTAAATTTCATGGAAAATTGTTTTAAGAAATGAATTTAATTTTTAAAGATTCATGAGGACATGAACTACAACGCTTCACGCCGGCATATTTCATGAAGCGCATAAGCACTTCATGATAAATTTGCAGTGTGAAGTATTATAGTTCATGTACCTCATGATTTTCAAAAATTAAATTCTTTTCTTATATTTACATTATTTTTCTGCTGAGATGCCACAAATTATGCCATTCAACTGTCATTTTTAAAGCAAGACAGTTTGCACTATAGTACGTTATTATGACGTAACAATTGATATATTCATGCTCATTCATGGTAGTTTATGAGAAAATGAACTGTTTTCTATTTTGTAAAGAATCATAGGGGGAATTTATTGGAAATGTAAATATAACGAAATAAACAAAATTAAATCCCCAACAAATATTTCTGCTTTTACAGTATATTTGTATCCTAATCTTACAGATTATATACAGTCTACTTCAGATATATTATAATTCAAGTGACCAATACATTTTTAGCTCACCTGAGCCAAAGACTCATGTGAGCTTTTCTGATCAAAGTGTCCGTCGTCTGTCTGTAGTCTGTAAATTTTTAACATTTTCGACTTCTTCTCAAGAAGCACTGGGCCAATTTCAACCAAACTTGCCACAAAGCGTTTTTGGGTAAAGGGGATTCAAGTTTGTTCAAATGAGGGGTACACCCTCTTTCAAAGGGATATCTTCTTTACATTGTGTAGATTCAGATTTGTTCAAATCATGCCCCTAGGGGTAGGGTGGGGCTACAATGGGAGATCAAAGTTTTACATAGGAATATATTGGAAAAAATCTTCAAAAATCTTCTTCTCAAGAACAGCAAAGCCATTATATATCATATTAATATGGAAACATTCTCAGATAGTGTAGATTCAAATTTGCTCAAATAATGACCCCTGATGGATGGATGGGCCACAATGGAAGATCAAAGTTTTACATAGGAATATGTAGGAAATAATCTTTAAATACCTTCTCAAGAACAGCAAAGCCATAATCATCTTGATATGGGAGCATCCTCAGGTAGGGTAGATTCAAGTTTGTTCAAATGATGACCCCCTGGGGTAGAGTGGGGCTGCAATGGGGAATCAATTTTTTACATAGGAATATATAGGGAAAAACTTTTAAAAATCCTCTTCTCAAGAAAAACAAAGCCATGATTAGTCAAATTAATGTGGAAGCATCCTCAGGTAGTGTAGATTCAAATTTGTTCAAACATGGCCCTAAGGGTAGCGGGGCCACCATGGGGGATCAAAGTTTTACATAGGAATATGGGCAAGGATCAGCTATTTGTAAATAATAACGGCCGTCACAGTGAAAAAAATTGTGTCAATATTTTTACACTTTTTCTAGTTAAAAGCATCTATATTTATACCTTCCTTCATGAATTCATAAAGAAAAGATAGTTGCGTTTTTATTTTTTAAGAAAACTGCATCCAAATATAGTTGATCAAAAAGTGACGGGTGTTATGTTGACACAGATAATGCGAATTTTGAGGGTATTTTCGCCCTTCTCGGAACGTTAAAAAAACCACCACATGCATGAATCAGACCATGCTTTCACTTGGAATGAATTAGACAGCTTTTTATGACCTATCTGTAAAATAAATAAGGCACAATTAATCGTGACGGAGGTGACGTCAAATTCTCCTGCTATAGCATTTTCATTGTTCTTACTTTCTGCAAAGAAACGTGTTTTCGATGTTTTTTCACTACATGAGGAAATAAAACTAGTTTTTCATTTTAAAAAAGCAGAATAAGGTACATTACTTCTTCCTTTAACTATTTTTTATCCTGCATAATAAACGGATGTTATATTTGACTTTTTGACAAAAATGGATTTTACAAATTGACAAACTAAAGTTTGCTAGTTACGGAGGTTACATTGACGATGATTTTTAAAGCTTTTCGTAAGTTTTCTTCAGAATACACATGATTTCATACATGCAATGAAGTTAAATACCTCCATCCAAACATTCTGTTAATACTAATTAAAACTATTGAAAGTATTTTCATGAATTTTAAGCACTGTGATGGATGTTACATTATAACATCCGTTACGGTATTTTTCATGTTAGTTACATTTTAACTCTCTACAGTTTCATAATTTTTATTTAGGAATTTTATTACTTGTTCTTCATCAACCAGTTAACATACAACTGAAGTTTACTGATAAAATTTTATCTTTAATAACATAATAAGAAAAAAAAATTGGTATCAGCACAGATTGACAATGGTCAAATCATAACAGGCAATCAGCCAAGAAAATCAATAAGGAGCTGGTAGCATGGTATCTGAAAAGAAAATAAATGAGTTTTTATAACCAAAACAGCAAAAAATATGTCCTTAAAATTTCTATGTTACATAATCGAATCACTGTGCTTCTGAAGTTAAGGATTGACATTGTTTTCTGTCAAACTGTCACATCCGTATATTTTATGTTAGTCAAAATATAACTGCCGAACTCTATGATCGTAATAATTATAAAAAAATGCTTAAACTTTTGTGTCAAACAATAACAATTATAGATTTCAACACATTGAAGAACATGGCTTGTCCATTTTATCAAGAAATATTATATAAATCTGAGTTGGTTATTAGCGTGACGCCTGTTATCTACTAAGAAATATTGACCGACAGTACAAACTCACCCACTTTGCCTCCTTTTTGCATCACGGTCGCTTTTGGTGACATATACTGCATTTATGTGGTAAAACTAATAGAAAAAACCAAACTGATTCTATATTCCGCATTTACAAGCCATTTTACGCCCTAGATTACGGACGTTATGAATTTGACCGACACCTGTGTACCTTTGATAAATTTGCGATAATTTAATATTTGAATCCTTTACACAGACGTTATGGAAAAGCAGCTGTTGAGTATACTTTTAAGTTAAACCTAACATAAAATATTCATATATTTTCTTTACAGTTACATATATTTCAATGTTTAAAGTCAACCCATCATGTTGACCGACACTCATAACGTCCGTTATACAATTTCAAGGCTATTTTTCTCGGGCTAATGATAAACAATTGTAATTATTTTTTATCTATAATTGTAAAGTAAACATCTATCTTTCAGAATATAGTTATAAAAAAAAGTATTATTAAAGTTATTTTTTAAAAATTGCATTTTTGACACATAGGTTGGAAAATCTCTTATAAGCATGCGCAAAAGTTGGACAATTTTACACAAATTTGGTAATATTAATTTTATTTCTTAAAATAAAAAGATTAAATTGTTTATTCTTTCTCTTTTATATTACAGAAGTATAAATACAACTTTCTGAATTGCAAAAAAAAATATATTCTTCTTAATTTCAATTTCAAAAGTGACGGCCGTTATTATTAACAAATAGCTGATCCTTGCCCATATACAGGTGACTCTTGATGGCTCTAACTCCGATCTCTCAAAGTTCTCGATCTCTCGAAGTGAACCTCCGGCCCCGTTTTTTTCCTCTATATAACTAAGCAAATTTACTCCTGATCTCTTGAACTCCCGATCTCTCGAAGTTCTCTATCTCTCAAACAAAGACCTGGGTCCCGTTACACACATTTCATTGTTTTTAACTCTCTATCTCTCGAAGTTTTGATTGCGCATGTCTACACGTCAATCAAGCATAAAATTAATGCAGCTTGGACTTACCTGGATTACAGTGACCGCCTGGGGCTGGGATGGACATGCATAAAATTAATGCAGCTTGGACTTACCTGGATTACAGTGACCGCCTGGGGCTGGGATGGACATGTTAATTGAGTGTTTACATAGATGATACTACACCTGTGAGTCTTCCAAGTGTTGATATATTGGTTAATTGGTAAATTATAAACAAATTGCTTCAACTTATTTTGACTGGACGAGACGATAATTTTGAGAAAATAATTTAGGGACGTGTCAGTAATTTTCCATAGATTATGAACTTTAATATTATTAGAGTCTACACAATCCCAGTTTGGCAAACATTACACAAGAAATCCTATCTCAAGAATTGAATACCAATTACAAGCAATCTTGTGAAGGACCCGATTAGGCCCGGGGGATAGCCAAATCGACAATTGCTATTCAGGTTTTATGTAATCATGAAATGAGAACAAATAAATATTGAAACTTAAAATAATCATTTTATTTATTCAAAATACGATCATTGAAGTTGAAATCAAGTGAATTACATGTAAAATAGGAATGAAAACGTGTAATGACATTATCAACATTTACTCCCGGTATGTATAATAGAAGAACAATGATGATCAGAACTGAAAATTCCGGATTTTATTCATTTCTATCTCTCGAATCCCCCGATCTCTGGAACTTTTCCCTTTAACTTCGAGAGATCGAGAGTCACCTGTATATAAAAAAAACCTCCAAAAAAGCCATGTTTAGTTATATTGATATGAAAGTATCCTTAGGTAGAGTAGATTCAAGTTTGTTCAAATCATGACCACTGGGCACATGGGGGATCAAAGTTTTACATAAGGATTATATAGGGAAAAATCTTCTTTACAAGAACAGCAAAGCCATGTTTAGTCATATTAATATTGAAGCATCCTCAGGTAGTGTAAATATAAGTTTCATCAAAGCATGACCCCTGTTAGGGAGGGGCATAATGGGGGTTCAAAGTTTTACAAAGAAATATATAAAAGAAAAAAAAATTTGCTGATGAAGAACAGCAGGGCCAAATTGTCTCAGGTGAGCATTGTTGCCCATGGGCCTCTTGTTTTTACATTTATATCATTGCTAGTGTGTGTCAGATTTATCCTTTGCCGAAGCATTCTGACATTAGGAATCATTTATTACAGAAACCATTTTCCATATGTTTTCTTCATGAAATTGAATTAGCGCTGATTTAGAGGCCCTTATAAGAAATTAGGTACCATTATTTTGTTGTGTAGGAGGAAATGTTTGTTATTAAGCTGTAACAAAGATGACCAAGATAAAAAAAAAATAAATGAAAAAGGAAATGAATCAAAGGACTGAAGCATCTAGTGAGCTTTTCTGATCACATTTTGTCTGGTGTCCGTCTGTCTGTCCGTCTGTAAACTTTTCACATTTTCGACTTCTTCTCAAGAACCACTGGGCCAATTTTGACCAAACTTGCCACAAAGCATCCTTGAGTGAAGGGGATTCAAGTTTGTTCAAATAAAGGGCCATGCCCCATTTCAAGGGGAGATAATTAAGAATTAGTGAAAATTTGGTGTCATCTTTCAAAACTCTTCTCAAGAACCATCAAGCCAGAAAAGTTGAAACTGACAGTACAGTAAGTGTGGTTTATGCATTTACCGCACACCCCCACGGTGTGATTCTCATCATGGTTAGTACAGGTGTCTCAGGTTAAAACCACGTGCCCTTGTGGTTCGGCCATCCGGGTAATTCACACCGCTGCGGTGCAGCCTACCGATCATAGGTGAAAAACAGTCTTGGTCTTAAAAGAGACTTATCTCCCTTCGAAATTATAAACCAAAACAAAATAAAACGAAACCAAACTGAAAGAAAGAAAAATAAAAAATGTAATAATATTAAAAATAAAGAATCTGAAATATTAGAATATATTAAGTACAAAATGAAAATAAATTTTTTAACAAAAATATATTCTCATGTATCTAAGATAATTTTAAAACTTCTATGGCAATTTTCAAATAGCGTTATATAAGCCTTGAACTTTATTTAATGTGCATGTAGCAAAAGTCAAGCAATGTGTTCTTTCTATTAGAAGCCACGAAAATCGATATAAATTACAGTAGGTGATATAGTTTGATGACTATGCAAGGTAATATACCCAATATGCTATTCATGATATTTGATATTAATTAATATTTTTGTAGTGTGTTTTGTAAATTTAAGATATATTTTTTTTAGGATTAAGAATGCATTAAAGAATGCATCTATTGCAGTTTCAATTTTATTGGAAAGGGGGGAGGGGGGCTATGAATGAAGTTTTTTTTTAATTATTAAAATTCCAATATAAGATTAAAATAAGCAGAAGATTTTGGATGTAATTATCATTCTCGTAGTCGTCTGTGAAACGTCATTCCTATCTAAATGTATTCTGGACATAGTTCTTGAAATCATTTGAAATGGGATATTGTGTGTGCGTAATTTGATGGCCTACCAGTCTGTAGAAGATACGTAAAATTACGTAATGTCTAGAGCTTGACCTGGTACTCATACTTGGTCCTCACACCTGTATACTCTACAAGGTGCGATCCCCTACACCAGCCCTACACCATGTACAGAAATAATTTTATTTGCACATTGAGAGCTAAGTAAAACTATATAACAATATTTCTACTACCCTGTGTTTTCAGCTAACACACACTTCTGATGACCACGGTTACTTACAAGTAGATACCTGGGTAATGCGTTCAAGCAGAAAATCCAAACTGAACTATGCCATGATAATTAATACAAGAGAGAAAGAGAGAAGGAGATTTACTGCACATTGCCTAAACATGTTGCAGAATATTTAACTTTTCCATCTATCGAATATTTATCGAAACATGTATGCATTTCATAAAAAAAATGATACGGAATCATGGAAACAAAGTTTATGTTTATGCAGAGGAATGAATTTATTTCAAAAAAAATTATTTTAACACATTGATCAGACATCAGAATACTTTTGAAAAACAATCCTACACTACTAAACTTCATCTAAGAAATTCTTCGGTAGTAGTTACATTGTATATATTTTTTTAATATCATAACCATTTATACTCAAAACCGGCAATATAGACCGAACAAGAGGCAGTTATAGATGATATACAGTCGTACAGGTAAAATAAATCCCAATGTGCATGTCAACGGTAAGTCTCATCACCATGGTCTATACCTGGCTACAGGTAGGACCGCGATGAACTAACTGCGGGGGTGTATCGCGGAAAGGATTAACACACCACCGGGGGGAAGCACGGTTTAATGCATAATCCACGTTGCCCGTACTGTATGTGCCACCTTTATGACATAATGTAGATTCAATTTTGTTCAAATCATGACCCCCAGGGTAGGGTGGGGCCACAATAGGGGATCAAAATTTTACATAGGAATAGATTGGAAATTTAAAAAAAAAAAATCTTCTTCTCAAGAACAGCAAAGCTGTGATCAGTCATATTGATATGGAAGCATCATCAGGTAGTGTAGATTCAAAATTGCTCAAATCGTGACCCCTGAGGGTAGGGTGGGGCCACAATGGGGGATCAAAGTTTTACATAAAAATATATAGGGAAAAAACTTTAAAAATCTTCTTCTCAAGACCAGCAAAGCCATGTTTAGTCATATTGATATAGGAGCATACTCAGGTAGTGTAGGTTCAAGTTTGTTCAAATCATGACCTTCAGGGGTAGGATGGGGCCACAATGGGGGATCAAAGTTTTACGTAGGAATATACAGGAAAAAATCTTCTTCTCAGGAACAGAAAAGCCATGTTTAGTTTTATTGATATGGAAGCATCCTCAGGTAGTGAAGATTCAAGTTTGTTCAAATGATGACCCTTGGGGGTAGGATGGGGCCACAATAGGGCATCAAAGTTTTACATGAGAATATTTAGGCAAAAATTTTCTTCTCAAGAACAGAAAAGCCATGTTTAGTCTAGTTGATATGGAAGCATCCTCAAGTAGTGTAGATTCAAGTTTGTACAAATGATGACCCCTGGGGATAGGGAGGGGCCACAATGGGGGATCAAATTTTTGCAAAGGAATACACAAGAAAAAAATCTTCTGCTCAAGAATAGCAAAGTCCTTTGTTATACTGATATGGAAGCATCCTCAGGTAGTTTAAAATTCAAGTCTCCCCCCCCCCTTCCATGTAAACTTTTCAATACTGAACTGATTTTTAGGTCACCTGAGTCACTCAGGTGACCTATTGCTATCCGTTTTCATCCGTCGTGCGACGTGCGTTAACATTTGAACATTTTTAGCTTCTTCTCTGCAACCGCTCAACCAATTTCAACCAAATTTGTATATAGCATCTATGGGTGAAGAAGAACAAAAATTTTGAATTTCATGGTCCCTGCCCCCCTGGGGCCTGAGAGGTGGGGCTGAAACCACCAAAATTAATGCAATCTTTAAAAATCTTCTTCTTTACTCCTGGACCTCAAGCAATCAAACTGTTGGCATGATTGTAATAAGCATTGAGCCCTCTACCAAAATTGTGAAATTCATGGCCCCAGGCTCGGGGGTTCTGTGCTAGGGCGGGGCTATATAGATCATATAGTGAAAGTGCATTATTTCTTTGAAAATCTTCTTCTCTGCTCCTGGGTATTAAATAAAGGAACAAAGTACATAGTTATGAAGAGCAAGAGTGCCTCTTCCAAAATTGTGAATTTCATGGCCCCAGGGTCAGGGGTTCTGGTGTTAGGGCAGGGCTCTATTGATTATACAGTGAAAATGCATTAATTCTTTGAAAATCTTCTTCTCTCCTCCTGGGTAATAAATAAAGTAACAAAGTACATAGTTATGATGAGCAAGAGTGCCTCTTCCAAAATTGTGAATTTCATGACCCCTGGGTCAGGGGTTTAGGTGTTAGGGCGGGGCTCTATTGACTATATAGTGAAAATGCATTATTTCTTTGAAAATCTTCTTCTCTGCTCCTGGGTATTAAATAAAGTAACAAAGTACATAGTTATGATGAGCAAAAGTGCCTCTTCCGAAATTGTGAATTTCATGGCCCCAGGGTCAGGGGTTCTGGTGTTAGGGCAGGGCTCTATTGATTATATAGTGAAAATGCATTAATTCTTTGAAAATCTTCTTCTTTGCTCCTGGGTATTAAATAAAGTAACTAAGTACATAGTTATGATGAGAAAAAGTGCCTCTTCTAAAATTGTGAATTTCATGGCACCAGGGTCAGGGGTTCTGGTGTTAGGGCAGGGCTCTATTGACTATAAAGTGAAAATGCATTAATTCTTTGAAAGTCTTCTCTGCTCCTGGATATTAAATAAACTTACTAAGAACATAGATATGATGAGCATGGCTGCCTTTTCAGAAATTGTGAATTTCATGGCCCCAGGGTCAGGGGTTCAGGTATTAAGGCAGGGCTCTATTGATTATTTGCATTAATTCTTTGAAAATCTCCTTCTATGCTCCTGGGTATTAAATAAACTAAATTAGTGCATAGTTATGATGAGCATGGTTGCCTCTTCCGAAATTGGGAATTTCATGGCCCCTGGGTCAGGGTTTCTGGTGTCAGGGTGGGCTCAATTGATAGATATAGTGAAAATGCATTATTTCTTTGAAAATCTTCTCTCTCCTGGATATTAAATAAACTAAGTACATAGTTATGATGAGCATGGCTGCCTCCTTAGAAATTGTGAATTTCCTGGCCCTTGGGTGAAGGGTTCTTGTGTTAGGTCTGGGCTCTATTGATATATAAGGAAAATGCATAAATTCTTTCAAAATCTTCTTCTCTGCTCCTTGGTATTGTTCAAACAAAGGAAGTGCATGGTTATGATAAGGAAGAATGCCTCTTCCAAAATTGTGAAATTCATGGCCCCTGGGTCAGGGGTTCTGGTGGTGGTGGGGGGGGGGGGGGGGCTCTATTGATTTTATATTGAAAATGCTTAATTTCTTTCAACAATTTTTTCTACTACTGGTAATAAAGCAAAGAAGCAAGTGTATAGTTATGATGAGCAAAGTGCTTCCAGAATTGTGAGTTCATGGCCCCTGGGTAAGATGTTCTGGGGGGGGGGGGGGCTTTATTTATTTAATAATATAGTGAACATGAATTTCTTTGAAAATCTAGTAAAAGTTTTAATATGCAAGGGTATTTTTACCAGAATTTTGAACACCTGGATTATTTAGTCAAGTGTTCTGGTCCTGGCCAGGGCTCTATGAACTTGTATTCTGCTGAGCAAAGTTATTCCCCTTTGCCATTCACCTTTGATAATTAATCGCTGTAAATAATGTATTTGAAAGGTTAATAGAATAAGAGAAATGTGCAAGAATATTTATTGTATAATACAAAAAGTACTTTCATAGTTTTAATGATCAGGTAGACTTGGAAATAATAGATGAATAAAAGTGAGGCAAAAATAACTTATCTTTTTTAATGTTCTTCAAAGGCCAAGAGAGACCAATTTGAGAAATAATAATATGGGGTTAAAAATAGACATTTTGTTAATAGTCTGCATGGTTATAGTGATAAATGGGGGACAGATAGATTCTATACCAATTATTTTGTTGATGCTTATCATACTATTTTTCTTGGTTTTGGGCAACAAGGCTTCATTTATCAGTTTATGGATCCTCTAATTTGTTACATTGTACTCAGGTGACCGTTAAGGCCCCTGGGCCTCTTGTTACTTTTTCCTAGAAATTTGCTCAGGTGAGCGATGTGGCCCATGGACCTCTTGTTAACTGCTTTTCATAAAATGTGATTTACTTGTAAAAAGAAATAAGTTGACAAAATGCATCGATTTTCATATATGGTATAGTCATTTAAAAGACAATCATAAGGCATGATTTGTGCCTCTTTTCCTATTTCTACTTCATAACTAAGGCAGGTGCAAAAACAGAAAAAGAGTGAAAAAAATATGTTTAAAAGTAATTGTATATTTGCATCCAGACAGAGTCGGGCTATCAAAATTTACAAAAAAGTGTGAAACTTTGACCTTAAGTAGGCCTTTCAACTGCCACTAGGGTTCGATGTAAGGAACGATAACTCATTACCGGAACTTTTTTACAGCAGGTCCGAGGTAGCTAATTGGTTTTAGGTATGTCAATTTTAAGAGTTTCCCAAGTGCTCCTTCACTGTCAGAGAAATCTTGTGGTTTTAAAAATTAAGAACAAATGGTAAAGTTATTTATCATGTAATTACTGACATTGTACAATAATATATAAGTGAAATTTTTAATAAAAATATCAAGTGAAATCTATCCCCCTTTTTAATTTTAACCTGATTAAATTTTTATGTGTTGTCGTTCTTCTTCCTGCTTAATAAAAAGAATGAGATAATCAATTATTAATTGAAGAAATAAATATCTTTATAGAAGAAGCACAAAAATGCAAACACAAAAAACGACATTTTATTTTTTTTTTCTTCATCACAACCATCAGAGAGATTTATTAATCTTTCCAAATCATTTTGATCCTGTTATGCCAGGTAGAGTGAAGACATTCTCCTTATTTTGGTCAACCCTTTTGTGTATACAGCAATACAAGGAACCCTTTTGTGTACACAACAAAACAAAATAAAGCAGCCTATATACCATTCCTATAAACAGTAACTCAATGAATCTGCAATTTGTTGTTCGTATTATGTCTCCCCTTCCAGGGGAGACATATTGTTTTTGTCGATTTTCTTATTCTTCTTCTTCTTCTTCTTCTTCTTCTTCTTCTTCATCCAAATTTTGTCCAGGCCGTAACTTTAATACCCTTTGACATTAAGACTTCAAACTTGGAACATAGATAGATGACATTGAGAAGGAGTGCACGCCACCAACATTTTTGACCTTGACCTATTTATAAGGTCAAGGTCAATCTTTTACATCAAAATAGAGTTTAGCCCATAACTTGAGATCCCTTTGATATTAGGACTTCAAACTTGTAACATAGGAAGAAGACCTTGAGACAAAATGCACTGCATTAGAATTTTGACCTTGACCCCTTTCTGCCTTCAAGGTCAAATAGGGAAAAAACACGATCTGATCATAACTTGAGAACCTTTTGACATTAAGACTTCAAACTTGGAACATGCAGAGGTGGTATAAAGGAGGGATGCATGCCACCAAAATTTTTGACCTTGATTCAATTATTATAAGGTCAAGGTCAATCTTTTACATCAAAATAGAGTCCAAGCCATAGCTTGAGTACCCTTTGATATTAGGACTTCAAACTTGTAACATAGAAGGAAGACATTGATACAAGATGCAACACACCAAAATTTTTGACCTTGACCTCTTTTCTTCCTCAAGGTCAAATAGGGAAAAAACTTGATTAGACCATTACTTAAGAATCCTTTGTTATAAAGACTTCAGACATGGAACATGCAGAAGTGGTATGAAGGAAGCATGCATGCCACCAAAATTTTTGACCTTGATCCAATTATTATAATGTCAAGGTCAATCTTTTACATCAAAATGGAGTCCAGGCCTTAGCTTGAGTATCCTTTGATATTAGGACTTCAAACTTGTAACATAGAAAGAAGACATTGTTACAAGATGCAACGCTTCAAAATTTTGACCTTGACCCCTTTCTTCAAGGTCAAATAGAGAAAACATGACTAGACCATAACTTGAGAACCCTGACATTAAGACTTCAAACTTGGAACATGGAGAGGTGGTATAGAGGAAGGGTGAATGGCAACATTTTTTCACCTTGACCTATTAATAAAGTCAAGGTCAATCGTTTACATGAAAATATAGTCTAGGTCATAACTTGAGAACTTTTTGACAGTAGGATTTCAAACTTGGAACAAGGAAAGACAACATTGAGACTAAATGTACTGCATCAAAATATTTGACCTTGACCACTTTCTTCAAGGTCAAATTAAGAAAAACACAACCAGACCATTACTTGAGATGCGTTTGACATGAAGACTTGAAATTTTGTACACAGAATTTGAGTTGAGATGCACTGCATTATTATTTTTGACCCTGATCATATAGTTGCACTCGTTAATGTTGGTAAAGAAGGGGAGACATGTGTTTTTTGTAAAAAAAACAATACCCACTAGTTTCACACTTGAGTTACCTGTCCTCAAAACACAACATCGTACAAATCGATTAAAAATAATTCAATATTTTTATGTTTTAATAAAATGTATGTCTAGATTATACTATATTTGGAGAATTTCACTTACCTATAAATCTATATATCAAATGTTTTTTGCCAAATGTGCAACAATTATTCCTGTTTCTAGCTCTTCTGAGCCAAAGGCTCAAAGAGCTAATGCTATGGTCATTTGTGTGGTGTGCGGTGTGCGTAAACTTTTTAGAATATGGGCCATAATTCAAGAACCCCTTGGCCAATTATCGTCAAATTTGTAACAGAATATCCTTGGCCCAAGGGCTCCCGTTTGTACTAAAACTAGGGTTGTGACCCTTAAACAAGGGGAGATAATTAGTTAAATAAAACCAAAAGTACTGGTTGCTAAAAAATCTTCTTCTCAAGAACCACTGGGCAGATTATCACCAAACTTACACACAAGGATGAGGATATGTTGAAGATTAAAAATTGTTCAAGGCATCACCCTTGGGCAAAGGGCGTGGTCTCAAGGTCACTTCAAATTTGACCAAAAATTACATTTTATTAAAACATTGATATTTTGCTTACTATAAGGACTAGGATCATCGAATCTTGTTGGTTGATGCATCTAAGGACCTCATATCATGTTGACTCAAAAGTAGGTCATGGTGACCTACTTTTTAAATTTTGCAGCCATTCTTTTTCAAAATGATTTAGAGGCATATTTTGAACAATTTAAGGCCTATGATCATCAAACTATCTTGGGTCCTTGGAGTATGTCAACTAAAAAGTAGGTCACCTTTACCTACTTTTTGAATTTTATGGCTAATCTTTTTCAAGACAATTAAGGTCATTAATTCGAATACTGAGAGGTTTAGAATCATTGAATCTTGTAAGATGATGCATCTTGGGGCCATAAAACATATTTATTAAAAAGTAAGTCACAGTGACCTACTTTTTGAACTTTGCAGGCATTCAATTTCAAAGCATTTTAGAGGCATAATTTGGACATTTTAAGGCTTGTGATCATAAAACTTTGTAAGTTGATGCATCTTGGGTCATCAAAAACTGAAAAGTAGGTCACTGTGAACTACTTTTGAAATTTTATGGCTATATTTAAATATTTTGGGTACTAATTGGCTTAGGCACATCAAACTTTGTCAGTTGATGCATTTTGGGTCCTTGGAGTACGACAACTGAAAAGTAGGTCACTGTGATGTACTTTTGAAATTTTATGGCTGTATTTAATAGTTTTGGGTACTATTTGGCTTAGAATCATTATAATTTGTCAGTTGATGCATCTTGGGTCCTCGGAGTATGTCTATTGAAAAGTAGGTGACCTAATTTTTATATGGCTGTAATGAAATATTTCGGTTACTAATTAGCTTAATTAGCATCATCTTTGTAAGTTGATGCATCTTGGGTCCTTGGAGTAAGTTGACTGAAATGTAGGTCACTGTGACCTACTTTTGAAATTTCATTACTTTATTTAAATATTTTTTGGTACTAATTGGCTTAGAATCACCAAACTTTGTCAGTTGATGTGTCTTGGGTCCGCAAAGTGTGTCATCTGAAAAGTAGGTCACTGTGATCTACTTTTGAAATTTTATGGTTATAATTAAATATTTTAGGTATTAATTGACTTAGAATCTTCAAACTTAGTTGATGCATTTTGGGTCCTTAGAGAATGACAAGTGATAAGTAGGTCACCATGACCTACTCTCAGGTACTAATTGGCTTAGAATCATCTTGGGTTCTCAGAGTGTTTCATCTAAACTGTAGGTCATGATGACCTACCTTTGGAATTTCAAGGCTTTATCTAAATATACAGGATTCAAATAGAAGTGATAGGTTATACAGTTTATCAGAAGAGTGATTCAAGGCCCTTGGGCCTCTTGTTTCAATCAATACGATGATTTAGCCACCTGAAGAGTATAATATTCACCGAGCCTGATGAATATTGTACTCCTCAGGGGGCTAAATCATCATATTGACTGAAAAAACAGAAATAATTGTATATTGTTAATTCTTCACCTCACCAGGTATAAAATTACAAACCAGGAATCATCCCATACCCTGTCGCTACAAAACTATGTAATAATATTAGGGATGTCAAAATAGTTATTTTCTTTAGTCGAATATTCGATTGCATTATTTGAATGATAATCGAATATATTCGAAACTTTTTCAGAAACTAAAATTTTATTTCAAACTGGTACATGACATATTTAACCCCAAATCCTCTTTTCTTAGATTTATTAAAAAGAAACATGAAATGTTACACACAGATGTTCACATGGACCTAAAATGTGGATACCATGTTATATTTACTAGGTCACCTGAGTCACTCAGGTGACCTATTGCTATCCGTTTTCATCCGTCATCGTGTGACATGCGTTAACAATTGAACATTTTTAGCTTCTTCTCTGAAACCGCTCAACCAATTTCAACCAAATTTGGTATATAGCATCTATGGGTAAAGGGGAACAAAAATTGTGAATTTCATGGTCCCTGCCCCCCTGGGGCCTGAGGGGTGGGGCTGAAACCACCAAAATTAATGCAATCTTTAAAAATCTTTTTCTTCACTCTTGGACATCAAGCAGTCAAACTGTTGTTATGATTGTAATAAGCATTGAGCCTTCTACCAAAATTGTGAAATTCATGGCCCCAGGCTCAGGGGTTCTGGTGCTAGGGTGGGGCTATATAGATCATATAGTGAAAGTGCATTATTTCTTTGAAAATCTTCTTCTCTGTTCCTGGGTATTAAATAAACTAACCAAGTATAAAGTTATGAAGAGCAAGAGTGCCTCTTCCAAAATTGTGAATTTCATGGCCCCAGGGTCAGGGGTTCTGATGTTAGGGCAGGGCTCTATTGATTATATAGTGAAAATGCATTAATTCTTTGAAAATCTTCTTCTCTGCTCCTTGGTATTAAATAAAGTAACAAAGTACATAGTTATGATGAGCAAGAGTGCCTCTTCCAAAATTGTGAATTACATGGCCCCAGGGTCAGGGGTTCTGGAGTTGGGGGGGGGGGGGGCTCTATTGACTATATAGTGAAAATGCATTAATTCTTCGAAAATCTTCTTCTCTGCTCCTTGGTATTAAATAAAGTAACTAAGTACATAGTTATGATGAGCAAGAGTGCCTCTTCCTTCCAAAATTCTGAATTTCATGGCCCCAGGGTCAGGGGTTCTGGTGTAAAGGGGGGGGGGGGCTCTATTGACTATAAAGTTAAAATGCATTAATTCTTTGAAAATCTTCTTCTCAGCTCCTGGATATTAAATAAACTAACTAAGAACATAGATATGATGAGCATGGCTGCCTTTTCAGAAATTGTGAATTTCATGGCCCCTGGGTCAGGGGTTCAGGTGTTAGGGCGGGGCTCTATTGATTATTTGCATTAATTCTTTGAAAATCTCCTTCTATGCTCCTGGGTATTAAATAAACTAAATTAGTGCATAGTTATGATGAGCATGGTTGCCTCTTCCAAAATTGTGAATTTCATGGCCCCTGGGTCAGGGGTTCTGGTGTCAGGGTGGGCTCAATTGATAGATATAGTGAAAATGCATTATTTCTTTGAAAATCTTCTCTCTTCTGGATATTGAATAAACTAAGTACATAGTTACGATGAGCATGGCTGCCTCCTTAGAAATTATGAATTTCCTGGCCCCTGGGTGAAGGGTTCTTGTGTTAGGTCTGGGCTCTATTGATATATAAGGAAAATGCATAAATTCTTTCAAAATCTTCTTCTCTGCTCCTTGGTATTGTTCAAACAAAGGAAGTGCATGGTTATGATAAGGAAGAATGCCTCTTCCAAAATTGTGAAATTCATGGCCCCTGGGTCAGGGGTTCTGGTGAGGGGGGGGGGGGGGGGGCTCTATTGATTTTATATTGAAAATGCATAATTTCTTTCAAAATATTTTTTTTCTACTACTGGTAATAAAGCAAAGAAGCAAGTGTATAGTTATGATGAGCAAAGTGCTTCTTCCAGAATTATTAGTTCATGGCACCTGGGTAAGATGTTCTGGTGTAAGGGGGGGGGGGGGCTTTATTTATTTAATAACATAGTGAACATGCATTTCTTTGAAAATATTCCATTCTTCTGGGCATATTTGAGGCAAACAGAGTAAAAGTTTTAATATGCAAGGGTATTTTTACCAGAATTTTGAACACCTGAACCATTTAGTCAAGTGTTCTGGTCCTGCCCAGTGCTCTATTAACTTGTATTCTGCTGAGCAAAGTTATTCCCCTTTGCCATTCACCTTTGATAATTAATCGCTGTAAATAATGTATTTGAAAGGTTAATAGAATAAGAGAATTATGCAAGAATATTTATTGTACAATACAAAAAGTACTTTCATAGTTTTAATGATTAGGTAGACTTGGAAATAATAGATGAATAAAAGTGAGGCAAAAATAACTTATTTTTTTTAATGTTCTTCAAAGGCCAAGAGAGACCAATGTGAGAAGTAATAATGTGGGGTTAAAAATAGACATTTTGTTAATAGTCTGCATGGTAATAGTGATAAATGGGGGACAGATAGATTATATACCAATTATTTTGTTGATGCTTATCATACTATTTTTCTTGCTTTTGGGCAAAAAATCTTCATTTATCAGTTTATGGATCCTCGAAATTGTTGTATTGTACTCAGGTGACCGTTAAGGCCCTTGGGCCTCTTGTTAAATATAGACCGCTAGAAGTTCTTCAAAATGTATGATTTTCTCGTCAATCATGTTCATAAATCGGTCTGTAAAGTCGGTTTTTTAGTAAGCATACTTTTGTACCAACTATCAAAATGACATTAAAATATGTGAAAGAATATTAATTTTATAATAATTATCATACTGTCCAAACGTCACGGCTATAATGTGTACATGTTATGAAATCAAGTCCAATTAATAATTTTACAAAGAAAGCGCAGTATAGTGAGATTATTTTTAATTACAAAAACAACACATTAATTGACAAATAATTCATCGCGGAAGTGAAACATTTCTAATTACTGTACTTTCTACATGTAAAGTAAACAGTTTTTAATGAAGAAATTATCTTTCTTTCTTTCTTCTTTCTTTATTGTTACTTTAAGCTTTTTAGCTTATCAGTATATACAATATAATACAATATACAATCAGATACAGTACAGAAGTAGATAATTTACAGGAGAACAATGTGTACGTACATCTTATCGACTGTGTCTGAGGAAAGACGGTTTCTCAATTTTAGGATGAGAATTCCATCTCTTTATCACTCTTTTATTGAATTTATTTATTCGAATGTCATTTCATTATTCGATCGTCGGTCCATTCGACTGATAGTTGAATAGTCGACTATTTGTTAACATCCCTAAATAATATCTGTTTTGTATTGTTCTCACAGTGTTTTCCCTTTATTTTAAGTAAAGGGTTAGAGATCAATTGTAACAGATTTTGGTTTTTGAGGTTTATGACAAATCTCTGTGGACCTTACAACAATTAAATTTTGATTTTTAGCTCACCTCAAAGAAGTGGGGGGGGGGGGGGGGCTTAGTAATACCCTCTGCGTTGGCATCCCAGGTTAAAGTTTTTAGAGCAGATTTCATTTCCAAGTAACTATAAGTCCTATATTGACCAAACTTGCATGGATGATACATCTAAAGATGCACACTACTGGACTTGCTTCAGATGCTGGATCTGACCTACATTTTATGGATGAGTGACCAGGTTAAAGTTTTGGAGCAGATCTCATTTCCAAGTAACTATAAGTCCTATGTTGACCAAACTTGCAAGGATGATACATCTAAGGATGCACACTACTGCACTTGTTTCAGATGCTGGATCTGACCTACATTTTCTGAATGAGTGACCAGATTAAAGTTTTTGGAGCTGGTCCATTGTCAAGAAACTATAAGGCCTATCTGAACCAAACTTGCATGGATGATTCATCAAGGGACGAACACTTTCAAACTTGCTTCTAATGCTGGATTCGACCTACATTTTCTGGATGAGTGAATAGTTTTAAGTATTTAAATAAGTCCATTCCCAAGTAGCTGCAAGCCCTATCAGACCAAAATTGCATAAATGTTGCATCTAGGGATGCACACTTCTAGATTATTAGTTATGTGAGGGACTTTGCCTTATTCATTGAGGTGAGGTCTGTAATCTCTGATTACCTACGTTTTTATTTTTTTATCAATTGAAGCAGTCAATTTGACCAGTAGCCAGTTCTTAGGGAAAACACTGTTCTCATCATATGTTTACTTTATTTACTGGATTTTCTTTATATTTCATGCATTGGTCATGATTCGGTATAATAAACAATTTATTTCATGATAGAAAGGGAGACATGAAGATTTCTTCGCCCATGAAAAATCATATTCCCTGTATGGCATGTCAAACGTTGCAATATTCGATCTTTTGCATTTGCATTGTATAATTTTCCATTTGCATTGTATAATTTTTATTTGTATTGTATAATTTTCTATTTGTATTATATAATTTTTCATTTGTATTGTAAAATTTTTATTTGTATTCCATAATTTTCTATTTGTATTGTATAATTTTCATTTGTATTGTATAATTTTCCATTTGCATTGTATAATTTCTTATTTGTATTGTAAAATTTCTTATTTGTATGCGATAATTTTTCATTTGTATTGTATCCGCGGATTGTTTATTTGTTTCGTTACGAAGGATTTCATTGGTCAAGTTTCAGCCTGTATCGGGTTGAAGATGTTCCGGATGCTCAAAGCAAACTGGGCTCATATGTATTTGCTTGCTTGCTTGATTGATTATTGTTTAACGCCGAGTCGGCAATATTTCAGCCATATTTCGGCGGCATATGTATTTGCGTGCATGTTAGACGGTCATTGGATTCTAAAAAGGGAGCGCTGGTAGATGGCAAATAAATAATCTGTCCTTAGGAATGCTGACTGAGAAAATAAATAAATTGACCTTGAGTGGTGGTAACTACCCCCACCCCCAAAAAACTGAGTTTTCGGGTTTGGGCGGATTTTCTTCTTTTTGTTTTTCTCCTTGTCTCTGGTCATATTGGAAATAAATATTCTCTCCTGCGAGAGAATGAAAATGAATAATCGGATTCGACACCCCCCGAGAATCAAATGGTCGTCCCTTAGCATGCACCGCAAATAGAGGAGCCGAGTTTGTGTTTGTAGAGAGTGCGCGATCGGAATTGTGGGAAGGGTACCAGACTAAGTTTGTGATGGGCACCTGAGACCTTTATAAATACAGACTAAATTTTATGACCAATGACATCCTTTGTAACGAAATAAATAAACAATCCTCGGATACAATACAAATGAAAAATTATCGCATACAAATAAGAAATTATACAATACAAATAAGAAATTATACAATGCAAATGGAAAATATAGAATACAAATGAAAAATTATACAATACAAATGATTTTTTATACAACACAAATGGAAAATATAGAATACAAATAAACATTATACAATCCAAATGGAAAATTATAAAATCCAAATGGAAAATCATAGAATACAAATAAAAATTATACAATACAAATTGAAAATTATACAATACAAATGAAAAATTATACAATACAAATGAAAAATTATACAATACAAATAAAAATTATACAATACAAATGGAAAGTTATACAATACAAATGGAAAAGATCAAATATTGCAACGTTTGACATGCCATATTCCCTGAGGGCAATCAGTAAACTTTTTGTTTGAAAGTTTTGTCAGAATAACATTATTTAAAGGTAACTGAGTATCAAATAGTAATATAAGATTTCAAAAAGGAAAATTCTGTTGTAGGTACCATCATTTGTTTACAAGAAAAGAGAAAAACTGGCCTGCAGCATTTTTGGCCTAGAAACTATTTATTTTATTTGGTCTTAGTATTGCTTAGGTGACTACTTTTTGTTGTAGATGTAGCAGAAGCTATTGCTCAGTTGTTTGTAGACATGTTAAGAGGAATGCCTGGACATGCTGCAGGGACCATAAGTATTGTACAGGCTGCAGGACAGGGGGACCTTCAAGCTGTTAAGGAAATCGTTAAAAATTTCCCAGATAAGGTATTGTGTAGAATTTCAAAGTAATTCTATTTATATGGTGTGACAGGCTCTGAGATTTTATTCCTATCCATTTTTGTCCATTCCCATGTTTTTCTTATGTTAAATAAAGGTTCCAGCAGTTGGTGAATTCTAGACATATAGTATTAGAGTGGTAGCGCACTTCGTATACGAAATAGCCTACAATATAGCGCATTTACAAACATCAAAAATATTTTAATATTTTATGATATTCAGTAAATCTAGCTATAAACAAATACAAATAATACCAGTACCTGGCATCAATGAAATTTACAGAATTGGCATAGGATACATGGAGAACTATAATTGAATGAGCAATAAAAAAAAATTCAGATTTATGTATATAAACCAACTTAAACCAGAGACATTTTGAAGGGGTCATGTTCTTTTGATATCATAATATATTTTTATATTAAAATCTTTTGGTTTAATTTGGTCTACATATTAAAAATTGATTATATACCTCAGTTATCCTATTGTCCTTTAAATTTTAATGTTCATTACCGTAAGTCAAAGTACTTATTTTGAATTCCTGTTTACTTGTAAAACTCACATTAAATAATTATTAAATGATATAAGCACGCGTCTATAGATGTTTAAACAAAAAACTTTGCATGTTCGACCAAAATCAAAATTAGAAATTGGAAATTATATAGTCGTTAAATCAAGGTAAAATTGCCTGAAATCACCAAAAATGGTAGGGAAGATTACAGTTGCTGGTCGCGTCAGACAGGTGGTCGTTTAATAAAGATATAATATACAGGGAAAAGCCTAGGAAGGGATTTTTACGGTCACATATGACAGTGAGTCACTTAATACAGTGGGTCGCTATGGCATTTAATAAACTGTATATATTTTCTTAAATTGATGCGTAAAACAACACGTGCAATGCTACCTCTTTTCAAGTCTGAATCTCCCCCTTTTTCATCACAGCAGGTTAAAGTATGCGAATATTGAATATCTAGTCACAATTTCCATTCCACTTCTGGCGTCCCCATATTTAAAACTAATAAACGTACACACCTTGCCTTTTGATCTGCCATATTCTGTAAATGGACCAAATATAGCTATGTACACATGGTATTTAGTTTTTCACACTTAGCAAACTTGGATCCTATGTGAAAACTCCAGTTACTGCTTCTAAACACAGCATGGCTTGATTATCCTGTGAATTTTACACACTATACAACCGACAGGGATTATAGCTACGCACCATTGCACATGACACCTGTGAAATTGATACTAATACTTGTGTCAATTTCGTACATAAAATGTAATTTGACTTTTTTATCCATTGTTGTTTGCTCCATAAGCATATTTTTGTGTCGCCTGCAGAGCAGAGCGGCACTAAGGGATCACTTTACTGCCTGTCTGTCTGTGTGTCCGTCTGTCACACCCTATATCTCAAGAACTGTAAGAGGTATTGATTTGATATTTTGCACATATATTGCTTGGCACTGTGGTTTTTGTGAAATACCATGGTTACTGACCTCATGACCTTTGACCTTGACCTTTGACCTACTTTTCAAAATAGCTCATTGTGCCGCTACACAGCATATTTTTGACATTTAAGAGGTAAGTCTATGCTATTTAGCATGTGCATTGTTTGTCATAAGATAATATGAAAATTACCAGCATTACAATCCACTTGACCTTGACTTTGACCTACTTTGCAAAAAATATTTCGAGAAGTTTAATTGAATTTATGACTTTTTGAATTTTGAGAGGCAGGGTTTAGATAATTAACATTTATACATGTTTATGAGCTCATGATAGTGTATTTTGAAACCGTATGATATTCAGTTACCAGACAAACTTTTTTTAAATACTTAAGTTTGTGTGGTAACTAAATATCATACATCTTCAAAGTACTTTTTCATGAGTTAAATGTGTTTCCAGTAATCATTCAAAAGAGATTTCAGTCTGTCTTTACTACAATTCTCAGTCTGTACGATCCATTGTGGAATACCGATCCCAGTGTATTTTCATGAATTGTGTAGACTGAGAATTGTAGTAAAGACAGACTGAAAACTCTTTTGAAGGATTGTTGGAAACACGAATTAATACAAATTGTTATTTCTATTAATTTTAATTTGATTTTAATTTAATCTATTGTAGTCATACTATCCATGGATGCCATTTTTTCTTTGCAGGCAAATGCATGAACTGTCAGTCTATCATGCTTGTAGTAAATAAAAAGCTGACAACCCTTAGATTTATTTACACCTTTAATGCAGTGATTCATTTTGAAAATGGTTATCATGGGTCCAAAGGACCCCTCTTAATGAAAACAATGAGTCCCATGCCAAAATCAGTGCATCCAAATCCAAGGGTACTGTATATTAGATATTACAGAGGAAATTCTAGTGAAATATAAAAGAGTATTGCATGAAAGTGCAAATGTTTTATTGTAGTTGTGAGTGGTTTATACTTTTGCTATCAATTGTCCAAGTAAGAGTACATGATTTTGTGTCACGCAAATAATATATTGTCAACTGTGCACTTTGGTTCTATTTTTAGATCGTACATATGATCTCACACATTGTATTAGTCATTAAATGATCAGAAGTAGAATGAAGTAAAGAAGAAATGAAAAATAGTCAGAAATAAAAATGATTAAATTTTATACTTCTTAGCTTGTTAGGAAAAAACGAATAAAAAATGATACAGGTTACAGCTTAAATACAAAGGTATAGTATTTGCTTCAGAAATGTTCCACAGTATAGACGTAATCAGTGATAATGAAACTGTGCCATCTAACTTTCAAATATTTTCTGATAATTCCCACAGGTACCTAAGGACAGGAACCCCCCCCCCCCCCCCACTCAACCCCAAGGTTTGTTGGACATTTTTTTTCACAAATCATATTTATTTCACTTATTCATCATGTGTACCATAGGAAAAAATCGTGAAAACCCCAAAATAATCATTCCACACAAAAAATGCCTCATTATACATTATAAGAGAGAAAGGTATGCCACTCCGGTTTGTTTACATTGTATCCCCACTGGTCTTTCTGGGTTTAAAAACATGTATTTTTTTTTATTTTAACCTAAAATATCACTTCACACTGTCTCTACATATATTTCTGTCTTAGTTCATGCTATCGGATTGACTCTGCATCTCGTAAGAATCCCACAATTTCTCCTTAAACAGCATTGCAGTCAGTGCATTGAAAAATCTTTAGGTAAACGCAACAGAAGTACACCAAGAATGTATCACTTATTACGATAATGTCCGAGAGAGTTTTGGCCTGATGTAATAATCTCTCTCGGGTGTTATCATTATAATATATTCTCTATGCACTTCCGTTGCGTTTACCTAAGGATTTAACAAGTTTAACATAGAAATGTATAGGAAAAGTCTTTTCTCCAGGAACAGCAAAGCCATGATTAATCATATTTACCGTATTTGGTTGAATATAATACACATTGGTGTAAAATACCCACCCCCCTTTTTTGGCTTGAAAATTTGGGAAAAAATGTAGTTCGGTTGTATTATACGCTGTCAAAAAATTGACCAAGCAGTAATGTTTTCTTTTTTACATCGCGGTAATTTTAACTTAAAATTTTTGTGGAAATAATATATTGAAAATTTAAGGACGGTAACTTTTCATATGTGGACTTTGTTTTTTGAGCTTACTGTACTCCTGATTTTAAGCATAGCGGTATTATTCATAGAAATAATTAAATTTTGCATTATTAATCATTTTTTAAGCGGCAATGTTGTCTTTAGAAACCGCGGTATAATTTTATTAATTTTAACAAAGCACAAAATGTTGTCCCATTAAATTTATATCAGGCTAAATATATAAATCTTGCACTTAAACGTTGCTGTTTAAATCTTTGTGCGGTTATGATTTTATTCAAGAAAGCACGAAATATTATTGCATTTTATTTTATTTTTAGCTAACGGCAATTGTGACATTGCACGTTGTCTTTATCATTGCAGAAATAATTTTATTTCAACAAAACACAAAATACTGTTTAATTTTAGTATGAACAGATCGACACGGTATAAATCATGTCTTTATACATCGAGGTTATCTTCGAAGATATCTTATTTTCTACAGAGCAAGAGTAATTATAACACTTAAGTTTTTACAGACTTCATATTTCCTTTTTAAACTCTTAATTTATTTAACAAGAGGCCGCTAAATATGAGATTATTAAAGTAAAAAGCGTTTAACTGTTTAATGTGTCATAATCAACACAAGTTCATACAAAAGATAATGTACGAAGGCTAAAAATCGACCCCGAATTTTAACAAAGAAAACGATCAAAGCCATTAATAAGGGCAGTAAATAATCAGTGCTCTAACTGTAAAAACAATGCTTAGGAGTTGGTAGACAATTTATTTACCTGGAGGGGTGTTGAGATCAAGTGACAAGTGCACATGTTCACAACATTGGCTTCGATTGGGACATAAAGTATACAGTGGTATAGTGGGATGTTTATGTTGAAATGAATTTTCACTGTGTTATTTAAAACCCCAAATAAATGTTGATTTATTGTATTTCATTATAAAATTTTTTCCAACTGAGTGTCTGATTAGGTACATGTGCACTATGATTAAGCAAGCACGTGGCAAAGAATGCGTGAATGTCTATAAATAACATCATCAATGGAGGCCTACATGGAGACGATGAATATGCAGCTCAAATTAATTGTAACTTGTTTTTAATATCATTTAACTAAAAGATATAAAACAGATCACCAACAATGTTCCGCCATTCGAGAGCCGCCCAAAATCAACTAAGACCCCTATCTTCAGAATTAAACCGGCAAACAAATATCAAGCAAGTTCACTATTAAAGTCCGCATCCAATGAATCTACAAAAACTATCTGCCAAGATGAATTACCGGAGTCCTTACCTGTAAAGTCCGCATCCAATGAATCTACAAAAACTGTCTGCCAAGATGAATTACAGGAGTCCTTACAAAATAGAACAATAACCATCCACGGAATTTATGGACTGTTTAATTAATCATTAAGGATAAATAATGTAATGTAAAGTTTTGTGACAATTTCACACGATTATGGTTGTCAAATTATTAATGTAAAGATTCTAGTCCGCAAGTTGTTATGACGTCTGCATTTTTTATTTACATAGTAACCTAGTCCGCAATTTTTGCTTCATGTATAATCATTTCATGTATATTTGTTCTGATGACGACCGTCTCTGGTCGAAACCGGTCAACCAAATAAATTTACTGCTGCATTCTCACGAAGTGTTGGTGATCTGTTTTATATCTTTTAGTTTATAACTTTAGGTACAGACCCTATTGAATACCTTTCGGTATCCACACGTGAGAATCTTCCGCAATTTGAACCTCAGGGTGTTGGTCTCCAGTTTTTATTGTTTTGTATTTTACATTGTTACTGGGACCCCTGCATACCTATAGGTATCCACCATACCGATCTGCGCTATACATTATGGCCACCAATTTGAATACTAAGTCCCAAGATCCCCTCAAAGAGAAAGTAAGTAAAAAAAAGATTACGCAACTCATCTCTCTCTGATACTAACATTAAATATCAAGGAACTCCTCCAGAAACACCTCACAAATCCCAAGAAACAGATAGTGAAGAACCCCCTACAGAACCGAAGTCCGCAAACACACCAGATTTAAACGGACCACCCGAAATCCAGAAAATATCAGAAGAAAACGTAGCCATTTTTAGAACCCTCAGGAAACTACATATAAAACTCTACAGAACAAAAAATCATGCCGCATACCTACATAAATGTCAACAACAGGATCTTATTCCAAAAACCCTTAGAGTTAAAATTATTCCGCAAATCCCGGACAGCAATGCCACATTCCTCCTGAACTGGGAGGAGGCACATTTGAACTTCAGCCGCAGTCTGATCCGCTTATTATACGATTACTGGAATAACAGAGTGGACAATATCAACACAGAAATCCAAGTATTAAAATTCCAACTCAAAAACACCGGAAATGTTAACGAAATGGAACACATTAATAAATTACTAGCCGCAATTCCTACCTCAATGAGCAACAACAGAACACAGAAAGAAGTTAAGAAAGCGACAAATGAGAAGAAAACACAATAGGAAATTTATCCCAAAGAAGAAATACAAGAAATTACGGAAACTCAACAATAACAATACAACAGTAGTCAACTTATCTAATTATGAACTAAATGAATATGAAAAATCAGTTTTAACTAAAGGACTATCTTTCTGCCCTACTCCCACATCTCCAGACCAGTTTTCAGTCTTAAAAGATATTTTCATCTTCAATCGCCGCCTCCGATTAAATTTACACTTCAAAGACCAAATAGAAAATGATAACCCTAACCCATTCCACATTTCATCAGGATGGACACCCCCCAGTGGAAAAAACCAGTTCCTAGACTCATTCATCAGTATAATAACCCACCATTGTAATCAAATGAATGAAAAAAGAGCTCCGCATCGCAACCTCTCAAGAGAAGAATTTTCCGCAATATCCACTTTAAAAAACAATTCCGATATTATTATTAAACCTGCCGATAAAGGTGGGGCTATAGTCATTATGAACCGAGAAGATTACATAACAGAAGCCCACAGACAACTCTACAACCAAGAAAATTACGCCCAATTAGAAACGGACATTACACCAAAAATAATCAAAACTATCAATGAATTTTTACAAAAAACCAAACACTTGATACCACCTGAGATACTGAAATTTAATAAACTGCAGAGTAATCAAATACGCACCCCAGTCTTCTATATGCTACTGAAAATACACAAACAAGGCAATCCTGGCCGCCCCATAGTATCTGCAGTGAGCGGTCCCACTGAAAAACTATCAGCCACAGTTGATTATTTTCTCAAACCTCTTGCACAGAATATTAAATCATATATAAAGGACACAAATGATTTCCTAGTAAAAATCAATAAGTTGGGAACAGTTCCGGCGAATAGCATCCTGGTCACAGCAGATGTCTCTTCTCTCTACACATCAATCCCACACCGAGATGGCATACTAGCTAGCAAACAAGCACTCGATACTAGAGAAAATCCTACTGTACCAACATGGATTATACTCCGTTTTCTACATCTTATCTTAACCAAAACATGCTTCGAATTTAATGGCAATTACTATTTACAAACTCAAGGAATGAGTATGGGTACAAAATGTGCACCTAACTATGCAATTATATTCCTGGACCAATTAGAAAATAAATTCCTCCAAGAATCAGTTCAGAAACCACTAATATGGTGGAGATATATAGATGATATATTCTTTATTTGGACACACAGTAGCGAGGATCTACACACCTTCAAGTGCCGTCTAAACGATTTCCATCGAACTATCAAATTCACCTATGAACAGTCTACAGAAGCGATCAATTTCCTTGATACCACAGTGCGAATAAATCAGCTTGGAGAATTATCAACCACGCTATATACCAAACCCACGGATGCCCACTTATATCTACACTTCAATTCTAACCACCCGAAGCACATGTTGAAAAGCATCCCATTTAGCCAAGCATTGAGAATTAGACGCATATGCTCATCTGATACAGACTTCGAAGCACACGCAATAAAATTAAAAGAACAATTTTTAGCAAGGAATTATCCACCATCCATACTAGACCACGCAATAGAGAAGGCCAGGAAACATAACCGAAATAACTTATTCATTGGAAACCAAAAATCTACAGGCAAACGTGTCATTCCTTTAGTAACATTTTTTAATAACTTGAATCCAGATTTTCGATCTATAATAAACAAATACAAAACCATACTAGAACAATCACCTGACACATGCGATCTGAAGGACAGAATTATAATAGCATACAAAAGACCCCCAAACCTAAGAAGCATCTTAGTCCATTCTAACCTTAACCCCACTCCAGAAGGTAAAGGAAGCAGTCCGTGTTATGAGAACTGTAAAATCTGCCCATTTGTCAGGAAAACCAACAGTATCCGTATTACTTCAACTGGAAAAACTTATTCCATCAAACAGAACCTTAACTGCAAAAGCACATCAGTCATTTATGTAATCACATGTAAAAAATGTTCTATCCAATACATCGGACAAACGAGCAATTCCCTTAGAGAACGCATGTATGGACACTTTGCTGACATCAAAAATGCAAATCAACACAAACCCGTGTCCCGCCATTTCACGGCACAATCCACAACGTCACAATCAGATACGTCACAATTACATAGCATACAGGATGTTTCCATAACGCCGCTATTAAAAATCAATAACAACATTAATCAACGCTTAAGAACAGAAGAGGTCTTTATCCACATCTTTAAAACTTTACATCCACTAGGACTTAACCAGAAATATGGCTAAAGTTAAATACACCAAGAGGAAAAACCCAGATGACCCAAATAATCCGCAACCAAAAGCCAACATCACCTGCAACAGATGTGAACGGAAATTCAAGGATTTAAGCAATTTAAAGAGACACTTCAATCTCATCCACAATCCAACGATCACAAGATATTACTGTGAGATATGTAAAAAATCGTACTGCCGTAAAGATGTTGTAAGGAGACATATTATAAAGGACCATCCACAGACGGAATACAGTGATTCTTTAATATTTACATGTTCAAATCCACGTGAAACAGCAGAGAAACCGAAGAAATATGTTCCGCCATTCGAGAGCCGCCCAAAATCAACTAAGACCCCTATCTTCAGAATTAAACCGGCAAACAAATATCAAGCAAGTTCACTATTAAAGTCCGCATCCAATGAATCTACAAAAACTGTCTGCCAAGATGAATTACCGGAGTCCTTACCTGTAAAGTCCGCATCCAATGAATCTACAAAAACTGTCTGCCAAGATGAATGACCGGAGTCCTTACAAAATAGAACAATAACCATCCACGGAATTTATGGACTGTTTAATTAATCATTAAGGATAAATAATGTAATGTAAAGTTTTGTGACAATTTCACACGATTATGGTTGTCAAATTATTAATGTAAAGATTCTAGTCCGCAAGTTGTTATGACGACCGCATTTTTTATTTATATAGTAACGTAGCCCGCAATTTTTACTCCTGGGCCCCCACCAGGGCTTTGCCCTGGACCCACTGGGGGCTTCCAGACCCCCTGTTTACTTTTGGTGCCCCCTCTAACTTCAATTCCTGGATCCACGCCTGGATTGTTACAGGTATTCCTTATGCTTAATTGAAGTCTTAAAGGCTTATATGATTTAAATTTGTTTCATATTTTATTCACAGGTGGATCAAAAACTTGAGGGTAAAACAGCACTGCAGATTGCATGCTATGAAGGCTATGTGGATGTAGTAAAATTTTTATTAGAAAACAAAGCAAACCCCAACCTGAAAGACTCTGAAGACGACAGTCCATTACACTATAGTGCTTTTGGGTAAAAACATTTTTATCACAACTTAATCAAAGAGAACTCTGATCAAAGTTTGCTATGCGTATGTATTTCTTTTTGTCTGTGAATGTGTTTCTTTGATGTAAAAATCACACGATTATTTTCAACCAAACCAGTAACAGTCCTCAGGTGAGATGTATTCCTGGACCAGTTTTTAAATACAGTGCCTATTTCAAAGTTAGAAAAAGATCTTAAATATGGTGGTGTTATTTGAAGATTAAAAAAATGATGCAAAGCTTAAGGAAGTATTCTCCTAAACATTTGGATTCCAAAGAAGTGACAGGAGCAATACCTATGAAATATCTATCTATATTCTATATTTATCTCTATATTCAAAAAATATTGTATATACTCAATTCTTATTATGTAGTGAATTCCATTGTATTGTGTTATTTCTCCAAAATAAGCATATACAACAAATATCCTTTTGTCAATGATTGGCCATCTGTCATCTGAATGTTGATTCATTTGATATTGAAAAGAAGTTTTGTGTTTTTATCTGTCATTTGATAATGAAAACATAGGACTTTTGGGTGTCAAAATAGACTACAAATAACAAGGCAAGCTTGCAAAATAATTTGCCACTAAAGAGGTAGCTAATTGTAAGGTTTATGAATATGCATTGTTAAAGTTAGAACTTGGAATAATTTTTTAGTTCACCTGAGCTGAAAGCTAATCATCAAATTGTCTGACTTCTGTCCATCCATTTGTCTGTAATCTTTTTACATTTTTACTTCTTTAAGAACTACTTTGCCAATTTTAACCAAAGTTTGTGCAAAGCAGCCTTGGATAAAGGAAATTCTTAAGAGTATCCACTCCTCAGCCAAGAAGTAAAACTTCTAAAATTATTTATTAATTAAAAAGTCTCAAAATGAGGCTTGAAATTGAAATCTTTTCATGCAACAATTTTGTTTTTATGCTTCTCAATATGATTCAAGATTTTTTGAAGTCTTGTTAAAAGTTGACATTTGTACCCCATTAAAGTACAAAAATAGGTCTATACATTTTTTAGAGAATGCAAATAAACTTTAATTTAGCCTTAGATACAGTGGCTGCAACATTATTGTTGACAAACCAATCATGCAGGATTGTTTGTGTAATGTGAGAGACCGTGCATGAATCATACGTAATAGTTTGCGATTTAAATTGTCAGTAAAGGCTGTGAAAATTTCGTTTTGTCAGTTTTTAGCTCACTTGAGCTGAAAGCTCAAGTGAGCTTTTCTGATCATATTTTGTCTGTAGTCCATCTGTCCGTCCGTCTGTCCGTAAACTTTTCACATTTTCGACTTCTTCTCCAGAACCACGGGGCCAATTTCAACCAAACTTGCCACAAAGCATCCTTGGGTGAAGGGGGTTCAAGTTTGTTCAAATGAGAGCCAAGCCCTCTTCCAAGGGGAGATAATTAAAAATTGTTGAAAATTTGGTGTCATCTTTTTAAAATCTTCTTCTCAAGAACCATAGGGCCAGAAAAGTTGAAACTTATGTGAAATCTTCATTACATAGTGTAGATTCAAGATTGTTCAAATCATGAACCCCGGGGGGTAGGGTGGGGCCACAATGAGGGATCAAAGTTTTACATAGGAATATATAGGAAAAATCTTTAAAAACCTTCTTCTCAAGAACAGCAGAGTTATGATTTGTCATATTTATATGGAAGTATCCTCAGGTAGTGTAGATTCCAGTTTGTTCAAATCATGACCCCCAGGGGTGGGGTGGGGCCACAATGGACGATCAAAGTTTTACATATGAATATATAGGAAAAAACTTCAAAAATCTTCCTCTCAAGAACAGCAAAGCTATGATTGGTCATATTTATATGGAAGCATCCTCAGGTGGTGTAGATTCAGGTTTGTTCAAATCATGACCCCTGGGGGTAGGGTGGGGCCACAATGGGGGATCAAAGTTTTATATAGGAATATATAGGAAAAATCTTTAAAATCCTTCTCAAGAACAGCAAAGCTATGATTTGTCATATTTATATGGAAGCATCCTCAGGTGGTGTAGATTCAAGTTTGTTCAAATCATGACCCTTGAGGGTAGGGTGGGGCATAATGGATGATCAAAGTTTTACACAGGAGTATATAGGAAAAATCTTCTTCTCAAGAACAGCAAAGCTATGATTGGTTATATTTTTATGGAAGCATCCTCAGGTGGTGTAGATTCAAGTTTGTTCAAATCTTGACCCCCGGGGGTAAGGTGGGGCCACAATGAAAGTTCAAACTTGTAGGAAAAAAGCCACAACAGGGATAGACATTAACTTTCAGATTCACTTGTCTTTCGGGCAAGTGATCTCAAACTTTGACTTGTCCGAATGCAAAACTCGCGGTTGCCCAAAATTAGGAAAGAAGAAAATTATATTAAGCTAAGAAAAAAATATGATCAAAAAACACTTATAATATGCGTTTGTAATTAAATGTATTCCACTGTCCTTGTCAATTTAACCTCTTAACACACACTGCCATGCAGCAGTAATCCTCCGTTTCCTTTAATAAAAATCACATTTTTAAAAATTATTTTCGGTAGGATCCTTTTGTGAATGATATTCAGAGATATCTGTGAAGCAAGCTGAAAGAAGATAGTTGCTACGAAATGTACATTTGATCAGGATATATCATGTTACTTATTTGTAAGTGAATAAATAATCTAAATAACTACGAAGTAGGTAACAAAGTTGTTGGAGGTTCTAGCGTATTTTACCACGAAAGAAAACAGAAAAATGAACCAAATTTCTAAATGAACGGTATAATCTAGCTAGAAACGCTACCAAGAAATTCTGAATGATGTCAGTCAGGTACCTGGCGGAAATCAAATGTTCAATTTATTGTTTATTTACAAATTAATGAAAACTAAATGATATATACATTTATATGAAAAAAAATTCACTTGCCTGATCGGACAAGTACTTCGACAGTTTCACTTGCCCGAACTGAGAATTTACTTGTCCCAGGCAATCAGACAACCGTTAACGTCGATCCCTGCACAGTTAGTTAAAGAAATATGTAAGCATCCTTAGTTAGTGTAGATTTAATTTTGTTCAAATTATACCCCCCCCCCCCCTCTTTAAGGAGTAGGTCGGACCACTTATACATTTAAGCTTTTCAATACTGAACTGATTTTTGCTTTTTTCCTAGCCACATTGCTCAGATGAGCAATGTGGCCCATGGACCTCTTGTTATAAAAGTTATCAAACCCAGTCACAAATCAATGCAGTTCCCATCAGCACAAAATTTTGACTCAGTGTTAACCATTATTCAACGTACTTCACATTAATAATACTTAGTTTAAATATCAGTTGACTTTAGTGTCTACATACGCCAAATGGCTGCAAACAAGTCAATGTCTGCAGTCACCCCACAAGGGAGCACCAAGTCAACTGACCCACGACAATACTCTACCCTCTTAGTTATTTCCTTCTGGATAAACTGTTCTAACTTTAGCTGGAAGTATTCTAGACCCCCCCCTGAATTGTGTCAAGAAATTCAGAATTTCCCAGGTCAGAAAGGTGAACACCATCTTTTAACAAAAAGGGAGATATATCCTGCAAGAGTTCTGGATATTTTATATAACAACCTCCCAGACTAAGACATGTTTAGCGATAGCTCTATTAAAGCAAACACTGACTCTTTCCATTGCTTGATCATTTTGGGAGTACCTTCATTCTAACCTAGGAAGGACCTAAGACCATATAAATTTGGAGTTTGGGAAGTGATGTACCAAGGCTATTAAGGTTTTGCCAAATGTCAACATGTCCAAAAATTTATTTTTACAATAGCTCCAAAACTATGAGATTTATAAAGTTTAAACTTTTACAGTTTATAAATATATCATTGATTAACAGATAGAAAGTATCACTTGATAACAAATATTTAAAAAATAATATTTATCAAGAAAAATTCTTTTTAAAAAATGCATATATTTTTAAAAAATACACCTAATTATTTTTGTACTTTAAGTGAAAGCCATCATTGCAGAAACAATATATGTTTATCAATGAAGGGTAAGCTGGACTTTGATAACCTCTGGAAAGTTGTTTTCCCTGTTTACTGTAGATTCCTTATTTTACGCGAGTACTTAATATCGCAAAATGGCTAACGTGCGTCAAATCGCGAGAAAAATAATTCGCGAATGGGTGATTTATCTAGAGATTTTACATACATTAAAGCACCATAAAAATAAAAGCGAGTAATTTTATTTCGTGAGTTGTGCTTCTCGCGTAATTACGCAATAATTTATTCCTCGCATACATTTAGGAATCTACAGTATTTTGTCCAAATGTTAAGATTTGAAACCAAAAGTACATTGCAAATGGTGGATTTGATAGGGGTCTTGTCTTTATACATGTCATGCTTTCATAACAGCCTTTCAGAGACCATTCATGTCCAACTTGCCCTTTATTGATAAACATATATTATTTCTGCAATGATGGTTTTCACTGAAAGTACAGAATTAAGCATTTTTTTAGCTCACCTCGCCGAAGTCGAGATGAGCTTATGCTATACCCCTGGTGTTAGCTTCGGCGTCCCAGTTAAAGTTTTAGGAGCAGGTCTATTCCCAAGTAACTTTAAGACCTACCTGGACCAAACTTGCATGGATGATGCATCTAGGGATGGACACTACCAGACTTGCTTCAGATGCTGGATCTGACCTACATTTTCCAGATGAGTGACCAGGTTAAAGTTTTTGGAGCAGGTCTATTCCCAAGTAACTATAACCCTACCTGGACCAAACTTGCATGGATGATGCATCTAGGGATGGACACTACCAGACTTGCTTCAGATGCTGGATCTGACCTACATTTTCCAGATGAGTGACCAGGTTAAAGTTTTTGGAGCAGGTTCATTCCCAAGTAACTATAAGCCCTACCTGGACCAAACTTGCATGGATGATGCATCTAGGGATGGACACTACCAGACTTGCTTTGGATGCTGGATCTGACCTACATTTTTCAGATGAATGACCAGGTTAAAGTTTTTGGAGCAGGTCCATTCCCAAGTAACTATAAGCCCTACCTGGACCAAACTTGCCTGGATGATGCATCTAGGGATGGACACTACTAGACTTGCTTCGGATGCTGGATCTGACCTACATTTTCCAGATGAGTGAACAGGTTAAAGTTTTTGGAACAGGCCAATTCCCAATGAACTATAAGACATACTTACACAAAACTTGCATGAATACTGTTTTCAGGATGCACACTAAATATATGATGTGAGATTTGCATTACTTATACTGAAAACATTCGTCGAGGTGAGCTTCGTAATCTTTGATTGCCTATGTTTAAAATATGCATTTTTTATTAATTTTGTTTTTCTCAAAAAATATTTTTTTTAAACATTTGTTTTCAAGTGATACTTTCTATCTGTTAATCAATGATATATTTATAAACTGTAAAAGTTTTAACTTTATACCTCACATAGTTTTGGAGCTATTGTAAAAATAAATTTGTGGACATCTTGACCTTTGGCAAAACCTTATTTTGTTTCATATATTATTTTATATAGAGTTTTATCCCTCCTACCTAAATCATTTCCTCCACAATGAATAAGAATAAACTGCGTTGGCATTTCTATTCACTTCAAACAAGACAATTTCATTTTTAAGTTAGTAATCTTTAGTCCAGAGTATCCTTGCCACCATATTTTTTGTCCTATTCTATCCAGCCCTAGATTCAAGCCTCCTGGTCGGTTATGTGCTGCCACAAATGCCCTCCGTATTATTGAAGAGCCTACACACCAAACTTGAAATCTTTCTGTAATACTTAATGGAGTTAGAATAGTTGATTCATCATGTTAGAGGATTAACCTCTTGTAATTACTGTCTCAATATGCATTAACAAATAATCAATTGCACATCAGTCTTCATTTTTAAACAAAATCAACTGAATACCCACATTTAATGTTTTTCTTGACTTCAAATGAATAAAGGCTTTAGAAGAGTTTAACAAGTGGACACCGAATGTATGACTTGTACACTTGAGATTTCCATCTGCCTGCCTCCCTTATTATGAAAGTGGCTGCCCCTATTCTAAAGGAATGTGTTTTAGATTTCCCCCTACCCCTATAACTTTTAACGCTTTTTCCAGAATTGAAGTAAACTGATATCTAGTGATAGGCTTTCCCCCAAAATGACAAAACAATGGCCCTTTGATTTTGGGTCTAACAAACAAATATTTAGACATGCACCCCACAGGACATATACAGTGGCACCTCGTTTATCCGGACAAATCTGTCCCCACCGAAATCGTCCGGATAAATGAATCGTCCGGATAATTGAATCACATCTCAGAAAGCATTCTCTAAGCATGTATATATGCACATTTTTGTTTCAAATGTGACAGCAAAGAAAAAAAAAACTTTTAAATTATATTTTAGTTAGTTGTTTTAAAAGCAGTAATTGATTAATGAAAAAATATGTTAAAATGTAATTTACACAATAAAAAAATGAATGGGCAATTTTATGCCGAGATCTCCTTTTTGAAAATTCGCCTTCTCTTTGGCATGTGACTTCATGGGTTGAGCAAATTTTGATCTACTGTCGTTTTATTTTGCCATATATTATAATTATTGAAGCTCATATGATATGACAGAACTGTTCAGCATCATCATTGAAAATGTTCAAATATAAACTAACCCTGTATCTTCCCCGTACATTCATTACACAGGGTTACTATAAAATTAACTGAACACTGCAAACTAACTCAAACAAAGTATTAAAAACATTCGTAAACACAAGCCATCTTCATGATTATCAATATCATTTTTTTTCTACAGACGCTAAGTTTGAATTTCGATCATTAAAAAATACCTTGAAAAACGTAATCAACTTCTGTACGTATATTATATTTTATTAGTTTTATATTATATATAATGGACATTTGTAAATGGTAGTACATTAAATAGAGATATTTCTTCAATTATGTACCTTTCTATACTGTCTTGTGGGGAAAAAAGCGTTTCAAATACATTTACGTTTTATAGAAATGGAACATCTTATTTTAAACTAATGCAATCGACATGATAAAGAGCGTTACGAAATCGCTCGTTATTTATTGTTCATTTTATTTACAACTCTCCAAAATTCTCCTGAATTTACCGATGTATATACTGTTAGCAATATGATTTTGAACGGATTATTATTTAATTAATGCACAGTGTCAGCTAAATTCTTTGAGCTTCATAATAAAGATAAACGTGTGATTGAATTGGGGTAAACACACGCTAATTATAGACGCTATTGTTTGTAGGTCACAGGTAACACCGCCTTCAAACTGACTGCATGGCCAATGTTTTTACAACAATTAACACGAATGCACGATAAGGGTGAAAATGTCGTTTCTTGAAAAATTATCGCCCGAATAAACGAGTCATTCTTCAATGAACTATTATGTTTTGTAGTAGATATTGACCGTCCGGATACGGAACGTGAATTTCCGGATTAATGAGACAAAATAACGTGGAAAAAATAGGTTCCCAAAAAATATCGTACGGATGGTGAAGCATCCAGATAAGTGGCGTCCGGATAAATGCGGCGCCACTGTATTGCTGTCCACCCTTTGAATTCTTAGTGCACACCTTTTCCATATTGATCAGACTCTGATCAATTAATATTCAAGAGTATTGTGCTCTGGTCAGGTTCAATTTTGATATCAGAAACCTGAACAATACTATGTACATCATTTCCTGTTGACTAAGTGAATTCTCCAACCTGTAGAAAACAAAAAAAGGCTAATGTAAATGCAGCATTAAAAAGGTTTGATTCATAAGTATTATAACATACTGTGGGCACAACTTGCACAATTTTTGATAATAGTGTGGGTGTAATGGGTAATCTTGTGTCACAAGGGCTCTTAATCCTTTTCATACCTTCCAAAAGCTTTATTACAATAAAATCTTTTGTCTCATCCTGAAGATCTTTAACTTGTACTGAAAACTGATGGCAGCCACATATGACCTAGCTGTTGAATATGAATACCCTGAACATGACAAGAATGCCACATACTGCACTACATGATTTAATGGTGGTGGCCAGATTTGTTCACACTTAAAAGAGTAACTGAACTTTTGAAATGATTCTAATCCAGTACTGTATAAAAATTTTGTATTTGTGGACAAAGATGCCTCCAGTAATTTTTCTACTTCAAGCTGTAGATCATTTTCACAAATTCCTCTGGTATACTTTGTGGGGTCTCTTTTGCACTCAGTGCCAGGTCCCTGAAATGCCTCCACTGTTTACGAGAAATTTGCAGCTGCTATACTATTGAAAACACCTGGTATATGCTTAGCTTTACGAATAATATTGTAATTCATTAATTTTAACACAACATATCTTACTAAATCCATTGTCCTTTTAGATTTGGAGGTTTGCTTGTTAATAACACTAACCAGTGCATTGTTAACAATGTGAAAGAAAACTTTCTTGTTTTGAAGGTGCAGATTTCCCCAGATTTCTATAGATAATACAACAGGCACTTATTCTAAAAAAGTTACATCTCTCATTGTATCTTGGTCTTTCCATTGCTCAGGCCATGCTAAAAAGTCCAATTACCTTGAAAGTATGCACCACATCCCAAATTATTAGCACCTGCACTGTCAGTAAAAAATTCTAAGACATTGGAATTTGTTCACTCAGACTCAAAAAAATATAAAACACCATTAAATTTTTGCAAAAACTTTAACCTCATTTCCAAATCACTTTTCATGCCTGTTGAAATTCTAATAAAGTGATGAGGTTTGGATGCACCACTCATTGCATCATAAAATCTCCTTTTAAATGCCCTGCTTTACCTAATTGCCTTACAAAAAAAATTAAGCATCCCTATTAAAGACTGTAAATCTCAAAGGGTAACCTTCTTTTTTTGTAACATGTCCTTAACCATATCTGTCAACATGATAACTTTAAGTTGAGGTACTCTTATGACCATTTCAGTAGTGTCAATTTCTAATCCTAGATATGTGATTCTTGTAGTAGGGCCTGCAGTTTTATCCTCAGCTAAGGGGACACCAATATCAGTCGTAAGACTTTTGAAATTTTCCATAAGCCGAATACACTCTGGCATTCCCCCTTTTCCAGCAAAAATAAAGTCATCTAAGTAGTGATCTAAAGTATCTAAACCAGTTTGAAATTTTGTTAACCAATGAAGGAATGTTTCAAATGTCTCCCATATCTTACAGCTTATTGCACAGCCCATTGGTAAACATTTTTCTATGTAATAAAGCCCATCTACCGAGAACCCTAACAAATCAAAATCACCAGGATATATTGGTATTAATCTAAAAGCACTCTTAACATCGACTTTTGCTAAAAGAACCCCTTTCCCTAACACAGAAATCATGTCTACCACCTTGTCAAATGACTAATAATTTACTGTACATAGCTCCAGATAAATGAAATCATATATGCTATTTGATTCAGGGTATGACAAATGAGCATTCATCCTCCAACCTCCATCAGATTTTGGAATAATACCAACTGGTGACGAATAAAGATTTGAAATAGGAAGTTGACTAAATGGTCCTAATAGCAACCTAACCCTATTTCTTTTTATATTTTTTCCATCAACTTGACATGATGATGCTCTGCTGATACCAAGTTCTTAGAGGACACATGAACCCTTGGATCTGAGTGCTGGAGTTTAAAAACCATGTACAAATCCTTCTTTTAAAATTTGGGCTGTACTTTGGTCTGGATAATCGTTAGGGGTTTTTCCTAGGGCCCATATTTCTCTGTGGTCTTTATTGTTGGGGTCTTGTAGTACTACTGGAAGCTGGGGCTCGAAAGGGGGGTTGAAACCGGGGTATTCCAGGGGAAGGAAAGTGACCACTATGCTGGTTATGACCAGGATACGATTCTCCCTTTCATGATTGAAATTGAGCTACATTTACTTGTTTCAAAGGACATGCTGAGATGGGGTGGCCATTGTTACATTTTATGCACATATGCAGATATCCACATGCCTGTTTGTTACAGAAGCCCCTGTAGTTAAAGTTAAAACATTTGTTGTGTGATACTTGCCCGGGCAAGGATTGGGTTGAGATAGCCTGTGGCGATGGAGCATGCATGAACACAAGCCAAAGTTCAAGATCTATACCTGTCCAGGAAATTGATGAGTTAACACTTTGTTTTAATCTGAACTGTTTATCATACTTTTCCATCCCATACCCATCCATCTTGAAGCCCCTAACCTAATGTTGTGCCTGCACTTCATCTTGATGGGCTGAAGCATAAATGCTACCATAAATCAAGAAAGCATCAGTCCATTTTTCAATTGTGTTGATATTAATTTTAGCTTTTGAACTTTCTTTAGTAACAAGCTCTCCTTTTTCATGAAAGAAAATTTTCTTCTCAAATGCTTCAGTAATAGATGTATTGTCCAATAATAAACTTATATTAACATATTGAGAATTGAAAATTTTATCTTTGATGTGTGAGAAACATTGGATGACAACAAACTATTGACAGTACGGTGCATCATAGTCCAGCACCACATTGTGACTCGGACTACCTGATGTTTCTGCAGTAGTTAGTCCACCCTGCTGACTTTTTGTTGCTGTACTTTGTGGTTCTGTACCTGCCTGGGGCGGATCTCTGGGCTTTTCCTTATTAGCTGCAGAAGGGAATATGCGTTTTCTTTTTGAAGTGCCTCTGGCCAGTGTTTGTGAAGTGGTTGATGTATCTTCACCAGCTGTCATCCCACTGGACACAGGAGGGGGGTTTATGGACCTTGAATTGTTCCTTCAGTGGCCCCAACCCTCTACGTTGCAGTGTGCTTTCTTTTAGGCATTTTTCATGCAACATAGAGACTTGCCAAATTATCACAAATTTTAACAATTACAATAAAATCCAATCTTCTTTGATAAAAGGTGCATTACCCAATTTCATACAACTCATGAGCTAAATATTTCTGGAAATAAAATAAATCATAACTTCTTTGATATTCTTAATAAAAGATTACAAAAAAAGTCAATTTTATACAACTCATGAGCCAGCTATTTTATCACGCTACCATGTGCTTATGCAGCAAATGACAATCCAAGACCATCGTTCGATTAACTATCGAAAATATTTTCCATAGAGATGATAAAATTGTATGAAATGTTGCATAAAATTACAATATCAATTATAACTAGAAAGTCTGCTGTTGCAAGCAATAGCATATATGTTGCCCCGAACAGGCTTTATTAGAAATTGTCTAAAAGTGTATTATTCTGTTTGTTTTTTTTTTTTTGTTTTTTTTTTAAAGCTTTTAAAAACATATGGTCCACTTGCTGGGATTTGGCTACTGACTCTTGGATTGTGGAAGATTTGTTGTGCGGAGATAATAGTTTTGACAGGCAGGATTGGTGATTAATAAAAATTTTGATTTCCTCAAAAACCTCTTTTTAGCTCTTCTGAGCCAAAGGCTCAAAGACATTTGGACATTTTAAGGCCTATGATTATAAAACTTTGTAAGTTGATGCATCTTGGGTCCTCGAAAAAGTCAACTCAAAAGTAGGTCACCATGACCTACTTTTGAAATTTTCTGGCTATATTGAAATATTTTTAGGGTACTATTTGGCATAGAATCATCAAACTTTTTCAGTTGATGTATCTTGGGTCCTCAGAGTAGGTCGACTGGAAAGTAGGTCACCGTGACCTACTTTTCAATTTATATGACTATAATTAAATATTTCAGGTACTAATTGGCTTAGAATCATCAAATTCTGTCAGTTGATGCATCTTGGGTCTTCGGAGTAAGTCGACTGAAAAGTAGGTCACCATGACCTACTTTTGAAATTTTATGGCTATATTGAAATATTTAGGGTACTATTTGGCTTAGAATCATCAAACTTTGTCAGTTGATGTATCTTGGGTCCTCGGGGTAGGTCGACTGAAAAATAGGTTACCGTGACGTACTTTTCAATTTATATGACTAATTGAATTTTCCGGGTACTAATTGGCTTAGAATCATCAAATTTTGTCAGTTGATGCATCTTGGGTCTTCGGAGTACATCTACTGAAAAGTAGGTCACTGTGACCTACTTTACAATTTATATGGCTATAATGAAATATTTATATTTATATTATATAATATTTATATTTCAGGTACTAATTGGCTTAGTATCATCAAACTTTGTCAGTTGATGCATCTTGGGTCCTCGGAGTAGGTCGACTGAAAAGTAGGTCACTGTGACCTACCTTTGAAAAATTATGGCTTTAATTAAATATTTTGGGTACTATTTGGCTTAGAATCATCTAACTTTGTCAGTTGATGCATCATGGGTCCTCAGAGTAGGTCACCTAAAAAGTAAGTCACGCTGACCTACTTTTCAATTTATATGGCTATAATATAATGAAATACTTCGGGTATTAATTAACTTAATATCATCAAACTTTGTCAGTTGATGCATCTTGGGTCCTCGGAGTAAGTTGATTGAAATGTAGGTCACTGTGACCTACTTTTGAAATTTTATGGCTTTATTTAAATATATCAGGTACTTATTGGCTTAGAATAATCAAACTTTGTCAGTTGATGCATCTTGGGTCCTCAGAGAATGACAAGTGATAAGTAGGTCACCATGACCTACTCTCAGGTACTAATTGGCTTAGAATCATCTTGGGTTCTCAGAGTGCTTTATCTAAAATGTAGGTCATGGTGACCTACCTTTGGAATTTCAAGGCTTTATCTAAATACATGTATACAGGATACTTAGAGGCTTCAAATAGAAGTGATAGGTTGTACAGTTTATCAGAAGAGCGATTCAAGGCCCTCTTGTTTGTTTTATTTCTGATTAATGAACATGAAATACATCAGAACACAGATGTTTATACATGTAACTAACACTAACATATCCGGAGAATTGGATTGTACTGAAGAAATAATATGGCTAGTTTTTAGTCACTACTGATACTGGAAATAATCTAACTAACACAAGTGGTTTATATTAAGATGAAGTAATCATAAATAAGATGATTTACACACACGCAGCAGAAAAAGCTTCACGGCAGTGGAATATAAACTCATATATTAGGGAAACTTGATTTACACAAAAAGTAAATTTTGTATCTCTGTTCATCTGTACAGGAATTCGGCGATTAACTAATTGAGTCAAAGGCAAGCACATTTTCATGAAAATTTATTTTGGGTCTTCAGTAGATTTAAAGTCGATCAGAGGTTGATTTCGGGTTAAGAGAAATGTTTTTTGTTGTTGTTATTCTGGGTGAGACACGCGCGGGTGTGTGTAAGGGGGAGGGTAGTAAAAAATGTATATTTACATTAATTGGTTAACAGAATTTTATTTGAAAACTGCATGTGAAAATAAAGCATTACTCAAGAACAAAAATTATCAGAGAAAAACGACACTTATCAAAATCATACTTGCTATAAGGAATGTCAAAAATTGTGGTTTTGATATATTTTATGATAGTTGTGCAAGTTCATTTCATTTCTTAAAATAAGGTAGCAATGCTCAATAAATGTATAACTTGTATGATTATAATGTAAAAAGAAAGAAATATCGTTTTCTTATAATTTTATAAAGTATTATCTATTAATTGGATTTTAAAATACATTGCATCATGTCATGAAATTGACATCAGAAATAAATGGAAATTTAAATTTCTGTTTCTAAATAGACTTTAATTTTTTCCTCACTAAAGCAATACCCATTAGCTAAGCTTGGACAACCATCAACTCGTATCAGTCCTTTCAGTACTTTGATTAAAAGAAACTTCTGATAGCATACAATGGTCACTTTTCTTAAATAATTTGTTCCTTACCTGCCGTCAGCAACAAACTTTGAAAAAATAAAATATCCCATGCACAACTAGGGTTGGTGATTTTTATTTCTGTAAAGTTTCTTGAAGATTTTGAAAGCCATCTTCGAGAATGCTCAAGTACAAAACTTAGGTGAACCAAAATACGACTTCATTCCGGTGGCTGAAGTGATGGACCTGCTCCAATTTTTTTGCAGAAAACAATTTGATCCAGTAGAAGGAATAAACCTTTAAAGTTTCCAAAGATTGCTTGCGTAGTTACTGAGAAAAATAGAAAATAAAGAATTTTCACTTTTCGTCCGTTTCCATGGCAATGGTAGGAATTTAGAAAAATTTGAATGTTGACTGCACACTTAGAGTTTCTAATGGTAATTTCTGTATAGTTTCATCAAGATTGTCCAAGCGACCTCTGAGAACATATGTGAGCATAATACCTTTTCTCTGTTTTGTTTCTATGGTAACTGTGTGTGGCCAATTCCAGGTTTTTTTTAAAAATAGAAATCACTTTGACACAATGCAAGGAATCATCCATTTAAGTTTCAAAATGATTGCTTGAGCAGTTAATGAGAAAATCGAAGTTAAAGAATTTTCACTTTTCCTCTGTTTCCATGGCAACAATTGAAAATATGAAAATTTTAAATGCGAATCGCACAACTACAATTACTGATCATCATTTCTATAAAGTTTCATGATGAATGTTCAAAGGACCAGAGAGAACACTCCTGGACAAAATTCGTCACTTTTCGTACATTTCCATGGCAACGGTAGCCATGTTGAAACTGAAATTTTTTTCCACATATATACAGCTGGTCATCATCTTTTATGGAAAGTTCCAACAAATATGCCCCAGCCATCTGGGAGAAATTCCCCGGACAACGTTTTCATGCGTACAATAGCAATATGTCGCCCGACTTCGTTCGGGGCGACATAATTAACAATTTTTTACCAGTCAATCAGTTGTATCTTTACCAATTTATGCTCTTGATGGATCTGTGTCTGTTCTCAGTTCAGCAACCAGATTTAAAAGGGAGCCCGAACCTTTTTGAGATCTCTGCACATCATTCTTTGAACCCGATTTTTTTTGTCATAAAATAAATGCATCTATTTTTGATTATTAAATAGATGCTAATATATAAGTAATAAATTACAAGTTTAAAAACTTCACTGGGAAATGAAGTGGGTCAGTATGTGATCAAATCTACAGAGAAAGCTTCCAGCCTTCACAGGATTTGATCACGTGGCCGACCCATTTCTTTCCCAGTGAAGTTTTTAAACTTGTTATTAGGGCCCTGCAAGGATTTGCGGGTGCCCTATAGTAATCACTCTGTCTGTCTGTCTGTCCATCTGTCTGTCTGTCAGTCATTCTTCTGTCCACAAATTTTCTGTTTTTTCTAGTAACTTTTTTTTAGGGAGGACCAATTAAGTTCAAAGAACAAGGTTCATTTAGGGCCTTTTAGGCCCTGTGAATTTCTGAAAAAGTGAAACTGCTTTGTTTTAGTTGACAATGCTTTAAATAGCATTTAGACTCTTGGTGATTGCGAATCTATCAAAAATGACGTAATTTTCCGGCTAGTAAATGCATTGTGACGTCATGAATTGCGTCATTTTCCTCATATCCTGAAAAATTCAACAAAACGGCCAATTTTTAAAGCAATTTTTCGATATTTCATATAGAGCGCAACCTCTGATCTAAAATATGTAATTATCAAATGATAGAACTGTTTCTGAGGATCACAAAACATGTTTTATTTTTTGGATCAAGAAGTGCGCTCATATTATATTTCTTCTCTGAAACCACTCAAATATACCTCTTTTCCTTAAAATTCAAGGACATTGCAATTTCATAAAGCGTGTTTTCCAATATCTGAACTTTCAGGAGAAAATTTTTAATAGGAAATGAAAGCACTAAGTCTCTACTATATCTTGATGTTTGAAAATGGAACATAGAGTGTTATTTTATAAATTGGTATATCTAAAGGGCCATTTTATGCATAAAGTGAACCTAGCTCTTTGCTTACTACGCATTAGCAGTCAAAACCTAAGAATAATATAGGAAATTACAAACACAACTGCTCACTAGACTGTGTGCTAAGGCACTGTCTTACCTGCGTAACTTCGTGACCTGTATAGATTCAAACCTAATGTAATACTCGTGAGACCAAATTGTATACCTATTGGGCTATCCAGCAAGCTATTAAAAACTCTACCGGTATTTCGTAATTCGCTGTAACATCAATTATATAACAAACCAATTCTTTTAATCCTGTCCCAAAGTATATTTTCATTCATGTCTATTGAATTCTTTAATGCAGCAAAGCGATAGACTGGAACAGAACTTTCTTGTTTCATAGCTGCCATTGTTTCACTTCCAGTTGGTCATATACGTCTTAATTTGTGGTTTCGTTCATTTAGTGACCAAGATGTTTTTTCTTCACTTTATAAATTTTTTGGCAATCATAAATGCATATGGATACCTTTGCCTCGGTAAGATGATGATATAAACAGATTTTTTTAAAAAGAAGAATATCAAAAAAAAAAAAAAAAAAAAAAAAAAACAGTTAAAGCTCATATATTTTTTAACATTTAGTGCTAGTGTTAGTTGTAATAATTGGAACATACAAAAAACTTTTTACTTTGATTTAAAATAGATAATAAGAAAATATATTTAGAATTTTTTTATGTGGTTGAAATTAAAAAGTTTTATTTACGGAATAGATGCTAGAATTATTGCGTATCTTATTTCTTTGCTAGTGATATATAAACCATGTATAATCCATCTCACAAAAAGGAGAACCGAGAGAAAGTTACATTATGAATCGAACATGTAGTAAAATACGGCGGCATTGTATTTATACCTTTTTGATATGTTTTTATCAAGATATATATAGTTGAATTATTTTGTTAAATTAATATTTGGAGATTAATTGCATTGGTGCATTGCTGATGCAAATGAATCTTTTCTGAACTGTTGCATTCATCATTGAATTGCCTTTTTACCTTCACTAAACCTCCAAACACAAGTCAATAAAATTAAAGTACATCGAACAGAATCATTGGGATCAATATTTTATCAATCAGTGTTTATTACAATAATTTTAACCATTTTAAAAGAACTTTTGATAATAATGGAGGCAAAGTTTGGAAACTACTGACACATACAGGGCAAATCCCAAACAATAAATCTTTTAATAAAGAATCAGGGGCAGTAAGACCCTAAATATGCCCCAAACCATATTGGACAAATTGTTATAAATATTAAAAGAATTACGATTGAATCACACCTTTTCAGACATATTTTGATGAAAAAACCACTTTTACGACATCTTGGGGCCAAAAATACAAAAATAACACAATTTTCACTGATTTCTGGAAATTTTAATAATTTTTTTTCTGTAAATTTAATCAAAGAAATAAATGATGGATTTTTAATACAAATACAACAGAAATGATCTTAAACATGTGAATAGAAAATATTTTTTAGCTAAAAGTGGTAAAAAAAACTGAATTTTAATGTAAAACAGTTGTTTTTATGTTCAAAATCAGAGATACCTGGGAACTTAACATGTCTTTAAATGGACTCCACTTACAATATGTACTTAATGGTAAAAATATTTGAAATAAAATCCTATTAACTCTATCAAAAACTATAAATGAGAAAAAAAAACCCTTTATATTATTTTGAATTCACAGAAAAATGTTAATTTTTCAAAGACAAGTACTATTTTATGTATTTAACATAAAAAGACATTGAATGCACAAAGTGAACAAACAAGAAATGTATTCAACTAACATTTTTGATAACAATTCATTAAACTTGACAAAAATAACAATAAGGGATTTCAGTTTGCATAAACAAATTCCAGAACTCCCATCACCCACCTATACTATTACCAAAAAGATCATAGAAGTTAAACATCACACCACTCATGCCTTATACACTACATTTACTCATAATAAGATAATGTTTATCATCCTCACAATGTCATAAAAATGAATTAAGCATCAAAGAATTAGTTATACTAGTACATGTTTGTCTGGAAAGGTTTTGTAATTACATTGTACTACAAAAAATAACAAGTACTTGTATCTAGTCATGTTAAATTAACAAAGTTCAATATGCGAATCAACACATTGCATAATAAACTATAATAGTTACTATTATCTGAGAAACATTTTGTGATGCATTATGCATTTTACATCAGTATATTAATTTTGATAACAATAATTCATGAAGTATAATCATATGATAATAAAAAATCATTTCATTTGTCAGGGTACATAATTAATCTTTCAATATTTACAACTGAACTTATTAAACTCATGCAATGAATCTAATATGTTATTTGGATGTACAATCTACTATTTTTTAATTTCTCAATTATATAACAGATGTTAAGAAATCACAATTTAAAAATTAAAAAAAATCATAGATACATAAAAATCCCTATTTACAATTAATAAATAACAATATATACACAGCCTTCCACTATATTGTTGAAAACAATAATGGGAGTCTGATGCAGTGGATATCATAACCTGCAGAATGTTCACTCTCAATAAACCAATGTTGCAATTCATGTCACTTTTCCGTTGCACTCATTTCACTTTCTGATGAGCCATCCATTACTGCAGGAAGCACAGCTGCATCCTCAAGGTAGTCAGCCCAGTCTTGAGTAGGTCTAAATGCGTTTGTGTGTCTTTCATAGCCAAGAAACCACAATACTGAGGCCACATGGGCACATGCCCCGACAACTCTGGCTCCAGCACGACACTGACAATACCAACCAGTAACAGCTCCCTCTGAGTGCTCTATCCAAAGAAGGTATTGTTTACCTGAAATATGTCGACTCCGGATCCTTATCCACAGAACATCAGGAATATCAGCATTTACCATGATGACGTAATCACCTTCTTCATCCATGTGCTGAGCAGTGTACCCCTTAGCCAGCTTTAACTGGTAAACACCAATAGTCAAATTACACAGATCCTCCTCTGAGAGACGTGGAAAGTCCAACGAATCAGCAGCATTGATTGGGGTCCATGACTTGACTCTTCTGTGTAGTCCTTCAGATTCCACTCTCTCCTGAAGCTTGTTTGTCTGAGATGCTAAGTACTATATAAGAGAAAAATTTTTTTTTACTTCAGATTCCAATTTTATCACATATGAGCTATTAATACATGCATAAATTAATAAACAAAAAAAAAACGTTTTTGGACTTTGGCCATGAGTGTAATGAAAAATTCAATATAAGACATTTGTACAGTAGTTTATCCTGGCATAGCTAAAACACATGAACATAAAAATACATGAACAATGAATTTTTCCACAGCCCCTGCTTGTTGCTGCATGATCAAGAAAACATATATAATGAATTAGAACAAAACCTTTGCAGAATGATTTTATTGAGTAAAATAATGGAAAGTTAAAATGAATATAATAAAAATTAATTGACACAGTATTTCTTATAATTTAATAGAGATTTTAAATTAATAATTACAATGTAGATATTAATAAATTCACAAACAAGAGGCCCATGGGCCACATCGCTCACCTGAGTAACTTTGGCCATGCTGTTCATTACCAGACTCCCCCCTTGTAATACCTATTGTGGCCCCACCCTCCCCCCAGGGGCCATGATTTGAACAATTTAGAATCTACACTACCCCAGGATGCTTCCACATAAGTTTCAGTTTTTCTGGTCCAGTGGTTCTTGAGAAGATTTTTAAAGATTTTTCCTATATATTTCAATGTAAAACTTGTGATTCCCCCTATTGTGGCCCCGCCCTATCCCTTGGATCATGATTTGAACAATTTAGAGTGTACACTACTTGAGGATGCTTCCACATAAGTTTCAGCTTTTCTGGCCCAGTGGTTCTTGAGAAGAAGATTTTTAAAGATTTTTCCTATATATTTCAATGTAAAACTTGGATTTCCTATTGTGGCCCCGCCCTACCCCCGGGGGTCATGATTTGAACAATTTAGAATCTACACTACCACAGGATGCTTCCACAGAAGTTTCAGCTTTTCTGGCCCAGTGGTTCTTGAGAAGAAGATTTTTTAAAGATTTTTCCTATATATTTCAATGTAAAACTTGTATTTCCTATTGTGGCCCCGCCCTACCCCCGGGGGTCATGATTTGAACAATTTAGAATCTACACTACCCCAGGATGCTTCCACAGAAGTTTCAGCTTTTCTGGCCCAGTGGTTCTTGAGAAGAAGATTTTTAAAGATTTTTTCTTTATATTTCAATGTAAAACTTGTATTTCCTATTGTTGCCCCGCCCTACCCCCGGGGGTCATGATTTGAACAATTTAGAATCTACACTACCCCAGGATGCTTCCACATAAGTTTCAGCTTTTCTGGCCCAGTGGTTCTTGAGAAGAAGATTTTAAAAGATTTTTCCTATATATATTTCAATGTAAAACTTGGATTCCCTATTGTGGCCCCGCCCTACCCCCGGGGGTCATGATTTAAACAATTTAGAATCTACACTACCCCAGGATGCTTCCACATAAGTTTCAGCTTTTCTGGCCCAGTGGTTCTTGAGAAGAAGATTTTTAAAGATTTTTCCTATATATTTCAATTTAAAACTTGGATTCCCTATTGTAGCCCCGCCCTACCCCCGGGGGTCATGATTTGAACAATTTAGAATCTACACTACCCCAGGATGCTTCCACATAAGTTTCAGCTTTTCTGGCCCAGTGGTTCTTGAGAAGAAGATTTTTAAAGATTTTTCCTATATATTTCTATGTAAAACATTGATTCCACATTGTGGCCCCGCCCTACCCCCGGGGGTCATGATTTGAACAATTTAGAATCTACACTACCCCAGGATGCTTCCATATAAGTTTCAGCTTTACTGGCCCTGTGGTTCTTGAGAAGAAGATTTTTTAATGACCCCACCCTATTTTTGTCTTCTCTTGATTATCTCCCCTTGTGAGGGGACTTGGCCCTTCATTTTAACAATTTAAATTTCCCTTTACCCAAGGATGCTTTGTACCAAGTTTGGTCAAAATTGGCCCAGTGGTTCTTGAGAAGAAGTCAAAAATGTGAAAAGTTTACAGACAGACGGACGGACAGACAGACGGACAGACAGACGGACGGACAGACGACGGACAAAATGTGATCAGAAAAGCTCACTTGAGCCTTCGGCTCAGGTGAGCTAAAAAGGAATGAAACAAATACTGGCATGTCCTTACCCTCATTTTAGCAGCTAAAATCACATCATTTTCTGGGTTTCCAGCATTTAAGGGTTGTCTGTACTTATTACAGAGAGCTGCAACCAAGCACACATAATCCCTGATGAAGGGTATCTGGGTATTCGGGACAACATTTTGCAAAAACTTCCATTGTTTCAATCGTCCATTCACCGACTCAACAATCCAACGGATTTTGGTGACCAGTCTCAAAGTATTTGCCTGCAAAACATTAAAAAATATATATATACATTGTAAACTGGGGTACAAAAAAATGTAATTACTCTTAATTAAGTGTTTACATTGTGAGCATGTCATATTACTGACTTTTATTATTAATATACACTATAACAGTGTATAAGATTGAAATATAAATAAATTATTATAAGTTTCTTAAAAGAATATAAATGCTATATATTAAAGTTTCCATTTCTTTTTTCTTTTAATTTTGATTAAAAAAGAGTTTTAAATTGTAGTATTATGTGTGTGTGCATTTTTATACCTCATCTGTTGTGTGTTGTTTCTGGCCTTTTGGAAGAAAGGCAGGCATCTGGCATCTGATTCCCAAGCTGTCAAGGAAACTGATTGAGTCTCTGAAGCCACGGTCAACTACGAGGACATCCTCCTGATGCAGCCAATCTTTGATGTTCTCCATGTTGGACTGAATGTTGTGCTTCAGGATGCTCGCATCGTTGTTTTTCTGGTCTGCAAAATATGGTTCGAGGACCGATATTATGTAGCCGGTCGTAGACACTATAACCATTGGCTTGACTAGAGGTCGGTTTTTGTGCTGGCTGTATGACCTGCGCTGGAACCTGAAGTTGCTACTTTTCTGGATAAAAATGTAGGTTCCGTCTACGACTAAAATAGCTGGATTGTGTAGATCACTGCCAAACAGCTCCTTAGCAAGTGGTGTTGTGTGCTCCTGGATAATCTCTTCCCTTGAGATATGGTCAAATCCCACATATTTAGGAGTAAAAGTCTCAGAAAGTTCTCACCTGGCTGTTGTTATTGCCCGTCTGACACCACATTTTTCAATGTTGAAGAGTGTTGATAGCATTCGATGGGAAAGACCAGTCCTTAGTTTCACCAGTAGAAGAGCAATACAGGCTCTGATGCTGCGATTCTTCGTAGCTCTAATCGACTGCACATGCGACACTACATCGTCAAAATCTGCTCTGGAAATTCCTGTTAAATTCACATAATCTGCGTCAGAAAGGCCATTGCTGCTGTCAAAGTCTAATCTGTTTTTCTTATTTCTAATTGCTGCTGCTCTTATTGTCGAAATCAAAGAAAAAATGTCTGTTTTGTTGAAGTAGGTGGTGTCGTGTACCGACCTGGAGCCAGAAGACGAGTTCTCCAGACATCTGATAGCATCATCTTTCAGAGAAAAGTCTGGTGCTAAGTGGGATCGGCAGCACCGTGCACCCGACAGCAGAAGGTGTCCTGATAAAATGAATATATGATGCCGTCTCTCTGCAGACAGGGTGAGGAGCCTTGATGTCCTCTTCTTACATATGACACAGGATGAGTGACTTTTTCCTGATGAAACTATGGGCAATGGAATAATGTTCGGACTTTTGGCATCTGATTTCAGAGACTTTGCCGGTGGTTCATAATCTTGCTCTGTTTCTTTTGAAGTTTTCTTTATGGACTTGTAGAATTTCGTATAACAGTTGAGGCATGTAACATAAACATAGTTTTCACAATTAACAGAAAGTCCCAAATGTTGAAGGTATAGTTTGTACGATTCAGAAGATCCAGGCTTTATGAAACGTCTTTGATCAGCTTTGGTTCTTTTCCCACAAGATATACAAGGATAATGTTTTGGACCATCTCCAGGCATTCTACAATTAAAATATAAATATCAAAATTAAATTACTATATATATTATGTATGCACATTTTGTCTTTAATTATGGAAGGAGGGGGTTTTACTTGTATAGTGTATGCATTTGCATAAGATTTTCTTTATATATGAAAGAAGGAAATAATTTATTAATGTAAAAAGAAAGAAACAAGCATGTGATTTTGAAAAATATTTTTTGAGTAATATCAAAATTATCATTTTCAATGTAATTAAGATTTTAGTAAGAAAAAAAATACCAATATTACAAATAAAACTTAAGCGATAACTAATCTATTCACATATTAATGTATAATGCATGGATGCTTGTAACCAATATTTAACTAATAAATAAAGGTTAATGTTACCAGGTATAATACATAATTATTTCATTCATGAAATCAATTTAAATAGCAGTTTTATTGATTTACCTATTTGAGTTTAATGAATAAAAATCAGAGGCAAAGACATTATCGGGTACTTTAAATTAAAACAAAAAAGATGAAGCTTGTAATGACAAACATTTTTTTTTTTATTTAAATGGTGATTTAAATTAATTTATAATATTCCAAGGTAATCTAATTATTTTTTTATTACTTACAAAAGGTTAATTTTACATTAATAATATTTTAATTAATTGGTAGCTAATTTTAAAGAAACTAACTTTTTTTATTTCGTTTTACAAAAAAAAAAAGCAAAAAAAAAAAAAACCTCGTACCAATTTTTTTGATTTTTGACTGTTATAGCACGCCATACATTTGCACAGGTACCAGAGTAAGGTCCCTTGAATACACAAACGCTAGACTCGGTTGCATTTGTACTCAGACAGAAAAATATGTTAGCATTTTATAAACACCAACATAGAAAGGTAGTATATTTATATTTTAATGCCAAATCGATTAAAAGTGTTATATAAAAACTTTCTTGCCCATTAACTAACGTTTTGTATACAGTTTCATCTCAACTGACAAAATGGCAAGTTACATGGATGCTATACATACTATACGCACTTATATATTTTCCGTATATGTAAAGATTTTCACAACTGATAAAACGCGGCTAATCATGCAGATCAACCGGCCGATCGAGGGTTCATGAATCATGAATATTAGGCCCTAAATCAAAGAGAATCGATGATTAAGTCAACTTTTTATCTATTTTTTTCTTTGAAAGAAGATAGCATGTTGTGTTCCTGTTTTAATATATTTTAGATACACACATTTTCTATTTTCAACTGTTTGACATGATTACCGTCCCCCAGAGTTCATGGAGTTAGCGGAGTCTGTCATGTCAAATCTTTCATCAATAATATGTTTGGGAGGGGATTTAATTTTGAACAATGCATGTAAATAGTGCATGCAAAATGAAAATTGCTCTGATTTTCAATTCATCCCTACCTGCTAAATGGTTAGAACTTCGATAAATCTTCTGTTTTTGACTCATCCAACTTTGTTTACGTCTGCTGCTGTGATTTGAATATAAAAACCGAAACCGGAAGCGATCAAAATCGCGCCTCGAAAAACATCGTTTTATATATTTTTCATGGTGTCCGCATGCAAACAACAGAATGATATTTTGGGATATAATTTATTGTGTCAGTTTAAACAATCTATTAAATTTTTACTGTGTTGTTTGCCTGCGGCCGTATCTAAATCTTGTTTGGAATGTGAGAATTTGATGGAAATTTCTCAATTCCGGAAAAATCACACAACTTCACATAGTGATAACTCAACTACAAATCAAATGTTGAAAATTTTATTGCTATTTACATCAAACTGGACATCTCGTTATATGAAAAATAAACCATCTTAACGATAGCACTGGTATAAAAATGTTTAAAAAATATTGGGCAGCTCATATATGCTTACTGCCCCTGATTCTTTGGTATGTTGGTTGAATAGGCAGTAAGACATATTTTGATGCTAAGTTTGGTTCTCTATGTCATTCGGTTTGGAGCTGGGGTGGTGGGGTAGATTCCTTAACTTTCTATAAGAGTGAATGGGCAAAGAGAGATAACTGCTGAGAATGTTCCTATTGTAAACTATGAAAGGCTGCAATGAGTCTCTTGGGATTAATTAACTTTCCTCTTGAAGAAAATCCAAAGCATTTATCTTTATCTGTCACATTGAGATTAATTAACACCTCTGTCTGCAAATGAAGTTTGTTTTGAAGTTAAGGTCAACTCTGAATGATGTTTACATTCTCTGAAATGTGGATTTAAATAATCTTCATACTTTATTTTGGTAAAATACACAATGAGTTATGATTTTATTGAATTCTAAAAACAAGATGTAGATAAAAATATCATTTTCATTTTTCTTTTTTTCTTTTTCTTTTTTTTCTGCCTTAAGTAAATTCAAGAATACTATTTATTTTAACAGGTATTCAGATAAAAATCTTGTTCTATCATTGCTGAAAAAGTTCTTGTAAACTTAGAAGAAAAGGTTGAGAGAGCAGTATAATTAATCCCCTGGGATTGATTATCTTGCTACCTCCAAAAAATTTTAGATGGTTATCTTTCTGTCACTTTAAGATTAATTAACACCTTTGTCTGCAACTGATGTTTGTTTTGAACTTTGAAGTTAAGGTCAAGCCTGGGTGATATTTGCATTCACTGAAGGCTGGCATTTTAGAAAACATATTCTTCATTCTTCTTTAAATATACATTTAAATGAGTGATTATAGATATGATGTTTTTTACTGCCTTATGTAAATACAAGGATACTATTTACAGGTTGTTGGATATTTAGCAGTTGCTGTTGCTTATTCTCCATTATATATATTTTTAAATTTTTGTAATCAAGTAAAATTCTCATCTCCTAATCTGCAACCATATATTTCTACCCCTTGGCGGGGCCCTTGCTGACTGGTCAGATTTCTAGTTTATTTCTAAATGGAAGCATTGATTCCAATATTATTTGGATTTAAGATTTGGTAAGTCATGATCTTATGAGGTAAAAAGAAAGAATGTCTTTTCAAATCAAGAACAGCAGGACCAAGTTAATTCAGATGAGCATTTTGGCCCATGTGCCTCTTGATTATTTTTTTTATTTGATTAGAGAAAATAGTACAGCATTAATAACAATGTAATGTTATAGAGCATACACAGAAATAGGTATACAGCGATCATTACATGTCTTGCAGAAAAGAACATAAAACCATGGAAGAACTCTTGAGTTATGGTGCAGATGCCAACATCATTAACAAAAGCAAGCAGTCACCTCTGCACATCTCAGTGGGGAAAGCAAGTCCAGAATGTGTTAAAGTTCTACTTAAACACAAAGCCAATCCATCCCTAAAGGTAATACAAATTTATTAAATGAAGAAGAAAGGTTTATGCAAAAAGTATCTGTAAACTTTAAAATAACACTTGATTACAATTAGGATGATTTCAAACCAATTGCAAGAGGACCATATTTGGTAATGACCAATATTTTCCCCCAAAGCAAACTTTGATGGAGAAATATATAATTATGTTCTAAAGCAGGGAGATATCTGCAGACTTCAAAGCATTAAATATTTTCAACAGCCATGACATCATTTGTTGGATATGACGTCAGGAAAATGACGTAAATTAAAAATATCCATGATTTATAGAGAAAAAGGTATATATTATGTCCATATTTTGAGTAAAAGTCATGGAGCAAAGGTCTGCTCCAACTCAATGTTTTGATATAATGTGTAGATTGACAAGATTAATGAAATATGTAAATATTGTTATGGAGCAGGGTTGCACTCTATAAATTATCTAGTAAAAATTGAACAAATTTTATCTTCTTTCTGAAGAATATATAACACAAAATCCAAATAGTTTGTGACATCAAAGAAACAAAAACTGCCAATAACCTTCTTTGAAACTGTAATATTTTTTAATTTAGATTTTTCATACAGTATTTTCAATTCAATATATTTCAAGATTTGACTTCTGTGGGGGCAAAAATATGCATATACCACATTTGCATTGTCAGTAACCATGTCATAAGGTTATGCTCGGTCACAGAGAGATAAAAAAAAACAACACAATTTATAGGAGGAAATTTTATCCAAGCATTATTATTTTACCAACATTTTATAAACATTTATTCAGACTAAACATGTTGTAGTGCATGACATTAAAAACAAGATGTGTTTGTGAAACACTGATGCCCCCGTATGGTGGCTTATGGTGAAGGTTTAAGTTGCTCAAATGCAAGTGAAACTCCAAGGTCAAGGTCAAGAGATCAAAAATGTTGAAGAAATACACGTGCAAAATATAAAAGCCCTAGCACCAACTGTTCAAAAGTTATGGCAAAGATTAAAGTTTTTCAAAAGTACATCAAACTCCAGGTCAAAAATTTTTGGGTATCCAAAGGAAGGTCTTGTCACAAGGAATATACCTGTGAAATTTGAAAGTCTTTGTACTAATAACCATTCAAAAGTTAAAGTTTTGCAAAAGTAGGTCAAACTCCAAGGTCAACAGGTCAAATATGTCGGTACCCAAAGGAAGGTCTTGTCACATGGAATACACATGTGAAATATGAAAGCCATAGCTCCAACCAATCAAAAGTTATGGGCAAGGTCAAAGTTTTTGTGGACAAACAGACGAGACGGACGGGGCAAAAACTATATACCCCTGAATCTGCAATTACGGGGGCATAAAAATTGAATGAAGGTCATGTTTCAGCAAACAGATTATTGAGCACTGAGACGTTGAAACAATGTCAAAATGTGAAAGAGTGTTTATTTTGTATCCAAGTTTTAGAGATTATGATCTAGTTCAGAGTTCAGGTGTATCCAGGTATTAGAGATTATGATCTAGTTCAGAGTTCAGGTTATCTCAAAGCCTTCACTGTCTGGATGGTCTCATGACTTCAATCGGTATGGTTGGGCTGCAATGAGTGATTAATTTTTAGCTCACCTGAGCCGAAGGATCAAGTGAGCTTTTCTGATTAAAATTTTTCGTTGTCTGTCATTATCGTCATCATCTTAAAGTTTTTACAATTTCATCTTCTACTGCAGAACCACTGGGTCAAATCAACCAAACTTGGCACAGAGTGTCCTTGAGTAAAGGGGATTCAATTCTGTTCAAGTAAAGGGCCACACCCTCTTCCAAGGAGAGATAATTAAGAAAAAGTAAAAATTGGATGACATTTTTTTAAAATCTTTTTCTCAAGAACCACTTGGCCAAAAAAGCTGAAACTTAGGTGAAAGCTTCTAGACAAAGTATAGATTTAAATTTGTTGAAATCATGCCCACCAGAGTAGGTTGGGCCACAATGAGGGATCAAAGTTTTATGTATAAAACATAGGAAAAATCTTCACAAGAACAGCAAAGGCATGATTAGTCAGGGGCTACAATGCGCAATCAAAGTTTTACACAGGAATTTATTGGAAAAATCTCTAAAATCTTCTCTCAAGAACAGCAAAATCATGATTGGTCATAATTATATAGAAGCATCCTCAGGTAGTGTAGATAAAAGTTTGTTCAAATCATGACCCCCTGGGGCTAAAGGAGGGGGGCACAATAGGCAATCCAATTTTTACCTAGGATTAAATAAGGGCAAATCTTTTTTAAAAAAATTGTATTAATGTGGAAGCATCCTCAGATGGTATAGATTCAAGTTTGTTGAAATCTTGAGTCCCAAGGGTCCAATAGATGATCATAGTTTAACAAAGGAATTTATAAGAAAAGATTTTGAAAACCCTCTTCTCCAGAACAGTTATAAAGACATGACTAGTCATTTAAGCATTGAATTCTTATTTTTGGATGTCTTCAGTCCTATAACACATCTGGCCATGCTGACAAATTGAATACCGCACTAACGCATGGTATGATAATTTGTCGGCACGACCAGATGTGTTATAGAACAGATGACATCCAAAACTAAGAATTCAATGCTTATATTTACATTCTCTAATTTTCTCTCTTCATAATTGTTTATTTTGTAAATCTTAATTATGAATTTAGTGCCTTTAAGAACTGGTGTGCCTAATAGACGTAAGAGCTGTTTGTGGCGTTGGAAAGTTAAACAACGCAAATGAACATTGCAAGAAAAAGAAATGAAAAATTAATTTTAAATGCACAGTTATTGTATTTTACGTTAATTTAACAGGTGGTTGGTTTTTTTTTTATTAAATTGAGTCAATACAATATATATTTTGGTGTTCCTAGATATTGAAACTGCACATAGTTCCTACTGTTTATTCTACCGCTCGGTGACAAGGTTTTACGTGTTTTATAGAGATGTGAATGTCGTATTTTTCTAATGGATTTCATGAAGAAAATTACACTGAATGTAAATATATTAATATGGAAGCATCCTTTGCAGTGTAGATTCAATTTTGTTCAAATTATGAACCCAGAAAGAAAGGGGGGGTTATCACAAAAGATTCAAAATTTTACATAAGTATACATGAATACGAGGGTCGTTCAATAAATAAAGCAAAAGGTCATCTAAAAATAGGAAAATCATGTAAAGCAGATTCATAATACTTTCAATCCCTCAACGTATTCCCTGTTAACAATTACACATGTCTAAAGTCTTTGTAGCCACGACCAGAAAACCTCAGTATACTCATCTTTAAGAATGTCCTAAAGGCACTGATGAATAACACCATGATATACCTGAAAGTGTAAAATCTTCCTTTGATTGCTTTCATGCGTTTTTGGAAGAAAAAGATCTCACAATGGCTGAGATCCAGCAAATATGGGAATGCCCAAGCTCTGTAATCTTTCCTTTCTTCAAAATTTTATTTACCGTGTTTGGCTGATTATAATACGCATTGGTGTAAAATACGCACACCCCTTTTTGGGCTTGAAAATTTTGGAAAAAACGCAGTTAGGTTGTATTATATGCAGTCCAAAATTGACCAAGCGGTAATCTTTTCTTTTTTACATCACGGTAATTTTTACTTAAAATCGTTGTGGAAATAATGTATTGAAAATTTAAGCATGATAACTTTTCATACGTGGATTTTGTTTTTTTGGGCTTACGATACTTCTGATTTTATGCATGGCGGTATTCTTCACAGAAATGATTAAATTTCAAAGAGCACAAAATATTTTTGCATTATACATATTTTTTTTAAGCTAACGGCAATGTTGACTTTAAAAATCACAGTATAATTTTATTTCAACAAAGCCCAAGATATTGTTCCATAATAAATTTATAACAGGCTAAATATATATATATATTTTTAAGCTAATGACAATCTTGGACTTAAACATCGCGGTAATCTTAATTTGTGTGGAAATGATATTATTATTTAATAAAGCACAAGATATATTATTACATTATTTTTGTTTTCTTTTTAGCTAAGGGCAATCTTGACATTACATGTAGTTTTTATCCTCGCAGAAATAATTTTATTATTAAAATTATTATTATTAAAATTAAAATTATTATTAAAGCACGAAACACTGTTGAATTTCAGTTTGAGCAGATCAACTTAAATCTTTAATTTAGCAATGATATTCATGACTTTATACATTGCTGTAATCTTCGCACTGCCAGGTATCTTATTTTCTACAGAACACGAGTTATTATAGCACTAAAGTTTTAACAGACTTGATATTTCCTTTTTAATCTCTCAATTCATTAAAGAAGAGGCCGATAAATATAAAGATAAAATAAAATTACATTTAACAAACATTTAATGTGTTGTAATCAACACACACCTATACATACAAAAGATAATTTACGAAGATTATAAATCGACCCCTCAATTATAACAATGAAAACGATCAAAAGCCATTAATAAGGGCAGTAAATAATCAGTGCTCTTACTGTAAAAACAATGCTTTGGAATCGATTTAGACGATTTAGACTATTTATTTGCCTGGAGGGGTGTTGAGATAAGTGCAATGGCTTTAATTGGGATGTATGGAGGGCTGTTTATGTTGAAATGAATTTTTACTGCGTTATTTAAAACCAAAATAAATTTTGCTTCATTATATTTAATTATAAAATTGTTTATCATTATTTTTTTTAAACAGAGTGTCTGAATGATTAGGTACATGTGTACTATGATTACGCAAGCATGTGGCAAAGGAATATGTGAACGTCTATAGATAACATCATTAATGGCAGCAAATATGGAGACAATAAATATGCTGCTCAAATTAATTTTAGCTCACTATTTAATATAATTTAACTATCAACAGATTTTAAATATAATATTTTTAATAATAATTTAGTTAGGTTTTAAATATAATGGTAAACAACAAGAAATTGGTTATGTCTCTAGGTAATACTATGGAATGTTATGTTTCACCTAAAGAAAAACCCATCAAAATCCTATTGTGGTGTAAAAACAGACCCCTTTCTCACAGAAAAATATTCTAAGAAAAAAAGTGCGTATCATATTCGGCCAAATAAGGTATTTCTCTATGCTTATTTGCAGTGCAGAAAAATAAGACCTTGGGGACTGGTATTTGGGCTTCATTTGCAGGAAATCTGCTTAACTTTCCTTAGTGAAATTTTACCATAAAAGTTACCATTGATTGCCCTTCCTTTGGCTGTACGTACATGTTTTACTGGACCTCTTGAATAAAAAGAAAATTAATAAAACATATTTGGAGCTTCTCTTTGCAATAATAGAATGACAGCTTTCTCTTTTATTCCACATTTTATTCTTGATCTTCCTTTTCGGCTATAAAAAGTACACCCATGTTTCGTCATCCATCACTCAAGCTTCTCAAATCTTCATTTTTAGCTCACCTCGATGAAGTCGAGATGAGCTTATGCTATACCCCCAGCGTCGGCGTCCCGGTTAAAGTTTTAGGAGCAAGTCCATTCCCAAGTAACTATAAGCCCTACCTGGACCAAACTTGCATGGATGATGCATCTAGGGATGGACACTACCAGACTTGCTTCAGAGGCTGGATCTGACCTACATTTTCCAAATGAGTGACGAGGTTAAAGTTTTTGGAGCAGGTCCATTCCCAAGTAACTATAAGCCCTACCTGGACCAAACTTCCATGGATGATGCATCTAGGGATGAACACTACCAGACTTGCTTTGGATGCTGGATCTGACCTACATTTTCCAGATGAGTGACCAGGTTAAAGTTTTTGGAGCAGGTCCATTCCCAAGTAACTATAAGCCCTACCTGCACCAAACTTGCATGGATGATGTATCTAGGGATGGGCACTACCAGATTTACTTCGGATGCTGGATCTGACCTACATTTTCCAATTGAGTAACCATGACAATGTGTTTGGAGTAGCTCTATAGTTTTATGGCCTGTTGTGATTTAACTTGCATAGATGGTGCATTCCAGACTTGCTTCGTATGTAGGAAATGAAAGACATTTTCTTGATTAGTGAACAGGTTAAAGTTTTTGGACTAGGCCAATTCCCAACGAACTATAAGACCTACTTACACAGAACTTGCATGAATATTGTTTTCAGGATGCACACTAACTATAAAGAAAATATGATGTGAGATTTGCATTACTTTTACTGATAACATTCATGGAGGTGAGCTTCATAATCTTTGATTAGCTATGTTTGTAAAAATGTTTATTTTTAAATAAACCATTGGCACATTTAACATGTGTTTTCTCTTAGGCATTTGTAAAAAAAATAAGGCACCCATCTGATCTCTTTAAACTGTTATGACGATGAAATGTTTCGTATTTTAGCAAAATCTATCAATGGAAATTTGGTATATTCAGATATCATGTTGCTCCAGCATCAATATTTTTTGGTGCCCCTTCAGATTTCGATCAACCAGTTTGACTGTGATCTTTTAATTGTACTTTTTAGCTCACCTGAGCCGAAGGCTCAAGTGAGCTTTTCTGATCGAAATTTGTCCGTTGTCTGTTGTCATCGTCATTAACTTTTCACAATTTCATCTTCTTCTCCGCAGGGGGTAGGGTGGGGCCACAATGGAGGATCAAAGTTTTACATAGGAATACATAGGAAAAAAGAATCTTTAAAAATCTTCTTGTCAAGAACAACAAAGCCATGATTGGTCATATTCATATGGGAGCACCTTCAGATAGTGTAGATTAAAGTTTTGTTCAAATCATGACCCCCAGGGGTAGGGTGGGGCCACAATGAAAGTTTAAACTTGTAAGAAAAAAGCCACAGTTAGTCAAAGAACTAGAAACTCATTGCGAGCAACGAGAGGTCTTCCGTCCGAATAACTATCCTCATATCATCAAAAAATATTCAAAAACAAAAAAGTTGAAAAATTGTACTTTTTATATTTGCTTCCAGTAGCAGCCGGAAGTAATTACGACGCATGAAAAAGTAATTCCGCACATTTAAAAGCCATAATCTATCATCTCTAACAAGTCTCCAGTTCAAATCTTTTACCATTTTTGAAAAAAAGGGGTGACAAAATTTCATTTTAAAATCAGAAAAATGTCCATAACTTGGAACCGGAAGTGAATTTTTCAAAACTTTTTTCAAGTGTAACCATGGCTTTTTACAGTGCATTATCACTGAAAGTTTGACAAAAAAAACACTGAATTGTTCTCAAGATATTGTGTGCACAAAATTTATCAAAAAAAATCTAGTTTTAAAACTACTTCCAGTGGACATTTTTTAAACAAATTATATATTACATATTTCGATAAGCATCTCTATTATCCATTCTAAAATCATAGAAAAATATTGAGAAACAAAAAAGTTTAAAAAAATTGATTTTTTAATTCGCTTCCGATAGCGACCGGAAGTAATGACAATGCACGAAAAGGAGATTCCGCATATCTAAAAGACATGCCCTATGCTATGTTAGAGACAAGTCTCCAGTTCATATCTTTTACCATTTTTGAAAAAAAGGGGCGACAGAATTTCATTTTAAAATCAGAAAACTGTCCATAACTTGGAACAGGAAGCAAATTGTTCAAAAAATCTTCCAAATGTAACAATGGCATTTAATAGCACATTATCCCTGAAAGTTTGATGAAAAACAACTGAATAGTTCTTCAGATATCGTGTGCACAAAATTTGTCTAAAAAATAATAATAGTTATAGTAATGTTAATAAGAAACAGTAGAATCACTATAGGTCTTCCATTGAAAACGGAAGACCTAAATATGTAAGCATCCTTAGTTAGTGTGGATTCAATTTTCTTCAAATCATAACCCCCTCCCCCTCCCCCCCCCCCTCCTTTTAGGGGTAGGTCTGACCACTTGTGCATTTAAGCTTTTCAATACTGAACTGATTTTTGCTTTTTTCCTAGCCACAGTGCTCAGGTGAGCAATGTAGCCCATGGGCCTCTTGTTTACTTCTGAATTTCCAAATCAATCTGAAAACTATACAGCATGGAACACTAGTCTTTCCACATATCAAATAATATTTTTGATATGGGTTATTCAGCTATTTATGTAATGAAGCACAGTTTTCACATACACCCTCATTTTCATCTTTTTGGCAGAGATCATTTTACAGTCATTCTACGATAAATGGACCAATTCCGAGTATAAAACATGAAAAAAATAAATGTTTCAAAAGCAAAATCAACATCATAATTCTCTAAAGGACATACCAGTGAACTTGAAAACAAAGAATTGTCCACAAATCTGGTATCGTTAACTTCTTACAACAATTTCAATATACCATTGATTTTAAGGTAATGTTACGGAAGTTAATGCTTGATCAAGCCTTATTATTTTTTAAATAAGGCCATACCAATTTGCAATATAGTTTGTTGGATTCGCCGCTTCAATTTGTAACAATTCCAAATTATAATTTTATCAAAAAATTATGTCTGCCCGTGCATTTAAAAATATCCGAGTATACATTTTTTATCAACTTCTTACACCAAATGCACAAAAGACTTCGGAACACATGTTGAGGAATGACAGAAGTGCGGGATTGAAAGTTTGTACTTTGTAACTCATACGTAACTCATACTGTGTAACAATTTGTCATTGTGGGAAGTTTTTCACAATGCCTGTCTACTCTTTATGTGTACGATACGTCAATAGTTAAAAACAGTGGATGTGAATTTTTTCCTTGTACTGCAATCGAACTAGAAGCCGAGGAAACTTTTGAAGAGCTGTTCGATGTTATTATAAACAGACAGAGAACATCTAAAAGCCCACGAAAGGTTTGGTGAATATTGATGATGTTTGCTCTATCAAAATAAAAATAATTCTAAGAGTGATGTAATTGAGATTTCAAGACTGGACATGTCCCTAGGAAAATTGCACAGAACTGAACAGAAGATTTGTAGATATAACTAAATTGCAATGTACATAACACGTACATGCACTTCATTCAAAACATGACAAACAGAAAGTAGACGCGTTTTCATGTTTTATGAATGCTTCCAAAAATTATTCTCTTCCTGGAAAAATTACAGGCAAACGAGACCACAGAAGTAATGATTTGATAGATTGGACAACAAATTGGAGAGGAAATTCTTCAAAAAGACCTTATTTAGGGACCAGGCAAAATTTATCACAATGATAGGACCAGTAGAAAAAAATTCTCATTTAAAAAAAGTACATGTCCCATAGCTTTTGTATTGAAAAAAAATATTTGTCCCATGCCTTAAGACTTATAAAAAAAAAGTTACTGTCCAGTGGTTACATCTTGATCTTTGTGAGATTATTGCAACAACAAAAAAGTACAATGTTAACAATTATTTTTATACATTAATTGAGTCTTTCAGATTATAGATATTTCAGACATTGATGAATGTTTTAGTTTAAAATATGTTTTATTCATTACAAATGAATTGGATTGAACAGCAGGTATAAATCTTATAATCGTTCTATGAAAGTTTTCTGAATGGATGAAACTTGAGAGACCATTCATGTTTAAAATACATGATTTATTATCTGGTTATTCTAGAGATGTTTCTCTAGAATTTGTTGGCAGTATATTTTTAATGATTTATTGAAATAATTTGTTTGTTCATGTTCATAACTCTTATCAACCATTGTTTGTTACTTCGTTAATTTTTGGCATTGCATGCAGTATTACTTTGAAGATTTATGTTGCACTTTGTATCCTTTGTTTGACTTTAAAAGATATAATGACTTTTTGAAGAATTTTTTTGAAAAGCAAAAAATTAATATGTTTAAAGTTGCATGATGAATCAAAACCATGTGTTTCTTTTAAGAAAATTGTATCACAAAACAAAAGATTTCTGTGAAATATGAATATAGCGAAGTTTTGAAAACTCAATTGCAATGTAAAGCAAGTAAAAAAACTGCATAATATAAGTGCCGGAAAAACAAATGTTGTATCTATCGCTTTGTTTTTATCGTCAATGTCAACAATGTCAAGGTCACGCATCCTTTATTTTTAGCGTGAAACCTGTAAACAACATTGAATTGGGGCAAGCAGAAGTAAGGAATAAGTTATGATCATCTTTTTTGAAGATTGTATCAAAATTCTCAGTCATCCGACATTTATATCTATGGAATTGAAACCATGGTAAATTCTTCAACTTTTCAGCGCATGCATACAATAAAGAGGAAGAAGTGAAGCAATATTTTTGTGATGGGTTATACAAAGATTTTTTTTACTTTTATTTTTCTCCATTAAATTGGATTTTTTAGGTTCTGAAACCCGTAATTTTCTGAAACCTAATATCTTCAAGAACTGAACAAAATTTGCATGTGTCATGCAAAAATTCTACTGTTGTCAATTTTCCCGTTTGTCCATCACAGTGTCACTTTAAGTATAATAAATCTGTCTCCTGAGTTAAGACCTGCAACTCATTAAAAAAGTGTTTATCCCATAAGCACTTCAAGCTAAAAAATGTTTTTGTCCCATGGTTTTCTTCGATGAAAAAATTCATTGTCCCATGCCTGTTTGTACTGGTCCCATAGGGTGGGGCTCTGTTGAATATGTAGTGAAAATGCATTATTCTTAAAAAATTTTCTCCTCTGCTCTTGGGTATTAAGGAAACAAACAATATGCATAGTTATGATAAGGCCCCTGGGTCAGGGGTTCTGGTGGTAGGGTGGGGCTCTGTTGAATATATAGTGAAAATGCATTAATTACTGAAAAATCTTCTCCTCTGCTCCTTGGTACTAAGCCAATGAACTAAGTACATATTTATGGTGAAAAAGAGTGCCTGTTCCAAAATTGTGAATTTCATGGCCCAAGGGTCGGGTTCTGGTGTTAGGGTGGGGCTCTGTTGAAGATATAGTGATAATGCATTATTTCTTTAAAAAGCTTCTGTGCTCTTGGATATTATGAAAACAAAATAAATACATAGTTATGATGATGAAAGGTGCCTCGTCCAAAATTGTGAATTTCATGGCCCCAGAGTCAGGTGTTCTGGTGTTAGGGCAGGGTTCTGTTGGATATATAGTGAAAATGCATTATTTCTTTTAAAGATCTTCTCTGATCCAGGGCAAACAAACTTAATGCAAAGTTATGATGAGTAAGGGTGCCTATTCCTATATTGTGAATTTCATGCCCTTGGTCAGGGGTTCTGGTTTAAGGGCGGAGCTCTAATGATTACATAGTAAAAATGCAATAATTCTTAAAAAATCTTCTCCTTTTCTCCTGGGTATTAAGCCGATGAACTAAGAGTATAGTTACGATATGTAAGTGTGCCTCTTCTAAAATTGTGAAATTCATGGCCCCAGGGTCAGGGGTTCTGGTGTAAGGGTGGGGCTCTGTTGAATATATGGTGAAAATGCATTATTTCTTTAAAAATCTTTTTCTTTGATCCTGGGTATTTAGCAAACAAGCATGCATAGTTATGATGAGTGCCTCTTCCAAAATTATGAATTTCATGGCCCCTGGGTCAGGGGTTCTGGTGTTAGGGTGGGGCTCTAATGATTACATAGTAAAAATGCAATAATTCTTCAAAAATCTTCTTCTTTTCTCCTGGGTATTAAGCTGATGAACAAAGAGTATAGTTATGATATGTAAGGATGCCTCTTCCAAAATTGTGATTTTTATGGCCCCTGGGTCATGGTTCTGGTGTTAGGGCAGGGCTCTAATGATTACATATTGAAAATGCATTAATTCTTTGATAATCCTCTGCTCTCTTTCTGGGTATTAAGTAAGCTTACTAAATGTAAAATTATGATGAGCAAGTGTGCCTCTCTCAGATTTGTGAATTTCATGGCCTCTGGTTTAAAACATGAATCCAATTTAATTGTGGAGAAGTTGTTGCATGATACAGGTGACCTATAAGGCCTGTGGGCCTCTTGTTTTTTAAGCGCTCGCTCTTTGATATCATGCATTATTCATAGAAAAAATTTATATTACTTGTATTCGCTCGCCTCATAATTTTTAACCCCAAAATGAAAAATAATATTTGTAAAATAATTTCGCCCTCTTGCCTCACTCTTATTTTTGAAAATCTGAAGAACTATTTTACAAATTGGTGTGGCCTAAAGCTGAATTTGACAAATTTTTTGTTTTTGATGGTCAGTAAAGAACGCTAAAGTACCGTATATACTCGCATATAAGTTGGTTGATTTTTTTAAGCTTATGTTAGAGGGCTTGACCCTCTAAAATACCAGTCTTTTTATAACCTGCCTAAAAGTTGGACAAAGAGTTTTGTACCAAAGTTTAGCTCCCAAAAACCCAACTTATAGGCGAGTATATATGGTATGATTCATGAAGTCTTAAATGAATACGAAATTAAATTAAATTTTTGAGAAAAATATCGTAACGGAAGTTAATCATTAAGGAAGTTAATTCCCAGCAATAAAAGTCAAAATTCTCTTCAACAGTTAAGGATAAATAACACAAACAAACTTTTTTCAGAAATCAGCAATATTTCTCATAGATTTATATTCAGATAAGTAACCTGAATGATGTTTATCAGGTAAGGTGGGAGAACTTTTTAAGATTTTGTTGCAGTGTTAAAAATATGTGCAAAATTTTGTATAGAATTATATAGAAAACAAAAGAAAGTTGCATATTTAAGCACCAAAGAAAACTTACGATTTCTTTATATTTTAAGGATTTATTTTTTATGTTATTTCTCCTCAAAATCAGTCAAAAAATATATATCAATCCTACAGGCATCAAATTTTTGTTTGTGTTATATATCCTTAAAATCAGAGTTTGTTTTAGGATATTAAACAAAAGTATGAAGCATTTCACTCCCAAAATAATGAAATTTTTTATACCTTTAATGCAAAAACTTTCCTGAATTACTGTTACGGAAGTTAATTTTTTAAGAGAGACAACTGTTTTTATCTAATTCATTTTGTTATGTTGAAAATGTAATCGTCTAAAATAGCTGACTCGCAACTAGAATTGATTATATAATGTTCCATGGTCACTTTCAGATAAAATTTCAGATTGAATCAGCATTGAAATTTCAGATAAAAATTTAAAACAAAATTGTTATGGAAGTTAATCGATTTTAAGCAACATGCTATGATTTAGCATGAAAGGAGATCCATGCATTTCTTTGCGAGAAGTGGTTTGATTTCTTTTTATACAGGATAAAAAACTTTTTTTAACATTCCTTGCAATCTATTTGAAACAATAAATTATGGCTGAAATTTATAACTAAATGAAGCGACATTAAGATTTGCAGTGGAATACGTTTTTCAACATTACATTACGTTCATATCAAAACTTTAACTGTGCATATATCGCTAAATAATTACAAAACCATTTGTGTATGTTAAGTCTTAGAGTTGAAATCAATCTTTAAATATTACGACGGTAAATTTGTATGCGAAATAAAAAAATTCTTAATTAGTCATGTGTTTGTAGAATGACTGTTTAAAACAGTTTACAGTTCAGTGTAGTGACCATGCATGCTTACTTTAAAAGTGAATTCCTTTGCAACAACAATAGGAAAAAGCATGGGGTTTTCTGTGATTAAGAGTTCTTCAAAAGAACTTTTCAACTGTTAAAAAATAAAATTAAATATTCTACATTTATTATGATAAACTGTATGTTGCATTACTTATTGAATGACCCTCGTACTGGGGGAATTTGAATAACACTGGGGCCAAAGTGATTCAGGTGAGCATTGTTACCCATTGTCAAGGAAATTCTCTCAAAACACTGCTCCTTCTACAGTTTTTGTCTAATTTCAATCTCCCTCTAACTTTAAAAAGTTTTGCAAGTTTTTTGATTGCATTTGTCTTAAGCTGAACATAAAAATGATTCAGGTGTGGATGCTCTTTTTAACTTAAAACACACTCTCTTTAAGGATAATGATGGTGACACTCCAATGCATGACGCAATAAGCCAAAGGGAAGGAAATTCTGAGATAATACAAGCTGTTCTAGGAAGTTCTCTTGCCAAGTATAAAGAAACAAATTCCAAAGGATTCAATGTCTTACAGTGGGCAGCAATGAAGGACTCAAGACTGTGAGTTACAAGGACTCAAGCAAAAATACAAAAAAGGGTTAAACAGCTTGAAGAAATATGTGTATACAAGATAAGTTGTATTGCAGTAACTTAATTTTAAAAAATTAAATCAAGAAAATACACATTTTTTTCATGATATACTTTACAGCAATCTATAACAAATTTAATGTTTCATTTGTGTCAATAATAAGAGGAATTCCACCTCTCTCATCGGTGTAATTATCAAGCAATGTTTATGGGAAAATTTTGATGACAAAAAATTGCATGTCAAATTAGAGATTAATGAGTTTAGTATAAGGAGATTTCTGGTAGAGCATCTCTGTTCAAGCAGGTTTTATCTACATTTCTTGAGAATTAGGCAGACAAATCTATAAGCCTCGATCTTTAAGGATTTTGATGTATAAAGGGGCACTTCTGGTAAAAATGACGGCATTTGCTGATGTTTTTAACATCGGCACTTGTCGTAAAGCTGTCCAAGTCTTAAGAGTTATTGACCATTGTAAACAAGCATAGCCTTTTGTTAACATGGCTTTTTAGCTCACCTCAACGAAGTCGAGATGAGCTTATGCTATACCCCCGGCGTCGGCGTTAGTGTCGGCGTCCCGGTTAAAGTTTTAGGAGCAAGTCCATTCGCAAGTAACTATAAGCCCTACCTGGACCAAACTTGCATGGATGATGCATCTAAGGATGGACACTACCACACTTGCTTCGGATGCTGGATCTGACCTACATTTTTCAGATGAGTGAACAGGTTTAAGTTTTTGGAGCAGGTTCATTCCAAAGTAACTATGAGACCTATGTTGACCAAACTTGCATGGATGATACATCTATAAGGATGCACACTACCTGGCTTGCTTAGAATGCTGGATCTGGCCTACATTTTCCAGATTAGTGACCAGTTTAAAGTTTTTGGAGCAGGTTTATTCAAAAATAACTATAGGGCCTTTGTTTACCAATCTTGCATAGATGATAAATCTAAGGATGCACACTACTGGACTTGCTTCGGATTCTGGATCTGACCTACATTTTCCAAATAATGGACCAGGTTTATGTTTTTTTGGTGCAGGTCCATTACCAAGAAACTATAAGGCCTATCTAAAACAAACTTGCATGGATGATGCATCAAGGCATGAACACTCTCAAACTTGCTTCAGATGCTGGATTTGAATTAATTTACTGGATGAGTAATAAGTTTGAAATTTCAAAATTGCACAAATGTTGCATCTTGGGATGTACACTACTTACTAGATTATTAGTTTTATGTGGGACTTTGCCTGACTTAAAGACAACATTCATTGAGGTGAGCTCTGTAACCTCTGATTATATATGTTATTGCTTGAACTTAAATTTATTGTACAAATCGCTCTCTTTAAATGACACAAAAAGTGTGCACGGCCCAGTTATAATGTTATAATGCCATAATCTTTTAAATTGATTATTTTCTTTATAAAACAAGTCAATGCTTAATAAAAATTAAATGTGTTGCAAATGAAGCGGTGTGACGGTACATATTGTTGTTTTGTACATATTGTCGTTGGCTACAATATATACTTACAGTATGTACCTACCTCGCAGTACATATTGTCGTCCATCGGTACATATTGTCGCCAGCAACAATATGTACCGAGATGAGCCTTATTTTCCTATTGCATAATGAACGACAAAATGTACAGTCAAGCACCAGCACATATTGTCATCGGTGACAATATGTATAGGCAAGGTCAGTATATATTGTCATCTAATATCGTTTTGACGAATATTTAGTTGAGAAAGGAAAGAGAGATTGACAAACACACACACACGGAGGGAGACAGACAGCATTACTTGCAGTAGGGAGAAAACTTTTTGGTCAGAAAATTGTGTCCAGAATTGATGTACATCACTATGATATGTCGAAGATACCGTTATTCTTGAGATATCTGATAAATCAGCCTATTCTTTTTTTCTTGTAGTATATACTTGAAGATTGAATACATGTATTAGTTTTTTTGTTCAGTAGTAATGATTATTTGGAAATTTTTTTTGCATTATTCTTATAAACAATCATGTGCCAATATACCGGATAGTTAGTGTTGGAGTTGACATTTTTAAATCACCTGAACTGGAAGTTCAAGTGAGCTTTTCTGATCACATTTTGTCGGACCACCCCTCTGTAAACTTTTCACAATTTCAGCTTCTTCTCGAGAACTACTGGGTCAATATCAACCAAACTTGCCACGAAGCATCCCTGGATAAAGGGGATTCAAGTTTGTTCAAACGAATTGCCATGCACTTTTTCAAGGGAAGTAGTTAAGAATTAGTGAAAATTTAGTGACTCTTTTAAAAAAACTTCTTAAGAACCACTGTGTCAGAAAAGTTGACAGATCATGTCCCTTGGAGTAAGGGTGTGGCTACAATAGGTGATCAAAGTTTTTCATAGAATATTTAGAAAAATTCTTTCAAAATCTTTTTTTTCAAGAACTACTGGGTCAGAAGAAATTGATACATATGTGAAGGCTTCATTACATAGCGTATTCAATTTTGAGGTGCTAGCTGCAGCAATTTTTTTTCTACCTATTGGGAAAGGGTCAGGTACCGGTTCAATTGGGAAAAATAGCATCCAAGTAATCAAGTAGAACAAAGGAGAATTTTCTGTCATTTAAACAAAAACGTATTTTGTGTTTATTCCAACCTCATTACCTATTACTTCATGTTTTAAAGAATAAACAACAAGTATTTATTGTTTTTCATATCAATGTCCCTTGTTTTGCATTTTCATGCTTTCAATTTGTCAAAATGTATGACACTACGCTGTCTGCACCACAGGTCTTGCATTTATGACTAATCTCTACTTTCGATTTAAGTAGAAGTGAAACAATTAGTCAACTTTTTCAATGTTTCATATAAAAAGAAATACAATGTCAATGTAGTCTATTGCTTGGCAATTGAATTTGGAAATTTTAGTCTCAAAATTGGGAAAAATTAACGTTTTTTGGCATTGGGAATGGTACTGTTTATCGGTACCAGTTATATAAGGTAAAAAACCATTGAGCTGGCACAAAAAAGAACTCTCACTGCTCAATGACCCTAAGTGCCAAGTATAGGTCTAAATTTGCAGTGCCCTCCACCGGTAAGTGGTGACGTTTACATAGGAATGAAAAATTCTCGAGATGGACATTATAACAACAAACAAAATCAATTTAGTTCAAATCATGACCCCGGGGGAAGGTTGGAGCCACAATGGGTGATCAAGTTTTACATAGGAATATATACAGAAAATCTTTGAAAATTTTCTCAAAAACCAGACAGATGAAGCCCGGCCATGACTGACCCCACCCAGTGGTTTGATTTTTATGCCCCTGTATTGAAGATTCAGGGGTATATAGTTTTTGCCCTGTCCGTCTGTCTGTCTGTCTGTTTGTCTGCAAAAACTTTAACCTTGCCCATAACTTTTGATTGGTTAGAGCTATGACTTTCATATTTCACATGTATATTTCTTGTGACAAGACCTTTCTTTGAGTACCATCATATTTGACCCTTTGACCTTGGAGTTTGACCCACTTTTGCAAATTTTTTTGAGACTTTAAAATTGGCCATAACGTTTGAATAGTTGGTGCTTTGGGTTTCAAACTTCACATGTGCATTCCTTGTGACAAGACCTTCCTTTGGATACCATCATATTTGACCTTTTGACCTTGACCTTGAAAAACTTTAACCTTGGCCATAACTTTTGAACGGTTGGTGCTAGGGCTTTCATATTTAACATGGGCTTTCATATTTAACATGTCTATTCCTTGTGACAAGACCTTCCTTTGGACACCAACCACTTTGACCCTTTGACCTTGACCTAGGAGTTTTACTTTTAAGAATCTTTAACCTTGGCCATAACTTTTGAATGGTTGGTGCTAGGGCTTTCATACTTCACATATGTAATCCTTGTAACAAGACCTTCCTTTGGATACTAACCACTTTAACCCTTTGACCTTCACCTAGGAGTTTGACCTACTTTTGAAAAACTTTAACCTTGGCCATAACTTTTGAATGTTTGGTGCTAGGGCTTTTATACTTCACATATGTAATCCTTGTGACAAGACCTTCCTTTGGATACCAACAACTTTGACCCTTTGACCTTGACCTTGGAGTTTGACCTACTTTTGACAAGACTTTCCTTTGGATACCAACAATTTTGGCATTGACCTTGACCTTGGAGTTTGACCTACTTTTGAAAAACTTTATTCTTGACCATAACATGTGAACATTTGCTCTAGGGTTTTCACATTTCACGAACATGTGTATCACTTGTGATAAGACCTTCCTTTGGGGCCTCATTTGACCTTCACGTTTTACTAACTTTTATAAAATTTTAACCTTCACCATAACTTTTGAACAGTTGGAGCTATCGCTTTCAAATTTCACAGGTATGTTCCTCAAGAAAAGACCTTTATTTGGGTACCAGCATTTTTGATCTCTTGACCTGGAGTTTGACTTGCATTTGAGAAACTTTAATCTTCGCCGTAAGCTGCCATACAGGGGCATCAGTGTTTCAAAAACACATCTTGTTTTTTCTTGCTTTGGTAAATTCTGTTTGTATATACTCTCAATTTAGTCCACAGGTAAAATTCCATAATTAATTAAAATAATTTACTTGACATATACAGTAACACACCTTTACATACAAATGACTTTCTTTTGCTTGTCAAAAAAAATTCTGAACCGCAACCCCCCCCCCCCTTCTGAATATTCTGAATTCCACCACTGGGGAAGAGCAGTACGCCCTTGATTAGTGATGTTTTTATGGAAGCATCCTCAGGTAGTGCAGATTCAAGTATCTTTAAATCAAACTGGGCATAGGGTGTGGTCACATTGGGCAATCAAAGTTTTACATATGAATATATGGGAAAATTCTTTAAAAATTATCTTCTCAAAAATAGCAAAGCAATGATTAGTCATATTTATATGGAGCATTGCCGTGCATTGTCATGCAACATGTTCTGATGGACGACAGTATGTGCAGTGAGGGTAGGTACACATTGTCGCCAGCGACAATATGAACAGGATGACAAAATGTACCATCACAATCACGCTGCATGACATAGCATAGGAGGCACGTCAGTGTGATTCACACACAAATTACATTCACAAAACTACCAAAAGAAATCTTTAAGCAACAATATCTGTGGGATGACAATTTGTACAGTGAGGGAGAGGTACATAATGTCGTGAGCAACAATAAGTACATGTGTAACTTTTCAGCTGGCGAATATATACCAATTGACAACAATATATGCAGTGAGGGTAGGTACACATTGTTGTCGAAGACAAAATGTACAAAACGACAATATGTACCAACACAAGCAGCTATCGTTGTTTTCTGATATCCTTAGTATCGCTAACTATACAGACAGTGACAATTATGTTAGGTAATTACTGCAAGAAATATGTTTCAAAAATTGAGGTCGGCCATCCAAACAGAATAGCAGCCAATCATACAATTTTGTTTTAATATGGTTGAAACGATATGAGAGACAAAATGTTAATTCAAACATATTGAAGTTATTGGAAGATATGGGTGAATTAAAACAAGCTAATTCAGAGACTTTGTGTCCCCCGCGTAGGGAAGAAAGAAGAACATGCACAGTTCGGGGGGGGGGGGGGGGGGGAAGGAGGTCAGACTCCCCCCCTCCCCCCCCCCTTGATTTGTAGAATTATTAAATGTATACATGTATATTGAAACAAATAAAAAATGCCAATATGGATATAAAGATTTGATTGCTTATTCTTTAATATGTGTATAGAAGATTCTTTTTGTATAGAATATTTATCACACTGTAATAATGATTTTATGAGTTTGTACAAGCTAGATGTCATAACTTTTTTCATTTCACATGCTGAATACTATCATTTATATAGTAAAATAAAAAAAAAATCCCCCCCCCAAAAGGATCGACCTGGATTTGAACTTGGGGCCTCTCACATGCTAAGCGAGAGTCATACCCCTAGACCACGGAGGCACTTGATTATAAAGTAAATTAAAATGTTTATATTCATGTTCGATATTGTCAAAATTTTACACAATACATGTTGTCTAATTTAGCCTTTACTAAACAGTTCTAATAGGTGTAATTAGAATATAAAGTCCACCTGCAACCTGTATTTTACGTATAAACTCTCCACATGCCCCTGTGCTAAAAATATTGCCAAGCGACTTTTAATACAATATATAAAAAAAACGGGGCGTGACACTTTGAGAGGGGCGAGAGAGGCCATAGGGAGTTATGGTATAAAATTTCATTGCAAAAGCTCAAAAGCTTCCTAAGATATCGCCCGGAAACGAAAGTGTTACACATAGACGGAATGTATGAATTTACAACTTTGAACTTTGACCTTTTGACCTCAAATCAATAGGGGTCTTCCTTAGGCCACAGGGAGTGGTTATGTAAAATTTCATTGCAAAAGCTCAAAGGATTCTCAAGATATCGCGCAGAAACAAAAGTGTTAAAACAGAATTTATTAATTTATGACCTTGACCTTTGACCTTTTGACCTCAAAATCAATAGGGTTCTTCTTTAGGCCATAGGGAGTTGTTATGCAAAGGACAAGGTATGGTAGCAGCCGAATCTGGCCTCATATTTGATGTAAAAATCTGAACACAGTTAAAACTGTTATAGTTTGTAGTTAAGAACTTAAAATGAGGCTTGTTTTAAAACCAGCACTAATATTTATTCAAAGCTTACACGGAGGTCACAAGAGGGCACAGAAGTAGGACATTTTCCCAAATTTCCTCAATTCTGTTGAAATTTCGTCAAATTTGAGATACTTTTCACTTTGGGAAACATAGAGCACAAGCTTGCCTATCTGAGATTTTTATATACAAGATACATCTGATACTAGTGTATGAAATATATAAATGTGGTAGATAGACAAGCTTGTGCTCTATGTTTTCTGAAACAAAATGTGCTGTAAAATTGCTGAAAAATTGCATAAAAATGAGAAAGTTTGGAAATCGACATATTTTCTGACCTTCCTGTGACCTCTGTGTACCCCATAACTTAGAATCAATACTCATTTTTGTTGCAGGGGTGACAACAGGTTTTTATTGATAAACTGTTGAATCTTTCTAAAAGACACCCCAAACCAGGGGCCAAAAAGGGGTCTTTAGCCTATCTTGTCCTTTCATTGCGAAAGCTCAAAGGGTTCTCAAAGAAGTGAAGCAATATTTTCGTGTTGGGGCAAACTAAAATTATTTTTACTTATATTTTTCTCCATAAAAGTAGATTTTTTAGGTTCTGAAACCTGTAATTTTCTGAAACCTAATACTTTTCTGAATTGAATAAAATTTGCATGTGTCTTGCAATAATTCTACTTTTGTCAAATTGTTCCCATTTTTCTGTCACAATGTCTCTTTAAAGTGTCAGGAGTGCAACACCTTTTTGTGACATTTTGAAAATTTAATATTTTTTGAAGATCTGTGAAATAAATAATAACGTTTTTTGTTGGAAATAAAGATTTTCCTGATAATCTTCAAAGTATTGAGCTTTAAATGTAGACTGTAGCAACTTTTGTTTGACTAAGTTGTGGTCATGGCTGATGTTGAAAAAAATATTCCATGTCAGGAGTGCAACAGAAAAATGTAGTGTTGCCAAAAGAACATTGATTTTAAAAATCTGAAAGACAATTAAATTAAATAAGAATTTTCAAAGTGTAAAACAATAACTGATATACAATTTAAAACTTAAATATTTTATATAGATCACAAGCAGCATTAATGAGAGTCAAGTATCTGCATAACCAATAATGTCAGGAGTGTAATATTTAATGTTTTGCTCCCCAGCATGAAATTTTTTTTATCATTATATGAATCTGGATCTGATTTTTATTTTGGAAAATAAAGACACAAAGAATATTTTTACCAAATAGATTTATTTTGTGTTCAGATCTATATTTCTAATGGTCAGGAGTGCAAATAAGTTTTTTAAAGAATCAAGTTGTATGATGAAAAGACTTGCATTCATGCTAAGAAATGTTATTTAATTAATAATGATCTATTTGAATAATTTAGTACAAAATTATTGTCAGTTTTATTATTAAAATCCTTCTTTTTCAATTTTATCAATTAAGATGTGTTTTTATCTTTTCTTTGTTTTATTTATGAATGTATATATAAAAAAAACAAACACACTGAAAAATTGTTATAAAATTCAAGTAATTTTACATCAACTTCACTGAAACAAAAGAACAAGTTCTGATGTAATTTTTTGCTTCATAATTCTACTTTAAAGACTCCCATGCTCTTGGTCAGGAGTGCAACAAATATGTTAGAATTTTGCTGATCAAATACTGTATGTGTACTTAAAAAAGTGGGCTCCATATTTTAGCGGCTTTGGTGCAGATAACAATGCGCTAATTCATGAATACCACTAAGAAATCATGTATAAATACAATACAATGCACGGACATGTGTAGCACTAATAATTCATGATTACACGAACAACTCCATACTTAGCAATTGCGCTAAATTTTGACAATTGCGCCAATTTATGTACACATACAGTATGAATAAATATAAGAAAAAAATTGATGAGTAGAATGTGTCTGGTTGACCTCAGTTGCTTACAGTGTTTGTCCTATGAAGGAAAATGTACTGTAATATATATATTTTATCTTCTAAATATACATATTAGCTTTTTTTTTTTTTTTTGGTTAGGGAATAGTTCAAGATATAAGGCCAAGTTTAATTCTTTCATGTGTTTTATGAATTTTTGTGTTCTATGGTTTTAATTTTTTAATTTTATTGCAGTCAGGAGTGCAAGAAAACTGTTTAATAATTATCAATGATTTGATAATGTCCAAAACATTATGTCTATCAACTAATTACAGACATTTTACAGTCAATTCAGAGAATAGTTTTCATCACTTAACATATATTTTCAAATACAATGTATATATATTACACATTGCAAATAATCATGTCTTGAAGTCTTGAAAATATGAAAAAAACTTGCTGTAAATGAGAAAGAAAAAAAAATCAAAACGACGAACTGATTTATAAACTAAGAATGGGTTATCGTGTGTTATGATTTTTAAAACAAAGTTAAATAAAATACATATCGGATGTGAGGAGTGCAACACAATAATGTAATATAGGGTCACTTCAAAATGTAGTTTTTTTTTAAGAAAACTTTATATCAAAATTCTTTTTTGACTTAGATTTAAAGACTTGACTTGAATGGACAAAAAAGTGATTGGGGGGAATTTTATTGTTTCATATTACTTTCATATATAAATTTTTGAGACCAGAATTGAAAAAAGTAATGTAAAGTAACAATTTTTCCAATTATACAAGAGAAGAAACTCAATCAAGGTTTATATCCCTGATACCATTTTTAAGCATAAAAAACCTATAATTTCTTTTGATTGCATATTTTAGAAAGTCTTTTAGGATGTAGTGATCTTTTCTTTTTTCAAATAGAATTAAACTAATAAAAATTTGGAAACTTTTTTCTATCCAATTGTCTATTTTATTGTAACTTCAGGAATTTTAACTAGAATCCATGTACAATATAATGATATAAATGTAAAATATGTTATGGGTAGTTGAATTCTTTCAAAAAATTTCAATTTGGTGTTCTTTATTTTTGAAATCACCCATATTTAGTTCATTAATTTGAAATTTGTGTATACGATTTATCAACAGTGTGTACAATTTTGGAGAAAGAAGTAGAAAAATCACAGTGACTGTTATTTGATGAAAACTGGATAATTCCTATTTATGACTTTATTATAAATCTAGCGCAACGTCAGACTGGGCTGTGCAGCTGTGTATACAAAGTTATTGATGACACTCCTAAATTATTGTGTATTGTTTTGAATTTTAAAAATTAAATCAATCATTGTCTATAGATAAATATTATTTCACACTCTTCGCAGTTTGGCATTATAAAGAAATGTAGCGTGTGTTCATGAACATGTGATAAAAAATCAAAATGGCATTATCATGAAATTAGTCTTATGTTAGACTGGTACATTGCGGCTTGCATATACAAAGTATTTACACCCTGTAACATTCGTAAAAAAATGTGCATTGTTTTAATTTTCATATATTTAGTAAATCATTGTCTGTATCAAAATATTATCATACATGTTCCCCACTGCAGACTTTATTAAGAAAATTAAAGCATTTGTCCTTGAACTTTATGTTGTGATCACATTGGTATTACTGTGTTGTAGAGCTGTTAGTGTTATCATGGACAAAGATAAATCTGTTGTTGATGAGAAGATGGCTGAGGGTTTCACAGCCTTACACATTGCTGCTGCTAATGACTATGTAGAGATTGCTAGTGTACTTATACACAGGGTGAGTATTGCGACAGCTGTCAATGAATGTTGTATAAAAAAAAAACTTGATATTAACCTTGATAGTCGTTTTGGGTACATTTTAAAAAATGTTAGCCCAAAAGTCTTAGCTAGTCTGACTCAGGAGAGCTTATGCATGTGGAAGGTGTTGTGTTTCATGTGGTTGACAGTTTAACTAGTATAAAAATATTTTAAATATCTGTAATTTGACAGGTTTAACTATGATATGGCATTACCTGTTCATCCATCTGGCTGTCATTCTGTAAGATTTTAGCTCACCTGAGCTGAAGGCTCAAATGAGCTTTTCTGAACAAAACTGGTCTGTCATATTCAGTGTCATCATTGTTGTAAACTTTTTAGGTCACCTGAGTAAACTCAGGTGACCTATTGCTATCCGTTTTCGTCCGTCGTCGTTCGTAAACTTTTGAACATTTTTAGCTTCTTCTCTGGAACCGCTCAACCAATTTCAACCAAATTTGGCATATAGTATCTATGAGTGAAGGGGAACAAAAATTGTGAATTTCATGGTCTCTGCCTCCCTGGGGCCTGAGGGGTGGGGCTAAAACCACCAAAATTAATGCAATCTTTAAAAATCTTCTTCTTTACTCCTGGACATCAAGCAGTCAAACTGTTGGCATCATTGTAATAAGCATTGAGTCCTCTACCAAAATTGTGAAATTCATGGCCCCAGGGTCAGGGGTTCTGGTGCTAGGGCGGGGCTATATAGATCATATAGTGAAAGTGCATTATTTCTTTGAAAATCTTCTTCTCTGCTCCTGGGTATTAAATAAACTAACTAAGTATATAGTTATGATGAACAAGAGTGCCTCTTCCAAAATTGTGAATTTCATGGCCCCAGGGTCTGGGATTCTGGTGTTAGGGCGGGACTTTATTGATTATATAGTGAAAATGCATTAATTCATTGAAAATCTTCTTCTCTGCTCCTGGGTATTAAATTCAGTAACTAAGTACATAGTTAGGATGAACAAGAGTGCCTCTTCCAAAATTGTGAATTTCATGGCCCCTGGATCAGGGGTTCAGGTGTTAGGGCGGGGCTCTATTGATTATATAGTGAAAATGCATTAATTCTTTGAAAATCTTCTTCTCTGCTCCTGGGTATTAAATTCAGTAACTAAGTACTTAGTTATGATAAGCAAGAGTGCCTCTTCCAAAATTGTGAATTTCATGGCCCCAGGGGCAGGGGTTCTGGTGTTAGGGCAGGGCTCTATCGACTATATAGTGAAAATGCATTAATTCTTTGAAAATCTTCTCCTCTGCTCCTGGGCATTAAGGTGATAAACTAAGTACATAGTTATGATTAGGAGGTGGGCCTCTTCCAGAATTGTGAAAGCCATGGCCCCTGGGTCAGGGGTTCTGGTGTTAGGGCGGGGCTCTATTGATTATATAGTGAAAATGCTTTAATTCTTTGAAAATCTTCTTCTCTGCTCCTGGGTATTATTTAAACAAAGTGCATGGTTATGATGCATAAGGATGCCTTTTCCAAAATTGTGAATTTCATGGCCCCAGGGTCAGGGGTTCTGGTGTTAGGGCGGGGCTCTATTGATTATATAGTGAAAATGCATTGATTCTTTGAAAATCTTCTTCTCTGCTACTGGAGACTATTTAAACAAACTAAGTGCATGGTTATGATGCATAAGGATGCCTTTTCCAAAATTGTGAATTTCATGGCCCCAGGGTCAGGGGTTCTGGTGTTAGGGTGGGGCTCTATTGATTATATAGTGAAAATGCATTGATTCTTTGAAAATCTTCTTCTCTGCTACTGGAGATTATTTAAACAAACTAAGTGCATGATTATGATAGACAAGGATGCCTCTTCCAAAATTTTTAAATATATTGCCTCAGTTTTGGGGGTTCTTGAGGAGGGGGGGGGGGCTCTATTGATTATATAGTGAAAAAGCATTAATCTATTAATTAATCATTAATTAATCCTGTCGGCTCCTTAGTGTTGAGCTGATAAATAAATTGCTTAGCTATGATGAAAATGGGAGCTTCGAACAGAATTTTTAAACTTTGTGGTCCTGGGGTCAGGGGTTCTGGCATAACGAGGGGGGGGGGGGTTGATAATATAGTGGAAAAGTGTTAATTCTTTGAAGTCCATAGTAATGATGATGAGGGTAACTCTTCCAAATTTGTAAATTTCTTGACCCTTGGTCTTGGGTTCTGGTGTTAGGGTAAGGCTTTGTTGAATTCTTCTCTGCTTCTGGGCATATCTGAAGCAAACTGAGTAAAAGTTTAAATGATATGAGTAAGCGTATTTCTACCAGATTTTTAAACATCTGGACCATTTGTCTAAGCATTCTGGTCCTGGGCAGGGCTCTATTAATTTGTATTCTACTGAGAGAAGTTATTCCCCTTTTCCATTCACCTTTGATAATTAATCACTGTAAATAATGTATTTGAAAGGTTAATAGAATAAGATAATTATGCAAGAATGTTTATCGTAAAATTAAAAAAGTACTTTCTTAGTTTTAATAATCAGATAGACCTGTAAGTAATAGATAAATAAAAATGAGACAAAAATAACTTATCTTATTAAAAGTTCTTCAAAGACCATAAGAGAGGTCAATGCTAGAGATCTTAATATGGGTTTAAAAATAGTACAGAAGCACTAATAGTTTGTTAATAGGCTGCATGGTGATAGTGTTAAGTGGGGGACAGATTAGAACTCAATTTTGAGTTGATAGTGAATACTAGACTAATTATTTTGTTGATCCTAATCTTCCTACTTCTCTTGTTTTTGTTCCTCTGCTCTGCCTCTGGGTATTAAGTAATCAAAGTAAGCATGCTAACTGTATAGTTATGATGAGCAATAGTGCCTCTTTCAAAATTGGGAATTACATGGCCTCTGGTTTAAAAAACAAACCAAATTCAATTGTTGGAAAGTTGTTACACGATACTCAGGTGACCTATAAGGCCCGTGGGCCTCTTGTTTACTTTCCTCTTCTCCAGAACACTGGGCCAATTTCAACTAAACTTGCCACAAAGTATCCTTGGGTTAATGGAATTCAAGTTTGTTCAAATGAAGTCCCAGGCCCTCTTCCAAGGGTGGTTATACTTATGAAGTAGTGAAAAATTAATTGCATTTTTAAAAAACTGGGCCAAAACATCCTCTGGGAGTATAGATTAAAGTGTTATCAAATCATGACAGCTGGGAATAGGGAGGGTCACAATAGGCTATGTTCTAAAAAAAAAGGAATACATAGGATAAATCTTTGAAAAATCTGCTTCTCAAGAACAGAAGCAATGATTGGCCATTTTTATCTGGAAGCATTAATTCTTAGATAGTATAGATTCAAGTTTGTTCTAATCATGATCCCTGAGGGTAGGGTGGGGCTACAATGGACAATCAAAGTTTTACATAGGAATACACTGGAAAAATCTGAAAATATCTTCCTCTGAAGAACAGCAAAGTCATGATTAGTCCTATTTATACAAAAGCATCCTAAGGTAGTGTGAAATTCATGTTTGTTCAAATCATGACTCCCCAGAGTAGGGTGGGGTAACAAAGTAAAATCAAAGTTTTACATGGATATACATAGTAAAAATCATACAATAAATACACACATTATGAAGTATAAAATCATCATACAATAAATAGAGGGATATCTATATTGTGTGATTTGATATTTGCTTTATCCAATGAGTTGAATTGTGTATATTCGCAAGGCTTGCTTAGCGAATATATACCATTTCAACGAGTTGGATAATAAAAGCAAATATCAAATCACACAATTATAGATGTTCTGTTTATCTCATACGATGTTCGTTTTATCAAACTTTGAGATAATCCCTGTGAAATTATGAATGATTTCAACCTAAATTGATGACACTAAAATTGATGACATCGCACTGTTGACATTGACATGCTGAAAGAAAGTTATTTGTAGGCCGAAATCATGACTGTACAGAGTATGAAATCTTAGAATCTTTTGAAAATATATGTGACAATCTGTTGGAGATTTATTTGACTGGAAGTTCTAAAGTGTTGTACATAAGGCCCAAGGAATCATGATTCGTCATCTGAAATCATTCTGTGTACGGCAATTCTAGGCTACTTGTAGATCCATGGTAAGTTATATAGTTAGTATAATGTAAGAAAGAAAAAAAAGAAAGCATTGTTGAAAGTAGCCAGACTTTACTGCATGGTCAAAGGAATATTCCAACTACAACTTAACTGTTAGGTCTAATGTTTCCTATGAGAGCGATTTGGGGGGGGTAACATCCTTCTTCACTGTAGCCAGTACATTGATAAGTTTGTTTTGACATTTCACTGAAATGAGTCTTTTTTCTTGTTTTTAATGAACATTTTTGCTCGTTAGCATTCATTTGATAACACAGAACTTTCACAATTAGAAGTTTCGATAAGGGAGGCCAAGGGATTGTGTTGAGACAGGAGTGCAACAAAAATGTTACAATTATTGCTGACCAAATATTAATTGATTTAAAGAAAAAATCAATTAGTAGAATGTTTCTGGTTGACGTCAATTGCTTACAGTGTTTTTCCCATTAGGGAAAATATTCTATAAAATATACTTTTACCTTCTAAATATATTTTAGCTAGTTTTTTGACATCAAGAAGGGATATATTCAAGATATAAAGCCAAGTCTGAATAATTTAATGTGTTTGAACTTTGAAGTATTGGACTATAAATATTGCACAATTTCATTACCACTTGATGTTGAAAAACACTTTATGAATTTTTATGTTCTGTGGTTTTGATTTTGAATTTTACTGCAGTCAGGAGTGCAACGAAACTGTTTTATTATTATCAATGAACTTCATCCATCTTGAATAAAAAATAAATTGCAGAAAATGTTTAAGACTATTTTAGTTGAAATTATTATATCTATCAACAAATTTAAGATTTTATTGGGGCGTCTTATAGTCAATTCACAGAATATTTTTCATCACTGAACATATATTTTTTAATACTGTTGAACCTCAGAATCTCGAACACTGATACCTCGAATACCATGGATATGTCAAAGAGATTTGAAAGTCCCAAAAACTTATTCCTTAAGTATTTTACCCTGGATATCTTGAATTCTTAGATATCTTAAAGTATTTTCTTGGTCCCATTGAGTTCGAGATAACGAGGTTTCACCGTACAAGCAAATTGTAATATTTTGAAGTCAAGAAAATATGAAAAACTTGCCGTAAATGATAAGAAAAAATATCAAAATGACAAAGTTATATGCAAACTTTGAAAGAGTTGTTTTAAAACAAGAACTGAAAAAATTAATTATGGCAATTAATAAAGTATAAAAAAAAATAATAAAGGGCCTAAAATAGAACCTTGTTGCACACCTGCTATGACTGGCAGTGATTCAGATGTATATGCATCTATTTTAACACTTTGTGTAAATAAGATTATAACCATCTTATTGACATTGGATCAAAGTGGTAGCATTCAAATTTTTTAATTAGTATGAAATGATTGAAATCAAATCAATTAGGTCAAATGCTTTGCTAAAATCTAAATATATAATGTCAATGAAATTTGCTTGATCTATTGTATGCAACCAATCTTAAGTTGGTTTTTAAGAGCTGTTTGGCATGAGTGAAATTCTCTAAATCCAGATTGTGCTTTCATTCGTAAATCAAAATTAGAAGTAAAGATGCAGATATTTTCTGTAACATGTTTTTCTTAAACTTTCTATATTAATTGTTGGATATGAAAGCAAATGAAAAAGAATTACAGTAACTGTATGTATTAGAACTATAGAGGAAATTACTTTATTCAGGAAGACAGTTCATCTCTCTATTAACTTGTAGCTAGTCGTGAAAGTAAATACAAATATACAGGTACAATACAATTGTGATGAATGACTAATTTGAATTTTAGGGGCATTGTAATGTGAATGTAACGGACAAAGACAAAAGAACACCCTTGATAATCTGTGTCTCTCAAGGTCACAGAAGAACAATGGAAGTCCTTCTGGCTGCCTGTAAGTATAGTGGTATGAGAGAAAGCCTTGATTACATGTATGAAGATGTGGTACACAAACATTTCCAGAATAAGTCACTAACATTTTGATTTTTAGAAGGATGTAGTTTCAATTCAATTTTTTGGTTAAGCATCAAGCCTTTGGTTTATGATAAGTCAGAGTGCCTCTCCCAAATTTTGAAAGTGGTCTGAGAATCAAGGTTTCTGATTGGGGCTCTAATGAAAATGCATCAATTCTTTTAAAATCTTCTCTGCTGCTGGCTAATAAGCAAATAAGCAAACAAACTAATTGCATGAATATAAAGAGCAAGTGTGCTTCTTCTAATTGATGAATTTTATGATCTCTGGGACAGGAGTTTCTGATGCTAGGATGGGGCTCTTTTGATTATATACAAAAAATACATTTATTCTTTGAAAATCTCTGCTCCTGGGTATTAAGTAGATGAACTTATTGCATGGTTATGAAAAGCAAGTGTGCTTCTTCCAAAATTGTGTATTTTAAGGCTCCTGGGTTTCTGATGTTAGGGCAGGGCTCTTTTGATTATATAGTAAAATTGCATCAGTTGTTTAAAAATTTTCTTCTCTGCTCCTGGGTATTTACTGTAGATCACCAAATATTCGTGACACCTTGATTTAGCGAGATGGATATGTTATTTATAAGCGAAACAAAATTTTCACGAATTCTGACTATTGTTCTTTATATCCTTTACTAGTAAAAATATACGCAAGAAGGGAATTTCCGAGAGGAGACAGTCTCACGTAGTGAAGCGAAAATAAAGTTCTTGTGAGTAAAAAGTGATTTACAGTAGTAGATGAACAGAGTTATGAAATGGTTCTTCCAGGGGAGGGGTATAATTGATTATATTGTGAAAATAAATGAATTCTTTGAAAATCTTTTCGGCTCCTGTATATTAAGCAAACATATAATATAAATAGATACTTATTGCCTAGGCAATAACAGATCTTCCGTTTTCTTTACTTCTTTAAAAAAAAAAAGCAATCTTATCAACTAGTAAACTAATTGTTCTGTAAACAATTAGAGACCTAATAGATTCAATGTCATTTGGGTTGAAAGAAAAGAATTAAGAAAAAATGAATAAAACACAAAAAATGTTTTTTTTCCCCCTAGTATCAATAAACATCAGGCGTGATGGTCTTTTTTGTTTGTTATGGAATGTACTGCGCCATTGGTGCTTTGCCTTAAATAATTTCATAAGTACAGTATATAAACAAATTCATATGACTACATCATAATTTTGTTTCCATCAATTATTTAAATGTGTAAGTTGTCATGTGTTGGACATGGACTTACACTCATTAACAAATCGAAATCACTGAGGAAATTAAATAACAGTTTGTCAGCATAACTCCTGCACTGAATTTCCTGAAACTTTGTAGGTATTTCAGACATAATGCATAGATTTGTATATTACCAAGAAATTTTTATTCCATTATTTATCTAGAAATTTCAGCCCAATTAAATTTGTAACATGCAAAGATTTGAATGTCCTTATATGCAAGAAGTTTTGATGTGATGATTTTTTGCAAGTAATGCCCCTTTTTGAATTATACTGTGTATTTAAAATGCACTAGCTGTGCTATTCAGTACATGTTGCATTGTCAAGTTTTGGGGGAGCGTGGAGTATGTGAGCTTGCTCACTTTTTCTTTCATTTAAATTTCTTTAATGTTTAAAATGAATTAAGATCACCAGATTAAAGCATATGAAAACATCAAACTTTTGAGGATTTTTAAAGATTTTAATATTCCTGACCGAATATCCTGAAATAAATATGTAATATTTAAATAAGCATTTGTGTGGATTGAATTTAATGTAACAAGCATAAATTAAATTTCAAACATGTATTTCTAGAAGGGAAATGCAGCAATGAAAGCTTGCATTGATTTTTAATATACCAAAAATTGCTATATCTGGGGACTGTTTAATTCTAAATAAAAAAAATTTCAAATAAATTTCAAAGGTAAAAGAAATGTGTCAGGTGCGGATCCAAGAAATTTTTTTTGGGGGGGGGGGGGGGTCCACCCAAGTCAAAAAACATTTCCAACCCAGAAATTTCTTGACACTAAAAAAAAACACACCTAAAATCCATTTCCCAAACGTGAAAAAAATCTATTTTTTGGTGGTGATGGTGGGGTCCACAAGGGGGGACCCCCACCCCACCCACCCCCTCTAGATCCACGCACATGTTTAGTATTAAAATATAACATCTAAGGAGAATTGAATGCTATTAATGACATCTGAGAAAATAGGCCATACAAGGCTTATATCATATCTTGTTTCTCCGCACTTGAATTTCAAACACAACAGAATTTGTAGTTTTGCCGTTAAAATTCCTAATTTCTATATACTTCTGAATCAGTGACTCGCCAAAAAACTCTCAAGAAAGTTTCTTTGAGGACTTTACATTTCTGTGAAATTTTTTGTCAATCCAAGGAGTAGTTTGAGTTTTGGAGAAATATTCTACTTTGCTTCTGGTTTGATTTTTTTTTTATTCTCCAGATTGAGACATAAACTGAAAGCTGGATTTAGTTGCATATCCTTAATTAGTATAATTTCTTTTCCTTGGTTCAAAGATCAATGTCATTTGGGAAATTGATATATTTTTATACATAAAAGAAATTTCTTATGGTTTTAAATGACCTTGACACCTTCAGGGGTACGGTGGGGGTACAATAGGTATTATTGCAAGGGAAAAATCTGGTGAAGAACAGCAGGGCCAGAGTAACTCAGGTGAGTGTTGTGGCCTATGGGCCTCTTGTTTGGAAATACATACTTGTCTATACTCAAGTAATTTATTCAAGTGATTTTAAGTTGCATCCAAGCTTCTTAACATTCATGTAAAAAAAAAAAATAGAAGCCTATGGCAGGTGTTTGTTCTTAGGCATATTTTGAGTAGCATACTGAGTAGTTTTTACCACAGCATATTTAAATCCTCCTGAATCTAAATCATTTGTCAGTACCAATAGTCAAAATGTTGAACTGTTATTAAATTGATTTACATGTAACAATGTTGTCTTTACTAAATAAAAGCCTTGATTAAAGATAATAAGACAGATCATATGCGCAGGTGAAATTTAACAATGCATGTTTTGTAGGTAATTACATCGCACCTCACCTGGGTGGCAGAATTAAATGTTATTTATAGACGTTAATTCATCAATTAAGCTTTAAAAACACACGTGTTAGATATTGATGCGTACACCTGCATTATTAGGAAAACAGTCTACATCTTCATTAGAGTTGAACTTCGGTAACTCGAACACTGATGTTGCGAATACCATGGATATGTCAAAGTGATTTGGAAGTCCCAACCCCATATTCTTTAAGTATTTTATCCCGAAGTTTTTCTAGGTCCCATTGAGTTCAAGATAACGAGGTTTGACTGTATATATTAATTACTGCTTTTATGTTGGCAAGGAAAGAGTTAACAAATCTAATCAAGGATACATGTAACATTGTTGTCTTTACTACGTAAAAGCCTTGATTAAAGATAATAAGACAGATCATATGCGTGGGTATGTATGCTACTCAAATATATTAATTTATCCATTTGTCCATATCAATTTTTGAAGAATTGTTCACTGTATGTTGAATTCACGGAACTATCATTTCTGTAATATAGCAAATATTAACTCCACAAGTTAATTTCCTGCTGTACGGTATATGCACCATCATATCATGGCATGGTCATTTACAAAAAATATGAAAAATCAAACATACTCTCCATTCACACATTAAATATCTAAATAGAATTTAATATCGAAAATTTAACTTAAACATTAATTTACTGAAAATATAAATTAGTTTGATATAAATGTCTTACCATGTAGACACTTTAATTAAATATCTTACCATGTAGACAGTATAATATCTTACCATGTAGACAGAATTTAAAACTCCTTATTCAATCAGGATAAGTTACATGAGATTCTCTTGTAACGTCTGTTTTTATTCAGAGGGTATTTATCAAGTGATTTAAAAATATTTCATGAAATGGTTTGTAAAATTTGTGCCAGCCATGCGCAATGAATGGAAAAACCAGTCAAACACACCCATATACATCCCATATTCACTGTATGACATCATAGATCATGAACTTTCAAATCATGAATGAATGAATAAATGAATGAATGAGATGATACATGCTAAAAATTTATTCATAGCAATTTTAACACATAGTATATAATGATCCTGTGACACATGGTATGCATGTCAAGGGATACAATTCAGAGTTTATTCATTTTTAGCTCACCTGAGCTGAAGGCTCAAGTGAGCTTTTCTGGTTGAAATTTGTTCATCGTCTGATGTTGTAAACTTTTCACATTTTTATCTTCTTCTCCAGAACCACTAGACCAGTTTTAACCAAACTTGGCCACAAAGTATTTTTGGGTGAAGGGGATTCAGGTTTGTTCAAATGAAGGGCTACTCCCTCTTCCTAGGGGAGATATTTAATAACTAGTGAAAATTGGTTCTATCCTATAAAAATCCTCTTCTCAAAAACTACTGTGCCAAATAAGTTGAAACTTATGTGAAACCTTCTTTACATAGTGTAGATTTACGTTGATCAATATAGCCCTTCTTTACATAGTGTAGATTCACTTTGATCAATATAGCCTTTCTTTACAAAGTGTAGATTCACGTTTCTTCAAAGCATGACTCCCAGAGGTAAGGTGGGCAGCAATGGGGGATAAAAGTTTTATAAAGGAATACATAGGAAAAATCTTTGAAAACCTTCTTCTCAAGTAGAGCAAAGTCATGTTTAGTCATATGGAAGCATCCTCAGGTACAGTAGATTCAAGTTTGTTCAGATAATGACCCCCCGGAGGATGGATGGTGCCACAATGGGGGATTAAATTTTAACATTGGAATATATAGGAAAAAATCTTGAAAATATTCTTCTCAAGAATTGCAAAGTCTTGTTGAGTCATATTAATATGGAAGCATCCTCAGGTATTTTAGATTTAGATTTGTTCAAATCATGACCCCCAGGGTTAAGGTTGGGCCACAATGGGGGATCAATTATACATAGAAATATATAGGAAAATATCTTGAAAAATTTTCTTAAGAACAGCAAAGTGTAGTGTAGTCATATCGATATGAAAGCATCCTCAGGTAGTGTAGATTTAGGTTTGTTCAAATAATGACCCTTGGGGTAGATTGGGGCCACAATGGGGGATCAAAGTTTTACATAGGAATATATAGGAAAAAATCTTGAAAATTCTTCTTCTCAAGAAAAGTGAAGTCTTGTGATGTCATATTAATATTGAAGCATCCTCAGGTAGTTTTGATTTAGATTTGTTCAAATCATGACCCTTGGGGGATCAAAATTTTACAAAGGAATTCATAGGGAACAATTTTTTTCTTCAAAAACATTAAACCCAGTCTTATTAATTCAGAAGAATCCTCAGGTAGAGTAGTTTCAAATGTGTTCCAGTCATGTCCCTGGAGGTAGGACAAGACCTCAATAGAAAATCAATGTCGGAACCACATTTATATTAAAACTTTTCAATACTGAACTGATTTCTAATTTTTCCTAGCCAAAGTGCTCAGGTGAGTGATGTGGCCCATTGGCCTCTTGTAATATTAGCTTATGTACCATTCATAAATGAAGACAGTTTGCGATAACCAAAATGTGACAGAATTTATATGTTTTACTGGTACAACAGCTGCAGCCATTCACCATTTAGTATTATGTTTTGTTATAGCTTGTGATGTCAATGCTCAGGATAGTAGTGGAAACACAGCTTTACATGTTGCCCAGATGAAGAAGTCTCTACCAGGGGTAATTTATGTGCTTTTTAGCTCAGCTGCACTGAAACCTCATGTGAGCTTTTCTGATTGGAATGTGTCCAGAGTACCTCTGTCCATCTGTATGTCTTATTAATAAATACCATTCTTAAAGCAGGGGGAAGTATAAAATACAAAAAATAATACCTGAAGCAATCGAGCAACAAAAAAGTTACAATGCTTGGTTCTGTTGCTCTCTGCTTTATCTATCCAAATTTTCTCAAGCAGAGAGCTACAGTTCTGCAGCTATCATATGACATGTTTCTTGTGTAAATTTTTCACATTTTGGACTTCTTCCCCAGAAGCACTGGGCCAATTTTAACAAAATTTGCAAAAAGTATCCTTGGCTAAAGGGGATTTAAGAATTTGTCAAAATTAATGGCATCTGTTAAAAATCTGATGAAGAACAACTAGGCCAGAAAAAAATATGTGAAAGCTTCCTGACATAGTGTAGATTCAATTTTTTATTCAATTCATGATTCTTAGAATATTGTAAGGCCACAACAAGGAATCAAATTTATACATAGGTATATAATAAAGGAAAACTTTAACAATGTTCTCAAGAACAGCAAAGTCATGATTTGTTGTATAAATTCAGAAGCATCCTCAGGTTGTTAAGGTTTAAGTTTTAAATCATGACTCCTGGGGTAGGATAGGGCCATAACAGGCATTCAAAGTTTCTCATAGACAAACATTTAAGAAATAAACATTATTCAGTGAACATGGTGTTATGAATAGCAATTGCTTTGCTGGCATATTCCATGATGCCCGCTAGCGTATCGTGGAAAATATACCAGCCAAGCTATTGCTATTCATAACACCATGTTCACTGAATAATCGTTGTTTATTACTTATATTCGTATTCTGTGATGTCAAGAATATCAGAGGAAATCCTGGCCTGCATTAGGACATGGGTGCTTGTCTCCAGTGAAGAAAAACATGACAATAAAATCAATAGACCTGATTATTAATCTATCCACTTTACTTCAAAAAATCACATACAACATATATGGTGCTCATTAACCACAGTTATCTGGATACAAATTCTCGTAATTTTTTTGTTTTGATGCTGTTGTGATGCGTCATGATGTCATCGTCATTGAAACTCTCTGAGAAAAATTATTAATAATAATATTATGAATAAAGAGAATGTTTTTATATTGATTTTAATTTAAGAATGTTTTTTATGTTTCTTAAGTTCTTAAATTTTTTTTTAAGAGTTAAAATCGTTCTTGAAATAGATATACTATTACAAAAAGTCACCCGCATGGCGCAGTGGTTAGAGCGTCTGCTCTAGAGTCGCCGAGTAAGGAGTTGATCTTACATCATGGGTTCGAATCCCACCATGGGACGTGGAGACCAGTCCTTCGGATGAGACTGTATAAACCAAGGCCCCGTGTCCAATAAGTGCTGGCACGAAAAAGATCCCTCACTGCTCAATGGCTGTAAGTGCTGAGTATAGGACGAAATTTGCAGCTCTCCACCGGCAAGTGGTGGCGTCTCCATATGAGTGAAAAATTCTCGAGAGGGATATTAAATAACATACAAACAAATGAAAACTATTACAAAAAGTTCGCCTTGTCTGAACAAACATTCATACAAACAAACATACTAGCATGAAGAGTTATTCTTTGTAACTATATGCTTAAAAATGAACAAATAAATTAAAGATATAGAGCTCTGTTTAATTTGTAGGAAGTTTTAGTATACAATTAAACATTTTTTTTTAAAAATTAAATACACCTCAATCAGCAATTCTAATCATTTTAAATTTCTTTTTTCCTGGAGGATTTCATTAAAAACTAAAATGCATTCCTTTTGCACAACATTTCATATATATATATATATATATATATATATATATATATATATATATATATATATGGGTGAATTAAAAAAAAATGACCAAACACATATTTATCATCCCATACAATAAATACAGACATTGAAAATAGATTTCTATGTCTCAGCATATGTGTTTAGATAGTGTCTAAATAACTGCCAAATATCTCATTGATATCTCAAATAACAAAAAAGTTATGCCCAAAAAATCATGCTAAATTTGTCAGGAGTGCAACACCTTTTTGTGAAATTTTGAAATTTCAATTTTTTTTGGAGATCTGTGAAATAAATAATAATGCTTTATGTTGAAAGTAAAGACTTTCCTGATAATATTCAAAGTATTGAGCTTTAAATGTGGACTGTAGTAACTTTTGTTTAATCAAGTTGTGGTCATGGCTGAACATTTTTACCAAATAGATTTATCAATTACAGGATCTGTCTGTGCTTCAGACAATATTTCTATTGTCAGGAGTGCAACACATCTTTTTAAAGATTCAAGTTGTGTGACACAAACATTTTTATTCATGCTTAGAAGTATTCATTAATTAATAATGATCTTTTTGTACAAATTAATACTAAATTATTGACAGTTTTATTATTAGAATTATTCCTTTTTCAATTTTATCAATTCAGATGTGTTTTTAACTTTTTGTGATTTTTTTAATGAATGTTGAAAATAAACACACTAAAAACTTGTCATAAAATTCAAGTAATTCCTCCTCAACTTCACTGAAACAACAGAACAAGTTCTTATGTAATTTTCACTTCACAATTCTACATTAAAGACCCCGATGCTTTTGGTCAGGAGTGCAACAAATATGTTAGAATTATAAATCATCCAATAAGAATAAAAATAAAAAAAAAATGATGAGTAGAATTTTTCTGGTGGGTTACTGTGTTTGTCCTCTAAAGGAAAATATGCTATAAAATATATTTTATCTTCTAAATATACATTTAAGCTAGTTTTTTGGCATAAATAGGGAATAATTCCAGATAAAATGCAAATTTTAAATACTTGCATCTGTTTTAATTATTGGAGTATAAATATTGTACAATTCCATTATCACTTGATTTTGCCAACACTTTATGAATTTTTGTGTTTTTTGGTTTTAATTTTAAATTTTACTGCAGTCAGGAGTGCAACAAAACTGCTTTATAAATACCAATGCTTTTTAACTATCTTTACTAAAAAATAAGTTGAAAAAAAATGTTTGATACTATTTGATGTTCAAAACACTATGTCTATCAACAAATTACAGAAATTTTACCGTCAATTCAGGGAATAGTTTTCATCATTTCAATTTATATATATTACACTTTGCAAATAATCATGTTTTAAGGTCTTCAAAATATAAAAAAAAAAAAAAAAAAATGCCGTAAACGATGAAAAATATCAAAAGGACAAATTGATTTACAAAGTAAGAATGGGTTATTGTGTGTTATAATTTTTAAAACAATGTTAAATAAAATACATATCAGATGTTAGGATTGCAACACAATAATGTAACATAGGGTCACTTCAAAATCTAGTATTTTTTGCAAGAGAACTCGTATATAAAAATTCTTTTTTGGCTTAGATTTAAAGAATTGACTTGAACGGACAAAAAAGTGAATTTTGGGGAATTTTATTGCTTCATATTTTTTTCATATTAAAACGTTTCAAACCAGAATTGAAAAAATAATGTAAAATACATGTGAAAAAAATATAAAATATAAAAAAAAACAATCAAAAAGCCCATTTTTTGTCACATATACAAGAGAAGATACTCAATCAAGGTCTAGATTTAATAATTTATACCCCTTTTACCATTTTGAAGCATAAAAAGCTATAATTTCTTGTGATTATGTATTTTAGAAAGTCTTTTAAGGTGTAATGATATTTTCTTTTTTCAAAATAAATTTTACTAATAAATAAAAATTCTGAAACCTTTTAATCCAATTGTCTATTCTTTTGCCACTTCAGGATTTTAAACTAGAATGCATGTGCAATATGATGATATAAGTGAAAAATACATTAAAAGTAGTTGAATTTTTCCCAAAAATTTCAGTTTGGTGGTCATTTTTTTTTAAATTCACCCATATATACTTCTGAATGTCTTGAATAAGTGAAATAGCTTGTACTGGGCTAGTGTAAGAAAGGAACTGCAGTTAATTAAAGTAGAAGTTGTATTCATAGTGGTATGAATGCAACTGGTGAGTGCAGGTTCATAGTGGGAGAAAACGGCTATTTTGCAAGTATAGGGAAACATCTTTAAAAATCTTCTTCTCAAGAACCTCTTTACAAATTACTGACAGTGGGAATGTTTCATTCCATTTTGTACATCATTAAATAAACAACTTGAATATGTGCGCATTGTGAAATAATTATTTTTGAAACAGTTTTATTTACTGTATAAACACATATACATAGAATAAATCATCATCGCAAAACATACTCAAAATGTATAATTCTCTCCCATTCTGAGGATGAGAGAGTCTTGAGCAGACTATGGACCGTGGTTTTAGACTGAGAATAAATACAAATAAGAAAAAGGCATTATAAGGTTCTTGAACACAAGAATTGGTAAATGTGACTCTCATTATGAAAAGCTACTTGCAGTTTTATGTTACATGTATCATCTTTTACTGTTGAGAAAATTGTGTGACAATATAATTTAACGTAGGTTGCGGGTTTGCTGACGTTATTAAAACTGTGTACACAATTTATATGATTAGGGCGACTTTCTTGTGCACATTTGATTATGACATCACAATGAAAAAGAAATCTGCGATGATTTTTGTTTAATTAAATTCTTCAGCTATAACTTTTCTTGGAATTGTTAGTTTAGTGTTATATTATATAAGCAACAACTTATCACAAATAAGGCTTTTTACGATTTGTATAGTCGATACAATACTTAGACATAACTTTTGTTGGAATTGGTAATTTAGTGAAGAAGGCTTATTACGATTCGAATGATTGACACTGGAAGTATTAAAAAACGTTTAATTATTTGTTATCAATCGCATCTTCTCGGGCTTTTCCTGCAAGCTTGGAAAACAAGTGGTTGTTTTTCGGCTTGTCGGAAAGGCCCGAGAAATTGTGATTGATTTGTTTTTACTTGGTATCACAAAACGAAATGGACACAAGGTTCATCTGACCTTTTTTTTTTCTTTGATCGTTTTTGAATTAACAGTTTGTTTTATTAATAAAGAAGCCATTATTTTTTTTTAAAAAAATCGCAAATACACCTGTTACATCAAAAGATTAAACTTTATTTTTAAAAAGGATATTTTTAAAATATATTGATCTACAAATTTATCATAAATTAAATACTGCTAAGGTACGATGAAACATAAAGACACGGTAAGAAAACAACACATAAAGAAAGTAAACTGGAAGAAAGAAACAAAAGGATTGATTGTTGTTTTACGTCCCTTGCAAAAATTTTCACTAATACAAGATGTACAAAAAACCTAATCTGAAGAGAATCTTGTCTAATAATCATTTCATTGATATTGAATTATTATGATACATGTACGCTTCATGAGTCACTTGAAAGCAGATAGACGTGAATTTCTTTTTTATAAAATTTATTTTATCTTATTTTTCTGCACTGAATACCGGATAGATATTCATGACATCAAGCATGGTGTCGCGATATTTTATGACGTCCTTCTTAAAAATGTTACATTTTGCGATATAAAAGCAATTATCCACATTTAAATTACGCGAAAACTAACCCAAAGACATGCTAATTTTTTCACATTGATTTATTTCAAATCAATTCTTTGTTAAAATACCAAAGGGGAAACAATTTCGTCTGCACCATTTAAAAGTTATTGATATTTTTTGAAACAAAATCTTGCCTCAAAACGAGCCGAAAACGATGTTTTTCTTATATAATTCAGTAGAATAACATCGAAAATGTAACGACAACAATGGCATGTTTAGGATGTAATTACACAAAAACGATGCAGACGAATTTTATAAAATTTTCAGAGAATATAAAACGAAGGTAGAGGATTCATATAACTAATTTTCATGGTATGTTTTCGGACACTTTCAAATGGCCTGCAAACCCGCGGCCTACGTTAAGAAAGGTAGAATAGGGTGTGTCATATCCTATTTAAAAGGTTGGAGAGAATACTCAGAATCGGTATTATCCATGAAATCGCATATAGTCCCTGAATTCGGGGTAACGTATCCGCGAAATCAGGTATAGGCGGTGTAATTACTTTATAAAACTTAAACAATGGGATGGCGCATTTTACCGAGTCAATTTTCACCTAGAGATGAATGTTATCTTAAGGTATCACTAGCCAAGTAACATCTGGAAGTCTTATTTAATGCACATATGACAACAAATACCCGTGGAGCTTCGTGCATTTCATGATCTTTACCCAAACAGGCTTTCATTCTGCTTTATATTTTTCATAATATTAAAAGTATTTGCAACTTCTTCAAAGTCATACCCAACACAACAAAACTGTAAAATATCCAAAGTCGGGAATTTATAATATTTCCACATCAATACAACAAACATGAACATTTTGTAAATAACTCAAATTATACGGAAACACATTTCACACACTAAATAATGTCACGTGTGAACAGGGGACTATCTATCGTATCCAATTATGCGTCATTAATTGCTTTCACATTCATCTTGTGCATAAAATCAAATTTATTATAAATGTATAAACTATTTTATGGTAAAGATGTTTCAAATTATGGCTAAAAATCCAGTATAACATGTACATATGTACTCTTTTTTTTTTTTTGGGGGGGGGGGGGGGGGGGGGGTCACGAATCTATTTTCATGAGTTGATTTTTTTATCATTTAAATATGTACATATTTGCAGAATAGCATTCCTTCCATATATATCTTGTACATGAACATGTGCCAGTACATCTGCTTTACAAAAAGAGAATGACAAATAAAAGTAATTTTAAAAAAATATTAAAATTTCCTTAGGATTCAACATGCCTCCAACATTTTAGCAATGACAATGATGTTCTTAGCAACACAGCTTGTGAGAGAAAATAACTATTGATCGTTTAATTTTGCTGAGTCAGCAATATTTTACCATTTTTCGGCGATTTTGGGGGGTTGTTATTACTGATTACTAGAGAAAAATTCATTTTTCAATTATTTCTTGTCTGATCGCAACTACTCGGCCCATCTCAGACAAGCAAAAAACGACTTCGAATGTGTTATGCATGTATGTTATGCAAGGGACACCCCCTTTCAAAGTAATTAAAAAAAATATATAAAATTTCATTGCAGAGTTTGGTGCTAAACGTCAATGAATGTTATATATTCATTTAAGGAATGTTTTTAAGTTCTGTGTGAGTTATTGGTGTGAAAATCACACAGATTTGTCACGTAGGCATATTTCATGAAGCGCGCTAGCGCTTCATGAAAAATATGCCTACGTGCAAGTCTGTGTGATTTACACACCAATAATTCACACTAAACTTAAAAACATTCCTTATATTTACATTTTTCAAGTTCAAAACACCAATAATATACTCAATATTTGAATTTCTTGCTGCCCTATATCGTTACATTTTTACTCACGTCTCTGTAGCCTCATTGTGACGTCACTTTAGCGCGAGTTTCACCATGTATATTTCTACGCGTGAGTATACACAAAAATGACTTTCAAATCAATTTCACAGTTGGCTTAATAGAAAAACACAGCAAATGTAAATATTGCATGATAAAGGGGGAAGATCTGTTCAACTAATAAAAATCATATTCCCTATATTGCCCTTTTGAGTGAATAGAATTCTTCATATCTCCAATACATTCATGCAGTAATTGCTTATATACCGAAACAATACGAGGTTAAAATAGCCACCTGTTATTTCCTACCACGTATGACAAGTATTGAAAATAGCTAAATATAATGATGAAAAGAACAGAAAAAAGACGGTGAGTTATGAAGTTTTTTTTCCATGTCGTGTGATGTACTGTCTAGAACCAAACAACGCGTTTTGTAAAATATTTTATTAAGGCATGATAAAGCAATATACCATAAACTATACTACAAAAGGGAAAATCTACCCTGTCTATCCAATATTATAATAAAAAAAGGAAGTGGCTCCAGTTTGTAAGAAATTTAAATATCCGATGAAGAATTACATTCGAGGTTCCATTTCAGTTTGTTCATAATTATTTACAAAATAAGATATGTGAAAACTTTAATATAAAATTCATATTATTTGAATATTAGCTCTTTATTGGGAATGTAAAATTAGCACATGAATCCGAATTGGATTTTTTATATATATGACACCCCCCCCCCCCCCCCCCCCCCGCCAAAAAAATCCTTTTAACATGACTTCTTGCTCTCAATTTCCACACAAACACATACAGGTAAAGTAACGTCGCTTGCATCGATCAAAATGCATGCAAAACATTGAATGTGTCTTTGAATGAAATTTTCCATGCTAAATTGACATTAATTTGTTTTCTTAAAAAATTAGCGCCTCCTCTTTCCCACGGGAATTGCAGGACTGCGCTGCATACATACATCATAGGAAGAAATGATGATTTTACTATATAATCTTTACTTTACCTATATATCAATACATATGACAGCGTAAGTCGTTAAATTTCTTCAAAGTTTTACATTTTGTGAATAATGCGCGAATTAGGAAATTAAGCTTGAGGAATAATTTATTGGGAAATAAACACAAACGACATGTAGTTATTTGTTTTTAGAAATTAAACACTGTATATATTTTTAAAAATCTATTTAAGTACATGTACATATTAAAATTTGTTTCATATTTTATCATTTTTCGACCTGCTCTCCCATATGTTGTTTTTTTTTATTTTTTTTTTTTTTTACATTTATTTTATTTTCCCCTTACGATAACGTCGGCTTTCTATATGGATGAGAAATACTTACCAACTGAGGAATAATGTTAATTTAACGTGAAAGGGGCGCCATACTTTTCTAAGTAAAAATAACATAACACTGCGTTAGTCGTTAAATTTCTACAAAGTTTTACATTTTGTGAATAATACATGAGTTAGGAAATTAAGCTTGCGGAATAATATATTGGGAAATAAACACAAACGACATGTAATTATTTATTTTTAGAAATTGTATTGAAAAATAATGATGCTACCGTGTCTTCTGTGCTACCCCAGCAGTGCTTGTCGTGTGATTTTAAACTTGTCAGACAACCATATAAATTGAATTCAATAAAAATAAATCCCCAAGATACTGATGTACATGTAACACTAACTGACATTATGCGCCGTTGTTTAATTTTTTTGCTGTTACAGAAAGTTGCACGGGATACCGGATTTCGCAGATTCAGCAATACCCTGATATCGGGGACTATACGCGATTTCACGGATAATACCCAATTTCGAGTATTCTCTCCAACCTGTTTAAAGATCACTGTGACCTTTGAAAGGTGCTTTTTTTTTTGGTTACAAAACTTAAGGAGGAGAAGGACCTTGAGCTGAAAAAATACTTGCCATTCAATTTTTTTCATATTTTGTATATATCTAATTAAGTATGTCCCACATATGTTAAAGCAGTTATATCATTAGGTTTCTTACCTTATTTTGGAGCTATTGATTGACAAATACTATGCCCTACAGTATCTAAGTGGAGTTTTAATTCTCCATGTTTCCGGGCACATTACTCTCTCAATAATGGGATTTTTTAAGCATACATAAAAAATATCAGAGTGGACATGTATCTTTTAAAATATTTCAGAGTATAACTAGGATTTAAAATTCGAAAAAGCAAGTTTTGTCTATCACACTGCATCTGGATAGGGAAAATTGTGCACTTTTTAAGACAAACAATAGAAAACGTAATTTACAAAAAATTCTATCATTCAATATTTTTTAATTTATGTTGAAATGCAAATCCTTCAAATTATTGATTAACTGTAAAAGTTTCGAATGATGAAGCTGACCTCATTATTTCACAGGACATGATTAAAGAGGACACAAGCATGACAAAAACGTGTCATGTTACATTTCTCGAGTACGGGAAAAACCAACTATGATGTCACACGTAAGCTAAATAAGCGAAATAAGATATACCTACATAAGATTTCCGTCATCAGCCATGCAAAAATCATTTTTGTGTTCCCCGTTTCTCAAAATATTTCATCATATACTGATTAAGACCTGTTTTTACATAATAATACTGCCCCTCTGTTCACCGAGTATGATCTTGCTGTACTAACAGATCGTGTATGATGTCACCGACTTGTTGGACGCGCAGTTTAGGGAAACAGAGGAGTGGATCAATCTTTTTCATAATTTGTTAATGTTTACAAAATGTTAAATAAAAAACTTTTTAATTTTTTTTTTAAATATAAGATGGTAATTAAAGTTAAAAAATTGTCAAAAAATTATACAAGAACTGAAGCTTTACACATTTTGCACTTATATAAACGGAGACTATGACGTAGTTAAACAGAGTCATGTGACCATGTGTCCTTCATCCCCTTAAAACCTTAAAAAAAATCTTAAAAATGAAAAAAAAAAAAACTGTGAAGTGGGGGCTCTACTGATTACTGTAAACCAACTATTTTTCGCGTCAACTTTTATTCGCGATTCGTCAATTTGAAAACAATCCGCGACGATTAATTTTCATGACTGAGGAAACTTTCTCTACAAATACAAAGCAAAATAAGTGGTTCGCTGTGATTATTATTCGCGAGTTAAAATAGGTAAATTCGCGAATATTTCTCATACGCGAATAAAAGTTGGTTTACAGTATTTAGTGAAATTGCATTATTTCTTTGATAATCCTCTGCTCTGCTTCTTAGTATTAAGCAAACAAATGATGTGTATAGTTCTGATAAGCAAGGGTACCTCTTTCAAAATTGTTAATGTCATGGCCTCTGGTTTAAAACATGAACCCAATTCAATTGTGTGAAAGTTGTTAAATGATACTCAGGTGACCTGTAAGGCCTTGGCCTCTTGTTTTTATAGTTGTCTATTGCACAACAGACTACAAAGCAGATAGTGCAAATCCATTCATCCCTTGGGAGTAATGAGTGGACATGTATTCTGTTAAAGATTGATTAATGAGTTCAGTATAGGAAAGCTAGCTGTCTCAATCATTTCTGTTAGAGCATCTCTGATCAAGCAGGTGTTATCTGTATTCTTTGGAAATTGGGCAGAACTGGCCTCTTTCTTAATTGCAGTCTATAGCATTATGTCAATTGATGGCCAGTCTTTTACTTCCAACATTAATTTGGTATAGATTAAGTTATTCAGACTAATTTGAGTTTGTATAATATGATGTTTTCATTTTTTTTTTTTTAATTAGGTCACCTGAGTCACTCAGGTGACCTATTGCTATCTGTTTTCATCCATCGTCTTTTGGGTGTGTGTCGTGCATAAACTTTTCACATTTTCGACTTCTTTTCAAGAACCACTGAGCCAATTTCCACCAAACTTGCCACAAAGTATCCTTGGGTAAAGGTGATTCAAGTTTGTTCAAATGAAGGGCCATCCCTTCTTCCAAGGGAAGATGATTAAGAGTTAAGGAAAAATTAATGGTATCTTTTAAAATCTTCTCAAGAACCACTGGACCAGGTAAGATGAAACTTGTATGGAAACAGCCTCAGGTAATGTAGACTCAAATTTGTTAAAATCATCACTCCCAGGGGCAGGGTGGGCCACAATGGATGATTGAAGTTTTACGTAGAAATACATAGAAAAAATCTTTAAAAATCTTCTTCTCCAGAACCACTGGGCCAAGAAAGATGAAACTTATGTGGGAACTCCTCAGGTAATGTAGATTCAAGTGTGTTCAAATCATGACCCCCAGGGGTAGGAATTGGCCACAATGAATGAACAAAGTTTTACATGGGAATACATTGGAAAAATCTTCTTCTCCATAACCACTAGGCAAAGAAAGGTGAAACTTATGTGGAAACGTCTACAGGTAGTAGATTCAAGTTCGTTAAGTTTGTTAAAATCATGATCCTCAGGGATAGGGTGGAGCTACAATGGACAATGAAAGTTTTACATTGGAATACATAGTAAAATCTTGAAAAAAAATCTTTTCTCAAGAACAGCAAACCCATGATTGGTTATATTTACATGGAAACATCCTCAGGCTGTGTAGATTCAAATTTGTTCAAATCATGGCTCTGGGGATAGGGTGGGGTCACAATGGACGATCAAAGATTTACAAAAGCTTCTTCTTTCAGTTTATTTTATACTCTATGGATCCTCTATGGATTATTGTTTTATACTCAGGTGACCGTTAAGGCCCTTGGGTCTCTTGTTATCAACAAACTACATGTAATTGCAAAGCATTATGTCTCACACATATGACAGATGGTTGCAATGCATCAACTTTTACAATCTAAACAATATAATGATTAGTATTTTGATGATTTTTTAGGCTGTACTAGCTTAGCTCCTTAAATTGTAATTGAATTTTAATTATTTTTGACTGTCAATCAATATTAGAAAATTTTGAACACCTCTAGATCCACATCTTCCCAAGTCAAGGTTTCTGATCCGCTCCTTATCAACCCTTGACCAAATAGACTAAGTTTGATGGGGTTTGCTATCGCGCCATCTTGAGAGATTTCACATTTTGAACTCTACTGACCTCTGCTATTGACCAATCAGAGTAAGTGAATTAAAAAGTGAATGCGAAACAATATTAGAAGTTGGTAATAAATTCAAAATAACATTAACTAAAAAGTTAAGACAAGTCTTTAACTGGCTTATTCAGTGGTAATTAATGGTAAAGATGTTACTGGACTAAAACTGGCTTGTTTTTCTGTTTACAATTTAGTTTCAGGTTAAATAAAACAATGTTTTTCATTGGTTCATGCAAACTTGTATTAGGCCAATCAGAGAGTGCATTTCTAACCCCGTCAAACTTAGTCTATTTGGTCAAGGGTTTATGTGGAGCGGAGTGGATCAGAAACCCTTGACTTGGGAAGATGCTAGATCCATAAAAAACCTTTATTGACTTGGTACCTTTTCTGAAAAAAAAACAGGGGGGGGGGGGGGATATTAGTCCATTTTGGACAGTTCTAGTTCCATCCGACATATTTTAATATTTTTTAATCATCAGGTAGGGAGATAAAGGAGAGGCTATTTATACAATGATATTGCAAGAATAAACAATAAAATCTATTCTTACTGGTATTAACAATTGAAATTTTTGTATAAAAAAACTATGTAGGTATTTTCAAAAATTAAATCTGCCTATCTACCCAAATTTTTTAGCAAAATAATTCTCTTTTCCTTTGTAGCTGATACAAATGAAACCAGAAGACAAAAAACTATGCAGTTATTTTCAAAAATAATATCTGCATATCAGCCCCAATTTTAAAGCAAAATAATTTTCTTCCTTTGTAGCTGATACAAATGAAACCAGAAGACAAAAATGTAGGTACACAAATTATATGTGCTTTGTTGGAGGCAAAGGCTGATATTAATATTAAAAATCAGGAGAAAAAGTCCCCCCTGGATTTGGCTGAGGATGAGATGGTCAAGCACTTTATGGTCATGTGAGTAATTGTTTATATAAATAGAAAGTTAAGACAGTCGTCTAAATCAAATTATAATTAAGTTTCAGCGATCCTTTGATTGAATGACTTCCATGAAATCTTATAAATAAATTATGCAGGTTGTCTAAAAAGGCTACAACATCAAACCTAGCTGTGACAAAGAAAGGTGTAGGAATTCCCTCAGACTGGGAGACAATGGGCCGTGAACCGTTCAGAAGAGTTCCCCTCTCTCCTGATGGTGGTGGTATGTTGCAGAAGGAATACCAAATGGTGGCTGATAAATTCAAAAAGACACTAGGACAGGCCAAAATTTTAACAATAGAAAGAATCCAAAATCTTTATTGCTGGGAATGTTATTATTTGTAAGTCTGATAATTTTTTTATGGTAACTTTATTTCAACTCTTATCTCATCTGAGCCAAAAGTTCAACTGAAGTTTTCTGACCAAAAATCCCCCAGTGGCTGCTTCTAGAGAACTATTTGAAGTATGCAACATATGTGAAAGCTTCCTTACATAGTGTCGATTCAGTGTTGATCAAATAAGATAGGGTGGGGCTCCAATTGGCAATCAAAGTTTCGAATGGTAGAAAATCTCAAAAACAGCAAAGCCATGATTAATAGTCATATTTATATAGAAGCATCCTCAGGTAGTGCAGGCTGCCATTGGTGTTCCAAGTTTTACAAAGGAATAAAAAAAGTAAAATTCAAAAAAAGCTCAAGAACAGCAAAGCCATGATTTGTCATGTTGATATGGAAGCATCCTCAAGTAGTGTAGGTTTCATGATTTTACAAATCATGATGCCACAATGGTCAATCAAGTTTAACATAAGGATATATAGGAAAAATCTTTTTTTTCAAGAACAGCCAAGTTATGATTAGCACATATGTTCAAAATTTCACATGGGAATTAATTGATTTTTTTTAATTCAGAGAGTAGCAGACAGATACTAAATCATTTTAATATGCAAACATTTCCAAATCATGTCATTCAAGTTTCTTCAAGCTAATGACGCGAGGATGAGGGGTTAAATTCAGAATCCGTATGTAGTTTGCATATAAGATTTGTAAAGTCATAACCTTTATAACTAAGGGGGGACCCCAATATGAAGGGCTTAAATTTTTAGCTCTTCTGAGCCAAAGAACCTCTTGGCCAATTTTTTGTCGTATTTGTCACAGAGCACCCTTGGCCCAAGAGGTCTCATTTATTAGGGCCCCGCTCTGTGGGTGCCCTATAGTGATCAGTCTGTCCATCTGTCCATCCGAGATCTCTTGTCCGGAGCATATCTTCTCTCTCCTTGGCCCAATCTGGCTCATACTTCACCCACAAAGTGTCTTTGGGTAAAGGGTGTGCAGTGACCTTGAACCATGTTTCTAGGTCTAAGGTTAAGGTCATAGCAGAATTATATGAAAAATACTTGTCCGGAGCATATCTTCTCTCCTCTTGGTCCAATGTGGTTCATACTTCACTCACAGAGTGCCACTGGTCAATGGATGTGCAGTGACCTTGAACAAAGTTTCTATGTCAAGGGTCAAGGTCAAAAATAGCCTCTCTGTTTATATTCATGTCCGTGGAGCATATTTTCTCTCTCCTTGGCCCAATCTGGCTCATACTTCACCCACATTGTGCCTTTGGGTAAGAGGTGTGCAGTGACCTTGAACCATGTTTCTAGGTCTAAGGTTAAGGTCATAGCAGAATTATATGAAGAGTCCTTGTCTGGAGCATATCTTCTCTCCCCTTGGTCCAATCTGGCTCAAACTTCTTTCACAGAGTGCCACTGGTCAATAGATGTGCAGTGACTTTCGATGAAGTTTCTAGGTCAAGGGTCAAGGTCAAAAATAGCCTGTCTTTTTAAAATCTTTGTTTGATGCATAATTTCTTTCCCTGAGTCCAGTCAGCCTCAAACTTTACCAATTGACTTAGGGTACGGAACATTTGCGATTTTCCTTCCATAATTTGATAGAAGATATGCAACAATTTTCATAGAGGATATGCAACATTCGTGATTTTTGTGCCGTTTTTTGATAGAGGATATGGAGCACTCATGATTTTCGTGCCATTTTTTATTATAATAAGGATGACATAGAAGCCCTTTAGACTCAAACAATACATCCCATAATAGTACCGGTACACAAATGTTCCTCTTCAAAATAAACCCTTTTCAGCTACCTTACATTTTCATGTTTGTTGCTGAAAGCGGGGCCCTTTGAGATGGCCACCATCTCAATGATATCTAGTACTAAAACTAAGGATGTGACCCTTAAGGTCTCACACAAGGAACTAATTTCACTACATGTTACTTTATAGCTTTAATTAAATTAATTAATTAACTAGACTCTCAGCAGATAATTCCTGATAGAAAAAATAAAGATTAATGCTGAGACAAAAATTTGAGATCAGAAAAAATCTGCCTTATGAAAGAAAATTGAGTGTAAACATACCTACCCCCAAATACATGTGGGTTTCACATGTTGACAAACAGCCTACACACCATCCAGGAAGTTGCATCATGGACATCTAAAAAAAGAGTTCTCTTTAATTCAGTGGCACAATTCTGCTAAAGATATGATATTTCTAGTACATGAGTCCAAAATTAATACTGTAGGCCTAAAAACAATTGCTGAAAATGAAAAAAGGAGAGAGAAAAAAGTCTCTATAAATACAGAACTATAATTGACCAAGTTCATTTTGATTGGCTATTTCTTTGTGTTAGACCTTTAAACAAGGGGAGGTAATTAGGAAAATAGAAACAAAAGTACTGGTTGCTAAAGAATCTTCCTCTCAAGAACCACTGGGCAGATTATCACCAAACTTACCCGGTACATACAAGGGTGAGGATATGTTGTAGATTAAAAATTGTTCAAGGCACTGGGGCAAAGGGCATGGTCTCAAGCTATCTTCAGAGTTGACCAAAAATTACGTTTTGTTAAATCTTTGATATGCTTTTCAGTTGATGCATCATAGTAACTCATATCATGTTGACTCTAAAGAAGGTCACAGTGACCTACTTTTTGAATTTTGCAGGTATTTGTTTTCAAATTGTTTAAGAGGCATATTTTGGACACTTTTAAGACCTATGATCATCATTTTTTTTTTTCAGTTGATACATCTTAGGTCCTGGGTGTATGTCAATTGAAATATAGGTCACCTTGACCTTCTTTTTGAATTACATATATGGATTATCTTTTTCAAAACATTTAAGGTCATTATTTCTGATACTGAGAGGTTACAATCATCAAACCCAGTAATTTGATGCATCTTGGGGCCTTAAAACATTTTTGAAAAAGGTAATTCACAGTGACCTATTTTTTGGAATTTTGCAGATATTCATTTTCAGATTTTTTTAGAGGCATATTTTGGACACTTTAAGGCCTATGATCTTCAACCTTTTTCATTTGATGCATCTTGGGTCCTTGGAGTATGTCAACTGAAAAGTAGGTCACTGTGACCTACTTTTGAAACTTCATGGCTATATTTAAATATTTCAGGTGTTTATTGGCTTTCAACCATCAAAATTTGTCAGTCGATGTATTTTGAGTCCTCAGAATGTGTCAACTTAAAATTAGGTTGCTATGACCTACTTTCAAAATTTCTAGGCAATATTTAAATATTTGGAATCTCTTGGCTATATCTGAATATTTAAGATGCTTCGAATCATTGAACTTTGTCAGTTGAAGCATCTTGGGTCCTGAGTGTTTTAACCAAAAATGTAGGTCATGATGACCTACTTTTAGAATTCTCTAATTAAACAGGATACTTAGAGGCTTCAGATACAAGTGACAGGTTATACAATTTATCACTAGAGCAATTCAAGGCCCTTGGGCTCTTGTCATGGAAAAAAGAGAATTTTTTTTTTTTAAATCTTCTGAAGATATACTCCCAGGAAAAAGGATAAAAGATGGCAAAGTGTTGATGAACACATTGGGGTGCATATCATTACCACTACATTTTCAAAATATTCATAACAGCTACATACTCAATACTGCAACAAAAAAGGATACTTTACCGCTACATTTCAAAGTATAGATTACCACTTCATTGCCTCTTTTGTTAGCCAGAGGTTTATCTATCTACAGATTGATTTAAAGTATAGCATGTACATGCATAAGACCTTTTTTCCCCATGCTCAACAAGGGGAGATGAAAGTAGGACTTTGAGCAGGATATTTTTTCTCCAATTTTTTATTTAAAATCTTTTATTTAATAAAACATTTTTGAAAGTTTTAAAAACAAGAATTGTTAATGGATAAAACACACAGTCAACAGATGCTTAAATAATTGTATTTTGACTACAGACTGAATGAATTATATTAATTAGAACTCTATTTGGATTAGATCCAAATTGTACTTTATTATATACTAGTCTATTTTTAGTACCTATATAATCTATACAAATGCAAACAGTTCATAATACTACATATTCAATGTATTTGAAGTCATATTCACCAGAGGGTCTGTGCGCGTGCAGCTGCATTGTGACATCACAATGAACACCTTAAAAAGGTTGCAACGGCCGGAGCCAGCTGTGTATCTAAGCAGGAAAAATGTTAGACAACTTATCGCAGAATTATTTTCTAAATATTTTGATGTCACATAACAAAAGGAAAACACGGAAGTTAAACTTGTAATCTGGGTTTTTTTTTTATTTTTTTACGACAGAAGTTTGTAAATAAAAATGGAGTTGTCATACAGTCTTCAATGTCTTATTTATTCAAATTCGGACTATATAATAAAACAATTATGGACTCTTTCAGTGGTGAATGTGGCTTGTTATTCACCAGAAAAATATCAATATTGACCTCAGCTTTGCCTTGGTCAATATTGATATTTTTCTGGTGAATAACAAACCATATTCACCACCGAAAGAGTCCATAATTGTATACTATTACACTGTGAGTGAATCATATTGAATAAGAACTCGTATTCTGTACCAAATATGTAGGGGTAATGAGTTGTAATAGCCAATTGTCTTGTTGATAAAATGTAATAAAATAAAATGTGTAAAATCTTTTTATCACCTAAATTTCTAAGAAATATAGCAGTAATGAATTGAAATTTTTTGCAATGTAACGGTAATGTTTACCTCCCAGATAAATCACTGTTCTTCACTTAAGTGGGGAAAATGCATGCAAATAATTTTTTCCATTTTTAGCACACCAGAGCCGAAGGCTAAAGTGAGCTTTTCTGATTGAAATTTGTCCGTTGTCTGTTGTCGTCGTTGTTTTCATAAACTTTTCACATTTTCATCTTCTTCTCAAGGACCATTGGGCTAATTTCAACCAAACTTGCCACAGAGTATCCTTGGGTAAAGGGGATTCACGTTTGTTCAAATGAAGGGCCACACCTTCTCCCAAGGGGAGATAATTAAGATTTCATATGAAATTAATGGCATCATTTAAAAATCTTCTTCTCAAGAACCACTGTGGTTGAAAATATGAAACTTCTGTGGAATCATTGTCAGGTAGTGTAGATTCAAGTTTGTTCAAATCATGACCCCTGGGGGTAGGGTGGGGCCACAATGGGAGATCGAAGTTTTACATAGAAATATATAGAAAACAAATTTTTAAAAATTTTCTTCTCAAGAACAACAAAGCCACAATTAGTCATATTGATATGGAATCATCCTCAGGTAGTGTAGATTCAAGTTTGTTCGAATCATGACTCCTGGGGGGTGCTGCCACAATGGGGGATCAAAGTTTTACATAGGAATGTATAGAAAAAAAAATGTTGAAAAATCTTCTTCTCAATAACAACAAAGCCACAATTAGTCATATTGATATGGAATCATCTTCAGGTAGTGTAGATTCAAGTTTGTTCAAGGCATCCTCCAGTAGTAGGATGGGGCAAAAATGGGGGATCAAAGTTTAAGGTCAAGATCTAGTAAATGATTTTAGACTGCATTTTTGATGCTAGATCCATTATGACATCCTAATTAAATAAACTTTCTTTTTCCTGTACTTTACAGCTGTAAAAGAATTATGTAGAAAATAAAGTATTTTTCTGGAATTCAATTTGAAATCATGTGAAAAGTAATCCCGAAACCTATATTCAATTTAATATTATTTTAAAGAAGAGGCTAAGAACATACAAAATACCATTTTCTGAGAGACTGTAGGCAATCTGGATACATGTAATTTGTCCGATATGGAAAGAACTCCTATATTGATGACTGATTTTCTTAATTTTTCATTGAAAATGAAAGTTTAAGATATGATTTTTCGTCTTGTTTACCTACAAATTATGCCCCGAAACACCTTATTTGACCAAGCTATACTTATAAAGCTTCATTAAAGGAATTTATTTCTCAAATTTGAGAAATCTGTAGGCTCCTTTTATTTACTAGATCTTGACCTTAACAAAAGAACATAGATAGGAAATATCTTTAAAAATCTTATTCTCAAGAACAACAAAGCCATGATAAGTCATACTGATGTGGAAGCATCTTCAGGTAGTGTAGATCAAGTTTGTTCAAATCATCCCCCCCCCCCCCCCGGTAGGGTGGCAGACATCTTTAAAATTCTGTTTTCAAGAACGGCAAAGCCATGATTAGTTATATGAATATAGAAGCATCCTCAGAAAATTTAGATTCAGTTTCATTCAAAACATGGCACCTGAGGGGTAGGTATGCCTTGAACAGGCGATCAAAGCTTTACATATGAATATATAGGAGAAGAAATCTGCTGACTAAGAACAGCAGGGCCATATTGACTCGGGTGAACGTTGTTGCCCATGGGCCTCTTGTTTTTAATTTGTCTTGGCCTATTAAATTATGATTCTTAAATTGTTTACAAATTGAGTAAAACACTAGATGTCAATTTTATTTTAGATGTAAGAGCATATTATTTTAACTGCAAAAAAGGTACCATAGAATTTGTTGTGTGCAGTGTACGGAAAGAGGTCTCAAGCATATATGACATTCACTGGTATCATAGTATACCACAGAGTCAGAATCTATCGTGTGAAGTGTATAGTAGAGGACTCTTACTGGTATTGTAGTATATCATTCTTTATTTCATACTTAATTTATCATTTCAGAATCGCACATAAAATATTCTGTTTTGTAGAAAACGCAATCAGATGGAAATACTGTATGGGGGCAGTGGATGTTCCAATGAGAGAGAGCTTTTTCATGGTACTTTACCTCACCTTGTGGATGTCATCTGTAAAGATAACCTAGATTTCCGTCTTGCTGGTGAGAGAGTTGGGGCCTTATTTGGGAAGGGTACATACTTTGCATCAGATGCAAAGTATTCAGATTTGTATGCCCAAGTGGACAAAGAGAAGAACAAATATATGTTCCTTGTCAAAGTATTGTGTGGCAAGTTGGCTCTTGGAGACCCAAAATATGCCAGGCCCCCACCTGTGGATCCTAAAAATCCCAATTCAGAGCTGTATGACTGCTGTGTAGATAATTTGGATAATCCAAGAGTGTTTTGTGTGTTTGATAAGAATCAGTACTATCCACAGTATATGATTAAATACAAATAATCTGAGAAGTTTTACACGCACTAATAAGACAAGAACTGTTTTAATTTGGTTTATAACTTCTGTATATCTATTACTTCCTGGTTTTGCTAATAAATTTACACTGATAATTGCTACTGTGTCATTATTATTATACCCCCCCCCCCTCTGAAGGACTCTTGTGTGTCTGTCTGTCTGTCTGTGTGACATGTGTCTGTATGTCTGTCCATAACAATTTTTTATCGCAGTTTTCTCAGCAACTACTCAGTGCAGATGTTTGAAATTTTAGCGCAGTCTTTGTTTAGGCATGCCAAACAATGGGATTCATTAGCTCTTCTGAGCCAAAGGCTCAAAGAGCTAATGCTATGGCTATTTGTGCGGTGTGCGTAAACTTTTAAGAATATGGGTCATAACTCAAGAACCTCTTGGCCAATTATTGTCAAATTTGTCACAGGGTATCCTTGGCCCAAGGGCTCCCATTTATACTAAAATAGGGTGGTGACCCTTAAACAAGGGGAAATAATTAGGTAATTAAAACCAAAAGTACTGGTTGCTAAAAAATCTTCTGATGAAGAACCACTGGGCATATTATCACCAAACTTACACAAAAGGATGAGGGTATGTATGTTGATGATTAAAATTGTTCAAGGCATCACCCTGGGGCAAAGGGCGTGGTCTGAAGATCACTTCAAAGTTGACCAAAAATTACATTTTATTAAAATGTTGATATTTTGCTTACTATAGGGACTAGGATCATCAAATCTTGTCAATTGATGCATCTAATGACCTCATATGTTGACTCAAAAGTAGGTCACAGTGACCTACTTTTTTAAATTTTGCTGTCATTCTTTTTCAAAATGATTTAGAGGCATATTTTGAAGAATTTTATGCCTATGATCATCAAACTTTGTCAGTTGATGCATCTTGGGTCTGCAGAATTAGTCGACTGAAAAGGAGGTCACCTTGACCTACTTTTTGAATTTTATAGCTTATCTTTTTCAAATCATTTAAGGTCATTAATTCAAATACTGAGATGTTTAGAATCATTAAATCTTGTAAGATGATGTATCTTGGGGCCATAAAACATTTATTTAAGTAGGTCACAGTGACCTACTTTTTTAACTTTGCAGGCATTCGAGTTCAAAACGTTTTAGAAGTATATTTTTAACATTTTAAGGCCTATCATAAAACTTGCTGCAAGTATGGGTCCTTGAAAAACGTAAACTGAAGACTAGGTCATTGTGATCTACTTTTAAAATTTTATGGCTATATTAAAATATTTTGGGTACTATTTGGTTTAGAATCATCAAACTTTGTCAGTTGATGTACCTTGGGTCCTCAAAGTAGGTCTACTTAAAAGAAGGTCACTGTGACCTACTTTTTAATTTTTATGGCTATAATTAAATATTTTGGGTACTATTTGGCTTAGAATCATCAAACGTTGTCAGTTGATTTATCCTTGGTCCTAGGAGTAAGTCGACCGAAAAGTAGGTCATCATGACCTACTTTTGAAAATTTATGGCTTTTTTTTAATATTTCAGGTACTTATTGGCTTAGAATCATCAAACTTTGTAAGTTGATGCATCTTGGGTCCTCGGAGTACAAGAACCGAAAAGTAGGTCACCATGACCTACTATTGACATTTTATGGCTATAGTTAAATATTTTGGGTACTATTTGGCTTAGAATCATCAAACTTTGTCAATTGTTGCATCTTGGGTCCTCGGGGTATGTCAACAGAAAAGTAGCACTAGGTCAACATGGCCTACTTTTGAAATTTTATGGCTTTATATAAATATGTTCAGTACTATTTGGCTTAGAATTGTCAAACTTAGTTAGTTGATGCATCTGGGTCCTCGGAGAATGATAAGTGATAAGTAGGTCACCATGACCTACTCTCAGGTACCAATTGGCTTAGAATCATCTTGGGTTCTCAGTGTTTTATCTAAAATGAAGGTCATGATGACCTACTTTGGGAATTTCAAGGCTTTATTTAAATATACAGGATACTTAGATGCTTTAAATAGAAGTGATACTGGTTGTACAATTTATCAGAAGAGTGATTCAAGGCCTTTGGGCCTCTTGTTTTTATATGAATTGGATGTCAACATGAAAGTGTATATTCACATCAGAGCGGGGGTATTACTAGTGAGCTCACAGACTTCTTGTTTTTTAATATTTTGAGATACGGTACAATTAAACTTGTCTGATCTGGGCACCATTTGTTCCAATATGATCATGTATCGTTTTCTTGTGAATACTGATCCTGACAATTTTCTGACCAAAAAATTTTCTCTCTACATTATTCTTTGTTTAATAATTCCTTTTTGAACCTCGTGTGTACAAAGTTTTTATGCTAAAACTGGAGAGTTCACTTAGTAAGAGAATGTTAGAGCATAGGTTTGAAATAAATAATGGGGGCCATCAACATCTTTATAAACAACCTGATCACCCTAACCTCGAAAGGAAGGTTATAATATTGAAAAAGAAATGCATATCGGCCAACTAAGAATACTCCATTCTAAAGAAAAATAACTGGTGATGAAAACTAGGCACTTTATTTTGACCATAGAAATAATATAGGGAAATGTGCACATTATGCCAGAGTGAATTAGATGGGACATTTTAACAAATACACCTAGACATATGCATAGTCTTGGAAGTCTTTCATACAATAAATACAATATACTTGATGTCTCTTTCTGATTCACTTTTACCGTAGTCAATAAACAGTTAGGTCTTCATGACATTTGCATTAAACTTTACTTGATTACCTTGAAACTTTTGAAAGGACTATTTGAAGAAGCTAAAGCAAGTCCATACTTGCTAAATACAAGCTAATGTTCATGATTATGGATGTTGCTCAGCACAGGCTCTTTAAGGACAGAGGATACAAACAAACTTTTGTCGAAAAATAACAACTTGTGTCACGATTATATGAGTAAAATGAACAAGTTTTACCACATAGTTTTTGATTTTTTATTAAAGTTTCACAATAACGGGATTTGAAGTGAAAAAAAAATTTGTATAGATTAATAAGGATGATTGCAGAAAGTAGAAATTTGAACATCGTAGACGGTTTATAATTTCTTAATATTTTATAATTTTATTATTTGCATCATTTGCAACAAAAAATAGGCCGAAAAATGTAATACTAATCCAGGCATTCATTTTTATTATTTTTTTTGTATCATCTGTCCGTGTGTCGGAAGATAATAATTTTGATTGAACCTCAGTTCTTTAAACAGCCATATTTCAAGTTGAAGTGTAAACCCTGCATTTCCAACAGATATTCCAAAACTGTCATTTCTATACTCTTCTTAAAAAACTCTTACAGTGCATATATTTTTAACATCTAAAGCAAGATCCTCTGAAGTGTTCTTGCTCTCCCTCTTCTTTCAACTATAGTCCCGCTGGACACTTCATTACTGGTGATGTTGAAAATGAAAACAAAACAGCAATCATTTTAAAGGTCCTAAGTACAGAGAAACTTCAAACATACTGTGGTACAACATATTTCAGAAGGAGTAAGTCAATTATGAGGATTCTCAAAAACTTCAAATTAAAAGCACATTTTTCGAAAGTCAATAACATGAGAGTGTATAACTTATGATTTGAACATATTTTATTGTTTAACACGAAAGGATCAGAAACAAGTTCTTACAAGTTCTTCTCCTGGTGTTAGTCAAGTTAAAACAGTTCATACAATTATCACAAAAATAACAGTAAACTAGAGCAAAGCTCGTTGCTGGAGCAACAAGCAGGTCTTCCGTCCAATTCTGCGGACAAAATGAAGAACAGAAATGCAAATGCAGAAATGTAAAAAAAAAAAAAAAAAAAAGAACACGGTTCCGAAGAGTATTCGACTGAATATGTTAGACATTTTCAGGGGCTTTTATCATTCAATTACAAGGAGGTTTTAGTAAAAAGAACCCTTTAGTAACTACTTTCGGTTAGACCGGAAGTGACGTTGATCGACAAAAATAAAGTCGGACGTCTCTAATGACTGTAACCATTCAATTTCCTGCCAATACCTCCGAAAATAAGCCTTTTCTGACTACTTCCGATTGGACCGGAAGTGACGTCGATCGGAGAAAAATGAGTTTGGACGCTTCCGATGACTCAAAACATGCAACAACGTGTACAAAACTTTAAAAATATGCATTTTCTGACTACTTCCTGTTTTACCGGAAGTGACGTCATAAGACGACTTCTAATGATCTCGCCAGCTGCCACTTGTTATTTTAAACAACTTTGCTTCAATAATGTATCTCAAATTTTCGCTTGTTTTTGAAATATTGAGAAAAAACTTTCGGCCCCTCTAGGTCCCTTATTTTAGGGGCCAGCCCCTTTTTGTTGATATTGGATGAAAGATCGTGTAGTTTTGAACAAATTTTGTTCTACATGTTTTAACAAATTATTTACAGGTAAAAAGATATTGTAGAAAAACGTTGAAAATTTTGAAATTCTCCATATGCCTTTTTTCGGACCATAGCGAGCGCCGACGTGCGGCATTTCAGGTAAAAATGAAATTCGTTACGCATATCTGCAGACAATGGTCTAGCATACCTGAAAGTTTCATGATTCTATCTAGAGTCATTCTTAAGAAAATTTCCGGACAACCCGACCATTCAAAAATCATGAAATCGACAATATCTCCGGACCGGAAGTGACCTCATCAAAACAGAAAAAAAAGGCATAAGGTTCAAGTGATGATACATAAGTCCTGAAAGTTTCACGGAAATCCATCGAGCCGTTTTCGAGAAATCGCGTGCACAAAATCGGGAAGAAAACAAACAATAATAAAAGTGGAAAAAAAAACTAAGAATAACAAGAAGACGGAAGACCTTAAAAAAAATAATCCAGAGATAGTAAGACTGCGATAGAATCTAACAATCAAATAGAAATGCAAATCCTTAACCCCTGAAAGCTAAAATGGATATTAATGAAATTTGAATAAATTTATTATAAATAATTATATATAAATTATTTAAGTATGTGATTTCAACAAACCTTCGAAAGAGGCTTCAGTCTATCATATCAACAATTGTCAGTTTACACCATCCATTTTGGAATACCGATCCCGTTGTATTTTCATAGTACTTAAATTTCAGTTTTTGTGGTTTCTTTATTTCATACAGTGTCAAAATACATTGTCATGAGCTCATAAACATGTATAACTGTTATTATCAAACCCTGCCTCTGTAATTTCAAAAGACACAAATTTAACCCTCCGTAGTATATTTTACAAAATAGGTCAAAGGTCAAGGTCAAGTGGACTGTAACGCTGCTATTTTTCAAAATGTTTTATGACAAACGGTGCACATTCTAAATAGCATAGACTTACCTCATAAATATCAAAAAGAAGTTGTATATCGGCATTATTGGTTATTTTGAAAAGTAGGTCAAAGGTCAAGTTCAAGGATATCTAGGTCGGAAGCCATGGAAAAATACAAAAACCATAGTGTCAAGCTATTTTTGCAAATTATCAAATCCATACCTCTTACATTTCTCGAGATATAAGGTGTGACAGACGGACGACAGCAAGACAGACGCCAGGTAAATTGATCGCTAAGTGCTGCTCTGCAGGCGACACAAAAATGTTTGATTGTCTGCTTGTTGTTTAACGTCCCTTGAGCTGCCAGCATTTGCCAGTGGAGGGCGGCAAATTCAGACCTATACTCGACACTCAAGGCCATTGAGCAGTGGGGGATTTTTTTCATGTCGGCACCTACTGCTACACGGGACCTCGGTTTATACGGCCTCATCCGAAGGACCATACTCCGCGTTCTGTAGTGAAATTGTTTGTTTGTGTGTGTGTTAACGTCCCCGTCGAGATTTTTCACTCATATGGAAACGCCACCACTTGCCGGTGGAGGGCTGTAAATTCGACACTCAAGGCCATTGAGCAGTGAGGGATCTTTTTCATCCCAGCACCTACTGCTATACGGGACCTCGGTTTATAAGGTCTCATCCGAGGGACCAGTCTCCACGTCCCGTATTGGAATAGTTTGTTTGTTTGTGTGTTGTTTAACTACCTCTCGAGATTTTTCACTCATATGGAAATGCCACCACTTGCCGGTGGAGGGCTGTAAATTCAGACCTATACTGGATACTCAAGGCCACTGATCATGAGCAGTGAGGGATCTCTTTCGTGCCAGCATCTACTGCTACACGGGATCTCGGTTTATACGGTCTCATGCAAAGGATCGGTCTCCACGTCCCGCAGAGGGAGTCGAACCCGCCACGTAAAGATTAACTCCTTACTCCACGACTCTAGAGCAAACGCTCAAACCACTGCGCCACGCGGGCGACGTGGTGGTATTCGAAACCACGACTACGAATCGTAGGGGTAGAAACATTTTGATAAAGGTACTATCATTATGAAAATCATGTTCTGACTTCAGCCTGTAGAAAGCAATTTCATTTTTTTTCTGGGACGGGGCACAAACAATCAAATTTTTTTGATATCTAAGCAAAAAAATAAATAAATAATAAAAACATAATTGCGGGGGGGGCACGACCATATAGCTTTAAGCTATATAGTGACTAAGAAGGAATAACTTGTCATTTGTCAAAGTCTTTTACCTAAACTCTTCACTTTTAATTGTCAATAACAGATTCTTGTTACAAAGTGAAAAGTATACATTTATATGTAGTACAGGTATCCATCTCATATGCATAATCTATTTAATCAATCATTTTATCCTAAAGGGAAAGTGAAATCTCAGTCAAAATTTGTCACAAATACTGCACTCTCTGATTAATTATAATATACATGCAAGGACGGATCGTCAATTAGGACTGCAGGTTTGATAAATTCACAGCATGCATCTTCAACCTTAATTAAAACGTTGTTTCGAAATATTACACTGTATCTATATTCAAGCGTAAAATTAGAATTGACCTAAAGAATATTTTACACCACAGGGGAAATGCTTCCGTGGCACCAGAAGTTTACAATTTTGATTGACAGGTGTAGCGCCGTGCATGGGTTTCATGTAACTATGTACAAATAAGAATTAAATGAAGGGATCTAAAGAAAAGAGTTATTGTGATTGACATTGTAATTAAAACAGGGACAATTAAGAGTAGTTTGGCTGTGCTGGCCTTTCTGACATTTGAAGTAAAGTTTTAGAATAACTCATCATTGAAATGAAGTTGTAAAGGTGTATTATCAATTATTTTCATTTTCATCATTAGATGTGTGCTAATAAGTTTGTTATATTCAAGTCCAAGTATATGTACTCCTTGTACATTTTTTTTCTTTTGAACCGCGCGTGCAAGTGGAATTAAATTATAAAAAGTTAACATAGTTCTTAAATGCATGGCATTTACGTTACACAGTTCTGGACATTAGAAATAATTAAGCTTATAGTGTTGGCGATATTTTATCGTATGCTAAAAAATATGTATTACATAAAACATGTATTTTAAAAAATTCAGCACAATATAGCCTTTCAGATACTTATACATATAAATCAAATTACATATAATATGAAATATTCTATTGAAAAATTACGATCTCTTCTCTGTAAACAGGTAGACATTGAAGGCGAAAAGGGGATCGAATAGCCGCCTTTTTTTTCTTCGGAAAGCTGTACAGTTATCTCGGACGACATATCGCGTACAAGTACAGTGTACAAAACAGCAGTGAAAATAAAAATAATGAACTCAAAGTTTAATTCTCTTCTCTCAATTATTTTTTTAAATATAATTACCAACCAATATATAAGTTTTTTTTACCAGAGTGTATAAAAAACTACTTTACCGCGACTTTTCAAGCGGTACATGAAACCTTCGACGCGTGACCAGGTACATGTAATTGCTTTCTAAGCATGCAAACTCAGACTATCAGGTGGCACAGGTTGCTGGCCTGTCAATCAAATCAGCAGCTATTGTTTTATTCTTGCATGATTGACGGGCGGTATATTATCGATCTTAAGCTATAGGTAGATTTCGTGGGCGTTACTGGAAAATTGGGTGTTTAATAAAAGCACACGTGCTTGCCATATGCTGGAGTTACAAAACTTTAGTCGACAGAGTTTTTCACATAGCATGTTCAGAGTTGGTGTAATCATAAAGATAGCCATTTTAAAATGAAAATATATGTCAGAGTGTTAAGCAATGCGTCTTATTGTTTTCAAAATATATCTCTTTTGAATTCTTTGTCTACAAACCTTGTGTGTCAAGTTAGAATTATCTGCACAGAATTAACCACACGCAATGAATCTCCGAAATTAAACACACAATAACACATAACTGAGAAATAAGTCGTTTATTAAATACATGTACATGTATGCAGTTTTAAGATTAGGATTCATGAAATCGGGGACCTTTATACGCCCTTAATAAAATGTTTTGGATTTAAATTAAATCAAGTTAAGATAAGATTAAATGATTTAATTGAATGATCCGATATGATTTGAAAAAAATTTTCCGTAAATCATTGTGTTAGCAAAATGAATATAGAACGACAATGTTTTGTGTTTGAGCACTAATAGCTGCTTCCTCGGCCATATGCTATTGAGGGAAAGGTTACGTAATTGTAAACAAACACAAAACCCGGGATGTTTGTGAAATGCGGTTAAATGCAGTTAAAGACTGATTTATTTTTTGCTAACTTTTTTAACATTTAATATAGTGTATGTTTCAACATTAAACGACGAAAAGATGTTTTGTTTACGAACGCAGGTCTCTGGTTCACAAGCAATGGATCTCTTGTGATTTCCGCCACAATAATTGTATAAGTATATCACCAACTTCACCAACATAGATAAGATGAGATAATTTGAAAGATCCGATATGATTGAAAAACACAATTATCCGTGCATCGTTGAGTTTGCAAAATATATTTAGAACGGCATTGCCTGTTTAGTGTATGGCCACTGATCACTGGATCTAGGTCACGCGTGATCGGTTACGTAAGTATAAACAAAAACAAATCCCGAGACGTATTGAAAATGTGTGACTCAATAATTTGGAATGAAGCCACAGAACACGTAAAAACTTATTAAGGTCTTCCGTTCCAACGGAAGACCTTCTACTGATTCTGATGGTTAAGATTATTATTCTTTTTTTAAGGTCTTTCGTTTCCAACGGAAGACCTTCCACTGATTGTGATGATTAAGATTATTAAGGTCTTCCGTTTCCAACGGAAGACCTTCTACTGATTGTAATGATTAAGATTATTCTTTTTTTTTTTTTTCCTAGACGCCAACTTTGACGCTTCATATCTTCCTCATTTTTAAACAGATTTTGTTCAAATTTTCAGAGCTTTTAGACTTTACAAAACACTGTCAGAATACCGTAATACAATTCGGAAATGACCTTCTGTTCACGAGTTATTCCCCTTTGATTGAATTTTGCATGCCTCCGATTTCCAGACAAAGGCTCAGAAATGGTTATAATTGGAGCACAAAACCCTTTGAAATTGAAAAGAGGAAGCATTGAAGTTGTGCACATCGGTTTTTGTTTTTTGATTTTTGCATTAAAAATGGCGCTAGAGAGGGGTCAAAAGTTAGAACGCGGAAAACAGCAAAAAATTTGACATATTTTCCTTTATATCTTGAAAACTAGAAATATTTTGTTAAGACATGTAGAACAAAAGTTGTGCATACTTGCAAGGGCTTTCATATTATACTATTTAAAAGGGGCTGGCCCCTATGATTAGGGATCTTGGGCCCTTAAAAGTTTTTGCTTTATAACTCAAAAACGGTAAATATTTCGATCTGGATCTTGGGAACAAAATTGTTCTTTTACACCTTTTTGATCTAATGAAAATGTTGTTTTGTTCGAGTATACCATAGGTACTGCGTAATACGTATTAGAAAGCAGGCCAGGTAAACAGGTAACGTTTTTCATTCGGCAAGGAAATCAGACCTCTTCATGTGTATAACTTAAACAGACTTGCTATCAATAATATACCCTGCGGTATTTAATGTTAATTTTCTTTTTAATAAGGTTTAAAACGTGGTTTATGGTTCACTATTAAATTATTTATTACAACTAGTCTTTCTTTTTTTCTTTTTTAAATTAGGTTAATAGTGTTCAAAAGCGGAGAATATTAAATCTATCTTTCTACGTTTATTATTACAACAAACTTTGTAAGTGATTTTAAACTGTATGCATTGAATAATTCACGATCATTAGCTGTATGCATATTACGGTCTCCATGTTCAGCTCGATGTTTAGTTATGTAACCCAACGCGCAAATTCCCACGCTGTTGAACGAGGTCACCAGTGTACTAGCCACCTGTGGCCATAAACAAAGCTAGTATTTGTGATCGCGTATAATGTCAATTTTGTACAAAGAGCTATTAATTAATGGAAAGTTATGTTTTTAATTATATCGAATCAGTAAGATTACTTTACCGATCTTTTATAATCTTAATTCCAAACACTGGTGCATAAAAATCATTTTGAATTTTAATCGCTGTTTTTGTCTGTTCACGCAACAATATACATTTAAAAAAAGTATTGCTCTATCCCGTGTTCATCTGCAATTGTAATTGAATGGGGGATTCGGTAAATAATTGTAATTACTACGCATGCTACGCACATATTATTTTTACCATCACTCTTGTGAATGTCCATTTATTATTTATAGAATGAAATAAACATTAACATAAATAAAAATTCCTTCAAATATACATGTACTATAATTCAAGTCTTTGTAATATAGCAAACAGTTTCATCCATCTCTGCCGCTTTGTGTCTTTAAGTGTTGTAGTCCAGTCCTCGTTTACATACACGTGGCCACAGAGAGCCGCGGGCACCTCGATGTTGAAATACATTGTGTACTCTGATAGTTGCTCTTCACCGCACAAACAACTAACGTGTACATGCAGTGTAGTAATTGGCAAAGATTGTTTGAAAAATATAAACTCGCATGTGTTCGCTACGAAGCATTCATTTTAAAATTTTATTTACATGTAGATACCTTATTAAGAACAAAATAAAGTAAATGTATAACACCTAGAACAATGTTTAAAAATTAAAATACAAATATCGTGTGCTCGGAAGGGAAGATGGCTTGAAAGGGTGTGTCTGTGAATGCTTAGATCTAGCAACACACTTCGCAAAGTTAAGCATACTTGTGTCCAAATCCTTTAAAAGTGGGGGCAATCCCCAATCCTCGCACCCTCCCTTTTTGAATCTAAAAAGATATACCATACTGAGAGTTGTATATAGAGCGGGAATGTTATTTTATTAGTCCTTAAAGGCACAACTTAAGAAATGACATGAATTTTTTTTAGATAAGATTGTTTCGCGATACAGCTGTGATAAATCTTAGGGACTTCTAAAGTTATAACTTAGGCATATCTTAAGATAACTTAGGAAACGTTTTTGAAACAGGCATGTCAAGCATTCAGTCAGATCTATTACGACGTCCATATTACCATATAAGAGAATGAAATTTTGTTTTGTATATAAAGTGGTTATTACAAATATGCGTGTTACAAAAATGTATGTTGAAATCTTCAAAAGCTATCGAATTATTTGCATACGTGTACTCGTACATATGAACATTGATCAACACTGATCAAGTGTATACCGGGACCCGGGATAGTCTTATTATAGCTCTTGCTTTGTCAAATCATTACTTTCATACCCCTTGCATTTAAGAAAAACAATGTTATAAAAAAATAATAATCTGACATATAACAAGTATACATGTAGCGTGTGCAATTTATTTGGCTAGGGGCATGTACACACGTGGTTCGAAACTGTAGGGGGCTACAAATGCGGCCATAACTAGTATATTTTTGAGGTGTTATAAAAAACAAATAATACTCACAAAAGCTTATAAAATTGCCGTTCTATCGATACCTTATATGCCATGTTTCATCCACCAACAACGCCACGACATCGATGAGAAATACGTTTCTACACGGGCATTTTCTTCGAAAAGGATAGGAAGTTAATGAATTAAAATAATTAATTCTTTTAGTTAACGCATTATGTTTACCTCTTTATTTGTTGTATGCAATAAGTATAGACCTTACTAATAATGACTGGTTGGTTGTCACACCTGTGCATGTGTCGTGCGAGGTACAGCGGTAAGGTAAATTACCGAGAGTCGCGATGTGCGGGGTGATTCGGAATACCCTAAATGACTGTGGTCCATTGAATTTCTACTAGTAAATCAACCTGTCAAATCTAACATGGGCCCACATAATACGACTAAATTCGTTTCATGAATGAACTGGTTCTTAACAAATATATGTACAGTATACAATATCTTTTCTTTAGATCTGTTTGTTTATTATTTTCAACCACAATCTGCAGTGCATGTATATATAGTTACACGAAATCCATGCACAACGGCGCTACACCTGTCAATCAAAATTACTCGATATTGTGAACTCAGTCTGGTGTTACGGCAGCATTTCCGAAGTGATTCAAAATATTCTATCGGCTAATTCTAATTTTTCTCGTTGAATAATAATATTTTGGAACAAAGTTGGAATTAAGGCTGGAGCTGCATGCTGTGAATTTATCACACCTGCAGTCTTCCCTTCTTACATGTATATGAAGCATCTGTTGAGTAATGAATCAGAGAGCATAATATGCGGAACAAGTTTGATTGAGATTTTTTACTTTTCCTTTAAGATAAAATGATTAATAACATAATTTATGCATCTAATAGATACATATAAATGTACATGTATAGCTTTTTAAAAACAAGAAATCTGTAATTGAAAATGTGAAAGTGAAGAGTTTAGGTAATTTAGTTCTTAACCAAAATTTAATGACAGTACATTCCTTCCTAGTCTCTATATAACTTTTAATTACGGCCGTGCCCTCTCCCCTTCAAAAGATGTCTAATACATGCTTTAAAAATTCTGTTTATGTATCAAGAAATTTCCACAGGTACTTGTGGACAGGACCCCCCCCCCCCAAATTCAACCCCAATGTTTGTTGGACATTTTTTTCCCACAGATTATATTTATTACACTTATTCATCATGTGTACCATAGGAAAAAATCGAGTACAAGTACCTGTGGAAATTTCTATTTGCCCCCCCCCCCCCTTCCCCAAAAAACTGAAATTGTTTTCTACGGGCTTGACAACAGGTACTTGTGGACAGACCCCCCCCCCCCCGATATTCAACCCCGGGGCTTGTTGGACATTTTTTCCACAAATTATATTTATTGCACTTACTCATCATGTGTACCATATGAAAAAATCGTGAAAACCCCAAAAAAAATCGTTCCACACAAAAAATGCCTCACTATGTATAGTTAAAACATTAATTTTTCATATTTCTTGATGAAATTAACATTAATAAAATCAACACAAAATTAATACCGTATTACATATCACTTGAATTTATCATAAAGCAGAAAATCTGTTCTGCAGGCTTCAAGGCCAGCTCAGGAACCTAAAGATGTCCTCATTTTCCAAGTCCAGTACAGAACGTAAATTAAATGAAATAAATCACACGATCACTGGGAAGAACTCAAAGAAAGAAGACTCTTGAGGAAAAGATATTTTGATTCGACTTATAGACTGAAATAAACCGATATTCTCTTTTTGCCACTCTTTCCTGGTGCCCTGGGACTCTGAATGTAGGATCAGTATTTTTCTCACAGGTCCGTTGTACGGATTGTACGGGGGGGGGGGGGGGCAGACCTTCTGAAAATAGTCTTTTGTTGTAGTTTTAATATGTAAATTTTGATTTAGTTGCTGCTTGCACCCTCCCCACTCTTTGTTTCTCTACGGTCATACATAGGCGAATCCCAGCAAAAATGTAATGACACCCCCCCCCCTCCAACACACACTTTTTTTTAAATGTGTATTGCGATAGGACTTAAAATTGGAAAACATTTTCTGTATATCTCTACATCGAAAAATATAAAACAAATATTTTTTTTATATTTCCTTTTTAAAACAACATAGATAATTATGCATAGCTAATTAAATACTGAATTAAATATTTATCTTTGCAGACAATATGCTCTGGGTTATAGAACATGATGTGTAAGCGTATCGTAATGCACCTTGTAATCCTTTGGATTTTCAGATTTAAGGCCAATGCGAAAACCCAAAGACGCCGACATTTTATTATGCTACTGTAATCGAAGATCCGGGGGGCATACGGTTTTTGTCCTGTCCACCTGTCTATTTGTCTGTTAGACTGTGTTAGCCTCTTTGTCCCCAAAAACTTTAACTATGCCCATAAAATTTGATTGGTTGGAACTACTGCTTTCATATTTCTTATGTGTATTCCTAGTAACAAGGACTTCCTTCAGGTACCAACATATTTGACCTCTTGACCTTGAACTTGGAGTTTGATCCTCTTTCGCAAAATTTTACCAAACTATAACCTTGGCCAAAACTTTTGAACAGTTGGTGCTATGGCTTTTATACTTCACATCTGTATCCCTTGTGATAAGTCTCCTCCTTGGGTATAAATATGTTTGACCATTTGACCTTGGAGTTTGACCAACTTTTAAACAACTTTAGCCTTGACAATAACTTTTGAATGACTAGTACTAGGGCTTTTATATTATATAGGTAATTTTCTTGTGACAAGGCCTGTCATTGTATACCTTTAATTTTGACCATTTTACCTTGACATTTGAGTATGTCCTACTTTTGAAAATTTTAACCTTGGTTTTAACTTTTGAACAGTTGGTGCTAAGGCTTATGTTTTTTAATACCACATGTGTATTCCTTGTAACAATTAAGACCTTCCCTCAAGTACAAACAATTATGATCCCTTGACCTTGGAGTTTGACCTTTTAAAGAAATTAACCTTGGCCATAACTTTTAAACTGTTGCTGTTGTGGCTTTCATACTAGTATATATTTCACAGTATATTCTTTGTTCAAGACCTTTATTTGGGTAATAACATTTTTTTTTATCTTTTGATCTTGACCATGGAGTTTGACCTGCATTTGAGAAACTTTTAACTTTTGCCATAAGATGCCATATGGGGGCATCAGTGTTTCAAAAATCACACGTTGTTCAGTATCCAAATCGGGCATAAAACATTTACAATGATCCTTTAAAGCAGTGAGTTGAACCTAATAAATTACGACTATAGAAATTATGATAATTTATTTCGATGTATGGTCTAAAAAAACGTTTATTATACCTCTGTGAAAACTAGCTTACAAGTGAAAAATCACTAGTAAAATAGAATTTGATTGGCCGAGAAAGTCACGTGTCCATCATGTTTGCCCTGCAACAAAACGTCGTGTTTCACGATTGTGACGTCACAATTAAACGAGTGAGGAGTTAGATTGTTTATAGCGACGCTGCTAACTTCGTTCGCGCGGTAACAACAACTAAAAATTCACCCCAAAAAATCACCTTAATTAATGGAATTGCATACAGATAGTAGATTAAACGTTCTTTGTTAAAATGTTTTCACTTTTCAAAATTCGTTTATGGAAATACAGCTAACATACGTCATGAGACGTCACAGTCTAGACGTTCCAAATGTCTCGTGCTTTCGGGGAGTATGATTTTTCATGGGCAAAGAAATCTTCATGTTGCCCTCGGGGAATATGATTTTTTATGGGCGAAGAAATCTTCATGACTCCCTCACTATCATGCAATAAATGCAAACTGTGAACTTGTCAATTCCGAAACACACAAAAGGGTATCGCTGATACCATACAGAGTGTATCATTGCCTTGATCAGGCCCATAGGAAGCAAATTCAGGGTTTTTTTTTGGGGGGGGGGGGGCACAGCCATACATTTTCAGTTGACAGTTGAGGGGGCACTACTACCATAAATTTCCTGACAAGCAAAAAAAAAAGGTCACCAACTACCAAAAATTCCTTGACAAGCAAAAAAAAAGAAGGTTATCAGACGTTTTTATTGAGGTGGCACAAGCTATAGTATCTATGTCTACTATAGTAATCTATATATCGGCAAATTTTTGGGGGGGCACGCCCCCCCCCCCCTCCCTCGGTTCCTACGGCCATGTTGATTAAATTTAGGGTTACTAAGGAAAGAATGTTTTGACTGGATGAATGGTCTGAAAGAACATGTGTTAACTTGTCGAGTCGGTAACACATAGATGGGGTTTGCTTAAAACCAGAGTGTGTCATGGTTTGATGCAAGGTCATTTGAACGAGTTCAAGGTCAGAAACAACATTCCTTAACTGTCTTTCTACTGGTGAGACATTGCAAGTTGATACCCCTTACAAGATTGCTTATAACCTTAGAATGTGGCATGACCTTGACTCAAGGTCACTTCTTCCTGTTCGCAGCTCCAACGGAAGACCTACTCGTTGCTTTGCAACGAGCTCTGCTCTAGTTCTTATTATTCTTTTTTTTCTTTTTTTTTTCCTAGACGCCAACTTTGACGCTTCATATCTTCTTCATTTTTAAACAAATTTTGTTCAAATTTTCAGAGCTTTTAGACTTTACAAAACACTGTCAGAATACCGTAATACAATTCGGAAATGACCTTCTGTTCACGAGTTATTCCCCTTTGATTGAATTTTGCATGCCTCCGATTTCCAGACAAAGGCTCAGAAATGGTTATAATTGGAGCACAAAACCCTTTGAAATTGAAAAGAGGAAGCATTGAAGTTGTGCACATCGGTTTTTGTTTTTTGATTTTTGCATTAAAAATGGCGCTAGAGAGGGGTCAAAAGTTAGAACGCGGAAAACAGCAAAAAATTTGACATATTTTCCTTTATATCTTGAAAACTAGAAATATTTTGTTAAGACATGTAGAACAAAAGTTGTGCATAATTGCAAGGGCTTTCATATTTTACTATTTAAAAGGGGCTGGCCCCTATGATTAGGGATTTTGGGTCCTTAAAAGTTTTTGCTTTATAACTCAAAAACGGTAAATATTTCGATCTGGATCTTGAAACAAAATTGTTCTTTTACACCTTTTTGATCTAATGAAAATGTTGTTTTGTTCGAGTATACCATGGGTATTGCGTAATACGTATCATTCGGCAAGGAAATCAGACTTCTTCATGTGTATAACTTAAACAGACTTGCTATCAATAATATACCCTGCGGTATTTAATGTTAATTTTCTTTTTAATAAGGTTTAAAACGTGGTTTATGGTTCACTATTAAATTATTTATTACAACTAGTCTTTCTTTTCTTCTTTTTTAAATTAGATTAATAGTGTTCAAAAGCGGAGAATATTAAATCTATCTTTCTACGTTTATTATTACAACAAACTTTGTAAGTGATTTTAAACTGTATGCATTGAATAATTCACGATCATTAGCTGTATGCATATTACGGTCTCCATGTTCAGCTCGAATTTTAGTTACGTAACCCAACGCGCGAATCCCACGCCTATGATCGAGGTCACCAGTGTACTAGCCACCTGTGGCCATAAACAAAGCTAGTATTTGTGATCGCGTATAATGTCAATTTTGTACAAAGAGCTATTAATTAATGGAAAGTTATGTTTTTAATTATATCGAATCAGTAAGATTACTTTACCGATCTTTTATAATCTTAATTCCAAACACTGGTGCATAAAAATCATTTTGAATTTTAATCGCTGTTTTTGTCTGTTCACGCAACAATACATTTACATCGAAATATTTCGAAAAAGCTGCCGCAATTAAAGTTGTTAGTTAACATCTTACTGATCTCAAGAAAACGTTATTTTGTTTGAATCTTGTGTTCTAAATGAGCTAGAAGCATAACACATATACAGGTAAGCGTTTTCATTCAGCAAGTAAACAAGAGCTCTTCATGCGTGTAATTAAAATAAACTTACTATAAATAATAAACCTAGCTACATTAGATGCTAATATTCTTTAGAATCGGTTTCTTGAAGTGTTCTGAGCTTTATCTCTAAATTATTTACTGACAACTTTCCCTTTTATTTCGTTTGTTTTCAAATTTGGATAAACCAGTCTACTTAACAGGGAAAAAAGACAACCTTTTCTTCTTATCATATAAAAACAAACAATAAAGTTAGAAAATAAAACAAAACTTTAAACATAGACCATTCACAGCCATTAAGTACACGCCTTTTACATTCACCTTATGTGTTTACAATTATGTAACCCCTCCCTCGATAGCGCGTGGCAAAGGAGGTCACCGGCGATCAATCGGCGTGTGATCCAGCGACCTAAGGTCGTACAGAATGGCCTTTCCAAATACATTTTGTAAACTAAGTGATGAGTGGATAAATATGTTGAATCTCTCAGATTATTTTATAATATCTTTGATTAAGTCGCTAGTACATTTCAATTTATATTTTATTCGCTGAATTACAAGAAAGTTGCATATTAATTTTATTTTTATAAACATTGTATTTCTCGATATCGAGATAATTGCGCTTTGTGAAAAATTACTTTAAAATCATTCAGAATCTTTCATATTATTTCGTCTTACTGTTTATCACTCGCTCGTTTTAATCAACTAGTCTTAACTGACTTCAAATTCAATGCATTTTGAATGCCGAAAAGACCACTTTGTTTGCGTATTAAAGAAACAGTTTATTTATCTCTCTAATGTTATCATTTAACGAGTTGCTATTTCTTTCATGAACATTAAACAGCATGTATATAATTATCACGATAATTGTACGTAGAGGTCACATTTTTAATTGTCAGGAAAATCGAAAATAAAATTAACTACTTTTGAGCTTGTATTATTTTCTTCCTAACTTACAATATTATTGCATACAAAATACTAGGTCGGACGCAAGTAACCTAAATATTTCACTTGTATTTGAAAATTCTATCGAGCGTCGAATGAATTTTACCCGTTAAAAAGTGTACAAAAAAACCTTCCTATGCAGTTTTCTTTGGGAATTCATTGGCTTAGATAGTCTACTCCGACATGTGTTGACAAAACTCACGCAATGAGAAGCCATACATTTAAAAATTGGGACCTCTTGGTCAGTGCATGTGAAGATTACGCACGACAATTAGTGTCTGTAAAACGAAATATGTTTTATAAATGATTTGACAGGTTAAGATTTGTTCTCATTCCAAATTAAATACAAGTTTACACAATCCCGTTATTTCTTTGTTATTTTATACCGTCAGTTATATTAGAGATTGTTTTAAAAACGTGTTGTTTAGGAAGATTAACATTATGCATTTGTTTTATTTCATCTAATAAACTGAATTTTCCCATGATACGAATTACTGGTACATGCATGTAAGTACGCGTAAACATGGTAAATGCAGTCTTATTTGTTTATGTGGAAGAGCGCCCAAAATAAATACACTTCGAACTCTGGAATTTCCCTATTTTACTGTTTTAATCATAGGTCCGCTCAGCTGACGAGTTGTTTTAATAACGGTTATAAATTATATTCAAGTCCTGGCCAGCGATCGTTACGCTTGGTTACATTGCAATTAAACAGGTATATACTAATAAGATATTAAGATACTATCGGTATATATATTTTCACCTATGTTTTCATTGAGTGTTTTCATAAAAATAAATTGCTGGAGAATATCATGTTCTCCCTGATCATATCGATAGCGCGTAGAAACAGCGGTATATGAACACATGCTTTTGTGTACAACGCAAACGTGTAAATCATATGGATGGGGAAAAACGATGAAATAAAAACATTTCTCTTTCAACTGAAATTATATTGCCTTTAGACAGATAAAAATAAATGAATATTCGCCTGAAAACATGTGAAAATTATACCCAAATACAATGTAACGAAGGATTTTCGGTTTAATCCGAGTACACAATAACAATGTTGTGTACATGTACATGCAGAATACCTCTTTTTTATCCTTCGCCCATGTGTTCCTCCTTAACGGAAAAAATTATCAGTAAATTATATTATACCGAACAAGGCTGAAAAATGACGAACTTTATTTCTTAAAATTAACAGCAATTATCAGACTTTTCTTATCACTGTAAAAATGCCCTAAAAACTAAAACCGTCTGGTTTGACTTTGTCAACGCGTTTTAGATCGGGTTCGAGATTTTTATTAAATGTCTGGAGTATTTCGCTTATTCTGCAAGTCTTTATAACAAGGTTAGCTTTTTAAAAAAAGCTGAGAGTCAGCCACTTGAATACCAAAGGCGGATCCAGCGCCCGACGTGCCCCCCCCCCCGTTTGAATTTTTTGGGGGGGAATTTGTTTGTATTATCCTAAAATCAAGGGAAAAACACCTCTTATATGTTAGAATTCGTCAGTTTCCGGGGGCTTTGTCCCCGGACCTCCACCAGGGCTTTGCCCTGGACCCGCTGGGGGCTTCAATGCAGCCCCCCCCCCCGCCTTCTACTGCGCCCCCCCCCGTTATGAAATTCCTGGATCCGCCACTGAATACAGAAAGTTTCTTTCTTGGTTTGTGATGGTATATGATTTGTTTTATCCATCATGTTGTGTTCATTAAAAGTCATTGTCGTCTAAGTTAAAATTCGCCCAGTCGTTTTCTTATTTGTAACATAATTCTGTACATAATAAATAATAAAGCATAGAATAAATTTTAGTTAAACTACATCGTGATCATAATGATGACCTCCAATTAATTTCTCTTGGGCGCGGACATCAGATAAAGTTCGTCTCAGAAATGAACAAAGCCACTATGATCCCAATCATTGAACGTGTAAGAATGTATACATTTTCATTTTTACTGTTAAATTCTATAAATAATATAGATTATGATGCTGAAAAGGAAGGTAGACCTTGGGTTAGATTGTGTTAATTATTATTAGATAAAAGTTTTTTAATCGTGCAGGTTCGAGGCAATGCATGACAGGGGAAGGGGGAGGGTGCATACTGTATGTATATTTAATTCAATTTCTAAATTTAAGCATCCATTTTAGTGTTATTAGGAAAGAAAAGAATTGCTTCCAAAATAAAGTAATAAACTGGAGATTCAAAATATTTTATACATACAGTACGTATACCCTAAAAGATACTGGATTCCATCTCGCTCACTCTCTCTGATTGGGGGGGGGGGGGGGCTGTCTATAAATCCGCGCAGTTTCTCTCAACTATCGCAGTTCTACTGTGGTCAGTTTCTCACCTGTGGGCGCGGTTCACGTGCACAAGCGGCACTTACATGTACATGTCTATCATCGTGTAAATTATAAGAATTTACACATCTTAAGTGATATTCTGACGTTTTCATAACTTTCATCATTAAAGTAAAGAAATTCTTTTTTTTCACTGTCTTGGGACCTTTGTGCAAGTGGATTATTGTGTGAATTCCGACCCGTACCTGTCTTATGCAAGGTAATGATCGAGGGAGTCTTGCATCAGGCATTCAGAGGAATATACACAAATCCTTGAACTTGCAACGGCGATTGAGGGTATATATCAAGTGTTAAATGTGCTCTGCATATAAACTTCTCATCTTCTATAAGAAGCACTGAAATATTTTCATAGTATCATATTTCCCACTTAGAACAATCTCTTTAATTTTTCGTCGAGAACGACGAAGAACAATGCAGTCTATAAATAGATCGAGGTCGCGTCTCTGTTTAGAGGGTGTTTGTGAAGAATCACGCCCTTTGGTTGGAGCAAATAGCACGAGTTTCTTTAGAACAAGTCGTGTACATCTTTTTCCCAGAATTCCAAATTATGCAAGCGTACTTGCAGTTTTATCACACCGTAACTAGTCAGCCCGCGGGCTGACTAATGAAAAAAAAAAACACTGGCAGATTTAGAGGAGGTTCAGGGGGCCTGCAAGCCCCCTTTTTGTATCCAAAATATACACAAGATTTAATAAATTAATTTTTATGTGGCTTTGGGCCCCTACCCCGACCCAAAACTGGTCGGGCCCCCTTTTCTAGATTCCTTTATCCGCAACTGAAAAAAAAGAATGTATTGTTCTCTTGGATGTCGATATCTGAATTATATTTTAATTAAACATCCTGTCTAATATATCATGGGCGCCCATAATAGGACGATTATTTGTTTTTTAAAATAAAGTGGTTCTTACAAATGTTAAAAAAAAACTTACAAACGGCTAAGTAATTATTTAATTCATCTAGAACAAAAGTTAGTTTAGTTATTTGCTTACATAATCTAACTTTTATAAATTACCACGAAAGTCGTGCGATCGTATACAAATACTCAGAAGCAATCTTCATATTTAATGAACGTATAGGTGAATAAATTGCCTCTCATCGCTATACGTATACCCCCACTCCCGAAATAAATAGAATGTTTTCCTTCGCAGCCGGTTATGTAAGTACAAGTGAGGATGGAGCTTTACAGAAGCAGGTGATGAATTCCGAGAGAAAGGCACTGCCTATTTTTAATATATTCGATCAGTGCATATTATCTATTCAAGATATATTACTAAAGTCAGGTACTCTTCACACAATTGCTCCGACGAAAATAGTTCCATTCATGATCAGTAGATACAAGATTACAACAAATGTTAACAATAATGATGTATATTTAATACGTTAAAGAAAACAAAATTAACGTAAAAAGATTTTAAGAAAATCATCTTTTCCCCGGAAAAGCAAATAAAAAGTTTTCATATTCCTACGCTCGCTGCCTCCTCAGTCTTTTTCCCGAAAATATATAGGTCATACTTCGATTGATAATGATAAATCTTTTCACCAGTTATATTACTGTCATTATTATTGTTCGTTCATTGCCTTATAATTTCTTTTGAATGGGTATGTTAATCATTAACTGTGTGTTTTTTTCTCTCTTTTAATGAATAACGGAATGGTTATTATGGTTAAATACCTGCAATCGTAACCTCTCGGCAAAGCAACGTAATGTTCCGAGCTCGTCTGAAAGGATCTTCGCACGTGTGTAGACCTAGGTTATTTGGTCTTGCAAGCACAGGTGTGTGCACCGTTTGCTAGAGACGCTTAGATCACGTAGACTGGGTATCAGTATTTGCTACGGAAATGAAGAAGTTTAGAACTATACACCAGTTTCATAAGAAGTGCAGGTTTTTTACTCAAGCCCTAAATTGGGCTAGAGGGGCTGAGTTATCTAAAACGAGACTAGGTCATCGATCTACTCAGTTTAAAAACACGAAAATATACTAAGTTTATCTTCAAAACATCTGTATATTCAAAATCTATATTAAGTGTTAAATGTCGGATTCTATCCTATGACGAAGGAATATTCAGTGATGCTCCATAGCCGCAACCGATCTCGCGCTTTCCTTTGCGTTTAACAACGGCCGTCAATGCATCTCTGGACAAGTTCATTGATTACAAGTTCATTCGTTCTAAAAGGTGACATGTTGACCATCTTTAACATCTGCCTATACTATGGGTGATAGTAATTTTATAGCACAAGATTAAAAAATAAATTAAAATCTATCCTTGATAGATCTATAGTTTTGCTATTTAAAAAAAATGGGCTATCTTTGATAATCCATAACGGCTTGAACTTGATTTTGATTTTTTTTTTTTTACAGAAGATTATATCATTGGAAAGTTATATGGTACACATGTAGCACAGGCCCATATAGTACGCGGGATTTTTTTCGGAGCCCCCCCCCCTTCACTTTGAAAACGTTGCTACAGGCCTGTAACGTGCTATTTGGTTTAAATATTCCTGAAAATGAACGAGGTGTTAAATACATTTTTAAAATTATACGATTAATTATATTAAGTCTATGTTCTATGTGAAATTAAAACTATTTTTAGCGACTTTGTGATAGTCACTACATGCATCTACATCTAACGTTATATATGAACATGCAGTTTGTTTCCTAGTACATGCATATTTTATTCAACAAAAGATGTTGAAACTCAGTAGCCTAAATATTTTGTCGTTTTAGGATATTTATGGCACTTTTATTATGACTTTCTACAGCTTGAGTATCTCTGACGTTTTGTCAGTAAATACTTGTTTTTTTATTAGAAATCATCTGAGCACAATGAAAATTCGAATAAATTAAAAGTCGAATATCTTGGATATGGGGTAACCCATATCTATTCTTGTATATACATGTACATTCCAAGGGACCTGGTTTTCTGAACCGATGTCACTGTTATTCAAAGAGCTAGCTAGAAATTCTCTCTCTCTCTCTTTGAAATGCAGGCCCGTCGATCGTAAAAAAATGACAAAATAATTTCAATTTTTATTATTTACATTTGCAAATATTTTTCTTAGATGAACCTATCGAAGAGAAAATATGTTCAATTCTGTACAAACTTATTAGGGGGTCAGAGGTCATGGCGTGACCGTATCACACAGCGAGATGATATCTTGTCTACATATTTTAGTCCCGGTGACACTGGTTTCGGAACTTCTAAGCCGTTAAAGCGATGAAAAAGATAAAATTATTGAAACATATATGTTTTTTTTTCGTTCAACAAATGATCATTAGTTCTTTCTTCATTGTGAAGAATGTTTTTAATTAGCCTAAAATCACGCTTACCTTTTTAACCCGAAATTCCTTTGAAGGTATGTAAACTGAAGACGATATCACCGCTTTTGACTTCATATAAAGAACTCATACAATGATAGTAAGATCATTCTCAGTAGATCTAGCGATCATTGTTTTTTTTTTTGTTTGTTTTTTTTTTATTATGAATAGATATTTCCTGAACTGGACTGCTGAACAGCAATATAAGTATTCAAATGTTGGAGCGAGGCGAACTCTCAAGACCAAACAGCTTCTAGGTCACTTCGCGTCACAACTTTGCATGAATACGGCGGGCCGTTCGTGTAATAAATGCAGTTCTTTTCAGAAAATTCGTCTCAAATGTAAATAAAAGTAATAAACAACAATGTTAAAAAGTTCTCTGGGAAATGAACTTGGTTGGTACCTGATCAAATCTGAGAAGCCCTTAGGGCTTCACAGGATTTGATCACGTGACCAACCAAGTTCATTTCCCAGAGAACTTTTTAGCATTGTTGTTTATTTCTTAAATAAGTGTCTCATCTCCCAAGCCCAAAGGCCCAAAGTAAGCTTTTCTGTTCATAATTCTTCAGCTTTGTTTGCTTTCTTGGCGTAATATAAGCGTTATCGTTGTTGTCGTTCTAAAGTTACTTGTAAAATTTTCTCATTTTTATCTTATCAAGAACCACTGGGCCATAACAACGAAAATTAACATAGAATATTTTTGGTAAAGTTTTGTTCAAATGAAGGGTCACATCCTCTTTTAACGGATACATGTAGTAAAAATTAGATGGGGTCCAGGCGCGGATCAAGGAATTTTTTTTCCACGGGGGGAGGGGGATCCCAATAAAAAAAATATTTCAACCCAGAAATTTCTTGACGAGCCAAAAAAAAAAAGAAATTCTTTTCACAAACGTGAAAAACCTATTTCGTGTGTGTGTTTGTGTGCGTGTGTGTGTGGGTGTGGGGGGGGGGGGTTTCGTTGACTTTTAAAGCTTCATACCTAAGACTTTTCATACCATTTTAACACAGATCCGCATTATCGAGGAAGGGTCTGCTTTTTCTAGGGGAGGGGGGATGGTTACTTTTACTTGCTTTAGTATATACATTTAACTGCCCCCAACCCCCTCTAGATCCTCTAGATCTGGGGTCATTTGAAAATAGTATTCTCAAGAACCCCTGGACTAGAATGAGAAAATTTCCAACATAGCATACATTCATTTTATTTTTCAAATCTTGATTCCAGGGAGAAGGTTTGGGCCGGAAAGAGTGTTCATAATTTAACATAGGAATTTATATATCCCCCCAAACGAAGTGTGTTGATTTGGGGTGGGGGTGTTTTGAGTCTTGGAATCACACTGTCCGTCTGCCTAGCTGTCCGTCTGTACGTGATAGTTTGCCCAGGATATAACTTTGTTATGAAGAAACTGGAAGGTCATACTTGGTACAAAGATTACTAATGATCCGAGGGTGTGTCATGGTTTTGATCCAACATCATTCCGGCAAGTTCAAGGTCACTTAAAAAAAAAATAGCAAAGTTTTGTCCGACTCATTTATCTGTAATAGAGAGTCACCGGAAGCTCACTGGATACAGGAATTGCTTATGACAAAAACGGTTTGCCACGACCTTCATTCAAGGTCATTCCTGTAAGTTCAAGGTCACTGATAGAAAAGTGTAAGATTACTGTATGTGCTACAATTTTGGAAGCTCATACTAGGAACAAAGATTGCTTATGATCCACCGGTTTGAGATAACATAGTACTAGATTGGCAGAAGAAGTGGCAAAACTCGTGCCTGGATTATAAATTTATAAGGGGTGGGAGGAACACAGGAAACTTTTTCTCAGATTGCTTGAGATGGGTTTGTCCTGACCTTCAATAGAGGTTTTTCCCGCAAGTTCAAGGTCACTGGCAGATAAATATTAATTTTTTTTTCCATGCTATAACTTTGTAATATAAAATCACTGGATGCTATTACTTGATACAGAGATTGCTTATGATCCAAGGATGTGTTTTGACCTTGATCCAAGGTCTTTCTGGTAAGTTCAAGGTCACTGACAGAAAAGTGCAATATTCTTTTTCAGGAATATCTTGGTCATTGAGTATCACTGGAAGCTCATAATTAGTTCAAAGGTTGTTTTTGACCATAAAATAGGTCATTTAGGCAAGTTCAAGGTCACTGATATAATAAGTGTAAAATTCAAAAAGGTCTAGTCGCCCACGTGGCGCAGTGGTAAGAGTGTCTCCTCTAGAGTCGTGGATTAAGGAGTTGATCCTTATGTCGCAGGTCGAATCCCACTATGGGACGCAGAGACCGATCCTTCCCGTCTGGCAGTAGGTGCTGGCACGAAAAAGATCCTTCACTGTTCAATGGCCATGAGTGCCGAGTATAGGTCAAAATTTGCAGATCTCCATCGGCAAATATGGTGGCGTCTCCACATGATTGAAAAATTCTCGAGAGGGACGTAAAACAACATACACACAAACAAACAAACAAAAAGGTCTTTAATTTTGTAATAGAAAAAAATGCATGCATTTGCATTTCACTGAAAAGATGATAAATATATCATCCAAAGTGTGTAATGGCCTTGACTTAAATTCGAGGTCACTTAGAATATGATGTGTTGGATGAATAGTCTGAAAGAATACGTGACTGTGATTTTTTTTTTGTCGATGACATACAGATGGTGTTTGCTCTTAACCAGCTGCAGAATGTGTCCTGGCTTGACGCACGATTATTTGGACAAGTTCAAGTTCACTGACAGGGGAATTTTACATTCTTTTACTGTCTTTCTACTGTTGAAACATTGGAAGTTGATGCCCCTTACAGGATTGTTTATAACCTTAAAATGTTGCATGACCTTGACTCAAGGTCGCTATGTTCTGTCCGGAGCTCAGACTGAAGACCTATTCGTTGCATTGCAACGAGCTCGGCTCTAGTTTTTTCTTCTTTTTCCTAGACGCCAACTTTGAGACCTCATATCTCGCTCATTTCTCAACGGATTTTGCTCAAATTTGCAGAGTTTATAGACGTTACAAAACTCTATCAGAATGTTGTCAAACAGTTCAAAAAGTCACTTCTGCTTTTGAGTTATTGCCCTTTAAATGAAAATTTATTAGGCTTCATTTCCAGACAAAGGCTCCGAGACTACAAAAGCTGGAGCAGAAATTCTACCGAATTTAGATAATAGAGGGATTGAAGTTGTGCACATCGGTTTTTGTTTTTCGATTTCTGTATTCAAAATGGCGCTAATTAGGGGTCAAAATTTAGAACACCTAAAAGAGCGAAAACTTAGACATATTTTCCTTTGTATCTTTAAAACTAAAAATATTTTGATGAGACATGTAGAATAAAAGTTGTGCACAATTTCAAGGCCTTTCATTTGTCACCACTAAAAAGGGGCTGGCCCCTCAAATTAGGGATCTGGAGCCCTTTAAAGTTTTTGCTTTATAACTCAAAAACGGTAAATATTTCGAAATGGCTCTCGTTAAAAAAGTTGTTCTTTAACATCTTATTAATTTCATGAAAATGTTATTTTGTTCGAGTCTTGTGTTTTAAATGCGCCAGAAGCTTGACCCGTATACAGGTAACTGTTTTCATTCAGCAAGTAAACGAGAGCTCTTCATGCGTGTAACTAAAATAAACTTACTATAAATAATAAATCTGGCTACATTAGATGCTAATATTCTTTAGAATAAGGTACTTGAAGTGTTTTGTGCTTTATTTCCAAGTTATTTTTTGACAACTTTTCGTTTTATTTCATTTTTTTTCAAAGTCGAATAAACCAGTCTACTAAAAAAAGGGGGAAAAAGATAACCTTTTCTTCTTATCATATAAAAACAAACAATATACTGAGAAAATAAAACATAACTTTGAAGCATAGACTATTTACAGCCATTAAGTGTGCGCCTTTTACATTCACCTTGTGTGTTTACAATTATGTAACACCTCCCTCGATAGCGCGTGGCAAAGGAGGTCACCGGGGATCAATCGGCGTGTGTGATCCAGCGACCTAGTCATACACAAAACAAATCATAGAATGGCCATTCCAAATTCATTTTGTAAACTAAGTCATGAGTGGATAAATATGTTGAATCTTTCAGATTATTTCATAATATCTTTGATTAAATCGCTAGTGCATTTTATTTTATATTTTATTCGCTGAATTACAAGAAAGTTGCATTGTTATTTTTATAAACAATTTATTTCTCGATATCGAGTTAATTGTCTGTTTTATTCATAATAAAATTCAAAATATGAAACCTTAATTAATTCCTACTAGTAATGGAACTTTTGAAACTTAAATGTACATGTATGTAATCTAATATACGTTCTTTTGTCGACGCCCTTAAAATGTACAACTGTATATATACAAAGCGCCCCAAATAAATGCTTATCGAGCGTATGGAAATACAAAATCCCACATTCACACGCGCCTCCAAAATATGTAGAATGAGACATACATGCGTAACTGTATTTGAATATTACAAATTTATTAGACACCTAACCTTGAACAAATTATTTTTTTCTACTAAACTTGTTCATGTTGTTATTGTATGCGAACAAAATGATAAACATGTAATTATTTATAGGTTCCCATTATTTTTTCTGAAAATCAGAACACATTTATCAGCTCTCTTAAGGTTTTACGGATACATACAATGTACACGCATGCAAGTACAGAACATGCACGTTTTATAAGTGCATATGCAAGAGCGCCCAAAATATATGCATATCGAGCGTTTGAAATTCAGAAAAATTCTAAATCCCAAGTCTTTTTTTCCCATTATCTTTGCAATAAAATATCGGTTAAACTGAAATGATTTTATTGATTTACAGCATATATTAAAGTCAATTATAGGTCCGCTGAGTTGATCATGAGTTGTTTTCATAACAGGTAGTCCTCCTGGCCAGTCATCGACACGGTTTGTAACATCGTAATTACACAGGTAAATACTAAGATGTCAATCCATATATTTTCCATAAGAAATGAATTACCGGGAGATGTCTCGTTTTCTCTTATCATATATTAATTGACAGCGTTTATGAACAGCTGTTAAAACACAGGCCTTTGTAAACCGGTAAATCACAAAAACGAAAAATCCGAGACAAAAATGTCTCTGGAAATAACATTGCCTTTAGATAACTAAAATAAATTAATGTCCGCCGATTTTTGAATTAATCTGAACATTCATTGATGTGTACCTGTACAAGCAGTGTGTATATTTTTATGAAGCCTTCGTCCAAACGAACAATATAATAAATCTTGAATGAATTAACTAACCCCTCAGTACACACACATTCGCCTACACCTGAAATCTAATCAAAATCAGATCTTTTTTACGGCCCGAAATTCTGATAGTCGCTGTATTTCTAATCTGATTGACTATACATGTACAGTACAGGCAACGCGGATCCCGTATTTCCCGCGCCCCGTCGCGGTATAAACACAACGCGGGATTTGGCCAGGTGAGACAGGTAAACCGCGTTCCCTCCGCGGGAAATTCATCACCTACCTGTCCCCGCCGCGGTTAAATCATCGATCAACTAGTATCGTAAACAAACGGGAGTTATCTCCCCGAACAGGAATTTTGAGAAATTCCCTCTTTAAAAAAACAAATTAAAATCCCGCAGTGTATGTATATTTATGAAAGTATTTTCTTTTATTTCGCAAAAGGTGAAAATAATGAATGAACAAAAAAAAAAAAATTGTAAAGCAGAATATATTTAATCGTTTTTTTTTTTTTAATTATTTATTATTATTAATTTTGTTAAGTTATATATCAATACTAAAGCGACATCTTTTTTTAAATAGTATCAAGAAAACTATTTATAAAGTGAGTCATTTGAGAGTTTAACGTGACAAATTTTAATGTCGGAAATATAAGTTCTAATAACTTCTCTTTTCATTTATATGCAAACTGCATTGTTACATACACGTGCTAAACAATAGTCAGTGCGAGTTCCGATTAACAGTTTTCAGCATTCCTATGAGGAAAAAAATATATCTATATACTGTTCATGTTTTTTTTTTTTACCAAATTTAGAACAATATAATTCATTTAAATAATTTCACTTTACTGTATTAATGTGCAAGCATTTCCCTGAAATTGTCGAATGACCGGAAAGCTGTAATATTCGATGGTGAGCGTTTGCAGTGTGTGGGCGCGTGAACGTTATAAAAGATATCAATGAAATATAACAATTTTTTTCCCTCGATATTTACTTCTTTTGTAAACAGTGGTTTGTTTTTAATTTAAACATTTCTCCAATTACAGAAGATGGAATGTGCATGGTGATGAACTTCACAAAACAATTAAAACGGGGGGAGGGGGGGGGGGTATATCACTAAAACTTATTATTCTCAATAATACTCAAGAAAAAAATCAATGCCAAGTTTACTTGAATATATTCTGTTCCTTTGTGTATTAAGTATTAGTCGCGATCATTTCCTGTGTATAGGGATTAGCAGAGCAAGAGCAGGAAACGGCATGCCCTAGGAGTTTCACACCTGTCCTAGAGTACCTGTGGTAAATTTCTCTGCATATGCAATGCGTTGTCTAGCCATACAACACACCAGTTCCTTCAACGTTTCATTATTTCATTATTTCTTCATTTTCAAATGTAACTACAACCATGAAAGTTACGCGAGTCAATATATAGTTACTTTTTTTTTTTTTACCCTGAGTGTATATTAAAAGGAAAAAGATCAATCATACTTTTAAAACAAATTAATAGAGTTTAAATGAAATAAAATAGATCAAATCAAATTATGTTTTATTACTTTTTTTTAAATGCCGACGGGCTTGGTATTTATCTTTCTGTTTAATATATATGTACATGTACATGTGCATGTATTATGCAAGTAGAATGTAAAGTTAAAAAAAAAGAAGAAAAAAACGTACAGAATGTTACGGCACGTGCAACGTTTTTCCTTCGGTCAGTTTATTGATTTATCGAGTCTATCGATTAAAACAAAATATTCATGATAGAATTTTTAATGAAATGAATTGCTTCTGGATTATTATTTTTTTCCAGTTTCAATATGTCGTTTCTGTGAACAGATAATATACTGTAGCCGATTTATCAGTTTATTGTCCAGTTGTGGACTTTGACTAATTCTACGATCAAGTTTCTGAAAAACACCGAAATAGTGACAGCCACAGACACTATTTAAGGTCTTCCGTTTAAATAGCACGATAAAAGACAAAAATATCTACCGAAACAAGATATAATAACATATTTTGTGGTAGGTACATGTATATGATATTTTAGGCCCGATATCCAAGAGGGGTCCAGTGTTAACAAATGAAAGTGACTTACCTTTTCTATTTCATAATACCGCGGGTATGATTTTTTAATAAAATGTTAATTCTACGTTATTTTTATGGATTTTTCATATGGAATACATAAATGTGTACTAGAAGATTAATTTATGGAAAAAGACGAATAAAAATATTCTTGGACCCCGGGGTGTATATTGGGGGGGGGGGGGGTTCCTGTCCACAAGCACCTGTGCAGCATTCAAGCTTAAAAGACCATTCAAACAATACAAATCAGGAACAGTGCAAATCTTTTGAAATCAGAGGTAGAATCAAGTGCCATGGATCTGTCATGTTGTAAATTTTGAACTTACCGGTTGTCAGTATTTCCTGCCACCTGGTAAATTCAAAATTTATAGCATGAGAGATCCTTTTCATGCTAGCACTTACCCCGACACGAGACCTTATACGGTCTCATCCAAAGGACCGATCTCCACGTTTTACTACTTATCCAAACTGGGCATAAAACATTCTCAATGAATTTTTTAATCATTATGTTGAACCTAACAAATTATTCCGACTCGCTGTATGATCTGAAAAAACATGGCTGATTTTATCCATTCAGAAACTCACAGACTGGGATTGCTTTTAACCAGTGTGTGTTATGGCCTTGATGCAAGGTCATTTGGTCGAGTCAAGGTCACTGACAGAGAAACTGTAATTCGCTACCGCATTTGTACTAGTGAAACATTGCTGGTATCATGCAGAGTGTGACATGGCCTTGACTCAAGTTCAAGGTCACTAAGGATACGATGTTTTGACTGTATGTATGGACTAAAAGAACATGATGTGTCACTGTGAACTTTTCAAGTCGGTAACACACAGATTGGGTTTTATGACGAGAATGTGTCATGGTTTGACGCAAGGCATTTGGAATGTTCAAGGTCACGTACATTCCATTACAGTTTTTCCTAGCGAAATATTGTAAGTTGCTTCCCCTTACAAGATTGCTTACATGTATAACTTTAGAATGTGGCATGACCTTGACTCAAGGTCACTTCTTCCTTCCGCAGCTCCAACGGAAGACCTATTCGTTGCTTTGCAACGAGCTCGCTCTAGTTTCAAAGTAATATTAGTATTTATTTTAGATAGGTTTATCATTTATAGCAAGTTTATTTCAGTTTTCACCTTCACTTGTCTAATGAAACTAGTTACCTGTATATGGGTCAAGCTTCTAGCTCATTTATTAAACAAGACTCGAACAAAATAACAAGTTCATGAGATCAATAATATGTTTTTTTTTTTAATTATTTTATTTTTTCAACACAATTCATTATATACAAAATGTCCAATATCTTTTCTTTAACAGAATTGTGTATATATATAGAGAGAGAGAGAGAGAAAAAGAGAGAGGGAGAGAGGGGAGAAAGAGAGAGAGAGAGAGAGTTACAAAAAATAGTTGGTTCCACCTGTTCCACTGATCATCAAATTTCTCTTTTTCACCATTTTTATATGATATATATTTTTGTGTTTGGTAAAAATAACTCAAGTGTGATATCGCAGAGTGCACATTTAGAGGGTTTTCAGTGCATCTAGAAGTATAAATATAATATTTCAACCATAAGATTAAGATATTAGCTATTTCATTATTTTTTCCTCCAATACCTAAAATAAATGATTTTTTTGTTTTGGACAAATGGAGGTTTTTCTGCTGGAGATAATATTCAAAGTTTTCAAGGAGTGATTGTACAAGATCACATTCCCATAAGATATGTTCAATTGTCTCTTCTTCTTTTTGACAAAAAGTACATTGCTTTGAAACAACCTTCTTAATTTTGAATAAAAAAGAATTGTTGCCAATATTTTATTTAAAATTCTGTACTGAAACCACTGGAGTTTACAGTTTTTTGTGACTTGAAATGGTAATTTATGAATTATTTTGCATTCCTTGTTATCCAAATCAAATAATTCAATCCATTTTTTGTAACCAGCTGTTATAGAAGAATTTTTATTGAGAATTTCATAGAAGTTTTTTGATTTTTTGCATTTTGATACAAGATAAAAGTTAGACATAATAAGAGGATTTTCTGATTTTTGTAAATTTTTATCGAAATTGCTCCTCTTTATCCAAGCTTTAACTGCATGGATCAAGCTAGAATATTCTAAAAAATTAATCTTTATATCTGGATAAGTATTGCAAAAGCATTCATAGCTATAAAAAAAACCATCTACTCCAATAATGTCATTAATATATCTAATATTATTGTCAAAAAGTTTTTTACTATAAAAGGTTTTCCCTCCAATATGGATCATAGGGTTATAAAACAGTGGAGAGTATACAGTAGCATCAGAATCAGTACAAATTTTATTCAAATCAACCCAGGACTTGAACACATCAATCCAGAATTTATTTTTTAAGGTTTTCATAAGTTGAGTGATGTATTCAATACCACAGGATGCAAATTTATACATATTCATATTTGGGATGAAATTTTCCCACCCTTTATTTGTAAAAACTAGATGTCTTATCCAAACTAATTTCAAAGAAACAATGAAAGCATTTAAATTTATCATTTTCAGTCCTCCGTCTTCATATTTTTTAACAATGACATCTTTCTTAACTCTATGAGTTGAATTATTCCATAAGAATGAGAAAAAAAGTTTTTCTAATTCTTTACAATAAGAATTAGATGGATTTGGGATTGACATAAATAAATGATTTAATATAGGTAAAGCCAATGTCTTTATAACAGTAATTTTTCCAATTGGAGTTAAAAACCTTTTTCCCCATTGACTAAGAATAGACTTGATTTGCACTAGCTTTGGTTGATAATTTATTTCACACATTTTATCTAGGTCAACATCAAAATTTATACCTAATAAAGTAAATCTAGTAGTTCCCCAATTAAGTTGATAATTTGGGATTAAAACCTCATCACTGTATTTTTTGGATCCAATCCACACAGTGTGTGTTTTTGAGAAGTTCATGCATAATCCAGACATATCTGAGAATGTGTTCAAAGTTTTCAGTGTTTCTAAAAGAGACTCCTCACTTCCATCAAGAATAAGGGAAGTATCATCTGCCAGTTGAGAGATCTTTTTTTCTACATTTCTAATGGTATTACCTTTTATTTTTTTATTTTTCCTAATTTGTATGGCTAGAATCTCTGCACAGATCAAAAAAATATATGGAGACAAAGGGTCTCCTTGTCTGCATCCCCTCTGAATATCAATTACATCAGAAGAATTACCACCTTGATTAACAGTAGCTTTAATATCCGTGTAAAAAAGAGTGACCCATTTTCTGATGGAAGGGCCGAAATTGAAAAAATGTAATGCTTTTTGTATGAAGTTCCAGGAAAGAGAGTCGAAAGCTTTCTCAAAATCAATCAGTAATAAAAGTCCTGGAATATCTTCTTCCTCTGTAAAGTGCATTATATCATATATCAATCTTATGTTTTCTCCAATATATCTGTTGGAGATAAAACCAGTTTGGTCAGGGTTGATTATTTTATCTAAATATTTTTTAAATCTGTTTGCAATAGAGCCAGATGCTATTTTATATACAGTATTTAGCAGTGTAATAGGACGCCAGTTTTTAAGAAAATGTCTTGGCTTGTCACCTTTAAGTAATAATGTTATAACTCCATGTCTTTGTGTAATAGACATGATATCATTCCTGTAACCATAGTTAATAGATCTTACGACAAAGGACCCAATATATTTCCAAAACATTTTTAAAAACTCTGTAGAGAAACCATCGGATCCTGGAGATTTATTAGCCTTCATATTATAAAGAGTATTTGAGGCTTCTAACAAGGTTATTTCACCCTCTAAATGGTTTGATTCTTCACAAGAAAGTTTGGGAACATCAGTATGTATCAACTCATTATCTAAATTTAAGTCTGTATTCCCTTCTTTAATGGTATATAAATTTTCATAGAAAGATTTGATTTCTTTCAAAATCTGTGACTGATCATGAATAACCTCACCATTATTTATTTCTAATCTTGATATGATTTTACTTGTAAAATTCCTTGACTCCAGTTTACAAAAATAGTTTGTGGGCTTTTCCCCTTCCTCAATCCATCTTGCTCTACTTCTTATGTAATTACCTTGTAACTTGTGCTTTCTAATTTTTTCTAATTCTTGTTTTTTATTGTATAGTTCTTCTAAGTTACTTTCAGAAATATTTTCTTCCATATTTTTAATGTCATTGATCAAAGAATTTTCCTCATTTTCTCTCTTCTTTTTGACATATGATGAATAAGAGATAGTTTTACCCCTTATTTCTAATAGTAAGGTTTCCAAAAATAATTGATCATTTATTGTGAAGAATATATTTTCATCTGGCACTGTGTGCATGTTGTCATAATTGTAAACTGGAATTGCATATTGTCTTTTAACCTGTAAGATAACATCCTTAATACAGTTCAAGTACTTTTCATCATAAAGTAATGAGTTATTGAATTTCCACAAGCCGCGACCTCTCTTAAAGTCATTAAATACTAACGAGAGAGAAATGATAGAATGATCTGATCTGTAACTTGGCTCTATTGCACATGTATCTAATCCTGATAAAAGTGGCTCTGACAGTAGGAAAAAATCTAACCTACTTTGTTTTAATGGAGACTTTTTCCTCCATGAATATCTACGAAGTGACTCATGAAGTTGTCTAAAAGGATCTACATAGCCATTAATCTCTATTATTTCTAAGAGTTTGCTCCTTGCATTTGGATTATTTACTTTTTTATAGTTATAATAATCTAACTCGGGATTCAAAACCAAATTGAAATCTCCACACCAGATAATATTACTACACTGCAAATCTTCTATATGATTTTGTATACTTTCAAAAAAATCAGGTTTATCAGTATTTGGAGCATAAACATTACATATCAATACCTCATGGTTTTCTATACATGTTTTAAGTATTAGATAATTTCCATCAGCATCACCTTTTTCTGAGATTACTTTGATATCAATATTGTTATTTATTAAAATAGCCACTCCTCTGGAATTAGTGGTGTATGAGTTAAAAAAACATTCGTATCCCCACAGATTTCGAATATCATTTTCCATTTCTGATGAGAAATGAGTATCTTGCAAACAATACATATTACACTTTAAAGACTTAAGGTAGTTAAAAACATCTCTGCCCTTTGCGATATCACCAAGACCTTGACAATTGACTGATATTATTTTAACCATCGGGTATTTGTATAAAAACAGACATAAATAAACAGACCCAACAGGATTTTAGGAACAGGCAGCAAATGAGATAGAGAAAAAGAGAGACAGAGGAAGAAAAGTAAGGAGAGAATAACACAAACATGAATGAGAAATGAAATAGAATAACTGTGTACAGATAAAATTTACTTTCAAAAGTCAAGTGGCTTGAGTAGCATCATTGGCATGTCTCTTTCCTTTCACTGTCAAAATCGGAATCGTGAAGAGCGTTATAAATGCGGAGTCCATAGCGGTTAGTCACGAGAATTCCGGTTCTTCAATTTATAATCAATGTCGTCTAAAATGTCAAACTTCATACGTTTTCCATCCACACTGGCATACACAGAACCATTGAAATACCAGGCTGATGTAATCTCTGGATGTTCAATAAGTTTGGCGATGAGTTCGCTGTTTTCCCTTGTCACATCATCTCCTAACCTCACATTGCCCTCCGACTCTTTGACTTTTGACCTTTGTCGCATAACTTTCGCTTTTGTGTCTGCATTTTTAAATTTTATTAGGATAGGTCTTGGGGCCTTTTGTTTACCCGGTATGCGATGAATAGCAATAATGTCATTATCGTCGATGTCCACATTTCCCTTTACTTTCAATATTTATTTTGCAACCTGCAAAGTATTTTCATTTTTATTTTCTTTGACTCCATATATTTTCACATTGTTTTTACGGCTATATTGTTCGTTATAATTTGCCTTAACTGTTGCAAAAGAGGCCAGTTCTTCTACTTGTTGGACTTTGGTTTCTAGCACGCGAGTTTTTTTGTTGTTCTCGCATAGTTTTTCTCGGAGCGTCTCATCAAGTGTTAGTTTGTCTACGCTGTCACTCAGTTTTTCTATTTTTTGTTTATAAAAGAGTTCTTTCTTTTCTGATTCTCTTTTGTGCTCTTTGAGCAATTCTTTTACAATACTGGTGACTAACGATTTAATGTCGTCTGTTTTTATTGTGCTTTTTAGTTGATCTTTAATCTCTTGTAGATCTTTTTTAATTAGAACCCATTCATCACCTGATTGAATTCCTTGGGGTTGACCTGCGTTATCTTGCACTTTTTCCATGTTATCAGTTTTATCCCCTTTGCTTTTCCCTGATTGTCTTGTGGGTGGCATTACACTATAGTTTTTTTGAAATATATAGCGAGAACCGGTTCACAATAACAATGAAGAGTACTCACGATTGTCTGAGCCGTAAATATTTCAATCCACAAAAACTCCCTGTCCAAGACTGTCTCACATTTAATTTTTCACTAATAATATTCAGAACACCTGCAGACTTGCCTCATAAGTATTTCAGAAGAAGATGCAACTAATAAATCATTAAATTGCCAAAATCTGCTCTCACCGAACTACCGTGTCAGCACACCTCGAGCGCCATCTTGCTTTTTGTTTAAGCGACAGCTATCTCGAAATATTTACCGTTTTTGAGTTATAAAACGAAAACTTTCAAGGACTCTAGATCCCTAATTTTAGGGACCAGGCCCTTTTTGGTAGTGCCAAATGAAAGACCTTAAAATTGTGCACAACTTTTATTCAACATGTCTTAACAAAATATTTTTAGTTTAAAAGATACATGTGTAAATTTTCGCGCTTTTAGGCGTTCTAATTTTTTACCCCTATTTGGCGCCATTTTGAACGCAGAAATCAAAAAACAAAAATAGATGTGCACAACTTCAATGCTTCTATTATTCAAATTCAGTAGTATTTCTGCTCCAGCTTTTTTAGTCTCTGAGCCTTTGTCTGGAAACGAAACCCCCGAAATTTTCATTTAAAGGGAGATAACCCAAAAGTGGAAGTGGATTTTTGACATGTTTGACACCATTCTGATAGACTTTTGTAACGTCTATAAACCCTGCAAATTTGAGCAAAATCCGTTGAGAAATGAGCGAGATATTCAAAGTTGGCGTCTAGAAAGGAGAAAAAAAAAGAAAAATAATCTTAACCATCAGAATCAGTAGAAGGTCTTCCGTTGTGACGGAAGACCTTAATAATACTGGCAAGTGTCATAAATAAATTGACATGTTAATCAAATCTTAAGATTTACACACCTTATTCAACCATTCCTCATGGTAATATTTCTTGGAATATCTTCTTTTTTTTATATAATTTATTGCATTTTCAATGGTTTCTTTTTACAAAAAAAAAATATTGAGAGTGAGAGAGGGGGAAAGAGAGAAAGAGAGAGAGAGGGGGGAAAGAGAGAGGGAGAGGATTATGAAAATAAGTCTTTCAAAAGTCTCCAGCTTTCATCAAAAGATTCTCTTTCATTATTTTTATAAGATATATATTTTTGTAATTCATACATTGTCTTATTAGAGGATATCAACCCACCTAAGGAAAAGTTTCTGTTTGTACATTTGTACAGATAAATGTAATATTTGATTTGTAGAGCAATATTTTAAGCTTGTCAGTTTTCTTCACAGAGCCTAGTAAAAATTCCTTTTTTTTTTGAGAAAGTTGGAGTGGATTTTATCAAAACAGCACTTTGCAAAATTCTCTAAAAGAGTCTGAACATGTTCACATTCCCACAACAAGTGTTCAATTGTTTCAGTTTCTGTTTTCCAAAGAGTACATATATTACTGTCAATTTTATTGATTTTATGCAGGAAGGAATTCGTTTCTAGTATTTTATGATTTATTCTAAATTGGAACCACTGAAGTTTTGTGTTTTTTGTAATTTTGAATGGGAGTAAAAAAAATTTCTCCCATTCACCATTGCTCAAGTCAAAGACTCTATTCCAAGAGGTTTTACCCAAAGGTTCAATTATTTGTCTGATTAATATTTCATAAAAATCATGCGATTTTTGGCATTCAACAGAGACATTCTCTGGAATATATGGATAAGTTACCTTTAATAAATTATTAGGATCTCTGTTTATCTTTCTTGCTGCTTTAATGCCATTATATTCAAGAAAATGTGTTTTTATCCCGTATTGCTCGTGCAGGTCATTCAAACTCATAAATGACCCATCTTCATAAAGTATGTCACTAATACATGAAATATTACATGAAAACCATCTTCTATAAAAAAAAAATGGCTTTTTATTAATAATTTTTAAATTTGTTTAGAAATAATGGTTCTAAAGAAAGAAGTGTGTAATTTTGTAAGGATTTGTCACAAAAGTTAAACCATTCTTGCAACACATCCCTCCAAAATATACTTTTTAAATCATTCTTTTTTTTTTTTGACAACATGCTCTTGCCCACAGTATACAACTTTTTTAATGTCAAATTTCCTGGAATTTCAAAGATAACTGCCTTTTCAATAAAAATGAAACTCAGAAATTATCATATCTTGTTATCAGCAAAATTACTTTTTAAACTCACTCTGATTCTAAACACTAGTACTTTGAAGTTGATATGAAAAGGATGGTGGAGTTCGTAAAATTGGCCATATCTCTTCAAAAAAATGGAAATCCCATAAGCATTAATGTTTTTATATTCCTATTAAGCAGAATTTAATAAAAAAAAAAAAAAGATCTACATTCGAAGAAATGGCATTCAGATATATCGATCACGGTCTTTCTTAACGATCGTTTTGTTTATATGTCGCACAGTAATATACCCTAACAATATTCATTGCTGTCCATTGACATCGCTAAAGAAACCAAATGCACTGATGAAATTGTGAACCCGATTCACTCAATCCAGAGTCGTTTAAACAACTTAGAAGTTTAAATCATCATGATGATTTTACAATCCCGTTGGAAAACCACGACGTTACAGTCAGCCAGTGGCATAACTTTCTCCGAAAATGAAAGTCGTAGTTCTTTGGGAAAACAGAGATAACTATAATTTTGGTAAAACTTGTGTTTTTCACTATAGAAATCAACGGAAAATATTTTTAACCCCCCCCCCCTTGAAAAAAAATTCCTTTTTACAGGTAAAATGGGCTGTCATTTCACAAAGAGGAAGAGTAGTTATGGGTCTACATAATTTGATCGGCCCTGTTACTGAATATGATCAGTATTCTTTTCACAGGAAGTCGATTGTCCACAAAAGTCGTTCTTAAGGGCATGACGTCACGCTGTAATTTTTATATTATCAATAATTGCCATAGACAAATATCAAAATTTCTAGTTTCCAATCTGTTATTATTTTAATATGAAAAGTTTTTCTGTAAGTTTTCTAATAACGTAATTTTTTTTTTTTTTCTTTTACATTAACCAAATTATATAATTTGTAGTTTTAATTTCATGATTTTGAAATTCTACAGTGTGTATGCTGAAACGTTAATAGAAAAAATTAATAAAACCGTTTAAAGTTTGGCGTTTATTCCCCTAAAATATATAAATTAAAAAAATGTTTATTGCATTAACAACAAGAGAATTTTTTTTAGACATATGCAGCAATTACACAAAAGAATTTTATCTTAAAAAAAAAGTTCAATAAGATTACGTTTTCAGGTCTACTGTGATTCATCGTCAATAACAAAAAACAGAGGCAATGATATCCGGTTGCGATGTTTGTACGATTATGAAGGATAAAAGGCAATTACATTCGATACTCGTACGTATGGCTAAGATATGGCAACATATATACATGTATATATGACCAGTAGAAATACACAAGTCGGTACTTCGTTTAATAATTTATTACGATCCAAAACTTGGCGTTTTCTACACGATCAGGGATGTCGGCATGGACAATGCAAAGTACAGTTTCCAACTGTAGATCTTGTATAAAACAACCAATTTATAACAACAATGAAATAGATAAGTAAAATGATGAGTTACTCTAAACAGAAGGACATAATTGACTTAATTGATATAATTGAATAATAATTAGGTACAGGTGGCATCAAATTGCGGTCAAGGTCTATAATTATGTTATTATTAGCACTATATCAAAGAAATATTTGTCACTCAAAACCTGTTCATTGTATGTAATTTGCTGTTTTATACATATTATTCAGTTAGCAGCTGGCCTTCGCTAAGACAGCCACGCTGGACAGCGCTCTTGTCCGCTATATGGCAGAGCCTGTCCATATTGTCCTGTACAAAAATTTAGAATTTTTCAATTTAAATTTAAATTTTTATATGACAATTAATTGTCATATACAAAAAATTGAAAAATTCTAAATTTTTGTAGAGGACAATATTGTTGATAAGTTGTTATTGCCGTATATTTGGAATTCCGTCTTATACATATCTGCAAAGATTGGTTGCACAATTTAGACGGTTATATATACATGATATTCCGACGACTAAAGACGATTTCATACGAACATACATGTTATGAAATTCATATTGAAGAGTTGTTTGAAATTATAAAACATCATGCTTTACTAAAGTTGATTGATCAGGGTAATAGGTACAGTGTGAAACGACTTGCGATGAACGCCGATTGGCTGCGATTTCTGAATTCAAAATGAATTGTAGCTCAATTGTATGTAATACAGTTAATTGTATTAAATCTAGGTATAATTTAATGTTTTATGTTGATGAAATTAAGAAAATTAACAGTCAATTTCATGTTAAAATAGGACTTTTTTGGGAGCTTACGGGGAATTCACCCCAGAGGACCCTTTAAATTTAATTTTACCGGCATTTCATACAATCAGCTGTTTCTGTTTACAAATTACTTCACATGCTAGTTTACCAGTGACGAAAATCTCATGAATATTCATTTACTTCTACAGAACGCACCCGAGACAACCTTCCAAGTTGCCAACATAAAAAGTCTATTTTACAAGAAGCCTGTACTTCTATTTCTGGATTATGGTTTACTTCGATTTAAAAAAAAAAAGTTTAAAAACCAATTTTTTAAACCTCATTTTTACAAGGATTTCTTTTCTGGGCTCATTTTTTTTTTTTTTTTTTGTGTTTTGTTTTTTGCCTTCTTATTGATTTTTTTCGATCGCTCACGTGATTGCTTCATAATAATACACTGCCTTCGGTGGTACATATTTTAGCGCCATATTTATGGAGACCGTAACAAAACCAAGCAATTCACTATTTCCTCGGACTCCACCGGTTTGCATCTATATTCGTGCTGACGTTGGCTGGATATCATGCCAGTTTCGACGATGGGTCAGATTTTGGAATAGAGTCCTAACATTCGATGACGACCGATTAACTCGAAGAGTTTTTGATATGGATTATAACTTATGTGCAAATAAAACCGGTGTAGTAAATTAAAAGAAATCTTTACCCAGCTAAATTGCAAGGTTGTTTCGATCTACAACAGCTGATAGATGTCGAATTTCTCGAACGCCGTTTGACGTGCCTCTAATGTGGAGTGAAAAAATAAAATCCTTTCCAAACATCCTTTACGAACATACATACATACATAACTTAACAAACTTTTAAGAATTGGAGAAATAGAGAATTATGTGGTTTTGAAACTAGATAATGGAGAATTGTCTGGTTTAAAACCTAGATAAGAAAGACCGTTCTCATTTCACTCAATTCCAATCTTACTTTGCATGGAAACCGGAAGATACATTGGCGAAAAACCAGAAGAAAGATTGTGTTGTTTTTATGATCAACACTTACCCGAAACCAAGACACATTTTTGTTCGATTGTACTTTTTATGACCAAATCAGAAATCACACATTTGTAGAACTTTACCATTACAATTTTTGATCGTTGGACCAATATAATTCTATCCAAGAAAACTTGCAAAGTTCATACTACAAGCTTACTCAAAGAGACATAATTGTATGATTGAAAAGCACAGGATATATATTACCGTATTTCTTAAAGGTTCACCGGGCTAGGAGTTTGGATATTGTAATATAATTCAAAGTGATTATCTTTTCTTTTTAACACATGCCACTTATAATAACTGCTATAATATACTCTTTTTTCTCATGTTTATTCATAAAGTTTTCTGCACTTTAACCGCTGAATTACGCTTGTGCAAAAGCAGTATTATTTACAGTTTTCAACGATTAAAGAAGTATATAATCATTCTATTTGAGTTGTTTTTATCTTACATTTACATATTATTAAGGAACTGTTTACTGTTTTTACTAAACTAAACTGTTTTACTGTTTAGGACTTGGAATTTACAAAATAGTTGCATATGTTTGTCAATTATAAGACAAACTAGGTGATTATTATATACAAAATTTGGATACCAATATGCAATGTGAATCGAAATGTTATTTAAAAAAAAAAAAGCATTTCTAAAATGAGAGTGTCCTCCCATAACTTGACTGTTGAAAAAGGCAGACATACAAATATTCGAAGAGATAAAAGATTTTATAAAATATGCACTAATGAAATTGAAGATGAATATCATTTCATTCTGTATGTCCTGTATATGTAGAATTTCGATCAAAGCTATTTGTAAAAAAAAATACTACTGGTGTAAACCCTCTTTGTATAAATTAGTACAATTGTTGAGAACTATTTAATTAAGGCCGTTTGTGAAATAAATCCTATATCCAACAACAAAATATTGAACATCCTCTATTTTTGTGCGATGTATTATTATAACTAACCGACCGACCATTATCTACAATGTAACAAACAGTGATTTTTGCAAATGTGCTATAACATGTTAGTCATTTGCAATAAAGAATTGAAATAATATACTCTTCATATAAACGACTTCACTAATTAATGATGTGTTCCATTAAGTAATACAAGCTAAAAATGACTGTAATCACCCTAAAAGAAGTGTAAAAAAAAGGGGGGGGGGAGAATGCTTTATCAGTCTGCTTAATTTAGTTCAATCTACTCAATCGTATGTTTAACAAAATTCCCAACTGCGCAATGCTTCATCCCTTATTCCTAACTCTTACTGACTCTTATCCTAAGCATTACCTTAGCCCTAATTATATATCTAAATAACACTTTCTCTAATCCCCATCCAGACATTGGCAGTAGTCCTAACCATAACCTTATCCGTCACCCTAACTTTCTCTTATCCTTAGGATACCCCTAGCCCTAATCATATTTCTAACTTACACTGATGAAAATCCTAATCATAACACTTTCCCGATTCCTCATCCTGACATTTACAGTAACCCTAACCCTGACCTTTATTCCTAACCCTAACTGACTTTTATCCTAAGCATAACCCTAGCACTAATTATATATTAACTCACAATCTCATACAATGAACCCTAACCCTGACTCCAACCTTAACCCTTATTCCTTACCCTAACCCTAACCTTTATTCCTAACCCTTATTCCTTACCCTAACTGACTCTTATCCTATGCATAACTCTAGTCCTAATTATATATATGGCTGATAAAAGATGCAAACAATAATCATAATTTTCTATAATCTTCATCCTGATAAATATCCTAACCCTAACCCCTATTCCTAAACCTAACTTACTCTTATCCTAAGTAAAACACTAGTCCAAATTATACATCAAACTTACAATTTCCTTTATTCTTATCAAGACCCTAACCCTAACTGACCTTACCTCTAGTTATTCATCTAACTTACATTTTCCATAATCCCCATCCACACATTGGCAGTAGTCCTAACCCTAACCTTATTCCTTACCTTAACTGACTTTTATCCTAAGCTTAACCCTAGCGCTAATTATATATTAACTTAAAGTCTCAGACAAGGAACCCTAACCCTAACGTTAACCCTAACCCTAACCCAAACCGTAACTCTAACCCTTATTTCTTACCCTAACTGACTCTTATCCTAAACATCACCCTAGCCATAATTATAAATCTTACAATACAAGTTATTAATCCTAACCCTAATCCTAACCCTAACTGACCTTAGCCCTAGTTATACATCTCACTTACACTTTCCCTTATCCCCATCCAGACATTGGCAGTAATCCTAACCCTTAACCCTTATTCTTTACCCTTACTGACCTTTATCCTAAGCATAACCCTAGCACTAATTATATATTAACTTAAATGGCGAAAACCCTTATAAATAACACTTGCAATTATCCTCAACCTGACATTAACAGTTGTTCTTACCATAATCCTTATTCCTTACCCTAACTGACTCTTATCCTACGGATAGCTCAAATTTTATATATATATACAACTCACAACGATAAAAACCTTAAACATAACACTTTCCCTATTCCTCATCATGACATTTACAGTAACCCTAACCCTAACCTTTATTCCTAACCCTAACTCACTCTTATCCAAAGCATAACCCAGCCCTTATTATATATCTAACTTAGAATGAACCCTAACCCTAACACTATCTCTAACCCTAACCTTATTCCTTACCCTAACTGACTCTTATCCTAACCATAACCCTAGCGCTAATTATATATTAACTTGCAATCTCAGACAATGAACCCTAACCCTTTTTCCTCACAGTAACTGACTCTTATCCTATGCGTGACTCTAGCCCTAATTATATATACAACTGACAATGATGCAAACCCTAATGAAAATTTTCTTTAATCATCCTCCTGACATTGACTCCGAACGAAAACCATATTCCCAACCTAAACTGACTCTTTCAGAATAACCCTAACCCTAATTATATATCTGACAATGATTCAAACCATTATCTTAACACTTTCCTTATCCTCCTCCTGACATCAATGGTAGTCTATTCATAGTCTAAACCCTATTCATAACACTTTTCCTAATCTTCATCCTGACATTAACAGTAGTCTTAACCATAACCCTTATTCCCATAACTGACTCTTATCCTAAACATAACCCTAGTCATAATTATGTATCTTACAATACAAGTTATTAACCCTAACCCTAATCCTAACCCTATCTGACCTTAGCCCTAGTTATTCATCTAACTTACACTTTCCCTAATCCCCATCTTGACATTGGTAGTAATCCTAACATTAAACCATATTCCTTAGCTTAACTAATTTTTAGCGTGCATTATACATAAACTTACAATCTCAGACAATGAACCCTAACCCTAACCCTAACTCTAACCCTTATTCCTTACCCTAACTGACTCTTATCCTAAGCATAACCCTAGCCATAATTATATAACTTACCTATAATTGATGCAAACCCAAATCATAATTTTCTATAACCTTCATCCTGATATTTACAGTAATCCTAACCATAACCCTAATCTTAACCCTAACTGACCTATTCATCTAACTTACACTTTCCCTAATCCCCATCCAGACATTGGCATTTGTCCTAACCCTAACCCTTATTCCTTAGCCTGACTAACTTTCATACTTAGCATAACCCTAGCGCTAATTATATAATAACTAACAATCTCATACAATGAACCCTAACCCTTATTCCTTACCCAAACTTACCATAGCCTAATTCTGTATTCAACTTACAATGATGCAAACCCTATTCATAGCACTTTTCCTTAATCATAACCTTATTCCCCTAATTGACTCTTATCCTAAGCAGAATCCTAGCCCTAATTATATATCTAGCTTCCACTTTCTTTATTCTCCTCGAGAAATTAACCCTTGCCCTAACCCTAATCCTAACCCTAACTGACCCTAGCCCTAGTTATACATCTAACTTATACTTTCCCTTATCCCCATCCAGATATTGGCAGTAGTCCTAACCCTAACCCTTATTCCTTAGCCTGACTAACTTTCATCCTAAGCATCATAACCCTAGCGCTAATTATATATTAACTAACAATCTCAGACAATGAACCCTAACCCTTATTCCTTACCTTTAATAAACTTTATCCTAAGCATATAACTCTAGCACTAATTATATTTCAACTTACAATGGCGCAAACCCTAATAATAACACTTGCCCTTATCCTCATCCTGACATTAACAGTTGTTCTTACCATAATCCTTATTCCTTACCCTAACTGACTCTTATCCTACCAATAGCCCTAATTATATGTACAACTTACAATGATGAAAACCCTAAAAATGAAACTTTCTCGATTCCTTATCCTGACATTTACAGTAACCCTTACCCTATCTTTTATTCCTAACCCTAACTGACTTTTATCCTAAGCATAACCCTAACACTAATTATTTATCTAACTTACAATGAACCCTAACCCTAAATCTAACCCTAACCTTAACCCTAACCCTTTTTTCTTACCCTAACTAACCCTTATCCTAGCATAACCCTAGCCATTATTATAAATCTTGCAATACAAGTTATTAACCCTAACCCTCATCCTAACCCCAACTGACCCTAGTTATTCATCTAACTTACACTTTCCCTAATCCCCATCCAGACACTGGCAGTAGTCCTTACCCTAACCCTAACACATTTTCCTCAAGCTAACTGACTCTTATCCGAAGCATGACTCTAGCTCTAATTATATATACAACTGACAATGATGCAAACCCTAATCAACATTTTCTTTAATCTTCTTCCTGACATTGATAGTACTCCGAACGGAGACAACATTCCAAACCTAAACTGACTCTTTCTTAAGAATAACCCTAACCCTATATATATCTAACTGACAATGATTCAAATTGTTATCATAACACTTTCCTTTTCCTCCTCCTGACATTAATGGTAGTCCTAATCCCAACCTTATTTCTAAACGCTAGCGTACTCTTATCCTAAGCATAACCCTAGCCTAATTCAGTATTCAACTGTATGCAAACCCTATTTATAACACTTTTCTTAATCTTCATCCTGACATTAACAGTAGTCTTAACCATGACCCTTATTCCCCTAACTGACTCTTATCCTAAGCAAAACACTAGGCCTAATTATACATCTAACTTACACTTTCCTTTATTCCTATCGAGACATTAACCCAAACCCTAAATCCTAACCCTAACTGACTTAGCCCTAGTTATACATCCTCATCCCCATCCAGACATTGGCAGTAATCCTAACCCTTAACCCTTAATCCTTACCCTAACTGACCTTTATCCTAAGCATAACCCTAGCACTAATTATATATTAACTTAAATGGCGCATACCCTTATAATAACACTTGCAATTATCCTCAACCTGACATTAACAGTTGTTCTTAACATAATCCTATTCCTTATCCTAACTGACTCTTATCCTACCGATAGCTCTAATTATATATACAACTCACAATGATAAAAACCCTAAACATAACACTTTCCCGATTCCTCATCCTGACATTTACAGTAACCCTAACCCTAACCTTTATTCCTAACCCTAACTGACTCTTATCCTAAGCCTAACCCCAGTTCTAATTATACATCTAACTTAGACTGAACACTAACCGTAACCCTAACTTAACCCTAACCTTAACTCTTATTTCTTACCCTAACGGACTCTTATCCTAAGCATAACCCTAGCGCTAATTATATATCTAACTTACAATGAACACTAACCCTTATTCCTAACCCTAACGGACTCTTATAATAAGCATAACCCTCGCGCTAATTATATATTTAACATACAATGATGCAAATCTTAATAATAACACTTGCCATAATCCTCATCCAATTTTTCTCCTTTTAATTTAACTTACAATGAACCCTAGCCCTAATCATAACCCTTACACTTATTCCCTACTGTAACTGACTCTTAACCTAATCATATCCCTAGCCCTTACTCTAACACTAACTCTTACCCTTACCCTAGCCCTTATTCCTTACCCTAACTGAATTTTATCCTAAGCATAATACTAGCCCTTATTATAAATCTTACTTACAATGAACCCTAACCATAACCATAACCTAACCCAAACCCTAATCCAAACCATAACCTCTAACCCATACTAATCCTGACTTTATCCCCTGCAAACATTTACTTTTCGTTCTTTTCTCATATCTTTTGACTGACTGCTCTGATGTCAACATTCTTCGAACCCTAACCATATTCCTTATCCTAACTGACTGTTTTACTAAGTGCCATCTTGCGCCTCATGTTTTATTTTTCGATAATTATCCAGAAAATATGGTCACAGCCATTTTTATCTCTTATCTTTTCAAATCCGTCTACTTCTGAATGTAATGAAATTTTGAATTTACATTGCACCTCCTATTTTATTATTTGATTACAAAATAAAAAACAATAGAAAAAAAAGACTTTGCCCAATATACTTACATGAGGGCGGGAGTTATAATTTAGTGAGCTCAGTGCTAGTTTACAGTTAAAATTAATTAAAGTATAGATAGATATAATTTGTATTCATCTTTTTCATCATCATTATTATCATTTGAGCCGTCCCATGCGAAAAGGGCCCTTATGTATTTTTACGTCATAATGAGATATACGCCGGTAAAGATAACATCATAAAATGCAAGTTGTGTATGTTATATATTTTTCCAACATTTTTACCTGAGCTCTATAAACTTATTTTCATTGTTTATATCATCTAGAGTCAATAAAATATCAGGAAAAAAGAGAAAATATCAATTTTTAGAGCTACATGTAAGTTCCATATAAATGGACATTTCCAATATTGAATATTAAATTTTGCTGATATAATTCGGTGCTAGTTTTTTTTATCCGATTGTTCATACATTGAAAGCGATCGTACATGCACATAATTGATATATATATATACCTTAACATGTACACATCCTTTTTAACAACAAATCATATTAACCGAAGTGAAATACTTTACAATAAATGAAAAGTTAAAATCTTAAACCGTTCCCAACATATAGGTTTATATATGCGATTAAGATTTTGTTCAGCTCTATATGTAGGAAATGACGAAGTTTGAAAAGGTTGATTCTTCGTAAAGCATAAATTTAATGAAGAAAACATCTGGGTTTTTTTTCAAAACAATATTTTCTTCGTGATAAATGATAATTGGCCTCGTCACGTTTATTTACGGTTCAGTGTGTTTGTTGTCTCATTTAAGTATAGAACCGTCGGTTTTACTGTTTAAGGAGACAGCCTAGCTTCCGTTTGAACGAGACTAATTTGTTTTCTTAGATATATATATTTCTTGAAATTTGAGAATAAAATCTAGTATAATTTGTTAAAGTCTAGGGCCAGCCGTAAAAAAAAAAATGAGAAAAAGCAAATGCTGCAACAACAAAAAAAAAAATGACCAGGATTTTTTTTTCATAAATGCATTAATATGGGAAGAGTTGACTTTGTTAGAGGTGGGTGCAATTAGCCATTCAATAAACATCTTCATTCTATATCAATCAATTATCATTGAAAAATTATGTATGGATCCCCACCCACCTCCATCCCCCAATACAAGATGCCTTTATTTAATTCCTAGTAAATAATGCTTTATTATGTTTAAAACCCCCAAATTACGGGGAAATTAAATCTGAAAGATTGAATACAGATTTATTTCCCTGTAATATTGCATCTGATTATTATTTTAATTTCTTAGTACAAAGATGAAGTGTTTTTACTGCATTAAAGGTTATGAAGATAATTACCGGGTCATTTTTGTGTAGGAAAGTTTGCAATCAGTTCAGTTTAATCTTTGAATTGTTTTAAAATGGAAAGAATGACTGCTTATCTTTATAAATGAATCATATTTGGCCAATTTTTCTCAGGGAAAATGGAGGGGGGGGGCTTAAAAATGACGTTAAAAATAAACAAAAAATCAAAAAACAAATAAAGAAAGAAAAATGTATTTCGGTAAGGGATTAATCCCTTTCCGACAAAAGAGAATTGAGCTAAAGTGGCAGTGCTCAGCAATGTCGGAGATACCACCAGAGGTTACTCAGTAGATAGATATACAAGAATATCCAATGCGTACAAATTTATCAGACATAAGGTCAAGGGGCGTTTCATGGACACTAGTAAAACATGCCAAAATTTTATGAACCTGAAACTGTTTTCCCATAGGCGGCAATGTTAACATTTCTTCACATAGCAATGTCCCAAATTTTCGTTCAGCAGTGAGTGACCCCTCAATTCAAAGCACATCAAGTTTCAAGCACATCAAGCACATCTCTTCCTTGGTTAAAATCTCGAGGTGGCATGTCAGATTCGTTTTCCGACAAAATGCCTCTGAAAATTAAAGTGAAAGTAGGGGAATTGCAGACTTCTCACTGGTGCTATAATACATAAAATAATTCTGCTGATCTTCTTGATAAATTACACCTGCCAAGCTTTTTTGCAAGGAAACATACTCCTTATCAACAAGTATGATGCTCAGTTTAATACATTATCACAGTTTTTTTTTATTCAGGTCTGCTAATTAAGGAACTTGTAATTTTGTCTGCACTACTTTCTTCCCCTACCAATTCTAAAAATAATTAGAGGTATGTACCCCTCATATTTAAATCCTGTGGTAATATTTAGAAATTTATTTCAAAGATAAGGATTAGCTCTGATCTTTCGAATTATTTGGCTCCAGTTTCTGGAATCTTTTCAGCTCTTCCAAGTCTTTTTTATTTAAATATTTTGGATTTCCAACGTTTCGGCTTGAGCATCATTTGTCGAAATGCGCATCTGGTGCATCAAAATTTGTACCGTATATGATTTACATTTTAGGGATAGGGTTATGGTTTGCGTTAGGTATGGGTTAGGGTGTGGGATAAGGGTTAGGGTTTGGGTTAGGGTTAGGGTTAGGGCTAGTGTTAAGGTTTGTGTTAGTGTTATCCTAAGCACAACCCTAGCCATAATTATGAATCTTACAATACAAGTTATTAACTCTAACCCTAATCCTAACCTTACCTGACCTTTGCCCTAGTTATATATCTACATTACACTTTCCCTAATCCCCATCCAGACATTGGCAGTAGTCCAAACCCTAACCCTTATTCCTAACCTTAACTGACTTTTATCCTAAGCATAACCCTAGCGCTAATTATATATTAACTTACAATTGCGCAAACCCTAATAATAACACTTGCCATTATCCTCATCCTGATATTAACAGTAGTTCTTACTCAAATCCTTATTCCTTAACCCTAACGCTTATTCCTAACCCTAACTTACTCTTATCCTACGTATAACCCTAGACCTATACAATGTATTTAACTTACAATCATGTAAACACTAATAATAACACTTGTCATAATCCTCATCCTGACATTAACAGTAGTCTTTACCCGAAACCTTTATTCCTTACCCTAACAGGTTCTTATTCTAAGCATAACCCTAGCTCTAATTATATACAACGTATTTAACTTACAATGATAAAATCCCTAATAATAACACTTGCCAAAACTAACTGACTCTTATCCTACCAATAGCCCTTATTATATGTACAACTAACAATGGTAAATACCCTAATCATAACACTTTCTCGATTCCTCATCCTGACATTAATAGTCGTCCGAACCCTAACCCTTATTCCTAAACCCTAACTGACTCTTATCCTAAGCATAACCCTAGAACTAATTATACATCTAACTTACAATGAACCCTAATCCTTGCCCTAACCCATATTCCTTACCCTAACTGATTCTTATCCTAAACATAACCCTAGCCTTAATTATATATCTTACGATACAAGTTATTAGTCCTAACCCTAATCCTAACCCTAACTGACATTAGCACTAAGTTATTCATCTAACTTACACTTTCCCTAATCCCAATCCAGGCATTGGCAGTAGTCCTAACCTTTATTCCTGACCCTTATTGACTTTTATTCTAAGCATATCGCTAGTGCTAATGATATATTAACATACAATCTCAGACAATGAACCTTAACCCTAACTCTTTCCCTAACCCTAACCCTTATTTCTTACCCTAACCGACGCTTTATCTTAAGCAGAACCCTAGCCCTAATTATATATGTAACTTACAATGAACTCTAACCCTATTACTAACCCTAATCCTAACCCTCTCTCTTATTCCTTACACTAACTGACTCTTAATCCTAAGCATACCCCTAGGCTTAATAATATATATGAGTTGCGTCAAGCAAAAAGGGATCTTCGTGACATAAACGTAATTACGTCACAATAGCGCTTCAAAGACGTGACGTCTCGTCTGTGTGTTTGCCGAAGAAAAATCCTCATGCGATAAACAAAAAATATATTTATGTAATACCTTATGTAAAAATTAAATGCGCCTTTTACTGTCCGAATTAAAAATTGAACAACGTCCTCTATTTATGGATTTACTGGTAATTTATTTCTTTTTAAATAATGTATAAATTATTTTAATTTTTGACGTTTTTGGTAGTTTTCATTCATGAGCTGTCAATAAATGTACATGAACATTTCCATGTACGTTTTTCCTAATTAAGCTCTGAAGGCAATCGCGTCTTGTGCCTTACTAGCAGAGCTCCAGACTCTACAGATAGGTAGTCTCCTACCTTTGTTTCAATGTTTATGAAAAAAGGGGGTTGTTGTCAAGGACACCTTCGTACATTTATATAACGCATTCGAGGTTGCTTCTCCGTTTGTCGAAAATGCCCGAGAAGTCGCGATTCCTCTCAAAGCCCAGGTAGTTTGTCGACAGAGACTAAATATTCGAATCAAGTTCACTGACGTAACATAGTTGCAATTGCATTTTGTCAACATGAATAGGAAAAACATTAATGCAGCAGCAAATGAAACATTATGTACAGCCATGTCATAAAAGGTGAAGCGGCGAAAGCCATACGGACTTACGAATCGAATCCCCTCTTCTACGTAGTGACCTTTGTGCAACTTTCTGAGGTCTGAAAACTGTACGTAATGAAAGGTAAAGATCATTTTCAAGAGTAATTTGAAATCCTGTCTTCATTATCTTTAAATAAACTGCAATAAATAAAAACTAAACACGGTAACACTGGGTAAAGCCGTTGAAGTCGAACATTGACAGCCGGACATCTAGAAATTAAAATCAGACTCGTTCCGCTTTCAACATGTAGGCCTATAGTTTCATTTTCTGATTTTAGGTTTAAATAATTTTATTTCAGGCAAATAATTCTAGACTATAATGAGCACATCATGGTCTCATAAACTTACATTATAATTTAAAATTTAATGGTTATAGGCCTAATTTTTCCCCATTTTTTTAAATTTGCTAATGTTCGTTTTATATTACAGTTTACCACATCGGAAAGAGAAAATTCAATTCCCCCAATTCCCCCCACCCTCATTTCTTCCTTTTCTTTTTAAAGATTTATTTATTTTTCATTTCGCGTTTTTTTAAATTTTGCTTGTTCGTTTTCGTTTTTACGTATTAAATGTTAAATTCTTTTTTCGAACCATTTTGAAAGCAAGGCTACATAAACAAGTATCACGAAGCAAAAATGGCTATTTTTGACATTCATAACTATCTAGATTTTATTACATTAATTTTTAGTTTATAAAATTCAAATACAAGAAATAGTCTGATTAAATTACTTTTGATCAATTTAAAATATACTTTTGAAATAAAATAATTTAATTATTTCATAAAATTAAATAATTTTATTATTTAATATATTCAATTATTTTGTTAAGGTTTGCATTTTAAGACAATTTTAAGAAGGTTTTAAGGAACAGTAAAAATGTCATATTTTGCAGAGAATATATTTCATATTTACTTAATTGTATTTGTTCCTGGTCAGTTGAATTATTTACAACCTGGTTGCAGGGTTCAAAGTTGTAACTGTAAATTAATTTTTATCTTAAGGGACTAACTCGTGATTGATCCCTTGTGTTAGAAACGTTTTAAAGGTTTTTCAATTGGTGTTATGTAGCCGCTGGCCAAGCTATCAAACGTACCACTTTTGTGTAACTTTAGGTGCCATATCGCACCTATAATTTTTGTAATTTTCTTACCAAAAATATTACTACGCATTATATTCTAAAATTTGATTGGTCATTTTCATTATCAAAGAAAAAAAAATAGTTTCGGCCTGAGCAAAGTTGTATGTCCGTTGCGCCACTTCTGCTCCTGATAACAAATAATTGTATGTCCGTTGCGCCACTTCTGCTCCTGATAACAAATAAATCGGACGCAACTTCAATTGCTCTTTTTCTTGTTTAGGTAATCAGGTTTTTATTTTTGCATTTTTACTCAAAGTAATTCTTATTTTTTATTGTCTATTTCATAAGTTTCTAATTTAAATTATCTGATTATTGTTTAATAGTTAATTATTATTAATCTATTTCAATGACTAATTAAGACCATATTAAAATATTATTTTTAATTTTATTTTGTAAAATCATTCAAAAATTTAAAGTTCATTTTTTTTTGTTCACTTACTTGTTTTAGGCATGTAATTCAATTATTATTATTTTAACAACTTGTTTACACAAGAAACCAAATGCCACTTTTTGACAAATTTTTAATTGTCCACCATGGCTGTTTGTTTTACAATTTTAAAGTGTACTTGTTGTCTAATAAGATTGATTTTCAGCCTTCTTCATTCAGTGAGTTATTTTGTTGTAATGTATATTTTGAGATAAATCAATAAATCAATAATGTAAATTGTTTCAAATTTTATTTTTGGTTTTATTATTACGTAACATTATGTAATTGTTGAATTTTATTTTATTTGTATATACGCCACTTCTGCTCCTGATAGCAAATAAATCGGACGCAACTTTAATTGCTCTTTTTCTTGTTAAGATTATTCCGCTCAGCCAACACCATTAAGGTATTTAGCTGAGTGTTGTAGTTGTTAGCCAGGAAAAAAGGAAAAATCCTGTTTAACCCCAACGAGAGTGTTCAAGCTCCCATTCCCCACAAACATAAAGTTTAGGACGACTTCCAAACAAACAAAAAAAAAAAAAACCTAGCGCTTATCTATTTTTCTTCCTTATACTTATAGGGAATCATTAGAATTTGATATTTGAAAGCAGTGCACCCCTTTCTTAATGTTGCCGTAAATTCCACAGTTTAGAAACCTATCTTGATTTACACTATGCAATTGCAAAATCAATACCTGTTAAATTGTTTTAACAAAGATAAAAAAAAGGAGTCATCAGATAATATTATTGAGGGGGCGTACATGTAAGCATAAAATTTATGTTATTATGCCTCCTCCCTCAAATAAAATTGCTTCCTATACGTGCCTGTTTACCGATTATGATTTGAAAAATATGTAATATTTGAAAAAAAATAGGAGGAATGAAAAAAAAAGGAATTTAATTAGAATACCCACCGCGTCATGTCCACCGGACTTTGAATCCTGCTGTCTCGGATGAAAAATGTTTAAGAAATGGAAAATGGAAATTTTTAATTACAATTATGTTTTAAAAATAACAATCCGTTACGTTTATTTATTTATTTTTGATATGGCTTACATATTATGCAATATTATGAACTTCCATATAAATCAAGGCACGTATCATCAGGGGGGGGCGGAGGGCCTCCCCTTTCCCCACTTCTTATCAAACATAATTTTTTTTACAAGTAATAGCTTTTCAAAAAGCTTGCCTTACTAATCAATTAGTATGTATGGAACGTCACTAAAATATCTTGTATAAAACAACCAAAACGTGTACTTGGGGCAGTAGGTGGTACATAAGAAAAATTCACCAGAAGCTAAATAAATTAATTTTAGTACATTTGAAAGTGGAATAACGTCTGCAGTAAAATATTATTTACCATGAAAACAAAATACAAGTTTTTCTTTTTACAGAATTGTACAATATTTGTCATAAACAAAATTTATACGAACTGCAAACACCGAGTTAACGGGCTTTTGTTCCAAGCCGGGCTCAATTTCCCAGTAGAAGCCCATTTTTCTCTATGTCTTTCTCTCTTTTCCCTATGTACAAAACTCTATTTCATGTACCGATATTATTAAGCCACAATTTACGATACAATATGTGTGTGTATATTAGATATATTTTAGTATCATAAATCACTGACATAGAGGCACGTAGCATCGTTGTTGAGACAAACAAAACAAACACGCAAAGCCTATATTTTAGATCGGGGGGAGGGGGATTTTCTAGATTGTCATTTAAAGGGCTGAAAAATATTTGAAAGCAAAAAATAAAAATCTTCGAAATAAAATTACAAGCACATCCTCCAGAAATTGAAGTATGATTATGTTGATGATGTAAGAAAAATATATTGATGAGATGATGTCGTTGAATATATTCCTTGAAAATTTTCTACTTACTTTGTATTTCAGTATACATGTTAATGACATTTTTTCCCTTGGAAAATCATCACTATTTTACAATAAACAGATTCATCTCATGATATTAATTTTTAAATACATCTGGTAAAATTAATTTCTACCGAAAACAAAAGTGGTTTTTGCAATGACGTTACAATGACGTTATGTGACGTTGTTTAACGTTTTATAGCATTAGCTTGTAAGCATTGCACTGATTTCATTTTAAGTTTAATTAGAATTAAGTAGGTATCCAATAAAAATTTGGTATCAAATTATTCAGAAGGACTTGCTCTATTAGAAACTGTCAAAAACCAATTTTCGGAAATTTTGTCACAAGGGTCCCTTTTCGCTTGACGCAACTCATATGCAACTGACAATGATGCAAACCCTAATCATGTTTTCCTTTAATCTTCATCCTGACATTGACAGTACTCCGAACAGAAACCATAAACTGACTCTTTTCCTAAGAATAACCCTAACCCTAATTATATACATGTATCTAACTGACAATGATTCAAACCCTTATCATAACACTTTTTTTATCCTCCTCCTGACATCAATTGTAGTGCTTATCCCAACCTTATTCCTAACCCTTACTTACTCTTATCCTAAGCATAACCCTAGCTCTTCTATTTTCAACTTACATTGATGCAAACCCTACTCATAACACTTTTCCTAATCTTCATCCTGACATTAACAGTGTTCTTAACCATAACCCTTATTCCTAACCCTAACTGACTCTTATCCTAAGCAGACCCTAGCCCTAACAATACATCTAACTTACACTTTCCTTTATTCTCATCGAGACATTAACCTTATCACTAACCCTAATCCTAAACCTAACTGACATTAGCCCTAGTTATATATATTTAACTTACACTTTCCCTAACCCCCATCCAGACATTGGCAGTAGTCCTTAACTTAACCCTTATTCCTTATCCCAACTGATTGAAAAATTCTCGAGAGGGATGTTAAACAACATACAAACAAAAAAAAAAAGGTCTATAATTTTGTAATAGAAAAATTGCATGCATTTGCATTTCACTGAAGAGATGATAAATATATCATCCAGAGTGTGTAATGGCCTTGACTTAAATTCGAGGTCACTTAGAATATGATGTTATGGATGAATAGTCTGAAAGAATACGTGACTGTGATTTTTTTTTATGTCCGTGACATACATAGGGTGTTGGTTCTTTACCAGCTGCAGAATGTGTCATGGCTTGACGCAAGGTTATTGGGACAAGTTTAAGTTCACTGACAGGGGAATTTTACATTCCTTTACTGTCTTTCTACTGTTGAAACATTGCAAGCTGATGCTCTTTACAGGATTGTTTATAACCTTAAATGTTGGATGACCTTGACTCAAGGACGTTATGTCCTGTCCGGAGCTCCGACGAAAGACCTATTAAATACGTTGCATTGCAACGAGCTCGTTCTAAGTATATTTCTAAATTACGATGCTTCAAATCCTAATCATTACATGCACTTGTAATAATCCTTATCCTGACATTAGCAGTAGTCCTTACCCAAGCCCTTATTATATATACAACTGACAATGATGCAAACCGTAATCATTATTTTCTTTAATCTTCATCCTGACATTGACAGTTCTCCGAACCCTACCCTTATTCCTTACCCTAACTGACTCTTATCTTAAGGATAACCCTTGCTCTAATTATATATTTAACTTATATTGTTGCAAACCCCTGTCATAACACTTGCTATAATCCTCATCCTGACATAAACAGTAGTCTTTTTCCTAATCCTATATTACACTTATCCGAAGCATAACCATAGCCCTAATTATATATACAACTTACAATGATGCCTATTAGACCCTTATTCTTAGCATAACCTTAGCCCTAATTATACATTTAATTAACTTACACTTTCCTTAATCCCCATCCAGACATTGACAGTATTCCTAACCCTAACCTTATTCCTAACTCTAACTGACACTTATCCTAAGAATAACCCTTACCCTTATTATATATATACTACTATTATAAACTTACAATGATGCAAAACCTAATCATAATATATTCGATAATCTTCAAATTCACATTAATAAGATTCATAACCTTTGCCCTTATCCCTAACCCAAACCGACTCTTATCCTAAGCATAACCTTAGCCCTTATTATATATCTAACGTAAGCTTTCCTTAATTCTCATCTACACATTAACTCTAACCCTTTTTCCTAATCCTATACTAAGCATAATCCTGGCCCTTATTATATATACAACTTACAATGAAGCTAACCCTAATCACAAATTTCTTTAATCTTCATCCTGACATTTACAGTAGTCCTAACCTTAACCCTTATTCCTTACAATATCTGAGTCTTATCCTAAGAATAACCCACGTCCTAATTATATATCTAATTTATATTGATGCAAACCCTAATCATAACACTTGCTATAATCCTCATCCAGACCTTAGAAGTCTTAATCCAAACCCTTATTCCTAACCCTATCTGACTCTTATCCTAAGCATAACCCTAGCCTTAATTATATATGCAACTTACAATAACCCTAATAATAACACTTTCCCCATTTACAGTAGTCCTAACCCTATAACCTTTACCCCTAACCCTTACTCTTATCCTAAGCATAACCCAAATCCACATCTTGAGGATTAGGGTTATGTTAAAGCTATCATTTTCATTAGTAACAAGAGGCCCAGGGACCACATCGCTCACCTGAGTCAACTACTTTTACTTCCAAGAATTATGCATATATACATGTTAGAGCATGAACTTCCTCTTTGTTTATTCATTTAGTGTATTTGGGCTTGATATGAGTATCAAATTACTAAGGATGTTTATCTTCTACAACTAGTGGCATTAAACACTATTTCAGTATCAATTTACTCATTATGAGGTCAATATCTGTATTTATGCAAAATACAGCACTTGAAATGTCATCTCTGGTCTAATTAGCTAGAAGTTATCTTAAACATTTCATTCTTTCCTTTCTTTGGGGAGGGGGGGGGTAGGAAGGAGTGTTTAACATTAGCTTAAACAATTATAATAAAAACGAATATAAATAAGTTTTTACTTTTATTTCTATACAAAATTCAACACATTTTATGAAAATTTATCAGTCAATTGGCAAATACTACAATAAAAACTAATAAGCATTAATTAAATAAACTATCTATCTATCTATCTATCTATCTATCTATCTATCTATCTATCTATCTATCTATCTATCTATCTATCTATCTATCTATCTATCTATCTATCTATCTATCTATCTATCTATCTATCTATCTATCTATCTATCTATCTATCTATCTATCTATCTATCTATCTATCTATCTATCTATCTATCTATCTATCTATCTATCTATCTATCTATCTATCTATCTATCTATCTATCTATCTATCTATCTATCTATCTATCTATCTATCTATCTATCTATCTATCTATCTATCTATCTATCTATCTATCTATCTATCTATCTATCTATCTATCTATCTATCTATCTATCTATCTATATATACCATAACGAAAGCGAAAATGGAAAGATTAGAAAGTGAATGAATATATTTGATTATCAACATACTCTGACTTTGAATATCAAGTATTCTTTTTAAAGAATACATATATTTGCACAAAATTCTTTGAGTACCTTCATGAATCAGATTACTAAAATTCTAGATGGTAATGTTCCAATGTTCCAAAATGAAATAAGATCCTTTTGCAATCAATTTTGATTTTAGAGACCAGTCATGAAAAATTATTGTGATCCACCCTTTTTTCTGTTTTATAGCAAAAATTGGAATGTCATAAAGAGGTAGGTTTACCTCCCTTTACGGGCTGTCCATTGACCCCCTCTTTTCATACTTACCTGGATATAAGTGTATAATATAGTTGATTCTTGGTAGATTATTTATAATGGTGGTCACAAATCAAAAATCTCAATGCTGGTAGATTATAAAGTATTTACATATGCTATTGTATTTGCTCTACAAAAAAATTAAAATATTTATATACACTGTTAATGATAATATACTCTTGTACTCCAGTAATGTTCTGCAGGGCTTAAATGATATAAGATGCACAATAATATAAATCAACTTACAAACAATATTTCTACACATCAGAATTCTTCATGAACTGATAATTTTAATACATCACAAGTCAGTGAATTCACTTCATAAAACTAAGAATACAGTGTTGAACTTATATCTAAGACACCAATTACTTGATGTAAGCATCTTCCAGTAAAAAATGAATCATTATTTAGCAGACCTCATTAATTTCTTTTCTATTAGTTAAACTTTGTATACATCAATAACAAGTCATCTAATCTCGAAAAATTTCATGTATATTAATCACACCAAGTTCATGACATTGATGCACCATTAAGGATAAAAATCTAAACAGTAAGGGTATAACTAACTCACAAATATTAGTGCAATATATAACTAATTCATAAACATTAATACACTGATCATCACTTTGACATAGGTAAAAGATGGTACATGAATTTTGCTTGACATTCAATGATAAAAATGACATTAATGAATATTTCATAAAGTTGTATACTGTAAACCAATTATTATATACATTTATCATTTGTTAATTGCCACTTGAAAATTGGTCCACGACAAAAAAAAGTCATGATCAAGGTTTCCTGTTTCACAAAACTTTTAAACTTTTATTGTTTTGTGATCACAAATCAGTTGTTTGTATTTTTTAGACTATTTCTTGCATGCATATAAAAATGGTTAAAAATATGCATTGTTACAACGCGAAATGTAATAACAACGCGAAATGTAATAAACTGGGATCATTACATTTTGCGTTATTACATTTTGCGTCGAGATCGACGCAAAATGTAATAACGCGAAATGTAATAATACATTTTTTGGATTATTACATTTTGCGTTATTACATTTTGCGTCGATATCAACGCAAAATGTAATAACGCAAAATGTTATTATACAATTTTTGGATTATTACATTTTGCGTTATTACATTTCGCGTTGATCTCGACGCAAAATGTAATAACGCAAAATGTAATTGCAGAATCTTTAGGATTATTACATTTTGCGTCGACATGAAGCAAAAACGCATATACGCAAAATGTAATCATACATTTTTTAACAATTACGTTTAATATTCAATTCTTGTTTCGTTAGCTTGTTTGACAATAGTTTGCCTCGAATGAGAATATGTTCGTAGGTACAGCAAGATCTTGTGTATCGAATCAACTGAGAGTCGAATACCTAATATGCACGTACTGTAGGATTGATTGATTGATCATATGTTGTTTTACGTCCCATTCGAGAATTTTTCACTCATATAGAGACATCACCATACATCGGTGAAGGGCTTCAAATTTTGACCTTTACTCGGCACTCAGGGCCATTGAGAAGTGAGGGATCTATATCGTGCCAACGCTTACCGTGACACGGGGCCTCGGTTTTTAAGGTCTCATCCGAAGGACCCGCAACTTTCACTTCAAAGTGCTGAGTGCATGGCGAAGGAACAGTTGCTACCCATTTCTTATCGACTTAGGTCAGTCGCGGCCGAGATTCGAACTCACGACATCCCGATCAAGGAGCGAGCGCTCTACCGACTGAGCTACCGTGAACGGTTCAGGTACTGTAGGAAGGGTATATTGCTACACAAGTAAGTTCAGAATTGAAAAGTTTAAATCATCACGTTTATGATATAACTTTATTGTTGGATTACCATTAAGGTATTTTTCTAGTAAAATATCCAAATGTAGAACAGAATGTGTCAGACTTTGTGGTATTTTTAATTTAAGCTCTCTGAGAGATATCAAGTCGACATATGAATGGAAGTAACTATTGTTAATTGATAATTCGTCGTAATTCGTATATATCTAAATGTCGAGCTGAAAGCCACAGCAAGTTTTTTCTTCATCTGATATATAAGTTTTTTTATATAAATCCTGCTGCACTACTTTTTCCATTATTTCTCGATCATGACAAGGAGCATACGGCGGGTGTGACCGGTCGGTAGGAGATGCTCACTCCTCTATAGCACCTGATCCCACCTCTGATATTTTGGAGGTCCGTGATTGCTCTGCACCAAATTTGTATTTTTTTAAGGACTGTTGAGCTTGAAAACTGTTCGTTATCTTCATATATTTCATCATTGCAAAAACAGGTCTGTCAATAACGAAACACAATGGATAGGCGTGTGGGAGGGGGGGGGGGGGGTATGCAGTATTCAAGACATAACCGAAAGCATAACCTAAATATTGATTGATTCATGAAATGAACATATAACACTTAAAAGACATCTTCAGTGCCATATCAAATATAAATTTGTTTTCTTTTTTTTTATATCTTCAAGATAATTTATTTAAATCTTATTTTCGTAACTCTATCTTGATTTGATATTTCTGCATTGGAAAGAATATTCCAAGGAACACTAAGTCAATAATAAACTCTGAAATAGAGAATCTTGGGAATGATACTTCCTTTCATAGAGAAGCCCTAGCACTTATACATGTTTGCATGTAGTTACATATTTTCTCCAAATTCGCTATGTTAATTATTTCAGTACATTACGCTCCTATTGGGCAAACAATGTCTACTTGTGTAATTGCAACGTTGAAAAGGAAATACAATTACAACATTGTTCAGGAAATTAAAGTAATATTTGTTTTTTTTCATTTGAAGGTAACTAAATGTATAAAAAGCAATGTTACACGTATATTCCGCATTTTCTTTTCTACCTTCATGCACATGTTACACAAGGTGTTTAAAATACATTTATGTGACACTTAACACACTTCTGATTCGCTAGACTTTTTATAGTACATGAAAACTAGAATGTTCCAAAGAATGCATGTGTCGCCGGCCTTGTAGCTTCATCAATATATTAAAGACGTAAATAAATCTAGGACTGGTCATCAATTTATTTGCTACTACACCTGTATCAATATAATTTATGCATTCGTCTGCAAAGAAAAAGAGAGGTCAACGAATAGAAGAAGACAAAGATGGAAATTAACAATCAAAGACAAATTTTGGTCCCAAGCTCTCAAACGAGTTATGAAATTGAAACTATTAGAAATAATTAATAATATTTATGCGTTAGTAAATATAAGGCAATGTCTCTATTTGAATGAAAAAAGTCCTCGAACAGAACGTAAATCATACAATTAATACGTGTTTCCAACAATGCTCAAAAAAAGATTTCAGTTTGTTTTTAATGCATTTATCAGATTTCACGATCAATTGTGGATTATCAATCTCGATATATTTTCATTGTGTAGCAGTTTGTTGGTAATTTTATATCATACACTTTTAATGAAGTGTCATGAGTTCATAAACATGTCAAGGTCAATCGGTCGGTTAAGCTGAATTTTTCAGGGTGTTTTATGATAAACAGCTTACATGCTATATAGGCCTAGCATAAACTTTCATGTACCTCTTTTCGAAAAAAGTGTTGTAAATCAGCACTCTGAAAAATTTTGAAAAAGTAGGTTAACTTTCAATTCAAATGGTCACGATGTTGAATAGGAATTTTTTTATGTAGCGATGCTTTTTTCTGCCCCCGTAATCGAAGATTCGGGGGTATGTAGTTTTTGCCCTGTCCGTACGTCTGTTTGTCTGTTTATCTGTTTATCCGCAAAAACTTTAACCTTGTCCATAACTTTTGAGTTGGTGGAGCTATGGCTTTCATATTTCACAGGTGTATTCCTTATGAGAAGACCTTCCTTTGTGTACCAACAATTTTAACCCTGACCTTGGATTTTAACTTGCATTTGAGAAATTTCAACTCTCGCCATAAGCTGCCATACTGTGGCATCATTGTTTGAAAAATACATCTTGATTTTTGTTTGTTTGTTGGTTTGTTTTTTTTTTTTACCTTTTACATATTTTAAGTTGAAATATGGTGAGTATTTGACTAAAAAAGTTTTCGTAGTTACAGCGAATTGTTCTTTATATTGTAAAGCTGTCCAAAAAAAAATCTGACAAAAGGTTAGAACTTACAATGTATATTTATTTTAAACATTCAAGTAATTCTTTTCTGAGAACTGTATCTAATCACATGCCTACATAGCCTGACAAATCTCTGCAAAAAATATTCATGTAAAGATTCGGTGTATAGTTGAAATGAAGCAAGAAAATACAGATAATTATGTTAAAATTGTTTCTTTTGACATGTTTATTTAAAAAAAAAAACCCACATTTTTCTGTGCATTGAAATCATTAAAAGACATAGAAGATAAAAAATTAAGACAAATTATATTTTTATTCACAATAATGTTACCCTAACACTTCTTTTCATTGATACGATGACCTAAATATGTTTGTTAACATCGATGACTTGATGCTGGAACAAAAATAATCCTCATACAAAAATACATAAATCAGAACAGAGATAAGTGAGGTTTATATCGACCGCTTATGGCAAAAATTTCAATCATTGAATTTTCAGATTTTGGCCTGTTTTAAAAAAATACATAATTTAGCGCCACCAAACGTCTTTTATTTCGAACCATCTGTGTTCTTTCTCCATCAGGCAAAGCCATGCATTAGCCCACACTTTACTTTTCCCTAATATATTTTTTAATTCAGCAGCCAATCTACTTGATCTGCCGGCTAATCGTATTAACCTTCTAACACTTACCGGGCTGGGCACTTGCTCCATAACTTGCCCGGATATATATATGCTCGGACAAGGAATGGCTTTAATTACCTCGTCGAAAATTGGATCTACCTTGGAAATAATATACCTTGAAAGAGGGTCATCTTTCACGCAGACACTAAAAATCTTGCGTAAAATAATGGGAGGCAGATCTTTTAAAGAGAGGGGCTCTTTTTCTTCAATTGGCATCTCATTTAAATCATAGATAATCGTGTTATCATCCGATTCAATTTCCTCAATTACATTTTCAACATCGTTGATGTTATTTCCATCAGCAAAAAGAACTGGCACAATAGCTGGATCAACTGTTAAACTAACATAATGCTCCCCAGCGTTCTCTGGAAAGTATCCAAGAAAAAGAATGGGATGACTTTCGTTGTATATGTTAGTTGAAGATACGATTCTGTTAAATTCTTGACCTTGTGTAGAAATCACCCCAAACTGCACATTGTATATCTGTGATATAGCTGTTAAGGTAAGATGGTCCCCATAAGTACCTTCTTCTTTCATACTAGAAAGATACTCTTCAATAGACATTTCAGATGTATCTATAAATTCTTTGAAAAGACAAATATTTTGTCTAATATAATCAACCCCCTCTTGTCGAAGACTGAGAGCAGTGCTATGTATGCCTATAGTTTTGAGTTGGTCGCTTATAGCCTCAAAATGACAGTTACCATCTCCTTTGGGGTCATAGGAAACATGAATATCATCAGATAGAGGGAGTTCTTGAACTCGATCTGAATGATTCTTTATAACAAAAAACTTTTCTCGATGCGATCGTTTAGCTATACTCTGCAAACGCTTTTGAAAATTTTGAATTTCTCTGGGACTTTTTGCGAGGTAATACTTGTATCTATGTAAGATTTTCTGCTTCTTTTCTAAGACTTTTTGTCGATTTTTTCTTTGTTTTTCTTTTTCGATTTCGAGGGTCTGGCTTGTTATATTTTCAACTGAAATCCACTCTTTACAAAACCTCTGTTTAGGGGATTTGAACAACACTTTGTACAATGAATGGAGCTTTCTAGCAATAATAATTCCAGGTTATACATGCCTACGAGTAGGAACCCTTTGCCCCTTTGTGGGAAACTTTATCCAAACCCTCTCCCCCACTGAATAAGAGGACACTGGGTGTTTGAGCAAAGATCTCCTGATAATCCTATTTCTGCATCTTTTTGATGCCTTTGCTGCCTTCCCCCTAACATTTTTCGGTACACCTGAGCCATCATGAGCTCTGTTAAAATAAACTGCAAAAGGAGTTGCATATCCCAGTACTTCTTTAGGACAAGTATTCATGGAATGAGATATTTCTGGAAGTTTCTCAACCCAGTTGAAACCCTTAGATTTTGAAGTATTTATCAGGTATCTGAATTTTGACCTAACTTCTCTATTTAATCGTTCACATTTTCCCTGTGACTGAGCTCGAGGATGATAGGCTCTACTATTTATGATGTGTACTCCATGCTTTTTAAGATACCTTTTCAGTTCACCTTTGAATTCAGTGCCCCTGTCACATTGAACGATTTTTGGGAATCCATGCTCGTTAAAAATCTTTTTTAATTCTTTGGTGACGGATTGACTTGATTTTATCTGTAGTGGACGTAAAAATACAAATCTCGAGAATACGTCAACTACAGATAATACATACCTGTAAGAATGTCCGTCTAAGCTTACCCTTTCCTTTCTCATATCAATGAGATCAATCTGTATGCGCTCAAAAACGGACTTTGATGTGACTGGCTTCATCTTTGCTTTGTTTGTGAAGCGGGCATGGAGGCGTTGATTAATTTTGCTTTTTCCCAAAATGTTGAGGATTCTTCTCTCTCCGGTCCCAGCATATTTCTTACGTAGTGTATGACTAATAGATCTAGCGCCTGTACCTTGAGCTCTCTTGAATTCTTTTAAAACTTCTTCTTGCAAGGTGTTTTGTTTCAGAACTTCTTTTCCATTACGATAAAGCTTCTCCACGCCGTCTTCAACACTGATAGAAAAACTGTTCTTATTTCGCCAGAATTTTATGACAGCATTCTTTTGTAATCTTCTTCTATCTTTCACTGGGATTTTGAATTCGTCTTTCGTTAGAAGAAATAAAGTCTCATACGTTTCCTCGTCCACTGGCTGTGGTTGATTTTTTCCGTCCATTTACGATAAACGGCTTAAAGAAAAAAATAAATATGTTCAACCTTTTCACGTTAGCGTATATAATTTAAACTTGGAATTCTTAAGAATATTTGACAATTATTTTCCTTGATATTAAATACATTTTGCTTCTTGATTTTCGGATTTTTTTTTCCTTGTTAAAATTAATCTGAGAGGAAAAATAAAGAAACAAAGAAAAAATGATTATATACTAACATAAAGATTATAACTAATCATAGTTTGTGATTTTTAACTAACCTTGTTTGACGTTACCTTACAAAACTGCTTTGAAACCCTTTACACTATTTGAATCGTTCGTTCTGTAAACTTCCGGTGTATAAAAAAATAAGAAGAGAACCCGTGCTTCAAAAATTCGAAACTTAATCGGAAATATGTACACGTGTATTTTCTTTTCTCTTGTGCATATCAATATAAAACAAGAATATTCACAATGTACACACGCTTTTCACGGCGAAATAAACATCATTATTTTATTTTATTACACCTCTATTGATTTTTCCCTATATAACATTAGATCGTTAGATATTACTAATTCCCTAGAAGTCATTAAGAATGGACTAATCCCCGAGTGTTAGTCAAGTGAGCTAATCCCTGCTTCGAAAGCTAATTCCCGGTTATCCATAATCCTCTAGAATTTACTTTTACATTGCTTTGCCTCGGGAAAAAGTCCTGGCCTTGGGGAACTGGAATCTTGCTAACTCCCTCAATGATATACTTAAACTGTATATTAATTATACAAGAATGTTGTACAATCATGTATTTTTTGTCTGTACATGTATTTTATGTTTGTTTTTATGTTGACGAATGAAATGGTAAAAATTATTTTCTAAACTAATGGTTAAACATGATTTGAATATCACTTCATGAAGAAGAATATTTGTTTTAAATATATTATTTTCATTTTCGGGTATATGTTCGTTTTGTTAATTATTTAAAGAATGAAAAGCTTGAAAAATTGTTAAGTCGTAGGAAAATTAGATCCCTTGCCTTGCATGGCCAATCGGCAATCCTCGGCTGACTCCGCTACGCTCGAACCTCTAATGTGATAGGTGGAGGAATAAGCATCAGGTTCATACATTTCTCTGCCGGAAACTGCCTTGTCACTCATTTCATATTTCTCTCTGCATAAAGTTCTTCGAAAAGGTTTCTTAATTTGTCTAATTCTTCATTGTAAATAGATTTTGATTACAACCTTATGTAAGTAGGCTTTGAAAGCAAAAACAAACTGTTGGGCGTTCCACGAAACAACTGAGATTTCAAATGTATAACATTTAAAAGAAATTAAAATAAGATCACATGACTGAATCAGCAAGATGGTAGAACACCTTTGACGTCCATGATCAGTGTGCGAGGTACGAGCCATTCCAGGAGCTCCGAGTGTTGAATGCCATTTCAAACAGTGAAATAATTGAAAATGTTCACGTCAATCAAAAAGGACAGGGAGTGCATAGTCCAAAAGCTGTAAAATACTTCAACTCCACGACCCGTCTTTCAAATCACGTGCTTTGCAGACCTGAAAAACTCTCTCTCTCTCTCTCTCTCTCTCTCTCATAAAGAATGGGGAGCTTTCTGCAAGCGCAAAAATGAAATGAACAACATACAAAGTTACCCCTCCCCCCAACTCACACTTCTAATTTTCTACACTTCTAGTTTTTTACGTTTCATTTTGCTTTCTATTCTCTTTTTGTTTCTTTTCACCAAATCATAAAGGCATAAAGGGAACTTTTTTTTTTAGTTTTTACCATCATGAAATTTTCTTTATTTTGTTTTTGTTTTTTTTCATAAAAGTAAATATAACTTATGAAGGGCTTATAACTGATCTATCATACAAGGCTGAACTATATGCGTCCCTCCCACTGAATCCTTAAGAATTATTTAAAAAAAAATATTCCGTTGATTTATGCATTATTAATACTTGGATTAATACATGTTTAGTAGTTTTATACCTAATTATTTGAAATATAAATTTAATCGTCGTTACCTGGCAGAAAAGGAAGTTCGTTACGTCATGTGCCTCGATCTCTTGAATGCTCCAATATACTAAAATCCCCCATCCCCCACTCCCACTCCCGCTACGAAAGATGCATGTAACCGTAACAAAAATATGAGTACAAGATTTCATAAATTTTAATTTATTTCCCGATTAAGATGGTTTGATCGAATTATAACAAGGTAAATTTGAACAATATTGAATCTCAGGAACAAGTTACTAAAGCATCATTATCTTTTTTTTTTTTTTTTTTTTTTTTTTTTTGTTTGTTTGTTTTGCAACATAATTTTTCATCAGTATGTTAAAGAAAGCATCTTTCGATAAGCTTCCAAAATCAACCGTCGCAGATTTGCTTCCTTGTGCTCCCTAGCATTCGAGAGTTCTTTTTTTTAATACTGAAACATGCAAGTCAAACTTCGCGATATGACATTTCATGTGAGTTTCTTAATATTGTCTGAAGACACATATTATTTCATTTTTGAGTAGTTGTCGTCTAACCTGTGCAAACATAAAGAAAAAAAATTATATGAAGGAACTTAAATGAATTCCTCTTCCCTTATCGACCAATTCACTTCATTTACTATTCCAATTAATGTCCTTTATTATAAAATATATGTTTAAATCTTATTTCATAACGTTTCGTTTTCAAAACCAAGCAAATAAAACATAGCATTTTGTATTCATACTTTTTGCTTTTATTACATTTTGCGTTGCTCTCAGCGCAAAAATGAAATAACGCAAAATGTAACAATCAAAATGTACGTTATTACATTTTGCGTTGAGATCACCGCAAAATGTAATAACGCAATATGTAATAAACCTTATTCTCTTTTATAACATTTTGCGTTATTACATTTTGCGGTGATCTCGACGCGAAATGTAATAACGCCAAATGTAATAATAAAAAAAATGAGTTATTACATTTTGCGTTATTGCATTTTGCGTTGATCTCGACGCAAAATGCAATAACGCAAAATGTAATAATCCCAGTTTATTACATTTCGCGTTGTTATTACATACCTAAAAAAAAAAAGATTTTACATCAAGTAATTGGTGCCTGTAGGATAACGAATATGCCCTAATGTCACCAAGTGACACTGGCACATTGGTAGGTGGGAGAGGGGACAAGATGACGTATCTCCCCCGAAAAAATACTCTTGTGTCCCTTGTATCAGATTTATAAAGTACAGTACACAATTTTGTGGTCCGACAAATATGCCTCAATTACATCAGTTTCACAATGAGGGAAGTTTGTGAAAATCAAATCAAGCTGTGAACCTGAATCATGAGTTACTTTTTGTACAATTTGCATGCATTTTAAATTCAACTTCATAAAGTTCAGAAAATCTTTGATCCTGTAAACAAATCAAAATTGAAATCTCCAAAAATGATCAATCTTTTCTCTGTGTCTAGAAAAGGTTTTAAGTGCAATGTAATTTCGCGTTGAGACTCTTTAAAAGAACATGCTGGGAACTTGTAGAAAACAACTATCTGCACTTTTTCAAACTCTCTGAAATTTATTAAAGCGAAAATGAACTCAAAGAAATTGTTGCTGAATTTTTGATACATGTCATCAAATGATCCTGTCTAACATATAATGCCGTTCCGTGATGAGGAGGATTGCTTTCACTTCTCTCTTTATGAATAAACAAATTCAAGTAACCTTCTATCACAAAATTCTCTTCATCATTTATGGTTTATCTTGTTTCTGAAAAACCAATAACATCAGATGCTACAACATTGGGTTCATGTTTTATTTCATTGAAATGTTTGTGAAGTGTCTTGCATTATAAAACATAATTTTCAGTTTGTACTGCTCTACTCTGTACAATGGAAGATAACACAGTTTTAGAAGTGCTTCCTTCCTCATTCTTTCCATTTCTTGTACAACTTTTTCATCCACAATTAAAGCTTGCTCATTGAAATTCAGAATATGCAACTTGTCAACAGACCTAACTCTACTAAGCGCCACATAATGAATGTGTGGTGTTTTCCTCGTCCTTGACTGAGACAAATCTACTACAATTTCATCAACAGTGCAGCCCTGGGCCTTATGGATTGTCTTACCAGCAGTGGTCTTAAAGGAAACTGTATACTTTGAGATGTAGTTGAATTGAAAACGAAAGATCGCTGACAGTCAAATATTGGTGTCCAATCATCCTTAACATCATCATGGAAAAGGTGTCTGTATTTCTGTCGAGCAATTGTCCCTACTGCAGAATCCAAAAACTTCACCCACACTAATACTTGGCCTTGATACACCTGGCAATCTGTTTTCAACAAGAAATACAGTACATGATGAACCATTTGTCAAGCCATCAGTAACATCAATATTAACAGTAATGTCATAAATCATTCCAATGGCTAGAGAAAGTCTTGTCATCAGGTTTGCAGTTTTGCTAACATCATCTTGATTTTGCAATGATCGGAGTAGTCGGTCTTTCACAGACTTACTGTGGTCTTTGAGGACACTGTCAACAGCTTTTACAATGACTTTTTCACCAGGAAGTTGCTCTATAAGTTTATTGTTATATTCATCAACTTTCGCATTCATTGTGAAAAGATGGGGAGCATTGAGTGGATAATTAGGACTATTTTCAGTAATGATGTACATCTGAATTACAGCCAAGTCCTCAGAAGTCATCTCATTGTGACGAAGACAGTTCAAAAGCTGTGCAAATGCTAAATCGTCCTTTTGTCGCATTACTTCATCTAACTCAAGTAAGGTGAAGTTTTCTTTCCAAAGATTACATGCAAGTGCTTGGACATTTTGTTTTAAATCCTGAAAAATCCAGCCATCCATGATTGGTTTAATATGAAAGAAATCTCCAACAGCAATAATACTAATGTCTCCAAAGGGCCTCTTCAAACCAGTAAGAAGCTGAAGTCCATCATTGATAAATTCCAATTTTGCATTGCCAACCATTGAAATTTCATCTATGATGACAACCGACAAATTTCTATATTTAGTTCTAAATGTGTTCAGTTCATCACAATGCATGTTTTGCTGCCTTTGGTTAATTTAATTGGTGAAATGCAGAAGCAATTGTTTGACCACCAATGTTAAATGCAGCTTTGCCGGTGTATGCACAAAGAAGAATTCGTATATCATCTGGATTTACACCCTCCTTAGCACATAAATACCGATGTAAAGTTTGATAAAGTGCTCTTATTAATACTGACTTCCCAACACCTGCACCTCCTGACAGATATGCATGAATAGGTTCCTTTTTACATTTGATCCATTGTATAACATGATTAAAGAATTCACGTTGCTTAAAATTCAGACTGGCCACAAGCTTTAAATACTCATCATCAGGTAATCTAACAAAACTCTGCTCATTCAGTTGTCCTGTTGATGGAATTCCAACATCACTTCCTATATCATACTCTCTCTGTTCAATTGGCCTTTCAGGATTGAAATGAACAAAAGTTTCAGAATCAACATTTCCTTCATATTCATCATCTGCTTCAGTTTGCTGAGCACCAGGAGCTAATTCATCATATGCTTCAGTCAAATCATTTGCGCCATCTGTTCTGCCTGCTCAAGCACATCAGCATTGTGTTCATACTTTTTGATTTTCTGAGCTAATAAATTTTTTTTTTTGGTTAAATGACTGCTCAAAGCTCTGCTCTCCACACAGAAGATCAGAATATTCATTTCGCCATGGAGTGAACAGCATTAGTTTTTTCTCTGTAGTAATTTTCTGGGTCTGTCTTTAAACTATAGCGCATATATAAGAAATTGATTTCCAATGTGTCTAACTTTCTCTTAATGTCAAGATTGCCCCCTCTTGCTTTCTTTTGCTGCTCTACTCAGCAGATCGCTCATACCTCTTTGGGATTTACTTGACAATGTATTTTGCACAAGCATATGGGTCCAAGACATACTGAATGTCAATATTAGCTGCCCATGCATGAAGAAGAGTATTGTTGTAAGCATTCAATCTAAGGTCACAGGATTTACGCTTTAGAAAATACTTTGGGTCCTCTAAAGGAACTTCTGATGCATTTGATATAATCATCTTCAGATAGTTGTAGTACATCCTACAAAAACTCTTGCAAACTGAAGTTTACATCACATCCATTTTTAAATTCATTCATTTTGTCTTGCATAGCTTTATGCATCTTCTTGTATTTCTCAACTTCACTATCCAAAGGTTCTAATATAATTGTAGCTTGGAGTGGTGGAAGTGGAAATCCAAATCTACAAACAGCCTTTCCTCTTTTTTGCATGTCTGTGAGTGTTTATGCACCTGTAATTCTGGCATATTGTCTTCTGCATTCCTTTCACATTTTAAGTAGCTATCAACAAACGCAACAATTTCCTTGTCATCATTTTCTAAGTATTTTGGAACATTTTCAATCCACACAATCATGTGAACATGTGGTGATCTCCTTTGTTGAAATTCAAGCCTATAGAAGAAATCCTTTACCTTGCCGATAGGATGATGATCACTCTTAAGCACAGTATTCAAAAAAGTTCGAAAACGATGATCAAAATACCTTGTACATGTAATTGGGTCTTTCTGAACTAACTTTGATTTTTCACTCCATGTGAAACTCTCTATTTCAGAATCTGTGTACTCTCTGTCATCGTTTAAAACACCTAGTGCCCTTATCAGATCACTCCATCTTGTATCTGCAGCAGAAAAGGACATAAAGCAAGTTGGTAGACCAAGCTGTCGTATCATTGCAAAAACATCTTTCTTCCTTGTTTCAAGATAAGGAGGAGAATTTCTCAACTGTTTGAAAACATAGAATCCCTCATTGTGTCTAACAATGTCATTAACTTGATGGGGATTTCTTATTTCATTTGCAGAAAATGTTTTCCCCTTTGTTTTGCAATTCCTGAGAGCTAAATTTTTGTCTGTTACCTGTTTAAGTTGAATCTTCAATTTGAAAAACAAGTTTGGTACCGATTGTGCAGCACGTCTATCGACACTTCGTAATTCCCACTTGGCAATATCAGCATATGAAACGGGTACTTGACGCTGATCATTGTCTTCTCTTCCTTTACCACAAAATATTGTTGGAAATGACAAATACTCAGCCATTTGATCTTGATACAAACTAATAGGACGTTGTCCCTCTCCTGGAGCAAATGTGAAGATTTGATTCATATCATACGAGTCACTGTCTAGTAGTGTATCACAATTTCCATCCTAAACCAGCTTCATAGAATTCGTCAGAATCTGATTCATCTGATTCGTCATGCATTGTTGAACCTTGATTGGTGTGGCCCTCTATAAACTCTCTCATTAATTCGCTTGCTGAATTGGTAACCTCATGGAACCATTTGTCATCTACGATGATGTTTGAATTCTGATAAAATTCACTGTTTTTCATTAACCAATGTAAAGCAATCAAAACCTTTGTAGGTCGGATATTTTCATGACAATAAGAGTGCTGAAAAGATAGTTTCCTTTTTAACTTTACAGGTATTGTGATATTTTCATAAAGTCTCCTGGGTAGACTATTAATTGTTGGTTGTATGTCAACTGGCACATTTACAAAATTTCCTTTTACAGAATACTGCCCTCCTCTTGGTAATTCTCTTATTTGCATGAAGGGAATTCTTAAGGAAACAAGTCTTTCTTCCAATGGTAACAAATTTAATTCACTTGGTTTTTGAATCCATGTCATTCCATTTGCAAAAGAGAGTTTTGGAGTTCGACTTTCTTTTAAGCTTGAATTGCAAGTGTTGCATATCCATTCTTGCCCATTTACAGACTTTGTATTAGTTAAATACTTCCTTTTGATTTCAGCATCCAACAAAACATTATTGACATTTGAAACACTTTCATGAAACCATGTCTGTTGGACACATGTGCATACAAACACAGGACCCAATCTTACATTGTTGTGAAAATTGTCAACACATTCTATTGCATCAACTCCAAATTTACTTTTTCTGTTTCTCTGTTTTTCAGTTTCAATATAGTCCAAATTCCCCCGTGACTGTGCTTTTGATTTCTTTTGCAGCAATATTTTCTGATGTTCTATATTCTTCATTTTTTCTCTTTTCTTTCATCTTCAATCTCTCTTTTTCTAACTGGTTGGGATTTTGTCTCATTTCCTTTTTCTTCATTAAATCTCTTGTTTGCTCATCATGTCTGTACGCTTCTTCTTGCCTTTTAATTCTCTTACTGTCCATTTCCTTGTCTGTAAACTCTGGATTCTGTCTCTTGTTTCTCTTACTGTCCCTTTCTTTTCCTTTAAACTCTAGATTTTGCCGTTTGTTTCTCTTACTGTCCCTTTCTTTTCCTTTAATCTCTGGATCTTGTCTCTTGTTTCACATACTGTCCCTTTCCTTGTCTTTAAACTCTGGATCTTGTCGTTTGTTTCTCATATATTCTCTCATGTAATTCTTTTTATCTTTCTTTGTCTCTGTTGTTTTTAAGTGACCAGTATTACTACCAACAGACTGTTTGTTCTTGAAAGCAGTTGTTGCTGACTGATCTAATCTACAGTATTGATGCATACTTTGATTATTGCTAGGGAAGCTATGAATAAGTGTATGGAAGGCAACAGGCATCACTTCAAATTCAGTTGCAAATTCAAATGCATACTTTCATACATTGCATACAGAAATCCTAATAAATCATCTAAGCAGGAACTGTGTCACATCAGAGATTTTCCATCACAGTCAGACAATTTATATTCCCCATGAAAGTGAGAGTCAAAAAAATAGAAATCATTGTCTGAAGCTTTGTACAGTGCTGAACATATCGAGCCAATCATTATCAATACATATCTAGATAGCCCCAATGCCTGTTGAAGACATTCATGAAGAGTTTGATTTTGATTTTTCTTATCATCTGTAACTAATAAGCCAAACAATGTATCAAACTTATCAACCATGTGGTAATTTTCACCAGACAATATGAGTTGGTAGTTCATCAAACATCAGTAATCTGCTTTTCAGTTTTCCAGCACTCTGAAGATTCTTCACAACTGTGTTGTATAAATTATCTCACTTGAGCAAAGTCTGATCTAAAAAAAAACTAGTGAATGAAAAATTTTCATATGCATTTGACATCATAAGTGAATTGCATGTACACTGATTACCTCTTGAAAATGATGAAAACCTCATGCTTCCCTGATGGAAAGACCCAAACACCAGATTATCTGAATTCTGATGCATACAATTACCTTGCAGTACAGGTGCTGTTTCATTTGGTATATTGTTCATTGTAAACTGAGTAATATTCTGAGTTGTAATCTGAGAGATATTCTGAGTAAGCATCTGAGAGATATTCTGAGTAAACATCTGAGGCATCATTTGAGACATAGTCTGAGTCAAAGTGGTCTCAGGGAGAGCCGCAGAGACCACTGTCACAGGGGTGGTAGAGATCACCCCTGCCGGTACAGATGTCATAGATGTCATAGGTGTTTAGGAAGTGGCCTACACCCAGAGGCACAGATGGTTGGACGTGGCCAATATCTGTGGGGTACTTGTCCCCCACATCTGCCTTACATGATTTCGTCTTCTTTACAGCAGCTTTCTTCCAACTCTTCTTCCTAGGCATTCTTTAATCTAAAAAAGAAGAAGTAAGAATGTTATTATCTATACCATAAAAGATGGATCAACATAGCATATACCTGATACATACACAGATTCTCAAATTAATAATGCTGCAATCACTGACACTTTCAAAAATAGATAGCAGCTGTTGGAAACTACAATGTAAATATTTAAAATAATATATTTATTTGTAGCACAAATCAAAATAAAAAAGGCAAAAAAGTTGAAAAAATTTTAAACCTGAAAGTTCAATTCAAAATTACATGCAAAATATATGCCAACATTCATTTAAAGACGGATGCAAATTAATTGGTAAACCATTTTCACACAAGACTTACCTTGAACATTTGTTACACATTTCCAGAAATTATATGTACCATATAAATGTATGCAACATTTACTGGCATACAGTTTTTGTGTAATCATCCAACATACTGTATGTACTCGCCTATAAGTCGGTCCGCCTATAAGTCGGTTGTATTTTTTAAGCTTAAATTAGAAGGATTGACCCGCTTAAATACCAGTCTTTTCATAACTCGCGTACAAGTCGGATAAAGAGTGTAGGAAAATCGGGTTGAAATCTTCACATTGTTAAAGGAAATGAAGAAAATTCCAAACTCCCAATAATACTATGCGGTGCATAGTAACATGGTGGCTCAAGCATAACAACAGCTTACTTGAAAAAAAATTACAAAGGTTTAATTGTAATTTCAATTCCATAAAACTATCGTTTGCAACCTTAGACTTAATGATTTTTTATGTGATGTCATATTTTCGTTATTTAAACAGCTCGGGTATTTCCGAATTTGTCAGAAAATCCGAGAATTTTGGAATCTTGATCCCAATGCATGAAAAGTCTACAAAGGAAGAGAATACTTCTATTTTGTCATAAATATCGTTTTTAAAAAAGTTGAACTTATGAGATGCAGTAAACACAGGTTAAATGAGTGTACTGAAAAGTTTAACAACATAAGCAGAATGCAAAATGACATTTGAGAGGTGTATAAAGTTCTGTAATAATAATTAAAAAAAATAAAACTGCACTCGCCCTAACCGTTTCACACTAGGAATTTCGAATATTAATAAGATAAGTTCAAGAGAGAAAATAAGTCCTATATGGGTCTGGGTCACAGAGCAAAGAAACACATAAGGAACTTGTTCATGCTAAAAAGACCATTTTATTAATATTTGAACACAGTCAAGAATGATCACCTGTTCAAGGTAAACAATGGTGGAAACAATATCAGGGCACTGAATGAACACTAAACTTTTGGTTGAAATTTATTTTGAGAAAAAAGAAACATAAATAACAAATTCATGACTACCATTTTATAAATACTTTTGAAATTACTAATTTTTGGACATAGGTAGTATATAAGTATTATCATTTTTTAATTAAAAAGAAATAGGCTCTTTTGTTCATCTTTGTTTTTCTGTAGTTGATTCAGACTGTTGATTAGGCCTAAAAAAAAATAAGTTTGTTTCCTGTAACCCGACCAACCCTTTCAAATTACCCCCGGACGGATTTTTTTTCTGCCAAATCTTCGTTTGCTCTTTGGTTTGATCAATAAGCTGATTCCATTTATTCAAAAAATATTATTTGTAGCTTTATTTGAGATATAAAATATGTCATCCTAGTCAACATTAAATATAAAGAGTAATCATTATTGTAACAACAATTTCAACCCACAACTTTTTGAAGTTTGTGCAAAAAAAAAAAATAAATAAATAAAAAATATCCCGACCTACCGACACCTTGATTTTTTGGGAATGTTACATGATTGATTGTATATTGTTTTACGTCCCATTCGAGAATTATTCACTCATATAGAGACGTCGCCATATACCGGTGAAGGGCTTCAAATTTTGACCTTTACTCGGCACTCAGGGCCATTGAGCAGTGAGGGATCTTTATTGTGTCAACGCCTGCCGTGACACGGGGCCTCGGTTTTTCAGGTCTCATCCGAAAGACCCGCAACTTTCACTCCAAAGTGCCGAGCGCATGGCGAAGGAACAGTTGCTACCTATTTTTTATCGACTTAGGTCTGTCGCGGCCGAGATTCGAACTCACGACCTCCCGATCACGGAGCGAGCGCTCTACCGACTGAGCTACCGTGAACGGTCTGGGAATGTTACAGGAAACAAACATAATTTTTCTTTAGGCCTTATATAAAACAATAATGAACTACGTATAGATCATCTTTTTATTCTACTGTTATCTTTTTGATCACATTTTACTATAGCTTTATTTTAGCCAATTGCCAGGAACCTGCGTATCACCTCTCTCTGCGATCGACACAAAATCACATACATATATGTATGATTTATGTAGGAGTTTCCTTTCTGCAAACTTAATAAACACTTTGTACTGCTACTTTTACTTACAATAAGAGTTATCTTTTATTAATATATGTTCTGAAACGACAGGTGGAACTAGAAGCTGGAGTTGTCCTTATGTATGTTTTGTAATGTTGTAAACAAACTATTACGTTTCATTCTACCGAGTATATTTAAACAAAGATAAACTTTTTTATCTTCTTTAACACTAGTAAAATGTCACAGTCACTTGTTCTTCCTCGTGTGACTCAAGTGGGACTTATTTTCTCTGAGAGACTTGTAAACTGCGCAGTATAATAGTGATCGCAGCGTCTATTAATTAAAACACTTTGCACAATTTAAATCCTGTATTTGTACTGTTTCAAATATACGCAAGGTTGTAATTATTCAGATAAATTATATACTTTTTCAAACCTTACAGAATGAAACCCACAATCTGCAATGATTAATATTTTTGTTTCTGATCCGACTGATCGTTTCAAGGTATCACACCGGTAATTGACCAATCAAAATGAACTTAGTCAATTGTAGTTCCATACATAATAAAGAAATATTTTTTTTTATTGTGAGAAATTTTTTAATTTCCCTTATTCTATTTTTGGTATCTGTGCTTAGGATATTTTGTGTACTTTGTAAAATATTAAAGGTTTTTGACAGGAACTATTTCTTTCGGGGCATAGGAGGCCACTTCCTGGGGTGCACACAGGATGTTTATAAACACATTGAATACACGTGGTTTTGAGGGTATTCCTGTTTGCGGATGGAAGAAATCAGAAAATGCCGTGTAGGTACCCTATTTTTTGGTGTCAGCTGATGTGACTGGTAACGTTTAACACTTCCTGCTAAATATTTTTTCATGAATTCGAATACCTGATTTTTAATGATTTTTTATTCTATATAGAATTACATAGTGAAAACAATTACCGGTGTGATACCTTGAAGGGGATTGTGTAAAATCATCTACACCCATATTAAAGGCAGTTTTAATTTTATAAAGGCATATTTCAACAAAATATGTCATTTTATGAACTTTCTGTGTGAAAGCACATATTTTTAAATTTAGAAGCAGGGTTGACATTAATTTATACAGATTTCTATGTAAAATACTAATAATATGTCATGTTTTACCCTCAAAACTCCAAATTATGACTTTCAAAGTAGTATTATGCATCTGACATTTAGAGAGAAGTTAGAAAATGTTGGTTTTTTTATTTTAGATGACTTTAAACTCTGTGCACCACCTGACCGCAGTCAACTATAGTGTCTACAGACTTTGCCGTAAAAGCACTTTAGGCTGATTTTTTCAAGAAAAGACTAATTCTGGGTTTGCGAATGAGTTTTCAGCAAAAGCGACAACTGCGATAAAATGTGAAGAAGTAAAACATGTTTTTAAAAAGTGCAAAATTTTACAGAGACTGGGTTTACTTTCATTTTATTCACCTTAAGTGATTCATTTATTACTGGAGTGGAGGAATAGAAATAATGAAATGAGTTAAATTTGTCTAATATAAGTAATGTACAAATAAAATTTATTAAGAATTTTTCAAAAATAAGAAGGTTATGACCAAAAATGCATAAATACTGTCAGGGCATGAGAGTGAATACTTCTTCTGAGTCCCAACCATGCATCACACACACAGAATGTCACTTAGCACCATGGTATGCCTGTTATGGTTCTCTAGACTTTTTCCATGCTTTCGCAGCTGACATTCAAGATTTTTCAGTTTGCCGGAGAATGTTTTTTGTCATTTTACCACTTTTATGTAGGTGTTGACCCTCTCTTTTAAATTAAGTCTCAGTCAGGATGTTTATTTTAGCATGATTTGTTAAGCACATTAATGTACTGAAATATTAATAAATAACAAATTAAAGTGATGAAGAAATTTGACATATTTACACAATCAAAATATCAGAATAACCATAATTCAGCTAATAAAGTGCCCTGTTCTTCTTTTGTCACTTCCTATAAATTTTATCAGCAGTTTTTGTACACCCACCCACCTCCAAGAATCATGGAGGATGGCCTGATATTAGTTTCTTTGTTGCATTTATTCACATTTAAAAGTGTTAAGACCCATAAAAATGTTTAAGATTTATATTTTTAAATTTAAATGTTGATTTTTTATGTAAATTTGGTGAAACAAAAAGCTGTAATCTGGAATTAATCATGCATTGCATCAAACACCTTTGAAATTCCTGAGTAATTCAATGAAAAGAGGATAATTATGTATGTTCAATTGGAATTTCATGGCTAATTTGTGTCTGCAGAGAAAGCCAGTTACATAAATCACAACAATAAATTACATCTGAATTGTTTTCTCCATTTTCTTATCATCAAAGCAAGTTTAATGGAGTGTCAGAGCTGTCCAGAACCTCCCCAGATGCTGATATCATTTGGACTGCCCTGTGTTACAACACAGCTTTTAGATAAACTTCTGCATAGCAGGTTGTAGACAAGTACCTAGGCTTTATTTGGAACATAAATTGACCAGATGCAGATTTTATTATCAGCCTAATATTTAACAATTTCTGTAAATTCTGTCATTCTTAGGAGGGTAAAATGCAATTTTGTTATGTAATAATTGCATAATGGTCTCAGACTTGTGAATTATTTTTTTGTTTGTTGTGAAGAACAGTGCATATACTCTCCACGGATACAAAATTGGTTGCCAGGCTTAGTCTATTAAGGATGAAATTCTGCTTCAAAATATGCACAAAAAACTTCTGTCAGAGTGCTCAGTGTGTATTCTTGACTGCTCTGGAGATAAATGCATCATATCTCCAGCAATAATGGGAGTTAGATCCCCAGACTTCAGGATGTTGGTGACAGTTATTTAAGAAATCTCAGGTGCAAAAATGAAAAAAATCTGACAACTTCAAAGGTCCTTCAAGGTATCACACCGGTAATTGACCAATCAAAATGAACTTAGTCAATTGTAGTTCCATACATAATAAAGAAATATTTTTTTTTATTGTGAGAAATTTTTTAATTTCCCTTATTCTATTTTTGGATTTTTGGTATCTGTGCTTAGGATATTTTGTGTACTTTGTAAAATATTAAAGGTTTTTGACAGGAACTATTTCTTTCGGGGCATAGGAGGCCACTTCCTGGGGTGCACACAGGATGTTTATAAACACATTGAATACACGTGGTTTTGAGGGTATTCCTGTTTGCGGATGGAAAAAATCAGAACCCTATTTTTTGGTGTCAGCTGATGTGACTGGTAACGTTTAACACTTCCTGCTAAATATTTTTTCATGAATTCGAATACCTGATTTTTATTGATTTTTTATTCTATATAGAATTACATAGTGAAAACAATTACTGTTGTGATACCTTCATCCACTGTCCACATCACAAATGGCAGAAGCCTCGTTTTCAAAATCGATATATTCAGATATTGGTACACCGCGCCCGATCGTAAAAAAAAAAAAAAAAACAAAACAAAACAAAACAAAGGTCCAACCGCTCTGTTGATATTATTCCTGACGGCCACAAACTGGACAAAATTGAATCTTCACTTACCATAAGGCTGCTTGCATATTAATGTAACTAATCACAGCTCTGTTGCTTATGGGCAGAAGATTTTAATGATCTTTTCCTGTTTACTTCCATGTAAAAAAAAAAATGACCCCCATTTAGGTCCAACCCTACCCCCAGGGCACATGATTTGAACAAAATTGAATTTTCATGATGCCAGTAAGCTTTTAACTGAGTTTCATAATTTCTGGCCCAGTGGTTCTTGAGAAGAAAATTTTAAACTTACCCAACCCAATTTTTTACCTTTTCTTCATTATCTCCCCTTGGATGGGGACAAGGCCCTTCATTTGAACAAAGTTTAATCCCCTTTGCTCAAGGATACTTTGTGCCAAGTTTGGTTGAAACTGGCCCAGTAGTTCTGGAGAAGAAGATGAAAATGTGAAAAGTTTACAACGACGCCAACGACGACGACGACAGACAACGGACAAATTTGTGAGCAGAAAAGCTCACTTGAGCCTTTGGCTCAGGTGAGCTAAAAATGATGTAAATTGATATTTGCTTCGATCATGCCTCTCTTAAATACGTTTTTTACGAATATATAACGTAAAGAGAGAGTAAAAACATGATTTTTGACAGCATGCCTTAAACTTTTGCACTTCATTTTTGATTTTTATATTTTTCATATTTTTTACTTATCATTCAGTTACAAGATTAGTATCTGCTGAATTTTGTATTCTTTTTGCTAAATAAATTTTTTCCTAGCCGTTCTTCCTGTAAAGCCATGACTTATAATGCTTAATACTGTTTGTTGTTATATTTTTATGCAATTGGTGGAAAAATTTTGCAATTTTGGAAATGTCAGACCCGTTGACTGTGTCATTGTGGTGGGATAATTCATGACTTTTTACGTTTGACAGGGCAATATTGCTACAATGCTGATCGGGTTTTGTGTTGGAACCATAACTTTACACCACACTGGTTTTCATTTACACACGTATTTTCTTATTTAGTCTCGAGACTAAAGATTATAAACGATATAGGCTTATGAACATAATTTAAAAAATCAAGTATATCAAAATTTTGTATAGCTTCTATAACATTAATACTAGTTAGCTTCTAGAAGATAATCAACAGTACTACAATTTTACAAGTAACTACACCAATGTTTTTATTATTTTCTAAAAGGATATTAAAAAATATCATTGTTCTCAAAAAACTGTACATATTCATAACCAAAATTATTAATAATCTCAATAAATTCTCAAAAATATTTACAATGAACTTGTAGTGTAGAGGACTATTTCAAACTGATTGCTTTATAAGCATTGGAAGCAAAATAAATTTGTACAGTCAACTTATTTCAGCATATCCCTGGAGTCAAACCTGCCTGGCGCAATGGTAAGAGCGTCTGCTCTAGAGTTGCAGAGTAAGGAGCTGATCCTTTGGCTGCAAGTTGAACCTGGTCCTTCGGATGAGACCGTATAGACCGAGTACCCGTGTCACAGTAGGTGTGATTTTAAAATACTTCTCCCTGTTTGATTTTAGCCTATAAACAATTAGCCAGTTGAGCGTGAGGGCAAAAGATCCAAGTTGTTTTACAATCACAGAACTGTATCCTAAACAGTTTTCTAACTAATTTTGTGGATTACACCGGATTTAAAGAAAAATAAACATACACTACACTCAAATAAATTGAATGCACGTACAGTCAAGCCTTTTCAATGGATTACTTATCAAAACATGCATTATCCAAACACCTTGTCGAGAGAATCTGAATAGTTTTTTTTTTAAATAGCAGTCTGTTTATTGGGTCTTTCATAAACACTGCAGAGCGGAGGAGGAACATCGTTCAACATGATCAGCATGAGTTCATGGTCTGAACCTCTGCTGAAGTTATGACCACATTCATTTATTGGTAAATATAACCTGCAAATAAATAAAAATCTCATTATTTACAAATCAAAATATCTTATACAAATAAAATCAAATTAAAGAATGGTTTTCCAAAACCACATTTGCAGTTAAAATTGTCTTTCAGAAAAATATGACATTATAGCTGTTCCTTCCCTCTTTCGTGGATGGCAATTTTTTTAAATGGACAGCTGCCATTTGATTCTAGAAAGTGGTAGATTTATAGAATTTATAGAATCACCAGTAAAGGTGATTGCACATTCTAGGTATCATCGGCTGCAATGCTTCACAGTTCTTTTTCTTGGACTTGTTTTTTCTTTAATCCTACAAAATATACAGTCAATGGAAGCATTATCCAAACACCTTGTCGAGAGAATCTGAATAGTATTTTTAATAGCAGTCTGTTTATTGGGTCTTTCATAAACACTGCAGAGCGGAGGAGGGACATCGTTCAGCATGATCAGCATGAGCTCATGGTCTGAACCTCTGCTGAAGTTATGACCACATTCATTTATTGGTAAATATAACCTGCAAATAAATAAAAATCTCATTATTTACAAATCAAAATATCTTATACAAATAAAATCAAATTAAAGAATGGTTTTCCAAAACCACATGTGCAGTTAAAATTGTCTTTCAGAAAAATATGACATTATAGCTGTTCCTTCCCTCTTTCGTGGATGGCAATTTTTTTGAATGGACAGCTGCCATTTGATTCTAGAAAGTGGTAGATTTACAGAATTTATAGAATCACCAGTAAAGGTGATTGCACATTCTAGGTATCATCGGCTGCAATGCTTCACAGTTCTTTTTCTTGGACTTGTTTTTTCTTTAATCCTACAAAATATACAGTCAATGGAAGCATTATCCAAACACCTTGTCGAGAGAATCTGAATAGTTTTTTTAATAGCAGTCTGTTTATTGGGTCTTTCATAAACACTGCAGAGCGGAGGAGGGACATCGTTAAGCATGATCAGCATGAGTTCATGGTCTGAACCTCTGCTGAAGTTATGACCACATTCATTTATTGGTAAATATAACCTGCAAATAAATAAAAATCTCATTATTTACAAATCAAAATATCTTATACATATAAAATCAAATTAAAGAATGGTTTTCCAAAACCACATGTGCAGTTAAAATTGTCTTTCAGAAAAATATGACATTATAGCTGTTCCTTCCCTCTTTCGTGGATGGCAATTTTTTTAAATGGACAGCTGCCATTTGATTCTAGAAAGTGGAAGATTTATAGAATTTATAGTATCACCAGTAAAGGTGATTGCACATTCTAGGTATCATCGGCTGCAATGCTTCACAGTTCTTTTTCTTGGACTTGTTTTTTCCTTTAATCCTGCAAAATATTCAGTCAATGGATCCCCAAAAAAAAATGTGAAAAATTAAAATGAAAACATAAAGTTTTATCTAAAATAACAAAAGATTTTACTTTGCTCTTAGCAACACGCCACACATGATTGGCGATCTGCAATTTTCTTATGGCATACTTGACAATTTTTGAACATGGCGAAAAATTCTTGGTTTGAAAATTGTGTCCAGGATTGATGTACATCACTATGAGATGTCAAGATACCGTAATTCTTGAGATATCTGATAAATCAGCATAGGCACACATTGTCACCGGTGACAATATGAACGTATGTAACGTCACAATCATTCTGCCATGCAATAGCTTACGAGACACGTCAGTTTGATTGACACACCAATTACATTCACAAAACTTCCAAAAAACAACAAAATGAATCTATGAGCAACAACGTCTATTGGGCGATAATATGTGCAGTAAGGGTGAGGCACAAAATGTCGCCAGCTACATTATGTACATGTGTAACTTTTCAGGTGGCGACAACATGTACCGATGGACAACAATATGTGCAGTGATGGTAGATACATATCGTCGCCAACGACAAAATGTACAAAACGACAATATGAAATATCACAGAAGGTCCTCTACACCGAACATATAGATGGATGAAAGTATATACTTTTGATTAGATGGAGGAGATACTTAAGACGTTCATCTGTTCTATGAACCGGATTATTTTGGAGGGAAATAATCCTATAAAAATAGTGTTTGTTTATTAAATCAATAGATACATTTTTTTAACTTTAAGTCAGCCGACACGTCCCTCAATTATAAACTGAAAGGAAAAAGAAACGCAGGGCAAACTTTTAAGGTGAATTAAGGTTATAAATTTCAGACGAATTTTTCAGCTATCATTTAAAATCATCTTTAATAAAAATGTAACCCAAATCTCATTTGATTTTCCTTAATAATCCATGAGTTATTGAAATTCATATGACGGTACCCCCAAAAGTGAAAAATGAAATTCTTATTATCTCACATGTCTCCCTCGCGCATCTTTCACAGCCTTGATTCTCCTATGCATGGAGTTCATCAGTGTATTTATCCTTCTAATAGGGATATTATTCAACCTTTCCGAGAAGGCAGCCCTTAGTTGATTGAGACCAGCTTGGACATTTTAAACCCTATCATCCACGTAGTTCCACAAACGGTTGGTGCGAAAAGAATGGACTTGACGGAGATCAGTCAAGTGGATAAATGTGATGTTTGCGAGAAAATCTTGACAAACCCTGACAGCATCGGGAGGGGGGTTAACATGCCAAAAAAAAAAAGGCAAAGGACGCACGCATGCGCGAGTTAAAGGAACATTTACGTAAAGTTGACAAGCTCACAAACCAAAATCGCGCTATCGATTTCCTTCAGTTTTGGGGTGAATGTAACGATTATGATAGTTTGTTGTTTTAATAGCAGTTTTAGGGTAATGTGATGGTGATCATACAGGTGGCAGGAGGAATAACCCGATCTTGACGTGGCGCTGTTACGCCTCAACGTCATCGTCACAGTTGCAAATGTCTATTTGTGAGTCAGATTGATTTGTTGTACACTGTGAATGTTGTGACTGCTGAGATTGCACGGCATAAATTGAAATAAAAAAAGATATGTAGAAGTTTATCCAAAGGAGTATTCTACTTAAGCATAGTAGTGTGGTCCCTTTTTACACCCTTGTTTTACCGGTTAAATATTAGCATACGGTATTTTGTTTGTTTTCATTGTGTATAACGAAGTATTTCTAATTAAAACATTGTGTATTTATAATGAATAATTAAACATGTCAAAAAATACAAGCCAATTTTTAACACCTATCGCACTAAAAAATGCCGGAACATTTTTCCCCGATCAGACTACGGTTTCTCTATTACATGGACGTGGGCGGAGACATTTAGATTAGATACTATAAAAAGAAGATCTTGGTATGATATTTTTCTTTCAAAAACGAATTATATGTTCAAGATTTACAATCAATTACAATTACAATTTTTTTAGAAAACTTTGGCAATAAAAGCTATAACAAGATGTACCAAACAAGTGCATGCTGACCGATATAAAACTGAGTACGTTTCAACTGATAACTAGCACGTTTACTGGGGGGGCATTTACCCGTAACGATACAAATCCACGTGGTTTGTCATGATTCTAAACACTAAACAGGTCATAGAGAGGTTAATCGCATGTAAATGAAGTCAGCGAAGAGATTCAAAATCACAATACTTTTAATTAGAAAACATAGAGCACAAAGTTGTTCAACAAAGATATTTTCACTCAACCTTTACACATATAATATACACATTATATTTCAAACTCGACTCTGAACAAACCTGTGCTCGGTGTTTTCGAAAGCTTTGAAGTGTGTACCTGTCACTGATTTCTTTTGATATTCATGAAAACCAAAGGACCCTACCTTCAACGCACAGCTTCGTGTGCTGCCTATATCTATTGTTTGACATTTCTAGATGATGATACGAATAATAAAGACATAAGTTAATAAACAAAATTTAATTTTTAAACAATTTGATAAATGTTCGAAATTTAACGAGTAACCGGGGACCACAAATAAGTTTTGAGAGTTGTTCTTTGATAATCATTGTTAGTGGATCGAGGGGCAATGTAGGTTTATGTAAATATTCTTTTGGTGCATTTATTATGTTTTCAGGTGCAAATGTATAAAATTTCAAGTTTTATAAACTTTCTAACTTATCACTCCAAGTAAATTTTGCTTTTCCCATTTCCAATAAATTCTATTCTATTTCGGTTAGGGATAAGGGTTAGGGTTATGACTTCTATTAATGTCAGAATGAGAATAAGGGAAAGTGTTATGATTAGGGTTTGCATCATTGTAAGTTTCATACAATGAGAGTCAGTTGGGGTTAGGAATAAGATTTAGGGTTAGGACTACTGTCAATGTCTGGATTAGGATTAGGGAATGTGCGTTAGATATATAATTAGGGCTAGGGTTATGCTTAGGATAAGAGTCAGTTGGGGTAAGGAGTAAGGGTTAGGGTTAGGTTTAGGACTACTGTAAATGTCAGAGGATTAGGGAAAGTGTTATGATTATGGTTTACATCATTGTAAGTTGCATATATAGTTAGGGCTAGGGTTATGCTATGATAAGAGTCGGGTAAGGACTACTGTAAATATCAGGAAGATGATTATAGCGAAATTGTTATGATTGAGGACATTGTAAGTAGGGCTAGGGTTATGCTTAAAATAAGAGTTAATTAGGATTATGAATAAGTATTAGGGTTAATGTCTGGATGTGAATTAATGAAAGTGGAAGTTAGATACATAATTAGGGCTACTCTTATGCTTAGAATAAGAGTCGGTTAGGGTTAAGATAAGGGTTAGGGTTATAACTTCTACTAATGTCAGGATGAGGAATATTGAAAGTGTTATGATTTGGAATTGCATCATTGTGAGTTAGATATATAATTAGGGTTAAGGGTTATGCTTTGGTAAAGAGTCAGTTAGGGTTAAAAATAAGGTTAGAGTTAGGACTAATGTAAATGTCAGGATGTGGATTAGAGAAAGTATTATTATTAGGGTTTTCATCATTGTATATTGTATATATATATTGAAGACTAGGGTTATGCTTAGGATAAGAGTCAGTTAAAGTAAGGAAAATGATTAGGATAAGGACTACTGTTAATGTCACGTTAAGGATTTTGGCAAGTGTTATGATTTGCGTTTTGCATAATTGTAAGTTAGATATATAATTAGGGATAGGTTTATACTCAGGATAAGAGTCAAATAGGGTGTATGACTGTATCGAAAATCGAGAGGGGATTAAACACAGACATTTTCCTCTTTCCGATTTTGTAAATTTCAAAACAATAGGCAGCGAATACCATCCGAGTATGACAAAAAAGTATTTTTGGATTATCGATTTTGATTTTGAACATATACAATATTTCCTAAAAAAGGAATTTTGCAGTCGCTTAAATTTAAATCTAACAATACAAGATTATCTGTTCACAATATTAAATATTTGATTTTCGTTGGCTATGAGTAACAAAATGCAAATGCAGGGACGCAGAATCAGAGCTAGACAATCAAGAATATTTATGGTTTACGTATATTATACTGGTTTGGATAATTCTTAATAAATATTTTGATATATAGTAAATTACATTCAAATTTATATGTCAGGATGAGGATAATGTCAAATGTTATTAGTCATCATTGTAAGTTGTACAAATGATTAGGGCTATTGGTAGGATAAGAGTCAGTTAGGGTAAGGAATAAGGGTAAGGGTTGGGATTACTATTAATGCCAGGATGAAGATACTGGCAAGTGTTATTATTAGGGTTTTCATCATTGTAAGTTGTACATATAATTAGGCTTATGGTAGGATAAGAGTCAGTTAGGGTAAGGTATAAGGATTATGCTAAGAACTACTGTTAATGTCAGGATGAGGATTATGGCAATCGTTAGGGTTTGCATCATTGTAAGGTAAATATATGATTTGGGTTAGGGGTATCCTTCGGATAAGAGTCAGTCAGGGTTAGGAATAAGGTTAGGGTTCGAAGTAATGTCAATGTTAGGATGAAGATTAAGGAAAATTATGATTAGGGTTTGCATCAATTTTCAGTCCTATATATAATTAGGGCAAGGGTTATGCTTAGGATAAGAGTCAGTTAGGGTAAGGGTTAGAGTTAGGATTAGGGTTATGGTTCGTTGTAAGTTAGATTAATAAGATTGATTGTATGTTGTTTTACGTACCATTAGAGAAAAAGGGGATGAGGAATTTGGCAAGTGTTATTATCAAGGTTTGCATCATTGTAAGTTAAATATGTTATTAGGGATAGGGTTATGCTTAGGATAAGAGTCAGTTAGGGTAGGGAATAAGGGTTAGGATTAGAGTAATGGTTAGGGTTAAGGTTCGTTGTCAGGTAGACATATAATTAAGGCTAGGGTTATGTTTAGGATAAGAATCAGTTAGGGTAAGGAATATATGGGTTAGGGTTAGGGTTAATTGTAAGTTAGATGTATAATTAGTGCTAGGGTTATGCTTAAGACAAGAGTCAGGTAGAGTTTAGGAATAAGGGTTAGGACGACTATTAATGTCAGGATGAGGAATCGGGAGTGTTTAATTAGGGTTTTTACCTTTGTTAGTTGTACATATAATAAGGGCTATTGGTAGGATAAGAGTCAGTTAGGGTCAGGAATAAGGATTATGGTAAGAACTACTGTTTATGTCAGGATTAGGGTTTTGGCAAGTGTTATTATTAGAGATTTTATCATTGTAAGTTAAATACATTGTATATAATTAGGGCTAGGGTTATACTTAGGATAAGAACCTGTTAGGGTAAGGAATAAAGGTTTTGGTAAAGAATACTGTTAATGTCTGGATGAGGATTATGACAAGTGTTATTATTAGGGTTTGCATGATTGTAAGTTAAATACATTGCATAGGTCTAGGGTTATACGTAGGATAAGAGTCAGTTAGGGTTAGGAATAAGGGTTAGGGTTAGGACTATTATTTATATCAGGACAAGGAAAGTCATATCCTAATAAGGATTAGGGTTTGCATCATTAAGTTAGGTAAATGATTAGGGTTGGGGTTATTCTTGGGGTAAGAGTCAGTTAGGGTTAGAAATAAGGTTATGTTTCGGAGCACTGTCAAGGTCAGGATGGAGATTAAAGAAAATTACCATTAATGTCAGGAGGAGGATAAGGAAAGTGTTATGGTAAGGGTTTGAATCATTGTCAATTAGATATATAGTTAGGGTTAGGGTTATTCTTAGGAAAAGAGTCAGTTTAGGTTTGCGTTTGAAGTTCTGTCAATGCCATGATGAAGATTAAAGAAAATTATGATTAGGTTTTGCATCATTGTAAGTTGTACATACAATTATAGGGCAATTGGTAGGATAAAAGTCAGTTAGGGTAAGGAATAAGGATTTTGGTTAGAACTTCAGTTAATGTCAAAATGAGGATAATGGCAAGTGTTATTATTATGGTTTGAGGCATTATACTATTAGATGCCAACCTTTCTCCCTTTTCCTGGCACATGGCTTTCGTGCCTCTGACTCAGTCATCTTGTCCGTTTTCGTAGCTTTACAATGACATCAAGTTTGTCTTCATCGGATGATAAATAAGAAAGTTATGAGCTTCCGAAAATTCCACTATATCCTTTACTCCATGACTGTCACTTTCATTTTCTTTGACGTAATTCCATCATGACCTAGTTCCATCATCTTCGCTTTGTTCCTATACCCTACTCCAAACCCTAACCCTAACCCTGACGTTCACGTTCACTTTCACCTAATCCTTTAATACCCATTCACCTAAATGTTCACTTGAATTCATATTCATTTTCGTTTCCATCCTGTACCCTAACACTAACCCTAACCCAAACCCTAACTCTAACCCTAACCCTTACCCAAACCCTAACACTAGCCCTAACCCTAAGCCTATCCCACACCCTAACCCAAACCTAACCTAAACCCTAAAATGTAAATCATATACGGTACCAATTTTGATGCACCAGATGCGCATTTAGACAAATTATGTCTCTTCAGTGATGCTCAAGCCGAAACGTTGGAAATTCAAATATTTAAATAAAAAAGATTTGGATGAGCTGAAAAAGATTCCAAAAACTGGAGTCAAATACCTCGAAGGATCAGAGCTCTGCATGAGGGAGATAATCCTTATTTTTGAAATAAATTTCTGAATATTACCACAGGATTCAAATATATATCCGTATTTTTAATCTAGTATTGAAGTACTAGGTTACTGGGCTGTAGAGACCCTCGGGGTCATTGTAAGTTAATATATATTCAAAGGAAGGGTTATGCTTAGGATAAGAGTTAGTTAGGGTAAGGAATAAGGGTTAGGGTTAGGGTTCATAAGTTAGATTAATAAGGGAAAAATCGGATGAGGATTTTGGCAAGTGTTAAAGTTTGCATCATTGTAAGTTAAATATATTAGGGCAAGGGTTATGCTTAAGATAAGAGTCGGTTAGGGTAAGGAATAAGTGTTAGGGTTAGGATTAGAGTTTGCATCAATGTTAGTTAGATATATAATTAGGGCTAGGGTTATGCTTTGGATGAGAGTCAGTTAGGGTTAGGAATAAGGGTTAGGGTTAAGACTACTGTAAAGGACAGGTTGAGGATTATGGCAAGTGTTATGATTAAGGGTTGCATCATTGTAAGTTAGATATATAATTAGGGTTAGGGTTATTCTTAGGATAAGAGTCAGCTAGGGTTAGGAATAAGGGTTCGGGGTACTGTCAATGTCAGGATGAAGATTAAAGAAAATTATGATTAGGATTTGCATATTGATGTCAGTTGTATATAGAAATATGGTTAAGGTTATGCTTAGGATAAGAGCCAGTTAGGGTAAAGAATTAGGATTAGGGTGAGGATTATTGTTAATGTCAGGATGAGGATTATTGCAAGTGCAATGATTAGTGTTTGTATTATTGTAAGTTAGATAAGTTAGGATTAGGGTTATGCTTAGGATAGGAGTCAGGGTTAGGGTTAGGGTTAGGGTTATTGTCTGTAGGAAAGTGTAAGTTAGATGTATAATTTGGGTAGGGTTTTGCTTAGTATGAGTCATCTAGGGTTAGGAATAAGGGCTACTGTTAAGATTACTGTATGTGTCAGGATGAGGATTAGGAAAAGTGTTATGATCAGCGTTTGCATCATCGTAAGTTAGATATATAATTAGGGTTAAGAGACAGTTAGGGTTAGTAATAAGGGTTTGGGGTAGGGCTACTGTAAATATCAGGATGAGGAATCGGGAAAGTGTTATGATTAGGGTTTTCATCATTGTAAGTTAGGCTATTGGTAGGATTATAGTCAGAGTAAGGAATGGAGTATTATAGTAAGGATTACTGTTCAGATAAGGATAATGGCGAGTGTTATTATTAGGGTTTGCGCCATTGTAATATAATATATAATTAACGCTAGGGTATAGAATAAGAGTCAGTTAGGGTAAGGGTTGGGACTTCTATTAATGTCAGGTGGCGGATTAGGGAAAGTGTTATGATTAGGGTTTGCATCATTGTAAGTTAGATATATAATTAGGGCTAAGGTTAAGAGTCAGTTAGGCTTGGGAATAAGGGTTAGGGTTAGGACTAATGTAAATATCAGGATGAAGATTAAAGAAAATTACAACTTACAATTAACTTACAAACCTTAATCACTACACTTTCCCTAATCATCATCTTGACATTAATAGTAGTCTCAATCCTAACCCTTATTCCTAACCCTAAAGAGTAAGTTAGGGCTAGGAATGAGGATTATAGCAAGTGTTATTATTAGGGTTGCATTATTTTATGTATATATAATCAGGTCTAGGGTTATGCTTAGGAGAAGAGTCAGTTAGGGTTAGGAATAAGGGTTAGGATGGAGACTACTATTAATGTCAAGATGATGATTAGGGAGAGTGTAATGATTAAGGTCTGCATCATTTTAAGTAAGATATATAATTAGCTCTTGGGTTATGCTTAGGATAAGAGTCAGTTAGGGTCAGGAATAAGGGTTGGGGTTTGGAGTACTGTAAATGTCAGGATGAGGATTAGGGAAAATGTTATGATTAGGGTTTGCAAGCTGCAGAACTGTAGCGTTATGGTTTTATATTTTAGTCTTTGACCATAATGTTACAGACCCTGTAATGTAAATAAAGTGCAATTTACGGTGCAAGATTTTCTGTGCACGTTGGGGATGTTTTTCGCCACTTTCCAGTATTGGTCAATCAACGATCTTTCATCCCGTTATTGTTGACATATTCTTTAACCAACCTGTATATTTTATCTATCTCCTAACCGTTTATGCCATCCCACAACAAATTCACAACAAGCGAGTTTATTGGTCTGTAGAGACGACTATAAAGGGATATGATGTGCATAAAACATACAGGTTGGTTATAGAATATGTCTGGAATTAGGGGATAAAAGGTCGTTGATTGACCAATGCTGGAAAGTGGCGAAATACATCCCCAAAGCGCGCAGAAAATCTTGCGCCGAAAATTGCATTTTATTTACATTACAGAATCTGTAGCATTATGGTCAATGACTAAAATATAAAACCATAAGGCTACAGTTCCGCAGCTAAAGGTTTGCATCATTGTAAGTTGTATCTATAATTAGGGCTAGGGTTATGCTTAGGATAAGAGTCAGTTAGAGTTAGGAATAAGGATAGGGTTAGGACTACAATCAAGGGCAGGTTGAGGATTATGGCAAGTGTTATGATTAAGGTTTGCATCATTGTAAGTTAGATATATAATTAGTAGGGATGTGAACGAGTACCCGGTTAACCGGGTACCCGATCGAACGTCCGAGTATCGAATACTAAAATCGCTACTCGGTTACTCGGATGTATATTTTTTCATATTTCAAAGAAGAAAGTATATATATATATATATATATATATATATATATATATATATATATATATATATATATATATATATATATATATATAATTAAAAACCTATCAAAAATACAACTTCAAAATGAATTGTCCGTGTTTACCTTGTAATTAGCGTCACCCACACCTGTTAGTACCCGTTATTGTCTGTGACTGTGTACTTGTTTATATAGTAATTACCGTGACCAATCACCTAGTAGACATTTGTTATCACCTCTTGTGATCCGTTATTTTTGGGACGGCTTAAATAATTAGTATTTAATGAACATCGTTTAATTAGGGTTAATTATCCTAAAATAATTTAGTTCGCATAGGGTAGCGAATTCGAACATACAAAGAAATACCTCTACTACTTCAACAGTGGGAAAAAAAACATTAGGAAAGATCTAAAGACTTAAAAAATGTTTAAAATTAGTTGTGCAAAGTAAACATAGCGAATATGGGGAAAACAACCAACATACATGTATTAATTAATTAATATAAGTCTAACGATCTCGACACCGCCTCTTTCTTTAAAAACAATTTCTTGCGCTTGTCTAATCTTTGCAAAGCTTTCATAGTCAGTGTTCATGATGCACGATTTTCTGCTACTGGAACTGAGTTAACATAAACTAATTTATGATATAAATTGACGGAAATAAAAATTCCGGATTAGTTCCCCCCCCCCCCCCAAATAATATCATAATCATTTCATTTTTGTTCTTCAACTGGTAGGACAATGACCAAACGACGGACAGATCTATACACAATAGAATCTTGACATCCGTGATAAGCACTTGTATCTTAATTTTACGTCTGGCACTTTACCATCTGCACCAGGAGTAGCTTCATAGATCTGGGCTAATTTCCATTGTCTGCGTTTGTTATTTGAGTCCAGAACGAGAACTACATCTCCGACCTGAACATTGCGATTCTCTGTGTGCCACTTTTGCCTAACAAGAAGAGTATGAAAATAATCCCTCATCCATTTTTTCCAAAATGTATCAATGACACGTAGAACGAATTTCCATCTTATTCGAGGGTCTAAACATGTGTTCCAGGTTCCCGCTGGGACTCGTGAACGTGCACGTCCAAGCAATAAATCATTAGGACAAAGGTAAGTGCCTTCTTCGGGATCACAGTTCTTGGTTCCAATTGGACTCTCATTGAGAAGGTTTCCCACTTCAAAAAGGACTGTTTGAAGTTCTGAAAAAGTCATCACTGAAGCCCCAATAGCAGATTCTAAGCAGATTTTTATCGATCTGATGAGGGATTCACTGCATCCATTCTTCCATGGAGCATCTGCTGATTTGGTTGTTTCCCAGCCCATACTCTCCTTTTTTCCAAAATTCTTAATTTCGCTCCAATCTCATGAATGCATAATGATCCTTAACGCCTTTCCTGTAGCAACAAGTTGTGATCCAGCGTCTGATATCATTTTCCTGGGATAGCCACGAATCGACACAAATCTGCGTAGAACCATCACAAAACTTCCAGTATTATAACCCTCTGCAAGATCAATGTATAAAGCTCTAGATACTAAACAATTGAAAAGTACTCCATATCCTTTCCCATGTGTTCTTTTCTTCACAGTGTCCCTGATAATGAGTGGTCCAAATAAATCCACTGCACAAAATAGAAAGCAAGTGCTGGTTTCAGTCTAATTGAGCAGTGAGGGATCTTTATCTAATATTAGGAATCTGTCCCATTTGTTGAGATTCTATAACTTTAAACTTTTTCCTGCAAACCACACATTTTGATTTTACACGTTTTATGATGTTCTTAACCTTTGGTAACCAGTATGTGCTTCGTATCTTAGCGAGTGTGACATCAAGTCCTGCATGATCTCTCTCATGAAATGCTTTCACAATGAACTCAGCAAATGGGTGGCTTGACGGAATAAGTGCGAATACAATCAATCAATCAATTATTCTTTGACCCACTCTTATGATTCCGTCTTGTGTAAGATGTGGTCCGAGTCGTCTAAATCTATATATTACGTCATCAGGAAGATCCTCTTGCACATGACGAATATTTTCTGCATCTTTTAATTCCCCTGCTGATAAACAATGTACAACTCCCCGGAATGTATGCTTCTTTCTGATGAGTTGTAAAAGACTTTTGAGTTTAAGGAGCTTCTGTAACGTTGAGTTTCTATTGAGGTCAATAAGTTTTGCCACATTCATGATAGTTCTGCTGTTTTCTTCAGATACTTTGACTTCTGTGTGTCGGACAAGAACATCAGGAATCTCCTTTACTTCAACTTCTTGTTTCATGGGCCATTTTTCAAAAGGTTGGTACAGAAATTCTGGACCCTACTGCCACATCGAATCGCTATCAATAACACTTGGTGATGTTATTCTAGTTGTGAAATCTGCTGCATTCTGATCTGATGGTTTCCAGTACAAGTCTGCTTTACAAGTTTTTAACTGGATTTCTGCTATTCTGTTGGCAACAAATGTTCCAAATCCATAGCTCTCCTTTTGAATCTGTGCTCTTACTATGGCAGAATCCACAAGATGAATAATTTTTTCAAAGGAAAATCCCAAACTATTCACAATCTTCTCCCGAAGTCGACCATATAACACAGCACCACATAGTTCTAGTCGGGGAATGGTAAGTTGTCTTGAGGGAACAATGCGATTTTTTGCCATCAACAATCCCGCAAAAAACGTGTCCCATGCATCCTCCCATCTAATATATGCACAGGTTCCAAATGCTAGGCTGCTGCCATCAGTATTGGTTTTCCATGAACAGTTTCTGGTTTAATGCATCGGGGTATCTTCAGAAGCTCAAGATCAAAGAGACCTTTGAAGAATTTAATCCAACATTGTTTCATATCTTTGGATAAAGGTTTGTCCCAATCCTCACTGCTATTTAGACTTTCTCGACATGGAGTTCTCATTAAGGATATTGCAGTAAGTATATATGGTACAACTATACTAAGTGGGTCGTATACTCCCACTACTTGTTTCAGCACCATGCGTTTAGTGAGTATAGTCAAATTTAATAATTCTGACACACTACAAGATGTGATACCGGATATATTTCCTTTCTGCTTTCCCTTGTCTGTAAAATCCAATTGAACTTTGAAAGTAAAAACATCATCTTGTGGTCTCCATATCAATCCCAAAATCTTCTCTGTCTCTGTATTCAACAATTTAATTCCATCTGCAACTTTATCCTGATTTCCAGGGATGATCCAATGTTTTATATACAATCCACCATTTCCAAGTACATGATCAATATCTCATGCTAGTCGACATGCATCTTCTACACTTGGTTCTGAGGTAAGAATGTCATCCACGTAGCTGCTGTTTTTGATAACATCTGCGACTCTGGGATAATCATTCTCTAACAATTCAGCTATTTTTCTCAATGCTATCATAGCGATGGCACCACTTGAACGGTCTCCAAAGGGAACACTTGTAAGTGTGTAATGATCAGGCTGTCTGTTGGTTTCGTAATTTCTCCACAAGAATCTGTGTGTATGTTGATCCTTTGTTGATAAGCGTACAGAGATATACATTTTTGATATGTCGCCCACAAGTGCAATTTGATTTTCATGAAACTTCAATAGTACCGAAATGAGGTCATTGAGTACTTTCGGTCCTTTCATCCAATATCTGTTAAGAACCCATAAATGAAGCTGATGAATTGAAACAATGCGAAGAGGCGTTGACTTGGATCCAGGTTTTAAAACTTCGTGGTGCGAGATATAGTGAACAGGTCCTTCATATAACTCTACTTCTGTGTTTGTCAGTTTTCTTGCTGCCTTCCTTTGTATCATATCCTCTATTTGTATCTGATATTCTTGAGCATATTTTTTGCCAGTGTTGAGGAGTCTCTGTTCAACTGATCTCAATTGACCAAATGCTGCTTTAATATTATTTGGTAGATTGATGGGATCACATTTCCATGGATATTCTACAGTCCAGCACTTTTCAACTGCATCATATTTCAATCCTGCTTCTATCACACGTAATTCGCGCTCTTCGTGTATGGTATACCTTCCATTTCCAATGCTACACTGGCCACATCGACAACCTCCACAGTTTGGGTTACAGTATGTTCCTAGACTCTCAATATCCAGAAAGCTGTCAAAATGATCCTTTATTGATTTTGTATCAATCACCTGCATGGAGTTTACGTCAATCCCAGAAAGGTGGTTTATTCATGCATCTTTAGGTGTAGCTGTCAATTTCAACGTGAAATGACTTCCTCTCAAACAGTAGCCAAACTGGTTTTTCATAAGCTGAAGATTTCCGGTGCTTCCGATATTCACTGGTAATAGAATACTACAGTCTGCACCAATCAATAGTTCAATATCACCATCTGTTCTAGATATGTCACTGTTTGACATTCCTTTGAATAAGGTTGATATTCCACTAAAATCTACAGGTTTTGAATTTGTTGTTATCTTTTCCATACCGTAGCCCTTTATTTGCCATTTTCACCATTCAAGTCTGTCAAGAGTGGAGGTGTTCAACTATATTTCCAACCTTTGATATACGAAATGTAACATCATCTTTAACATTTTGCAGATCTATGGGATATCAATGATACATTTGATCCCGGATCCCAAACTGTAAATAGTTTGTCATCTTTGCACATCACTTGATTAACCATTAGCACAACAGTTTCTCCAGATTGTTCACCATTCACAAGTGTAGACAATTATTAACTTTGCCTTGAGGTTTCTCTTGATGTAAGTTTTTTTGCATTTTGCCACATTGCTCACATCATTTTCTATTCGGACAGTTTTTGGAAATGTGTACAAGTTTTAGGCATATAAAACAAGCTCTATTTTTTCTGAGGCAGTCGATTTTACTGTTGACATCCATTCTATTAAATGTCAAACACTGAGTAATTTCATGCGAATCTGTGTCGTGATACCAACAGAGCTTATGTGCATTTATTCTGGAAGGTCTTGTATTGTGTGGTATCTGATGATGACCTTGACATACAATCTCTGTAATTTGGGCTAAACCATCAACAACTTTCTGCAAAATTTCTTGATTTGTTTCATTTGGGTGCTGAGCTCATTTGTGACTTTGGCATTAGAAGAATTTTCTATTGGACTTTTGGTTGATTTTGTTTTCAGAGATGTAATGAACCTTGACCTTCTGTTCACATCATAATTCAGACTGCATATATTCCATTGCATTTTTTTCTTCAAGAAAAAAGTCAAGAAGAAATTGTTCATATTTCTCGTGTTTTTTCTTTTGAAGGATCCATTCGCGTTTCTGAACTGGAGGAAGAATTTTCTCGATTTCACTTATCATAGTTGTAGTATTCATTTCTCTTTCCATGTTTACCATTTTATCTAAGAAATGTCTTTCTATAATTTCAACACTGTTAATAAAACACAGATGATCCCCATCAGGAATACTTTGAGTTTTCGAATGTCAGAAAGTATTGAGTCAGTAAGTCTTTCAGGTCTGCCATATTTCAGTTCTAGTCTTCTCCACATCTCTTCATAATTGTTATCTACACCCTGCACAGTATTAAGAGCTTAACTTGTGAGACTTCTTTAATGCAAATGGATCGGTTCCGTATTTTGGAAACATAATGCTTTCATAATCTCTCTTGAAACTTGGGAATTCTCTAATTTCACCGCTAAATATTGGTGCATCTAATTTCTTTACTTTCACACCCTCTTATTGTTTGTCCTTTTCTGATTTAGATTGTTTGTCTTTTACACTGCAGCAGTGACTGCTTACTAACATGTGCACGACAATTACACAGTTCATTATACATTGTGTCCATATCTTTATCCATATTATTCATGTCAATGAGATCTTGTTCATTTTCTGGATTTAACAATTTGATGTACTCAGCATGTCAGTTTTCCAGTTGTTTGTACGAGTTTTCCATATCAGACAAGATATTCTTGAGTAATTCTAAACTTTCTGAATTTTTCAAATTTTCAAATCTATTATAAATTCTGTGAAACTTCCCTTTCAGTGTTGATCTTCTTCTTTTCTTGATCAATGCTATTGGTGATTTCTGAGGAGTTCCATGCTTATCTGCCACTTTCTCTTGTCCGTCAGCCATCTTCCCGTGTGTTGAAATGTTGTAATCAAACAAACCGTCAAGCAGTAATCATTTATTGATTTCAACCTGTGATAAACATACATCCATCAAATATCCATTAAATATGAATTTTATAAGAACTCTGGACAATATATTACAATAAATATCAAATATACCTTTCACTTACACATTGACGGGTATAATTTTAACATCATTCTTTCAGTCATCATAGTCAGTGTTCATGATGCACGATTTTCTGATACCGGAACTGAGTTAACATAAACTAATTGATGATATACTAGTAAATCGACAGAAATAAAAATTCTGGATTAGTTCACTACATCTCTCTCTCTCTCTCTCTCATGTGTAAGCATCCATAAGAGCAATAATACATGTAAAACCGATGTACTGCATGCAAGTTAAAAATTGGGAAATGTTTTACAAAGGCATATCAAGGAATTTTTCCGGAGGAAGGTGGGTCAATCCCGCTGAGAAAATGTCTCTTTTTTTTGACAAGCAAAAGCAAACGCAGACACACAAACAAAGAAGACACCTACACACCCAGATAAAAGGGGAACTAAACAATTGTGAAAACTTTATTTCACGGGATTGGAAACATGTGGACCCTTCTCACGTAGTCAGTTTTTTGGTTACTTTATACCTGTTATGCTCTGAGAGCTCAGTGGTTTCCTACAAGAAAGAAGATGGGTGAACATGACGAGCGAAAAGCCTATGGTGTGACAAACATTAAGGTAAAAAATTAAATTTTAATTATATCAAAACATTCCTTGATATTTCATCTAACATTAAAGAATACTTTATGTAAAATCTCTACAAATTGCAAAAATCTCACAAAGATTGAAATTATTTGCTCATGAAATATTATACACACACTAAAGCGGGCAAAAAGAGTCATTTTCTCACACTATAACACTATTTTTTGTTATGAGTGGGTCTTCGCTCCATTTTTTTGAAAGTTGATCCTCAAAGTTTGCATAAAAATATACATTTTTGGTTTCCAAAAACATGGAGCAAAGACCCACTATACCTTAAAAATATACTTTTATGACATATAATTCGCATCTTTTCGAGAAATACTTGAAGTCCATTAAGTCAAGGGTCATATCACAAACATGATTTAAATGCCACTATTTATCAGGACTTGTGTAGTCTAGTGGTTAGCGTGCTAGTCTCGAAAGAAAATGATACTCAGGAATTTTATTGCTAGGGTTCGAACCCCACGAATACCACATTATTTTTTAAATAAAAGAATAAATTCTGCCGAGAAAATTCTCCTCAGAAAAGTTTTGTTTATTATAATTTAATAAAATTCAATAATGAGAACTTTACTCTAAATATTAAATTCACAAATTGAAATGATTTTTATATATCTGAAGCTATAGGCTTTCTGCATGCTATGTTCACCCATCTCCTTTTAGACAAGAAAACAGAAGACAGAAAAAGCCATATTAAAATACAAAAAAAGAGGGGAGGGGGGGGGGGTTGACACTCTCAGGGGCAGGTAGCTTTCCTTTCCTATAAAATTTGACTTTTAATTATATTTAAAATATTTAAAGAAATAATGCACACAATGCACACAACCAAATTTTAATTTCATTCAATCACATTACAAAATATCTTTGAGTGTCTAGAACGTGTAAATAATGTGTAAATGTAATAACTGGTACCTTTGTATCGCCACGTGATAGCTTTTGCAATGCAAGGATTGTTGAATCTCCCCACTTTACATCTGGATACACGATATAAAACTATTTCAATTATCAATGTTACTTTCAGATATACTAATAGAGTAACACTCAACTTCAATATATACAAAACATGTACTCTAGATTATTTCATGAACACATAATTATGTCTGTGCTTGTTGGTAATTGTATGAATCGTGCTTTTAAATTGTGATGCCTGAAAGGATCCTAATTTGAAAATAATCTATCTCCAGGAACAACTCGCTCAGTGTGTGTAAATTTACCATATATTAGTTTTGTATCTAAAAACTGTTGAAGCCAATTCATTGTACGTATATAAATATATTTGAGCAAGGAAAATCTGACCTTTTTCAGACGTTTGTTTAAAATGTATTTAAGAATGTATTATACATGTACATATGTTACCCCCCCCCCCCTTTTCATTTTCTTTAAGAGATTTAAGATCCGTAACAAGAATGTATGTTTATGAAATAAATTTGATGTAATGAAGCGACATTCATGAACGTATTTATTACATATATCGACAACAGTTACATGTAGTTCGATTTCTGAAGTTTTATGTGACTATATTGTCTTATCAAGCAAATACCAGTGTCATTTCCAACTTTGATAGTTTCCCTGACCAAAAATGCTGATCGGCAGGGACCACATGTGTTCAAGTGCTGGTGACTATGTGTGCTTACCGTTGAGTTACAAATGGAGTTATATTTCTTCTGTGATGCATATTTCAATAAAAGGAAAATAAGAATTCTCTCGACATGTGCACATCCCTGTACCGATAGGAGTATTTCAAACTAGAGCCGAGCTCGTTGCAATGCAACGAATAGGTCTTCCGTCGGAGCTCCGGACTAAACATAGAGACCTTGAGTCAAGGTCATACAACATTTTAAGGTTATAAACAATCCTGTAAGGGGCATCAACTTCCAATGTTTCAACCGTAGAAAGACAGTAAAAGAATGTAAAATTCCCCTGCAGTGAACTTGAACTTGTCCAAATAATCGTGCGTCAAGCCAGGACACATTCTGCAGCTGGTTAAGAGCAAACACCATCTGTATGTCATCGACAAAAAAAAAATTCACAGTCACGTATTCTTTCAGACTATTCATCCAAAACATCATATTCTAAGTGACATCGAATTTAAGTCAAGGCCATTACACACTTTGGATAATATATTTATCATCTTTTCAGTGAAATGCAAATGCATGCAATTTTTTCTATTACAAAATTAAAGATCTTTTTGTTTGTTTGTTTGTGTGTATGTTGTTTAACGTCCCTCTCGAGAATTTTTCAATCATGTGGAGACGCCACCATATTTGCCGATGGAGATCTGCAAATTTTGACCTATACTCGGCACTCATGGCCATTGAACAGTGAAGGATCTTTTTCGTGCCAGCACCAAATGCCAGACGGGACTTCAGTTTATACAGTCTCATCTGAAGGATCGGTCTCTGCGTCCCATAGTGGGATTCGATCCTGCGACATAAGGATCAACTCCTTAATCCACGACTCTAGAGGAGACACTCTTACCACTGCGCCACGTGGGCGACTAGACCTTTTTGAATTTTACATTTATTGTATCAGTGACCTTGAACTTGCCTAAATGACCTATTTTAAGGTCAAAAACAACCTTTGAACTAATTATGAGCTTCCAGTGATACTCAATGACCAAGATATTCCTGAAAAAGAATATTGCACTTTTCTGTCAGTGACCTTGAACTTACCAGAAAGACCTTGGATCAAGGTCAAAACACATCTTTGGATCATAAGCAATCTCTGTATCAAGTAATATCTTCCAGTGGTTTTATATTACAAAGTTATAGCATGGAAAAAAAAATTAATATTTATCTGCCAGTGACCTTGAACTTGCGGGAAAAACCTCTATTCAAGGTCAGGACAAACCCATCTCAAGCAATCTGAGAAAAAGTTTCCTGTGTTCCTCCCACCCCTTATAAATTTATAATCCAGGCACGAGTTTTGCCACTTCTTCTGCCAATCTAGTACTATGTTATCTCAAACCGGTGGATCATAAGCAATCTTTGTTCCTAGTATGAGCTTCCAAAATTATAGCACATACAGTAATGTTACACTTTTCTGTCAGTGACCTTGAACTTACAGGAATGACCTTGAATGAAGGTTGTGGCAAACCCTTTTTGTCATAAGCAATTCCTGTATCCAGTGAGCTTCCGGTGACTCTCTATTACAGATAAATGAGTCGGACAAAACTTTGCTATTTTTTTTTAAGTGACCTTGAACTTGCCGGAATGATGTTGGATCAAAACCATGACACACCCTCGGATCATTAGTAATCTTTGTACCAAGTATGACCTTCCAGTTTCTTCATAACAAAGTTATATCCTGGGCAAACTATCACGTACAGACGGACAGCTAGGCAGACGGACAGTGTGATTCCAAGACTCAAAACACCCCCACCCCAAACCAACACACTTCGTTTGGGGGGATATATAAATTCCTATGTTAAATTATGAACACTCTTTCCGGCCCAAACCTTCTCCCTTGAATCAAGATTTGAAAAATAAAATGAATGTATGCTATGTTGGAAATTTTCTCATTCTAGTCCAGGGGTTCTTGAGAATACTATTTTCAAATGACCCCATGCGCGGATCTAGAGGGGGTTGGGGGCAGTTAAATGTACATGTATATACTAAATCAAGTAAAAGTAACCACCCCCCCCCTAGAAAACGCAGACCCTTCCTCGATAACGCGGATCTGTGTTAAAATGGTATGAAAAGTCTTAGGTATGAAGCTTTAAAAGTCAACGAACCCCCCCCCCCCCCCCCCCACACACACACACAAACACACACACGAAATAGGTTTTTCACGTTTGTGAAAAGAATTCCTTTTTTTTTGGCTCGTCAAGAAATTTCTGGGTTGAAATATTTTTTATTGGGATCCCCCCCCCCCCTTGGAAAAAAAATTCCTTGATCCGCGCCTGGACCCCATCTAATTTTTACTACATGTATCCGTTAAAAGAGGATGTGACCCTTCATTTGAACAAAACTTTACCAAAAATATTCTATGTTAATTTTCGTTGTTATGGCCCAGTGGTTCTTGATAAGATAAAAATGAGAAAATTTTACAAGTAATTTTAGAACGACAACGACGATAACGCTTATATACGCCAAGAAAGCAAACAAAGCTGAAAAATTATGAACAGAAAAGCTTACTTTGGGCCTTTGGGCTTGGGAGATGAGATACTTATTTAAGAAATAAACAACAATGTTAAAAAGTTCTCTGGGAAAGGTTAGGTTGAACGTGATCAAATCCTGTGAAGCCCTAAGGGCTTCTCAGATTTGACCAGGTACCAACCAAGTTCATTTCCCAGAGAACTTTTTAACATTGTTGTTTATTACTTTAATTTACATTTGAGACGAATTTTCTGAAAAGAACTGCATTTATTACACGAACGGCCCGCCGTATTCATGCTATGTTGTGACGCGAAGTGACCTAGAAGCTGTTTGGTCTTGAGAGTTCGCCTCGCTCCAACATTTGAATACTTATATTGCTGTTCAGCAGTCCAGTTCAGGAAATATCTATTCATAATTAAAAAAAAAAACAAAAAAAAAAAAACAATGATCGCTACTGAGAATGATCTTACTATTATTGTATGAGTTCTTTATATGAAGTCAAACGCGGTGATATCGTCTTCAGTTTACATACCTTCAAAGGAATTTCGGGTTAAAAAGGTAAGCGTGATTTTAGGCTAATTAAAAACATTCTTCACACCGAAGAAAGAACTAATGATCATTTGTTGAACGAAAAAAAACATATATGTTTCAATAATTTTATCTTTTTCATCGCTTTAACGGCTTAGAAGTTCCGAAACCAGTGTCACCGGGACAGAAATATGTAAACAAGATATCATCTCGCTGTGTGATACGGTCACGCCATGACCTCTGACCCCCTAATAAGTTTGTACAGAATTGAACATATTTTCTCTTCAATAGGTTCACCGAAGAAAAATATTTGCAAATGTAAATAATAAAAATTGAAATTATTTTGTCATTTTTTTACGATCGACGGGCCTGCATTTCAAAGAGAGAGAGAGAATTTCTAGCTAGGTCTTTGAATAACAGTGACATCGGTTCAGAAAACCAGGTCCCTAGGAATGTACATGTATATAAAATAGGCAGTGCCTTTCTCTCGGAATTCATCACCTGCTTCTGTAAAGCTCCATCCTCGCTTGTACTTACATAACCGGCTGCGAAGGAAAACATTCTATTTATTTCGGGGATGGGGGTATACGTATAGCGATGAGAGGCAATTTATTCACCTATACGCTATACGTTCATTAAATATGAAGATTGCTTCTGAGTATTTGTATACGATCGCACGACTTTCGTGTTAATTTATAAAAGTTAGATTATATAAGCAAATAACTAAACTAACTTTTGTTCTAGATGAATTAAATAATTACTTAGCCGTTTGTAAGTTTTTTTTTACATTTATAAGAACCACTTTATTTTAAAAAACAAATAATCGTCCTATTATGGGCGCCCATGATATATTAGACAGGATGTTTAAAATATAATTCAGATATCGACATCCAAGAGAACAACACATTCTTTTTTTCAGTGGCGGATTAAGGAATCTAGAAAAGGGGGCCGACCAGTTTTGGGTCGGGGTAGGGGCCCAAAGCCACATAAAAATTGATTTATTAAATCTTGTGTATATTTTGGATACAAAAAGGGGGCTTGCAGGCCCCCTGAACCTCCTCTAAATCTGCCAGTGTTTTTTTTTTTTCATTAGTCAGCCCGCGGGTTGACTAGTTACGGTGGGATAAAACTGCAAGTACGCTTGCATAATTTGGAATTCTGGGAAAAAGATGTACACGACTTGTTCTAAAGAAACTCGTGCTATTTGCTCCAACCAACAGAGCTGACCAAAGGGCGTGATTCTTCACAAACACCTCTAAACAAAGACGCGACCTCGATCTATTTATAGACTGCATTGTTCTTCGTCGTTCTCGACGAAAAATTAAGGAAGAGATTGTTCTAAGTGGGAAATATGATACTATGAAAATATTTCAGTGCTTCTTATAGAAGATGAGAAGTTTATATGCAGAGCACATGATTTAACACTTGATTTATACCCTCAATCGCCGTTGCAAGTTCAAGGATTTGTGTGTATTCCTCTGAATGCCTGATGCAAGACTCCCTCGATCAATATGTAACGAAGTGTTTTCGGTCGGTTACTGTAGTGATAGTTTCTGAAAATAGATGACCAAGATGAAATAAATTTCTATGATGTTTTATTCTTGGTGTTCCAGCATAAAGTGACAATTATATAATGTATGATAAAAGATGACATATAAAGACAAAAAAGATAATAAACAATAAGTCTTTGCAACCTAAGCAACATATATATAATGACCACATTACATAATACTTAATGAGTCGTTGCACAATGAAGATTGATGCAACTTATATATATAGACAGCATATTAACCTTGACCTTACATGTGCATGTCATATCATATATAATATAAACATTGTACATATCAATAAAATAAACAATCAAAAGTGGGGAAAATTAACCTAAATGGAAGAGATCACTTGGCTATGAAAAGGTACACAATTTATGAAGACTATTTATAATGTTTGATAGTGATGACCCTTTAAACATGTTAAAGTCAGATAGAAATTTGCTTGGTCATAATAAATTTCAATAAGATTTAATAATTTTGAATGTTGATAAACAATATTTCAATTAATAAAAAGAATAAAATGATGCACACACATAGATTGCATATACTTAAGCTTACAGACTAGTACCTAATGTATACAAACATTAAGTGCACATGCACTATGCCATAACAAACCTCAGATGTTCAAATAAAATGATAATCATGGAAATGCACATGAAATACATGATGCTATAGAAAATATTATATGCTTACATCATAATTCTTGAAGGATCGTATGATAATTTAAAGAGATATTTATCGTTAAACAACAAAACATCTTTTCGCAGTTTCAACTTCATGTTGGGCGGAAGTGTAAACAGAGAGTAAATTTAGAAACGATCACATGACTCGAAAGTTTCCGGAGACGCAGTTAACATATTACAGTTTCACAGAATTTGCACAAATTATGATAAAAAAGATTATTACAGAACCAAAGTAGGGTTTTTGTTAAAGATTAAATTATCTGAGCCAATATATGATAATTTTGACATTAGGAAAGTTGTAACGCATTTCTATGTAATTACAAGTAAAATACAAGAAAAATACCTAACAATATTTTTTTTATAATGTAAATAATGAAATGCATAAAATAATAAATCACATCTGACTATAACAGTTTGAAATAATAATTACATTTATAACACAAATATTAAAGTACATAAAAATTAGTGTCCTACCTGAAAATAGATGACCAAGATGAAATAAATTTCTATGATGTTTTATTCTTGGTGTTCCAGCATAAAGTGACGCGCTGGGTACCCGACGTAGAAATTGACTTGGTCAAGGTGAGGGACACAAGGGGGATTAATTAGAAAAATATTGAGTAAACTGTTACATTTTCCTATCGAGGGCCTCATTAAAAAAAGATAGGTACAAAGGCGAGAGGACAAAGGCAGGTAATCCGATGGGCTGACACTAATTGAGTCAATCCGACATCAAGCGAACTTTTTAATTGAATTGCGTAATACTGCGTAAAGGTATTTTTGGTAAATAATAGTAGATGTACTCATGACAGCCAGAAGGTGATAATATTTGAGAAACTTCTCAATTTTCTTACTGTTAGATACAAAGTTCAAATAGCCATTGTCTGTAATTAAATAGAAAATTGGGAAAAACATGTGACAGGAAAATGAGTGAACCAAATAAAGAAATTTGAAATGAGATAATAAAAATTAATGAATTGAATTTCAAAATAATTATAGAAATATTAAGAATAATAAAAATTTATCAGATAGGTCAATTTGACCTTATGATAATTCCCTCCTGGTTCGGACAATTTTTGTCCTCAAAAATAAAAGTACTGGGGGGGGGGGATAGTGTAAAAACAGAGATATTTAAGGATTAAAATAATGGTAAGTGTACACATCAATGGAACATATAAAAAATGACAACAATGCTATTCTACGAAATGATATAGGGTACCAACATGGGTTGGAGATAAAATATATACATCATGTGGTCAACATCTATAGTGATGTGAAAAAGTACAACATTGGTTTTTGCAAAAAAAAAATGTAATCAACATCCATGGTGATGTGAAAAAGTACAACATTGGTTGTTGCCAAAAATGTAATCAACATCTATGGTGATGTGAAAAAGTACAACATTGGTTGTTGTGAAAATGGTAATCAACATCTATGGTGATGTGAAAAAGTACAACATTGGTTGTTGTGAAAATGGTAATCAACATCTATGGTGATGTGAAAAAGTACAACATTAGTTGTTGCAAAAAAATGTAATCAATGAGAACATATATACATTCATATGAGTAGGCATTTGGATATAAGGTTATCAATAAAAAAATATGTACATACATAAAAACTACTAAAATGAACTTGGGTATGAAAAAAAAAAAACAAAAAACAAAAACAAGACAAAATATTGCCCACACACTTTCACACTATAAGAATTGTTCTCCAAGATGTTTTATCAAATTACTGGAGTAATTGAAAATATTGATGATGAGACAATAAGAAGTATGCCGTATATGGCTGTCGTAAAAGTGAACGAAGTTTGTATGCTTTGATGTGTGAAAGGTGAAGTTTTGTTGGAATGTTGACCGTTTTGTTGGTGTGTTTGTTTTGAACCATGAATTCTGGTGCATCAAGTGTCAAGTTTGCTCCATTCCATGTTCTGCGAAGAATGATGTTGTCAATATGTTGTGGTGGTTGAATGTGCCAGTTGTCTGGGCAAAGTGGTAGGGTGGTTATAGGGATAAGCATGCACTCTGCGCCAGTTGTTAGTTCAAGATGGATAGTTGTTTTGTGGTTGCGTTTGAATTTTCTCCAAAGTTTGTGTGCGTAAAAGCAGATTAGTAGTGTTGTGAGTACGGACAGTGTAACATAAGGCCAAGGAGTGGTAAATGAGGTATAAACATGCTCAAGAATTGTTATTTGTTTATCAGTGTTGGGTGGAGTAGAATATAAGAGTACCAAATCAGGATGAGGGGTGGGTAATGCTTTGGCAGTGTTAGGGAGCTGTGTTAGCATGATAATTGTTGTAAGTTTTCTGATCTTAAAGAAGGACCAAATACAGTAGATCATGCAAATTAGTACAAGAGCAGAAGCGATTAGTGCAATAGTACCACTTGTATCAGGAAATGAGTCTACTGCAAAGTCAATTTGACCATCTAACATAGATTCTGCTAAAGACTGAAAAACTGTTGCATCTTTCTTTGCTAATTTAGCCATTTTCTTTAAATTTAAGTGTTGTTTTTGATCAGCAGCCAAAAAATGAGAAAAAGAATGATTGAAAATTTTGAAATTTGGAACTTTTAGATTGAGGTACTCCTGAAAAGATGTATCGCCAAATATGGTCGAATGGTATTTAGGATCAAAAAATTCTTGAATGAGAGCTAAGTTGACCGGGTGAAGTACTGTAACTGATTGTGAGTTGTTGTTGCATGAACCCATCCTAGGTGGTAAAAACAGGTTACCAGATGTCACTGAACACAAACAAGGTATCTGCATAACGCAGAAGGGGCAGCCTTTGATAATTCTTTGGCCTAAGGGACAGTCAAGAGCAACCATAGGGGTTTGATACATGAGGGTATTAGAGGGAGATAATTCGATTATATTTGGTTTGATTTCATTAACCAAGAAACGAAAGTTACACAATTTGTGAACAGATTCTTTTTGGTTGTAAAACAATGATGAGATGCAAGATGGTGATGCAGATGATGTGAGTGCCAAATGAAAAGAGCAAAACAATACTGAAGTTCCAATGCACTTAGATAATTGATGAGGTGACATGACTGTAAAATGTTGATTGTCATGTGTGTGGACAAAATATTTGGGTACATCCATGAGTTTTGTGGCATGTGAAGTAGAAGAGTTCACAGGAACAGGAAATGAGTACACATTATACAACAACAATGGCTGCTTGAATGGGGATATGGGAATTTTCAACGTTAAAAACAATGTAGAGTGAACTCTTGCATATAGAAAGTCACCATATGAGAAATAATAAAGGGGATCTTTGTGTATTATAGTAAACTGAGGAAACTTTTTATCAATGATACCTTGAATTTGGTTTAAGGAGGAACGAATTGCATGTGGAGTTATCAGATATGGTGATAATTTTCCTTTGATGAGTTCATGAATACTTAGTGTTACATGATCAAGTGCCTGCTCTAGTTGCGCAGAGGCATTTGTTTGTTTCATAATCAGTTGTTCTAATAAAACGAACTCATGTTCCACGGAATCCATTGAACTGTGTAGAAGGTCAGTGAGGGCTACTGTGTCTTGGTGGTTTTTCTTCACTGCATTCATCATGTTGTTAAACCTTGCATCAACTGAGAGTATAAATGATGAAAGATGTCTTTCTTGAATGGCCATCGCTTGAGCAATTTTGGCGTTGTTTCGGTTAAGGGTTTGCATGTGTCGTTGTAATGTTGCGATGTCATCCGAAGTTGCCGTCCCCAAAAGTGATTTTGAAATCTGTCCCACAAAGTCAAATAAGCCACGTTTGGATCTAGATGAGCCAATGAAGGTTTTTGGACTTGGAAGGTGGTTTTGTGGAAGCAGCTTATGGATGTCATGCACGGTAGAATTTACTTTTGCCATTGTTTGGGTCCGAAGAGCGTTTAGTGTTTTCAAAATGTGTTGTCCGTACTTACAGTATGGGGAGTTGTTACAATACAGTTCTCTATGTAGGTAGACTTTCTTTGGCAGTGGAATTTGAAATGTGTGTGACCAATACTCCTGTCCGAGATAGAGTTCCTGATGTTGGTCAAACAGAATACCATAGTTCAAGCGCTGGAATGTAGTAGCATTACCAGAGGGCACGATACCAAGAAGGGAGACAAGACAGATGATGAAGATTGTAGTCGAGAGTCCTGGGGTACCTACAGAAGGAAGTAAGGAAGTTTAAGGAAATAGTCATGTATTCATTGTTGATATTAACACAATCAATATAACAAACAACTTCTTGATCAATATGTAGGATATTAACAATGACACATAAGGAGTGGCTTAAAGAGCAAAGATAGAAGAGGGACTGTAGGAAAGGACAGGTACAGGATAGAACTTGGGACTAAATCAATCATCTACTTGAAACAAGTCAGTTTTGTTCTCTTCTTGCGGGTTAAGCCCTTTTGTGTTTTGGTAAGGTGAAAGTCACACACCATATCAGGAGGGAGGTTTTCTTCAGGTTCCCAGGTGCGCTCACTATAGCCAAGCCATTTGACACGGAAGAACTTTTTACCATTCCTGAATTGGTAACGAAGAAGCTTCTCTGCATAATACATTTCATCAGGAGTGTTTGGCTGTGTGTTTTGATTCTCTGTAGATTGGGGTTGGTTTGTTGGGGTTGGTGCACTGTGTTGTGTTTGTCGTTGTGCATGTGGAATGGTGTTTTGTTGATGATGTCGAGTGTGCTGTGGTTCATTTTCATGACGTTCCTGTGGTGGCACATGTGTGTCGATTCTTGGTTCATCACGGGGAGGGGGGTTGAGGCTAGGTCTGTGATCTGGGTTGTCATACGGTTTCAACCGGTTGGCATGAATGTATGATTTGAGTTCTTTGTGGTTTGCACATCTGCGCAGTTTGTATGTGTTGTTTGGTCTAATAGCCGTGATATAAAATGGGCCATCCCACGGATTGTGAAGTTTTGGGGAAAGACCAATTGGAACTTTTGTAGAGTGTAACAGCACTGATTGTCCAACATAGAAATTTGGTGCTTCTTTTGACTTTTTATCATATTGTTGCTTTTGTTTTTCTTGAGCTTTTTTGATGTTTTCTTTGGCTATGTCCTTGACGATTTTGAGGTGTGACATGAGGTTATTGACATGGGTCTTGGCATCTTTGTTGAGTCCTTCTTTTGGGATAAGAGACGTATCAAAAGGGAGGTTCATCTCTTTACCAAAAAGCAGATGGTAGGGTGAGAGGTCAGAAGCTTGAGTGCATGGGCTCATTCGTATTGCCATCATTACTCCTGGTAAAAGGTTGTGCCAGTTGGTTTGTTCTGGGTTGATGTAAGTTCTAAGGCACTGAGCAATTGTACTATTCATGCGTTCACATGCAGAGTTTGTTTGTGGGTGGTACGAACTGGTAAAATGCCTGGTTACTTGGAAGATTTCACATACGGCGGTCACTAACTTGCTGAGGAAATTTTGTCCTCGGTCGCTTACAATCACTCGTGGAGCTCCATACCTCGCAAAGATCTCAGAGAAAAGTACTCTTGCTATCTCCTTTGAATCCTGGGTCTTGAGAGGGAAAGCTTCTGGAAATTTGCTAAAGGAGTCAACTACTAGCAAAATGTACTTATGACCATCAGCTGAAGTGGTGAGTGGACTAAGAATATCCATATGTAAGCGAGAGAAGGTGTCCTCAACAGGCATGTTTACAAGTGGAGCTTTTGGTAGATTGGTGTTTTTCTTAGCATGTTGGCAGGCGGCACAGGATCTTACGTAATCTGCCACATTTTGGTACATTTTTGGCCAGAAGTATTTAAGTTGAATGGCTCTGTATGTTCTATCAATTCCTAAATGAACACCTCCTGCAATGCTATCATGATAGGATCGTAAAACATCTTCACGTAAACATCTGGGAATTGAAAGCTGTTTGAGAATTGGTTGAGAACGTGATACTTTTTTGGAACGAGGTTGGTAGAAGTGATACAACACACCGTCTAGGAAAACAAAGTGATTGCTCTCAGAAATGAGTTTGTCTCTTTCTTGTTTTGATTCTGGTACAGTTCCTTGTGACAGATATGCATACATTGGGCCAAAATCAGGGCATTCACTTTGAAGTTTTCCAACGTTGTCTACGGTAGATATGGGACAAAGGGTCTGTGGTTGTTGGGTTTCAAGTTGAATGTTTTCATGTGCATAGAAGAATGTGGCCTGAGTGTGTTCATCTATCGTTGAAACGCTTGCAATGTTTGTACTGGGAATAAGGTCTTCAGGGTCAGGTGCATGTTTTGGCTGTTCTGGATAAGAACGTCTAGATAGGGCATCTGCCACATCATTTTTCTTTCCCTTTTTGTGAATTACTGTAAAATTGTAACCTTGCAGAAGGATAGACCATCTAGCCAAACGACCTGTATCATGTTTGACAGACTGTAACCACTTGAGAGCTGAATGATCAGTGAATACAATGAAAGGTTTGTCAGCAAGATAGACATGATAGGTTTTGATACCCTCAATGACTGCAAGGCACTCTCTTTCAGAAATAGAATAATTTCTCTCCATTTTAGTCAAAGAACGACCACCAAAAGCAATGACTCTTTCCTTGCCACTATCATCAAACTGTCCCAAAACAAAGCCTAGGGCTGTACCAGAAGCATCTGTAGTAAGGATGAAAGGTTTTGAGTTGTCAGGATAGGCTAACACAGGTGGCGATGTCAATGCAGTTTTTAGCTCATCGAAAGCTAATTGACAATTGTCAGACCACTTAAACTTAGTTTCCTTACGAAGAAGAGAAGTCAGAGGATTGATAATAGTGCTGTAATTTTTGATGAATTTTCTGTAATAATTGCACAGCCCTAAGAAAGATCTTACATCTTTGGTGCATTTTGGTACTGGGAATGATTTGACTGCATCTGTCTTGGTTACATCAACTTGCACACCATCTTTGGTAATTACATGACCTAAATAATGAACTTGCTTAAGAGCGAAAGAGCACTTACTAGGTTTCAGAGTAAGACCTGCTGAGGCAAGACGAGTGAAGATTTGATGTAGATGGTGAACATGTTGTTCAAAGGAATTTGAGAAGACAAGAATGTCATCTACATAGACCAAACAGAATTTCCAGTTAAGACCTCTGAGAACCTGAGTCATAAGAGCCTGAAAACTAGCAGGAGCATTGACCAACCCAAAAGGCATCCTTTTCCACTGATATACGCCAGTTGGTGTAACAAATGCAGACTTGTAAGCTGTCTCTGGATCCATTGGTATCTGCCAAAAACCTGATGCTAGATCAAGAGTAGAGAAGATGTTAGCTTTGGAGATTCCGATGGTATCAAAGACATCCTCAAGGCGTGGCAACGGGAAAGTATGTTGTTTGGTGACAGTGTTTAATTTTCGGTAATCAACGGCAAAGCGCAGTTGACCATTCTTTTTCTTCACCATAACGACTGGACTCTGCCACATTGAGGTCGATTCTTCTATAATGTTGGCGTCGAGCATTTCATCGAGCTGACGATTCATTTCTGCGTTGACTTCTGGTGACTGGCGATAAAAGCGCTGTCGAATTGGAGGGGCATTGCCTGTTTCTATTCTATGAGGCTGAAGTGAACAGTTGCCAAGTTCTGAAAGTTCTGTAGCAAAGACAGATCTATACCTATGAAGGAATGCAAGAAGTGTTTGTTTCTGTTGTGGATTTAAATCAGAATTTGAAAGATCAAAGTCAATTGGTTCAGTTGCATTTTCCTTTTGGAATGGTTTGTTTTTGACAGGCGTGTCGAGAGATGTTACCGTATCTGGACTCACAGTGCAAGCTGTAGCCACAATAGTGTCATTGGGTAGGGTAATAGAATGGTCATTTGGATTGATGATTTGCATCCACTGAACATCATTATGACAGGTGTCGAGTAGACATTTGGCACCTGCAAGTCCTTTCTCTGGTAAAAGATGGGAAGGTTCAAGTAAAACAAGTGAGTTGTGGGGCACATTTTGAACCTTTACTTGAACTGAAGTAACAGATTTGGGATTGAGAGTAACAGAGTGGCAGATTTGAGCCAAACCTGATTGCAAATCTATAGAAAAGGCTTGATGGGTCATTGGGTCTTTAAGTGCAAGAGTGTTTTCTGCAATATTGAAAATGGCTTCATGTACTTTGAGAAAATCTATGCCAATGATGACTGGTTGATGGAATTTTTCAAAGACCTGGAAATCATGAGTAAATGTTACACCATCAAGAGAAATAGGTAGGGAAACTACACCGAGACTACAATGTCTTTCACCACCAACAGCTACTGCTTCTGCCACACCAGTTGACTGTAACTTACAGCTATCGATACCTAGCTTAGTAATAATAGATGAAGCAACACACGAGATAGTTGCACCCGTGTCAACTAATGCTTGTATGGGAGTACCATAAATTTCAACACTGATTGTGTTTTTCAGAACAGGCATGATCAAATTAACTGATTCTTTTGTTTTGTTTTGGTCAGATGAAATGGGGGTATGGGACTGAGGTTGAAGGGGTTTAGATGAGGTTGCATTGATGCAATTGTCATTGAAAGAGTTAATTGGTTCATGCTCAGTAGGAACTGTTAGTGAGGAACATGCACTGTTAGTGACTTTGTAGTGCCCATCCTTGCTAAGGATAGGCGCGCATCCCTATTGTAATGAATTGGTGTTTTGTGGGTGGTTGTTAGTCGGATTTTGTGTCTGATTGAAGTTTGGTTTTATGCGTGTGCCACGACATACTTCTTCAAAGTGAGACCATGTGTTACATTTTGAACAAAAATGGTTATAAGCGGGGCAAGTATATCTTGGAAAACAAGACTTACCACACCCAGAACATGATCTTCCCCTCTGGCTCGCTTCTGAAGTCTGTTGCTGCTGCCACTGTGGTTTTGAAGGCTGCTGCCACTGTTGTTGTGGGGGTTGTTGCCATGGTTGCGGGGGAGGTTGCTGCCATGGTTGTGGGGGAGGTTGTTGCCATTGCGGTTTTGGAGGCTGCTGCCACTGTTGTTGTGGGGGTTGCTGCCACTGTTGCGGAGGTCTTCGATTTTTTGAATGTCTTTTGTTTTGGTTGTACAGTGGTCCTTGATAAGGTCCATTGGTCTGATTTTGAAACACTGATAAGGAGCACAATTCTTGTTTTATGGAATCTCTGAGTTCCGAGGCGAATGCCTTTAGAGTGAGCTCTGAAACTGTACTACTTTCCACACAGTCCAGTTCAGCTTTTGCAATCACAATGGCTTCTCTTAGTGCCTGGAACGTTTTTGGTTGTTTTCCAGTGATGCGACTCTTAATGTTGTTGCTGAGTCCGTTTACTGTAAATTGAACTTTGTAAAGTTCAGGCAAATTATGTCCAAGAGCTACTTTTTCAGCTCTGGCTAGGTAGGCATCAGTTGTTTCACTGAATTCTTGTTTTATTCCCATTAGATTAAATGTGGCCTCACTTGGTGCAAACCTGTCTCGTAGAGATTGTTTCAACAACTGCATGTTTGTTTTTTCAGCAGTTGATAGTGTGTGGTACCAGGTGGCGGCCTGGCCTTCAAAGTTGCAACTGATGGCTAGTAAAGCCTGAGCGTCACTTTCGTTGTGACACTTTTGCGAGTTTTCAAAATTTGCTAACCAAATATGGACATTGTCTGATCCATCAAATTTCTTTAGCTTTACGCCTGTAGCCATTTTCTGTTGGTTTGGTTGTTGCTGTTGTTGTTGCTGGTTTGTCTGCAGATGTGCAGATGGTTCAGACAGAATTTAGGGTTGTGGTAATTGATTATTATCACTTTCTATATTGTTTTGTTCACTGTGTTGTTGTTGTTGTAAAGTTTCACTGGGTTGTTGTGGCTCGTCAATGATTTCACTGGTTTCTTCTTGACTTTCTGAAATTTCACCTACTTGTTTTGACTGATCAACTAAGTTATCTATAGGATGATTTGGTAGGGTTTCGATTTCACTTGTATGTTGTGGTTGTTGAATGGTGAATTGGTCTAGTTGGTTATTGCTGGGTTGATCTTGGGAATCATCAGTTAGTACTTGTTGTGATGTTTGTTCTGGAGAAGAAAAATCGGTTTGTTCTCTGGTTCTTAGGTTGTAATTGGTTGGTTTAGTCTTCATTGGGATGAACCCTTTTCTTCCACCATTTGTAACGAAGTGTTTTCGGTCGGTTACTGTAGTGATAGTTTCTGAAAATAGATGACCAAGATGAAATAAATTTCTATGATGTTTTATTCTTGGTGTTCCAGCATAAAGTGACGCGCTGGGTACCCGACGTAGAAATTGACTTGGTCAAGGTGAGGGACACAAGGGGGATTAATTAGAAAAATATTGAGTAAACTGTTACATTTTCCTATCGAGGGCCTCATTAAAAAAAGATAGGTACAAAGGCGAGAGGACAAAGGCAGGTAATCCGATGGGCTGACACTAATTGAGTCAATCCGACATCAAGCGAACTTTTTAATTGAATTGCGTAATACTGCGTAAAGGTATTTTTGGTAAATAATAGTAGATGTACTCATGACAGCCAAAAGGTGATAATATTTGAGAAACTTCTCAATTTTCTTACTGTTAGATACAAAGTTCAAATAGCCATTGTCTGTAATTAAATAGAAAATTGGGAAAAACATGTGACAGGAAAATGAGTGAACCAAATAAAGAAATTTGAAATGAGATAATAAAAATTAATGAATTGAATTTCAAAATAATTATAGAAATATTAAGAATAATAAAAATTTATCAGATAGGTCAATTTGACCTTATGATAAATACCTGGCATAAGACAGGTACGGGTCGGAATTCACACAATAATCCATTTGCACAAAGGTCCCAAGACAGTGAAAAAAAAAAGAATCTCTTTACTTTAATGATGAAAGTTATGAAAACGTCAGAATATCACTTAAGATGTGTAAATTCTTATAATTTACACGATGATAGACATGTACATGTAAGTGCCGCTTGTGCACGTGAACCGCGCCCACAGGTGAGAAACTGACCACAGTAGAACTGCGATAGTTGAGAGAAACTGCGCGGATTTATAGACAGCCCCCCCCCCCAATTAGAGAGAGTGAGCGAGATGGAATCCAGTATCATTTTAGGGTATACGTACTGTGTGTATAAAATATTTTGAATCTCCAGTTTATTACTTTATTTTGGAAGCAATTCTTTTCTTTCCTAACAACACTAAAATGGATGCTTAAATTTAGAAATTGAATTAAATATACATACAGTATGCACCCTCCCCCTTCCCCTAACATGCATTGCCTCGAACCTGCACGATTAAAAAACTTTTATCTAATAATAATTAACACAATCTAACCCAAGGTCTACCTTCCTTTTCAGCATCATAATCTAAATTATTTATAGAATTTAACAGTAAAAATGAAAATGTATACATTCTTACACGTTCAATGATTGGGATCATAGTGGCTTTGTTCATTTCTGAGACGAACTTTATCTGATGTCCGCGCCCACGAGAAATTAATTGGAGGTTATCATAATGATCACGATGTAGTTTAACTAAAATTTATTCTATGCTTTATTATTTATTATGTACAGAATTATGTTACAGATAAGAAAACGACTGGGCGAATTTTAACTTAGACGACAATGACTTTTAGTGAACACAACATGATGGATAGAACAAATCATATACCATCACAAACCAAGAAAGAAACTGTCTGTATTCCAGTGGCTGACTCTCAGCTTTTTTTTTAAAAAAGCTAATCTTCTTATAAAGACTTGCAGAATAAGCGAAATACTCCAGATATTTAATAAAAATCTCGAACCCGATCTAAAACGCGTTGACAAAGTCAAACCAGACGGTTTTAGTTTTTAGGGCATTTTTACAGTGATATGAGAAAAGTCTGATAATTGCTGTTAATTTTAAGAAATAAAGTTCGTCATTTTTCAACCTCGTTCGGTATAATATAATTTACTGATAATTTTTTCCGTTAAGGAGGAACACATGGGCGAAGGATAAAAAAGAGGTATTCTGCATGTACATGTACACAACATTGTTATTGTGTACTCGGATTAAACCGAAAATCCTTCGTTACATTGTATTTGGGTATAATTTTCACATGTTCTCAGGCGAATATTCATTTATTTTTATCTGTCTAAAGATAATAATTTCAGTTGATAGAGAAATGTTTTTATTTCATCGTTTTTCCCCATCCTTTTGATTTACACGTTTGCGTTGTACACAAAAGCGTGTGTTCATATACCGCTGTTTCTACGCGCTATCGATATGATCAGGGAGAACATGATATTCTCCAGCAATTTATTTTTATGAAAACACTCAATGAAAACATATTAGGTGAAAATATATATACCGATAGTATCTTAATATCTTATTAGTATATACCTGTTTAATTGCAATGTAACCAAGCGTAACGATCGCTGGCCAGGACTTTTTTGAATATAATTTATAACCGTTATTAAAACAACTCGTCAGCTGAGCGGACCTATGATTTAAACAGTAAAATAGGGAAATTCCAGAGTTCGAAGTGTATTTATTTTGGGCGCTCTTCCACATAAACAAATAAGACCGCATTTACGCGTACTTACATGCATGTACCAGTAATTCGTATCATGGGAAAATTCAGTTCATTAGATGAAATAAAACAAATGCATTAGGTTAATCTTCCTAAACAACACAGTTTTAAAACAATCTCTAATATAACTGACGGTATAAAATAACAAAGAAATAACGGGATTGTGTAAACTTGTATTTAATTTGGAATGAGAACAAATCTTAACCTGTCAAATCATTTATAAAACATACTTCGTTTTACAGACACTAATTGTCGTGCGTAATCTTCACATGCACTGACCAAGAGGTCACAAGTTTGAAATGTATGGCTTCTCATTGCGTGAGTTTTGTCAACACATGTCGGAGTAGACTATCTAAGACAATTGATTCCCAAAGAAAACTGCATAGGAAGGTTTTTTTGTACACTTTTTAACGGGTAAAATTCATTCGACGCTCGATAGAATTTTCAAATACAAGTGAAATATTTAGGTTACTTGCGTCCGACCTAGTATTTTGTATGCAATAATATTGTAAGTTAGGAAGAAAATAATACAAGCTCAAAAGTAGTTAATTTTATTTTCGATTTTCCTGACAATTAAAAATGTGACCTCTACGTACAATTATCGTAATAATTATATACATGCTGTTTAATGTTCATGAAAGAAATAGCAACTCGTTAAATAATAACATTAGAGAGATAAATAAACTGTTTCTTTAATACGCAAACAAAGTGGTCTTTTCGGTATTTGAAATGCATTGAATTTGAAGTCAGTTAAGACTAGTTGATTAAAACGAGCGAGTGATAAACAGTAAGACGAAATAATATGAAAGATTCTGAATGATTTTAAAGTAATTTTTCACAAAGCGCAATTATCTCGATATCGAGAAATACAATGTTTATAAAAATAAAATTAATATGCAACTTTCTTGTAATTCAGCGAATAAAATATAAATTGAAATGTACTAGCGACTTAATCAAAGATATTATAAAATAATCTGAAAGATTCAACATATTCATCCACTCATCACTTAGATTACAAAATGTATTTGGAAAGGCCATTCTATGGTTTGTTTTGTGTATGACCTTAGGTCGCTGGATCACACGCCGATTGATCCCCGGTGACCTCCTTTGCCACGCGCTATCGAGGGAGGGGTTACATAATTGTAAACACACAAGGTGAATGTAAAAGGCGTGTACTTAATGGCTGTGAATGGTCTATGTTTAAAGTTTCGTTTTATTTTCTAACTTTATTGTTTGTTTTTATATGATAAGAAGAAAAGGTTATCTTTTTTCCCTGTTAAGTAGACTGGTTTATCCAAATTTGAAAACAAACGAAATAAAAGGGAAAGTTGTCAGTAAATAATTTAGAAATAAAGCTCAGAACACTTCAAGAAACCGATTCTAAAGAATATTAGCATCTAATGTAGCTAGGTTTAATATTTATAGTAAGTTTATTTTAATTACACGCATGAAGAGCTCTTGTTTACTTGCTGAATGAAAACGCTTACCTGTATATGTGTTATGCTTCTAGCTCATTAGAACACAAGATTCAAACAAAATAACGTTTTCTTGAGATCAGTAAGATGTTAACTAACAACTTTAATTACGGCAGCTTTTTCGAAATATTTCGATGTAAATGTATTGTTGCGTGAACAGACAAAAACAGCGATTAAAATTCAAAATGATTTTTATGCACCAGTGTTTGGAATTAAGATTATAAAAGATCGGTAAAGTAATCTTACTGATTCGATATAATTAAAAACATAACTTTCCATTAATTAATAGCTCTTTGTACAAAATTGACATTATACGCGATCACAAATACTAGCTTTGTTTATGGCCACAGGTGGCTAGTACACTGGTGACCTCGATCAAAGGCGTGGGATTCGCGCGTTGGGTTACATAACTAAACATCGAGCTGAACATGGAGACCGTAATATGCATACAGCTAATGATCGTGAATTATTCAATGCATACAGTTTAAAATCACTTACAAAGTTTGTTGTAATAATAAACGTAGAAAGATAGATTTAATATTCTCCGCTTTTGAACACTATTAATCTAATTTAAAAAAGAAGAAAAGAAAGACTAGTTGTAATAAATAATTTAATAGTGAACCATAAACCACGTTTTAAACCTTATTAAAAAGAAAATTAACATTAAATACCGCAGGGTATATTATTGATAGCAAGTCTGTTTAAGTTATACACACGAAGAGGTCTGATTTCCTTGCCGAATGAAAAACGTTACCTGTTTACCTGGCCAGCTTTCTAATACGTATTACGCAATACCCATGGTATACTCGAACAAAACAACATTTTCATTAGATCAAAAAGGTGTAAAAGAACAATTTTGTTCCCAAGATCCAGATCGAAATATTTACCGTTTTTGAGTTATAAAGCAAAAACTTTTAAGGGCCCAAGATCCCTAATCATAGGGGCCAGCCCCTTTTGAATAGCATAATATGAAAGCCCTTGCAATTATGCACAACTTTTGTTCTACATGTCTTAACAAAATATTTCTAGTTTTCAAGCTATAAAGGAAAATATGTCAAATTTTTTGCTGTTTTCCACATTCTAACTTTTGACCCCTTTCAAGCGCCATTTTTAATGCAAAAATCAAAAAACAAAAACCGATGTGCACAACTTCAATGCTTCCTCTTTTCAATTTCAAAGGGTTTTGTGCTCCAATTATAACCATTTCTGAGCCTTTGTCTGGAAATCGGAGGCATGCAAAATTCAATCAAAGGGGAATAACTCGTGAACAGAAGGTAATTTTTGAATTGTATGACGGTATTCTGACAGTGTTTTGTAAAGTCTAAAAGCTCTGAAAATTTGAACAAAATCTGTTTAAAAATGAGGAAGATATGAAGCGTCAAAGTTGGCGTCTAGGAAAAAAAAAAAAAAGAATAATCTTAATCATCACAATCAGTAGAAGGTCTTCCGTTGGAAACGGAAGACCTTAATAAATGAGTTTAAAGCGTTCGACGCGTTTTCTCGGCATGCATGTATATCTGAATTTTTTCATCCACTACTCAATTGAAAATTATTCTCAACCTGACTGACCAAAAAGTGTGTTATTACATTTCGCCTTCTTGCCTTTTACTAAATCTCGACACAAAATGTAACGACGCTAAATGTATCAAACCGAAAATCGTTTTATTACATTTTGCGTTGACCTCGAGACAAAATACAATAACGTAAAATGTATTAATCCTAAAAATTATGTTGTTACATTTTGCGTTATTACATTCTGAGTTGACCTCGACGCAAAATGTTATAATGTAAAATGTAATAATCCCGGATTATTACATTTTGCGTTGTTATTACATTTCGCGTTGTAACAAAGCTCAACAGTATAGTGCTATTTGAAAAAAAAATGCATGTCGTAGCCTTTTCCTGTTTATTGTTTAAATACATATTCGTATCAAACATGCATGTGCCGTTTAGATTTTTATGCATTGCATGTAAATTATTCAAATTTTATATCAAATTCTACAAAATTTAAATGTAACCTCAGGCGGATCGATACGTTTTTGACGCAAGTCATTGTGACGTAGGCAACCCAATTTATACAATATAAAGTAAATTTTTTATCCAACCAACGCGTTACAATCAGAATTAAATTATTTATGTATAAGATAATTATATCTTTCTGCTTTAATTCAGCTTAAGTTTAGGATTTTGAAATAATTTTCTTGGTAGTTAAATTTTTAATGCCTGAAAAATGACAGTTTGTGAGTGGAAACGGTAAAATTGTTGATTATGCGAAGTAATTTGAAACTTTTTCTTCGTCACAATTTAATGTGTCTTTTTAAGATAAAAAAAAAGAGTAAACTTGGTTCCATGAATTATTTAAGGATAAAAAATACTGCAAAAACTTTGAAGAAGTTATTTATTCTAAAGACATAATTTTAGTATAGAAAGGCCATATTAAATGTATACAGTAGCGCCAAAACAAGCATTTTGACCCCCATTTTTTGTCTTGGGTTTTTATTAAGCTATGTGTGCAGATACTTAAAATATACTCGACAACAAATTCTAAAGACTTTTAATATCAGGATCCAATATCTTTAAATCAAAGGAAAAATCCAACCAAAGAGTCACTTTGAAAGTTTTGAAAATTGGTAATTGTTTGTTGTTTGGGAGTTTATCCTTCATTTTATTTGTGAACGATACGCCACTGGGAGAGATGACATTCTACACAAGATTCTGAATATTATAAACATTTGTGCTATGAGATATAAGTCATGACGACACTTTCCACAACTGTCAGCAAACAGACATTTCATTTCTTTTCTTTTATTTATTTATCTATTTCATTTCATTTTATTTTATATTTATATATATATTTTTTTAGTTTTTGTAAAAATTAAGCTTTGTGTGTTTTTTTTTATTGGATTTTGTTAAAATTTAGTCGTTGTTTCCTTGATTTATTCAGGTTCTTAAACGGTATTTTCACATCTCAACTATTTGGTGGCAGCGGCGGGATACATTTGAACTTGCGTAAAGTTTTTTTTCTGTATATTTTCCTATGTAAAATAATTATCATCCATTGTGGCCCATCCTACCCCTATGGGCCATAATTTGAACAAACTTGAATATACACCACACATATATGTAATAAAGCTTTGACATAAGTATCAACTCTTCTGGTACAGTAGTTCCTGAGAAGATTTTGAAAGAATTTTTCCTACATATTCCCATGTAAAATTTTGATCACTTATTATAACCCCACTCTTCGCCTGAGAGCCAGAATTATAAGAAATTTGAATCGACAATTTGTAATGAAGCTTTCAACTTTTTTGGCAGAGTGGTTCTTGAGATCAAGCATTCTTTTAAAAACAGGTCTCTAAATTTTCACGAAGTCTTTAATTGAGAAATCATCTCCCCCTTGAGAGAGAACCCGACCATTGTGTAACACAATTTTTACATATAAGTGGGTCTTCGCCCCCCCCCCTTTTTTTTTGAAAGCCCATTTTCAAATTTTGAATTAAAAATATACATTATTTGTTCATAAAAGCATGGACCAAGAACCACTATACATTAGGAATACATCTCTATGACACTACCTTCGTATCTTTCCGAGAAATACTCGAAATCCATTTAGTCAAGAGTCATAAATTACTACTTCACCTTAGCTATACCGTCTCTGGAAATAAATAGAAAAAAAATGGTTACGATTTGAGATATTCAATGTATTTTGAAGGAATGTTAAACATTGAATCATTATAAACTAGTTAAACATGTATTGCTAAATAATGATGAAAGTAAAATAAACCAAATCCACACGACTGATAACATTTTAGAAGCCGGCCATTTTGCACCTTAAACATTTTTCTAGAGTTATCTGCCCTCGATGAAAAGAAAAAAAAAATAATTTCGTCAAAATATTTGTGGTAGATGATTTATTTTATTTAATATTTTTATGAAGAGAGAGTTTATGCATATTTTCACCAAGAGACTTGTATGCAGTTCAAATTACTTTTCACAATATCTAAATAAAATATGCGCTGCCCATAGACTTCAATGTAAAATTCAAGGTGCAATTAATTGGACAATAATCAAACTGTTGTAAATTCCTCTGGTGGAGTACTTTCATTTGATAACACCTTCAAAATGCTAACTTGATTTGAAATATCGGACCATTCATTTATTAGGTACAAAATATGGTCGTTATACATTGAATTCCTTAAAAGAACTTTACTGGCCGTCTAAAATACCATCTCAACTTGTGAACAACTGATCACGAAAGTAATAGGGCTTTTGAAATACAAGAAGTATCAGAATTCTATCAAATTTTTAAAAAAAGGAGTAGGGGTGGGGGTTACAGAAAATTATATACAAGTAGAAACAAAAAAAAAAAGGCAAAATATGAAAAAAGGCAATCTACGCAAATATTTCGTTTTGTTGGGCGGAAAATGGGGGGTGGGGTGGGGCTGTTGGCTGTTACAGTGTGTATATCTTTAACGTATCATATAATTTTAAAGTATTTACATAATTTTATTAATACCGGGTCTATACAATGTCATGTAGTCCAAACATAATCAGAAAACTGTAACGAACTATATTTATTTATTGATATTAAACGTTTAATGATTCATTAACTAATAAGACTAATAAAGGTTTTTGTACAACACACTTTAATTCCCTCATTAACTAATGTATCATCAAGAATTTAATTATTCGTTAGGCATAATAATTTATTAAATTTAATAAACCGTTAATACAACCGAATCCTGGTACCCAGACATCCCAAGCACTTCGGAGGGCCTCGGGCTATTACTTATATGTTGTCTTTACTTATATTCGTCTGTTGGCAACGATGGCAATTTTGAATCTCTGAAATGTCGTCTGCACAACTACGATTATGATTTCGGTTTCAATAAGATTGTCGAAGCCATTAGAACGTTTGCGAACAAAACCATGTGTGGCAAAATCGCAAAAAGGGTCACTCAATGGAACCTTTCTTAAATTATTCGGTTATTTTGTCCACAGTCCCCTTGAAAGGAAGCAAGTAAAAACCCATTATAGTTTCAACTTTTCCTATCTGCATTATTGTCAGAAAGCATTGATGTCTCTGGTTCAGTTGCAAAATAAATTCTGCATCTGCAGTGATACCATGACTCCACCATGTTAGTGACGCCACTGTACTCTGTACACAAAGTACCGTACATGTGGAATTTTTAGCGAAGCGCAAATTAAGCGATTTGTCCTAAAAATCAGTATTTAACTTTAGCGAGAAGTAATTTAAGCGATTTTATGGTGCATAAAAAGATAACGGTAACCTCTAATGTGGAATTGTTGGCGATATTTAATTTTTATTTAGTGATCTCGATACCCTCGCTAAAAATGCCAAAATTGAATCCTCGCTAAAACTGCTTATACGGTATTTCGCGGGTCCAGAGAGAACATGTTCTGGACAGTGTTTATTTTCAATTGTTTGTTGTTCTGCCTGTTCAGAGTTTCTGAACAGTAAAATGACTATGGTAAACAGAAAGTTATGTTACGTTTCACTTTTATCACTGCATAATTTCAGGGGAAATGTACTTTGATATGTTTAGAATTCATTTAAAATTTCTTCAGTAAGTATTCTTTGTGACATTACTTTCTGCAAATATGTTTTAAAATTTCTTTTCGTTTTCGTTTTCTTTTTGAAAAACATGCTTTCATAGGAACTACATTTTCTGGTGTCAGACTAAATTTACTTGTTAAAGAAGGTACCAACGTGACTGAAAACTGACAAATCAGCTAGATGAGTTGAACTGCATCATGAGTTACTATTTTACGTTTGGAAAAGACCAAATATACTTGCAATCGGAAAAAAAAACACATTGATCTTTTCTTCATGCATTTCATAGATGAACAAGAGGCCGAGGGGCCACATCGCTCACCTGAGCACTGTGACTAGAAAAAAAGCAAAAATCAGTTTAGTATTGCAATGTGGTCCCGACCTACATGTACCCCTAAAAGGGAAGGGGGTATGATTTGAACAAAATTGAATCTACACTAACTAAGGATGCTTACATATTTATCTGACTAACTGTGACCTTTTCCCTACAAGTTTAAACTTTCATTGTGGCCCCTACCTACCCCTGAGGGTCATGGTTTGATCAAACTTGAATCTACATTATCTGAGGATTCTTCCATATAAATATGACCAATCATGACTTTGCTGTTCTTGAGAAAAAGTTTTTAAGATTTCTCCTATATATTCCTATGTAAAACTTTGATCGTCTATTGTGGCCCCACCCTACCCCGGGAGTCATGATTTGATCAAATTTGAATCTACACCACCTGAAGATGCTTCCATATACATATGACTAATCATAGCTTTGTTGTTCTTGAGAAGATTTTTTGAAATTTTTCTTATATACTCCTATGTAAAACTTTGATCGTCCATTGTGGTCCTACCCTACCCCCAGGGATCATGATTTGAACAAATTTGAATCTACACCACCTGAGAATGCTTCCATATAAATATGACCAATCATGGCTTTGCAGTTCTTGAGAAGAAGATTTTTGAATATTTTCCCTATATATTCCTATGTAAAACTTTGATTGCCCACTGTGGCCCCACCCTATCCCCGGGGGTCATGATTTGAACCAACTTAAATCTTCACTACCTGAGGATGCTTCCATATAAATATGACCAATCAAGGCTTTGCTGTTCTTGAAAAAGAAGATTTTTAAAGATTTTCCCTATGTATTCCTATGTTAAACTTTGATCGCCCACTGTGGCCCCACCCTACCCCTGGGGGTCATGATTTGAACCAACTTGAATCTACACTACCTGAGGATGCTTCCACATAAGTTTCATATTTTCTAACACAGTGGTTCTTGAGAAGAAGATTTTTGAAAGATGCCATAAATTTTTCATGAATTCGCAATTATCTCCCCTTGGAAGAAGGTGTGGCCCTTTATTTGAACAAACTTGAATCCCCTTCACCCAAGAATACTCTGTGCCAAATTTGGTTGAAATTGGCCCAGTAGTTCTGGAGAAGAAGATGAAAATGTGAAAAGTTTACGACAACGACAACGACGACAGATAACGGACAAATTTTGATCAGAAAAGCTCTCTAGAGCCTTTGGGTCAGGTAAGCTAAAAATGATATGCTCAATCGGTAAATAAACGTAAACTTCTTGGTTTCCCAAACCATTCTGTAAGGCGATTTGCGTCTTTCTATCGGTGAATACAAATGTCAGGTGGATTCCCTGGACAAATACAAAAAATTGTCTTGTAATGTAAAAAAAAAACAAACAAACAAAACAAACAAACAAAAAAACCCCCCAAAAACACACACACACACACACAAACAAAACAACAAAAAACAAAAAAAAAGGAAAAAAAAAGGCCCACGGGCCACATTGCTCTCCTGAACACATTGGCTAGGGAAAAGCACAAATCAATTCAGCATTGAAACGTTTACATGGGGACTTTAAAGGGGCTCAAACACAGATTTTAAGTTAATATTTTCCAAAATTTTCAGTGTTATATCATGACTTATTTGTTGCCAGAGCATTTCACGCCAAAATATAATAAATCGTGTTTAGAAACTTTTTTTTATCAGGAAATTCTTAAAAGTACGAATTTCGGGACGCGTTTGATTGACACATATCCTTGCACTTTTACGAACTTTATCTTAATACTTAAAAAAAGTAGAAATTTTGTTGTGTATTAATGAAAAATATAAAAACTTTAATGCAGGAAATTCAGAGTAGAAATGTGAGAAAGCAAAAACAATTCACCAGTATTGTCAGTCCGTGCTCAGTGATGTGTACAGAGTAACCAAATTGAACATACCCGATAAAAACGTAAATATTAAAGCTGACATGAACTCTTAAAACGCAACATTTTCATCTATGTACGACTTGTTTCATACCAACTAAAGACGTATTCCGACATATTTCTTTCAAATACTTTGTCTTATTGTAACGATATTTACGCGCTCGTTACATTTGAGTGAATTTTTGGTTTGGCTATCGACTTGCGCACATCTCCGATGAGCATTTGGGAACACATGGATTGATTAAAACGTTTCAAAGCCTTAACAAATATAAACAGTCGTAATGATATTTATGAATAATTATTGTTTTAAATCATAAATGTGGGAAAAAAATGCAAATTTGAAAGAAAAACATTGTTGCACGTTTATTTTTAAATATATGCAGAATAATCTTGAATAATAAGCAGTAAAATTCGAAAATACAACTTGAAATTATCTATCAATAGAATGGAACAAACAACCAACGTCTCTACTGTCCATATGCAGTTGATGCATGTCGAGAAAATGTTTCGAACGCTGTAAACTTATTCATGCCTCGAAATACACATGTAAGACCAGTGCACCAGTTCGAAGTTGAAGGCACACGCCGAGTGATTTACACCATTTATTGGAACATGCATCACAAAAAAAGCTATAATAATAATAATAATACTCCATAAAAACTCCAAAGTAAACACATTGATACTGCTTTGTACAGCCTAGCATGTCGATACACTGATAAGATTTTGGTCAGGGAAAATATCAGAAGTGAAAAACAATTCGTATTTGCGCTTTTGGGAAAAAAAGAAATGACTAAAATATTCTGGTTGCTGTTCATGAAGTATAATTAAAAAGTATCTAGTTCTAATAAACATATACACATTCTGTGGGTGTATTGCATTGCAGGATTTATTTATCAATTTTTAACTGATTATTTTCATAATTATCTAAAAACTAAACCGAGTAATTTGGTATACGAAAATTATTTAGTACATGACTTGAAACAAATTAACCAGAATACAAATTAAAATAATGTACATCTGCACATTTCTTTAACATGCACGTGGAATGAAGGGGAGAGACATCCCCTTTTTAGACTGTCATTCAGGCCTTTAGCTTTGCTTTTCAGGCCCATTCAGGGCTCTAATTGGCGACTAATTTAGTCGCCATGGCGCCTAAAATTTTTGATTGGCCCCTAAAAATTTTCTAGAAGTCGCCAAACTGGCGACCACTTTAAATTGACTTGGTGATCGTCGAATTCCGGAAATTTTCACATTTTTAACAATTTTTCTGAAAAGGCGAAAAGAAATTTAAAAGAAGAGGAAATTATTTTTAGCAATGGACATGTCGTGTTTTCTTAGGCATGTCATGGGTCCCTATATTCTATTCACTTTTAAAGTTGGCGCCTTAGAAAAATGGCCTGGCGACTAAAAATTTGCACTGCCGACAAATTTTTTTTTTGATAAGGCGCCAGCTGGCGCCAAAATTTTAGAGGCCACTTAGAGGCCTGCCATTGAAAGCAATTTCAGTTGGGGAAAGGGGGGGGGGCAGTCGGCTCCCGTGACACTCCCGGTTCCTTCGGCCATGTGTTTGAAAGCTGGGAGGGTGGGAGGGGGTAGAAGCTGGAAGAAATAATTGACCTGACCACTTATCTGAAAATTCTATAACAATAGACATTTCTCCAAAATCCAATTGTATCAATTATTTTACTGCCCCATCCAGCCCATACACATATGTACATGTTGAGCAACGTGGCTGTTTTATATGCATGTACAGAAAGCCTGTCACGATTGGGGAATTTCCGCCTCACAGTCTAAATTAGGTACCTATATAATTATGATTTCTTGTATTTGGAGAAAATCTTAGAACTAGGATAGTACTGCTCGAAGCTGGTCTGATTATGGATAAATAGTTATTTACTTTTTTTCAAATTGAATACTCTCTCTCTCTATCTCACGTGTAACCATCCATTAGAGCAATACTGGGTATAAAATCCTCTGTACAGTACATGCAAGTTAAAAAGGTTACAATTTAAAGTTTAAATTTAAAAGTTAAAAGTTAAAATTTACAAGGGTAGATCAAGGATTTTTTTTTTCAGGAGGGGGTAAACAAGAAAACAAATAACACACCCAAACACCCAGACGGAACGGGAACTAAACAAGAAAACTACACGGTAATGTAAACATATCGATTCTTCTAACATACTTTCTCGGGAAGGGGTGTCAAAGTCAGTTTTATATTACAGTTATACAATCTCGGAAGATCCCAGAGGGATTTGGACAAGAAGTTTTTATACAAGGGGAAAAATAAACAAGAAAAACTATTTTTGGACACTTCTCACTGACAATTTGCTCTTCCTTATATGCTTTGACTGTCAATCATTATATGTCAAGAAATAATTCACATTCAATTATAAAACTTTGATCCTCCATTGTGGCCCCACCCTTCCCCTGGAGGTTATCATTTGAACAAACTTGAATCTACACAACTTCAGGATGCATGGCTAATCATGGCTTTGCTATTCTTGAGAAGATTTTTAAAGATTTTTTCTTACATATTCCTATGTAAAACTTGATCCCCCATTGTGGCCCCACCCTACCCCGGGGGTAATGATTTATACAAACTTGAATCTAGACTATCTGAGATTGGTTCCAGATTAATATGACTAAAGAAGGCTTTGCTGTCCCTGAGAAGATTTGTTTAAAATCTTATATATGAAACATTCATCCCCCATTTAGACCCCACCCTAATCCTGGGGTCACGATCTGAACAAACTTGAATATACACTACCTGAGGATGCTTCCGTATCAATATGACTAAACATGGCTTTTTTGTTCTTGAGAAGAATATCTTTAAAGTTTTTTACTATATGTAAAACTTTGATCCCCAATTGTGGCCCCCAACCTACTCCCAGGGGTCATCATTTCCTATACGTTTCAACTTTTTTTGCCTTGTGTTTTTTCAGAAGAATTTTAAAACATACCATCAAATTTCCCCTATTTCTGAATTATCTCCCCTTGATATAGAATGTGGCCCTTCATTTAAACAAACTTGAGCCCCCTTTACTCAAGAATGCTTTGTGGCAAGTTTGGTTGATATTGGCCCAGTGGTTCTGGAGAAAAAGTCGAAAATGTAAAAAGTTTACAGACGGAGGACAGACAGACAACAGTCAAAATGTGATCTGAAAAGCTTACTTGAGCCTTTTTCTCAGGTGAGCTAAAAGCTTTTGGTTGGCCATTTAAGTGCCTAAAAAGGTTGCTTGTTCTCCTTATCCTAAAGCGTTGGTGTTCTTAGCTAAGTATTCTGAACGTAGAACAGACTATCTTTTATTATGCACAATGTATAACTGAATTTCTAGTCAACAATTAGTGACAACAAATAACAAATTACAATTGCATCAGGTGAAAAACACTTTCTTTCTTAACTTAGTTATTGAGAGCATGACGGGGATATTTTTCTTAAATTCTGTTTCTTTGTTTGTTGTTTAACGTCCCTCTCGAGAATTTTTCCACCCATATGGAGACACCATATTTTGACCTATGCTCGGCACTCAGGGCCATTGAGCAGTGATCTTTTTCGTTTCAGCACATACTGCGACACGGGACCTCGGTTGATACGGTCTCATCCGAAGGACCGGTCTTCCACAGTGGGATTCGAACCCGCTACGTAAGGATCAACTCCTTACTCCGCGACCCTAGAACAGATGCTCTACCACTGTGCAACGCCGGTCTTTGTATAAATAAAAAAAATCATAATGATTTTCAAACCACGTGGATTGACCACGTGGACACGTACAGAGGTGGACATGTTTTTTTTTCGTCCAGGAATTTATTATCTTTATCGTGTTTCCACTCCTACAAGCATGAGATTTTTGCATTGTTGTATTGTATGTGTTCGACTGCGAAAGTAGTACTTGTTCTTATGAATTTTTGGGCGTTATCACCCTCTAAACAACCAAAGACAAGAAACAAAGAAAAAAATGATGGCAGCCAATCAACAAATTACCTAACAGTAATGCCGATTTAGAGAATCAGCAAGTGCAACACATCCAGCACTTAGGTAATCTTTCTTATCATCAACTACAGCCCATGCAATCAATACCCATGATAACGACATTGCAAAAACAAGAGGCCCATGGGCCACAACGCTCACCTGAGTAACTTTAGCCTTGCTGTCACCAGATTTCCCCCCCTGTAATACTCATTGTGGCCCCACACTACCCCAGGGCGCCATGATTCGAACAATTTAGAATCTATCCTACCTCAGGAAGCTTCCACATAAGTTTAAGCTTTTCTGGTCCTAAGGTTCTTGAGAAGACTTTTAAATATTCTTCCTCTATGTTTCTATGTAGAACTTAGATTCCCTATTTTCGCCCCACCCTACCCCCGTGGGCCATGATTTGAACAATTTATTATCTACATTACCCAGGATGCTTTTACATAAGTTTCAACTTTTCTGGCCCAGTGGTTCTTGAGAAGAAGATTTTTGAAGATTTTCCCTATATATTGAGATTGATTGATTGATTGTATGTTGTTTTACGTCCCATTCGAGAATTTTTCACTCATATAGAGACGTCACCATATACCGGTGAAGGGCTTGAAATTTTGACCTTTACTCGGAACTCAGGGCCATTGAGCAGTGAGGGTTTTTTATCGTGCCAACGCCTGCCGTGACATGGGGGCTCGGTTTTTAAGGTCTCATCCGAAGGACCCGCAACTTTCACTTCAAAGTGCCGAGCGCATGGCGAAGGAACAGTTGGTACCCATTTTTTTTATCGACTTTTTATCGACTTAGGTCAGTCGCGGCCGAGATTCGAACTCATGACCTCCCGATCACGGAGCGAGCCCTCTACCGACTGAGCTACCGTGAACGGTTTTCTTGAGAAGAAGATGAAAATGTGAAAAGTTTACAGACGGACGGACGGACGGACAGACAGACTGACGACGGATAACAGGTGATCAGACAGAAAAGCTCACTTGAGTTTTCAGCTCAGGTGAGCTAAAAATCACCAATTCAGTCACAATTTCAGAATTTCCAATCGAGCACTTCCCCCAAGGGTACCCCACTGTGCGTTCAAGGAATTTTTTCTCAGTTGGGTATTATGAGCAAAAAAGCTTGAACAGTTCGAGTCAATTGAGACATCTTTGTCAAGCTTGTCAAATGATATGAAAAACCTAAATGCTCGTGTACTAGAGGTGAAAAAAAAAACCAAGAATTTATTTCAAAACTCTCGACACCAACGATAAAAACACCTCCAAAGCACTCAATGAAATTTCAGAACAGAAAGCAGCGTTAGAAAATTCCATGAAGCAAAACGTAAAGCTTACAAAAGATATCCTTGACCTACAATGCAGATCAATGCGTGACAATTAATTTTTCTAAAGAGTCGATGAGGCACCAGCAGGGGATCAAAAAATTGTGAAAATATTGTTTGGATCAATTTAGAATTAGTTGATGACATTCAAATAGAAAGGTCTCATCTAACCGGCAGGAAAATCAATGAAAAACCGCGCCCAATTATAGCAAAATTTACTAGATTTCCCCAGCGGGAACTGATTCGGAACTAGATGTGTCGTAACGCCACGAGAACCCCCTCAGGCAGCCAAAATCCCAAATGCCATATTTTAGTTTTAAATTTTGCACAAAAGATTTTTTTTCACAAGTTCAAGAGTGATAACTCTGACAAAAATAATCGGACCATGACCAAATTCAAACTTGAACTGTATTTTCTGATAAAATACCTGCACAGGCAATTTCAACCCTATATATACATACATACGGAAGTTAGAGAGCAGAAACTGAAAAATTCTTTCTTTTTTCTGAGTTCAATAGGGAAAAACACTGTCAAAAATCATCGAACCACGACCAAATTCAAACTTGATCTGTATTTTCTGATAAAATACCTGCATATGCAGTTTCAACTTTATACATACTTCCCTAGAAAAGTTAGAGAGCGGAAACTGAAAATTTCTTTTCTTTTTCTAAGTTCAAAAGGGATAACTCTGTCAAAAATCATCGAACCACAACCAAATTCATACTTGACATGTATTTTCTGATTAAATACCTGCTCATGCAATTTCAACCTTTAACATAAATTCATACAAGAGTTATCGAGCGGAAACTGAATTTTTTTTTACTATTTTCTAAGTTCAAGAGGGATAACTGTCAAAAATCATTGAACCAGGATGAATTCAAAATTGACCTGCATTTTTTGGTAAAATTAGTTGTTTATGCAATTCAAACCTTATAACATATATCCTTACAAAAGAAAGAGACGGAAACTGAAATTTCTGTTCTTTTTTCAAAGTTCATTAAGGATGACTCCGTCAAAAATCATCGGACCATGACCAAATTTTAACTTCACCTGCATTTTTTGTACATGTAACTATGATCTACACAAACAAAATATTACTAACAGTCTTTTAGGTTTATGTGGGAAGTATGAAGATTTTTAAGTTCTTCCGTTCCAACGGAAGACCTTCTACTGATTCTGATGGTTAAGATTATTATCAAGGTCTTCCGACTTCCTTCGGAAGACCTTACTGTTTTCCTTCTGTTTCCTATTATTAGTATTATTCCCTTTCCTTAGTACACGCGATTTCTCGTAAATTAATCGACCAATTTCAAAGATTTTTTTTTTCAGGGATGATGCATCATTATAATATCTCCAGACTGTTTTTTCTTTTTTTGAAAAATCACTTCCGGTCGCATTTTTTGCTCGATTTTCATTTTTCAAATTGTCATTATGTCCACGCTTTTTCTTAAAAATGACTCAAGATATAATCATAATTTTTTTTCCCGAGGTGATAGAACATCTCCTTGAGTTGTGTATTACACCTTTTGTTTTTGCATCCGTCACTTCCGGTCGACAACGAAAGTGATATCTAATTTACGGATTTTTTAAAAAATTGAACAGTTTTGAATAAAGGCACATAGAACTTAAGTTCAAATGTATAATCGACAACAAAAACCACAGATGGAAAGTACTTCCGGTTTAAACCGGAAGTAGTCGTAAAATAAAGCTTTTCCTTTAAAATCATTAAAAATTGTATAAAATGGTTTGTAATTGAGTTTTTAGTTTTTTTTCTTTTTTTTTTTAATGGCTTTGAGACTTTCGATGTCAACCGGAAGTGGCGTCCTAACAGCCGGAAAAGTCCGAATTGAAATCCGAAGTTAAAAAAAAAAAATGATTTTTTGGTCCGTTTTATAGACATTTGCCTAAATTTTATCATTTTTAGGATAAATACTCTCAATATATTAATATATTACATATTCGTCCGTCGGAAGACCTACTCGTTGCTTTGCAACGAGCTTTGCATTAGTTCTTTTTTTTCCTTCTTTTTCCTACACCGTTCACGGTAGCTCAGTCGGTAGAGCGCTCTCTTCGTGATCGGGAGGTCGTGAGTTCGAATCTCGGCCGCGACAGACCTAAGTCGATAAAAATAGGTAGCAACTGTTCCTTCGCCATGCGCTCGGCACTTTGAAGTGAAAGTTGCGGGTCCTTCGGATGAGACCTTAAAAACCGAGGCCCCGTGTCACGGCAGGCGTTGGCACGATAAAGATCCCTCACTGCTCAATGGCCCTGAGTGCCGAGTAAAGGTCAAAATTTGAAGCCCTTCACCGGTATATGGTGACGTCTCTATATGAGTGAAAAATTCTCGAATGGGACGTAAAACAATATACAATCAATCAATCAATCAATCTTTTTCCTAGACGCCGACTTTGAGACCTCATATCTCGGTCATTTCTCAACGGATTTTAATCAAATTTGCAGAGTTAATAAACGTTACAAAATTCTATCAGAATGCTGTCAAACAATTCATAAAGTCACTTCCGCTTTTGAGTTATTTCTCCTTTAATGAAAATTTAGTGGCTTTCGTTTCCAGACAAAGGCTCCGAGACTACAAAAGCTGGAGCAGAAATTATACCGAATTTAAATAAAAGAAGGATTGAAGTTGTGGACATCGGTTTTTGTTTTTCGCTTTCTGTATTCAGAATGGCGCTTTATAGGGTCAAAAATTAGAACGCCTAAAAGAGCGAAAAAAACTTACACATATCTTCCTTTTTATATTCTAAACTAAAAATATTTTGATAAGACATGTAGAATAAAAGTTGCATATTTTTAAGGCCTTTCATTTGATACCACTAAAAAGGCCCCTAAAATTAGGGATCTGGAGCCCTTTAAAGTTTTTGCTTCATAACTCAAAAACGGTAAATATTTCGATGAAACTTTCGATAAAAAAGTTGTTTTTTAACATCTTACTGATCTCATGAAAATGTTATTTTGTTCGAATCTTGTGTAATTTACGTGAATAAAAAGCTAGATCCGTAACCAAGTAACCGTTTTCATTCAGTAAGAAAAGGAGAATTCTTCATGCGTATAACTGAAATAAAGTTGCCGGGAATAATATACCTTACTACACTGAATGCTAACATTTGTTTGAAATAAGGTTCTAAACGTGTTCTGTGGTTCCCGAACAAATTATTAAGTCACAACTTTCTCATTGTATTTAGTTTTAATATTAACTAGTATTAATTGTAACGGGGACCGTTACAGATGTTCCCCTAACGCTCCCCAACTTCCTTTTGGTGTCTTATTCCCTGTAAGCTTCATTAAATAAGGCAATCAAGTATATTGTTTTTTTTTACGCATTACACGTGCGCGCACGGGCATGCATGTACAAAATGACCATGTCAACTTGTCTACACTTTTAGTACATCTTTATATTCAAATTTCATCAAAAGATAAAAAAAAAATCGGCTATATTAAGTATATCTGTTATTTTACACATTGCAAGCACGCGCACGTGCATGCATGTCCATGATGACCGTGACATCTTGTCTACACTATTAATATATCCTTATATCCTGATATCAAAGTATTTCATCAAAAGATATGAAAGTTTTTCAAGTACATTGGTCATTCTACTCATTGCACGCACACGCACGTGCATGCAAGTGCATGCATGTGTGCGCTGATCATGTCATCTTGTGTACACTTCTAATATATATTTATATTCTGAGTTTCAAAACAATTCATCAAAAAATGTACAAGTTAAGTCTATATCATTTGTATTAGTTATTTCAATCATTGCGCATGCGCACACGTGCATTCATGTGCATTTTGACATGTCGTCTTGTCTACACTATTAATATATCTTGATATCCTGAGTATCAAAGCATTTCATCAAAAGATATGAAAGTTATGGCTATATCAAGTATATTTGTCATTTTACTCATTGCACGCGCACGCACGTGAACGCACGTGCATGCATGTGTGCGCTGATCAAGTCTTCTTGTCTACACTTCTAATATATATTTATATTCTGAGTTTCAAAGCAATTCATCAAAAAAATGTACAAGTTAAGTCTATATCAATTGTATTGATTATTTCAATCAATGCGCATGCGCGTGCATGCATGCGCATTCTGACCATGTCATCTTGTCTACACTATTAATAAATCCTTATATTCTGAGTATCGAAGTATTTCATCAAAGGATATGAAAGTTATGGCTATATCAAGTATATTGGTCATTTTACACATTGCACGCGCACGCACGTGCATGCACGTGCGCGCAAAATGACCTTCGTTCCGCAAATCTACATAACATTCCTATTAACCCTAAAAAGGTTTCACCTCAATCGGATGTGTAGTTTCGCAGATCACTCACGGACAAAAAAGTACCCAGTAAGAAAAATAAAAATAACTAGATCTGATCTCGTTGCGAGCAACGAGTGGGTCTTCCGTCCGATTTCGATGAGGTGTCATTTTGATTGAAACAAGGACTATCTCTGTATTTTGAAAGACGGAGAACATCATAAAATGTGTTTTGAAATCTTTCAAAGGTTAAATAGAGTGAGATTTAAACGATTTAAATTTTTCAAAAAATTTAAATTAAATCCAAATGTTAAAACAAGGACTATCTCTGTATTTTGGAAGATGGAGAATATCATACAATGTGTTTTGAAATCTTTCAAAGGTTAAATAGAGTGAAATTTAAACGATTTAAATTTTTCAAAAAGTTTAAATTAAATCCAAATGTTAAAACAAGGACTATCTCTGTATTTTGGAAGATGGAGAACATCATAAAATGTGTTTTGAAATCTCTCAAAGGTTAAATAGAGTGAGATTTAAACGATTTAAATTTTTCAAAAAATTTAAATTAAATCCAAATGTTAAAACAAGGACTATCTCTGTATTTTGGAAGATGGAGAACATCATATATTTTGTTTTGATATCTTTCAAAGGTCAAATAGAGTGAAATTTAAACGATTTAAATTTTTCAAAAAAATTAAATTCAAACCAACCATTAAAACAAGGACTATCTCTGTATTTTGAAAGATGGAGAACATCATACAATGTGTTTTGAAATCAATCTAAAGTTAAATAGAGTGAGATTTAAACGATTTAAATTTTTCAAAAAATTTAAATTAAATCCAAATGTTAAAACAAGGACTATCTCTGTATTTTGGAAGATGGAGAATATCATACAATGTGTTTTGAAATCTTTCAAAGGTCAAATAGAGTGAAATTTAAACGATTTAAATTTTTCAAAAAATTTAAATTAAAACCAACCATTAAAACAAAGACTATCTCTGTATTTTGAAAGGTGAAGAACATCATACAATATGTTTTGAAATCTCTCAAAGGTCAAATAGAGTGAGATTTAAGGGATTTAAAATTTTCAAGAAATTCAATTTGTTTCCAAATGTAAAAACAAGGACTATCTCTGTATTTTGAAAGATGGAGAACATCATACAATGTGTTTTGAAATCACTCAAAGGTCAAATAGAGTGAGATTTAAACGATTTAAATTTTTCAAAAAATTTAAATTAAATCCAAATGTTAAAACAAGGACTATCTCTGTATTTTGAAAGATGGAGAACATCATACAATGTGTTTTAAAACTTCTCAAAGGTCAATTAGAGTGAGATTTAAACGATTTAATTTTTTCAAAAAATTTAAATTGCACTGAAATATTAAACAAAAGTCAGCTTACATATTTTGAAGGAAGAGAAAATCATTTGTTGCGTTTTTTATGTTTGTGGAAGCAATTCAAACTTTTTGAAAAATTTAAATCGTTTAAATTTCACTCTATTTGACCTTTGAAAGATTTCAAAACACATTGTATGATGTTCTCCATCTTTCAAAATACAGAGATAGTCCTTGTTTTAACGTTTGGATTCAATTTAATTTTTTTGAAAAATTTAAATCGTTTAAATTTCACTCTATTTGACCTTTGAGAGATTTCAAAACACATTGTATGATGTTCTCCATCTTTCAAAATACGGAGATGGTCCTTGTTTTAACGTTTGGATTCAATTTAAATTTTTTGAAAAATTTAAATCGTTTAAATTTCACTCTATTTGACCTTTGAGAGATTTCAGAACACATTGTATGATGTTCTCCATCTTTCAAAATACAGAGATAGTCCTTGTTTTAACGTTTGGATTCAATTTAATTTTTTTTTAAAAAAATTTTAATCGTTTAAATTTCACTCTATTTGACCTTTGAGAGATTTCAAAACACATTGTATGATGTTCTCCATCTTTCAAGATATAGAAAAAGTCCTTGTTTTAACATATGAATTCAACTTAAATTTTTTGAAAAATTTAAATCGTTTAAAATTCACTTTATTTGACCTTTTAGAGATTCAAAACACATTGTTTGATGTTCTACATCTTTCAAAATACAGAGACAGTCCTTGTTTTAACATTTGGATTCAGTTTAAATTTTTTGAAAAAAATTAAATCGATAAAATTTTACTTTCTTTGACCTTTGAGAGATTTCACCTCATTGTATGATGTTCTCCATCTTTGGAAGCAGTTTTGAATTTTTTTTTAAAAATTTAAATCGTTTAAATTTCACTCCTTTTGACCTCCAATAGACTCCAAATCACTCTCATTCATGTTCTCATTATTTTAGATGTCCTTGATTTCATATTTTAAGGCTTTTAAATTATTCCAAATTTGAAAATTTTTGAAGTTTTAAATGCTGTAATAAAAATTCATCAAGTAGGAGCTTACCGCTTTCAACATTAGAGGATATATCAAAATCTTACGATTTTAAAGGTTTTAAAATTTGAAATTACAGTATTCAAAACTTTCAATGATTTAAATTAAATACACGAATTTTCATAATCACAGGTACATTATGAAATCACTATTTCAGACTTAATTGAATGTCCTTGCTTTCTTCTAGGTCACTGTGTATTAAACGTCGCTGAAGAAAATCAATAACTTATACATGGGCCGTCAAAATTCTCTAACACACCTGAGCTCATATTTTCTTTAAAATTTCACCTAAAATCAAAACAAATATACTGTAAGAAAGGTCACAGGAAGACCTATCAGACGGAGTAAAAAGTTTGAAATCGGTCAAGAAATAAAAGAGTAAAGATTTTTTAAAAATAAAAGGATATCCGCCAAAGATGAAAGAGTACGGTCATCCACAAGTGTCCTTGATAATGAGTTTGACATGTCCTGTCAAAAAAAAGCTAACATACCTGAGCTCATATTTTCTTTATTAGTGCATTTACAAACAAAAGAAATACATTGTTGGAAAGGTCTCGTAAAGATCTATTTGATGGTGTATAAAGTTCTAAAATCGGTCAAGAAATAAAAGAGTAATGCTTTTTAAAAGAAATCAAAGGATATCTGCCAAAGATCAAAGAGTACGGTCATACGCAAGTGTCCTTGACAATGATTTTGACATGTCCTGTCAAAACAAAAGGCTAACTTACCTGAGCTCATATTTTCTTTATTAGTGCACTTACAATAAAACCAAATATACTGTTGGAAAGGTCTCGTAAAGATCTATTTGACCGTGTAAAAAGTTTTAAAATCGGTCAAGAAATAAAAGAGTAATGATTTTTTAAAGAAAAGTTCTTAAAGTACACTTGCACTCAAGTGACCTAACACACCTGAGCTTATATATTGTTTATTAATGTACTCACATGCAAAACAAATACATTTTTGGAAAGTTCTCGCCAAGATCTATTTTACAATATAAAAAATTTCAAAATTCGATTAAAATTTTTTTTTTGAAAAATTTAACTTTAAAATTTGAAAAATTTAAACATCTTCTTAAAATTTCAAAAGTCAGGTGCACATGTCAAGGTCACAATTCTATCATTCCTGAAAATTTCAAATTTCTATTTTGCGCAGTTTCTTCAGAGTAGGACAGACCGGAATTGCAGAAAAACGTCAAAAATACGTCATATTTCGCGACCGGAAGTGAAATCATCAAAAATGAAAAAAACGTCCCGAGGGAACATCGTTCCCTATCATCTCCGAAAGTTTCATAAAAATCCACTGAACCGTTACTGAGATACCGGTGTAGGAAAAAAAATAATAATAATAATAAGAAAAAGAAACAATACAATAATAGAAGGGTCTTCCGCTGAAGACGGAAGACCCTAACTAGACTCTTGTTGCCATGGCAACAAAAAAGTCTTCCGTTCTTCTAAATCTGTAAGAATTTGCTTTTTTCTGTGTAAAAAACATACATATCATATTTACTGTGAAAGAAAAAAATAACTGGAAAAAAGTCCTTTCAGTACTTAAGGTACTTTGATTTTCATTATCAATCTTGTATAATACATTTGGCACCTATAAGAGATATACGTATATCATTAGCATTTAAAAAAAATTGTTTGCAATCATTTCTAAGAAAAACAAACAGACGAACGAACACCGTACTATCATAAATTTCACTGTGTGTATGTTTTGGCATAATTGTGATGGTGTTATAAAAAAATATATTGAATTAAGTTAGTATCACATGAAACGTAAAGTCACTGAGTTTTGTAAAGTTATAATATCAAGAATTGACAGCATACCTATAAGACAGATTATTCAATTACAGTAATTCTTCAGCAATCGATTGATTGATTGATTGATTATATGTATGTTGTTTAACGTCCCTCTCCAGAATTTTTCACTCACATGGAGTCGCCACCACTCGCCGGTGGAAACTGCAAATTTTTGTCCTATACTTTGGCACTTATCGCAATTGAGCAGTGGGGATCTTTTTATGCCAGCACCTTCTGCGACAAGGGACCTCGATTTATACGATCTCATCCAAAGGACCGGTCTCCACGTCCCACAATCGAAGTTCATAATACCGAGATATTTTTTTTTTTATTTTTTTCTATTTTTTTCACAAGTTTGTTGCATCAGATTTACTTAAAGATCGTATTTCAAGATCATTTCGAACTCAGGCTACTTAATTGCAGTGAATACAGCGTCAAGTGATTTTGATTGACAGGTCAACACACGTGCGTGTCACACTTCGTGTGATACTTTTTAAGCTGAAAAATATACAGGATATGACCATGACTGACTATGAAATCAGAAAACATTAGAATGGGTGTGACCGATATAGAACTAATTTTTGGTCTATATAAATGGATAGGAGGATCGGGATTAAGAGGGAATCTCTGTCACTCCCCCCCCCCCTCTCTCTCTCTCTCTCTCTCAGACGTAAATTGAACATTTCATAATGACAAATCTACCATTATAGAATATGAAATTCTGTATACATGTAAATGGTAATTATATTCACATGTTGCAGATTTAAATCTAAAACGAATATATAATTCAAATGCCTAGCTGCACGAACGTCTCCAAATATTAATCAAGACGGGGGGGAGGCTTCAAAGGAATTAGATAGTTTTATGAATTATAAGGAAAAGTACGGACGTCAGTTGCATGTACATAATTATATATCATTGCATAAAATTGTGTTCGTTCAGGTATACTTATCCCAAATATCAACAGACCTGTGCAATTTTTTATTCATGTTTTTTTTTTTTCAAAAGAAACATATAGTGTACCATTATTTCACACAGAATCGCGTTTTCACATATTTTTTTTTAACTCTTCGAGTATTTCACAAGAATCCAAGAATCGTCTTTTCACATCTTTTATAATTCCTTGGGTATATAGAGTATAGATCATGTGTCATAAATAATTTAACTTTTTATCAAATATACATGTAATAACCAAATCTAATCTATAGATTGATTTTCTTTCTTTTAAGTGGCAGATATCAATTTATTTATAAAGGCTTTAAAACAGTACTGTATTACAATTTTCTATCGCTCAATTCCTGTTTGAGTGTATGTAATATTTTTTAATATCGAAAATAAAACTCGGAAATCGGGATAATTTCGCATTCAAATCATAGAGAATAATAAATCGTCTGCATTATGGAAGGCTTATAACTATCGTATTCCGAACTTACTATACGAGATAGATAAAATTGCATGCCTGTCCATCACTATAAATGTATATTCAGTGCTTATACATGTAATATATTTACTTAAATTAGGTACCTAGCATATATATTAATTTTTTTTTAGATATATTCATTTGTAAATCAATTAACTGTCAATACAGACTTACAATACACTGGCAACTTCAAACTATACATGCACTGGAAGTTGTAACCAACGTACTCTTACATTTAGAAGAGTGAATATGAACGTCTAAATATTTTGATATGGAGAGTGTATATGTCTCTGACATCATCGATACTATTTTTGCCTTTATCTCGAAAGTTCTATTCTCACTTACAAGTCAGAGTTATCTTTCTTTGCCCATTGTTTACGCACTAGGTAAATAGGAAAAATGACGGTACCGAAAACCTGCAAAATATGGAATCTGATTTCAAAACAAATTATATATTTAGTATTTGTAGAATAAACTCTGTTTTACATAATAATATCTTGAAAAAATATTAAAAAACAAAAAAGTTGAAAATTGACCAAACACAAGTTCACTTCCCGTTCGGACAGGAAGTACCGGAAACACACAAAAACAACTTCGAAACAAAGAGAATGCCATGATCTAATACTCCTGTAAATTTCACATCTTTACCTCAAACCGTTTCCGAGAAAAATTCCGGACAAAAGTCCATTTAAAAATTGGAAATTCGGCCGTAACTTCGGACCGGAAGTGAATTTTTCAAAAAACGAAATTTTATATAAACTTCATATATCAGCCTTCTATCATGTGAAAAATTGTGAAAATCTATCCAACCATCTCTGAGTAATCGAGCTCACAAAATTTGGGAGGAATAATAATAATAATAATAAAAAGAAACAATACAATCACTATAAGTCTTCCGTTGTGAACGGAAGACTTAACTAGACTCTTGTTGCCATGGCAACAAAAAGGTCTTCCGTTCCTATATGATACCGTTTGCATTGATTTTTTTATGTAGAGAAACGTGTACAGCATGTAATAATTAAGTTGTAAAGAATCTAAAATTTGTCCCTTCGGTACTTGCAGTCCATTGATTTTTACTGCAAAAATGAATGTATCTGTTGTCCTTATATAAGATATTGTATGCATGTTTTTTTTCATTAGTAGAAGTATATTTAAACTATTTTAAATTTAAAAGTTAAATGGGGGGGGGGGGGTTATCTAGAAAACAACCTGTCAGTTCTTACAGTAGTTTGATTTTCACTACAAAAATGAAAGTATCCACCGTCCTTATATATAAACACGACAAATTATAATACATGTAGTGTATGAATTGAATTTTGCATTTAGAGAAACATCTTTATATAAGTCGAAGTAAAAAAGAATAGTAAATATCCTTTCAGTCCTTGCGGTACTTTGATTTTTACTGGCTAATGAAAATAGCTTCCATAGGTAACTTATTGTATGTATTGATTTTTATGTATAGAAAAACATGTATATTTATACTACACTGTAGTTAGAAATAATATGGGTATCTAAAACAGTCCTCTCAGTACTTCAGGTACTTTGATATTTACTGCAATTATATGTAGTCTTCATTCTTATATATGATACTGTATGTATTGATTTTTGTATGCAGAGAAACATGTAAACATAACCTTCATATAAGTTAAAGTAAGAAATGCGCTATCAGTACTTTTAGTACTTTGATTTTTGAAAGGAAAACGAAAGTAGCTGAAATCTATAAAACGGGTGACCTGATTTCAAAACAAATTATATATTTGGCACTTATGGACCTATCTCTATTACGCCTAAAAATATCTTGAAAATATGTTTAAAAACAAAAAAGTCTAAAATTGACTGGAACACAAATTCACTTCCGGTTCAGACAGGAAGTTCCAGACACAAACGAAAATCACGTAGAAACAAAGAGAATGTCAAGATCTAATATTCCTGTAAATTTCACTTCTTTACCTCAAACCCCTTTTGAGAAAATCGCCGGACAAAAGTGCATTTTAAAATTTGAAATTCGGTCATAACTTCGGACCGGAAGTCAACTTTTCAAAAAACGGAATTTTATATAAACTTCACATATCAGCCTACCATCCTGTAAAACATTGTGAAAATCTATCCAACCATCTCTGAGAAATCGCGCTCACAAAATTTGGGAGGAATAATAATAATAATAATAACTTGACTCTTGTTGCCATGGCAACAAAAAAGTCTTCCGTTCTTTTAAATCTGTAAGAATTTGCTTTTTTTCTGTGTAAAAAACATACATATCATATTTACTGTGAAAGAAAAAAATAACTGGAAAAAATTCCTTTCAGTACTTAAGGTACATTGATTTTCATGATCAATCTTGTAGAATGCATTTATATAAGAGATATACGTATATCATAGAGCAAGGATAATTAGCATTTAAAAAAAGATGTTTGCAATTATTTCTAAGACAAACATACAGACGAACGAACACTGTACTATCACAAACTTCACTGTGTATATGTTCTGGCATAATTGTGATGGTGTTATAAAAAAATATAATGAATTAAGTTAGTATCACATTAAAAATAAAGTCACTGAGTTTTGTAAAGTTATAATATCAAGATTTGATAGCATACCTATAAGAAAGCTTATTCAATTACAGTAATTACTCAGCAATCGATTGATTGATTGATTGATTGTATGTTGTTAAACGTCCTTCTCGAGAATTTTTCACTCACATGGAGACGCCACCACTCGCCGGTGGAGACTGCAAATTTTGTTCTATACTTTGGCACTTATCGACATTGAGCAGTGAGGAATCTTTTTTGTGCCAGCACCTTCTGCGACACGGGACCTCGATTTGTACGATCTCATCCAAAGGACCTGTCTCCACGTCCCACAATCGAAGTTCATAATACCGAGATATTTTATTTTTTTTTAATTTTATTTTATTTTTTTCACAAGTTTGTTGAATCGGATTTACTTAAAGATCATACTTCAAGATCATTTCGAACTCAGGCTACTTTATTGCAGTGCATACAGCGTCAGGTGATTTTGATTGACAGGTCAACACACGTGCGCTTCGTGTGATACTTTTTAAACAGAAAAATATACAGGATGTGACTATGACTGACTATGAAATCAGAAAACATTTAATAAAGAATGGGTGTGTCTGATATAGAACTAATTTTTGGTCTATGTAAATGGATAGGAGGATCGGGACAGAGAGGGAATCTCTATCTCTTCCTCTCTTTCTCTCTCTCTCTCTCTCTCTCTCTCTCTCTCTCTCTCTCTCTCTCTCTCAGGCATGTAAATTGAACATTTCAGTATCATAATGACAAATCTACCATTATAGAATATGAAATTCTGTATACATGTAAATGGTAATTATAACCACATGTTCCAGATTTAAATCTAGAACGAATATATAATTCAAATGCCTAGCTGCACGAACGTCTCCAATTATTAATCAAGACGGGGGGGGGGGCTTCAAAGGAATTAGATAGTTATATGTTTTATGAATTATAATAAAAAGTACGGACTTCATTTGCATGTACATAATTATATATCATTACATAAAATTGTTTCATTCAGATATACTTATCCCACATATCAACAGATCTGTTCAACTTTTTATCACGTTTTTTTTTTCAAAAGAAACATATAGTGTAGCATTATTTCACACAGAATCGCGTTTTCACAGTATTTCACAAGAATCCAATTTTCACATCTTTTATAACTCCTTGGGTATAAAGAGTATAGATCATGTGTCATAAATAATTTAACTTTTTATCAAAAATACATGTAATTACCAAATCTAATTTATATATTGATTTTCTTTCTTTTAAGTGACAGATATCAATTTATTTCCAAAGGCTTTAAAACAGTACTGTATTACAAATTTCTATCGCTCAGTTCCTTTTGTGTGTATGTAATATTTTTTAATATTGAAAATAAAAGTCTGAAATCGGGATAATTTCGCATCCAAATCATAGAGAATAATAAATCGTCTGCATTATAGAAGGCTTAGTAACTATCTTATTCTAAACTTATGAGATAGATAAAATTGCATGCCTGTCCATCACAATAAATGTATATTCAGTGCTTATGATATATTTACTTTAATTAGCTACCTAGCATATATAGAATTTTTTTTTTTAGATATATTCATGTGTAAATCAATTAACTGTCAATACAGACTTACACTACACTGGCAACTTTAAACTATACATGCACTGGAATCGGTAACCAATGTGCTCTTACATTTAGAAGAGTGAATATGGAACGTCTAAATATTTATTCTATCTATATATGGAGAGTGTATATGTCTCTGACGTCATCGATACTATTTTCGCCTTTATCTCGAAAGTTCTATTCTCACTTACAAGTCAGAGTTATCTTTCTTTGCCCACTGTATACACACTAGGTAAAAAGGGAAAATGACGGTATCGAAAATCTACAAAATGTGGAATCTGATTTCAAAACAAATTATATATTTAGTATTTGTAGAAAAACCTCTGTTATGCCTAACAATATCTTGAAAAAATATTAAAAAACAAAAAAGTCAAAAATTGACCGAAACACAAGTTTACTTCCGGTTCGGACAGGAAGTACCGGAAACACACGAAAACAACTTCGAAACAAAGAGAATGTCATGATCTAATACTCCTTTAAATTTCACATCTTTACCTCAAACCGTTTCCGAGAAAAATTCCGAACAAAAGTCCTTTTAAAAATTGGAAATTCGGCCATAACTTCGGACCGGAAGTGAATTTTTCAAAAAACGAAATTTTATATAAACTTCATATATCAGCCTTCTATCATTTGAAAAATTGTGAAAATCTATTCAACCATCTCTGAGTAATAGCGCTCACAAAATTTGGGAGGAATAATAATAATAATAAAAAGATACAATACAAACACTATAAGTCTTCCGTTGTGAACGGAAGACTTAAAAAGAAACAATACAATCACTATAGGTCTTCCGTTATGAACGGAAGACCTAATAATAACTAGATACTCGTTGCAAGCAACGAGAGGTCTTCCGTCCGAATAACCATCTTTAACTGTGATATTCTTTGCATGTAAAATTACATTTATATCTGCTCGTTGTAAAGACATCTAAAAATTTAACATGGGTCTTTCAGAATATTTTTTATTTATAAAAAAAAAATAATAAAAAGAACACAGAATTCACAAAGAGAAAAAAAAAGTTCAACATCATTGATAAAGATGAAAACGTAAATTTAAGCACAAAAATCAGATATAGTCGGGATTAAACCAAGATCGGTTGCCCGAAAAGAGCTAGGTTCACTTTATGCATAAAATGGACCTGTAGATATACCAATTTATTGACTAACACTTTATGTTCCATTTTAAACATCAAGATAAAGTAGAGACTTAGTGTTTTCATTTCCTATTAAAAATTTTCTCCTTATAGCCAGTCTTGGAAAACAGGGCTCACGAAACTGCAATGTTCTTGAATTTTAATGAAAATAAGTATATTTGAGTACTTTCACAGAAGAGAAATAATATGAGCACACCCTCTGATCTAAAAAGGAAAACAGGCTTTGTAATCCTCAGAAATGGTTCTATCATTTTATAGATGCATATTTAAGATCAGAGGTTACGCTCTATATTTATTATGGAAAAATAGCTTTAAAAATTGGCTGTTTTGTAAAATTTTTCATGATATGAGGAAAATGACGCATTTCATGACGTCATAATGCATTGGCTAGTCAGAAAATTACGTCATTTTTGATAGATACGCAGTCATCAAAGGTCTAAATGATATTCAATGCATCGTCAACTAAAACCAAGCAGTTTCAGTTTTTCTGAAATTCACAGGGCCAAAAAAGGTCCTAAGTGAACCTTGTTCTTTAATATTGAAACCACTACACTAGCGCAATGTACCAGCAAGCACCGATGTTTACCATGCACTCATTCCCTGAAGTAACGAGTGTCAGGCAGTTTAATTTTTTTTTCTTATAGTGTGGAATTATAGGATGAAAACTAGCCGGCTAAATTTTGTGCAAGTACTAGTAGATTGACATCGGATTTATTACTTGAGTTTTAACAATAACTGATAGCAGAGGAAATAATCTGTTACTGATAAAAACTAAAAAAAAAAGCTATTGTGTTTACTTCCTGTCTTCTTTATGCATTCAACTTTCTATTCTATGCAATTCCAAATTCAGACATGTCCGTGTAATCTTTTTCTGTACTTCTACACTACTGCATCAGACCATTTGTGAAAGGCGGGTCAAGATTATTATTTCACGCCAAACGTCACGAGTAAATCTTCGCGCCTTTTCTTTGGAATGTGTCTTTAATTGAATAAGTGTACGTGATAGCTTCAATGACATTTAAAAAAAAATATGTTGCTATAGCCTGATTTTCTAGCCTAAGAATGTATATTTATCTCTCACTGTACATATAACATACCGTATACGGGGAAGTAACATAAATGCAGCGCTAAGTTTTCTTACACATTTTATTTTCCTCTTTACCCCCAAAGTGGATTATTCCAATTAGTAACACATTAATGAAAAGACTGGAATGTTTCGCAACAAAACACGTCTCGCCATATGACGCTCAAGGAATCTGATACCTATTATGTTCAGTAACTTGCATCTATAAAATCAAAGAAAAATATCATTGAAGTTTATTTTTCTAACATTTGAAATTGCTATATTTGATTCAATCAACATGAGAAACAATTCGGCAACTCTTCAATTTATGATACAATTGCATAGGTATCTAGCTACATATACATTTGTACCAACATGTTTTCCTCATTTTGTCATATCACAATTGCATCTTTGCATATTAATCAGTGCAAAATTCAACTGCAAACTCTTTATGAGGGAGTAAAAAGACACGCTGATATTGTGCCGTCAAACACCGCCGCTCTGACGTCGAACGACATAGCCCCCCCCCCTTTAAAGATAAAATCTTATATTTGAGCCCCAAAAAAGTGAGAAAAAATTCGGACATTCTTTGAATTAAATCGGGATCGCCCACGTGAAAATTCAACATGCTAACCATAACGCTATCAAACACCATCGCTTAAAATTGAAAAATGATAAATATTTAGAGTATGGGTTGATCAATTTTTAAACAAACTACATATTTAGCATTCTTGTAAGACTCTTTATTTAGCCTATCAACATCATAAAAAAATAATGAAAAACAAAAAAGTTAAAAAAACTACCCTTTTTAAATCACTTCCTGTGACGACCGGAAGTAACGACGACACACGAAATGTTTCCATAACACATCTACAAACCAAAATCTATCATACCTGAAAGTTTCAGACTCCTACCTTTAACAGTTCCTGAGAACATTCATGGACTAGATTTTTAGTGGAAAAAGTGAAAAATCGTAATAATTCCCGACCGGAAGTAACTTTTTCCGAACTTTTTCAATATTTCAAAATGGCATGAGATAACACATCATTCCTGAAAATTTGGCTGAAAATGATTGAGTAGTTTTTGAGATATCGCAATTTGAAAAGGTCAAAAAAAATAAAAATGAAAAAAAAAATAATAATAAGAAACAGTAGAATCACTATAGGTCTTCCGTTGAAAACGAAAGACCTAATAATAATAAGAATAATAAGAAACAGAGTAAAAACAATATGTTCCCAAACTTCGTTTGGGGAACATAATTACCAAGACTTTCAAGGAAACGGAGAGAGTAAATATCTTTTTTCAATATTAACGCAAACAATATCTATTTAAAAGAAAACTTTTAATCGTAGAATAATTCACAGTCATTAACTGCATGCAACTAACCCTTAATGTTTTGTGTTTACAGTTATGTAACTCATCCATCGATCACGCGTGACCGAGTAGATCACATACGGTGGTAAACAAAACAAATATCGGGGTTTATCGTTTCTTCGTTTAATGTTGAAACAAAAACTTTACTAAATGTTAAAATACAGCATTAAATAATTCAGTCTTTAACAGCACGCATTTTACATACACCCCGTGTTTTGTGTTTGTTTACAATTATGCAACCCTTCCCTTGGTGCATATGCCCGATCGAGGTCACAGCTACCAGCATGATCAGTGCTCATACACAAAACAAACATTGCCGTTTTATATCTAGTTTGCTAACACAATGATTTACGGAAAATTATTTTTTAAAATCATATCGGATCATTCCAAGTGATTTAATCTCATCTTTGATTAATTGAAATCCGAAACATTTTATCAGTGACGTTTGAAGGTCCCTGATTTATAAGTCTTAAACTTTTAACTGCATATATTTAAGGTCTTCCGCTCCAGCGGGAGACCTTCTACTGATTCTGATGGTTAAGATTATTAAGGTCTTCCGTCTTCAGCGGAAGACCTTCTTGTTTTCTTTTCCACAATTTTTATTATTAAGGTCTTCCGTCTTCAGCGGAAGACCTTCTTGTTATTCTTAGGTTTCTTTTCCACTATTTTTAGGGTCTTCCGTCTCCAACGGAAGACCCTTCTATTATTCTATTGTTTCTTTTTCACTTTTATTATTATTAGGGTCTTTCGTCTTCTGCGGAAGACCTTTCTATTATTCTATTGTTGATTTTTCACTTTTCTTATTATTAGGGTCTTCCGTCTTCTGCGGAAGACCCTTCTATTATTCTATTGTTGATTTTTCACTTTTTAAGGTCTTCCGTCTTCAGCGGAAGACCTTCTTGTTATTCTTAGGTTTCTTTTTCACTTTTATTAAGGTCTTCCGTCTTCACGGAAGACCTTATAGTGATTCTATTGTTTCTTCTTCTTATTATTATTCTTTTTTTTCCCAAAAATTTGTGCACGCGATTTCTCAAACACTATTCACTGGATTTCAGTGAAACTTTCAGAGATAATGGACAATGATATGAACTTTGTTCATCACAAAGAAAATTTGGAAAATTCCCTTCCGGTTCCAAGTTATGGCCAATTTCCTGATTTTAAAATGGATTTTTGTCTTCGCATCTCCTCAAGAACGGCTAAAGGTATAAACTGGAGACATGTCAAAGATGATAGAGCATGAGTTGTAAATCTGCAACGTTATTTTTTTGGGCGTCGTCATTACTTCCGGTAGCCGCCGGAAGCGAATTTCAAAAGTCAATTTTTCCAACTTTTTGGTTTTTCAAATTTTCTTCATGATATTAGTAGGGATATTAGAGATTTTCATTTAGAAACTAAATATATAATTTGGTTTGAAATTAATTTATCCATATTTCATTAATTATATTCGACTCCCCCCAAAATTTTGCAGGCGATTTCTCAAACAGTATTTATTGGATTTCAGTGAATCCTTCAGAGGTAATGGACAATGATATGAACTTTGTTCATCACAAAGAAAATTTGGAAAATTCCCTTCCGGTTCCATGAAATTGCCAATTTCCTGATTTTAAAATGGATTGTTGTCTTTGCATCTCCTCCAGAACGGCTAAAGATATGAACTGGAGACATGTCAAAGATGATAAAGCATGAGTAGAAGATCTGCAACGTTATTTTATTTGGTGTCGTCTTTACTTCCGGTCGCCACCGAAAGCGAATTTCAAAAGTCAATTTTTCCAACTTTTTGGTTTTTCCAATACTTTTAATGATATTAGTAGGGATAATAGAGACTTTCATTTGAAAACTAAATATATCATTTGGTTTAAAATTAATTTATCCATATTCCAGTTATTACCTCCCCCCCCCCCAAAAAAAAAATTGTGCAGGCGATTTCTCAAACAGTATTTATTGGATTTCAGTGAAACTTTAAGAGGTAATGGGCAATGGAATTATCTTTGTTGATCACAAAGAAAATTAAGAAAATTCCTTTCCGGTTCCATGTTATGGCCAATTTCCTGATTTTAAAATGGATTTTTGTTTTCACAACTCCTCCAGAACAGCTAAAGAAATGAACTGGAGACATGTCAAAGATAATGGAGCATGAGATGTAGATGTCAAAGTCTTTTTTTTTCTTGGCATCGTCATAACTTCCGGTCGCCACCGGAAGCGAATTTCAAAATTCAATTTTTCCAACTTTTTTTCTCCCAATTCTTTTAATGATATTAGTAGGGATAATAGAGACTTTCATTTGAAATCTAAATATATAATTTGGTTTAAACTTAATTTATCCATATTCCAGGTATTACCCCCCCCCCCCCAAAAAAAAAAAATTTCATGCAAGCGATTTCTCAAAAAGTATTTTTTTTTTTGGATTTAAATGAAACTTTAAGAGGTAATGGGCAATGATATGAACTTTGTTCATCACAAAGAATTTGGAAAATTCCGTTCAGGTTCCAGGTTATAGACAATTTCCTGATTTTAAAAAGGATTTTTGTTTTTGCAACTCCTCCAAAATGGCTAAAGATATGAACTTGAGACATGTCAAAGATGATAGAGCATGAGTTGTAGATGTTCAAAGTCTTTTTTTTTTGGCGTCGTCATTACTTCCGGTCGCCACCGGAAGCAAACTTCAAAAGTCAATTTTTTCAAACTTTTTGTTTTTTCCAATTTTTTTAATGATATTAGTATTGATAATAGAGACTTTCATTTGAGAAAAAATAAATAATTTGATTTAAAATCAATTTATCTCTTTATTATTCTTTTTATTCCCACATATTTGTGTAGGCGATTTCTCGAAAAATGGATTTCAGTGAAATTTTCATAGGTAATGGACAATGATAAATTTGTTTATCACAAAGAAATTTTGGAAAATTTACTTCCTGTTCCAAGATATGGACAATTTCCTGATTTTAAAATGGATTTTTGTCTTCCAAACTCCTCCAGAACGGCTAAAGATGTGAATGTAAGACATATCAGAGATCTTAGACGATGACTTGTAAATGTTTAGTTAATTTTTAATGCGTCGTCGATGCTTCCGGTCACCATCTGAAGCGAATTTCGAGAATCGGTTTTCAATTTTTTTTCTTTTCAATATTTTTTAATGATTTCAGTAAGGATATTAGAAAGTCTTACCTGAATGCTAAATATATACTTTATTTCAAAATTAATAAATCCTTATTCTAGATATTAGTCACTTTTCCTCTCAAAGCGTGCGTTCCCAATAGCATAGTGATTAACGTCGTGCCCCTCACACAGGCGAGTCGGGTTCAATCTCAAGAATGTCTGAAATTTTTCATCACTTTTTTTTAGCTTAAATTTACGATTTTATTTTTAAAGTGTTGTCTGGTATTTATTGCTGTTTGAATTTTGGATATTTTCACACTTTTTAAATTTTAATATATTCTTTATACGAAGGAGTTAAAAGGATTGCACAAAGGTAATACATGGTGTGTTATAAGTGAGGAATGAATTCTCCTATGACGTCTGATGACAGAGAAGGGACGGAAGACCTTCTTGTTGCCATGGCAACGAGTTTCTAGTTATTATTATTGTTTTTTTTTTCTTACCGATTTTGTGCACGCGATTTCTCGAAAACGGCTCGATGGATTTCCATGAAACTTTCAGGACATATGTAACATCAGTTGAACCTTATGCGTTTTTTTTTCTGTTTTGATGACGTCACTTCCGGTCCGGAGATATTGCCGATTTAATGGTTTTCGAAGAGTCGGGTTGTCCGCGGATGTTCTCATTTACGTCTTTAGTTAGAAACATGAAACTTTCAGGTATGGTAGACCTATCTCTGTAGATATGCGGAAGGCGTTTCATTTTTATCGGAAGTGCCGTGCGTCGGCGCTCGCTATGGCCCGAAAAAAGACCTATCGGGATTTTTAAATTTTCTAACACTTTTTCTATAATAGCGAGCGCAGCGAGCGGCGCGAAGCGCCGCTCGTCACTGCGAGCTCTAACGACAACGCCTGGGCGAAGAGAAAATTCGGACTACTGCACATTCATTCAATAGAATTTTTTTCCGCAGTAATTCTGACCCACAATGCATCGCTTCTTGTTCTCGCTGCTAACTTCGTTCACGCGGTGACAACAACTAAAATTTCACAAAAAATAAACTCACCTTAATTAATGGCTATTGCATGCAGATAGTAGATTAATTAAACGTTCTTTGTTAAAATATTTGCACTTTTTAAACTTTGTTTATGGAAATGCAGCTAACATACGACGTCATGTGACGTCACAGTCTAGACGTTCCAAATGTCTCGTGCGGTTTGAAGAGGCGGATCTTAAAATGAAGTGAACAATGCGCTCGCCCCAACGGTCGCACCGTCAACATATTATCTTTTTACCTGTAAATATTTTGTTAAAACATATAGAACAAAAGTCGTGTAGAATGTTACGATCTTTCAAAGGATACCAACAATAAGGGCCTGGCCCCTAACATTAGGGAGCTAGAGGGGCCAAAAGTGTTTTCCTGATATCTCAAAAAGTATTGAGAATTTGTATAACATCATAGAAGCAAAGTTGTTCAAAATGATAAGTAGCAGCTAAGGAGACCATTAAAAGTCGTCAAAATGACGTCACTTCCGGTCACACCGAGAGTAATGGTAAATGGCTCATTTTTGCACATATGACCGTAGAAGTCTCTCGATCTCAATCTCATCTCCTTCAAATTTAGACGGAAGACTTATTTGTTGCTTTGCAACAAGCTCGTCTAGTTATTATTAGGGTCTTCCGTCTTCAGCGGAAGACCCTTCTATTATTCTTAGGTTTCTTTTTTACCTTTATTATTATTATTAGGGTCTTCCGTCTCCAACGGAAGACCCTTCTATTATTCTATTGTTTCTTTTTCACTTTTATTATTATTATTCTTTTTTTTTCTTTACAATTTTTGTGCAGAAGATTTCTCGGAATTGGCTCGATCGATTTACTTGAAAATTTCAGGGAAGGTGTATCTTTGTCTGAACCTTATAAGTTTTTCTCATTTTTTTGAAATTCACTTCCGGTCGGAAGTTATCGCCCTTTAATCAAAATTCAGAGGACCTCCTTGTCTGCAATGGAACTCAAAAACGATTAAAGCTAGAGTGCTGAAATTTTCAGCGATGATAGAGGACATGTTGCCATTGATCACCTGGGTTTTCAAATCTTCCGGAAGTGCTTAGTATGGAAGCTCGGTAGGGGTCAACATTTAGGACACGAATCATGAGTGAATTTTAGAGACATTTCTTACAATAACTTTTTAACTATGAGTATTTTGTTAAAATATATTGAACAGAAATTGTGAAGAATTACAAGATCTTTTATATGATATCAAAGAAAAAGAGCTGACTCATCACATTAGGGGCCGAGAAGGGCCGAAAGTCTTTAATCAATAACTCTTTAACGATCAATATTTTGTAATGCATTACTGAAGCAAAAATGTTAATCCCAACAATTTACAACTATATATTATGATATTCACATCATATGTTACATAACTGGGGGCTATAAGGGGCCAGAATGCTAAATCTTTGACGCTTTATATCTCAAAAGTGGGAAATATTTTGATAAGTAATATTGAACAAAAGATGTCCAAAATAATGTTCTAAACAAGATGCAACCTTTCATTTTTTGCTAGACGTCCCCATTAAGGAGTTGAAGGGCCGGCCCCTAAATACTTCTTTTGCAAATATCTCAGAAACGAAAAAGAATTTCTGACTAGTTGCTGAACAAAAAGTGTAAAAAAAAAAAATCACGAGAGCTTTAAGGTAATATCAAGGAAAAGGGTCTGACCCCTTAAATAAGGGGCCGAGAGGGGCCGAAAGTATACAATCAATAACTCTTTAATGATCAATATTTTGTAATATATTACTGAAGCGAAATAGTTCTTCTTCACACACTTTATCTACATAACATGATGTTGATATCATATGTTACGCAATAAGGGGTCTTTAGGGGTCCAGATTGCATAATCTATGGCGCAATATGTCTCGAAAAGGAAGAATATTTTGATACACAGTACTGAAAAAAAGACGTTCATAATAACATTCTGGACAATATGCACTCTTTGAATTTTTGCTAGACATCCCCATTTAGGACTTGAAGGGCCGGCCCCTTAATATTCTATTGCTTATATCTCGAAAACAATAAAGAATTTCTGAATAGTTGTTGAACAAAAAGTGTTCAAAATCATGAGAGCTTTAAGATGATATCAAGGAAAAGGGGCTGACCTCTCGCATTAGGGGCCAAGAAGGGCCGAAAGTATTTAATCTATAACCCTTTAATGATCAATATTTTGTTAAACATTACTAAAGAAAAATTGTTGGTCTTAACAATTTTTTTTATATCATTATATTTGAAGGAAAATCTCAGTCAAATTCTTATCTCATCTTATCAAAAATCGGACGGAAGACCCACTCGTTGCTCGCAACGAGATCTCATCTAGTTAGGTCTTTCCACCTTTCTGTGGAAAGACCTATTGATTTTCTTCTGTTTATTATTATTAGGTCTTTCCACCTTTCTGTGGAAAGACCTATTGATATTCTTCTGTTTCTTATTTTTTATTATTTTTCCGCCGTGTGATTTTGAGTTTCAAGATTTATCGAAAAGATTTATAGTCCATGAGAATGTACTCCATAAAAGATTTTTGCAGTTGACCCTGCGTATATGAACTTTGACCCCTTGAGGAGTTACATCCCCTTTTGCAATAAAAGCTTGTTATCGCTACTCCTTTGAAACCGTAAACTGTAGGGATACGAATCCTTCACCAATGTCTTCAAGTAATTTAGGAGACTCTTCAATCTATTCATTGCGAAAGTATTCGTCGACCCCTTCAATGAGTTATTGCCCCTTAAAGTTTTTGATTTTTACAAATAATTCAAAATTTTCAAAACGATAAGTCGTAGAGACATGAGACCAACTGTATTAGATTCTTTGACCTTACATCTTAAAATTTATGTCAAGGTCAGAGGTCAAGGTCATTCAAATTATGAGAAATTAAGCTCTTTTTATATCTCTTTTGTCATTCAACATATACTATATATCTTTGCATCGTCAATATGCTCTCTTAAAACTATTTCAAAGATTTCATGCTTGTCCCCTAAGATTTACCCTTTTAAAAGTTATTGCCCCTTTCACTAAATACCTTGTTATCGCTACTCCTCCAAAACCGTAAGCCGCAGAGACACCAAACATTCACTAACGTCTTCAGGGTCTTTAGGCATAACTTCAATCTATTCAGTGCGAAAGGATCTGATGACCCCTTATATGAGTTATTGCCCTTTTGCATCTTTGCGCTTACTTTTAAACATTATAACTTTAAAACTAAAAGTCGTAGAATCATGGGACCAATTGCATTATGACTCTTGACCTTTGACCTTGAATATTTGTTCAAGGTCAAAGGTCAAGGTCATTTCAAAAATTTTGAAATTTTCATTTTTTCCATCTTTCAAAGCATTTCTGGTTTCTTTTGTATAAAATAAACAGTAGGGAGTTAAACATGAAAAATGTATGAAATTTAAAGAAGGTGGAAAGACCTCTAATTGTTCGAGAACAATTAGTCTACTAGTTATTATTCTTCTTCTATTTCTTCCCGGACTTTTGAAACCGCAAGACTTATCAAAAAACTTTATAGTTCATGATACTGGATATCAAAAGTTATTCCGAAAAACGACCCCCCATGTTTGACCTATGACCTCTTACAAAGTTATTGCCCCTTTCGCAAGAATAGCTTGTTATCGCTACTCCTTTGAAACCGTAAACCGTAGAGGTATGGAATCTTCACAAATGTCTTCGACTAATTGAGTGGACTCTTCAATCTTTCATTGCGAAAGTATTCGTCAACCCCTTTTATGAGTTATTGCCCCTGAAAGTTTTTGATGTTTACGAATAATTAATAATTTTCAAAAGGATAAGTCGTAGAGACATGGGACCAACTGCATAAGATTCATTGACCTTTGACCTTAAAATATATGCAAAGGTCAAAGGTCAAGGTCATTCAAAATATGAGAAATTAAGCTGTTTTTATATCTCTTTTATCTTTCAACATATACTAAACATCTTTGCATCATTAATATGTCCTCTTAAAACTATTTCAAAGATTTCATACTTGTCCCCTAAGATTTACTCCTTTAAAAGTTATTGCCCCTTTTACTGAAAACCTTGTTATCGCTACTCCTCCAAAACCGTAAACTGTAGAGGCACAAAACCTTCACTAATGTCTTCAGGATCTTTAGATACAACTTCAACCTATTCGGTGCAAAAGTATCCGATGACCCCTTATATGAGTTATCGACCTTTAACATCTTTGCGCTTACTATTAAACCTTATAACTTTAAAACTAAAAGTCGTAGAAGCATGGGGTCAAGTGCAATGTGACCCTTGACCTTTGACCTTCAATTTGTGGTAAAGGTCAAAGGTCAAGGTCATTTCAAAATTTTGAAAATTTTCATTTTTTCTGTCTTTCAAGCCATTTATGGATTCTTTTTGTATAAAAATTAACTTTAAAGAGTAAAATATGAAAAATATATGAAATTTAAAGAAGGTGGAAAGACCTCTAATTGTTCGAGAACAATTAGTCTACTAGTTATTAGGTCTTTCCACCTTTCTGTGGAAAGACCTATTGATTTTCTTCTGTTTATTATTAGGTCTTTCCACCTTTCTGTGGAAAGACCTCTTGAAATGCTTCTGTTTATTATTATTATTATTATTTTTCCGCTACCGCCTTTTGAACCGAAAGACTTATCAAAAAGTTTTATAGTTCATGATACTCGACATCAAAAGTTATTTCGAAAAACTACCCAACGAGTATGACCTATGACCCCTTTCAGAGTTCTTGCCCCTTGTACGAAAAACCTTGTTATCGCTACTCCTTCGAAACCGTAAACCGTAGAGGTACGAAACCTTCATCAATGTCTTCGACTTATTGAGGGGACTCTTCAATCCTTTCATTGCGAAAGTATTCGTCCACCCCTTTTATGAGTTATTGCCCCTGAAAGTTTTTGATGTTTACAAATAATTAAAAATTTTCAAAAGGATAAGTCGTAGAGACATGGGACCAACTGCATAAGATTCATTGACCTTTGACCTTAAAATATATGCAAAGGTCAAAGGTCAAGGTCATTGAAAATATGAGAAATTAGGCTCTTTTTATATCTCTTTTGTCTTTCAATATATATTAAATATCTTTGCATCATTAATATGTCCTCTTAAAACTATTTCAAAGATTTCATACTAGTCCCCGGAAATTTAGAGGTCAAAGGTCAAGGTCATTCAAAATATGAGAAAATTAGCTTTTGAGAAAATCAGTGTCCTCGACTTATTTAGTACACTCTTCAACCAATGCAGTGCGAAAGGATTCTTCGGCCCCTTGTATGAGTTAATGTCCCTGAAAGTTTTCGCTGCTTACATTTAATGATCTTTTTTTCAAAGGGTCTGTCCTAGAGACAGGGGATCAACTGCATGGACATGTTTGACGTTTGACCTTGAAATATAGGTCAAGGTCAAAGGTCAAGGTCATTTAAAAACATAAGAAATTCCTTATATATGTGTGAAATATAGCAATTCACCAAATGACCTTGAACCTTGACCTTTGACCTTGACCTTGGGTCAAATGGAAAAGTAAGGACATGCATCCAGCTCCAGTATCAGGTAAAAACATAGAAAGTAAAGATTTCTTGGTGGTTTTTTTTTTTTTTTTTTTTTGTAATGACCTTTGACCTTGACCTTTGACCATGACCCAAAGGTCACAATGAGGCTTAAGGATGTGGAAGTAGTTACAATTCTTAGTTTAAAAGAGGCATAAAATAAATAATTCATCCCCCCTTCTTAAAAAAAAAAAAAAAAAAAAAAAAATCACATCAACAACAACGTAGAATATTACTCTAGAATTCAAACCAGACCTCGGATCGACACCAAATTCGGTAAAAATGTAGTATAGACCTCAGAGAAACTTTCTGGAGAGTTTTACGGTGAGTCTTATAAGTTTATAGAAGTCATGAAGTTTCACGGCAAAAACTACAAGTTCTGTTGTGTTTGAAATTTAAGTGCATTTGAACGAAGAAATGATCTAAACCTTTTATCGGCTATTTCTTCAGATGTCGATAGTAGCATTCAATTCTCCTGATATGATACGACATTTTAATACCAAGCATTCTCTCTTTCTTTTACATTTGGAATTTATTTGATTTTTATTTAGAATTAATCAGTTTCCAGAAATAGCGATTTTCGATATATAAAAAAAACAATTTTCGCTTTCATTGTCGTGTTTCCCTTCTAAAAATGCATGCTGGGAGTTTAATTTGTGCTACACATATTTAATTTAACCCAAAGAAATGCTTATTTAAATGTTTCCTACTTATTTCAGGATATTCAGTCAGAAATGTTAAAATCCGAACCCGATCTTTTAAGCTTACAACAAAGCTATTTACAAAAAAATCAGCATGCTCACAATATCGATGAATCGGGCTACAGTCCATTAATACATTTTCATTAGGGAACAGTGTTAACGTTTTCTCACGCAGCCCGTCCCTTGTTATTTTATATACTGCTTGCAAGTTCAGGAACTATTTCCTTTAACGGAACTTCTTTCTTCCCCTACCGATTCTAAAAATACGCTTGCATTTATTCTATACTCCTAAACATTTTAACTTACTGATGTTATCGCAATGCGTGGCCTAATGGTTAGCGCACCTGCCTTTCAATCCAAGGGTTTTGAGTTCAAGCCCAGCTGGAGGAGCAATTTTTTTTTTGGGGGGGGGTTGCATTTTTTGCATTTTTTTTCTTTTTTTTTCAGCCCAAATGACACGGAAACACTTAAAAAGGTGGAAAGGCCTCTAATTGTTCTCTGAACAATTAGTTTACTAGTTATTATTAGGTCTTTCCACCTTTCTGTGGAAAGACCTATTGATTTTCTTCTGTTTATTATTATTATTATTATTATTATTATTATTATTCTTCTTCCGCTGATTTTTTGTTTCGATGTTTATCGAAAAGATTATTCGTTGACCGTAAAGGTCATAAAAAGTTAGGAACAAATTTGACCCAACGCGTATAACCTATGACCTCTTTCGCAGTTATTGCCCCTTTTGCTAGAAACCTTGTTATCGCTACTCCTCTGAAACCGTAAACCGTAGAGGTACGAAACCTTCACCAATGTCTTCGACTAATTGAGGAGACTCTTCAATCTATTCATTACGAAAGGATTCGTTGAGCCCTTTTATGAGTTATCGCCCCTGAAAGTTTTTGAAGTTTACAATTAATGAAAAATTTTCAAAACGATAAGTCGTAGAGACATGAAACTAACTGCATTAGATTCCTTAACCCTAGACCTTGAAGTTTATGTCAAGGTCAAAGGTCAAGGTCATTCCAAATAAAAGAAATAAAGCTCTTTTTATAGCTCTTTTATCTTTCAACATATACAGTATATCTTTGCATCTTTAATATGTACTTTTAAAACTATTTCAAAGATTTCAATCTTGTCCCCTTAGCTTAACCCTTTTAAAAGTTATTTCCCCTTGTGCAAAAAACCTTGTTATCGCTACTCCTCTGAAACCGTAAACCGCAGAGACACGAAACCTTCACTAATGTATTCAGTGTCTTTAAACACAACTTCAATCTATTCATTGCGAAAGTATCCGATGACCCCTTATATGAGTTATCGCCCTTTAACGTCTTTGCGCTTACTAGTAAACCTTATAACTTTAAAGCTAAAAGTCGTAGAAGCATGGGGTTAATTGTAATGTGACCCTTGGCCTTTGACCTTGAATATTTGTTCAAGGTCAAAGGTCAAGGTCATTTCAAAATTTTTCAAATTTTCATTTTTTCCATCTCTCAAGCCATTTCTGGTTTCTTTTGTATAAAAATAAAGAGTAGAGAGTTAAATATGAAGAATATATGAAATTTAAAGGTGGAAAGACCTCTAATTGTTCGAGAACAATTAGTCTACTAGTTCTTCTTCTTCTTATTAGGTCTTTCCACCTTTCTGTGGAAAGACCTATTGATTTTCTTCTGTTTATTATTATTAGGTCTTTCCACCTTTCTGTGGAAAGACCTATTGATTTTCTTCTGTTTATTATTATTATTATTATTATTATTATTCTTCTTCCGCTGATTTTTTGTTTCGATGTTTATCGAAAAGATTATTCGTTGAACGTAAAGGTCATAAAAAGTTAGGAACAAATTTGACCCAACGCGTATAACCTATGACCTCTTTCGCAGTTATTGCCCCTTTCGCTAGAAACCTTGTTATCGCTACTCCTCTGAAACCGTAAACCGTAGAGGTACGAAACCTTCACCAATGTCTTCGACTAATTGAGGAGACTCTTCAATCTATTCATTACGAAAGGATTCGTTGAGCCCTTTTATGAGTTATCGCCCCTGAAAGTTTTTGAAGTTTACAATTAATGAAAAATTTTCAAAACGATAAGTCGTAGAGACATGAAACTAACTGCATTAGATTCCTTAACCCTAGACCTTGAAGTTTATGTCAAGGTCAAAGGTCAAGGTCATTCCAAATAAAAGAAATAAAGCTCTTTTTATAGCTCTTTTGTCTTTCAACATATACAGTATATCTTTGCATCTTTAATATGTACTTTTAAAACTATTTCAAAGATTTCAATCTTGTCCCCTTAGCTTAACCCTTTTAAAAGTTATTGCCCCTTGTGCGAAAAACCTTGTTATCGCTACTCCTTTGAAACCGTAAACCGCAGAGACACGAAACCTTCACTAATGTATTCAGTGTCTTTAGACACAACTTCAATCTATTCAGTGCGAAAGTATCCGATGACCCCTTATATGAGTTATCGCCCTTTAACGTCTTTGCGCTTACTAGTAAACCTTATAACTTTAAAGCTAAAAGTGGTAGAAGCATGGGGTTAATTATAATGTGACCCTTGGCCTTTGACCTTGAATATTTGTTCAAGGTCAAAGGTCAAGGTCATTTCAAAATTTTTAAATTTTCATTTTTTCCATATCTCAAGCCATTTCTGGTTTCTTTTGTATAAAAATAAAGAGTAGAGAGTTAAATATGAAGAATATATGATATTTAAAGGTGGAAAGACCTCTAATTGTTCGAGAACAATTAGTCTACTAGTTATTATTCTTCTTCTTCTTATTATTATTTTTCTTCCGCTGATTTTTTGTTTCGACATTTATCGAAAAGATTTTTTGTTCATCGTAAAGGTCATAAAAAGTTATGAACAAATTTGACCCAACGCTTATAACCTATGACCTCTTTCGCAGTTATTGCCCCTTTCGCTAGAAACCTTGTTATCGCTACTCCTCTGAAACCGTAAACCATAGAGGTACGAAATCTTCACCAATGTCTTCGACTAATTGAGGAGACTCTTCAATCTATTCATTATGAAAGGATTTGTTGAGCCCTTTTATGAGTTATTGCCCCTGAAAGTTTTTGAAGTTTACAAATAATGAAAAATTTTCAAAACGATAAGTCGTAGAGACATGAAACTAACTGCATTAGATTCCTTAACCCTAGACCTTGAAGTTTATGTCAAGGTCAAAGGTCAAGGTCATTCCAAATAAAAGAAATAAAGCTCTTTTTATAGCTCTTTTATCTTTCAACATATACAGTATATCTTTGCATCTTTAATATGTACTTTTAAAACTATTTCAAAGATTTCAATCTTGTCCCCTTAGCTTAACCCTTTTAAAAGTTATTTCCCCTTGTGCAAAAAACCTTGTTATCGCTACTCCTCTGAAACCGTAAACCGCAGAGACACGAAACCTTCACTAATGTATTCAGTGTCTTTAAACACAACTTCAATCTATTCATTGCGAAAGTATCCGATGACCCCTTATATGAGTTATCGCCCTTTAACGTCTTTGCGCTTACTAGTAAACCTTATAACTTTAAAGCTAAAAGTCGTAGAAGCATGGGGTTAATTGTAATGTGACCCTTGGCCTTTGACCTTGAATATTTGTTCAAGGTCAAAGGTCAAGGTCATTTCAAAATTTTTCAAATTTTCATTTTTTCCATCTCTCAAGCCATTTCTGGTTTCTTTTGTATAAAAATAAAGAGTAGAGAGTTAAATATGAAGAATATATGAAATTTAAAGGTGGAAAGACCTCTAATTGTTCGAGAACAATTAGTCTACTAGTTCTTCTTCTTCTTATTAGGTCTTTCCACCTTTCTGTGGAAAGACCTATTGATTTTCTTCTGTTTATTATTATTAGGTCTTTCCACCTTTCTGTGGAAAGACCTATTGATTTTCTTCTGTTTATTATTATTATTATTATTATTATTATTCTTCTTCCGCTGATTTTTTGTTTCGATGTTTATCGAAAAGATTATTCGTTGAACGTAAAGGTCATAAAAAGTTAGGAACAAATTTGACCCAACGCGTATAACCTATGACCTCTTTCGCAGTTATTGCCCCTTTCGCTAGAAACCTTGTTATCGCTACTCCTCTGAAACCGTAAACCGTAGAGGTACGAAACCTTCACCAATGTCTTCGACTAATTGAGGAGACTCTTCAATCTATTCATTACGAAAGGATTCGTTGAGCCCTTTTATGAGTTATCGCCCCTGAAAGTTTTTGAAGTTTACAATTAATGAAAAATTTTCAAAACGATAAGTCGTAGAGACATGAAACTAACTGCATTAGATTCCTTAACCCTAGACCTTGAAGTTTATGTCAAGGTCAAAGGTCAAGGTCATTCCAAATAAAAGAAATAAAGCTCTTTTTATAGCTCTTTTGTCTTTCAACATATACAGTATATCTTTGCATCTTTAATATGTACTTTTAAAACTATTTCAAAGATTTCAATCTTGTCCCCTTAGCTTAACCCTTTTAAAAGTTATTGCCCCTTGTGCGAAAAACCTTGTTATCGCTACTCCTTTGAAACCGTAAACCGCAGAGACACGAAACCTTCACTAATGTATTCAGTGTCTTTAGACACAACTTCAATCTATTCAGTGCGAAAGTATCCGATGACCCCTTATATGAGTTATCGCCCTTTAACGTCTTTGCGCTTACTAGTAAACCTTATAACTTTAAAGCTAAAAGTGGTAGAAGCATGGGGTTAATTATAATGTGACCCTTGGCCTTTGACCTTGAATATTTGTTCAAGGTCAAAGGTCAAGGTCATTTCAAAATTTTTAAATTTTCATTTTTTCCATATCTCAAGCCATTTCTGGTTTCTTTTGTATAAAAATAAAGAGTAGAGAGTTAAATATGAAGAATATATGATATTTAAAGGTGGAAAGACCTCTAATTGTTCGAGAACAATTAGTCTACTAGTTATTATTCTTCTTCTTCTTATTATTATTTTTCTTCCGCTGATTTTTTGTTTCGACATTTATCGAAAAGATTTTTTGTTCATCGTAAAGGTCATAAAAAGTTATGAACAAATTTGACCCAACGCTTATAACCTATGACCTCTTTCGCAGTTATTGCCCCTTTCGCTAGAAACCTTGTTATCGCTACTCCTCTGAAACCGTAAACCATAGAGGTACGAAATCTTCACCAATGTCTTCGACTAATTGAGGAGACTCTTCAATCTATTCATTATGAAAGGATTTGTTGAGCCCTTTTATGAGTTATTGCCCCTGAAAGTTTTTGAAGTTTACAAATAATGAAAAATTTTCAAAACGATAAGTCGTAGAGACATGAAACTAACTGCATTAGATTCCTTAACCCTAGACCTTGAAGTTTATGTCAAGGTCAAAGGTCAAGGTCATTCCAAATAAGAGAAATAAAGCTCTTTTTATAGCTCTTTTGTCTTTCAACATATACAGTATATCTTTGCATCTTTAATATGTACTTTTAAAACTATTTCAAAGATTTCAATCTTGTCCCCTTAGCTTAACCCTTTTAAAAGTTATTGCCCCTTGTGCGAAAAAACCTTGTTATCGCTACTCCTCTGAAACCGTAAACCGCAGAGACGCGAAACCTTCACTAATGTATTCAGTGTCTTTAGACACAACTTCAATCTATTCAGTGCGAAAGTATCCGATGACCCCTTATATGAGTTATTGCCCTTTAACGTCTTTGCGCTTACTAGTAAACCTTATAACTTTAAAGCTAAAAGTCGTAGAAGCATGGGGTTAATTGTAATGTGACCCTTGGCCTTTGACCTTGAATATTTGTTCAAGGTCAAAGGTCAAGGTCATTTCAAAATTTTAAAATTTTCATTTTTTCCATCTCTCAAGCCATTTCTGGTTTCTTTTGTATAAAAATAAAGAGTGGAGAGCTAAATATGAAGAATATATGAAATTTAAAGGTGGAAAGACCTCTAATTGTTCGAGAACAATTAGTCTACTAGTTCTTCTTATTAGGTCTTTCCACCTTTCTGTGGAAAGACCTATTGATTTTCTTCTGTTTATTATTATTATTATTCTTCTTCTTCTTATTATTATTTTTCTTCCGCTGATTTTTTGTTTCGACATTTATCGAAAAGATTTTTTGTTCATCGTAAAGGTTATAAAAAGTTATGAACAAATTTGACCCAACGCATATAACCTATGACCTCTTTCGCAGTTATTGCCCCTTTTGCTAGAAACCTTGTTATCGCTACTCCTCTGAAACCGTAAACCATAGAGGTACGAAACCTTCACCAATGTCTTCGACTAATTGAGGAGACTCTTCAATCTATTCATTACGAAAGGATTCGTTGAGCCCTTTTATGAGTTATTGCCCCTGAAAGTTTCTGAAGTTTACAAATAATGAAAAATTTTCAAAACGATAAGTCGTAGAGACATGAAACTAACTGCATTAGATTCCTTAACCCTAGACCTTGAAGTTTATGTCAAGGTCAAAGGTCAAGGTCATTCCAAATATGAGAAATTAAGCTCTTTTTATAGCTCTTTTGTCTTTCAACATATACAGTATATCTTTGCATCTTTAATATGTACTTTTAAAACTATTTCAAAGATTTCAATCTTGTCCCCTTAGCTTAACCCTTTTAAAAGTTATTGCCCCTTGTGCGAAAAACCTTGTTATCACTACTCCTCTGAAACCGTAAACCGCAGAGACACGAAACCTTCACTAATGTATTCAGTGTCTTTAGACACAACTTCAATCTATTCAGTGCGAAAGTATCCGATGACCCCTTATATGAGTTATCGCCCTTTAACGTCTTTGCGCTTACTAGTAAACCTTATAACTTTAAAGCTAAAAGTCGTAGAAGCATGGGGTTAATTGTAATGTGACCCTTGGCCTTTGACCTTGAATTTTTAATCAAGGTCAAAGGTCAAGGTCATTTCATTTTTTTTTAAATTTTCATTTTTTCCATCTCTCAAGCCATTTCTGGTTTCTTTTGTATAAAAATAAAGAGAAGAGAGTTAAATATGAAGAATATATGAAATTTAAAGGTGGAAAGACCTCTAATTGTTCGAGAACAATTAGTCTACTAGTTATTATTTTTCTTCCGCTGATTTTTTGTTTCGACATTTATCGAAAAGACTTTTTGTTCATCGTAAAGGTCATAAAAAGTTATGAACAAATTTGACCCAACGCGTATAACCTATGACCCCTTTCGCAGTTATTGCCCCTTTCACTAGAAACCTTGTTATCGCTACTCCTCCGAAACCGTAAACCGTAGAGTTACGAAACCTTCACCAATGTGTTCGACTAATTGAGAAGACTCTTCAATCTATTCATTACGAAAGGATTTGTTGAGCCCTTTTATGAGTTATTGCCCCTGAAAGTTTTTGATGTTTACAAATAATGAAAAATTTTCAAAACGATAAGTCGTAGAGACATGAAACCAACTGCATTAGATTCTTTAACCCTAGACCTTGAAGATTATGTCAAGGTCAAAGGTCAAGGTCACTCCAAAAATGGGAAATAATGCTCTTTTTAGAGCTTTTTTGTCTTTCAACATATACAGTATATCTTTGCATCTTTTTTTATGTACTTTTAAAAACTATTTCAAAGATTTCAATCTTGTCCCCTAAGCTTAAACCTTTTAAAAGTTATTTCCCCTTGTGCGAAAAACCTTGTTATCGCTACTCCTCCGAAACCGTAAACCGTAGAGTTACGAAACCTTCACCAATGTCTTCGACTAATTGAGAAGACTCTTCAATCTATTCATTTCAAAAGGATTTGTTGAGCCCTTTTATGAGTTATTGCCCCTGAAAGTTTTTGAAGTTTACAAATAATGAAAAATTTTCAAAACGATAAGTCGTAGAGACATGAAACCAACTGCATTAGATTCTTTAACCCTAGACCTTGAAGATTATGTCAAGGTCAAAGGTCAAGGTCACTCCAAATATGAGAAATAAAGCTCTTTTTAGAGCTTTTTTGTCTTTCAACATATACAGTATATCTTTGCATCTTTTTTATGTACTTTTAAAACTATTTCAAAGATTTCAATCTTGTCCCCTAAGCTTAAACCTTTTAAAAGTTATTTCCCCTTGTGCAAAAAACCTTGTTATCGCCACTCCTCCGAAACCGTAAACTGCAGAGACACGAAACCTTCATTAATGTATTCAGGGTCTTTAGGCACAACTTTAATCTATTCAGTGCGAAAGTATCCGGTGACCCCTTATATGAGTTATCGCCCTTTAATGTCTTTGCGCTTACTAGTAAACCTTATAACTTTAAAACTTAAAGTCGTAGAAGCATGGGGTTAATTGCAATGTGACCCTTGACCTTTGACCTTGAATATTTGTTCAAGGTCAAAGGTCAAGGTCATTTCAAAAATTTTTAAAATTTTCATTTTTTCCATCTCTCAAGCCATTTCTGGTTTCTTTTGTATAAAAATAAGCAGTAGAGAGTTAAATGTGAAGAATATATGAAATTTAAAGAAGGTGGAAAGACCTCTAATTGTTCGAGAACAATTAGTCTACTAGTTATTATTCTTCTTCTTCCGCTGATTTTTTGCTTCGATGTTTATCGAAAAGATTATTCATTGACCGTAAAGGTCATAAAAAGTTAGGAACAAATTTGACCCAACGCGTATAACCTATGACCCCTTTCGCAGTTATTGCCCCTTTTGATAGAAACCTTGTTATCGCTACTCCTCCGAAACCATAAACCGTAGAGGTACGGAACCTTCACAAATGACTTCGACTAATTGAGGGGACTCTTCAATTTTTTCATTGCGAAAGTATTCGTCAACCCCTTTTATGAGTTATTGCCCCTGAAAGTTTTTGATGTTTACAAATAATTAAAAATTTTCAAAACAATAAGTTATAGAGACATGGGACCAACTGAATAATATTCAATGACCTTTGACCATATAATATATGCAAAGGTCAAAGGTCAAGGTCATTCAAAATATAAGAAATTAAGCTCTTTTTATATCTCTTTTGTCTTTCAACATATACTAAATATCTTTGCATCATTAATATGTCCTCTTAAAACTATTTCAAAGATTTCGTACTTGTCCCCTAAGATTTACCCCTTTAAAAGTTATTGCCCCTTTTACTGAAAACCTTGTTATCGCTACTCCTCCGAAACCATAAACCGTAGAGACACAAAACCTTCACTAATGTCTTCAGGGTCTTTAGACACAACTTCAATCTATTCAGTGCGAAAGTATCCATTGACCCCTTATATGAGTTATTGCCCTTTAATGTATTTGCGCTTACTATTAAACCTTATAACTTCAAAACTATAGAGCATAGAAGCATGGGGTCAAGTGCAATGTGACCCTTGACCTTTGACCTTGAAAATTTGTTCAAGGTCAAAGGTCAAGGTCATTTCAAATTTGTTAAATTTTTCATTTTTTCTATCTTTGAAGCCATTTATGGATTCTTTTGGTATAAAAATTAACTTTATAGAGTAAAATGTGAAAAATATATGAAATTTAAAGAAGGTGGAAAGACCTCTAATTGTTCGAGAATAATTAGTTTACTAGTTATTATTCTTTTTTTCTTTACAATTTTTGTGCAGAAGATTTCTCGGAGATGGCTCGATCGATTTACTTGAAAATTTCAGGGAAGATGTATCTTTACCTGAACCTTATACGTATTTTTCAATTTTTTGAAATGTACTTCCGGTCGGAAGTTATCTCCCTTTAATCAAAATTTAGAGGACCTTCTTGTCTGCGATGGAACTCAAAAACGGCTTAAGCTAGAGCGCTGAAATTTTCAGTGATGATAGAGGACATGTTGCCATTATGCACCTGGGTTTAGATATTTTCCGGAAGTGCCTAGTATGGAAGCTCGGTAGGGGTCGAAATTTAGGACACCAATCATGAGTGAATTTTAGAGACATTTTGTGTCATATCTTTTAAAGTATAGTTATTTTGTTAAAACATATTGAACAGAATTTGTGCAAAATGAAAAGATCTGTAACATGATATCAAGAAAAAAGCGCTGACTCATCACATTAGTGGCCGAGAGGGGCCAAAAGTCTTTAATCGATAACTCATAAACAAGCAACATTTTGGTATACATTACTGACGCAAAAATACTTATCTTAACAAACTACAACTATATATTATGATTTTTACGTCATATGTCACATATATAGGGGCCACAAGGGGCCAGAATACTAAATATTTGATGCTTTATATCTCGAAAAGGGGAAACATTTTGAAAAGCAATATTGAACAAATGTTGTTTAGAATGATAGTCTCAACAATGTGCATCCTTTGAATTTTCCCTAAAAAGCCCCTATAAGGACTTAAAGGGACGGCCCCTTAATATTTCAAGTCTACATATCTCGAAAACAAAACGAAACTTCTGAATAGTTGTTGAACAGAAAGTCTTCAGAATTACAAGACCTTTCATGTGATGTCAAGAGAAAGGGGCTGACCCCTCAAATAAGGGGGCTTAGAGGGGCCAAAAGTCTTTCACCTATAACTTTTTAACGTTAAATATTTTGATATTAATTATTGAAGCAAAAATGTTCATCTTCACAATCTGCAACTATATATCTTAAAATTTTCTTCAAATTTTGCGTAATTAGGGGCCATAAGGGGCCAGAATGCTAAATCTTTGACGCTTTATATCTCGAAAAGGGGAAACATTTTGAAAAGCAATATTGAACAAAAGTTATTTAGAATGATGGTCTCAACAATGTGCATCCTTTTAATTTTTCCTAAACAGCCCCTATAAGGTTATAAAGGGACGGCCCCTAAATATTTCAAGTCTACATATCTCGAAAACGAAACGAAACTTCTGAATAGTTGTTGAACAAAAAGTCTTCAGAATTACAAGACCTTTCATGTGATATCAAGAGAAAGGGGCTGACCCCTCAAATAAGGGGCTTAGAGGGGCCAAAAGTCTTTCACCTATAACTTTTTAACGTTAAATATTTTGACATTAATTATTGAAACAAAAATGTTCATCTTCACAATTTGCAACCATATATTTTAAAATTTTCATAAAATATTACGTAATTAAGGGCCATAAGGGGCCAGAATGCTTAATCTTTGATGCATTATATCTCGAAAGGGGGAAATATTTTGAAAAGCAATATTGAACAAAAGTTGTTTAGAATAATGTTCTAGCGGCTCAGAGGGGCCAAAAGTCTTTTATCTGTAACTCTTTAACAGTAATGTTCATCTTCACGATCCTACTATATGTATTTTAAAATCTTCATCAAATATTACGTTTTTTAGGTGCCCTAAGAGGGGACAAAAACCTTTTATTCATAACTCTTTAATGATCAAAATTTCGTTAAACACAACTGAAGCAAATTGTACGTTTTGACTATTTATATATTTATGAACAAAAATCTGAGTTAAATACGTATCTCATCTTATCAAAAATCGGACGGAAGACCCACTCGTTGCTCGCAACGAGATCGCATCTAGTTATTAGGGTCTTCCGCCTTCAGCGGAAGACCCTTCTATTATTCTTCGGTTTGTTTTTCACCTTTATTAGGGTCTTCCGTCTCCAACGGAAGACCCTTCTATTATTGTATTGTTTCTTTTTCACTTTTATTAGGGTCTTCCGTCTCCAACGGAAGACCCTTCTATTATTGTATTGTTTCTTTTTCACTTTTGTTATTATTATTATTATTATTAGGGTCTTCCGTCTCCAACGGAAGACCCTTCTACTATTGTATTGTTTCTTTTTCACTTTTATTATTATTATTATTATTATTATTATTCCACTTTTTCTTTACAATTTTTGTGCAGAAGATATCTCGCAAACGGTTCGATCGATTTTCATGAAATTTTCAGGGGTAATGCCTTTTGATCTGAAGATGATCCTTTTTTGTTCAAATCCTTAAAATTCACTTCCGGTCGGAAGTTATCGCCCTTTAATCGATTTTCAGATAACCATTTTGTCGACACAAAAACTAAAAACCGGCAAAAGCTAGAGCGCTGAAATTTTCAGCGATTATAGACGACATGTTGAAGTTTTGCACCTGGGTTTTCAAATTTTCCGGAAATACCTAGTATGGAAGCTCGGTAGGGATCGAAATTTAGGACATGAATCAAGAGTGAATTTTCGAGACATTTTTTATCATATCTCTAAAACTATGGAGATTTTCTGAAAATATATTGAATAGAAATTGTGTAGAATTACAAGATCTTTTATATGATATCAAAGAAAAAGGGCTGATTCATCACATGAGGGGCCGAGAGGGGCCAAATGTCTTTAGTCAACAGCTCTTTAACAATCAAAATTTTGTAATGCATTACTGAAGCAAAAATGTTTATCTCTACAATTTACAACTATATATTATAATATTCACATCATATGTTACATAATTAGGGGCCATTAGGGGCCAGAATGCAAAATCTTTGACGCTTTATTTTTCAAAAGTGGGAAATATTTTGATAAGCAATATTGAACAAAAGATGTTCAAAATAATGTTCTAAACAATATGCAACGTTTCATTTTTCTCTAAACGTCCCAATTAAGGAGTTGAAGGGCTGGCCCCTAAATATTTCTTTTGCATATATCTCGGAAACGAAAAATAATTTCTGAATAGCTGTTGAACAAAAAGTGTTCAAAATCATAAGAGCTTTAAAGTTGTATGAAGAAAAAGGAGCTGGCCCCTCAAAATAAGGGCCGATAGGGACCGAAAGCCTTTAATGAATAACTCTTTAACGATCAATATTTTGTAATGCATTACTGAAGCAAAAATGTTAATATTAACGATTTACAAATACATATTATGATATTTACATTATATGTTACATAATTAGGGGTCATAAGGGGCCAAAATGCAAAATCTTTAACGCTATATATCTCGAAAGTGTGAATATTTTGATATGTAATACTGAACAAAAGATGTTCAAAATCATGTTCTAAACAATATGCAACCTTTTATTTTTTGCTTAACGTCCCCAATAAGGAGTTAAAGGACCAGCCCCTAAATGCTTCTTTTGCAAATATCTGGGAAACGAAAAAGAATTTCTGAATAGTTGTTGAACAAAAAATGTTCAAAATCATAAGAGCTTTAAAGTGATATGAAGAAAAAGGGACTGGCCTTTCAAAATAGGGGCTGAGAGGGGCCAATAGTCTTTGATGAATAACTCTTTAATGCTCTACATTTTGTAATTCATTACTGAAGCAAACATGTTTATCTCAACAATTTACAACTATATATTATAATATTCACATCATATGTTACATAATTAGGGGCCACAAGGGGCCAGAATGACAAATCTTTGGGACTCTATATCCCGAAATTGGGAAATATTTTGATAAGCAGTGTTGAATAAAAGATGTTCAAAATAAGGTTTTAAACAATATATAACCTTTTCATTTTTGCTAAACGCCCCCATTTAGGAGTTGAAGGGCTGGCCCCTAAATATATCTTTTGCATATATCTCGGAAACGAAAAAGAATTTCTGAATAGTTGTTCAACAAAAAGTGTTCAAAATCATAAGAGCTTTAAAGTGGTATGAAGAAAAAGGGGCTGGCCTCTCAAAATAGGGGCCGAGAGAAGCCGAAAGTCTTAAATCAATAACTCTTTAACAATAAATATTTTGCGATTCATTACTGAAGCAAACATTTTTATCTCGACAATTTCCAACTATATATTATGATATTCACATCACATGTTACATAATTAGGGGCCAGAATGCCAAATCTTTGGCACTCTATATCTCGAAAGTGGGAAATGTTTTGGTAAGCAATATTGAATAAAACATGTTCAAAATAATGATATGATCAATATATAACCTTTCGATTTTTGCTAAACGTCCCCATAAAGGAGTTGAAGAGCTGACCCCTAAATATATCTTTTGCATATATCTCGGAAACGAAAAATAATTTCTGAATGGCTGTTGAACAAAAAGTGTTCAAAATCATAAGAGCTTTAAAGTTGTTTGAAGAAAAAGGGGCTGGCCCCTCAAAATAGGGGCTGAGAGGGGCCAAAATTCTATAATCAATAACTATTTAATGATCAATATTTTGTAATATATTACTGAAGCGAAATAGTTCATCTTCACACTCGTTAACTATATAACATGGTGTTTACATCATATCTTGTGCAATAAGGGTAATTAGGGGTTAGATTGTATAATCTTTGGCGCAGTAAATCTTGAAAAGGAAGAATATTTTGATAACCAATATTTTAAGGGAAAAAAGTTCAAAATTATATTCTTAATTATATGCAATCATTCAATTTTTGCTAGTTAGGGTCTTCCGTCTTCAGCGGAAGACCCTTCTATTATTCTTCGGTTTCTTTTTTACCTTTATTATTATTAGGGTCTTCCGTCTTCAGCGGAAGACCCTTCTATTATTCTTCGGTTTCTTTTTTACCTTTATTATTAGGGTCTTCCGTCTTCAGCGGAAGACCCTTCTATTATTCTATTGTTTCTTTTTCACTTTTATTATTCTTTTTTTTCTTTACAAATTTTGTGCAGAAGATTTCTCGGAGATGGCTCGTTCAATTTTTTTCAAATTCTCAGGGTTGTTGGGTCTTTATCTGAACTTAATTCCGGCAATTCCGTTTTTGATAAATCACTTCCGGTCGGAAGTTATCGCCCTTTTATCGAATTTTTAGTGACCATTTTGTCTACAAAAAAACTCAAAAACGACAAAAGCTAGACTGCTGAAATTTTCAGTGATAATAGAGGACATGTTCTAGTTGTGCACCTCAGTTTTCAAATTTTCTGGAAGTGCCTAGTATGGAAGCTCGATAGGGGTCGAAATTTAGGACACGAATCATGAATTTTTGAGACATTTTGTATCATATCTTTTCGAGTATAATTATTTTGTAAAAATATGCTGAATAATATTTGTGCAGAATGACAAGATCTTTAATATGATATCAAGAAAAAAGGGCTGACTTATCATATTAGGGGCCGAGAGGGGCCAAAAGTATTAAATCAATAACTCTTTAACGATCAAATTTTTGGTATACATTACTGAAGCAAAAATGTTTATCTCAACAATTTACAACTATATATTATGATATTCACATCATATGTTACATAATTAGGGGCCATAAGGGGCCAGAATGCTAAATCTTTGATGCTTTATATCTCAAAAAATGGGAAATATTTTGATAAGCAATATTGAATAAAAGATTTTCAAAATAATGTTCTAAACAATATGCAACCTTTCATTTTTTGCTAAACGTCCCCATTAAGGAGTTGAAGGGCCGGCCCCTAAATACTTCCTTTGCAAATATCTCAGAAACGAAAAAGAATTTCTGATTAGTTTTTGAACAAAAAGTGTTCAAAATCATGACAGCTTTAAAGTGATATGAAGAAAAAGGGGCTGGCCCCTCAAAATAGGGGCTGAGAGGGGCCGAAAGTCTCTGAACAATAACGCTTTAACGATCAATATTTTGTAATGCATTACTGAAGCAAAAATGTTTATCTCAACAATTCACAACTATATATTTTGCTATTCACATCATATGTTACATAATTAGGGGCCATAAGGGGCCAGAATGCTAAATCTTTGACGACTTAGATCTCAACAGTGGGAAATATTTTGATAAGCAATATTGAACAAAAGTTTTTCAAAATAATGTTCTAAACAATATGCAACCTTTTGATTTTTGCTAAACGTCCCCATTAAGGAGTTGAAGGGCCGGCCCCTAAATATATCCTTCGGATATATCTCGGAAACGAAAAACAATTTTTGAATAATTCTTGAACAAAAAGTGTTCAAAATCATGAGAGCTTTAAGGTGAAATCAAGGAAAAGGGTCTGACCCATTAAATAAGGGGCTGAGAGGGGCCGAAAGTATACAATCAATAACTCTTCAATGATCAATATTTTGTAATATATTACTGAAGCAAAATTGTACATCTTCACACACTTTATCTAAATAACATGATGTGATGTTGATATCATATATTACGCAGTAAGGGGTCTTTAGGGGGCCAGATTGCATAATCTTTGGCGCAATATATCTCGAAAAGGAAGAATATTTTGATAGACAGTATTGAACAAAAGACGATCAAAATAATATTCTGAACAATATGCACTCTTTCAATTTTTGCTAGACGTCTCCATTTAGGACTTGAAGGGCCGGCCCTTAATATTTCTTTTGCATATATCCCGAAAACAAAAAAGAATTTCTGACTAGTTGTTGAACAAAAAGTGTTCAAAATCATGAGAGCAAAGAAGGGGCTGACCTCTCACATTAGGGGCCAAGAAGGGCCGAAAGTCTTTAATCTATAACCCTTTAATGATCAATATTTTGTTAAACATTATTAAAGCAAAATTGTTCGTCTTAACAATTTATTTATATCATTATGTTTGAACTGAAATCTCAGTCAAATTTTTATCTCATCTTATCAAAAATCGGACGGAAGACCCACTCGTTGCTCCCAACGAGATCTCATCTAGTTAGGGTCTTCCGTCTCCAACGGAAGACCCTTCTATTATTCTATTGTTTCTTTTTCACTTTTATTATTATTATTATTATTTTTTTCTGTCCAAATTTTGTGCAGACGATTTCTCAGAGATGGTTGACTGGATTCACTTGAAATTTTCAGAGATGATGTATCATGATCTAAACCTTATTCTTTTTTTTTATTTTTTGAAAATTCACTTCCGGTCGAAAGTTACTGCCCTTTAATCGAATTTTTAGTGACCATTTGGTCTACACAAAAACTCAAAAACGACAAAAGCTAGAGTGCTGAAATTTTCAGTGATAATAGAGGACATGTTCTAGTTTTGCACCTCAGTTTTCAAATTTTCTGGATGTGCCTAGTATGGAAGCTCGGTAGGGGTCGAAATTTAGGACATCAATCAGGAGTCAATTTTCGAGAAATTTTTTATCATATCTTCAAAACTATAAATATTTTCTTAAAACATATTGAGCAGAAATTGTGTAGAATTACTAGATCTTTTATATGATATAAAAGAAAAAGGGCTGACTCATCATATTAGGGGTCAAGAGGGGCCAAAAGTCTTAAATCCATAACTCTTTAACGATCAATATTTTGTTATACATTACTGAAGCAAAAATGTTTATCTGAACAATCTACAACTATATATTATGATAAAAATCTCATATGTTATACAATTAGGGGCCATAAGGGGCCAGAATACCAAATCTTTGACGCTTCATATCTCGAAAGTGGGAAATATTTTTATAAGCAATATTGAACAAAAGATGTTCAAAATAATGTGCTAAGCAATATGCAACCATTCAATATTTGCTAAACGTCTCCATTAAGGAGTTGAAGGGCCGGCCCCTAAATATTTCTTTTGCATATATCTCGGAAACAAAGAAGAATTTCTGTATAGTTGTTGAACAAAATGTGTTCAAAATCATAAGAGCTTTGATGTGATATCAAAAAAAAGGGGCTGGCCCCTCAAAATCGGGGTCGATAGGGGCCGAAAGTCTTTCATCAATAACTCTTAAATGATCAATATTTTGTAAAATATTACTGCAGCAAAAATGTTTATCTGAGCAAACTACAACTATATATTATGTTATTCACATCATATGTTACATGTACATAATTAGGGGTCATGAGGGGCCGAAATACTAAATCTTTGACGCTTTATATCTCGAAAGTGGGATATATTTTGCTAAGTAATATTGAATAAAAGATGTTCACAATAATGTTCTGAACAATATGTAACCTTTCAACTTTTGCTAAACGTCTCCATTAAGGAGTTGAAGGGCCGGCCCCTAAATATTTCTTTTGCATATATCTCGGAAACGAAAAAGAATTTCTGAATAGTTGTTGAACAAAAAGTGTTCAAAATCATAAGAGCTTTAAGGTGATATCAAGAAAAAGGGACTTGCCCTCAAAATAAGGGCCGATAGGAGCCGAAAGTCCTTCATCAATAACTCTTAAATGATCAATATTTTGTAATACATTACTAAGGCAAAATAGTTCATCTTCACACTCCTTAACTATATAACATGTTGTTGGCATCATATGTTACGTTATAAGGGGACATTAGGGGCCGGAATGCTAAATCTTTGACGCTTTATATCTCGAAAGTGGGAAATATTTTGATAAGCAATATTGAATAAAAGATGTTCACAATAATGTTCTGAACAATATGTTACCTTTCAATTTTTGCCAAATATTCCCATTAAGGAGTTGAAGGGCCGGCCCCTATTATTTCTTTTGCATATATCTCGGAAACGAAAAAGAATTTCTGAATAGTTGTTGAACAAAAAGTGTTCAAAATCATGAAAGCTGTAAGAAGATATCAAGAAAATAGGGCTGGCCCCTCAAAATAGGGGCCAAGATGGGCCGAAAGTCTTTAATCTATAATCTTTAATTATCAATATTTTGTTATAGATTACTGAAGCAAAATTGTCCGTCTTAACAATTTATTTATATCATTATATTTGAAAGAAAGTCTCAGTCAAATTCTTATCACATCTTATCAAAAATCGGACGGAAGACCCACTCGTTGCTCGCAACGAGATCGCATCTAGTTATTATAATTAAGGTCTTTCGTCTCCAACGGAAGACCTTATTGTTTTCGTTCGGTTTCTTTTTCCCTATTATTAGGGTCTTCCGTCTCCAACGGAAGACCCTTCTATTATTGTATCGTTTCTTTTTCACTTTTATTATTAGGGTCTTCCGTCTTCAGCGGAAGACCCTTCTATTATTGTATTGTTTCTTTTTCTTATTAGGGTCTTCCGTCTTCAGCGGAAGACCCTTCTATTATTGTATTGTTTCTTTTTCTTATTATTATTATTATTATTTTTTTTCCTACACCGGTATCTCAGTAACGGTTCGGTGGATTTTTATGAAACTTTCGGAGATGATAGGGAACGATGTTCCCTCGGGACGTTTTTTTCATTTTTGATGATTTCACTTCCGGTCGCGAAATATGACGTATTTTTGACGTTTTTCTGCAATTCCGGTCTGTCCTACTCCGAAGAAACTGCGCAAAATAGAAATTTGAAATTTTCAGGAATGATAGAATTGTGACCTTGACATGTGCACCTGACTTTTGAAATTTTAAGAAGATGTTTAAATTTTTCAAATTTTAAAGTTAAATTTTTCAAAAAAAAATTTTTAATCGAATTTTGAAATTTTTTATATTGTAAAATAGATCTTGGCGAGAACTTTCCAAAAATGTATTTGTTTTGCAGGTGAGTACATTAATAAACAATATATAAGCTCAGGTGTATTAGGTCACTTGAGTGCAAGTGTACTTTAAGAACTTTTCTTTAAAAAATCATCACTCTTTTATTTCTTGACCGATTTTAAAACTTTTTACACCGTCAAATAGATCTTTACGAGACCTTTCCAACAGTATATTTGGTTTTATTGTAAGTGCACTAATAAAGAAAATATGAGCTCAGGTAAGTTAGCCTTTTGTTTTGACAGGACATGTCAAAATCATTGTCAAGGACACTTGCGTATGACCGTACTCTTTGATCTTTGGCAGATATCCTTTGATTTCTTTTAAAAAGCATTACTCTTTTATTTCTTGACCGATTTTAGAACTTTATACACCATCAAATAGATCTTTACGAGACCTTTCCAACAATGTATTTCTTTTGTTTGTAAATGCACTAATAAAGAAAATATGAGCTCAGGTATGTTAGCTTTTTTTTGACAGGACATGTCAAACTCATTATCAAGGACACTTGTCGATGACCGTACTCTTTGATCTTTGGCGGATATCCTTTTATTTTTAAAAAAATCTTTACTGTTTTATTTCTTGACCGATTTTTAAACTTTTTACACCGTCTGATAGGTCTTCCTGTGACCTTTCTTACAGTATATTTGTTTTGATTTTAGGTGCAATTTTAAAGAAAATATGAGCTCAGGTGTGTTAGAGAATTTTGACGGCCCATGTATAAGTTATCGATTTTCTTCAGCGACGTTTAATACACAGTGACCTAGAAGAAAGCAAGGACATTCAATTAAGTCTGAAATAGTGATTTCATAATGTACCTGTGATTATGAAAATTTGTGTATTCAATTTAAATCATTGAAAGTTTTGAATACTGTAATTTCAAATTTTAAAACCTTTAAAATCGTAAGATTTTGATATATCCTCTAATGTTTAAAGCGGTAAGCTCCTACTTGATGAATTTTTATTACAGTATTTAAAACTTCAAAAATTTTCAAATTTGGAATAATTTAAAAGCCTTAAAATATGAAATCAAGGACATCTAAAATAATGAGAACATAAATAAGAGTGATTTGGAGTCTATTGGAGGTCAAAAAGAGAGAAATTTAAACGATTTAAATTTTTTTTTAAAAATTCAAAACTGTTTCCAAAGATGGAGAACATCATACAATGAAGTGAAATCTCTCAAAGGTCAAAGAAAGTAAAATTTTATCGATTTAATTTTTTTCAAAAAATTTAAACTGAATCCAAATGTTAAAACAAGGACTGTCTCTGTATTTTGAAAGTTGTAGAACATCAAACAATGTGTTTTGAATCTCTAAAAGGTCAAATAAAGTGAATTTTAAACGATTTAAATTTTTCAAAAAATTTAAATTGAATTCAAATGTTAAAACAAGGACTATTTCTATATCTTGAAAGATGGAGAACATCATATAATGTGTTTTGAAATCTCTCAAAGGTCAAATAAAGTGAAATTTAAACGATTTAAATTTTTCAAAAAATTTAAATTAAATCCAAACGTTAAAACAAGGACTATCTCTGCATTTTGAAAGATGGAGAACATCATATAATGTGTTTTGAAATCTCTCAAAGGTCAAATAGAGTGAAATTTAAACGATTTAAATTTTTCAAAAAATTTAAATTAAATCCAAACGTTAAAACAAGGACTATCTTTGCATTTTGAAAGATGGAGAACATCATACAATGTGTTTTGAAATCTCTCAAAGGTCAAATAGACTGAGATTTAAACGATTTAAATTTTTCAAAAAATTTAAATTGAATCCAAACGTTAAAACAAGGACTATCTCTGTATTTTGAAAGATGGAGAACATCATACAATGTGTTTTGAAACCTCTCAAAGGTCAAATAGGGTGAAATTTAAACGATTTAAATTTTTCTAAACATTTAAATTGCTTCCACAAACATAAAAAACGCAACAAATGATGTTCTCTTCCTTCAAAATATGTAAGTTGACTTTTGTTTAATATTTCAGTGCAATTTAAATTTTTTTGAAAGAATTAAATCGTTTAAATCTCACTCTAATTGACCTTTGAGAGGTTTCAAAACACATTGTATGATGTTCTCCATCTTTCAAAATACAGAAATAGTCCTTGTTTTAACATTTGGATTTAATTTAAATTTTTTTTAAAAATTTAAATCGTTTAAATTTCACTCTATTTGACCTATGAAAGATTTCAAAACACATTGCGTGATGTTCTCCATCTTTCAAAATACAGAGATTGTCCTTGTTTTTACATTTGGAAACAAATTGAATTTTTTGAAAATTTTAAATTGTTTGAATCTCACTCTATTTGAACTTTGAAAGATTTCAAAACACATTGTATGATGTTCTCCATCTTTCAAAATACAGAAATAGTCCTTGTTTTCACATTTGGAAGCAATTAAAATTTTTTGAAAAATTTAAATTCTTTAAATCTCACTCTATTTGACCTTTGAGAGATTTCAAAACATATTGTATGATGTTCTTCACCTTTCAAAATACAGAGATAGTCCTTGTTTTAATGGTTGGTTTCAATTTAAATTTTTTGAAAAATTTAAATCGTTTAAATTTCACTCTATTTGACCTTTGAAAGATTTCAAAACACATTGTATGATGTTCTCCATCTTCCAAAATACAGAGATAGTCCTTGTTTTAAATGGTTGGTTTCAATTTAAATTTTGTGAAAAATTTAAATCGTTTAAATTTCACTCTATTTGACCTTTGAAAGATTTCAAAACAAATTATATGATGTTCTCCATCTTCCAAAATACAGAGATAGTCCTTGTTTTAAATTTGGATTTAATTTAAATTTTTTGAAAAATTTAAATCGTTTAAATCTCACTCTATTTAACCTTTCAGTGATTTCAAAACACATTGTATGATGTTCTCCATCTTTCAAAATACAGAGATAATCCTTGTTTTAATGTTTGGTTTCAATTTAAATTTTTTGAAAAATTTAAATCGTTTAAATTTCACTCTATTTGACCTTTGAAAGATTTCAAAACAAATTATATGATGTTCTCCATCTTCCAAAATACAGAGATTGTCCTTGTTTTTACATTTGGAAACAAATTGAATTTTTTGAAAATTTTAAATTGTTTGAATCTCACTCTATTTGAACTTTGAAAGATTTCAAAACACATTGTATGATGTTCTCCATCTTTCAAAATACAGAGATAGTCCTTGTTTTAACATTTAAAAGCAATTTAAATTTTTTGAAAAATTTAAATCCTTTAAATCTCACTCTATTTGACCTTTGAGAGATTTCAAAACATATTGTATCATGTTCTTCACCTTTCAAAATACAGAGATAGTCCTTGTTTTAATGGTTGGTTTCAATTTAAATTTTTTGAAAAATTTAAATCGTTAAAATTTCACTCTATTTGACCTTTGAAAGATTTCAAAACACATTCTATGATGTTCTCCATCTCCCAAAATACAGAGATAGTCCTTGTTTTAACATTTGGATTTAATTTAAATTTTTTGAAAAATTTAAATCGTTTAAATCTCACTCTATTCAACCTTTGAGTGATTTCAAAACACATTGTATGATGTTCTCCATCTTTCAAAATACAGAGATAGTCCTTGTTTTAATGGTTGGTTTCAATTTAAATTTTTTGAAAAATTTAAATCGTTTAAATTTCACTCTATTTGACCTTTGAAAGATTTCAAAACAAATTACATGATGTTCTCCATTTTCCAAAATACAGAGATAGTCCTTGTTTTAATGGTTGGTTTCAATTTAAATTTTTTGAAAAATTTAAATCGTTTAAATTTCACTCTATTTAACCTTTGAAAGATTTCAAAACAAATTATATGATGTTCTCCATCTTCCAAAATACAGAGATAGTCCTTGTTTTAACATTTAGATTTAATTTAAATTTTTTGAAAAATTTAAATCGTTTAAATCTCACTCTATTTAACCTTTGAGTGATTTCAAAACACATTCTATGATGTTCTCCATCTTTCAAAATACAGAAATAGTCCTTGGTTTAATGGTTGGTTTCAATTTAATTTTTTTGAAAAATTTAAATCGTTTAAATTTCACTCTATTTGACCTTTGAAAGATTTCAAAACAAATTGTATGATGTTCTCCATCTCCCAAAATACAGAGATAGTCCTTGTTTTAACATTTTTATTTAATAATTTAATTTTTTTGAAAAATTTAAATCGTTTAAAGCTCACTCTATTTAACCTTTGAAAGATTTTTTAAAACACATTATATGATGTTCTCCATCTTCCAAAATACAGAGATAGTCCTTGTTTTAACATTTGGATTTAATTTAAACTTTTTGAAAAATTTAAATCGTTTAAATTTCACTCTATTTAACCTTTGAGTGATTTCAAAACAATTGTATGATATTCTCCGTCTTTCAAAATACAGAAATAGTCCTTGTTTCAATCAAAATGACACCTCATCGAAATCGGACGGAAGACCCACTCGTTGCTCGCAACGAGATCGGATCTAGTTATTATTATTATTTTTTTTCCTACACCGGTATCTCAGTAACGGTTCGGTGGATTTTTATGAAACTTTCGGAGATGATAGGGAACGATGTTCCCTCGGGACGTTTTTTTCATTTTTGATGATTTCACTTCCGGTCGCGAAATATGACGTATTTTTGACGTTTTTCTGCAATTCCGGTCTGTCCTACTCCGAAGAAACTGCGCAAAATAGAAATTTGAAATTTTCAGGAATGATAGAATTGAGACCTTGACATGTGCACCTGACTTTTGAAATTTTAAGACGATGTTTAAATTTTTCAAATTTTAAAGTTAAATTTTTCAAAAAAAATTTTTTAATCGAATTTTGAAATTTTTTATATTGTAAAATAGATCTTGGCGAGAACTTTCCAAAAATGTATTTGTTTTGCATGTGAGTACATTAATAAACAATATATAAGCTCAGGTGTGTTAGGTCACTTGAGTGCAAGTGTACTTTAAGAACTTTTCTTTAAAAAATCATTACTCTTTTATTTCTTGACCGATTTTAAAACTTTTTACACCGTCAAATAGATCTTTACGAGACCTTTCCAACAGTATATTTGGTTTTATTGTAAGTGCACTAATAAAGAAAATATGAGCTCAGGTAAGTTAGCCTTTTGTTTTGACAGGACATGTCAAAATCATTGTCAAGGACACTTGCGTATGACCGTACTCTTTGATCTTTGGCAGATATCCTTTGATTTCTTTTAAAAAGCATTACTCTTTTATTTCTTGACCGATTTTAGAACTTTATACACCATCAAATAGATCTTTACGAGACCTTTCCAACAATGTATTTCTTTTGTTTGTAAATGCACTAATAAAGAAAATATGAGCTCAGGTATGTTAGCTTTTTTTTGACAGGACATGTCAAACTCATTATCAAGGACACTTGTGGATGACCGTACTCTTTCATCTTTGGCGGATATCCTTTTATTTTTAAAAAAGCTTTACTCTTTTATTTCTTGACCGATTTTAAAACTTTTTACACCGTCTGATAGGTCTTCCTGTGACCTTTCTTACAGTATATTTGTTTTGATTTTAGGTGAAATTTTTAAGAAAATATGAGCTCAGGTGTGTTAGAGAATTTTGACGGCCCATGTATAAGTTATCGATTTTCTTCAGCGACGTTTAATACACAGTGACCTAGAAGAAAGCAAGGACATTCAATTAAGTCGGAAATAGTGATTTCATAATGTACCTGTGATTATGAAAATTTGCGTATTCAATTTAAATCATTGAAAGTTTTGAATACTGTAATTTCAAATTTTAAAACCTTTAAATTTGTAAGATTTTGATATATCCTCTAATGTTGAAAGCGGTAAGCTCCTACTTGATGAATTTTTATTACAGCATTTAAAACTTCAAAAATTTTCAAATTTGGAATAATTTAAAAGCCTTTAAATATGAAATCAAGGACATCTAAAATAATGAGAACATGAATGAGAGTGATTTGGAGTCTATTGGAGGTCAAAAAGAGTGAAATTTAAATGATTTAAATTTTTTTTAAAAATTCAAAACTGCTTCCAAAGATGGAGAACATCATATAATGAGGTGAAATCTCTCAAAGGTCAAAGAAAGTAAAATTTTATCGATTTAATTTTTTTCAAAAAATTTAAACTGAATCCAAATGTTAAAACAAGGACTGTCTCTGTATTTTGAAAGATGTAGAACATCAAACAATGTGTTTTGAATCTCTAAAAAGTCAAATAAAGTGAATTTTAAACGATTTAAATTTTTTCAAAAAATTTAAATTGAATTCAAATGTTAAAACAAGGACTATTTCTATATCTTGAAAGATGGAGAACATCATATAATGTGTTTTGAAATCTCTCAAAGGTCAAATAGAGTGAAATTTAAACGATTTAAATTTTTCAAAAAATTTAAATTGAATCCAAACGTTAAAACAAGGACTATCTCTGTATTTTGAAAGATGGAGAACATCATACTATGTGTTTTGAAATCTCTCAAAGGTCAAATAGACTGAGATTTAAACGATTTAAATTTTTCAAAAAATTTAAATTGCTTCCAAATGTTAAAACAAAGACTATCTCTGTATTTTGAAAGATGGAGAACATCATACAATGTGTTTTGAAATCTCTCAAAGGTCAAATAGAGTGAAATTTAAACGATTTAAATTTTTCAAAAAATTTAAATTGAATCCAAACGTTTAAACAAGGACTATCTCTGTATTTTGAAAGATGGAGAACATCATACAATGTGTTTTGAAATCTCTCAAAGGTCAAATAGACTGAGATTTAAACGATTTAAATTTTTCAAACAATTTAAATTGCTTCCAAATGTTAAAACAAAGACTATCTCTGTATTTTGAAAGGTGGCGAAGATCATATAATGTGTTTTGAAATCTCCAAAGGTCAAATAGAGTGAAATTTAAACGATTTAAATTTTTCAAAAAATTAAAATTGATTCCAAACGTTAAAACAAGGACTATCTCTGTATTTTGAAAGATGGAGAACATCATACAATGTGTTTTAAAATCTCTCAAAGGTCAAATAGGGTGAAATTTAAACGATTTAAATTTTTCAAAAAATTTAAATTGCTTCCACAAACATAAAAAACGCAACAAATGATTTTCTCTTCCTTCAAAATATGTAAGTTGACTTTTGTTTAATATTTCAGTGCAATTTAAATTTTTTGAAAAAATTAAATCGTTTAAATCTCACTCTAATTGACCTTTGAGAAGTTTTAAAACACATTGTATGATGTTCTCCATCTTTCAAAATACAGAGATAGTCCTTGTTTTAACATTTGGATTTAATTTAAATTTTTTTAAAAATTTAAATCGTTTAAATCTCACTCTATTTGACCTCTGAGTGATTTCAAAACACATTGTATGATGTTCTTCGTCTTTCAAAATACAGAGATAGTCCTTGTTTTTACATTTGGAAACAAATTGAATTTTTTGAAAATTTTAAATTGTTTGAATCTCACTCTATTTGAACTTTGAAAGATTTCAAAACACATTGTATGATATTCTCCATCTTTCAAAATACAGAAATAGTCCTTGTTTTAACATTTGGAAGCAATTTAAATTTTTTGAAAAATTTAAATCCTTTAAATCTCACTCTATTCGACCTTTGAGAGATTTCAAAACATATTGTATGATGTTCTTCACCTTTCAAAATAAAGAGATAGCCCTTGTTTTAATGGTTGGTTTTAATTTAAAATTTTTGAAAATTTTAAATCGTTTAAATTTCACTTTTTTGACCTTTGAAAGATTTCAAAACACATTGTATGATGTTCTCCATCTTCCAAAATACAGAGATAGTCCTTGTTTTAACATTTGGATTTAATTTAAACTTTTTGAAAAATTTAAATCGTTTAAATTTCACTCTATTTAACCTTTGAGAGGTTTCAAAACACATTGTATGATGTTCTCCATCTTTCAAAATACAGAGATAGTCCTTGTTTTAACATTTGGATTTAATTTAATTTTTTTGAAAAATTTAAATCGTTTAAATCTCACTCTATTTGACCTTTGAGTGATTTCAAAACACATTGTATGATGTTCTCCGTCTTTCAAAATACAGAGATAGTCCTTGTTTTTATATTTGGAAACAAATTGAATTTTTTGAAAATTTTAAATTGTTTGAATCTCACTCTATTTGAACTTTGAAAGATTTCAAAACACATTGTATGATATTCTCCATCTTTCAAAATACAGAAATAGTCCTTGTTTTAACATTTGGAAGCAATTTAAATTTTTTGAAAAATTTAAATCCTTTAAATCTCACTCTATTCGACCTTTGAGAGATTTCAAAACATATTGTATGATGTTCTTCACCTTTCAAAATAAAGAAATAGCCCTTGTTTTAATGGTTGGTTTTAATTTAAAATTTTTGAAAATTTTAAATCGTTTAAATTTCACTTTTTTGACCTTTGAAAGATTTCAAAACACATTGTATGATGTTCTCCATCTTCCAAAATACAGAGATAGTCCTTGTTTTAACATTTGGATTTAATTTAAACTTTTTGAAAAATTTAAATCGTTTAAATTTCACTCTATTTAACCTTTGAGAGGTTTCAAAACACATTGTATGATGTTCTCCATCTTTCAAAATACAGAGATAGTCCTTGTTTTAACATTTGGATTTAATTTAATTTTTTTGAAAAATTTAAATCGTTTAAATCTCACTCTATTTGACCTTTGAGTGATTTCAAAACACATTGTATGGTGTTCTCCGTCTTTCAAAATACAGAGATAGTCCTTGTTTTTATATTTGGAAACAAATTGAATTTTTTGAAAATTTTAAATTGTTTGAATCTCACTCTATTTGAACTTTGAAAGATTTCAAAACACATTGTATGATATTCTCCATCTTTCAAAATACAGAAATAGTCCTTGTTTTAACATTTGGAAGTAATTTAAATTTTTTGAAAAATTTAAATCCTTTAAATCACACTCTATTTGACCTTTGAGAGATTTCAAAACATATTGTATGATGTTCTTCACCTTTCAAAATACAGAGATAGTCCTTGTTTTAATGGTTGGTTTCAATTTAAATTTTTTGAAAATTTTAAATCGTTTAAATTTCACTTTTTTGACCTTTGAAAGATTTCAAAACACATTGTATGATGTTCTCCATCTTCCAAAATACAGAGATAGTCCTTGTTTTAACATTTGGATTTAATTTAAATTTTTTGAAAAATTTAAATCGTTTAAATCTCACTCTATTTAACCTTTGAAAGATTTTAAAACACATCTTATGATGTTCTCCATCTTCCAAAATACAGAGATAGTCCTTGTTTTAACATTTGGATTTAATTTAAACTTTTTGAAAAATTTAAATCGTTTAAATTTCACTCTATTTAACCTTTGAGTGATTTCAAAACACATTGTATGATGTTCTCCGTCTTTCAAAATACAGAGATAGTCCTTGTTTCAAACAAAATGACACCTCATCGAAATCGGACGGAAGACCCACTCGTTGCTCGCAACGAGATCGGATCTAGTTATTATTATTATTATTCCACTTTTTCTTTACAATTTTTGTGCAGAAGATATCTCGCAAACGGTTCCATCGATTTTCATGAAATTTTCAGGGGTAATGCCTTTTGATCTGAAGATGATCCTTTTTTGTTCAAATCCTTAAAATTCACTTTCGGTCGGAAGTTATAGCCCTTTAATCGATTTTCAGATAACCATTTTGTCGACACAAAAACTAAAAAACGGCAAAAGCTAGAGCGCTGAAATTTTCAGCGATTATAGACGACATGTTGAAGTTTTGCACCTGGGTTTTCAAATTTTCCGGAAGTACCTAGTATGGAAGCTCGGTACGGGTCGAAATTTAGGACATGAATCAGGAGTGAATTTTCGAGACATTTTTTATCATATCTCTAAAACTATTGAGATTTTCTAAAGACATATTGAATAGAAATTGTGTAGAATTACAAGATCTTTTTTATGATACCAAAGAAAAAGGGCTGACTCATCACATTGGGGGCCGAGAGGGGCCGAAAGTCTTTAGTCAATAGCTCTTTAACGATCAAAATTTTGTAATGCATTACTGAAGCAGAAATGTTTATCTCAACAATTTACAACTATGTATTATAATGTTCACATCATATGTCACATAATTAGGGGCCATTAGGGGCCAGAATGCAAAATCTTTGACGCTTTATATTTCAAAAGTGGAAAATATTTTGATAAGCAATATTGAACAAAAGATGTTCAAAATAATGTTCTAAACAATATGCAACGTTTCATTTTTCTCTAAACGTCCCCATTAAGGAGTTAAAGGGCCGGCCCCTAAATACTTCTTTTGCTAATATCTGGGAAACGAAAAGGAATTTCTGAATAGTTGTTGAACAAAAAGTGTTCAAAACCATAAGATCTTTAAAATGATAAGAAGGAAAAGGGGCTGGCCCCTCAAAATAAGGGCCGAGAGGGACCGAAAGTCTTTAATCAATAACTCGTTAACGATCAATATTTTGTAATGCATTACTGAAGCAAAAATGTTAATATTAACGATTTACAACTATATATTATGATATTCACATTATATGTTACATAATTAGGGGTCATGAGGGGCCAAAATGCAAAATCTTTAACGCTACATATCTCAAAAGTGGGAAATATTTTGATATGCAATACTGAACAAAAGATGATCAAAATAATGTTCTGAACAATATGCAACCTTTTATTTTTTTCTTAACGTCCCCATTAAGGAGTTAAAGGGCCGGCCCCTAAATGCTTCTTTTGCAAATATCTGGGAAACGAAAAAGAATTTCTGAATAGTTGTTGAACAAAAAGTGTTCAAAACCATAAGAGCTTTAAAGTGGTATGAAGAAAAAGGGGCTGGCCCCTCAAAATAAGGGTCGAGAGGGACCGAAAGTCTTTAATCAATAACTCGTTAACGATCAATATTTTGTAATGCACTACTGAAGCAAAAATGTTAATATTAACGATTTACAACTACATATTATGATATTTACATTATATGTTACATAATTAGGGGTCATAAGGGGCCAAAATGCAAAATCTTTAACGCTACATATCTCAAAAGTGGGAAATATTTTGATATGCAATACTGAACAAAAGTTGTTCTAAATAATGTTCTGAACAATATGCAACCTTTTATTTTTTGCTTAACGTCCCCATTAAGGAGTTAAAGGGCCGGCCCCTAAATGCTTCTTTTGCAAATATCTGGGAAACGAAAAGGAATTTCTGAATAGTTGTTGAACAAAAAATGTTCAAAATCATAAGATCTTTAAAGTGATAAGAAAAAAAGGGACTGGCTCCTCAGAATAGGGGCTGAGAGGGGCCGATAGTCTTTGATGAATAACTCTTTAATGCTCAATATTTTGTAATTCATTACTGAAGCAAACATGTTTATCTCAACAATTTACAACTATATATTATACTATCCACATCATATGTTACATAATTAGGGGCCACAAGGGGCCAGAATGACAAATCTTTGGCACTCTATATCCCGAAATTGGGAAATATTTTGATAAGCAGTGTTGAATAAAAGATGTTCAAAATAAGGTTTTAAGCAATATGTAACCTTTTCATTTTTGCTAAACGCCCCCGTTAAGGAGTTGAAGGACCAGCCCCTAAATATTTCTTTTGCATATATCTCGGAAGCGAAAAAGAATTTCAGAATAGTTGTTGAACAAAAATGTTCAAAATCATGAGAGCTATAAGAAGATACCAAGAAGAAAGGACTGGCCCCTCAAAATAGGGGCCAGGACGGGCCGAAAGTCTTTAATCTATAACTCTTTAATGATCAATATTTTAATACACACTACTGAAGCAAAATTTCCGTATTAACAATTTATTTCTATCATTATATTTGAACAAAAATCTCAGTCAAATTCTGATCTCTTCTTATCAAAAATCAGATGGAAGACCCACTCGTTGCTCGCAACGAGATCGCATCTAGTTATTATTATTATTCTTTTTTTTTTCTTACCGATTTTGTGCACGCGAGTTCTCGGAAATGACTCGGTCGATTTTCATGAAACTTTCAGATCTGATAGATATTGATCTGAACCTTATTGGAAATTTTTTATATTGATGACGTCACTTCCGGTCGTGAGATACAGACAATTATCTGATTTTCAGAGGGTCGGCTTGTCCTGGTAATCACTCCAAAACGAATAAAGATATTGAGTTGAGATTCTCAGTGAAGGTAGAGGAGGAAATGTAGATATGCTTTTTTGCGTCCATATCTTTCCGGCGCAAAAGGCGCCAAAGCTCGCCTGGGCTCGAAAAATAGACTCACAAGCATCTCGCAAAATTTGAGAAGTTTTCTATCATATCTTTATACCTGTAAATATTTTGTTAAAACATATATAACAAAAGTTGTGCAGAATGATAAGTGCTTTCATTTGATATCAAGAAAAAGGGGCTGACTCCTCAAGTTAGGGGCTCAGAGGGGCAAAAAGTCTTTTATCTATAACTCTTTAGCAATCAATATTTTGTTATACATTACTGAAGCAAAAATGTTTATCTTAACAATTTACAACAATATATTATAAGAATCTGATCATATGTTACGTAATAAGGGGTCACAAGGGGCCAGAATGCTAAATCTTTGACGCTTTATATCTCGAAAAGGGGGAATATTTTGATAAGCAATACTGAACAAAAAATGGTCAGAATAATGTTCTAAACAATATGCACCCTTTCAATTTTTGTCAATCGGCCCCATTAAGGACTTGGAGGGGTTGCCCCTAAAAATTTCCATTCAGCATATCTCCACAAAGAAAAGAAATCTCTGAATAGTTGTTGAACAAAAAGTCTTCAAAATCACAAGACCTTTCATTTGATATCAAGAAAAGGGGCTGACCCCTCAAATTAGGGGCTCAGAGGGGACAAAAGTCTTTCATCTTTAACTCTTTAACGATTAATAATTTGTAATACATTACTGAAGCAAAGATGTTCATCTTAACGATTTACAACAATATATGATAAGATTTAGATCATATGTTATGTAATAAGGGGTCACAAGGGGCCAGAATGCTAAATCTTTGACGCTTTATATCTCGAAAAGGGGGAATATTTTGATAAGCAATACTGAACAAAAGATGGTCAGAATAATGTTCTAAACAATATGCAACATTTCAATTTTTGTCAAACGGCCCCATTAAGAACTTGAAGGGTTGGCCCCTAAATATTTCCATTCGGCATATCTCCACAACGAAAAGAAATCTCTAAATAGTTGTTGAACAAAAAGTCTTCAAAATCACAAAACCTTTCATTTGATATCAAGAAAAAGGGGCTGACCCCTCAAATGAGGGACTCAGAGGGGCCAAAAGTCTTTCATCTTTAACTCCTTAACGATCAATAATTTGTAATACATTACTGAAACAAAGATGTTCATCTTAATGATTTACAACAACATATGATAAGATTCTGATCATATGTTACGTAATAAGGGGTCACAAAGGGCCAGAATGCTAGATCTTTGACGCTTTATATCTCGAAAAAGGAGAATATTTTGATAAGCAATACTGAACAAAAGATGGTCAAAATAATGTTCTAAAAAATATGCACCCTTTCAATTTTTGTCAAACGGCCCCATTAAGGACTTTGAGGGGAGGCCCCTAAATATTTCCACAAAAAAGGGGCTGACCCCTCAAACTAGGGGCTCAGAGGGGCCAAAAGCATGTCATCTATAACTCTTTGATAATGTTATCTAAATCAAAAGAATGAAATCTAATTAGGGAAGTCTATATATTGTTATCTTTTAACAAAGATCATAGTCAAAATCATATCTCATCTTATCGAATAATCGGACGGAAGACCTACTCGTTGCTCGCAACGAGATCTCATCTAGTTATTATTATTATTATTCCACTTTTTCTTTACAATTTTTGTGCAGAAGATATCTCGCAAACGGTTCCATCGATTTTCATGAAATTTTCAGGGGTAATGCCTTTTGATCTGAAGATCATCCTTTTTTGTTCAAATTCTTAAAATTCACTTCCGGTCAGAAGTTATCGCCCTTTAATCGATTTTCAGATAACCATTTTGTCGACACAAAAACTAAAAAACGGCAAAAGCTAGAGCGCTGAAATTTTCAGCGATTATAGACGACATGTTGAAGTTTTGCACCTGGGTTTTCAAATTTTCCGGAAGTACCTAGTATGGAAGCTCGGTAGGGGTCGAAATTTAGGACATGAATCAGGAGTGAATTTTCGAGACATTTTTTTTAATCATATCTCTAAAATTATAGAGATTTTCTAAAAACATATTGAATAGAAATTGTGTAGAATTATAAGATCTTTTATATGATATCAAAGAAAAAGGGCTGACTCATCACATGAGGGGCCGAGAGGGGCCGAAAGTCTTTCGTCAATAGCTCTTTAACGATCAAAATTTTGTAATGCATTACTGAAGCAAAAATGTTTAACTCATCAATTTACAACTATATATTATAATATTCACATCATATGTTACATAATTAGGGGCCATTAGGGGCCAGAATGCAAAATCTTTGACGCTTTATATTTCAAAAGTGAGAAATAATTTGATAAGCAATATTGAACAAAAGATGTTCAAAATAATGTTCTAAACAATATGCAACCTTTTATTTTTTGCTTAACGTCCCCAATAAGGAGTTAAAGGGCCGGCCCCTAAATACTTCTTTTGCTAATATCTCGGAAACGAAAAAGAATTTCTGAATAGTTGTTGAACAAAAAGTGTTCAAAATCATAAGAGCTTTAAAGTGGTATGAAGAAAAAGGGGCTGGCCCCTCAAAATAAGGGCTGAGAGGGACCGAAAGTCTTTAATCAATAACTCGTTAACGATCAATATTTTGTAATGCATTACTGAAGCAAAAATGTTAATATTAACGATATACAACTACATATTATGATATTTACATTATATGTTACATAATTAGGGGTCATAAGGGGCCAAAATGCAAAATCTTTAACGCTATATATCTCGAAAGTGTGAAATATTTTGATATGCAATACTGAACAAAAGATGTTCAAAATCATGTTCTAAACAACATGCAACCTTTTATTTTTTGCTTAACGTCCCCAATAAGGAGTTAAAGGGCCGGCCCCTAAATACTTCTTTTGCTAATATCTCGGAAACGAAAAAGAATTTCTGAATAGTTGTTGAACAAAAAATGTTCAAAATCATAAGAGCCTTAAAGTGATATGAAGAAAAAGGGGCTGGCCCTTCAAAATAAGGGCCGAGAGGGGCCGATAGTATTTGATGAATAACTCTTTAATGCTCAACATTTTGTAATTCATTACTGAAGCAAAAATGTTCATCTCAACAAATTACAACTATATATTGTGATATTCACATCATATGTTACATAATTAGGGGCCATAAGGGGCCAGAATGCTAAATCTTTGACGCTTTATATCTCAAAAGTGGTAAATATTTTGATAAGCAATATTGAACAAAAGATGTTCAAAATAATGTTCTAAACAATATGCAACCTTTCATATTCTGCTAAACGTCCCCATTAAGGAGTTGAAGGGCCGGCCCCTAAATACTTCCTTTGCAAATATCTCAGAAACGAAGAAAAAATTCTGATTAGTTGTTGAACAAAAAGTGTTCAAAATCATGACAGCTTTAAAGTGATATGAAGAAAAAGGGGCTGGCCCTTCAAAATAGGGGCTGAGAGGGGCTGAAAGTCTTTGAACAATAACTCTTTAACGATCAATATTTTGTAATGCATTACTGAAGCAAAAATGTTCATCTCAACAAATTACAACTATATATTGTGATATTCACATCATATGTTATATAATTAGGGGCCATAAGGGGCCAGAATGCTAAATCTTTGACGCTTTATATCTCAAAAGTGGGAAATATTTTGATAAGCAATATTGAACAAAAGATGTTCAAAATAGTGTTCTAAACAATATGCAACCTTTCATTTTTTGCTAAATGTCCCCATTTAGGAGTTGAAGGGCCGGCCCCTAAATACTTCCTTTGCAAATATCTCAGAAACGAAAAAGAATTTCTGAGTAGTTGTTGAACAAAAATGTTCAATATCATGAGAGCTTTAAAGTGATATGAAGAAAAAGGGGCTGGCCCTTCAAAATAGGGGCTGAGAGGGGCTGAAAGTCTTTAAACAATAACTCTTTAACGATCAATATTTTGTAATGCATTACTGAAGCAAAAATGTTCATCTCAACAATTTACAACTATATATTATGATATTCACATCATATGTTACATAATTAAGGGCCATTAGGGGCCAGAATGCTAAATCTTTGACGCTTTATATCTCAAAAGTGGTAAATATTTTGATAAGCAATATTGAACAAAAAATATTCAAAATAATCTTCTAAACAAAATGCAACCTTTCATATTCTGCTAAACGTCCTCTTAAAGGAGTTGGAGGGCCGGCCCCTAAATACTTCCTTTGCAAATATCTCAGAAACGAAGAAAAATTTCTGAGTAGTTGTTGAACAAAAGTGTTCAAAATCATGAGAGTTTTAAAGTGATATGAAGAGAAAGGGGCTGGCCCCTCAAAATAGGGGCTGAGAGGGGCCGAAAGTCTTTAAACAATTACTCTTTAACGATCAATATTTTGTAATGCATTACTGAGGCAAAAATGTTCATCTCAACAAATTACAACTATATATTATGATATTCACATCATATGTTACATAATTAGGGGCCATAAGGGGCCAGAATGCTAAATCTTTGACGGTTTATATCTCAAAAGTGGGAAATATTTTGATAAGCAATATTGAACAAAAGATGTTCAAAATAATGTTCTAAACAATATGCAACCTTTTGATTTTTGCTAAACGTCCCCATTAAGGAGTTGAAGGGCCGGCCCCTAAATATATCCTTCGGATATATCTCGGAAACGAAAAAGAATTTTTGAATAATTCTTGAACAAAAAGTGTTCAAAATCATGAGAACTTTAAGGTGATATCAAGGAAAAGGGACTGACCCATTAAATAAGGGGCTGAGAGGACCGAAAGCATACAATCAATAACTCTTTATTGATCAATATTTTGTAATATATAACTGAAGCGAAATAGTACATCTTCACACACTTTATCTAAATAACATGATGTTGATATCATATATTACGCAGTAAGGGGTCTTTAGGGGGCCAGATAGCATAATCTATGGCACAATATATCTCGAAAAGGAAGAACATTTTGATAAACAGTATTGAACAAAAGACGATCAAAATAATATTCTGAACAATATGCACTCTTTCAATTTTGCTAGACGTCCCCATTTAGGACTTGAAGGGCCGGCCTTTAATATTTCTTTTGCATATATCCCGAAAACAAAAAAGAAATTCTGGATAGTTGTTGAACAAAAAGTGTTCAGAATCATGAGAGCTTTAAAATGACATCAAGAAAAAGGAGCTGACCTCTCACATTAGGGGCCAAAAAGGGGCGAAAGTCTTTAATCTACATTCCTTTAATGATCAATATTTTGTAAAACATTATTAAAGCAAAATTGTTCGTCTTAACAATTTATTTATATCATTATATTTGAACGAAAATCTCAGTCAAATTTTTATCTCATTTTATCAAAAATCAGACGGAAGACCCACTCGTTGCTCGCAACGAGATCTCATCTAGTTTTTATTCTTTTTTCTTCTTACAAATTTTGTGCAGACGATTTCTCGGAGATGGCTGGATCAATTTTATTCAAATTTTCATGGTAGATGCGTTGACATCTGAAGTTAATTCCGGCAATTCCGTTAAGAGATATTTACTTCCGGTCGGAAGTTATCTCCCTTTTATCAAAATTTAGAGGACCTCCTTGTCTGCGATGGAACTCAAAAACGGCTTAAGCTAGAGTGCTGAAATTTTCAGTGATGATAGAAGACATGTTGTCATTTTGCACCTGGGTTTAAATATTTTCCTGAAGTGCCTAGTATGGAAGCTCGGTAGGGGTCAAAATTTAGGACACGAATCATGAGTGAATTTTTGAGACATTTTGTATCATATCTTTTAAAATATAAATATTTTGTAAAAACATACTAAACATAATTTGTGCATAATGACAAGATCTTTAATATGATATCAAGAAAAAAGGGCTGACTTATCATATTAGGGGCCGAGAGGGGCCAAAAGACTTTAATCAATAACTCTTTAACGATCAATATTCTGGTATACATTACTGAAGCAAAAATGTTTATCTCAACAATTTACAACTATATATTATGATATTCATATCATATGTTACATAATTAGGGGCCATAAGGGGCCAGAATGCTAAATCTTTGATGCTTTATATCTCAAAAAGGGGGAATATTTTGAAAAGCAATATTGAACAAAAGATGTTCAAAATAATGTTCTTAACAATATGCAACCTCTCATTTTTTGCTTAACGTCCCCCTTAAGGAGTTGAAGGGCTGGCCCCTAAATACTTCTTTTGCAAATATCTTAGAAACGAAAAAGAATTTCTGACTAGTTGTTGAACAAAAAGTGTTCAAAATCATGACAGCTTTAAAGTGATATGAAGAAAAAGGGGCTGGTCCCTCAAAATAGGGGCTGAGAGGGGCCGAAAGTCTTTGAACAATAACTCTTTAACGATCAATATTTTGTAATGCATTACTGAAGCAAAAATGTTTATCCCAACAATTTACAACTATATATTATGATATTCACATCATATGTTACATAATTAGGGGCCATAAGGGGCCAGAATGCTAAATCTTTGACGCTTTATATCTCAAAAGTGGGAAATAATTTGATAAGCAATATTGAACAAAAGTTATTCAAAATAATGTTCTAAACAATATGCAACCTTTTGATTTTTGCAAAACGTCCCCATTAAGGAGTTGAAGGGCTGGCCCCTAAATATATCCTTTGCATACTTCTCGGAAACGAAAAAGAATGTTTGAATAATTGTTAAACAAAAAGTGTTCAAAATCATGAGAAGTTTAAGGTGATATCAAGGAAAAGGGTCTGACCCCTTAAATTAGGTGCTGAGAGGGGCCGAAAGTATACAATCAATAACTCTTTTAATGATCAATATTTTGCAATATATTACTGAACCGAAATAGTTCATTTTTACACTCTTTGTTTAAATAACATGGATGTTGATATCATATGTTACGCAATAAGAGGTCTTTAGGGGCCAGATTGCATAATCTTTGTATATATCTCGAAAAGGAAGAATATTTTGATAAACAATATTGAAGAAAAGACGTTCAAAATAATATTCTGAACAATATGCACTCTTTCATTTTTTGCTAGACGTCCCCATTTAGGACTTGAAGGGCCGGCCCTTAATATTTCTTTTGCATATATCCCGAAAACAAAAAAGAATTTCTAAATAGTTGTTGAACAAAGAGTGTTCAAAATCATGAGAGCTTTAAAATAATATCAAGAAAAAGAGGCTGACCTCTCACATTAGGGGCCAAGAAAGGCCGAAAGTCTTTAATCTATAATCCTTTAATGATCAATATTTTATTAAACATTACTAAAGCAAAATTGTTCGTTTTAACAATTTATTTATATCATTATATTTGAACGAAAATCTCAGTCAAATTCTTATCTCATCTTATCAAAAATCGGACGGAAGACCCACTCGTTGCTCGCAACGAGATCGCATCTAGTTAAGGTCTTCCGTCTCCAACGGAAGACCTTATTGTTTTCGTTCGGTTTCTTTTTCCCTATTATTATTAAGGTCTTCCGTCTCCAACGGAAGACCTTATTGTTTTCGTTCGGTTTCTTTTTCACTATTATTATTAAGGTCTTCCGTCTCCAACGGAAGACCTTATTGTTTTCGTTCGGTTTCTTTTTCCCTATTATTAAGTCTTCCGTTCACAACGGAAGACTTATAGTGATTGTATTGTTTCTTTTTATTATTATTATTATTATTCCTCCCAAATTTTGTGAGCGCGATTACTCAGAGATGTTTCGATAGATTTTCACAATTTTTTACAGGATAATAGGTTAATATGTGAAGTTTATATAAAATTCCGTTTTTTGAAAAATTCACTTCCGGTCCGAAGTTATGACCGAATTTCAAATTTTAAAATGTACTTTTGTCCGGTGTTTTTCTCAAAAGCAGTTTGAGGTAAAGATGTGAAACTTACAGGAATAATAGATCATGACATTCTCTTTGTTTCTACGTGATTTTCGTTTGTGTCTGGAACTTCCTGTCTGAACCGGAAGTGAATTTGTGTTTCAATCATTTTTCGACTTTTTTGTTTTTCAATATATTTTGAAGATATCTTTAGGCATAATAGAGATAGGTCCATAAGTGCCAAATATATGATTTGTTTTGAAATCAGATAACACGTTTTGTAGATTTCAGCTACTTTCGTTTTGGTTTAAAAAATCAAAGTACTGAAAGTACTGAAAGGGCATTTCTTACTTTAACTTACATGAAGGTTATGTTTACATGTTTCTCTGCTTACAAAAAAATCAATACATACAGTATCATATATAAGAATGAAGACTACATTTAATTGCAGTAAATATCAAAGTACCTGAAGTACTGAGAGGACTGTTTTAGATACCCAATTTTTTCTAACTACAGTGTAGTATAAACAGGCATGTTTTTCTATACATAAAAATCAATGCATACAATAAGTTACCTATGGAAGCTATTTTCATTAGCCAATAAAAATCAAAGTACCGTAAGGACTGAAAAGATATTAAGTATTGTTTTTTTTTTACTTTGACTTACATATAGATGCTTCTCTAAATGCAAAATTCAATTCCACACTACATGTTTTATAATTTATTATGTTTATATATAAGGATGGTGGATAGTTTCATTTTAGTAGTGAAAATCAAAGTACTGTAAGAACTGACAGGTTGTTTTCTAGATCCCCCCCCCCCAATTTAACTTTTAAATTTAAAAATAGTTTAAATACGCTTCTACTAATGAATAAAAACATGCATACAATTTCATATAAAAGGACAACAAATACATTCATTTTTGCAGTAAAAATCAATGAACTGCAAGTACCGAAAGGACAAATTTTAGATTCTTTACAACTTAATTATTACATACTGTACACGTTTTTCTACATAAAAAAACAATGCAAATGGTATCATATAGGAACGGAAGACCTTTTTGTTGCCATGGCAACAAGAGTCTAGTTAAGGTCTTCCGTCTCCAACGGAAGACCTTATTGTTTTCGTTCGGTTTCTTTTTCCCTATTATTATTATTATTATTATTATTATTTTTCTTCCAACCGATTTTGTGCACGCGATTTCTCAGAAACGGCCGGGCCGATTTACACCAAACTTTCAGATGTAAAAGAGATTCAATTGATCTTGATAGGTTTTTTTGTTTTTTGATGACGTCACTTCCGGTCGTGAGATATTGACGATTTTCTGATTTTCAGAGGGTCAGCTTGTCCTGGAATCTCCGTAACGACTAAAGCTATTGAGTTAAGATTTTCAGTGAAGATAGAGGAAAGATTGTAGATGTGCAATTGGGCATCTATATCTTTCCAGCTCAAATGGCGTTGAAGCTCGCCTGGGCTCGAAAAATAGGCTCACAAACATCTCGCAAAATTTGACACGTTTTCTTTTATATCTTTTTACCTGTAAATATTTTGTTAAAACATGTATTAGAAAAGATGTGTAAAATGATAAGACCTTTCATTTGATATCAAACAAAAATGGCTGATCCCTCAAATTAGGGGCTCAGAGGGGCCAAAAGTCTTTTCTATATAACTCTTGAACGATCAATATTTTGTTATAAATTACTGAAACAAAAATGTTCATCTTATCGATTTGCAATTATATGTTTTAAAATTTTGATCATATGTTACGTAATAAAGGGTCAAAAGGGGCCAGAATGCTAAATCTTTGACGCTTTATATCTCAAAAAGGGGGAATATTTTGAAAAGCAACATTGAACAAAAGATGTTCAGAATAATGTTCTAAACAATATGCAACCTTTCAATTTTTCCAAAACGACCCATTAAGGACTTGAAGGGCTGGCCCCTAAATATTATAATTCAGCATATCTCGAAAACGAAAATAGATTTCTGAATAGTTGTTGAACAAAAAGTCTTCAAAATCACAAGACCTTTCATTTGATATCAAGAAAAAGGGGCTGACCCCTCAAATTAGGGGCTAAGAGGGGCCAAAAGTCTTTCATCTTTAACTCTTTAACGATCAATAATTTGTAGTACATTACTGAAGCAAACATGCTTATCTTAACGATTTACAACAATATATGATAAGATACTGATCATACGTTACGTAATAAGGGGTCAAAAGGGGCCAGAATGCTGAATCTTTGACGTTTTATATCTCTTAAAGGGGGAATATTTTGATAAGCAATACAGAACAAAAGATAGTCAGAATTATGTTCTTAACAATATGCACCCTTTCAATTTTTGTCAAACGGCCCCATTTAGGACTTTTAGGGATGGCCCTTAAATATTTCCATTCAGCATATCTCCACAACGAAAAGAAATCTCTGAATATTTCTTGAAGAAAACGTTTTTAAAATCACAAGACCTTTCAATTGATATCAAGAAAAAGGGGCTGACCCCTAAAACTAGGGGCTCAGAGTGGCCAAAAGCATGTCATCTATAGCTCTTTGATAATGTTATATAAATCAAAAGAGTGAAATCTAATTAGGGAAGTCTATTAATTATTATCTTTTGACAAAGATCATAGTCAAAATCATATCTCATCTTTTCGAAAAATCGGACGGAAGACCTACTCGTTGCTCGCAACGAGATCTCATCTAGTTATTATTATTATTATTCTTACCGATTTTGTGCACGCAAGTTCTCGGTAACGTCTTGGCCGATTTTCATGAAACTTTCAGATCTGATAGGTATTGATCTGAACCTTATTGGAAATTTTTTTCGTTGATGACGCCACTTTCCATCTCGAGATATTTGGGATTTTCTGATTTTCAGAGGGTCGGCTTGTCCTGGAAACTCCTCCGAAACGACTTAAGATATTGAGTCAAGATTTTCAGTGAAGGTAGGGGAAGGTTTGTAGATTTGCAGGCAGGTGTCCAAATCTCTCTAGCGCAAAAGGCGCCGAAGCTCGGTAGAGCTCAAAAAATGTCTCAGAAACATCTCACAAAATTTTACACCTTTTCTTTCATATCTTCATACATGTTAAGAATGAGTTAAAACATATAGAAGAAAAGTTGTGCAGAATGATACGACCTTTCATTTGATATCAAGAAAATGGGGCTGACCCCTCAAATTAGGGTCTCAGAGGGGCCGAAAGTCTTCAACCTATAACTCTTTAAGGATCAATAATTTGTAATACATTACTGAAGCAAAGATGCTTATCTTAACGATTTACAACAATATATGATAAGATTCTGATCATATGTTACGTAATAAGGGGCCAGAAGGGGCCAGAATGCTAAATCTTTGACGCTTTATATCTCGAAAAGGGGGAATATTTTGATAAGCAATACTGAACAAAAGATGGTCAGAATAATGTTCTAAACAATATGCACCCTTTCATTTTTTGTCAAACGGCCCCATTAAGGACTTGGAGGGGTGGCCCCTAAATATTTCCATTCAGCATATCTCCATAACGAAAAGAAATCTCTGAATAGTTGTTGAACAAAAAGTCTTCAAAATCACAAGACCTATCATTTGATATCAAGAAAATGGGGCTGACCCCTCAAATTAGGGGCTCAGAGGGGCCAAAAGTCTTCAACCTATAACTCTTTAACGATCAATAATTTGTAATACATTACTGAAGCAAAGATGCATATCTTAACGATTTACAACAATATATGATAAGATTCTGATCATATATTACGTAATAAGGGGTCAGAAGGGGCCAGAATGCTAAATCTTTGACGCTTTATATCTCGAAAAGGGGGAATATTTTGATAAGCAATACTGAACAAAAGATGGTCAGAATAATGTTCTAAACAATATGCACCCTTTCAATTTTTGTCAAACGGCCCCATTAAGGACTTGGAGGGGTGGCCCCTAAATATTTCCATTCAGCATATCTCCATAACGAAAAGAAATCTCTGAATAGTTGTTGAACAAAAAGTCTTCAAAATCACAAGACCTTTCATTTGATATCAAGAAAATGGGGCTGACCTCTCAAATTAGGGGCTCAGAGGGGCCAAAAGTCTTCAACCTATAACTCTTTAACGATCAATAATTTGTAATACATTACTGAAGCAAAGATGCTTATCTTAACGATTTACAACAATATATGATAAGATTCTGATCATATTTTATGTAATAAGGGGTCACAAGGGGCCAGAATACTAAATTTTTGATGTTTTATATTTCGAAAAGGGGGAATATTTTGAAAAGCAATACTAAACAAAATATGGTCAGAATAATGTTCTAAACAATATGCACCCTTTCAATTTCTGTCAAACGGCCCCATTAAGGACTTGGAGGGGTGGCCCCTAAATATTTCCATTCAGCATATCTCCATAACGAAAAGAAATCTCTGAATAGTTGTTGAACAAAAAATCTTCAAAATCACAAGACCTTTCAATTGATATCAAGAAAAAGGGGCTGACCCTTCAAACTAGGGGTTCAGAGGGGCCAAAAGCAATTCATCGATAGCTCTTTGATAATGTATATTAATCAAAGGATTGAAATCTAATTAGGGAAGTCTATATATATTATTATCTTTTAACAAAGATCATAGTCAAAATCATATCTCATCTTATCGAAAAATCGGACGGAAGACCTACTCGTTGCTTGCAACGAGATCTCATCTAGTTATTATTATTATTATTATTTTTCTTCCAACCGATTTTGTGCACGCGATTTCTCAGAAACGGCTGGGCCGATTTACACCAAACTTTCAGATGTAAAAGATATTCAATTGATCTTGATAGGTTTTTTTGTTTTTTGATGACGTCACTTCCGGTCGTGAGATATTGACGATTTTCTGATTTTCAGAGGGTCGGCTTGTCCTGGAATCTCCTCCTAAACGACTAACGCTATTGAGTTAAGATTTTCAGTGAAGATAGAGGAAAGATTGTAGATGTGCAATTTGGCATCTATATCTTTCCAGCTCAAATGGCGTTGAAGCTCGCCTGGGCTCGAAAAATAGGCTCACAAACATCTCGCAAAATTTGACACGTTTTCTTTTATATCTTTTTACCTGTAAATATTTTGTTAAAACATGTATAACAAAAGATGTGTAAAATGATAAGACCTTTCATTTGATATCAAACAAAAATAGCTGATCCCTCAAATTAGGAGCTCAGAGGGGCCAAAAGTCTTTAATGTATAACTCTTGAACGATCAATATTTTGTTATAAATTACTGAAGCAGAAATGTTTATCTTATCGATTTGCAACTATATGTTTTAAAATTTTGATCATATGTTACGTAGTAAGGGGTCACAAGGGGCCAGAATGCTAAATCTTTGACGCTTTATATCTCAAAAAGGGGGAATATTTTGAAAAGCAATATTGAACAAAAGATGTTCAGAATAATGTTCTTAATAATATGCAACCTTTCAATTTTTGCTAAACGGCCCCATTAAGGACTCGAAGGGCTGGCCCCTAAATATTTCAATTCAGCATATCTCGAAAACGAAAATAGATTTCTGAATAGTTGTTGAACAAAAAATCTTCAAAATCGCAAGACCTTTCCATTGATATCAAGGAAAAAGGGCTGATCCCTTAAATTAGGGGCTCAGAGGGGCCCAAACGTCTTTAATGTATAACTTTTGAACGATCAATATTTTGTTATAAATTACTGAAGCAAAAATGTTCATCTTATCGATTTGCAACTATATGTTTTAAAACTTTGATCATATGTTACGTAATAAGGGGCCAAAAGGGGCCAGAATGCTAATTCTTTGATGCTTTATATCTCAAAAAGGGGGAATATTTTGAAAAGCAATATTGAACAAAAGATGTTCAGAATAATGTTTTAAACAATATGCAACCTTTCAATTTTTCCAAAACGACCCCATTAAGGACTTGAAGGGCTGTCCCCTAAATATTATAATTCAGCATATCTCGAAAACGAAAATAGATTTCTGAATAGTTGTTGAACAAAAAATCTTTAAAATCACAAGACCTTTCAATTGATATCAAGAAAAAGGGGCTGACCCCTCAAATTAGGGGCTCAGAGGGACCAAAAGTCTTTCATGTATAACTCTTTAACGATCAATAATTTGTAATACATTACTGAAGCAAAGATGCTTATCTTTACGATTTACAACAATATATGATAAGATATTGATCATACGTTACGTAATAAGAGGTCACAAGGGGCCAGAATGCTAAATCTTTGACGCTTTATATCTCCAAAAGGGGGAATATTTTGATAATCAATGCTGAACAAAAGATACTCAGAACAATGTTCTAAACAATATGCACCTTTTCAATTTTTGTCAAACGGCCCCATTAAGGACTTGGAGGGGCGGCCCCTAAATATTTCAATTCAGCATATCTCCACAACGAAAAGAAACCTCTGAATAATTGTTGAAGAAAAAGTCTTCAAAATCACAAGAACTTTCAAATGATATCAAGAAAAAGGGGCTGACCCCTCAAACTATGGGCTCAGAGGGGCCAAAAGCATGTCATCTATACCTTTTTGATAATGTTATAAAAATCAAAAGAATGAAATCTAATTAGGGAAGTCTATATATTATTATCTTTTGACAAAGATCATACATGTAGTCAAAATCATATCTCATCTTATCGAAAAATCGGACGGAAGACCTACTCGTTGCTCGCAACGAGATCTCATCTAGTTATTATTATTATTATTCTTACCGATTTTGTGCACGCAAGTTCTCGGTAACGTCTAGGCCGATTTTCATGAAACTTTCAGATCTGATAGGTATTGATCTGAACCTTATTGGAAATTTTTTTCGTTGATGACGTCACTTTCCATCTCGAGATATTTAGGATTTTCTGATTTTCAGAGGGTCGGCTTGTCCTGGAAACTCCTCCGAAACGACTTAAGATATTGAGTCAAGATTTTCAGTGAAGGTAGGGGAAGGTTTGTAGATTTGCAGGCAGGTGTCCAAATCTCTCTAGCGCAAAAGGCACCGAAGCTCGGTAGCGCTCAAAAAATGTCTCAGAAACATCTCACAAAATTTTACACCTTTTCTTTCATATCTTCATACGTGTTAAGAATTTGTTAAAACATATAGAAGAAAGGTTGTGCAGAATGATACGACCTTTCATTTGAAATCAAGAAACAGGGGCTGACCCCTCAAATTAGGGTCTCAGAGGCGCCAAAAGTCTTTCATCGTTAACTCTTAAACGATCAATAATTTGTAATACATTATTGAAGCAAAGATGCTTATCTTAACGATTTACATCAATATATAATAAGATTTTGATCATATGTTACATAATAAGGGGTCACAAGGGGCCAGAATGCTAAATCTTTGACGCTTTATATCTCGAAAAGGAGAAATATTTTGATAAGCAATACTGAACAAAAGATGGTCAGAATAATGTTCTAAACAATATGCACCCTTTCAATTTTTGTCAAACGGCCCCATTAAGGACTTGGAGGGGTGGCCCCTAAATATTTCCATTTAGCATATCTCCACAACGAAAAGAAATCACTGAATAGTTGTTGAACAAAAAGTCTTCAAAATCACAAGACCTTTCATTTGATATCAAGAATAAGGGGCTGGCCCCTCAAATTAGGGGCTCAGAGGGGCCAAAAGTCTTTCATCGTTAACTCTTTAACGATCAATAATTTGAAATTCATTACTGAAGCAAAGATGCTTATCTTAACGATTTACATCAATATATGATAAGATTCTGATCATATGTTAAGTAATAAGGGGTCACAAGGGGCCAGAATGCTAAATCTTTGACGCTTTATATCTCGAAAAGGAGAAATATTTTGATAAGCAATACTGAACAAAAGATGGTCAGAATAATGTTCTAAACAATATGCACCCTTTCATTTTTTGTCAAACGGCCCCATTAAGGACTTGAAGGGGTGGTCCCTAAATATTTCCATTCAGCATATCTCCCTAACGAAAAGAAATCTCTGAATAGTTGTTGAACAAAAAGTCTTCAAAATCACAAGATCTTTCATTTGATATCAAGAAAAAGGGGCTGACCCCTCAAATAAGGGGCTCAGAAGGGCCAAAAGTCTTCAACCTATAAGTCTTTAACGATCAATAATTTGTAATACATTACTGAACCAAAGATGCTTATCTTAACGATTTACAACAATATATAAGATTCTGATCATATTTGATGTAATAAGGGGTCACAAGGGGCCAGAATGCTAAATTTTTGATGTTTTATATCTCGAAAAGGGGGTATATTTTAAAAAGCAATACTGAACAAAATATGGTCAGAATAATGTTCTAAACAATATGCACCCTTTCAATTTCTGTCAAACGGCCCCATTAAGGACTTGGAGGGGCGGCCCCTAAATATTTCCATTTAGCATATTTCCACAACGAAAAGAAATCTCTGAATAGTTGTTGAACAAAACGTTTTCAAAATCACAAGAACTTTCAATTGATATCAAGAAAAAGGGGCTGATCCCTCAAACTAGGGGTTTAGAGGGGCCAAAAGCAATTCATCGATAGCTCTTTGATAATGTATATAAATCAAAGGATTGAAATCTAATTAGGGAAGTCTATATATATTATTATCTTTTAACAAAGATCATAGTCAAAATCATATCTCATCTTATCGAAAAATCGGACGGAAGACCTACTCGTTGCTCGCAACGAGATCTCATCTAGTTATTATTATTATTATTCTTACCGATTTTGTGCACGCAAGTTCTCGGTAACGTCTAGGCCGATTTTCATGAAACTTTCAGATCTGATAGGTATTGATCTGAACCTTATTGGAAATTTTTTTCGTTGATGACGTCACTTTCCATCTCGAGATATTTAGGATTTTCTGATTTTCAGAGGGTCGGCCTGTCCTGGAAACTCCTCCGAAACGACTTAAGATATTGAGTCAAGATTTTCAGTGAAGGTAGGGGAAGGTTTGTAGATTTGCAGGCAGGTGTCCAAATCTCTCTAGCGCAAAAGGCACCGAAGGTCGGTAGGGCTCAAAAAATGTCTCAGAAACATCTCACAAAATTTTAAACCTTTTCTTTTGTATCTTCATACATGTTAACAATTTGTTAAAACATATAGAAGAAAAGTTGTGCAGAATGATACGACCTTTCATTTGATATCAAGAAAAAGGGGCTGACCCCTCAAATTAGGGTCTCAGAGGGGCCAAAAGTCTTTCATCGTTAACTCTTAAACGATCAATAATTTGTAATACATTATTGAAGCAAAGATGCTTATCTTAACGATTTACATCAATATATGATAAGATTTTGATCATATGTTACATAATAAGGGGTCACAAAGGGGCCAGAATACTAAATCTTTGACGCTTTATATCTCGAAAAGGGGGAATATTTTGATAAGCAATACTGAACAAAAGATGGTCAGAATAATGTTCTAAACAATATGCACCCTTTCAATTTTTGTCAAACGGCCCCATTAAGGACTTGGAGGGGTGGCCCCTAAATATTTCCATTCAGCATATCTCCACAACGAAAAGAAATCTCTGAATAGTTGTTGAACAAAAAGTCTTCAAAATCACAAGACCTTTCATTTGATATCAAGAAAAAAAGGCTGGCCCCTCAAATTAGGGGCTCAGAGGGGCCAATAGTCTTTCACCTATAACTCTTTAACGATCAATAATTTGTAATACATTACTGAAGCAAAGATGCTAATCTTAACGATTTACAAAAATACATGATAAGATTCTGATCATATTTTATGTAATAAGGGGTCACAAGGGGCCAGAATACTAAATTTTTGATGTTTTATATCTCGAAAAGGGGGAATATTTTGAAAAGCAATACTGAACAAAATATGGTCAGAATAATGTTCTAAACAATATGCACCCTTTCAATTTCTGTCAAACTGCCCCATTAAGGACTTGGAGGAGTGGCCCCTAAATATTTCCATTCAGCATATTTCCACAACGAAAAGATATCTCTGAATAGTTGTTGAACAAAACGTTTTCAGAATCACAAGACCTTTCAATTGATATCAAGAAAAAGGGGCTGACCCCTCAAACTAGGGGTTCAGAGGGGCCAAAACAATTCATCGATAGCTCTTTGATAATGTATATAAATCCAAGGATTAAAATCTAATTAGGGAAGTCTTTATATATTATTATCTTTTAACAAAGATCATAGTCAAAATCATATCTCATCTTATCGAAAAATCGGACGGAAGACCTACTCGTTGCTCGCAACGAGATCTCATCTAGTTATTATTATTATTCTTTTTTCTCCTTACAAAATTTGTGCAGAGGATTTCTCGGAGATGGCTCGTTCGATTTCATTCAAATTTTCAAGGTAGATGCGTTGACATCTGAAGTTAATTCCGGCAAGTCCGTTAAGGGATATCTACCTCCGGTCTAGAGTTATCGCCCTTTTATTAAAATTCAGAGGACCTCCTTGTCTGCGATGGAACACAAAAACGGCTTAAGCTAGAGTGCTTAAATTTTCAGTGATGAAAGAGGACATGTTGCCGTTTTGCACCTGGGTTAAGATATTTCCCGGAAGTGCCTAGTATGGAAGCTCGGTAGGGGTCGAAATTTAGGACAAGAATCATGAGTGAATTTTTGAGACTTTTTGTATCATATCTTTTAAAGTATAATTATTTTGTTAAAATATATTGAACAATATTTTTGCAGAATGACAAGATCTTTGACATGATATCAAGAAAAAAGGGCTGAATCATCATATGAGGGGCCGAGAGGGGCCAAAAGTCTTTAATCAATAACTCTTAAACAAGCAATATTTTTGTATACATTATTGAAGCAAAAATGTTCATTCTCACAATCTGAAACCATATATTTTAAAATTTTCATCAAATATTACGTAATTACGGGACATAAGGGGCCAGAATGCTCAATCTTTGACGATTTATATCTCTAAAGGGGGAAACATTTTGAAAAGCATTATTGAACAAAAGTTGTTCAGAATGATGTTCTCAACAATGTACATCCTTTTGATTTTTCCTAAACAGCCCCTATAAGAACTTAAAGGGACGGCCCCTAAAATTTTCAAGTCGACATATCTTGAAAACGAAACGAAACTTCTGAACAGTTGTTGAACAAAAAGTCTTCAGATTTACAAGACCTTTCATGTGATATCAGGAAAAAAGGGGCTGGCCCCTCAAATTAGGGGCTCAGAGGGGCCAAAAGTCTTTCACCTTTAACACTTTAACGTTAAATATTTTGATAATAATTATTGAAGCAAAAATGTTCATCTTCACAATCTGCAACTATATATCTTAAAATTTTTATCAAATATTACGTAATTAGGGGGCCAGAATGTTAAATCTTTTATGCATTATATCTCCAAAAGGGGAAACATTTTGAAAAGCAATATTGAACATAAGTTGTTTAGAATAATGTTTTAAATAATGCACATCCCTTGAATTTTTCCTAAACTGCCCCTATAAGGACTTACAGGGACGGCCCCTAAATATTTCAAGTCTACTTATCTCGAAAACGAAACAAAACTTGTGAATACTTGTTGAACAAAAAGTCTTCAGAATTACAAGACCTTTCATGTGATATCAAGAAAAAGGGGCTGACCCCACGAATTAGGGGCTCGGAGGGGCCAAAATTCTTTCATCTATAACCCTTTTACAGTAATGTTCATCTTCACGATCTGCTACTATAAATATTTTAAAATCTTCATCAAATGTGGCGTTTTTAGGTGCCATAATGATCAAAAACATAACTGAAGGAAATTGTACGTTTTCACTATTTATATATTTATGAAGGAAAATCTCAGTCAAGTTCGTATCTCATCTTATCAAAAATCGGACGGAAGACCCACTCGTTGCTCGCAACGAGATCGCATCTAGTTAGGGTCTTCCGTCTCCAACGGAAGACCCTTCTATTATTCTATTGTTTCTTTTTCACTTTTATTATTATTATTATTCTTTTTTTTTCTTTACAATTTTTGTGCAGAAGATTTCTCGGAGTTGGCTCGATCGATTTACTTGAAAATTTCAGGGAAGATGTATCTTTGTCTGAACTTTATAAGTTTTTCTCATTTTTTTGAAATTCACTTCCGGTCGGAAGTTATCGCCCTTTAATCAAAGTTCAGAGGACCTCCTTGTCTGCAATGGAACTCAAAAACGATTAAAGCTAGAGCGCTGAAATTTTCAGCGATGATAGAGGACATGTTGCCATTGATCACCTGGGTTTTCAAATCTTCCGGAAGTGCCTAGTATGGAAGCTCGGTAGGGTCAAAATTTAGGAAGCGAATCATGAGTGAATTTTAGAGACATTTCTTACGATAACTTTTTAACTATGAATATTTTGTTATAACATATTGAACAGAAATTGTGTAGAATTACAAGATCTTTTATATGATATCAAAGAAAAAGGGCTGACTCATCACATTAGGGGCTGAGAAGGGCCGAAAGTCTTTAATCAATAACTCTTTAACGATCAATATTTTGTAATGCATTACTGAAGCAAAAATGTTTATATTAACTATATACAACTACATATTATGATATTCACATCATTTGTTACATAATTAGGGGCCATAAGGGGCCAGAATGGTAAATCTTTGACGCTTTATATCTCAAAAGTGGGAAATATTTTGATAAGCAATATTGAACAAAAGATGTCCAAAATAATGTTCTTAACAAGATGCAACCTTTTATGTTTTGCTAAACGTCCCCATTAAGGAGTTGAAGGGCCGGCCCCTAAATACTTCTTTTGTAAATATCTCGGAAACGAAAAAGAATTTCTGACTAGTTGTTGAACAAAAAGTGTTCAAAATCATAAGATCTTTTATGTGATATGAATAAAAAGGGGCTGGACCCTCAAATTAGGGGCTGAGAGGGGCCGAAAGTCTTTAATCAATAACTCTTTAACGATCAATATTTTGTAATGCATTACTGAAGCAAAAATGTTTATCTCAACTATTTACAACTATATATTATGATATTCACATCATTTGTTACATAATTAGGGGCCATAAGGGGCCAGAATGGTAAATCTTTGACGCTTTATATCTCAAAAGTGGGAAATATTTTGATAAGCAATATTGAACAAAAGATGTCCAAAATAATGTTCTTAACAAGATGCAACCTTTCATGTTTTGCTAAACGTCCCCATTAAGGAGTTGAAGGGCCGGCCCCTAAATACTTCTTTTGTAAATATCTCAGAAACGAAAAAGAATTTCTGACTAGTTGTTGAACAAAAAGTGTAAAAAATCAAGAGAGCTTTAAGGTTGTATCAAGGACAAGGGTCTGACCCCTCAAATTAGAGGCCGAGAGGGGCCGAAAGTATACAATCAATAACTCTTTAATGATCAATATTTTGTAATGCATTACTGAAGCGAAATAGTTCTTCTTCACACACTTTATCTAAGTAACATGATGTTGATATCATATGTTACGCAATAAGGGGTCTTAAGGGGGCCAGATTGCATAATCTTTGGCGCAATATGTCTCGAAAAGGAAGAATATTTTGATAAACAGTGTTGAACAAAAGACGTTCAAAATAATATTCTGAACAATATGCACTCTTTGAATTTTTGCTAGACGTCCCCATGTAGGACTTGAAGGGCCGGCCCTTAATATTTCTTTTGCATATATCCCGAAAACAAAAAAGACTCTCTGAATAGTTGTTGAACAAAAAGTGTTCAAAATCATAAGAGCTTTAAGATGATATCAAGAAAAAGGGGCTGACCTCTCACATTAGGGGCCAAGAAGGGCCGAAAGTCTTTAAGCTATAACCCTTTAATGATCAATATTTTGTTAAACATTATTAAAGCAAAATTGTTCGTCTTAACAATTTATTTATATCATTATATTTGAACGAAAATCTCAGTCAAATTCTTATCTCATCTTATCAAAAATCGGACGGAAGACCCACCCGTTGCTCGCAACGAGATCTCATCTAGTTATTATTCTTTTTTTTTCTTTACAATTTTTGTGCAGAAGATTTCTCGGAGTTGGCTCGATCGATTTACTTGAAAATTTTAGGGAAGATGTATCTTTGTCTGAACCTTATAAGTTTTTCTCATTTTTTTGAAATTCACTTCCGGTCGGAAGTTATCGCCCTTTAATCAAAATTCAGAGGACCTCCTTGTCTGCAATGGAACTCAAAAACGATTAAAGCTAGAGTGCTGAAATTTTCAGCGATGATAGAGGACATGTTGCCATTGATCACCTGGGTTTTCAAATCTTCCCGAAGTGCCTAGTATGGAAGCTCGGTAGGGGTCAATATTTAGGAAGCGAATCATGAGTGAATTTTAGAGACATTTCTTACGATAACTTTTTAACTATGATTATTTTGTTAAAACATATTGAACAGAAATTGTGTAGAATTACAAGATCTTTTATATGATATCAAAGAAAAAGGGCTGACTCATCACATTAGGGGCTGAGAAGGGCCGAAAGTCTTTGATATATAACTCTTTAACGATCAATATTTTGTAATACATTACTGAAGCAAAAATGTTTATCTCAACTATTTACAACTATATATTATGATATTCATATCATATGTTACATAATTAGGGGCCATAAGGGGCCAAAACGCTAAATATTTGACGCTTTATATCTCAAAAGTGGGAAATATTTTGAAAAGCAATATTGAACAAAAGATGTCCAAAATAATGTTCTAAACAGGATGCAAGAAGTTGAAGGGCCGCGAATATCTCAGAAACGAAAAAGAATTTCTGACTAGTTGTTGAAGAAAAAGTGTAAAAAATCATGAGAGCTTTAAGGTGATATCAAGGAAAAGGGTCTGACCCCTTAAATAAGGGGCCGAGAGGGGCCGAAAGTATACAATCAATAACTCTTTAATGATCAATATTTTGTAATATATTACTAAGCGAAATAGTTCTTCTTCACACACTTTATCTAAATAACATGATGTTGATATCATATATTACGCAATAAGGGGTCTTTAGGGAGCCAGATTGCATAATCTTTGGCGCAATATGTCTCGACAAGGAAGAATATTTTGATAAACAGTATTGAACAAAAGACGTTCAAAATAATGAACAATATGCACACTTTGAATTTTTGCTAGACGTCCCCATTCAGGACTTGAAGGGCCGGCCCTTAATATGTCTTTTGCATATATCCCGAAAACAAAACAGAATTTCTGAATAGTTGTTGAACAAAAAGTGTTCAAAATCATGAGAGCTTTAAGATGATATCAAGAAAAAGGGGCCGACTTCTCACATTAGGGGCCAAGAAGAACCGAAAGTATTTAATCTATAACCCTTTAATGATCAATATTTTGTTAAACATTATTAAAGCAAAATTGTTCATCTTAACAATTTATTTATATCATTATATTCGAACGAAAATCTCAGTCAAATTCTTATCTCATCTAATCAAATATCGGACGGAAGACCCACTCGTTGCTCGCAACGAGATCTCATCTAGTTAGGGTCTTCCGTCTTCAGCGGAAGACACTTCTATTATTCTTCGGTTTCTTTTTCACCTTTATTAGGGTCTTCCGTCTCCAACGGAAGACCCTTCTATTATTCTATTGTTTCTTTTTCACTTTTATTATTAGGGTCTTCCGTCTTCAGCGGAAGACCCTTCTATTATTCTTCGGTTTCTTTTTCACCTTTATTAGGGTCTTCCGTCTTCTGCGGAAGACCCTTCTATTATTCTATTGTTGATTTTTCACTTTTCTTATTATTATTATTATTATTATTCTTTTTTTTTTCCTTACCGATTTTGTGCAGAAGATTTCTCGGAGATCGCTCGATCGATTTGCTTCAAATTTTCAGGGTTAATGCATTGCTATCTGAAGTTTATAATGCCGCTTCAGTTTTTGAGAAATCACTTCCGGTCGGAAGTTATCGCCCTTTGATCGATTTTTTGATAGACCTTGTGTCTGCACAAAAACTCAAGAACGACAAAAGCTAGAGTGCTGAAACTTTCAGTGGTGATAGAGGACATGTTCTAGTTGTGCACCTTGGTTTTCAAATTTTCCGGAAGTGCGAAGTATGGAAGCTCGGTAGGGGTCGAAATTTAGGACGTGATTTATGAGTGAATTTTAGAGACATTTCTTATAATAACATTTTAAATAGAAGTATTTTGTTAAAACATATTGAACAAAAAGTCTTCAAAATCACAAGACCTTTTATTTGATATCAAGAAAAAGGGGCTGACCCCTCAAATTAGGGGCTCAGAAGGGCCAAAAGTCTTTCATCTATAACTCTTTAATGATCAATATTTTGTTATAAATTACTGAAGCAAAAATGTTCATCTTAACACTCTGCAACTATATATTATAAAATTTTGATCATATGTTACGTAATAAGGGGCAATAAAGGGCCAGAATGCTAAATCTTTGACACATTATATCTCGAAAAGGGGAAATATTTTGATAAGCAATATTGAACAAAAGATGTTCAGAATAATGTTCTTAACAATATACACCCTTTTAATTTTTGCAAGACATCCCCATTAAGGACTTGGAGGGCTGGCCCCTAAATATTGTTATTCTATATATCTCTTAAACGAAAGGAAATTTCTGAATAGTTGTTGAACAAAAAGTCTTCAAAATCACAAGACCTTTCATTTGATATCAAGAAAAAGGGGCTGACCCCTCAAATTAGGGGCTCAGAAGGGCCAAAAGTCTTTCATCTATACCTCTTTAATGATGAATATTTTGTTATAAATTACTGAAGCAAAAATGTTTATCTTAACATTCCGCACCTATATATTATAAAATTTTGATCATATGTTACGTAATAAGGGGCCATAAGGGGCCAGAATGCTAAATCTTTGACACTTTATATCTCGAAAAGGGGAAATATTTTGATAAGCAATATTGAACAAAAGATGTTCAGAATAATGTTCTACACAATATACACCCTTTTAACTTTTGCAAGACATCCCCATTAAGGACTTGGAGGGCTGGCCCCTAAATATTGTTATTCTATATATCTCTTAAATGAAAGGAAATTTCTGAATAGTTGTTGAACAAAAAGTCTTCAAAATCACAAGACCTTTCATTTGATATCAAGAAAAAGGGGCTGACCCCTCACATTAGGGGCTCAGAAGGGCCAAAATTCTTTCATCTATAACTCTTTAATGATGAATATTTTGTTATAAATTACTGAAGCAAAAATGTTCATCTTAACATTCTGCAACTATATATTATAAAATTTTGATCATATGTTAAGTAATAAGGGGCCATAAGGGGCCAGAATGCTAAATCTTTGACACTTTATATCTCGAAAAGGGGAAATATTTTGATAAGCAATATTGAACAAAAGATGTTCAGAATAATCTTCTAAACAATGTACACCCTTTTAATTTTTGCAAGACATCCCCATTAAGGACTTGGAGGACTGGCCCCTAAATATTGTTATTCTATATATCTCTTAAACGAAAGGAAATTTCTGAATAGTTGTTGAACAAAAAGTCTTCAAAATCACAAGACCTTTCATTTGATATCAAGAAAAAGGGGCATACCCCTCAAATTAGGGGCTCAGAGGGGCCAAAAGTCTTTCATCTTTAATTTTAATGATCAATATTTTGTTATAAATTACTGAAGCAAAAATGTTCATCTTAACATTCCATAACTATATATTATAAAACTTTGATCATATGTTCAAAATAATGGGCCAAAATGGTCCAGATTGCCAAATCTTTGACACCTCGAACAAGGGGAAATATTTTGATAAACAATATTGAACAAAAGATGCTCAGAATAATGTTTTAAACAATATGCATCCTTTCACTTTTTATGGACGAATATCTCAGTCAAGGTCTTGACTAATCTTATCCAAAATCAGACGGAAGACCCACTCGTTGCTCGCAACGAGAACCATCTAGTTATTATTATTTTTATTCTTTTTTCTTCTTACAAATTTTGTGCAGACGATTTCTCGGAGATGGCTGGATCAATTTCATTCAAATTTTCATGGTAGATGCGTTGACATCTGAAGTTAATTCCGGCAATTCCGTTAAGGGATATTTACTTCCGGTCGGAAGTTATCTCCCTTTTATCAAAATTTAGAGGACCTCCTTGTCTGCGATGGAACTCAAAAACGGCTTAAGCTAGAGTGTTGAAATTTTCAGTGATGATAGAAGACATGTTGCCATTTTGCACCTGGGTTTAGATATTTTCCGGAAGTGCCTAGTATGAAAGCTCGGTAGGGGTCAAAATTTAGGACACGAATCATGAGTGAATTTTTGAGACATTTTGTATCATATCTTTTAAAATATAATTATTTTGTTAAAACATACTGAACATAATTTGTGCAGAATGACAAGATCTTTAATATGATGTCATGAAAAAAGGGCTGACTTATCATATAAGGGGGCCGAGAGGGGCCAAAAGTCTTTAATCAATAACTCTTTAACGATCAATATTTTGGTATACATTACTGAAGCAAAAATGTTTATCTTAACAATTTACAACTATATATTATGATATTCATATCATATGTTACATAATTAGGGGCCATAAGGGGCCAGAATGCTAAATCTTTGACGCTTTATATCTCAAAAGTGGGAAATAATTTGATAAGCAATATTGAACAAAAGATGTTCAAAATAATGTTCTAAACAATATGCAACCTCTCATTTTTTGCTTAACGTCCCCGTTAAGGAGTTGAAGGGCTGGCCCCTAAATACTTCTTTTGCAAGTATCTCAGAAACGAAAAAGAATTTTTGACTAGTTGTTGAACAAAAAGTGTTCAAAATCATGAGAGCTTTAAAGTGATATGAAGAAAAAGGGGCTGGCCCCTCAAAATAGGGGCTGAGAAAGGTCAAAAGTCTTTGAACAATAACTCTTTAACGATCAATATTTTGTAATGCATTACTAAAGCAAAAATGTTTATTTCAACAATTTACAACTATATATTATGATATTTACATCATATGTTATATAATAAGGGGCTATAAGGGGCCAGAATGCTAAATCTTTGACGCTTTATATCTCAAAAAGTGGGAAATATTTTGATAAGCAATATTGAACAAAAGATGTTCAAAATAATGTTCTAAACAATATGCAACCTCTCATTTTTTGCTTAACGTCCCCTTTAAGGAGTTGAAGGGCCAGCCCCTAAATACTTCTTTTGCAATTATCTCAGAAACGAAAAAGAATTTCTGACTAGTTGTTGAACAAAAAGTGCTCAAAATCATGAGAGCTTTAAAGTGATATGAAGAAAAAGGGGCTGGCCCCTCAAAATAGGGGCTGAGAGGGGCCGAAAGTCTTTGAACAATAACTCTTTCACGATCAATATTTTGTAATGCATTACTGAAGCAAAAATGTTTATCTTAACAATTTACAACTATATATTATGATATTCACATCATATGTTACATAATTAGGGGCCATAAGGGGCCAGAATGCTAAATCTTTCACGCTTTATATCTCAAAAGTGGGAAATAATTTGATAAGCAATATTGAACAAAAGTTATTCAAAATAATGTTCTAAACAATATGCAACCTTTTGATTTTTGCTAAACGTCCCCATTAAGGAATTGAGGGGCTGGCCCCTATATATATCCTTTGCATACTTCTCGGAAACGAAAAAGAATGTTTGAATAATTGTTAAACAAAAAGTGTTCGAAATCATGAGAGGTTTAAGTGATATCAAGGAAAAGGGTCTGACCCCTTAAATTAGGTGCTGAGAGGGGCCGAAAGTATACAATCAATAACTCTTTTAATGATCAATATTTTGCAATATATTACTGAACCGAAATAGTTCATTTTTACACTCTTTGTTTAAATAACATGGATGTTGATATCATATGTTACGCAATAAGAGGTCTTTAGGGGCCAGATTGCATAATCTTTGTATATATCTCGAAAAGGAAGAATATTTTGATAAACAATATTGAAGAAAAGACGTTCAAAATAATATTCTGAACAATATGCACTCTTTCATTTTTTGCTAGACGTCCCCATTTAGGACTTGAAGGGCCGGCCCTTAATATTTCTTTTGCATATATCCCAAAAACAAAAAAGAATTTCTGAATAGTTGTTGAACAAAGAGTGTTCAAAATCATGAGAGCTTTAAGATGATATCAAGAAAAAGAGGCTGACCTCTCACATTAGGGGCCAAGAAGGGCCGAAAGTCTTTAATCTATAACCCTTTATTGATCAATATTTTGTTAAACATTACTAAAGCAAAATTGTTCGTCTTAACAATTTATTTATATCATTATATTTGAACGAAAATCTCAGTCAAATTCTTATCTCATCTTATCAAAAATCGGACGGAAGATCCACTCGTTGCTCGCAACGAGATCGCATCTAGTTATTCTTTTTTTCTTTACAATTTTTGTGCAGAAGATTTCTCGGAGATGGCTCGATCGATTTACTTGAAAATTTCAGGGAAGATGTATCTTTACCTGAACCTTATACGTATTTTTCAATTTTTTGAAATGTACTTCCGGTCGGAAGTTATCTCCCTTTTATCAAAATTTAGAGGACCTTCTTGTCTGCGATGGAACTCAAAAACGGCTTAAGCTAGAGCGCTGAAATTTTCAGGGATGATAGAGGACATGTTGCCATTATGCACCTGGGTTTAGATATTTTCCGGAAGTGTCTAGTATGGAAGCTCGGTAGGGGTCGAAATTTAGGACACCAATCATGAGTGAATTTTTGAGACATTTTGTGTCATATCTTTTAAAGTATAGTTATTTTGTTAAAACATATTGAACAGAATTTGTGCAAAATGAAAAGATCTGTAACATGATATCAAGAAAAAAGCGCTGACTCATCACATTAGTGGCCGAGAGGGGCCAAAAGTCTTTAATCGATAACTCTTAAACAAGCAACATTTTGGTATACATTACTGAAGCAAAAATACTTATCTTAACAAACTACAACTATATATTATGATTTTTACGTCATATGTCACATACATAGGGGCCACAAGGGGCCAGAATGCTAAATATTTGATGCTTTATATCTCGAAAAGGGGAAACATTTTGAAAAGCAATATTGAACAAATGTTGTTTAGAATGATAGTCTCAACAATGTGCATCCTTTGAATTTTCCCTAAAAAGCCCCTATAAGGACTTAAAGGGACGGCCCCTTAATATTTCAAGTCTACATATCTCGAAAACAAAACGAGACTTCTGAATAGTTGTTGAACAAAAAGTCTTCAGAATTACAAGACCTTTCATGTGATATCAAGAAAAAGACAGAGGGGCCAAAAGTCTTTCACCTATAACTTTTTAACGTTAAATATTTTGATATTAATTATTGAAGCAAAAATGTTCATCTTCACAATTTGCAACCATATATTTTAAAATTTTTTATAAAATATTACGTAATTAAGGGCCATAAGGGGCCAGAATGTTAAATCTTTGACGCATTATATCTCGAAAAGGGGAAACATTTTGAAAAGCAATATTGAACAAAAGTTGTTAAGAATGATGGTGTCAACAATATGCATCCTTTAAATTTTTCCTAAACAGCCCCTTTAAGGACTTAAAGGGACGGCCCCTAAATATTTCAAGTTTACGACTCTCGAAAACGAAACGAAACTTCTGAATAGTTGTTGAACAGAAAGTCTTCAGAATTACAAGACCTTTCATGTGATGTCAAGAGAAAGGGGCTGACCCCTCAAATAAGGGGCTTAGAGGGGCCAAAAGTCTTTCACCTATAACTTTTTAACGTTAAATATTTTGATATTAATTATTGAAGCAAAAATGTTCATCTTCACAATCTGCAACTATATATCTTAAAATTTTCTTCAAATTTTGCGTAATTAGGGGCCACAAGGGGCCAGAATGCTAAATCTTTGACGCTTTATATCTCGAAAAGGGGAAACATTTTGAAAAGCAATATTGAACAAAAGTTATTTAGAATGATGGTCTCAACAATGTACATCCTTTTAATTTTTCCTAAACAGCCCCTATAAGGACATAAAGGGACGGCCCCTAAATATTTCAAGTCTACACATCTCGAAAACAAAACGAAACTTTTGAATAGTTGTTGAACAAAAAGTCTTCAGAATTACAAGACCTTTCATGTGATATCAAGAGAAAGGGGCTGACCCCTCAAAAAAGGGGCTCAGAGGGGCCAAAAGTCTTTCACCTATAACTTTTTAACGTTAAATATTTTGACATTAATTATTGAAACAAAAATGTTCATCTTCACAATTTGCAACCATATATTTTAAAATTTTCATAAAATATTACGTAATTAAGGGCCATAAGGGGCCAGAATGCTTAATCTTTGATGCATTATATCTCGAAAGGGGGAAATATTTTGAAAAGCAATATTGAACAAAAGTTGTTTAGAATAATGTTCTAGAGGCTCAGAGGGGCCAAAAGTCTTTTATCTGTAACTCTTTAACAGTAATGTTCATCTTCACGATCCTACTTTATGTATTTTAAAATCTTCATCAAATATTACGTTTTTTAGGTGCCCTGAGAGGGGACAAAAACCTTTTATTCATAACTCTTTAATGATCAAAATTTCGTTAAACACAACTGAAGCAAATTGTACGTTTTGACTATTTATATATTTATGAACAAAAATCTGAGTTAAATACGTATCTCATCTTATCAAAAATCGGACGGAAGACCCACTCGTTGCTCGCAACGAGATCGCATCTAGTTATTATTATTAGGGTCTTCCGTCTTCAGCGGAAGACCCTTCTATTATTCTTATGTTTCTTTTTCAAGCTTCTTATTATTAGGTCTTCCGTTTTCAACGGAAGACCTATAGTGATTCTACTGTTTCTTATTATTATTAGGGTCTTTCGTCTTCAGCGGAAGACCCTTCTATTATTGTATTGTTTCTTTTTCTTCTTCTTCTTCTTATTTTTTTTTCCAACACCGGTATCTCAGTAACGGTTCGGTGGATTTTTATGAAACTTTCGGAGATGATAGGGAACGATGTTCCCTCGGGACGTTTTTTTTCATTTTTGATGATTTCACTTCCGGTCGCGAAATATGACGTATTTTTGACGTTTTTCTGCAATTCCAGTCTGTCCTACTCCGAAGAAACTGTGCAAAATAGAAATTTGAAATTTTCAGGAATGATAGAATTGTGACCTTGACATGTGCACCTGACTTTTGAAATTTTAAGAAGATGTTTAAATTTTTCAAAAAAATTTTTTAATCGAATTTTGAAATTTTTTATATTGTAAAATAGATCTTGGCGAGAACTTTCCAAAAATGTATTTGTTTTGCATGTGAGTACATTAATAAACAATATATAAGCTCAGGTGTGTTAGGTCACTTGAGTGCAAGTGTACTTTAAGAACTTTTCTTTAAAAAATCATTACTCTTTTATTTCTTGACCGATTTTAAAACTTTTTACACCGTCAAATAGATCTTTACGAGACCTTTCCAACAGTATATTTGGTTTTATTGTAAGTGACAGGACATGTCAAAATCATTGTCAAGGACATTTGCGTATGACCGTACTCTTTGATCTTTGGCAGATATCCTTTGATTTCTTTTAAAAAGCATTACTCTTTTATTTCTTGACCGATTTTAGAACTTTATACACCATCAAATAGATCTTTACGAGACCTTTCCAACAATGTATTTCTTTTGTTTGTAAATGCACTAATAAAGAAAATATGAGCTCAGGTATGTTAGCTTTTTTTTGACAGGACATGTCAAACTCATTATCAAGGACACTTGTGGATGACCGTACTCTTTCATCTTTGGCGGATATCCTTTTATTTTTAAAAAATCTTTACTCTTTTATATCTTGACCGATTTTAAAACTTTTTACACCGTCTGATAGGTCTTCCTGTGACCTTTCTTACAGTATATTTGTTTTGATTTTAGGTGAAATTTTAAAGAAAATATGAGCTCAGGTGTGTTAGAGAATTTTGACGGCCCATGTATAAGATATCGATTTTCTTCAGCGACGTTTAATACACAGTGACCTAGAAGAAAGCAAGGATATTCAATTAAGTCTGAAATAGTGATTTCATAATGTACCTGTGATTATGAAAATTTGTGTATTCAATTTAAATCATTGAAAGTTTTGAATACTGTAATTTCAAATTTTAAAACCTTTAATCGTAAGATTTTGATATATCCTCTAATGTTGAAAGCGGTAAGCTCCTACTTGATGAATTTTTATTACAGCATTTAAAACTTCAAAAATTTTCAAATTTGGAATAATTTAAAAGCCTTAAAATATGAAATCAAGGACATCTAAAATAATGAGAACATGAATGAGAGTGATTTGGAGTCTATTGGAGGTCAAAAAGAGTGAAATTTAAACGATTTAATTTTTTTTTAAAAAATTCAAAACTGCTTCCAAAAATGGAGAACATCATACAACGAGGTGAAATCTCTCAAAGGTCAAAGAAAGTAAAATTTTATCGATTTAATTTTTTTTCAAAAAAATTAAACTGAATCCAAATGTTAAAACAAGGACTGTCTCTGTATTTTGAAAGATGTAGAACATCAATGTGTTTTGAATCTCTAAAAGGTCAAATAAAGTGAATTTTAAACGATTTAAATTTTTCAAAAAATTTAAATTGAATTCAAATGTTAAAACAAGGACTATTTCTATATCTTGAAAGATGGAGAACATCATATAATGTGTTTTGAAATCTCTCAAAGGTCATATAGAGTGAAATTTAAACGATTTAAATTTTTCAAAAAATTTTAATTGAATCCAAACGTTAAAACAAGGACCATCTCTGTATTTTGAAAGATGGAGAACATCATACAATGTGTTTTGAAATCTCTCAAAGGTCAAATAGACTGAGGTTTAAACGATTTAAATTTTTTAAAAAATTTAAATTGAATCCAAATGTTAAAACAAGGACTATCTCTGTATTTTGAAAGATGGAGAACATCATACAATGTGTTTTAAAATCTCTCAAAGGTCAAATAGGGTGAAATTTAAACGATTTAAATTTTTCAAAAAATTTAAATTGCATCCACAAACATAAAAAACGCAACAAATGATTTTCTCTTCCTATAAAATATGTAAGTTTACTTTTGTTTAATATTTCAGTGCAATTTAAATTTTTTGAAAAAATTAAATCGTTTAAATCTCACTCTAATTGACCTTTGAGAAGTTTTAAAACACATTGTATGATGTTCTCCATCTTTCAAAATACAGAGATAGTCCTTGTTTTAACATTTGGATTTAATTTAAATTTTTTTAAAAATTTAAATCGTTTAAATCTCACTCTATTTGACCTTTGAAAGATTTCAAAACACATTGTATGATGTTCTCCGTCTTTCAAAATACAGAGATAGTCCTTGTTTTTACATTTGGAAACAAATTGAATTTTTTGAAAATTTTAAATTGTTTGAATCTCACTCTATTTGAACTTTGAAAGATTTCAAAACACATTGTATGATATTCTCCATCTTTCAAAATACAGAAATAGTCCTTGTTTTAACATTTGGAAGCAATTTAAATTTTTTGAAAAATTTAAATCCTTTAAATCTCACTCTATTTGACCTTTGAGAGATTTCAAAACATATTGTATGATGTTCTTCACCTTTCAAAATACAGAGATAGTCCTTGTTTTAATGGTTGGTTTCAATTTAAATTTTTTGAAAAATTTAAATCGTTTAAATTTCACTCTATTTGACCTTTGAAAGATTTCAAAACACATTGTATGATGTTCTCCATCTTCCAAAATACAGAGATAGTCCTTGTTTTAACATTTGGATTTAATTTAAATTTTTTGAAAAATTTAAATCGTTTAAATCTCACTCTATTTAACCTTTGAGTGATTTCAAAACACATTGTATGATGTTCTCCATCTTTCAAAATACAGAGATAGTCCTTGTTTTAATGATTGGTTTCAATTTAAATTTTTTGAAAAATTTAAATCGTTTAAATTTCACTCTATTTGACCTTTGAAAGATTTCAAAACAAATTATATGATGTTCTCCATCTTCCAAAATACAGAGAAAGTCCTTGTTTTAACCTTTGGATTTAATTTAAATTTTTTGAAAAATTTAAATCGTTTAAATCTCACTCTATTTAACATTTGAAAGATTTCAAAACACATTCTATGATGTTCTCCATCTTCCAAAATACAGAGATAGTCCTTGTTTTAACATTTGGATTTAATTTAAACTTTTTGATAAATTTAAATCGTTTAAATTTCACTCTATATAACCTTTGAGAGGTTTCAAAACACATTGTATAATGTTCTCCATCTTTCAAAATACAGAGATAGTCCTTGTTTCAATCAAAATGACACCTCATCGAAATCGGACGGAAGACCCACTCGTTGCTTGCAACGAGATCGGATCTAGTTATTATTATTGTTATTCTTATTTTTTTGACATTCTAATTTTGTGCACGCGATTTCTCGAAGACTATCGGATGGATTTACATGAAAATTTCAGGAAATGTTTGTTGTAACATGAACTTGATCTATCTGGGAGATTTTTTGGAAATTAACTTCCGGTGCCAAGTTACAGACCATTTTCTGATTTCAAAATGACATTTTGTCCGCAGATAATCTCAAGAACGACAAGAGATATCAATGTCAAACTTTCAGGGATTACAGTTCGTGATAGATACTAGGCGGGTCGCTACTTTTCGTTCGTCGTCGGCACTTCCGGTCGCTTACGGAAGTGATCAAAGAAATCGTAAAATTTCAACTTTCCTTTTTTAAATAAATACTTACACCACATTATTGCATCCCTGTTGTAGTTTCGGAAACAAAAACGTCAACTTCCGGTTATAAGAGAAAAACTACAGAATTTGAGTATTTTTCTTTCTCATTAATATCTTTTGTAGATAAAGTATTTGAAATGAATTTTAAATATGTTATTCATACTGCAAATGTCTAGTGTAACGTCAAATATCTTTGTTAAATTCACTTCCGGTCGCGTGTTTTTCTGTCCTCAAAATGAGAAGTTGCCTGAGCAAGATCTTGGAAACGGTAAGAGATTAAGACACCAAACTTATATGAGCAACAGACCTTAAGATGTAGGCAAAACCATTTGGGTTCAGAGCGTCAGCCGTCACTTCCGGTCGTCACCGGAAGTCATCAAAGAAATAAAAAATTTCAACTTTCCTTTTTTAATTTAAAAATTGCATAACTTTATTGTATCTTTTTCGCAGATTCGAAAGATGTTGGTCCCACCGGAAACAAAAACGTCAACATCCGGTTATAAGAGAAAAACTACAGAATTTGAGTATTTTTCTTTCCCATTAATATATTTTGTAGATAAAGTATTTGAATTGAATTTTAAATATGTTATTCAGACTTCAAATGTCTAGAGTAACCTTAAATATCTTTCAAAAATTCACTTCCGGTCGCATGTTTTCCTGTCCTCAAAATGAGAAGTTGTCTGAGAGAGATCTCAAAAACATGGAAAAGATTAAAACACCAAAACTTGTATGAGTAATTGACCTTGAGGAGTAGGTAAAACCATTTGGGTTCAACCCGTCAGTCGTCATTTCCGCTTGTCACAGGAAGTGATCAAAGAAATCAAAAATTTAAGCTTTTCTTTTTTAAATTAAAACTTGCATCACAATATTACATCTCTTTCGCTATTTTGAAATATGTTTGATTCCACCAGAAACAAAAACGTTAACTTCCGGTTTAGGAGATAAACTACGTTCTTTTGGTATCTAACTTCTCATAAATATTGCTTATCGATAAAGTACCTGAAATGATTTTATGTATGTTTTAGATACTGCAAATGTCTAGAGAAAAGTTAGAGATTTTTTATAAAAGTCACTTCGGGTCGCGTGTTTACCTGTCCTCAAAATTAGAATTTGTTCTCACAATACTGCTCGGCAACAGTAAACGACTGAAGACTAAAACTTTCAGGACTGATAGTCAGTCATCATTTTTTTTGAATCGTGAGAAAATCTTGTATTGCCGTTACTTCCGGTCGTGACAGCAAGTGATTTAATAAAGTGAATGGTTAATGATTAGCACGTTGAATTTTCACGCTGACGACTAAGGTTAAATCTCCAGAGTGTCTGAATTTCTTTTATCACTTTTTCAGCTTGCATTTTCGTTTCAATTTTCAGAATCGGACGGAAGACCTCTCATTGCTCGCAATGAGTTTCTAGTTATTAGGGTCTTCCGTCTTCTGCGGAAGACCCTTCTATTATTCTATTGTTGATTTTTCACTTTTCTTCTTCTTCTTCTTATTAGGGTCTTCCGTCTCCAACGGAAGACCCTTCTATTATTGTATTGGTTCTTTTTCACTTTTATTATTATTCCACTTTTTCTTTACAATTTTTGTGCAGAAGATATCTCGCAAACGGTTCGATCGATTTTCCTGAAATTTTTAGGGGTAATGCCTTTTGATCTGAAGATGATCCTTTTTTGTTCAAATCCTTAAAATTCACTTCCGGTCGGAAGTTATCGCCCTTTAATCGGTTTTCAGATAACCATTTTGTCGACACAAAAACTAAAAAACGGCAAAAGCTAGAGCGCTGAAATTTTCAGCGATTATAAACGACATTTTGAAGTTTTGCACCTGGGTTTTCAAATTTTCCGGAAGTACCTAGTATGGAAGCTCGGTAGGGGTCGAAATTTAGGACATGAATCAGGAGTGAATTTTCGAGACATTTTTTATCATATCTCTAAAACTATGGAGATTTTCTAAAAACATATTGAATAGAAATTGTGTAGAATTACAAGATCTTTTATACGATATCAAAGAAAAAGGGCTGACTCATCACATTAGGGGCCGAGAGGGGCCGAAAGTCTTTAGTCAATAGCTCTTAAACGAACAAAATTTTGTAATGCATTACTGAAGCAAAAATGTTTAACTCAACAATTTACAACTATATATTATAATATTCACATCATATGTTACATAATTAGGGGCCATTAGGGGCCAGAATGCAAAATCTTTGACGCTTTATATTTCAAAAGTGGGAAATATTTTGATAAGCAATATTGAACAAAAGATGTTCAAAATAATGTTCTAAACAATATACAACGTTTCATTTTTCTCTAAACGTCCCAATTAAGGAGTTAAAGGGCCGGCCCCTAAATACTTCTTTTGCTAATATCTCGGAAACGAAAAAGAATTTCTAAATAGTTGTTGGACAAAAAGTGTTCAAAATCATAAGAGCTTTAAAGTGGTATGAAGAAAAAGGGGCTGGCCCCTCAAAATAAGGGCCGAGAGGGACCGAAAATCTTTAATCAATAACTCGTTAACGATCAATATTTTGTAATGCATTACTGAAGCAAAAATGTTAATATAAACGATTTACAACTACATATTATGATATTCACATTATATGTTACATAATTAGGGGTCATAAGGGGCCAAAATGCAAAATCTTTAACGCTATATATCTCGAAAGTGTGAAATATTTTGATATGCAATACTGAACAAAAGATGTTCAATATAATGTTCTAAACAATATGCAACCTTTTATTTTTTGCTTAACGTCCCCAATAAGGAGTTAAAGGGCCGGCCCCTAAATACTTCTTTTGCTAATATCTCGGAAACGAAAAAGAATTTCTGAATAGTTGTTGAACAAAAAGTGTTCAAAATCATAAGAGCTTTAAAGTGATATGAAGGAAAAGGGGCTGGCCCCTCAAAATAAGGGCCGAGAGGGACCGAAAATCTTTAATCAATAACTCGTTAACGATCAATATTTTGTAATGCATTACTGAAGCAAAAATGTAAATATTAACGATATACAACTACATATTATGATATTCACATTATATGTTACATAATAAGGGGTCATAAGGGGCCAAAATGCAAAATCTTTAACGCTATATATCTCAAAAATTGTGAAATATTTTGATATGCAATACTGAACAAAAGATGTTCAAAATAATGTTCTGAACAATATGCAACCTTTTATTTTTTGCTTAACGTCCCCAATAAGGAGTTAAAGGGCCGGCCCCTAAATACTTCTTTTGCTAATATCTCGGAAACGAAAAAGAATTTCTGAATAGTTGTTGAACAAAAAATGTTCAAAATCATAAGAGCTTTAAAGTGGTATGAAGAAAAAAGGGCTGGCCCCTCAAAATAGGGGCCGAGAGAGGCCAAAAGTCTTTAATCAATAACTTTTTAACGATCAATATTTTGCAATTCATTACTGAAGCAAAAATGTTTATCTTAACAATTTACAAATATATATTATGATATTTACATCACATGTTACATAATTAGGGGCTCTAAGGGGCCAGAAGGTCAAATCTTTGGCACTTTATATCTCGAAAGTGGGAAATGTTTTGATAAGCAATATTGAATAAAAGATGTTCAAAATAATGTTCTAAACAGTAAGTAACCTTTCGATTTTTGCTCAACGTCCCCATTTAGGAGTTGAAGGGCTGGCCCTTAAATATATCTTTTGCATATATCTCGGAAATGAAAAAGAATTTCTGAATAGTTGTTGAATAAAAAGTGTTCAAAACCATAAGAGCTTTACGGTGGTATGAAGAAAAAAGGGCTGGCCCCTCAAAATAGGGGCTGAGAGGGGCCGAAAGTCTTAAATCAATAACTATTTAATGATCAATATTTTGTAATATATTACTGAGGCGAAATAGTTCATCTTCACACTCTCTAGCTATATAGCATGGTGTTTACATTATATCTTATGCAATAAGGGATAATTAGGGGTCAGATTGTATAATCTTTGGCGCAATAAATCTTGAAAAGGAAGAATATTTTGATAACCAATATTTTAACAAAAGACGTTCAAAATAATATTCTTAATAATATGCAATCATTCAATTTTTGCTAGGCGTCCCCGTTTAGGACTTAAAGGGCCGGCCCTTAATATTTCTTTTGCATATATCTCGGAAACGAAAAAGAATTTCTGAATAGTTGTTGAACAAAAAGTGTTTAAAATTATGAGAGCTTTAAGATGATATCAAGAAAAAGGGCTGATCATTCATGTAAGGGGCCAAGACTGACCGGAAGTGTTTAATCTATAACTTTTTATTGATCAATATTTTGTTACACATTACTGAAGGGAAATTGTTTGTCTTAACAATTTATTTATACAACTATTTTTTAACGAAAATCTCAGTCAAATTCTTATCTCATCTTATCAAAAATCGGACGGAAGACCCACTCGTTGCTCGCAACGAGATCTCATCTAGTTATTATTATTTTTATTCTTTTTTCTTCTTACAAAATTTGTGCAGACGATTTCTCGGAGATGGCTCGTTCGATTTTATTCAAATTTTCATGGTAGATGCGTTGATATCTGAAGTTAATTCCGGCAATTCCGTTAAGGGATATTTACTTCCGGTCGGAAGTTATCGCCCTTTTATCAAAATTTAGAGGACCTCCTTGTCTGCGATGGAACTCAAAAACGGCTTAAGATAGAGCGCTGAAATTTTCAGTGATGATAGAGGACATGTTGCCATTTTGCACCTGGGTTTAGATATTTTCCGGAAGTGCCTAGTATGGAAGCTCGGTAGGGGTCGAAATTTAGGACACGAATCATGAGTGAATTTTTGAGACATTTTGTGTCATATCTTTTCAAGTATAATTATTTTGTTAAAACATACTGAACAAAATTTGTGCAGAATGACAAGATCTGTAACATGATATCAAGAAAAAAGGGCTGACTCATCACATTAGGGGCCGATAGGGGCCAAAAGTCTGAAATCCTTAACTCTTTAACAAGCAATATTTTGGTATACATTACTGAAGCAAAAATATTTATCTTAACAATTTACAACTATATATTATGATTTTTACGTCGTATGGCACATAATTAGGGGCCACAAGTTCCCTCGGGACGTTTTTTTTCATTTTTGATGATTTCACTTCCGGTCGCGAAATATGACGTATTTTTGACGTTTTTCTGCAATTCCAGTCTGTCCTACTCCGAAGAAACTGTGCAAAATAGAAATTTGAAATTTTCAGGAATGATAGAATTGTGACCTTGACATGTGCACCTGACTTTTGAAATTTTAAGAAGATGTTTAAATTTTTCAAAAAAATTTTTTAATCGAATTTTGAAATTTTTTATATTGTAAAATAGATCTTGGCGAGAACTTTCCAAAAATGTATTTGTTTTGCATGTGAGTACATTAATAAACAATATATAAGCTCAGGTGTGTTAGGTCACTTGAGTGCAAGTGTACTTTAAGAACTTTTCTTTAAAAAATCATTACTCTTTTATTTCTTGACCGATTTTAAAACTTTTTACACCGTCAAATAGATCTTTACGAGACCTTTCCAACAGTATATTTGGTTTTATTGTAAGTGACAGGACATGTCAAAATCATTGTCAAGGACATTTGCGTATGACCGTACTCTTTGATCTTTGGCAGATATCCTTTGATTTCTTTTAAAAAGCATTACTCTTTTATTTCTTGACCGATTTTAGAACTTTATACACCATCAAATAGATCTTTACGAGACCTTTCCAACAATGTATTTCTTTTGTTTGTAAATGCACTAATAAAGAAAATATGAGCTCAGGTATGTTAGCTTTTTTTTGACAGGACATGTCAAACTCATTATCAAGGACACTTGTGGATGACCGTACTCTTTCATCTTTGGCGGATATCCTTTTATTTTTAAAAAATCTTTACTCTTTTATATCTTGACCGATTTTAAAACTTTTTACACCGTCTGATAGGTCTTCCTGTGACCTTTCTTACAGTATATTTGTTTTGATTTTAGGTGAAATTTTAAAGAAAATATGAGCTCAGGTGTGTTAGAGAATTTTGACGGCCCATGTATAAGATATCGATTTTCTTCAGCGACGTTTAATACACAGTGACCTAGAAGAAAGCAAGGATATTCAATTAAGTCTGAAATAGTGATTTCATAATGTACCTGTGATTATGAAAATTTGTGTATTCAATTTAAATCATTGAAAGTTTTGAATACTGTAATTTCAAATTTTAAAACCTTTAATCGTAAGATTTTGATATATCCTCTAATGTTGAAAGCGGTAAGCTCCTACTTGATGAATTTTTATTACAGCATTTAAAACTTCAAAAATTTTCAAATTTGGAATAATTTAAAAGCCTTAAAATATGAAATCAAGGACATCTAAAATAATGAGAACATGAATGAGAGTGATTTGGAGTCTATTGGAGGTCAAAAAGAGTGAAATTTAAACGATTTAATTTTTTTTTAAAAAATTCAAAACTGCTTCCAAAAATGGAGAACATCATACAACGAGGTGAAATCTCTCAAAGGTCAAAGAAAGTAAAATTTTATCGATTTAATTTTTTTTCAAAAAAATTAAACTGAATCCAAATGTTAAAACAAGGACTGTCTCTGTATTTTGAAAGATGTAGAACATCAATGTGTTTTGAATCTCTAAAAGGTCAAATAAAGTGAATTTTAAACGATTTAAATTTTTCAAAAAATTTAAATTGAATTCAAATGTTAAAACAAGGACTATTTCTATATCTTGAAAGATGGAGAACATCATATAATGTGTTTTGAAATCTCTCAAAGGTCATATAGAGTGAAATTTAAACGATTTAAATTTTTCAAAAAATTTTAATTGAATCCAAACGTTAAAACAAGGACCATCTCTGTATTTTGAAAGATGGAGAACATCATACAATGTGTTTTGAAATCTCTCAAAGGTCAAATAGACTGAGGTTTAAACGATTTAAATTTTTTAAAAAATTTAAATTGAATCCAAATGTTAAAACAAGGACTATCTCTGTATTTTGAAAGATGGAGAACATCATACAATGTGTTTTAAAATCTCTCAAAGGTCAAATAGGGTGAAATTTAAACGATTTAAATTTTTCAAAAAATTTAAATTGCATCCACAAACATAAAAAACGCAACAAATGATTTTCTCTTCCTATAAAATATGTAAGTTTACTTTTGTTTAATATTTCAGTGCAATTTAAATTTTTTGAAAAAATTAAATCGTTTAAATCTCACTCTAATTGACCTTTGAGAAGTTTTAAAACACATTGTATGATGTTCTCCATCTTTCAAAATACAGAGATAGTCCTTGTTTTAACATTTGGATTTAATTTAAATTTTTTTAAAAATTTAAATCGTTTAAATCTCACTCTATTTGACCTTTGAAAGATTTCAAAACACATTGTATGATGTTCTCCGTCTTTCAAAATACAGAGATAGTCCTTGTTTTTACATTTGGAAACAAATTGAATTTTTTGAAAATTTTAAATTGTTTGAATCTCACTCTATTTGAACTTTGAAAGATTTCAAAACACATTGTATGATATTCTCCATCTTTCAAAATACAGAAATAGTCCTTGTTTTAACATTTGGAAGCAATTTAAATTTTTTGAAAAATTTAAATCCTTTAAATCTCACTCTATTTGACCTTTGAGAGATTTCAAAACATATTGTATGATGTTCTTCACCTTTCAAAATACAGAGATAGTCCTTGTTTTAATGGTTGGTTTCAATTTAAATTTTTTGAAAAATTTAAATCGTTTAAATTTCACTCTATTTGACCTTTGAAAGATTTCAAAACACATTGTATGATGTTCTCCATCTTCCAAAATACAGAGATAGTCCTTGTTTTAACATTTGGATTTAATTTAAATTTTTTGAAAAATTTAAATCGTTTAAATCTCACTCTATTTAACCTTTGAGTGATTTCAAAACACATTGTATGATGTTCTCCATCTTTCAAAATACAGAGATAGTCCTTGTTTTAATGATTGGTTTCAATTTAAATTTTTTGAAAAATTTAAATCGTTTAAATTTCACTCTATTTGACCTTTGAAAGATTTCAAAACAAATTATATGATGTTCTCCATCTTCCAAAATACAGAGAAAGTCCTTGTTTTAACCTTTGGATTTAATTTAAATTTTTTGAAAAATTTAAATCGTTTAAATCTCACTCTATTTAACATTTGAAAGATTTCAAAACACATTCTATGATGTTCTCCATCTTCCAAAATACAGAGATAGTCCTTGTTTTAACATTTGGATTTAATTTAAACTTTTTGATAAATTTAAATCGTTTAAATTTCACTCTATATAACCTTTGAGAGGTTTCAAAACACATTGTATAATGTTCTCCATCTTTCAAAATACAGAGATAGTCCTTGTTTCAATCAAAATGACACCTCATCGAAATCGGACGGAAGACCCACTCGTTGCTTGCAACGAGATCGGATCTAGTTATTATTATTGTTATTCTTATTTTTTTGACATTCTAATTTTGTGCACGCGATTTCTCGAAGACTATCGGATGGATTTACATGAAAATTTCAGGAAATGTTTGTTGTAACATGAACTTGATCTATCTGGGAGATTTTTTGGAAATTAACTTCCGGTGCCAAGTTACAGACCATTTTCTGATTTCAAAATGACATTTTGTCCGCAGATAATCTCAAGAACGACAAGAGATATCAATGTCAAACTTTCAGGGATTACAGTTCGTGATAGATACTAGGCGGGTCGCTACTTTTCGTTCGTCGTCGGCACTTCCGGTCGCTTACGGAAGTGATCAAAGAAATCGTAAAATTTCAACTTTCCTTTTTTAAATAAATACTTACACCACATTATTGCATCCCTGTTGTAGTTTCGGAAACAAAAACGTCAACTTCCGGTTATAAGAGAAAAACTACAGAATTTGAGTATTTTTCTTTCTCATTAATATCTTTTGTAGATAAAGTATTTGAAATGAATTTTAAATATGTTATTCATACTGCAAATGTCTAGTGTAACGTCAAATATCTTTGTTAAATTCACTTCCGGTCGCGTGTTTTTCTGTCCTCAAAATGAGAAGTTGCCTGAGCAAGATCTTGGAAACGGTAAGAGATTAAGACACCAAACTTATATGAGCAACAGACCTTAAGATGTAGGCAAAACCATTTGGGTTCAGAGCGTCAGCCGTCACTTCCGGTCGTCACCGGAAGTCATCAAAGAAATAAAAAATTTCAACTTTCCTTTTTTAATTTAAAAATTGCATAACTTTATTGTATCTTTTTCGCAGATTCGAAAGATGTTGGTCCCACCGGAAACAAAAACGTCAACATCCGGTTATAAGAGAAAAACTACAGAATTTGAGTATTTTTCTTTCCCATTAATATATTTTGTAGATAAAGTATTTGAATTGAATTTTAAATATGTTATTCAGACTTCAAATGTCTAGAGTAACCTTAAATATCTTTCAAAAATTCACTTCCGGTCGCATGTTTTCCTGTCCTCAAAATGAGAAGTTGTCTGAGAGAGATCTCAAAAACATGGAAAAGATTAAAACACCAAAACTTGTATGAGTAATTGACCTTGAGGAGTAGGTAAAACCATTTGGGTTCAACCCGTCAGTCGTCATTTCCGCTTGTCACAGGAAGTGATCAAAGAAATCAAAAATTTAAGCTTTTCTTTTTTAAATTAAAACTTGCATCACAATATTACATCTCTTTCGCTATTTTGAAATATGTTTGATTCCACCAGAAACAAAAACGTTAACTTCCGGTTTAGGAGATAAACTACGTTCTTTTGGTATCTAACTTCTCATAAATATTGCTTATCGATAAAGTACCTGAAATGATTTTATGTATGTTTTAGATACTGCAAATGTCTAGAGAAAAGTTAGAGATTTTTTATAAAAGTCACTTCGGGTCGCGTGTTTACCTGTCCTCAAAATTAGAATTTGTTCTCACAATACTGCTCGGCAACAGTAAACGACTGAAGACTAAAACTTTCAGGACTGATAGTCAGTCATCATTTTTTTTGAATCGTGAGAAAATCTTGTATTGCCGTTACTTCCGGTCGTGACAGCAAGTGATTTAATAAAGTGAATGGTTAATGATTAGCACGTTGAATTTTCACGCTGACGACTAAGGTTAAATCTCCAGAGTGTCTGAATTTCTTTTATCACTTTTTCAGCTTGCATTTTCGTTTCAATTTTCAGAATCGGACGGAAGACCTCTCATTGCTCGCAATGAGTTTCTAGTTATTAGGGTCTTCCGTCTTCTGCGGAAGACCCTTCTATTATTCTATTGTTGATTTTTCACTTTTCTTCTTCTTCTTCTTATTAGGGTCTTCCGTCTCCAACGGAAGACCCTTCTATTATTGTATTGTTTCTTTTTCACTTTTATTATTATTCCACTTTTTCTTTACAATTTTTGTGCAGAAGATATCTCGCAAACGGTTCGATCGATTTTCCTGAAATTTTTAGGGGTAATGCCTTTTGATCTGAAGATGATCCTTTTTTGTTCAAATCCTTAAAATTCACTTCCGGTCGGAAGTTATCGCCCTTTAATCGGTTTTCAGATAACCATTTTGTCGACACAAAAACTAAAAAACGGCAAAAGCTAGAGCGCTGAAATTTTCAGCGATTATAAACGACATTTTGAAGTTTTGCACCTGGGTTTTCAAATTTTCCGGAAGTACCTAGTATGGAAGCTCGGTAGGGGTCGAAATTTAGGACATGAATCAGGAGTGAATTTTCGAGACATTTTTTATCATATCTCTAAAACTATGGAGATTTTCTAAAAACATATTGAATAGAAATTGTGTAGAATTACAAGATCTTTTATACGATATCAAAGAAAAAGGGCTGACTCATCACATTAGGGGCCGAGAGGGGCCGAAAGTCTTTAGTCAATAGCTCTTAAACGAACAAAATTTTGTAATGCATTACTGAAGCAAAAATGTTTAACTCAACAATTTACAACTATATATTATAATATTCACATCATATGTTACATAATTAGGGGCCATTAGGGGCCAGAATGCAAAATCTTTGACGCTTTATATTTCAAAAGTGGGAAATATTTTGATAAGCAATATTGAACAAAAGATGTTCAAAATAATGTTCTAAACAATATACAACGTTTCATTTTTCTCTAAACGTCCCAATTAAGGAGTTAAAGGGCCGGCCCCTAAATACTTCTTTTGCTAATATCTCGGAAACGAAAAAGAATTTCTAAATAGTTGTTGGACAAAAAGTGTTCAAAATCATAAGAGCTTTAAAGTGGTATGAAGAAAAAGGGGCTGGCCCCTCAAAATAAGGGCCGAGAGGGACCGAAAATCTTTAATCAATAACTCGTTAACGATCAATATTTTGTAATGCATTACTGAAGCAAAAATGTTAATATAAACGATTTACAACTACATATTATGATATTCACATTATATGTTACATAATTAGGGGTCATAAGGGGCCAAAATGCAAAATCTTTAACGCTATATATCTCGAAAGTGTGAAATATTTTGATATGCAATACTGAACAAAAGATGTTCAATATAATGTTCTAAACAATATGCAACCTTTTATTTTTTGCTTAACGTCCCCAATAAGGAGTTAAAGGGCCGGCCCCTAAATACTTCTTTTGCTAATATCTCGGAAACGAAAAAGAATTTCTGAATAGTTGTTGAACAAAAAGTGTTCAAAATCATAAGAGCTTTAAAGTGATATGAAGGAAAAGGGGCTGGCCCCTCAAAATAAGGGCCGAGAGGGACCGAAAATCTTTAATCAATAACTCGTTAACGATCAATATTTTGTAATGCATTACTGAAGCAAAAATGTAAATATTAACGATATACAACTACATATTATGATATTCACATTATATGTTACATAATAAGGGGTCATAAGGGGCCAAAATGCAAAATCTTTAACGCTATATATCTCAAAAATTGTGAAATATTTTGATATGCAATACTGAACAAAAGATGTTCAAAATAATGTTCTGAACAATATGCAACCTTTTATTTTTTGCTTAACGTCCCCAATAAGGAGTTAAAGGGCCGGCCCCTAAATACTTCTTTTGCTAATATCTCGGAAACGAAAAAGAATTTCTGAATAGTTGTTGAACAAAAAATGTTCAAAATCATAAGAGCTTTAAAGTGGTATGAAGAAAAAAGGGCTGGCCCCTCAAAATAGGGGCCGAGAGAGGCCAAAAGTCTTTAATCAATAACTTTTTAACGATCAATATTTTGCAATTCATTACTGAAGCAAAAATGTTTATCTTAACAATTTACAAATATATATTATGATATTTACATCACATGTTACATAATTAGGGGCTCTAAGGGGCCAGAAGGTCAAATCTTTGGCACTTTATATCTCGAAAGTGGGAAATGTTTTGATAAGCAATATTGAATAAAAGATGTTCAAAATAATGTTCTAAACAGTAAGTAACCTTTCGATTTTTGCTCAACGTCCCCATTTAGGAGTTGAAGGGCTGGCCCTTAAATATATCTTTTGCATATATCTCGGAAATGAAAAAGAATTTCTGAATAGTTGTTGAATAAAAAGTGTTCAAAACCATAAGAGCTTTACGGTGGTATGAAGAAAAAAGGGCTGGCCCCTCAAAATAGGGGCTGAGAGGGGCCGAAAGTCTTAAATCAATAACTATTTAATGATCAATATTTTGTAATATATTACTGAGGCGAAATAGTTCATCTTCACACTCTCTAGCTATATAGCATGGTGTTTACATTATATCTTATGCAATAAGGGATAATTAGGGGTCAGATTGTATAATCTTTGGCGCAATAAATCTTGAAAAGGAAGAATATTTTGATAACCAATATTTTAACAAAAGACGTTCAAAATAATATTCTTAATAATATGCAATCATTCAATTTTTGCTAGGCGTCCCCGTTTAGGACTTAAAGGGCCGGCCCTTAATATTTCTTTTGCATATATCTCGGAAACGAAAAAGAATTTCTGAATAGTTGTTGAACAAAAAGTGTTTAAAATTATGAGAGCTTTAAGATGATATCAAGAAAAAGGGCTGATCATTCATGTAAGGGGCCAAGACTGACCGGAAGTGTTTAATCTATAACTTTTTATTGATCAATATTTTGTTACACATTACTGAAGGGAAATTGTTTGTCTTAACAATTTATTTATACAACTATTTTTTAACGAAAATCTCAGTCAAATTCTTATCTCATCTTATCAAAAATCGGACGGAAGACCCACTCGTTGCTCGCAACGAGATCTCATCTAGTTATTATTATTTTTATTCTTTTTTCTTCTTACAAAATTTGTGCAGACGATTTCTCGGAGATGGCTCGTTCGATTTTATTCAAATTTTCATGGTAGATGCGTTGATATCTGAAGTTAATTCCGGCAATTCCGTTAAGGGATATTTACTTCCGGTCGGAAGTTATCGCCCTTTTATCAAAATTTAGAGGACCTCCTTGTCTGCGATGGAACTCAAAAACGGCTTAAGATAGAGCGCTGAAATTTTCAGTGATGATAGAGGACATGTTGCCATTTTGCACCTGGGTTTAGATATTTTCCGGAAGTGCCTAGTATGGAAGCTCGGTAGGGGTCGAAATTTAGGACACGAATCATGAGTGAATTTTTGAGACATTTTGTGTCATATCTTTTCAAGTATAATTATTTTGTTAAAACATACTGAACAAAATTTGTGCAGAATGACAAGATCTGTAACATGATATCAAGAAAAAAGGGCTGACTCATCACATTAGGGGCCGATAGGGGCCAAAAGTCTGAAATCCTTAACTCTTTAACAAGCAATATTTTGGTATACATTACTGAAGCAAAAATATTTATCTTAACAATTTACAACTATATATTATGATTTTTACGTCGTATGGCACATAATTAGGGGCCACAAGGGGCCAGAATGCTAAATCTTTGACACTTTATATCTCGAAAAGGGGAAACATTTTGAAAAGCAATATTGAACAAAAGTTGTTTAGAATGATGTTCTCAACAATGTGCATCCTTTGAATTTTTCATAAACAGCCCCTATAAGGACTTTAAGGGACGGCCCCTAAATATTTCAAGTCTACATATCTCGAAAACGAAACGAAACTTCTGAATACTTGTTGAACAAAAAGTCTTCAGAACTACGAGACCTTTCATGTGATATCAAGAAAAAGGGGCTGACCCCTCAAATTAGGGGCTCAGAGGGACCAAAAGTCTTTCATCTATAACTCCTTAACGTTAAATATTTTGATATTAATTATTGAAGCAAAAATGTTCATCTTCACAATCTGCAACTATATATCTGAAAGTTTTCATCAAATATTACGTAATTAGGGGCCACAAGGGGCCAGAATGCTAAATCTTTGACACTTTATATCTCGAAAGAAGGGAATATTTTGAAAAGCAATATTGAATAAAAGTTGATTAGAATGATGTTCTCAACAATGTGCATCCTTTGAATTTTTCCTAAACAGCCCCTATAAGGACTTAAAGGTACGGCCCCTAAATATTTCAAGTCTACATATCTCGAAAACGAAACGAAACTTCTGAATAGTTGTTGAACAAAAAGTCTTCAGAATTACAAGCCCTTTCATGTGATATCAAGAAAATGGGGCTGGCCCCTCAAATTAGGGGCTCAGAGGGGCCAAAAGTCTTTCATCTATAACTCCTTAACGTTAAATATTTTGATATTAATTATTGAAGCAAAAATGTTCATCTTCACAATCTGCAACTATATATCTGAAAGTTTTCTTCAAATATTACGCAATTAGGGACCATAAGGGGCCAGAATGCTTAATCTTTGACGCTTTATATCTGGAAAAGGGGAAACATTTTGAAAAGCAATATTGAACAAAAGTTGTTTAGAATGATGTTCTCAACAATGTGCATCCTTTGAATTTTTCCTAAACAGCCCCTATAAAGACTTAAAGGGACGGCCCCTAAATATTTCAAGTCTACATATCTCGAAAACGAAACGAAACTTCTGAATAGTTGTTGAACAAAAAGTCTTCAGAATTACAAGACCTTTCATGTGAAATCAAGGGAAAGGGGCTGACCCCTCAAATTAGGGGCTCAGAGGGACCAAAAGTCTTTCATTTGTAACTCTTTAAAGTAATGTTCATCTTCACGATCTGCTACTATATATATATATAAATTAAAATCTTCATCAAATATCACGTTTTTAGGAGCCATAAGAGGGGCCAAAAACCTTTGTTTTATAATTCTTTAATGATCAAAATTTTTGTTTTGACTATCTATATATTTATGAACGAAAATCTCAGTCAAATTCATATCTCATCTTATCAAAAATTGGACGGAAGACCCACTCGTTGCTCGCAACGAGATCGCATCTAGTTATTATTCTTTTTTTCTGCACAAATTTTGTGCAGACGATTTCTCGGAGATGGATCGATGGATTTGCTTCAGATTTTCAGGATTGTTGCTAAGTTATCTGAAGTTAATTCCGGCTAAACAATTTTTAGAAATTCACTTCCGGTCCGGAGTTATCGCCCTTTTATCAAAATTTAGAGGACCTCCTTGTCTGCGATGGAACTCAAAAACGGCTTAAGCTAGAGCGCTGAAATTTTCAGTGATGATAGAGGACATGTTGCCATTTTGCACCTGGGTTTGGATATTTTCCGGAAATGCCTAGTATGGAAGCTCGGTAGGGGTCGAAATTTCGGACACGAATCATGAGTGAATTTTTGAGACATTTTGTATCATATCTTTTAAAGTATAATTATTTTGTAAAAGCATACTGAACAATATTTGTGTAAAATGACAAGATCTTTAATATGATATCAAGAAAAAAGGGCTGACTTGTCATATTAGGGGCCGAGAGGGGCCAAAAGTATAAAATCAATAACTCTTTAACGATCAACATTCTGGTATACATTACTGAAGCAAAAATGTTTATCTTAACAATTTACAACTATATATTATGATTTTTACGTCGCATGGCACATAATTAGGGGCCACAAGGGGCCAGAATGCTAAATCTTTGACGCTTTATATCTCGAAAAGGGGAAATATTTTGAAAAGCAATATTGAACAAAAGTTGTTTAGAATGATGATCTGAACAATGTGCATCCTTTGAATTTTTCCTAAACAGCTCCTATAAGGACTTAAAGGGACGGCCCCTAAATATTTCAAGTCTACATATCTCGAAAACGAAACGAAACTTCTGAATAGTTGTAGAACAAAAAGTCTTCAGAATTACAAGACCTTTCATGTGATATCAAGAAAAAGGGGCTGACCCCTGAAATTAGGGGCTCAGATGGGCCAAAATTCTTTCATCTATAACTCCTTAACGTTAAATATTTTGATATTAATTATTGAAGCAAAAATGTTTATCTTTACAATCTGCAACTATATATCTTTAAATTTTCATCAAATATTACGTAATTAGGGGCCATAAGGGGCCAGAATGCTTAATCTTTCACGCTTTATATTTCGAAAAGGGGAAATATTTTGAAAAGCAATATTGAACAAATGTTGTTTAGAATGATGTTCTCAACAATGTGCATCCTTTGAATTTTTCCTAAACAGCCCCTATAAGGACTTAAAGGGACGGCCCCTTAATATTTCAAGTCTACATATCTCGAAAACGAAACGAAACTTCTGAATAGTTGTAGAACAAAAAGTCTTCAGAATTACAAGACCTTTCATGTGATATCAAGAAAAAGGGGCTAACCCCTGAAATTAGGGGCTCAGAGGGGCCAAAAGTCTTTCATCTTTAACTCCTTAACGTTAAATATTTTGATATTAATTATCGAACCAAAAATGTTCATCTTCACAATCTGCAACTACTGTATCTATCTTAGAGTTTCTTTCAAATATTACGTAATTAGGGGCCATAAGGGGCCAGAATGCTTAATCTTTGACGCTTTATATCTCGAAAAGGGGAAATATTTTGAAAAGCAATATTGAACAAAAGTTGTTTAGAATGATGTTCTCAACAATGTGCATCCTTTGAATTTTTCCTAAACAGCCCCATAAGGACTTAAAGGGACGGGCCCTAAATATTTCAAGTCTACATATCTCGAAAACGAAACGAAACTTCTGAATAGTTGTAGAACAAAAAGTCTTCAGAATCACAAGACCTTTCATGTGATATCAAGAAAAAGGGGCTGACCCCTCGAATTAAGGGCTCAGAGGGGCCAAAAATCTTTTATCTATAACCCTTTCACATTAATGTTCATCTTCACGATCTGCTACTATAAATATTTTAAAATCTTCATCAAACATTGCGTTTTTAGGTGCCATAATGATCAAAATTTTGTTAATCATAACTGAAGCAAATTGTACGGCTTCACTATTTATATATTTATGAACGAAAATCTCAGTCAAATTCTGATCTCGTCTTATCAAAAATCGGACGGAAAACCCACTCGTTGCTCGCAACGAGATCGCATCTAGTTAGGGTCTTCCGTCTCCAACGGAAGACCCTTCTATTATTGTATTGTTTCTTTTTCACTTTTATTATTATTATTATTATTCCACTTTTTCTTTACAATTTTTGTGCAGAAGATATCTCGCAAACGGTTCGATCGATTTTCATGAAATTTTCAGGGGTAATGCCTTGTGATCTGAAGATGATCCTTTTTTGTTCAAATCCTTAAAATTCACTTCCGGTCGGAAGTTATCGCCCTTTAATCGATTTTCAGATAACCATTTTGTCGACACAAAAACTAAAAAACGGCAAAAGCTAGAGCGCTGAAATTTTCAGCGATTATAGACGACATGTTGAAGTTTTGCACCTGGGTTTTCAAATTTTTCGGAAGTACCTAGTATGGAAGCTCGGTAGGGGTCGAAATTTAGGACATGAATCAGGAGTGAATTTTCGAGACATTTTTTATCATATCTCTAAAACTATGGAGATTTTCTAAAAACATATTAAATAGAAATTGTGTAGAATTACAAGGTCTTTTATATGATATCAAAGAAAAAGGGCTGACTTATCACATTAGGGGCCGAGAGGGGCCGAAAGTCTTTAGTCAATAGCTCTTTAACGATCAAAATTTTGTAATGCATTACTGAAGCAAAAATGTTTATCTCAACAATTTACAACTATATATTATAATATTAACATCATATGTTACATAATTAGGGACCATTAGGGGCCAGAATGCAAAATCTTTGACGCTTTATATTTCAAAAGTGGGAAATATTTTGATAAGCAATATTGAACAAAAGATGTTCAAAATAATGTTCTAAACAATTTGCAACTTTTCATTTTTCTCTAAACGTCCCCATTAAGGAGTTAAAGGGCCGGCCCCTAAATGCGTCTTTTGCTAATATCTCGAAAACGAAAAAGAATTTTCGAATAGTTGTTGAACAAAAAGTGTTTAAAATCATAAGAGCTATAAAGTGGTATGAAGAAAAGGGGGCTGGCCCCTCAAAATAAGGGTCGAGAGGAACCGAAAGTCTTTAATCAATAACTCGTTAATTATCAATATTTTGTAATGCATTACTGAAGCAAAAATGTTAATATTAACGATTTACAACTACATATTATGATTTACACATAATATGTTACATAATTAGGGGTCATAAGGGTCCAGAATGCTAAATCTTTGACGCTTTATATCTTAAAAGTATGAAATATTTTGATAAGCAATATTGAACAAAAGATGTTCAAAATAATGTTCTAAACAATATGCAACCTTTCATTTTTTGCTAAACGTCCCCATTAAGGAGTTGAAGGACCGGCCCCTAAATACTTCTTTTGCAAATATCTCAGAAACGAAAAAGAATTTCTGACTAATTATTGAACAAAAAGTGTTCAAAATCATGAGAGCTTTAAAGTGATGTGAAGAAAAAGGGACTGGCCCCTCAAAATAGGGGCTGAGAGGGGCCGATAGTCTTTGATGAATAACTCTTTAATGCTCAATATTTTGTAATTCATTAAGAAGCAAACATGTTTATCTCAACAATTTACAACTTAATATTATAATATTCACATCATATGTTACATAATTAGGGGCCACAAAGGGCCAGAATGCCAAATCTTTGGCACTCTATATCCCGAAATTGGGAAATATTTTGATAAGCAGTGTTGAATAAAAGATGTTCAAAATAAGGTTTTAAACAATATGTAACCTTTTCATTTTTGCTTAACGCCCCCATTAAGGAGTTGAAGGGCCAGCCCCTAAATATTTCTTTTGCATATATCTCGGAAACGAAAAAAAATTCCAGAATAGTTGTTGAACAAAAATGTTCAAAATCATGAGAGCTATAAGACGATACCAAGAAAAAAGGACTGGCCCCTCAAATTAGGGGCCAGGACGGGTCGAAAGTCTTTAATCTATAACTCTTTAATGATCAATATTTTAATACACACTAGTACTACTGAAGCAAAATTTTCGTCTTAACAATTTATTTTTATCATTATATTTGAACAAAAATCTCAGTCAAATCCTGATCTCATCTTATCAAAAATCGGACTGAAGACCCACTCGTTGCTCGCAACGAGATCGCATCTAGTTATTATTATTTTTCTTACCGATTTTGTGCACGCGAGTTCTCGAAAACGGCTCAATGGATTTTCATGAAACTTTCAGGTCTGGTAGAACATCAAAAAATCTAGAACTATTTTTTTAATTTTGATGACGTCACTTCCGGTTCGGAGATTTCCGCAATTTAGTGATTTTAGGAGGGTCACTTTGTCCGAGCGTTTTCTCAAAAACCAATGATCATAGAAGTATGAAATTTTCAGTGATGATAGAGCAACCTATGAAGAAGTGAATTTTGTATCTTATAACCACCGGAAGTACAAAGCTTCGACGCTCGCTATGGCTCGAAAATTGGCATATCGAGAGTTTCAAAATTTCTAACACTTTTTCTACAATATCTTTTTACTTGGAAACATTTTGTTATAACATATAGAACAAAAGTAGTGCAAAATTAAAAGGTCTTTCAAATGATGTCTTGGAAAAGGGGCTGGCCCCTAAAATAAGGGATCTAGAGGGGCCGAAAGTATTTTCCTGATATCTCAAAAAGTATTATGAATTTGTAATACATCAAAGAAACAAAGTTGTTCACAATGACAAGGGCACCTAGTGAGATCATCAAAATTCGTCAAATGACGCCACTTCCGGCCAAACAGGAAGTAGTCAAAAATTGCCTTTTTTCACAGATATTGGCATTGAATTGAATTATACATGTCACAGAGGACGTCCGACCGTATTTCCTGTCGAGAATCGTCACTTTTGTCAACTTCCGGTTAAACCGGAAGTAACCATAAATGACTTTATTCTGCAGATATTAAAATAAAATCAAATGATTTACTTAACCCAAGACTTCCGACCGAATTTTCTGTCGATTGGGATCACTTCTGGTCAAACCGGAAGTAGTCTTAATTTGCTTTATTCACAAAATCAGCATAGATTTGAATCATAAAAATACAAAATACAGGTCGACATCATTTTTGGTCTGGATGCCTTCTTTTTAACGAATGGTTTATTTTCATTTACCCATCTTTCAAGCAGTGCTTCTGAAAATTGGACGGAAGACCTACTCGTTGCTTTGCAACGAGCTTTGCTCTAGTTCTTATTATTCTTTTTTTTCCCTAGACGCCAAATTTGAGACCTCATATCTCGCTCATTTCTCAACGGATTTTGCTCAAATTTGCAGGGTTTATAGACGTTACAAAACTCTATCAGAATGTTTTCAAACATGTCAAAAATCCACTTCCGCTTTTGGGTTATTTCCCTTTAAATGAAAATTTAGGGGGCTTTCGTTTCCAGACAAAGGCTCTGAGACTACAAAAGCTGGAGTGGAAATTCTATCGAATTTAAATAATAGAAGCACTGAAGTTGTGCATATCAGTATTTGTTTTTCAATTTCTGTATTCAAAATGGCGCTAGATAGGGGTCAAAAATTAGAACGCCTAAGAGAGCGAAAATTTACACATATTTTCCTTTTTATCTTCTAAACTAAAGATATTTTGATAAAACATGTATAATAAAAATTGTGCACAATTTTAAGGCCTTCATTTGACACCGTTAAAAAGGGTCTGGTCCCTAAAATTAGGGATCTGGGGCCCTTTAAATTTTTTGCTTTATAACTCAAAAACGGTAAATATTTCGAAAAAGCTGCCGTAATTAAAGTTGTTATTTAACATCTTATTGATCTCAAGAAAACGTTATTTTGTTTGAGTCTTGTGTTCTAAATGAGCTAGAAGCATAACACATATACAGGTAAGTGTTTTCATTCAGCAAGTAAACAAGAGCTCTTCATGCGTGTAATTAAAATAAACTTACTTTAAAAAATAGACCTGGCTACATTAGATGTTAATATTGTTTAGAATCAGGTTCTTGAAGTATTCTGTGCTTTATTTCCAAATTATTTACTGCCAACTTTCCCTTTTATTTCGTTTGTTTTCAAATTTGGATAAACCAGTCTACTAAACAGGGGGAAAAAAGATAACCTTTTATTCTTATCATATAAAAACAAACAATAAAGTTAGAAAATAAAACAAAACTTTAAACATAGACTATTCACAGCCATTCAGTACACGCCTTTTACATTCACCTTGTGTGTTTACAATTATGTAACCCCTCCCTCGATAGCGCGTTGCAAATGAGGTCACCGGAGATCAATCGGCGTATGAGCCAGCGACCTTAGGTCATACACAAAACAAACCATAGAATGCCCATTCCAAATACATTTTGTAAACTAAGTGATGAGTGGATGAATATGTTGAATCTTTCAGATTATTTCATAATATTTTTGATTAAGTCGCTAGTACATTTCAATTTACATTTTATTCGCTGAATTACAAGAAAGTTGCATATTTATTTTTATAAGCATTGTATTTCTCGATATCGAGATAATTGCGCTTTGTGGAAAATTACTTTAAAATCATTTCGAATCTTTCATAAGATTTTGTCTTATTGTTTATCACTCGCTTGTTTTAATCAGCTAGTCTTAACTGCCTTTCACTTATTCACTTCAATGCATTTTGAATGCCGAAAAGACCACTTTAAATTGTTTGCGTATTAAAGAAACAGTTTATTTATCTCTCTAATGTTATTATTTAACGAGTTGCTATGACGTCTTTCATAAACATTAAACAGCATGTATATAATTATCATGATAATTGTACGTAGATATCACATTTTTAATTGTCAGGAAAATCGAACATAAAATTGAGTACTTTTGAGTTTGTATTATTTTCTTCCTAACTTACAATATTATTGCATACAAAATACTAGGTCGGACGCAAGTAACCAAAATATTTCACTTGTATTTGAAAATTCTATCGAGCGTCGAACGAATTTTACCCGTTAAAATGTGCACAAAAAAAACTTCCTATGCAGTTTTCTATGGGAATCCATTGGCGTAGATAGTCTACTCCGACATGTGTTGACAAAACTCGCGCAATGAGAAGCCATACATTTCAATCTTGTGACCTCTTGGTCAGTGCATGTGAAGATTACGCATGGCAATTAGTGTCTGAAAAACGAAGTATGTTTTATAAATGATTTGACAGGTTTAGATTTGTTCTCATTCCATATTAAATACAAACACAAACCCGTTATTTTCTTTGTTATTTTATACCGTCAGTTATATTAGATAGATTGTTTTAAAAACGCGTTGTTTAGGAAGATTAATTTTATGCATTTGTTTTATTTCATCTAATAAACTGAATTTACCCATGATACGAATTACTGGTACATGCATGTAAATACGTAAATGCTATGTGGAAGAGCGCCCAAAATAAATACACTTCGAACTCTGGAATTTCCCTATTTTACTGTTTAAATCATGGGTCATCTCAGCTGACGAGTTGTTTTAATAACGGTAATAAATTATATTCAAGTCCTGGCCAGCGATCGTTACGGTTGGTGACATTGCAATTAAACAGGTAGATACAAAGGTACTAAGATACTCACGGGTATATACATATTCACCTTATATGTTTTGATTGAGTGTTTTCATAAGAAGTAAATTGCTGGAGGATATCATGTTCTCCCTGATCAAATTGATAGCGCGTAGAAACAGCGGTACATGAACACACGCTTTTGTGTACAAAGCAAACGTGTAAATCAAAAGGATGGGAAAAAAGCGATGAAATAAAAACATTTCTCTATTAACTGAAATTATTGGTTTTAGACAGATAAAAATAAATGAATATCAACCTAAGAACATGTAAAATTATACCCAAATACAATCTAACGATGGATTTTTGGTTTAATCCGAGTACACAATAGCAATGATGTGTACATGTACATGCAGAATACCGCTTTTTTTATCCTTCGTCCATGTGTTCCTCCTAAACGGAAAAAAATATCAGTAAATTATATTACACCGAACGAGGCTGTTTAACGAGGCTGAAAAATGCCGAACTTTATTCTTAAGATTAACAGCAATTATCAGACTTTTCTCATACATGCATCACTGTAAAAATGCCCTATAAACTAAAACCGTCTGGTATGACTGTGAGCGCGTTTTAGATCGGGTTCGAAATTTTTATTAAATGTCTGTGATGTATTTCGGTTATTCTGCAAGTCTTTATAATGAAAAAAAAAAAAAAAAAAAAAAAAAAAACACTGGCAGATTTAGAGGAGGTTCAGGGGGCCTGCCCCCTTTTGTATCCAAAATATACACAAGATTTAATATTTAAATCAATTTTTTTTGTGTGGTTTTGGGCCCCTACCCCGACCCAATACTAGTCGGGCCCCATTTTCAAAATTCCTGTATCCGCCACTGAAAAAGAATGTGTTGTTCTCTTGATGTCGATATCTGAATTATATTTTAATTAAACATCCTGTCTAATATATCATGGGCGCCCATAATAGGACGATTATTTGTTTTTTAAAATAAAGTGGTTCTTACAGATGTTAATAAAACCCCTTATAAACGGCTAAATAATTATTTAATTCATCTAACAAATGTTAGTTTAGTTCTTTGCTTACATAATCTAACTTTTATAAATTAACACGAAAGTCGTGCGATCGTATACAAATACTCAAAAGCAATCTTTCATATTTAATGAACGTATAGGTGAATAAATTTCCTCTCATCAAGTGCTATACGTATACCCCCATCCCCGAAATAAATAGAATGTTTTCCTTCGCAGTCGGTTATGTAAGTACAAGTGAGAATGGAGCTTTACAGAAGTAGGTGACGAATTCCGAGAGAAAGGCACTGTCTATTTTATATACATGTACATTCCTAGAGACCTGGTTTTCTGAACCGATGTCAATGTTATTCAAAGACCTAGCTAGAAATTCTCTCTCTCTCTTCGAAATGCAGGCCCGTCGATCGTAAAAAATGACACAATAATTTCAAATTTTAATAAGTATGTCATCTCCCAAGCCAAAGGCCCAAGTAAGCTTTTCTGTTCATAATTCTTCATCTTTGTTTGCTTTCTTGGTATATATTAGCGTTATCGTCGTTGTCGTTCTAAAGCTACTTGTAAATTTTTCTCATTTTTATCTTATCAAGAACCACTGGGCCATAACAACGAAAATTAACATAGAATATTTTTGGTAAAGTTTTGTTCAAATGAAGGGTCACATCCTCTTTTAACGGATACATGTAGTAAAAATTAGAGGGGGTCCAGGCGCGGATCAAGGAATTTTTTTTCCACGGGGAGGGGGGGATCCAAATAAAAAAATATTTCAACCCAGAAATTTCTTGACGAGTCAAAAAAAGAAACTCTTTTCCCAAACGTGAAAAACCTATTTCGTGTGTGTGTTTGTGTGTGGGAGGGGGGGTTGACTTTTAAAGCTTCATACCTAAGACTTTTCATACCATTTTAACACAGATCCGCGTTTTCGAGGAAGGGTCCGCGTTTTATAGGGGCGGGGGGGGGGGGGGTTCCATCGTCACTTTTACTTGGTTTAGTATATACATTTAACTGCCCCAACCCCCTCTAGATCCGCGCATGGGGTCATTTGAAAATAGTATTCTCAAGAACCCCTGGACTAGAATGAGAAAATTTCCAACATAGGATACATTCATTTTTTTTCAAATCTTGATTCCAGGGAGAAGGGCCGGAAAGTGTGTTCATAATTTAACATAGGAATTTATATATCCCCCCAAATGAAGTGTGTGGGTTTGGGGTGGGGGTGTTTTGAGTCTTTTGGAATCACACTGTCCGTCTGCCTAGCTGTCCGTCTGTACGTGATAGTTTGCCCACGATATAACTTTGTTATGAAGAAACTGGAAGGTCATACTTGGTACAAAAATTACTAATGATCCGTGGGTGCGTCATGGTTTTGATCCAACATCATTCCGGCAAGTTCAAGGTCACTGGAAAAAATAGCAAAGTTTTGTCCGACCCATTTATTTGTAATAGAGAGTCACTGGAAGCTCATACTTGATACAGGAATTGCTTATGACAAAAGGGTTTGTCACGACCTTTATCTAAGGTCATTCCTGTAAGTTTAAGGTCACTGACAGAAAAGTGTAAGATTGCTGTATGTGCAATAAATTTGGAAGCTCATACTTGGAACAAAGATTGCTTATGATCCACCGGTTTGAGATAACATAGTACTAGACTGGCAGAAGAAGTGGCAAAATTCGTGCCTGGATTATAAATTTATAAGGGATGGAGGAACACAGGAAACTTTTTCACAGATTGCTAGAGATGGGTTTGTCCTGACCTTGAACAAAGGTTTTTCCGGCAAGTTCAAGGTCACTGGCAGATAAAAATTAATTTTTTCCATGCTATAACTTTGTAATATAAAATCAATGGAAGCTTTTACTTGATACAGAGATTGCTTATGATCCAGGATGTGTTTTGATCTTGATCCAAGGTCTTTCTGGCAAGTTCAAGGTCACTGTCAGAAAAGTGCAATATTCTTTTTCAGGAATATCTTTGTCATTGAGTATCACTGGAAGCTCATAATTTGTTCAAAGGTTGTTTTTGACCTTAGCATAGGTCATTTAGGCAAGTTCAAGGTTACTGATATAATAAGTGTAAAATTCAAAAAGGTCTAGTCGCCACGTGGCGCAGTGGTAAGAGTGTCTGCTCTAGAGTCGTGGATAAAGGAGTTGATCCTTACGTCGCAGGTTCGAATCCCACTGTGGGACGCAGAGACCGATCCTTCGGATGAGACCGTATAAACTGAGGTCCCGTCTGGCAATAGGTGCTGGCACGAAAAAGATCCCTCACTGTTCAATGGCCATGAGTGCCGAGTATAGGTCAAAGTTTGCAGATCTCCATCGGCAAATGGTGGCGTCTCCATATGATTGAAAAATTCTCGAGAGGGACGATTAACAACATACAAACAAACAAACAAAAAGGTCTATAATTTTGTAATAGAAAAAACTGCATGCATTTGCATTTCACTGAAAAGATGATAAATATATCATCCAGAGTGTGTAATGGCCTTGACTTAAATTCGAGGTCACTTAGAATATGATGTTTTGGATGAATAGTATGAAAGAATACATGACTGTGAATTTTTTGTGTCGGTGACATACAGATGGTGTTTGCTCTTAACCAGCTGCAGAATGTGTCATGGCTTGACGCAAGGTTATTTGGACAAGTTCAAGTTCACTGACAGGAGAATTTTACATTCTTTACTGTCTTTCTACTGTTGAAACATTGCAAGTTGATGCCCCTTACAGGATTGTTTATAACCTTAAAATGTTGCATGACCTTGACTCAAGGTCGCTATGTTCTGTCCGGAGCTCCGACGGAAGACCTATTCGTTGCATTGCAACGAGCTCGGCTCTAGTTAATATAAAATTTGTTTCTCAGTCATGTGTTATTATGTGTTTAATTTCGGAAATTCATCGCATGTGGTTAATTCTGCGGATAATTCTAACCAGTTAACACACAAGCTTTCCGTACTCTATGCGTTGTAGAAAAAGAAATCAAAACAGAACCATTTTGAAAACAAGAAGAATTATTTCTAAACATTCACGATTTCTTTTTTAAAGCTATTTTCATGATTACAACGACTCTGAATATTCTCGGTCGACGGACCGTAATTATGTAACTCTAGCACGTGGCAAGGTGGGACCTTATTCAAATACATGTTTGATGTTATCCATATTTTTTAGTACGATAAAATATCGTTAACAGCCTATAAACTTATTTATTTCGAATGTCCAGAACTGTCTAACGTAAATTACATAAATTTAAGTAGTATGTTATTTAACTATGAAAAATTTAATTCCCCCTGCATGCGCGGTTCCATAAAAAATTGTACAAGGAGAACATACATATATAGACTTGAATATCACAAACTTATTAGACATCTAATAATAAAATGAAAATAATTGATAATACACTTTACAACTTCATTTCAATGATAAATTATTCTAAAATTTCAAAAGTCAGAATAGCCAGCGCAGCCAAACTACTGTTAGTTTTACAATGTCAATCAATAATTCTTTTCTTTAGAACTCTTCGTTTCCTAATTTCAGTCACAAATTGTACATTATAAATACAAAAATCTATGGACGGCGCTACACCTGTCAATCAAAATTGTGAACTTAGTCTGGTGCCACGGAAGTATTCCCCATGTGATTTAAATTATTCTTTTATTCTTTTGGTAAATTTTAATTTTAAACTTTTAAAGATAAAAACAAGATTGGAACAAAATTGGAATTAAGGCTGAAGCTTTTGTCCAACGGCAACGTGTTGACTCAGGACCCCTGACATTGTGAGGATGCCTCATGCTGCATGTGAATTTATCAAACCTGCAGTTCCTAATTGACGATCCGTTTTTACATGTATATGAATCAGAGAGCACAGTATGCGGGACAAGTTTTGATTGAAATTTTTCTTTTCCTTTAGGATAAAATGATCAATAAAATAAATTATGCACCTGATAGATACCTGTACCGCATATAAATATATACTTTTTACTTTGTAACAAGAATATGTATTGGAAAATTAAAAATTATCCCTTCCTAGTCACTATATAGCTTAAAACTACGGTCGTGCCCCCCCCCCCCCCTCCATTATGTCTTATGCATTCTTTTTTTAAATTTTGGCTTATATATATAAAGAAATTTCTGTTTGTTTATGCAACCCCCTCCCCAACCCCCGAAAAAAATGAAGTAGTTTTCTACGGACTTGAATCAGAACGTGACTTTCATAATGATAGTAACTTCATAAAGACGTTTCGGTATTGGAAATATGAACTACTTTTTTTGAATTAATTCGCTAAAGAAAAAAAAAATGTTTGTATTTTCATTCATTTACATTTTCAATGTGAATACTTTCATGTTCCGTTACTGGAACTCTTCAAATTAGAGACGCGCTTGGTCGTCTGACTGGGACAAGCAGCAGGAGGATAAAACGTACGCTCAACTAGGACCTCAGGTCACCTGCAAATAGTTCGTCATTTTGCGTCAACAGTGGCTGTCAGTTATCATCCGCAACTGTACTCGGCAATGCTGGTACCGGACATCCATGACTGTACCTGCTCACTAATATCAAAAACGGAATGTCAGAGCAAGATTTTCCGGATTGTTCAACGTATTAAACTATATGTTGTTGATTAAGTATGGATTGTATTTTAATGAAAAATACGAAATGTGTTAATATGGAGGAAAGAAAATTTCTGATTTTAAATAAATCTACTTTATGGAAGGCTGTAATCGCCAAAACGGTAACGATAACTGGCTTAGTGAATATATCGCGGAAAATATATGTAAGCTTGACTATGCCTAAATCCATTGTATGAATCGCATTTATCTCTAAAAAGTAACATTTACTACAGCGTACATTTTGTATATCTATGACTGTATCCTGTGCCTGGTATACAACATCTGCGACTGTACCTGTGCCGTACATACACACTACCACTGACTCAACCCGCGCTTGATTAATAACATCCACAACAAAAAATTCTGTGGATTTTCTCCGATTTAGATTTAGACTGAATTCAATCAAAGCGCAATTAACGCTAATCTTTATATTACCCATGACAGTGATACCAAGACAAACGATGTCAGCAGTAATTAGGGAAGGATTCAAAACTTTTACAGATTTAAGTTTAAAGCTTTATGTTCAGAGTACAATATGAGCCAGGTCTTTATTTTTTTTTGGGGGGGGGGGGGGGGGCTGGGGGCAAGATTTCAATATCCTACGTGCTCAATAATAATGATGAATTTAAAATGATACATGCTAGTATAATTATAGAAAATATATGAGTAAACAATAAACAAAGTAAAATAAAAAAGGAAATTAAAATAAACATCGGAATTAAATTGTAATCCTTAATTTTATGTTAGAAAGTATAAGTACGTCACAATATTATTAATTTCACCCATTTCATTGATCACGCAAGTGGTGTCAATGAAAAACACAGGTTTTTTCCCATTAATATGTGTTTTACGATATATACGGGTGGAATGGGCGTATTCACCCGTTTTCAATGTGTTATATATAAACATCTCAAGTGCACCCCAGGAAGTAGCCTCCTATGCCCTGCATGAAAAAGAATAGATCCTGACAAAAAAAAATTTATTTATTTACAAAGTACATAAAATTTACTAGGCACAGGCATCAAAGTTGTAAAAATAGACTGGAAGACCCCCCCCCCCCCCCCACAAAAAAAAATAAATTCTCAAAAGAAATAAAAATTAATTTTATATGCATGGAACAATTAACATCTTGACTGGTCGATAACCATGGTGTGATACCTGAAATATGCAGGGTATGGTATTAAAATAATTGATCATATTAAAGGAAATTTATGCTATAATTATCGATAACATCCGAAGAAAATATTTGTATAAGTAAATATTTTTATTAGATCCACCTCTCTAAGATTCTGCTGTACTGTCCAGACAACTCTAGAAATTTTACACCATGACTGTACCGGTGTCTGATTGACAACATCCACGACTGTACCTGTCCAGTACACACACTTTATTCTACATCCATGACTGTACCAGTGCTTATAAACAACATCCATGACTGTACCTGTGCCTTATAAACAGCATCCATGACTGTACCTGTGTCTTATGAACAACATCCCTGACTGTACCTGTGCCTTATAAACAACATCCCTGACTGTACCTGTGCCTTATAAACAACATCCATGACTGTACCTCTCCAGTATACACACTTTATTCTACATCCATGACTGTACCAGTGCTTATAAACAACACCCATGACTGTACCTGTGCCTTATAAACAGCATCCCTGACTGTACCTGTGCCTTATAAACAACATCCCTGACTGTACCTGTGCCTTATAAACAACATCCCTGACTGTACCTGTGCCTTATAAACAACATCCCTGACTGTACCTGTGTCTTATAAACAACATCCACGACTGTACCTGTCCAGTACACACACATTATTCTACTTCCATGACTGCATCTTGCTTTATTAACAACATCCAAGAAAAGTTATTCAAGGTTCTACTTTAAGTTTGTTCTTTTTCGTTTGTGACCCGAACCCCCACCCCCAATGCAACCCCCACCCCGTCAAAAAAATTGAATCATATGCCTGCAAGAAAGCGTGGGATTTAGACTTTTGTTTTTAAGAGGAAATACTCCTTCTTTCGATATACTCCATCCTCGCCTTCACAACTTCTGCCAAGTTTTATTATTATTGTAGAAGAGTTTATAAGTAATGGATTTATTATTTTAAAACCAGTGTCAAAAAGTTAACTGCTCATTTAAAACTCTTCTCATAAAGAGGGGGAAGGGTTAGATAATTTTATAAATTGAAATCGGGCTTTAAACATAACAAGTGAACCAGATTTTCAAATACTCATGGAAATGGATGAATAACCATCAAATCTCTCCGTATGTTTAACTTATGTAAAAGTCAACTGACATATTAGATTCATTAGCAATAAAATGACTATTTTTGCTGCTTTTAGTCTGTAAACATATGTTCTACACCCTTACCCCCCCCCACCCCCAAATAACTCACTCCCCTGAAACAAAAAACAATTGGTATAAATTTGAAGTTGTGAAATAATAATTCATAATAACTGAAAAAGGAATTGTTGTTTCAGTGAGGTTGGGGGGGGGGGGATAAAAATATTTTCCGTTGATTTCTATAGAGATGAAGTTTTACCAAAATTATAAACTTATCTCTCTTTGTTTTCCCATATAAGTTATGTTTTCTGATAAAATTCACATAAATATTCGGTATATAAATATGAAAAAATCATTCCAATATGTAACTTTCTAAATTAACTCTGCGATAGGTGGCAGAATTTTACTATCATTCTTGCTATCATATGGTTTATTCAAGCATGCGTATTAAAGCTATTGAGACAAGCCTTCTGCATTAGCAATACTAGTTCCCTACCGGAAAGTGTAATCTGGTTCCCATTAAAAATTGAAAATGCTGTAATTCTGTCAAAAAATCATTGAAGCGGAACATAATGCAAACTTGATCTATAACTCATCAAGATACACTGACATACCAAACATCAACACTCAATATCTGCAAACATTTAAAAAAAAAGTGTGGAAAACCCTTAAAAATTAAAAAGGTTGTAATTCCCTCAAAAATTAATGAAGCGGAACGAAATTAAAAACTTGATCTTTAACTCATCAATACACACTAACATATCAAAATCAGCTTATCTGCAAGCGTTTAGAAAAAAAAAATGCGGAAAACCAAGTGGGACAGAGTGACAGAGGGACAGCTAGGCGGACAGACAGACGGACGGACAGACTCAGAGGAAACCTATCGTCCCCTCCGGTTTCAATTTATTTTATTAGTTGTTTATAGAAACCGGAGGGGACGATAGGTTTCCTCTGAGTCTGTCCGTCCGTCTGTCGGTCTGTCTGTCAGTCTGTCCCACTTGGTTTCTCCCCACTTTTTTCTAAACGCTTGCAGATATTGAGCTGATTTTTGGTATGTGACTTTATGAGTTATAGATATAGTTTTTATTTCGTTCCGCTTCATTGATTTTTGACGGAATTATGGCATTTTCAATTTTTAACGGGAACCAGATTACATTTGCCGGTAGGGGACTAGTATTGCTAATGCAATACTCTCAGAATGCTTGTTCTTGATGAAAGGGAAGATTAATTACTCTATTTGCATAAATGTACCACAAAATTAGAACTCTTTAGTGTGCAGTGTATAGAGGGCTCTTAAGCACATGAAAAAAAAAATCCAACTTTTTCCTCATTTTCCTCTCCTGTTTATGTCATGTTTCATCATTGGCTTATTTCTTAATTCTTTTGAATGCCATTTAAACATTGAATTGTGAAGTGTAGATACATGTAGTATTACATGTACTGCAATAATTATTTTCAATAGGTCTTTCTTTGTTAACACGATAAAATGCACTATTCCATCCTAAAATGTTTTCAACTATGAAAACATTTTTACACCTTCTTCTGTGCCAATCCCAAAGTTGCGGGATATTATTATCATAGTTTACAACTGATTATACGTCAAACGTATACGACAAATGTTTATTAAAATTAATTAAAATTAATAATAGTAATTGGCTACGAGTTGACTTATAGCTTTGAGTTTTCCACCTGTACACTAATGATTATTCGTGTCTCGAACTTGATTCTAATTAATTTTCATGGTCAAATTTTAAGAGTCAATGACACACTTAAAGATCAAAATTTGTGAGTGAAATAAAATTGTTTAAATATTGTTGTTTTTTATGGTAGGATGGTCCAAATACAGTATACAATACGTACCTCTTAAACCCTGAGAAGTTTATTGTGTGTAAATCTTGATTATAAGGCATAGGTACAGTCATAGATGTAGTGTGTGTCATACACAGGTACAGTTGTGGATGTTGTTTATAGGGCACAGGTACAGTCATGGATGTAGAATAAAGTGTGTGTACTGGACAGGTACAGTCGTGGATGTTGTTTATAAGGCACGGGTACAGTCAGCGATGTAGAATAAAGTATGTATATATGCACAGGTACAGTCGTGGATGTTGTTTATAAGGCACAGGTACAGTCAGGGATGTAGAGTTAGATGTGTATACTGCACAGGTACAGTCAGGGATGTTGTTTATAAGCACTGGTACAGTCATGGATGTAAAATAAAGTGTGTGTACTGGACAGGTACAGTCGTGGATGTTGTCAATCAGACACCGGTACAGTCATGGTGTAAAATTTCTAGAGTTGTCTGGACAGTACAGCAGAATATTAGAGAGGTGGATCTAATAAAAATATTTACTTATACAAATATTTACTTTGGATGTTATCGATAATTTTAGCATAAATTTCCTTTAATATGATCAATTATTTTAATACCATACCCTGCATATTTCAGGTATCACACCACGGTTATCGACCAGTCAAGATGTTAATTGTTCCATGCATATAAAATTAATTTTTATTTCTTTTGAGAATTTTTTTTTAGTGGGGGGGGGGGGGTTCTTCCAGCCTATTTTTACAACTTTGATGCCTGTGCCTAGTAAATTTTATGTACTTTGTAAATAAATAAAGATGTTTTGTCAGGAACTATTCTTTTTTAGGGCATAGGAGGCTACTTCCTGGGGTGCACTTGAGAGGTTTATATATAACACATTGAAAACGGGTGGAACAGCCCATTCCACCCATATATATCGTAAGACATACAAATGTATTTTTATGGGAAATAAAACCTGTGTTTTTCATTGACACCACTTGCGTGATCAATGAAATGGGTGAAATTAATAATATTGTGACGTACTTATACTTTCTAACATAAAATTAAGGATTACAATTTAATTCCGATGTTTATTTTAATTTCCTTTTTTATTTTACTTTGTTTATTGTTTACTCATATATTTTCTATAATTATACTAGCATGTATCATTTTAAATTCATCATTATTATTGAGCACGTAGGATATTGAAATCTTGCCCCCAGCCCCCCCCCCCCCCCCCCCAAAAAAAAAAAATAAAGACCTGGCTCATATTGTACTCTGAACATAAAGCTTTAAACTTAAATCTGTAAAAGTTTTGAATCCTTCCCTAATTACTGCTGACATCGTTTGTCTTGGTATCACTGTCATGGGTAATATAAAGATTAGCGTTAATTGCGCTTTGATTGAATTCAGTCTAAATCTAAATCGGAGAAAATCCACAGAATTTTTTGTTGTGGATGTTATTAATCAAGCGCGGGTTGAGTCAGTGGTAGTGTGTATGTACGGCACAGGTACAGTCGCAGATGTTGTATATCAGGCACAGGATACAGTCATAGATATACAAAATGTACGCTGTAGTAAATGTTACTTTTTAGAGATAAATGCGATTCATACAATGGATTTAGGCATAGTCAAGCTTACATATATTTTCCGCGATATATGAATACACATTGAAAACGGGTGAATACGCCCATTCCACCCGTATATATCGTAAAACACATATTAATGGGAAAAAACCTGTGTTTTTCATTGACACCACTTGCGTGATCAATGAAATGGGTGAAATTAATAATATTGTGACGTACTTATACTTTCTAACATAAAATTAAGGATTACAAATTAATTCCGATATTTATTTTAATTTCCTTTTTTATTTTACTTTGTTTATTATTTACTCGTATATTTTTTATAATTATACTAGCATGTTTCATTTTTAAATTCATCATTATTATTGAGTACGTAGGATATTGAAATCATGCTCCCAGCCCCCCCCCCCCCCCAAAAAAAAAAAAAAATAAATAAACACCTGGTTCATATTGTTCTCTGAACATAAAGCTTTAAATTTAAATCTGTAAAAGTTTTGGATCTTTCCCTAATCACTGCTGACATCGTTTGTCTCGGTATCACTGTCATGGGTAATATAAAGATTAGCGTTAATTGCGCTTTGATTGAATTCAGTTTAAATCTAAATCGGAGATAATCCACAGAATTTTTTGTTGTGGATGTTATTAATCAAGCGCGGGTTGAGCCAGTGGTAGTGTGTATGTACGGCACAGGTACAGTCGCAGATGTTGTATACCAGGCAGAGGATACAGTCATAGATATACAAAATGTAGGCATAGTCAAGTTTACATATATTTTCTGCGATATATTCACTAAGCCAGTTATCGTTACCGTTTTGGCGATTACAGCCTTCCATAAAGTAGATTTATTTAAAATCAGAAATTTTCTTTCCTCCATATTAACACATTTCGTATTTTTCATTAAAAAACAATCCATACTTAATTAACAACCTATAGTTTAATATGTTGAACAATCCGGAAAATCTTGCTCTGACATTCCGTTTTTGATATTAGTGAGCAGGTACAGTCATGGATGTCCGGTACCAGCACTGCCGAGTACAGTTGCGGATGTTAGCTGACAGACCCCACTCTTTTGCGTAGTAATAAAATATCATATGAACTCTTCAGACTTTAAAGGCACAAAAGTAAATTCATCTATATCAGTACGGTGACCGTAGCTCACCATATATTTTAATTGAATTTTATTAGACATAGTTTAAAAAATTTTACTCAAATACAATCATATTAATAACTTAACATCTATTTATTTTCTAATAGAATAGCACGACGTAAAAGTAATGTTTTTGACGTTTAAAGACACGACGTCAAGTTGTTTTAAAATAGGTCAGGCCCATAAGAAGCTGTGTGGGTCGGGTCCCCCCTCAATAATTTCCAGTACATTCTCTACTATAGAAAACAAAGAAGATTCTTTTCTTGTGCCCCTTCAATAATTTTTCAAGTATCCTAGCCTGGCATTTCACAAATTCGCAGATCTGGTTCATAAATAAATTTTGATTATTTAACAAATTTAACCTTAATTCCAGATTAGGATTTAAATGTTAATAAGGTTAATCTCTTCACAAATGTTTAACTGCTTAACTTTTTTCAAACAATATTATTATCGGCCGCTGGAGCAGCTGACTATTTGTAGTTTAATTAGAAAGTACACATGAGGAAATGAATCTTTTTTTTTTTTCTATTTTCTTTATTCGTTTAGTATCATCATCAATCATGATTTAAGAAACTGGACTTTTCAAAAACAAACTAAAGGCAACAAGTATGAAAATAAGCATCTGAACATTTAACCATGTAAAGAAAAAAAAATACAAGAACAGTAATCAATTTCAAAGTCCATTGAAACAATACAGATTTGGAGCAGAGCACCAGAGGACCTCCTAAAATCATCAGAGGTGGGGCCAGGCGCCAAGGAGGAGCTCACACCCCCGCCGACTGGCCACACCCGCCGTGTGCTCATTTTCATGATCGGGCAAACGGAAAAATTCGTTGACGATTTAGTGTTTAAATAATGGCCTAACCACCAGTGCGAAAAACGTCAGCCAGCATTCGACTTAATGATAGATTGTATTTGCCGACAAGGTCATTGTATCGACCACAAAACCTGGCAAATGATGACCATAAACTAGATTCCCCGTTTCACCAACCTGCCTGTCAATATTCCACCTCGTTTCAGAAATTGGAGTTTTTAATATCTTCAATTTATTTTCAAACAAATTTTACAACTAACATTCAGCTACAACCATATGCTGAACAATGAAAAAAAGGTTCAGATACCAAGCAGGAACTGATCTCAAAAATCCTATTAACAAGGAAAATTTGTGAACAGGGCATAAAACAGATCCCTAAATTCAAGATATACGATCAGGTGAAACAAGCGTGTCCAAAAGAGTAACCAGAACACTTCAATGTGGTGTCCAGATTAGGTGACCTCTGGTTTTTCTAATGAAGTACAATGTAAGGTGACCTCTAGTCTCCGTATTCATATACAACTTTATGTTATCTCTGGTCCCCCTAATGATGTACAATTTAAGGTGACCTCTGGTCCCCCTAATGATGTACAATATAAGGTGACCTCTGGTCTCCATATTCATATATAACTTTATTTGACCCCTGGTCTCCTTCTTGATGTACAATATAAGGTGACCTCTGGTCCCCCTAATGATGTACAATATAAGGTGACCTGTGGTCTCCTTATTCATATATACATGTAACTTTATTTGACTGCTGGTCTCCCTAATGATGTACAATATAAGGTGACCTCCAGTCTCCGTATTAATATATAACTTTATTGACCCCTGGTCTCCCTTATCATGTACTATATAAGGTGACCTCTATTTGTATTCATACACAGCTTTATGTGATCTCTGGTCCCCCTAATAATGTACAATATTAGGTGACCTGTGCTCTCCTCAATGATGTACAATATTAGGTGACCTCTGGTCTCCTCAATAATGTACAATATAAGGTGACCTCCTCTGGTCTCCGTATTCATATACAACTTTATATGAACTTTGGTCTCCCTAATGATGTACAATATAAGGTAATCTCTAGTCTCCGTATTTATATACAACCTTTTGTCTTATACAGCTTTTTTACATCATAAGGACACCAGGAGTCACATAAAGTTGAATATGAAAACGGAGACCAGAGGTAACCCCATATTGTACATCATAAGAGAGCTCAGGGGTCACTTAAAGATATATATGAATGCGGAGACTAGAGGTTATCTTATATTGTGCGTCATTAGGGGGACCAGAAGTTATCTTATATTGTACATCATTAGGGGGACCAGAGGTCACCTTATATTGTACATCACTAGGGAGACCAGAGGTCAATCGATAGAAAAAGGGTAGCAACTGTTTCTTCGCCATGCGCTCGGCACTTTGAAGTGAACGTTGCGGGTCCTTCGGACGAGACCTTAAAAACCGAGGCCCCGAGTCATGGCAGGCATTGGCACGATAAAGATCCCTCACTGCTCAATGGCCCTGAGTGCCAAGGAAAGGTGAAAATTTGAAGCCATTCACCGTTATATGGTGTCTCTATATGAGTGAAAATATCTCGAACGGGACGTAAAACAACATACAATTAATCAATCATTTATATTGTACGTCATTAGGGGGACCAGAGGTCACCATACATTGTAAATTATTAGGAAGACCAGAGGTCACCTTATATTGTACATCATTAGGGGGACCAGAAGTCACCTTATATTGTACATCATTAGGGGGACCAGAGGTCACCTTATATTGTACATCACTAGGGGGACCAGAGGTCACCTTTATATTGTACATTATAAGGGGGACCAGAGGTCACCTTATATTGTTCATTATTCGGGGACCAGAGGTCACCTTATATTGTACATTATTAGGGAGAACAAAAGGTCACCTAATGTTGTAAGGAGACAATAGGTTAAAAAGTGTGGCATATGAAAAATCATTTTTCAAACAGACTCTGATTTTGATAACAAGCAAAAACAAAAAGGTACACAATTTCTCCATATTCACTAAAGAGCAAAATCCACGAACCATCAAAAATGGCCTCATTCCAAAAATTAACGTGGTTTTTAATATATATAGTGTAGACTTTTAGCTTTTCATAACCGTTTTTCTTTTTTTCTTTTATACTTTTTTAAAAGGAGACCTTGCAGTATGGCAGTGTTTTGATGGAAAAATGCAATAGGAACGTCATTTTTTGTAATGTAACGTCACGTCAAAAGGCGATAGAAATGACTATCGAATTATAATGTACCGATATATGAACACAGGACTTGAAATTAAAAATTGGGAATAGACATTTATCTTATCAACATCATAATCAATTTATGATTATATTAAAAAGCAGATAAAGATGTTCATTTTATATACATATGTACATGTACCAGTCAATTCCCCACCTAAGAATAAACAGAGTATATAATAAATATTACCTGATATGTTCAAAATATATCTTTACTGCAAGAAATTAACAAAGACAGAAATTTGTGCTTATACTCATTTTGAATGTTTTTATACAAAGAGAGTTTATGTGACATTTAGATAAATTCTTATCTATATTGCTAACGCGTGCGGGAGATTCGGTCGCAACTCAACTTCACGGATAGTGTATTTATTAAAAAAAAAAATAAATTGGTGATTCGTGCCGGGTTGTAGAGATAAGTGATGTTTCCTTTTTTTTCTCAAAACATATCATTATCGATAGATCTATAAATATAATTAATTTAATATGCTTTCTTATATGTTACTATAACATTCACTGCTTTCTATTTCATTTTCACGTTATGATTTTTACGTGTACAAATAGAGCAGTGCTGCGTACGTAAACCAAAGCTTATAAATATACATGTCAAGATAGTAATTGAAATACATGTACAGGCAAAAACATTTTACTTACTCAGCGCAAGATTGATTTGTGTGGTGAGAAACAACCAATCTCGGTAGCGGATCCAGTGGGGGTTAAGATTTCAGAGTAATTAAATGTAAAGTAAGAAAAAAATTACCTTGCCACCCCCACCCCACCCCACCCCCAAGGATCTGCATTTGGTCAGAAGAAACTGACGTGTATATAAAGACTGCTTGCCAATGAGAAGTGTCCAACTACCCCCCCCCCCCCCCCCCCCCCGATTAGGTTATTCACGTTGAAACTGTTTTTCCCTTGTCAAAAAAAAAAAAAAAAAAAAAAAAAAAAAATTCGGATTTTTTTTGGAGAAGGTATAGTTCCCCCAAACCTTCCAACCCCTTTTGAAGAAATCCACGGACCCATCGTTGACTCTAATATTTTTTTTTTATTTTACTGAAATGCCTCAATCATACTGCCAAAAAAAAAATATAAACAAATAAATAAAAATAGGATTTCGAATGAAAGACTCTTCTAAGAAAAATGCCCCCTTTCGAATACTACGTGCCTGAAAATTAAGCCATCCTATGTATCTCAGGCCCGTAGGAAGCAATTTCAGTTGGCCATGGGGGGTGGCACAGCCATACATTTTCAGTTGAGGGGGGGAGCACTATCAACTGCCAAAATTTCCTTGAAGAGCAAAAAAAAAAGTCATCAGACGTTTTTATTAAGGGGGCACAAACATATAGTAGCTAGGTTTTCTATAGTAATCTATAGGGGCATGCTCCCCCGGTTCCTAACTTCCTACGGCCTTGTATATTGTGTTTAAATGTTAATCAGTGTACAGTCATTTGTAACGAGGGTTGTACTGGTCAATAAAACTTGACAAGAACAATTTATACATAAAACTGTGGTAATTAAACAATTAATACATAAGACTGTGGTAATTACCATACATCTACATATTTTACTCGTTATTGACAATTGAATAATTATGAATTTATTGAAACATACATGTGTCAATTCCCCTTTTCTTCTTTCTTGTCAAAGTGTATGACTTTTTTTTTGCTCGCCATCTCATTCATTTTTCTTGATGACACCCACCCCCACCTCTTTAAAAAAAAAGCGATGCCCCGTATATCTTAATATTTTTAGTAATTTCCATAGGGGCATAAATTTAAAATATGCATTTTGCTTCTGGAAACACATTTGAAGTATGTCGCATAAACGAAAATACGTGTATCAAAACAAATACCGTCGACGTAAATAAAAGATATACGAACAAATTATATATATAAATTGAATATATTATTTAGTCAGAAACCAGACAAGTATCCTTCCTTTGAAAAAGGAAGAAATTACTTTTCACGCTTTTATATACATGTACATGTGCATAAGAATTATTTGATTGGCATGTAGGTACAAAAATAAAGATTGATTGCGACTACATGTTTATACAAATTTTGTATGTTTGTTTCCACATGGGGATTCGTCAAAGACATGCGCGTTTTACGCACCCGCATTATATGAGTTCTATTTTGGATCCAGTTTACAGAAAATCTCAATGTTAAAATTCCCGGTAGTCTGCACATACAGAGACAAAAAGGTCACCTACTCTGATATATTAATAAGGAGACCAGAGGTTTGCTGGTGTGTTACTTTGATACGGTCGCGTAACGTGGTTTATCATAAGGGAGACCACGGGTCACCTAACGTAATTCATTACCATATAACTCATAAATCTTAAAATAATTATATAACAGCCGATGTTGCTTGCTTTAGCCCCTATTGTATCTTTCCTAACATCAGATGATTATTCTTTAAAGAAATGCATTTTCTGTTAGTTGTACGTATGTTACATTTTTAAAGGCTTCCCAGGAGAACGATTTACTCTACTTTCACTTTGCGGTTGCAATGCACTATATTTTGTAGCGGAGTAAACAGGTTTCATAGTTGTGAATGAGCGGGTGACCTTAGGTCCTAGTTGAGGGTACGTTTTATCCTTCTGCGGACAAACCATGATGTAGCGGAGAATTCTCAATCCGATGCTAGAAAAACTGGGTGGCGTAACTTCGACTACCGGGGTAATTTCGACCGTTCATAAATACTTTTAAATATTTTGTTTAGAGCCTAATATGTTGACGGTGCGACCGTTAGGGCGAGCGCAGATACATGTACTTATTCAGATTTAATTTAGATCGAGTCGATCGTCAAACTGCACGTGACATTTGGTGCGTCTAGACTCTGACGTCACATGACGTCGTATTTAAGTTGCATTACCAAACCTAAGCCTGAACATTGTTGACTTTAATGAAGAAAGTTTTATTTACTATTTATCTGCAATATATCCATTAAATCAAGGCGAGTTTATTTTTTTGTTAAACTTTTAATTGTTTTTATTCTCGCGAGAACGTAGCTTAACAAGCGATGCATTGTGGGTCCAGAAGTTACTGCGGAAAAAAATTCGTTTGGATCAATGTGTAAGTCCGAATTTTCTCTTCGCCCAGACATTGTCGTTAGAGTTCGCTGCGCTCGCTTTTATTGTGTACGTACATCTATTTTATGCAGAAACAGAATGTATTTTTAAATTATAGTGTCTATAATAATTTTATTTCAATGAGCGTAATTTAGTTGTTAACGAGGTTCGCTCCTGAGTCACGGAGTAAGGAGTCGATCCTTACGTCGCGGGTTCGAATCCCACTGTGGGATGTGGAGACCGGTCCTTTGGATGAGATCGTATAAACCGAGGTCCCGTGTCGCAGTAGGTCCTGGCACGAAAAAGATCCCTCACTACTCAATGGTCCTGAGTACCGAGTATAGGTCAAAATTTGTAGTTCTCCACCGGCAAGTGGTGGCGTCTCTATATGAGTGAAAAATTCTCGAGAGGGACGTTAAACAATAAACAAACAAACTTTTTTGACTAGGGTGTAACCCCCCCCCCCCGGAAAATATCCTGGATCTGCGCTATCCACCGTCAGGCACTTAAAGCGAGGACAACGTAGGCTACATCTATGCATCATTCCCCCTCCCTACCAAATAATATACATGTATAAATTACGAGAGTGCATTTTCTGGAAAATGTGTGATTTCTCAATCATAGCAATTTTAATGTTATTCTGTGCAATCGGTCTGTGTTGTTTTCCAGTTTTACAAATGGGGGGGGGGGGGGCGGATGGAGAATTGTACGATATCATGGTTATCCACGCTTTATGAGCCTGTGCATCGAAAATTATGTTGTGTTCGCTCATATAAATATCGAATACTGGCTATTCATGTTGTTCAGAGTGGTCTTTTATAAAGTTAATTCAATCATATTTTACCACATTGTTTTATATATACCATGTGTACGGCATTATATTTTATGTTTTCCGTACCCTATGCTTTGCTTTTGTACAGGAAACTTCATATGAAAATATATACATGAATAGATCAACTCGTTCTTGATAACCAAGGTTAAATATGAACAACATATATAATGTATATAAAACTTTTTGGTATAATTTATAAATTTTTAAGGGCTTTAAACTGGTATCATATTTTCCGTTCCGTTTTCTGTTTCGCGTTGTAGCAATACCCGTATTTGGAGATGGACCGTCATCACTCATTAATAACTTCCTGTAATAGATATAAATTGATCGTTGTCCTTTCTATTTCTAATGCATGTAAATTCAGGAACAATACAGCGTCTCATTTGCATGTTTGTTAGGCTTTTTTTTCATTAACAATCATATTGTTTACATGCTGAGTGTCCCAGAAATCCTGGTTACAGGCTACTAATTTTACCCCTATTTCATTGACCACGCAATTAGTGCCAGTTTAAAAACAAGAGGTTTTTTCTTAAAAATTCTTTGGGATGTATATGGGGTGGAATGGGGTTATTTTTGGGCATTATTATTATTATTATTATTATTATTATTATTATTATTTATGCCATTCCTCACCTATCCTGTTATTTTAAATTTCAAATTGAGTACAAAAACACAAGTATGTTTCTAACATTTTATTGTTCTATTACACAGCTCTTAGTAGGAAAGACATGCATTATTCCTCGAAACTTTGGTTACTCGGTGTCTGTAATTATAGTTGATACAATTATTTATTAATTATGAATGTGAATTGAAGTTAAAAGTGCTTTAAAAGTTGAGTATTTTTTTTTCAGTGGCTCATTTTCAGTTGATGTGGTGGGATTGCATGCAGTGGCCTGAATGGCTGACTTCTTTTATTTTTAAAAATTCAGGCCAGTTACCAGTCAGAAGTGAACAAATTTCTACCAGCAGCAGAGACAAATGAGTATTTTGAAAACATGATAACAACTGTCAACAATATTACTCTACAGTAGCCTTTACTAAAGGTATTTAATCAACTGTCTCTTAAGTTTGTGTCATTTTTTTCTTTTGTACTGTTTTCATCTATCACCACCAAACTGGTGTACAGTCACTAAAACTTTCTCTTTTTCTTTCAGCTTTTGGAATTAAACATTTGCTGTCTGATTGCTGGCACTGATCTGTGATTGTCCAAGACAGGGGATGTTAGTAAGGTGCTCAACATTTCATATGGGATGTTTGGTCCTACTGACTTCCTCTACTCTTTGTAGCATCTTGGACATCATTGTCTGTGGTCGCATATCAGACAAAATCATCTTTTTTGGACAAGGACAGGTGTTTTCAAGAATTTAGATGTACACTGTGCAAAAATAGTGCTCGATCTAGCAGGCAGAATTTATGTGCATTTTAATATAACCATCTCTACACCCCCCTCTTTTTTTCTTAGTAGTCAACTTCCAAATAACCCCAGGAGTGAATATATGTGACACAGGCATGATATGTATTTTCTGTGTTGAACCATTGAAAGTATATGAAATGCTTTTTAATTATTTTCTGTTATTTTGTACCTTTCTATTGCAGAGTTCTTCCCCTTTTACTACAGCAAAGTGAAGAATGTATGCAGGTAAAATGCATGTTTAAATTCCCTTTCTTGTAAATTCAGAGTTATAAAAACCAAAATTTTATAACATTTATGGTATTTATTGTCTAATCATGCTTATTATTACATGAAATACCCATTAAAGAAGTCTAAATATGACCAGGGATAATCCAATTAGAGTAGTAAGTACCACTTCCTGACAGAGGCTGAATGAACCAGGTTGGATAATCTGCTTATAACAAAGGTATTAATCTTTTTTCCTTAACTCTTATACTAATTTGTTATAGCTTATATATTGTAGAATTTTTTAATATTACTTTTACTAAAATTAGAATTTGCTAAATATTTTTATTTTTAAAATTTTCAAGAATTTTTTGCTTTTTGAAGGTATTTTTTGGAAAATTGTTTAAAATATTTATTTATGTAATAGGTAAAGTTTGTTTCCAGAATTTTGTATAGGACATATTTATCTAGTATACCAGAAAATAAAGAAAGAAAATAACTGTAACATATGTGAGTTGTTCGCATTTCAAATCTGAGAACTGTGTGTCTTATGCTCATTTCATCCTCTGATTTAAGGTGTTCCAGCACATCAATTAAAGGGCCATAACTTTGCTTTGGAATCATCAATTTCAATGAAACGACATCAGCTACTTTGTATAGACAAAAGACATGGCCATGTCAGATTTCAGCAAAATCAGACAAGGTTTGTGTCCTTATTAGGTTACATACTACTAATTTTACCCCTATTTCATTGACCACGCAAGTAGTGACAGTTTAAAAATAGAGGTTTTTTCTTAAAAATTCTTTGGGATGTATATGGGGTGGAATGGGGTTATTTTTGGGCATAGATGGAAAGGAGAGGGTCTGAAAAAATTATAAAATTGATAATAAAGGGGAAATTTTGATTTTAAGCGCGTAGTAGGAAGGGTGTAAAGAGGCCCATGTTTACCCTTTCCTCAACGGAAAAGTGAAATAAGCAGGGTAGGGGTTATTTGCGATGCCATAGCAGGACTTGCAGAGTAAGAATTTTCCCAAGAGCCTGAAAACATTTTGGACTTGAATTGTTCTTACTCTGTGCCAAGTTTCAGGTAAGTTGAGCCGGTGTGATTTTTTAAATTAATTTTTACATTATAAAGGAATGTATAGCAAAATATTTGATTGGTAGTTTGTGTCCTATCATGCAAGATTTGTACATTTTCCGACTTTTTCACAAAAGAGCGCACTAAGAAATATAACTCTTTCATGTCGATAATAGAAAGCATTGAGATAGGACTTTAAACTGTTAAGATAATCAGTTCGTTGGGAAAAAAATACTATTTAAAAAATCAAATTTCGTATTTCCTGATGAGATCAACTTAAAAAACAACAACAACACAAAATTAGTTATTGGATTAGATATTACTTCAAATTAATATGTCCGACGGTGAAACCGTTAGGGCGAGCGCAGTTCATTCTTATACAACTCTACATACCTTCAACTTTTTTCGACACCTTCTCAAATGTCATTTTACATTCTGCTTATGACGTTACACTTTCCAGTAAACTCCTTAGGAGTGCGTTTACTGCATATCGTACATGAAAGTTCATCTTTTTAAAAACGATTTTGACTCTTGAAATATGGTACATATCGTTGCAGACTTCCAATGCATCAGGGTCGAGATTCCTAACTTCTCGGATTTTTCCGACAAAATCGGGACATACCCGAGCTGTTGAAGTGACGAAAATATGACGTCACATACAAAGTCATGTTTACTGAGTACACAAACGATAGTTTTGTGGCTTGGAAATTGTATTAAACCGTTGTTTTTAATTTTTCCAAAGTAAGTTGATGCTATGCTTAATTCACCATGTTGCTACGAACTGCAAAGGATTATTGGGAGTTTGGAATTTTTTCACGTGGACCGATAAAAATTTCTTTGAACAATGTGCAGATTTCAACCCGAATTCCCTCCGTTCGTACACGTTGTCTATGGAGCTCGGATTTATCGTATTTAAACTAGTATACAATCTTCACTGCGGGCTTCAAGGCTAGCACATAAACCCGAAGATGTCGACATTTTTCAAGTCCATTACAGAAAGTAACATTAATGACACAATCACAGGGATGAAATAAAAGGAAAAAAATATATTGCGGAATAGATATTTTGACTCGACTTATAGACTAATTTTAAAAATAAACTGATATTAGTCATCTTTCTCGTCACTCTGTCCTCAAACATGTACCCCATGACTCTGGATAGGGGTCAGCATTTTTTTCTGTAGATCTGTAGTACGAAGAGGAGGGGTGGAGGGGTTCCCTAGTCTTTTTCTGAGAATAGTCTTTTGCTGTAGTTTTGATATGTGAGTTTTGATTTGGATGCTGCTTGCCGCTCTCCGCTTTCTGTTGTTGTACAGTCATACATAAGCAAATTCCAGCAAAAATGTACTGAAATGTTAGAGAAAGACCTACACTCAACCCCCCCCCCCCCAAAAAAAAAAAAAAAACACACACACACACACACATACATTTTTCAGAATGTGCATTGAGATAGAAATTAAAATTCTAAAACATTTTTCTGTTCATTGAAAAATATAACTAATTTGAATATTTTTTCCTATTTCCGTGTGAAATCGGCATAGAAAATTATATACTAAATGAAATATTTCTTTATCTTGTTGTAACGCAGACAGTATGGCCTGCCTTAAGGAACATGATGTGACTATATATCGTAATGCACCTTGTACTCCTTTGTTCAGTAGGATTTACAGATTTAAGGCCAGTACAGAAACCTAAAGATGCCGTCATTTTTCAGTGTCCTTATTGAACATAAAACATTTACATTGAACCTTTAAACCAGTGACTTGAACCTTATACATGTAAAATACAACTTTAGGCGATATTTTGATTCAATATATGGTCTTAAAAAACATTTGTGAACTTGTCTAGTTGAAAACACAAAAACTATATTGCTGATATCATGCAGAGTGTGTCGTGGCTTTGAATGAAATTCAAGGTCACTAAGGATTAGATCTTTTAACTGATGTATGGTCTGAAAGAACATGTGTGAATTTGTCAAGTCGGTAACACCAGATAGGGTTTGCTTATAACCAGAGTGTGTCATGGCAAGGTCATTTGAAGTTCAAGGTCACCACTGTATACTCCCTTACTATCTATCTACAGGCAAATCATTGCATGTTGATACCCCTTACAAGACTGCTTGTAACGTTAGAATGTTGCAAGGGCATAGCCTTGACTCAAGGTCCCTACTTCCTGTCCACAGCTCCAACGGAAGACCTACTCGTTGCTTTGCAACGAGCTCTGCTCTAGTTATCATTTCTTCTTTTGCCTGCAGAAATTATCCAAACGCTAGGAATGATCTTTTTAACCGCCTAATTTATACTTGATGAATTGGTCACTATTGACACAAATTTGTTATCATGCGGTGATGTGAATTTGCCTTTGCAGACTAATATTTTTTGGCTGCTGTGCATAAATTTACTGATGAAACCTGTAGATTTTAATTGCTATGTTACTAAAGAGAATTTTCACTTGTACCACTTGTTAAATTTATTTTTTTATGTACTATTAATATTTCAATTGCATGACATATTGTTATATTTAAGGAGAGGAACCAGTAAGTTGTAAGACTTGTTACTGATCCATTTGATTCATTCAATAAAATATGTTCAAAACAAATCATAAATCAAAAGCCTGAAAGGCTTCAATGAGGTCGAAGAAGAAAAACAATTTCAAAAGATCATTTTGAATTTGAAGATAGCAATAAGTCAAGTGAGTGACTCAGGAGACATAATAAAAAAATAGTTTTAAACAAAATATCACAATTACACAGTCTGGGGCCTTATGTCATGGTCCGAATGGAGCAGGGTTCGAATTGACCAGACACCGTTGAACATGTTCATGCTAAATTCTTTTCAGTCAGTTGAAGAACTATGAAGGATTTCATGAATTTATATAATATTTTTTTCTAATTGCTAATGTCAAAGCATTGTATTCGTGTTTGCATCTAAACTACAACCAAGACTCTGTTCCGTTACAATTCCGATCGAGTTACGATCGGGCGTGGTATACGGTATACTGAGAAATGAAGGAAATGGAGAAATACAGCAATACTGGTCAAAATCATTGGTTTTTAGGATAGAGTTGGTTAGAAGACTGTATAAGTGAAGCTAAGATTTAGAAATTCAATCTTTTTTTTGTCTTGTAGTATTCGTGTTTATGTAATTTTGTAATTATTTTACCTCCTGTTGTGTTGTTTACGTTACACGGTTATCGTTCCGAAATGTTATTCATGTCATTCAACGCACCCTTTCTGTAGAAATTCATCCGCAACAACCATCACGTTTTTCTTGTGTGAGAATAAAACATAATGTTGTTTTGCAATAGAATTAATTGCAGATATAATTGATGCAATTTTATTTTCAAGCTATTATTTATTTTGAGCGTTTTCAAAGTAATAGGTTTATAGCTATTGCTATTTTCTATTGCGGATGCATCGACTGACACATTTGGTCGCGTACATATCCGGTCGCGATTTCAACTGGGCGCTTGCTAGATGACGTTCGAGCTCCAAGAGCTCGACGTCATAAAAATTAGTACCAGGGTTTACCTGTATTAGTCTCGCCTGACTGATTCGTATCAAAACATGCAAATACAAATCTACTTACCCCATCGTCTATTTTCTCTGTACAGTTTTTCCTCCAGTGCTCCTCTAATAAAATCTGTAATACTGCCGGTATACATGTAGTGGATGGCGTGTTCGCTTCGAAAATAGTATAAATATTGAGGCCTCAAAAACTTTCGTTCTTGACTTTCTTTTCCACACTCGTTCGCGCTCCAGAACAACCGAGTCGGATTTTTGATATATCTACAGCTCTCCACTCACTGAATCATATCTTCTGTTATCTTTTGTCATTCGTCTAAAATCCAGTTTTCTTAAAGCTCTTCGTCTCGTTCAATTTTGCCAACATTTTAACAATGTTTGAAATGTACCCTAACTGAATACTGTTCACGTAAATTCCGCTTAAATTTAGCTTCTCTTCTTACCACTAGTGCTAACATTTTTATTTTCATTCATTTTTGCCTAGATGAACGATTCTCCAAAATACTAGAAAATTGACTCAGCATCTCATTGCTCACCTCTTGGTAAGACTGAGCATGTATTTCTCATATCTCGTCATCGGCGTCCATATTGATGTTGCTCATTTTAAAGTGACCAACTTTTCAAAACCACACCACTACTCATGTTATTGTGATTTAAATTTAAGACACGTGGTGTAGGTTGACCCATTCAAAGTAGGCTAGAACCGGTTTTATTATCGTTTTACAAACATCGTGACAGTTTGCTTGATGGGGTTTGCTAAAATTGTGTGTGCTGATTATCATTTTACTCATCGATTGGATGTTTGATTTCAATGAAATCAATACTAATTTGCATATGAAACTCAGAATACAACAGTACCAGATAATACTGGCCAATCAAATTGGATGAAGGTTTACCAATACGAAATTTGTAGTCAGAAGCAACACGTGGTCAGTCAAAGCCCGTTTTCTATTCTCAAAAAGCATGTGTCATTTTTGTTGTAATTTGAGCAGATGGAGTTTTAAATAAGTAAAAGAAAATATAAAGAATGGAATTAGTAAGGCTACTCTGCTACTGTTGTACTATATAGCTATCGAAATCATCATTATAGGAAGTAAAACTTGCTTTGTCTGTCCACATGTAATTGTTGTTTACTGCATATTAGTGAACAATCATTCAATACGATTGGTCAGTATTGTTAGTGGTATTGCTGGATTCTGTGTTTCATATGCAGAGTATCATTGATTCCATTGAAATCAAACATCCAATCGATGAGTAAAATGATAATCAGCACAAAAAATTTCAGCACGCCCTAACAAGCAAACTGTCATGCTGTTAGTAAAACGATAAAATAAATAAAATTGGCAGTAAACAGGAAATTTCTATAGTCTGTTTCCTTTTAAATACATGTCCTATGAAAAATGAGTTTCAAGACCTTTCTGAAAGATTTTTCTCATGATTTTAAACAGAAAGGGTGGGGGTGTTTAAAATCACAATGTTATTAATGTTATTTTCGCTTTTTGTGATAATTTATGGCAAAGATTGGAGCTCAGGTGCGACAATTTTCCAAAATCGCCCACTATGCCGGTAGGAATATTGTGTAATATCTTCTACAATAACAACCCCCCCTTTTTTTTAAAAACCTCATTAGCTTTTGTTGTTAAGGTCAGACGACACGTTCCTCAGTAATATATAATTTCCCCCCAAAATTTGCCCTTAAAGTTTTGCCACCTTAACAAGTTTATTCACAAAAAATTGAGATACCTTGAGGTACCATTTGTGCAAAACACCAGAGGATGGTGTTTCCTATATAATCCTACTGGAAATTACTTGGAATTGCCAATATCAATTTTTGGAGTATTTCTTTTTAAAAACACATTGAAAACAGTATAGAATTTACAAGATGTTGATAATTACTAATAAATTTTTTTACACTACGAAGAGATACAAAACAGATATTTGAGGAACGTGTCGTCTGACCTTAATGCGCTCAGCGGATCTGACCACAAACAATTGACCAATCGTGGAAAGAATAGCGACGTTACTAGTCAACTACGTGTTTACATTTTATGTCGAACACGTGGTTCGGGTCAATTTACGATCCGATATTGAATGGTATTTTAAAAAAAAAAAACAAATTGAAAACAGTATAGAATTTACAATATGATGATAATTATTAATATATTTTTATACACTACGAAGAGATACAAAACAGATATTTGAGGAACGTGTCGTCTGACCTTAATGCGCTCAGCGGATCTGACCACAAACAATTGACCAATCCTGGAGAGAATAGCGACGTTACTAGTCAACTACGTGTTCACATTTAACGTCGAATACGTGGTACGGGTCAATTTACGATCCGATATTGAATGGACTGCAACACACCAACTAAAAAGTGTTTTTATGAAAAAAAATACAAAGATTAGAAACTAAGAAAGGTGTTACGGGCGTTTGTAATTTGTTGTTATGTTGTAAACTAAAAAATACACAATAGAACACCAGCGCTTCAGAGATAAGGAGAACGAGCGGCATCTCTTAGGCATTTAAACAGGAAACTATTTTCTGTGACGTCAGAATAAATTTACATGCTAAATAGGCTTCAACGTGACTGACAAACCAACCAATCGGCTAAATGAGTTGCATTATGGGTTACTACAAATAATACTACATGTACGTTTCGAAAAGGCCAGTTTTTCAAACCGCTCTCGGAAAGACATGATGCATTTATCCAAGCATTTTACACACTTTATACAATCTAGACATCATTATCTACGAATTCCATGCTCACGTTTACATACAAATGTTTTACAACGGTAAAATTTGGGTTTTCTACACTCCATTGTACAAGTCCGTTTGTTGACAATTGCCTGGCCGCTTTTCCCGTGCTGTACTATCAGTGAATATGAATTTCACGTGACTATTCCCTGGTCCAAAACAATCGACTCTGAGGTGTACTCACATATTGTCATTGTTTACTACGATATATATGCTACTCAATACACGTTCTATGATCGATGTACATGAGAATTAAAACTATGTAAAATAAATGCCGTGCAGCAATAAACTTAAGTTTTTTTTTTAATGCATTACTTTTAATTTCTAGTGAACAAATAACAAAGCGACAACGAATAACACCAGTAGCATGGCAAAATCATCAGAAATTAAAAGTTAATGCATTAAAAAAAACCCTTAAGTTTATTCCCTTTGTGGATTAAAGCTGATTTTTAGGGGCAAAATAAAAGATAAATCAATAGACCTGTTGGCCAAAATGCTCACCTGAGCATGTCAGGCGTAGCATCAAAAGGGGATATGGGGCATTATAGGAGGCAAAAATGACAAATTACCTTAGAAATATCTTTGATGAACCCCCTCAAAAAGTTTATTGATGTAGAGGGGCGTTTCCTTTTCCTCCACTGTATCAAAAAGTTGGGAATAGGGCAACCAGACTTGCGTTTTTTTTGCCTCCTATAATGCCCCATATCCCCTTTCGATGCTACGCCTGAAATGCTCAGGTGAGCATTTTGGCCAACAGGGGGTCATTTCTCTTTACGTAGGGCATGCAGATTTTTATGGCGATGACAGCCGCCCGCGTGGTGCAGTGGTTAGAGCGTCTGCTCTAGAGTTGCGAAGTAAGGAGTTGATCCTTACGTCGCGGGTTCGAATCCCACTGTGGGACGTGGAGACCGGTCCTTCGGATGAGACCGTATAAACCGAGGTCCCGTGTCGCAGTAGGTGCTGGCACGAAAAAGATCAGTCACTGCTCAATGGGGGGCCATTATTCGTCTTTACACCATCATGATACATGATATGGTTTTTCGGGCAATTCCTTGATAAAGGGTAATGTGACATCACCCATACCGCAGAATGCGAAATCGTTGTATTTACTACTAAGTATATGATAAAATGCCATAGGGTTATCCGGCTTAAACAACACTAGGACATTGATTTACTTAATTATGTAACTTAAATTGTTTTAGTGACATAATATTACGACTTTCAGGGGGGATAGGCATATTATAGGACTAAAAATATATATGTATTGAGATTTTAATACAATATATATGTTATGTTTAGTAGACACAAACCTGTGCATTCATGGGTTAAGAAAGATTTGAATCAATTGACCAAATGTTATATCAAAGAAACGATGGAAACGATATTACTTAAGTATTTCATCAAAGTTTTTACTTCCGCGTTCAAAAACTTTGAAGCCCCCCCCCCCCCTAAAAAAGAAATTAACGCGATGTGTAGTTGTTACATTTATACTTGTACATGTATTGACAGGGTTTGAGGGCAACATGCGTTTTGTCGGACCTATAACCATGAGGACATTTTAATTCAAAATTAAATCAATTATAAAAAAAACCTCTGTAGTCCATTTAAATGCCTATGAGATGCCGCTCGTTCTCCTCATCTCTGAAGCGCTGGTGTTCTATTATGCATTTTTTAGTTTACAACGTAACAACAAATTACAAACGCCCATAACACCTTTCTTAGTTTCTAATCTGTGTATTTTTTCATAAAAAACACTTTTTTAATTGGTATTTTGCAGTCCATTCAATATCGGATCGTAAATTGACCCGAACCACGTGTTCGAAGTAAAATGTGAACACGTAGTTGACTAGTAACGTCGCCATTCTTACCACGATTGGTCAATCGTTTGTGGTAAGATCCGCTGTGCGCATTGTTACAACGAGAAATGCAATAACAACGCAAAATGTAATAAACCGGGATTATTGCATTTTGCGTTATTACATTTTGCGTCGAGATCAACGCAAAATGTAATAACACGATTTTTGGATTATTACATTTTGCGTTGTTACACTTTGCGTCATGATTAAGCAAAATGCAACAACGCAAAATATAATAACACACTTTTACGTCAGTTAGGTTGAGAATAATTTTCAATTGAGTAGTGGATGAAAAAAATAAATGGAAAAAATAAAACAAAAGGAAAAATAAACATATGCTAATTCTTTCATTAGATCTGATTTCATCATTGATTTCATTAGCCATTTAAAATCAGTTGATATCCAAATCATAGGTATTGTAAATTAGAAACGCACGTGCTCTTGTATGTGTGTGTTTGTGTGGGGGATTATTTCGTTGTAGTCGGCCAATGCCTGCACTGGCTGACTGTGGTGTTGGCCAATGCCTGCATTGAGTGACTGTGTAGTCGGCCAATACCTGGATTAGCTGACTGTGGTGTTGGCCAATGCCTGCATTGACCGACTGTGTAGTCGGCCATTGTCTGCATTGGCTGACTGTGGTGTTAGCCAATGCCTGCATTAAGTGACTATGTAGTCGGCCAATGCCTGCATTGGCCGACTGTGGTGTTGGCTAATGCCTGCATTGATTGAATGCGTCATCGTTAAATGCCTGCATTGACTGACTGTGTAGTCAGCCAATGACTACATTGACTGACTGTGTAGTAAGTCAATGCCTGCATTGACTGACGTTGGAGTCGGTCAATGCCTGCATTGACAGACAGGTCAATGCCTGCATTGACAGACATAGTAATTCAACATACCTGAAGCCTGCATTCACACTATGTAGTCATGAAATTCCTGCATTGATGAATTGAGAAATGTTTATAATCTGCATTTGCATATAGCTGTGCATGTTGTATGGCATTGCAACAATGCAGGTAAGACGATGGAAAATTTTAAAATATTTTCAGTAAAAACCTCTCGATCTGGAATTTTAGTAAAATTTGTTTACCAATTCAGCTACATTCTGCTCAAAGTTTGTGCTTCAGGACAGTTTTTTGTAAGTTGAAGAATGAGCCATTAATCAAACATTGAAAAGATGATATTTGAATAAAAAAAATAGTTCAGACAAATTAAAAAATTAGTTGAGACTCTGTTTTGATCAGTGTATCAGTTTTCTTTTGCTTTCTGATAAGCACATGCCTGAAATTTATAGAAGAAATCTATTTATTTTTACTTGCAGTTGTATATATAGCGGGAAGGGGGTTTCTTGACCAGGAAGATTTCATATTGTTTTACAAATCATGCAGACGAACAAAAATAAAATTCTCTCTCTCTCTCTCTTCAACATTAAAATGGATAGTTTTTGCATGTGCATAAAAATACAATGATCAACATACGAGTAACACCTACCCCCACTTCTCCTTGCTAGACACACACACATGCACAAGTTTCTAATTTGCTAACCAATGTACACATGCACTTCGTACATGCATATCAAGAGTATTTAATGGGCCCATGGTCAATCTTTGGTAATTAAGAATGTCAGTGATGGATATATATTACAGACTGATTTTTAAATAGACATGTCAATCAAAGTTTAGTTAATGTTAAGCCGTAACGTTAAACTTTGTCTCATGGTCATAGATATGTCTTTCTATTTTGTGAAGCGAGTTTCCCCATTGTTATATGTTTCAATCAATTTTGTGATGTTTCGCGTTGAACACAATACAAAAAATAATAATATTTTGTTTTATTACATTTTGCGTTGTCCTCCACGCAAAAATTAAGTAACGCAAATTGTAACAACCAAAAAGTGCATTATTACATTTCGCGTTAATCCCAACGCGATAATCCCAAAATCGTGTTATTACATTCTGCGTTGATCTCGACGCAAAATGTAATAATACCAGTTTATTACTGGTTATCATTATAAGGTAAACAAAGGTTTGTTATTGTAGAAGATATTACACAATATTCCTACCGACATAGTGGGCGATTTTGGAAAATTGTCGCAACTGAGCTCCAATCTTTGCCATAAATTATCACAAAAAGCGAAAATAACATTAATAACATTGTGATTTTAAACACCCCCACCCTTTCTGTTTAAAATCAGGAGGAAAATCTTTCACAAAGGTCCGGAAACACATTTTTCATAGGACATGTATTTAAAAAGAAACAGACTATAGCAATTTCCTGTTTACTGCCAATTTTATTTATATTATCGTTTTACTAACAGCATGACAGTTTGCCTGTTGGGGCGTGCTAAATTTTTTTGTGCTGATTATCATTTTACTCATCGATTGGATGTTTGATTTCAATGGAATCAATAATACTTTGCATATGAAACACAGAATCCAGCAATACCACTAACAATACTGACCAATCGTATTGAATGATTGTTCACTAATATGCAGTAAACAACAATCACATGTGGACAGACAAAGCAAGTTTTACTTCCTATAATGATGATTTCGATAGCTATGTTACAACGCAAAATGTAATAACAACGCAAAATGTAATAAACTGGGATTATTACATTTTGCGTTGGGGTTAACACAAAATATAATAATGCACTTTTTGGTTGTTACATTTTGCGTTACTTTATTTTTGCGTTGAGGACAACGCAAAACGTAATAAAACAAAACATAATTATTTTTTGTATAGTGTTCAACGCCAAACATTACAAAATTGATTTAAACATATAACAATGGGGAAGCTCGCTTTACTAAATAGACAGACAGACCTATGACTATGAGACAAACGTTACGGCTTTTACGGACATTACTAAATCTAATTGTATAATTCTATCACTCTGTTTCTAACATTTTTATTGAATACTTATAAAACATTAACTAAACTTTGATTGACATGTCTATTTATAAATCAGTCTTTGTTATATATCCATCACTGACATTCTTAATTACCAAAGATTGACCCACGGGTCCATTTAAAGCTCTTGATATGCATGTACGACGAGCAGGTGTACATTGGTTATAAATTAGAAGTGTATGTGTGTGCCTGGCGAAAAGAAGCGGGGGAAGGGGTTACTTCGTATGTTGATCATTGTATTTTCATGCGCATGCAGAAACTATCCATTTTATTATTGAAGAGAGAGAGAGAATTTTATTTTTGCTGGTCTGCAATGCACATGATTTGCAAAACAGTATGAAATCTTAATTTTCAAGACACCCCCTTCCCGCTATATTTACAGTAAAAGTAAATAGATTACTTTTCTAAATTTTATGCATGTGCATATTAAAAAGCAAACTGATACACTGAGCAACAAAATAATCTCCCGCCCACACACACACATGCGTACGCACATTTCTAATTTGCAACACCTATGATTTGAATATCAGCTGATTTTAAATGGCTAGTGAAATCAATATATGATGAAATCAGACCTAATGTAAGAATATTTCCATTTCTATTTGTTTTCTCTGTGATAACTCTTTGAAAGTTAGTTGAGTTGATTTCTTGATCATTCTACCGGAATGTAAATTTCGCCAAGCGAAAGGTCAGGAGCTAAGAAGGCCTAATATGCATGTAATTCTCGTGCGGCTGTCTTTGTGTCTGACGCTAAGGAGGCTTAATATGCCTGTAAATCTCGTGCTGCTGTCTTTGTGTTTTACGTCAGTGGGCGGGGACTATTGAAATTGACATGTGAGGCCTCGTGTAATTTAAATCTATTAGTCTACATTTTTAAAATCTAAATTTACAATTTTGTTTCACAATGAAATGGAAATATAAGAAATCACTGTCTAGTTAGTAGAGTATGCCAGGGACATAAACGATAGTTGGAAACGTGGGATAATTTATCCATAACGGGCTTCGCAGTGATTCCTTAAATAATCCTTTTGTTTTATTTTCTTTCCGTTAATTTTCTTCATCCAATACTCAACTGAAAATTATTCTCAACCTGACTGACCAAAAAGTGTGTTATTACATTTTGCGTTGTTGCCTTTTGCTTATATTGACGCAAAATATAACAACGCAAAATGTAATAATCCAAAAATCGTGTTATTACATTTTGCGTTATTACATTTTGCGTTGATCTCGACGCAAAATGTAATAACGCAAAATGTAATAATCCTAATAAGTATGTTTTTACATTTTGCGTTATTACATTCTGCGTTGATATCGACGCAAAATGCAATAACGCAGAATGCAATAATCCCGGTTTATTACATTTTGCGTTGTTATTACATTTCGCGTTGTAACATGTTACAACGCGAGATGTAATAACAACATGTTACAACGCGAAATGTAATAACGCAAAATGTAACAAAGTGGGGGTATTACATTTTGCGTTATAACATTTTGCGTCGAGAATAATGCATAATGTAATAACGCAAAATGTTATAACACGATTTTTTGATTGTTACATTTTGCGTTATTACATTTTGTGTTGGGATGAACGCGAAATGTAGTAATGCACTTTTTGATTGTTACATTTTGCGTTACTTAATTTTTGCGTTGAGGGCAACGCAAAATGTAATAAAACAAAATGTAATAAAACAAAATATTATTATTTTTTGTATTGTGTTCAATGCAAAACATCAGAAAATTGATTGAAACATGGGGAAACTCGCTTCACTAAATAGACAGACATATATCTGACCATGAGACAAAGTTTAACGTTACGACTTTTATGGACATTACTAAATTTTTAACGCTGTTTCTAACATTTCTATTGAATACTTAAAAAATATTAACTAAACTTTGATTGACATGTCTATTTCTAAATCAATCTGTATTATGTATCCATCACTGACATTCTTAATAACCAAAGATTGACCATGGGTCCATTAAAAACTTTTGATATGCATGTGCGACGTGCATGTGTACATTGGTTAGCAAAGTAACGCATGTGTGTGTGTGTCTAGCAAGGAGAAGCGGGGGTAGGGCTACTCGTATGTTGATCATTGTATTTTTATGCACATGCAGAAACTATCCATTTTATTGTTGGAGAGAGAGAGAGAGAGAGAGAGAATTTTATTTTTGCTGGTCTGCAATGCACATGATTTGTAAAACAATATCAAATCTTAATTGTCAAGAAACCCCCTTCCCGCTATATCTACATCTGCCAGTAAAAATAAATAGATTTCTTTTCTAAATTTCAGGCATCTGCCTATCAAAAAGCAAAAGTAAACTGATACACTGATCAGCGAAATACCCCCCCCCCCCCCAATACGTGAGCACGCGCATTTATAATTTGCAATACCTATGATAAAGGTATCAACTGATTTTAAATGGCTAATGAAATCAATATATGATGAAATCAGATCTAATGAGACACTTAGCATATGTTTATTTTCCTTTTGTTTTATTTTTCCATCTATTTTCTTCACTACTCAATTGAAAGTATTCTCAACCTGACTGACTTAAAAGTGTGTTATTACATTTTGCGTTGTTGCATTTTGCTTAATCTCGACGCAAAATGTAACAACGCAAAATGTAATAATCCAAAAATCGTGATATTACATATTGCGTTATTACATTTTGCGTTGATCTCGACGCAAAATGTAATAACGCAAAATGAAATGATCCTATAGCTAAAAAGTCTGCTTTTACATTTTGCGTTATTACATTCTGCGTTGATATCGACGCAAAATGTAATTAGACGCAAAATGTAATAACGCAAAATGCAATAATCCCGGTTTATTACATTTTGCGTTGTTATTACATTTCGCGTTGTAACAATGCACTGATTAAAGTGAAATTTAGGATCTTCTAAAAGTTTAAATTATTGAATGTTTATAACCAATTTTAAGTGCAAAAAATATTTAATTCTGTTATCATGTAAATTTAGAAACACTTTTGCTAAAATTAGAACCACAAACATCACCTTCCAATTGAAACAAGTAGATTGGTACTCAAAGAAATGAAAGATTTTGTAGCTCATGCAATAGCAATCAGACAGGAGATGAATATCACCATATTTTACAATGTAGTGCTTTAAAGCAATTAAGGAAAGATTTTTTGAACCAAAAATTTTTTTCTAACCAAAATACTATGAAGTTTTGTGAAGTCATGTGCCAAAATAATGTTGATTCTTTGAAAAAAATTTGTACATATATTAATAAAATTAATATTATGGTCTGTTTTCCTTCGCTAGCTTAATTAATCTCACCTTTTGCTTGACCCACTGTATTATATGTATGTATGTTTTTATATGTTTATAACATGGTTTTGAGAGAAAAAATTGAATGGAATTGATTATGATTGTCAAGAAGACTTTCTTGCAAGAAACAGTAAAAAACAAACATCTTGCACAATAGAACAATCAATTTTATGTTGTATAACAATTACCCACATAAATACTGTTCTATATTAATTAACATAATTAATAGCAAAAAAAAAAAAAAAAAAAAAAACAACAAAAAAACAAAACAAAACAAAACACACACATCCACCCAATAGTACATGAAGACCATATCTTACACTGTACATTGCTTTCATTATTGTTTTTTTTATAGTTTTTTTTGTAGTTGTTTTTTAGTCCCACACTAAAGTAATAATCTAGTAGTGTGTAATCACTAGATGCAATATTTATAGAATTTTTACGCAAATAATATGGTCCAGGTAGGGCTTGAGGTTACTTGGGAATGGATTTGTTCTAAAAACTTTTAAACTGGTCATTCATGCACCAAAATGCAGGTCAGATCTAGCATTCAAAGCAAGTATGTTTGTGTGCATCCCTTGATGCATCATCCATACATGTTTGGTCCATAGAGACCTTACTGTTACTTAAAAATAGACCTGCTCAAACAAAAACTTTTACTTCAATCATCCAGGAAAGCCTACAGGTCAGATCCAGCATCCGAAGTAAGTAAGGTATCATGCATCCCTAGATGTATCATCAATGCTAGTTTACTCTATGAAGGGCTTAATATTAAAACTGGAATGAACCTGCTCCAAAACCTTAACTTGATCACTCATCTAGGAAAATGTTGGTCATATCCAGCATCCAACACAAGTCTTGTAGTGTGAATCCCATATAGGCATCATCCATCAAAGTCTGGTCTAGGTAGGGCTTTAATTTACACTTGAATGTACCTGGCAAACTCAACTGGAAAATGTAGGTCATATCAAGCACTTGAAGCAAGTCTGATAGTGAGCATTCCTAGATGCAAATTCCATGCAAGCTTGGTCTAGGTAGGGCTTGAAGTTATACTGGAATGAGCCTGTTCCAAAAACTTTAACAGAAAATGTAGGTCAAATCTAGCATTATAAGCAAGTCTAGTAGTATGCAAAATCCATGCAAGTTTGGTCTAGATAGGGATTGAAGTTACTGTAGAATAGGTCTGCTCAAATAACTTTAATCTGGTCACTCATCCGGAAAATGTAAGTAAAATCCAACATCAGCAAATCTTGTACTTTGTATCCCTTGATGCATCATGCCTGCAAGTTTGGTTCAGGTAGGACTTATAGTTTCTCTGAAATGGAACTGGTCCCTGAAATGGAACTGGTCCAAGAAAATTAGCCTGTTTATGCATTCGTAAAATATAGGTAGATCAAGCATCTGAAGCAAATCTGGTAGATTGCTTCTTTATATGTATCAAAACTGCAAGGTTGGTTAGCATAGGGATATACATGTAGTTATTTTAGAATGAAATCTGCTCCAAAAACTTTAACCTAATCACTCATTTGGAAAATCTAGGTCTGATCCAGCATCTGAAGCAAGTCCAGAAGTGTGCATTCATAGATGCATCATCCCTGCAAGTTTGGTCAATATAGTAACTTGGAAATGAGACCTTCTCCAAAACTTCAACCTACCCAAAAATATTAACCTTATTATTCTTTGGTTGAAAATGAAGCATCTTAAACCTGAATGGTTCAAAGAAACATACTAGAAGCATTGTCTATGCATTTCTGATCAATATAGGGCATGGAGGTACCTGAAAACAAATCTACTCCAAAAACTTTAATCTGGGGCGACAAGGATACAGTATTACATAAGCTCCTCCAACTTTGTTGACGTGACCAACTTCAATGAAGTGAGCTAAAAGGTAAATAGACCAAACATTTGATGAACAAATTTTGATCAGAAGAAAAAGTACCCATTAACCTCTGGGTCAGGTAAAATAAAAAAAAAATATGAGAGAGAAAACTTTGTACAAAATAGATAATTATATTGTTTAACTTTTTGTAAAAGATCACTCTTATTCTTTTAATGAATAAATATCACAGATAACAAATGGAATGTATGTTAATAAAAAATATAAAATACTTGTGTGTAAATATATTTATACACACCCACACACCAGTCCAAGACATACTTTTTTCAAAAGGGTTATTCAATAAAGCAGAAGAATCACAGCTTCTGTTCAATCAACAGATTGAAAAATACATGGATTTCTTGGATTGACATTGTATATCTTAAATGCACAGTGAAAAATGTCTGTGGAAAATTTGTGACCATGTATGTTGTGTAAATTAAACAAGAGGCCCTTGGGCCTCAACACTACCCGAATCAAAATGGACCTGAGGGTCTTCATCAGCCAATATTTTCTCCTCTATATTCTTTGTCAATTATTTTTGATAAGATTTTTAAAAATGTGGCTACATCCTATTCCAGGGGGTGGGTGTGGGGGTCATGATTTGAAGAAACTTGAATGTACTCCATGTCAACATGAATATTCATGGCTTTGCTGTCCTTGGGAAGATTTTTAAAGATTTTTTCTTATATATTCCTTTGTAAAACTTTGATCCACCTTGTTGCCAAACCCTACCTCCAGGGGTCATGATTTGTACAAGTTTGAATCTACATTATCTGAAGATGTTTCAATATCAATATGACTAATCAAGACGTTGATGTTCTTGAAGAAGATTTTTAAAGATTTTTTCCTATTTCTTCTTATATCAAACTTTTATCCCCCCATTTTGGCCCCACTCTACCCCCAAGGGGTCATTATTTGAACAAACTTAAAATAAATAAAACTACCTGAGAATGCTTCCATGTCAATATGACTCATAATGACTGTTGTTTTTCAAAAGAAGATTTTTAAAGATTTTATTCTATACATTCCTATGTAAAATTCTGATCCCCAATTGTGGCCCTATCCCATCCCTGGGGGTCATGACTTGAACAAATTTGAATTTACTCTACCTGAGGATGCTTCCACATCAATAAGACTAAACATGGCTTTGCTATTCTTGAGAAGATTTTTCCTATTTTTCCCCCTATGTAAATATTTGATCCCCCATTGTGGCCACATCCTATCCCCAGGGGCATAATTTGGGCAAACTAAAATTTGAACTACATGAGGAAGTTTCCATATTAATATGGCTAATCATGACTTTTTATTCTTGAAAAGATTTTTAAAGACTTTTTCCTATTTCTTCCTTTGTAAAACTTTAACCTGGCAACTCAACTGTGGCCTACCTTACCCCCAGAGGTCATGATTTCAACAGTCTTGAATCTTCAGTAAGTGAAGATGTTTCCCTATCAATAAGATTAATCATGGTTTTGTGGTTCTTGAGAAGATTTTAAAAGATTTTTTCTATTTCTTCCTATGTAAAATTTTGATTCACTATTTTGGCCCCATCCTACCCCAAAGGATCATGATTTGAACAAACTAGAATAACGATGTTTCCATATCAATGTGACTAATCATACTTTTGCTCTTCTTGAGTAGAGGATTTTTAAAATTTTTCCTATTTGGTCCTATGTAGAACCTCCATTGTGGACCCAGCCTACCTCGGGGGTCATGATTTAAACGAACTTGAATTTACACCATGTAATGAAGGTTTCAACTTTTCTGGACCAGTGGTTCTTGAAATGAGAATTTTTAAAAGATGCTACCAAATTTTCACTAATTCTTAATCATCTCTTCTTGAAAGACGATGTGGACCTTCATTTGAACAAATCCGAAACCCCTTCACCAAAGTGTGCTTTGTGGCAAGTTAGGTTGAAATTGGCCCAGTGATTCCAGAGAAGATGTCAGAAATGTGAAAGGTTTATAGATGGATGGACAGATGGACAGACAGATGCTGGACAAAATGTTATCAGGAAAGATCAGTTGAGCTTTCAGCTCAGGTAAGGTAAAAGGGTATATATACATGTATTAAGCAGTGAACATTTTATTCTATCAGGAAATGAAGTAATTCTGGCATATACTTCTGAATCATTGGGTCCTCACACATCTTCTTATAAAATGTTAGAAACTCCTCATTCATCTCCCTCAACTTCAAAAACACATTCATTATTTTAGAGAAATGTACTCCACTATCATCTTTGACTCTCATATTTAGCAAATATTGGATTGCATCAATGAAAAGCATTTGGATCTTCTCCACTTGGTCTCTTGCATCAAGTTCACACCTATCTGTAGGATCAAATCAACAAGTTAGAATTTCAAGATACTTTATAGGAAAGATAAAAATAAAGAAGCCCATAGGCCTATAAGAGTCTCCTGAGTACTGTAAAATCACATTTCTGTGAGGTCAAATTTTCATGGTTTGACATAAAAATATTGGTTCATGGTAATTTGATTTTATGGTTGAAGTGTTATTTGAAATTTTACATTTGTGGAGGACACAATTCATCAGTCTCTTCATACCATGAAAACAACAAAAATTAAAACCCCATGGAAATTATGGATTTCACAGTATCATGATATATATGATCAGATCAAGTCAGCCCTATCAGACACTGAAACTGTAATCTTGTGACATGACATTGGTCTCTGCAATCATTTGACATGAAATTGGACTCTCATGTTCATTATCACATATTGTAAGGAGCTTCTCTCCTGGATGCCCAACTTTACCTTATCCCTTTACCCTGGGAATGCATTTTTCACAAATTCCTACAGGGCTCGTAACTTATTTTCAATTATCATCAATCTGTTTGACGATTATCAAGGAATAAGATTTTAAAAAGGAGGCTAAAGATTCGCTCTATGTCTAAGTTGAACCTTAGTATATTGAACATCAATATTTTGAATTACATGGATATGTCAAAGTGAATTAGAAGTCCAAACAAAGTTTACTTTATGTATTTTTTTCTTCAATTTCTAAAACCCTTTGATATCTCAGTTTTTTTCCTTGTTCCATCAAGATATTGAGTTTGACTTTATCCTTACCTTGGAGCTGAAATTCTGAATTGAGGGGAAATCAATTTCATACGTCTACATCATTTTGCAGCTAATTTGTCTGGTAGATTCCCAGTAAATGAAAACATTTTAAAAGGTTTGGTGCATGTTCAAATGTATGATAAACAAAGCCCCATCTTGGGGCCTGAACCCTGAATTAAACAATTTTTTAAAACTGCTCATTATAATCAAGCAAACATTTTGCCTGCTAGAAGTCAAGGAATAAAGAAGATTGTCTATGTTTAATCTATTTTACAATAAAAAAAACAAATTTAGCTCCTGCAGGGGTCTGAACTCAGATTCAAAGTACATGGAACCACAGTAAATCTTGTTTAGTTCAAACATGGATATTGAAGAAGTTTCCTTGAATCTCCACCTTATATACAGTTTAGGAAATTCTAACACGTATATAGCAAAGTAATTTCAGGGGTCACAGAGACTTTGTTATAACTGATTTTTACTGTATTTACTGTATAGCTTAATAATAATCATGTAAACACTTTGGCTGCTAGATATTCATAAGTATTTAAAATATGTCCATAGGACATGAATGACCTGCCGAACAGAAGGTACATTTGTATTGCAAAATAAAAAGAAACCTACCTTGCTCCTTTGTTTTTAGTTAATAGTGAAAGAAGGAATAATTTTTATTTCCTTTTCATATACATGACTTACATCTTTAGTACAGTTTTGTTGTACATGTAATTTGTACCATGGTATAAAGATTAGTGTTGTTTCATCCTATTATCTATCAAACACATAGCCTCCTTGTTCTAAGTTCATGTTGCAAATTTATATGTGAATAAAATTCTCTTAATATGCTTGAATGCTCTTAAGAAATCATGACACAGTTGAATTGCTCTCATCAATTTGTATCTTTATGATAAGAAATGAACATCAAAATTCTTAAACCCTATTGCACATCTAAAGGACACTCCGAATCATATTGTAAAAGATGAGTGGGCTACTGTGAAAAAATGTAAGAGTTCATGGAACAAGGTTTTTGTAGAAAAACATAGTTTTATCACCCTAAATTGCCCTCCTCCCAGGGTGCACATTGAATTTTTTAAACCTTGTTGCCCCAATTGGGGGAAAATTGAAATTCTGAAAGCTTATTGCACATTTACAGGTCACTCCCAATCATGTTCCAAAATAATGACTACTGCTAAAAATGTAACAGAGTTCAGAGGACCTGGCCCCAGGGCCATGAACGTCTTGAGTCGAACTCAAGGGCTGTATTTTACTAAAATCTGAGAATTTTTCTCAAATCACTGAGTTGAACTCAATAAACTGTGCCATGAAACTTGAGTCTTACTCTAATAGAGTTTTTTCTTGAGTTTTTCTCAAAATATCTGAGATTGCTAGGTAGCTGTCTCAGAAGTCAACTCAACACAAAAATGGCTGCCACGAGAGTCCTCCTTTGGAAAATGATAGGGTTTCCTACACAAATTTTTCAATCCTTTGGAAGTTTCGTCAGAAGTTGAGAGATTTTTCAGTGATACAACAATTTATCAAAACCCCGTCTGCAAATGATTTTCCACCAATCTGAACAAAATTTTATTAGTTAGCAAGTAAGTTGCATCGATCTATAACAGGCTATCCAAATTACAGTATTCAAGAACTGACCTAATTTTCCCAGGGAAATCACTCATCATTATAAATTAAAAGTAAGGCGTGCCGGCAGAGCGATATTCATTTGATAGTTTTCCCACTTTGTATATCATTTATGCTAGGTGCTTCTACAAATACTGAAAAATTATTGCATTAATATCACTAAGTAAACATTTTTTCCCTCATTTATATTAGGAATTCAGACTTGCACTTTTGCCACTGCAATTCCGACATAGGGTATATTATATTTTATTGGTCATATCCTATCAATTTATTTACAGTTTCACACCCTGTCTAAATATAATGAAGAAAGCATTTTATTCCTAAATTATTTAAGCATTTGCAGTAACATTTTTCCCAAAACTTTTTTCCTAAATAAATTTAGATGAGTTGATTCTCCCCCCTTTTTTATGCCCCCGTAATCGAAGATTTGGGGGCATATAGTTTTTGCCTTGTCCATCTGTCTGTCTGTCTTTCTGTCTGTCTGTTTGTGTGCAAAAACTTTAACCTTGCCCATAACTTTTAATTGGTTGAAGCTATGGCTTTCATATTTCACACATGTATTCCTTGTGACAAGATCTTTCTTTGGTACCATCATATTTGACCTTTTGACCTTGACCTTGGAGTTTGACACACTTTTGCAAAATTTTTTGAGACTTTAACCTTGGCCATAACTTTTGAACAGTTGGAGCTTGGGCTTTCAATCTTCACATGTGTATTCCTTATAACAACTCCTTTCTTTGGATACCAACATCTTTGACCCTATGACCTTGACCTTGGAGTTTGGCCTACTGTTGAAAAAACTTTAACCTTGGATACTACTTTTGTACACTTTGTGCTAGGTCTTTCATACTTAGCATGTGTACTCCTTGTGATAAGACCTTTCTTTGGATACCAACAACTTTGACCTTTTGACCTTGACGTTTGACCTATTTCAATTTTAAAAGATTTTAACCTTGCCCATAACTTTTGAACAGTTAGTGCTAGGACTTTCATACTTCACATATGTAATTCTTGTGACAAGACCTTTCTATTGATACCATCAATTTTGACCCTTTGACCTTGACTTTGGAGTTTGACCTACTTTTGAAATACCTTAATCTTGGCCATAACTTTTGAACAGTTGGTGTTAGGGCTTTCATATTTCATATTTATATTATTTGTGACAAGACCTTCCTTTGGATACCAACAATTTTTACATTGACCTTGTCCTTGGAGTTTGACCTATATTTAAAAAATTTAAACCTTGGCCATAACATTTGAACATTAGGTTCTAGGGCTTTCACATTTCATGTACATATGTATCACTTGTGACAAGACCTTCCTTTGGGCACCATTTGACCTTGACATTGCCGTTTTACTTACTTTGAAAAAACTTTAACCTTTGCCATAACTTTTTAATGGTTTGTTTTAGGTCTTTCATATTTCACATGTATATTCCTCGAGACAAGACCTTTCCTTTGACAATGTGAAAAGGCGGTTGCAGACCCAAATTTTTGGTGCAGTATGGACAAAATTAAGATTCAGTGTCAACGAACTTAATACTAATTTTTTTTTCTTGTTGAATTCCAATACGCAGGTATAATTTTCATCAGGTGCCCGCACAGGACTAATACAAGGAGGTTCAGTTTATTCATTGAAGAAATATGTATGTATAATATTATACATGTATTGCTACATCAAACAAAGCCGAGGAGAATTTTTACATTAATGCTATTTGTCGTTTTAGTGTAAGATAATAGAACAGACTTTTGGAATCTTGTCTCATGCAGATGGGTGTGCCATTTAGTAGTTAATAATGAAAAAAAAAATGTATAAATTATATGTACAGTCCCACCTGCTGCTATGGCCACCCTTAATCAGCGGCCACTCCCCATGAGCGGCCAGTTTCAATCCTGCCCGTTCATTTTTTCACTGTATTTTAATTCATTTAAGCAGCCACCTGTCTAACCCAGCCAGTGGCCAGTGTTTTTAGGTCCCATGCTCTCAACATGCCTGTTTTCAATGGCCATTTTGTCTGTTTTGTCACATGACCTCCGTCTGACATGTGATCTTGTAGCCCCATAGAGAAGCCAAACATTATAACATAAACAGCTGATAATGAGTAATGTTGAAGAATTGCGGGTGTAATTTAAATTTTGCCAGGATTTAATGAGATAATTTTTTTCATTTTTAACAACTGTTTTGTGTTGTTCTTTATATACAAAAGTAAGGTGTAGAATATTTTCATGATATAAACTCAATACATAAATTACGATTTCGCCCGAGGTTATCAAGTGGTCAGTCTTGCGCTTTAGCCCTAGAATGTTTACATGTACACTAAGATCTGCTTTTTTGATGTATTCTGAGTAAAAATCAAGCATTGTATTAAAAATTAAATGAAATGGAAGGCAGGAAGAGGTCAGTCCTCTCCTTTAAAGATAAGGCCAAATCTATTGAGCTTCGTAAACAAGGCTTGTCTTCACGAGAGATATTGGAGATTTTAAAGTGTGAAATATTGTACACTCTATGGGTGTTACCAACACAAAACAAAAAACAATTACAGATTTTTTCAGAAATCATGTAAAATGAAATGTAAAATAAAAAGGATTTCATGTGACGTACAACTTCCTAATTTTTTAAATGTGTTGAAATTGTGGAGTTGGATATGTTTGAAAATGAATATACAACTGCACTCGCAAAATTTTGTTCATTGGTTTGAAACCTGGAATTAGAGACCACCTGTCTTAAGTGGCCAATTTGTCATTCTCGCACAAGTGGCCTCTTAAAACAGGTTTGACTGTATATAAAGCACAGGCACAGGTGACATATTTTTCTTATTAAAAACATTCACGTGAATTATAATGTATGGGGTTATATTTTTTTATAAGAAAAAAAAATTGTAACATCAAGTGCCCGTGGTTTGAAGTATATGCATCTTTGACGGGCTTATAGTATCGTTTTTGAAAGGGGGCAACCAGAATTTTTTTTTTTTAACTTATTCTCTGTAAAACCTGAAAACAAAAACAAGAACAGAAAATTGTCCAAACTCAAAATAATTGAGTGGAAGGGGGGAGGGGGGGGTGTAACGGGATGTTTCGCCCCTATTGACGATTTGCACCGAGACCATTCGCCCCTAGAGACCTTTCGCACTGATACGTTTCACGCCACATATAATCTAATAGACTATTGTCTATAATTATTCTCGATGTTTATATCTATTTACATATAAAGTTTATATTGACTAAAAAAAATTAAATTTAAAAAAATATATCAAAGCTTATATAATAAAAACTAGTAGGTCTTCCATTGGAGCTGTGGACAGGAAGTAGGGACCTTGAGTCAAGGCTATGCCACATTCTAACGTTACAAGCAGTCTTGTAAGGGATATCAACCTGCAATGTTTGCAAGTAGATAGATAGTAAAGGAGTGTACAGTGGTGACCTTGAACTTGTCCAAATGACCTTGCATCAAGCCATGACACACTCTGGTTATAAGCAAACCCTATCTGGTGTTATCAACTTAACAAATTCACAAATGTTCTTTCAGACCATACATCAGCTAAAAGATCTAATCCTTGGTGACCTTGAACTTCAATCAAAGCCAAGACACACTCTGCATGATATCAGCAATATCATTTTTTGTGTTTCCGGCTAGAAAGTTCACAAATGTTTTTTAGACCATATATTGAATCAAAATATCGTCTAAAGTTGTATTTTACATGTATAAGGTTCAACTCACTGGTTTAAAGGTTCAATGTAAATGTTTTATTTTCAGTAAGAACACTGAAAAATGGCGGCATCTTCAGGTTTCTTTACTGGCCTTAAATCTTTAAATCCTATTAAACAAAGGAGTACAAGGTGCATTACGGTATGCAGTCACATCAAGTTCCTTAAGGCAGGCCATACCGTCGATGTTACAACAAGATAAAGAAATATTTTATTCAGTATATAATTTTCTATGCCGATTTTCATGGAAATATAGGAAAAAATAATATTCATATTAGTTATATTTGTCGATGAACAGAAAAATGTTTTAGAATTTTAATTCCTATCTCAATACACATCTTGAAAAATGTGTGTGTGTTGGGGGGCGGGGGGGGGGGGGGGGGGGGGTTAAGGGTGGGTCTTTCTCTTACATTTCAGTACATTTTTGCTGGAATTTGCCTATGTATGACTGTACAACAATTTAACAGAAAGCTGACAGAGGCAAGCAGCATCTAAATCAAAACTCACATATTAAAACTACAGCAAAAGACTATTCTCAGAAAAAGTCTAGGGAACCCCTCCACCCCTCCTCCTCGTACTACAGATCTACAGAAAAAAGAATGTTGACCCCTATCCAGAGTCATGGGGTACATGTTTGAGGAAAGAGTGACAAGAAAGAGGACTAATATCGGTTTATTTTTAAAATTAGTCTACAAGTCAAGTTTCTGGCTCATTTAAAACACAAGACTCGAACAAAATAACATTTTCGTGAGATCAATAAGATGATAAAGAACAACTTTTTTAATGGCAGCCATTTCGAAATATTTACCGTTTTTGAGTTATAAAGCAAAAACTTTAAAGGGCTCAAAGGCCTAAAAATTGTGCACAACTTTTATTCTACATGTCTTATCAAAATATTTTTAGTTTTATAGATACAAAGAAAAATATGTCTAAATTTTCGCTCTTTTAGGCGTTCTAATTTTTGACCCCTATATAGCGCCATTTTGAATACAGAAATCAAAAAACAAAAACCGATGTGCACAACTTCAATCCTTCTGTTATTTAAATTCGGTATAATTACTGCTCCAGCTTTTGTAGTCTCGGAGCCTTTGTCTGGAAATGAAGGCAAGTAAATTTTCATTTAAAGGGTAATAACTCAAAAGTGGAAGTGACTTTTTGAAATGTTTGACATTATTCTGATAGAGTTTTGTAACATCTATAAACCCTGCAAATTTGAGCAAAATCCGTTGAGAAATGAGCGAGATATGAGGTCTTAAAGTTGGCATCTAGGAAAAAGAAGAAAAAAAAAAGAATAATAATCTTAACCATCAGAATCAGTAGAAGGTCTTCCGTTGGAATGGAAGACCTTAAAAATTATCCAAATTATGTTTACGGGTCAGCTGTTTTATTTAGTTAATTTGAATAAAATGTAAGTGTACATGTTACTATAAAATATCGTTTGCTCAAAACAGACATGTATCTTAGATCAGTATATTGATTAAACAAAATTCGTGTATCGGTTTGTCAAACTTACTGAACACATAAATATTGAAATTCCTCTGTATTCAATTTTAGAATCCTTACAGTATCTACTTACAATTGAACAATAAAAATGGTATACTACTAGGCAGATGCAATGATCCGTTTCTTTAAATGTCAATAAGTTACGATTTTGTTACTGTTTTATATTGATGGATTCATAAATGTTAAAACTTTAGCATGTTAATACTTTATTCAAGAAAGACTAAAATAGTAATATGGAGTAGTCATTAAAATAATTAAAAATGATACAAAGTCACTACATAGGTATAACAGGGTTCTCCATGAGCTGTTTTACTGTGTAGGTCCCGACACAGTAAAATTTTCTCCAACACAGTAACGATTCAAATTTTATGCGTGCAACACAGTAAAAAAATTTGCGACACGGTAAGATCTGTGATAATCAGAAAATCAGAACATAAATTTTCTCTAACTGAAACTTTAATCAAACAAATCTACCATGTTTCAATTTTTAAGGCAGAGCACTTATATTAATTATATCCTAATTAGGGCACTTTGTCTTACTTCACCTTGCATATCAATTATCTCCTAGACCCTCGCTGGACTTTACGCATGAAAGGAAAAAGACAAATAATTTGTTTTCACACTTCCATGTTACTGTATAATTGCTAGTTGCATTTCAAAATATTATTTCAAAATTTAAAGATATATTATAAATATATGTCTTTATACTTCAGAACTATGTCTCTAGAATAATGTTGGCACTGTGAGTCAAACATTGTACCGTAATCATTTCTTTGATGTAAATGTATTGTTTAAGAATTTAAAGGCACCCTCTAAAAGTATTTACTATTATATAAGTTTCTTTTTTTAAATTCTGTAATTCGATCAACTGACAAAAATCACGGCAAATTTTCTGTAGATCGATTGTATCAACCAGAATTTCCCCTGCTCTTCAGAGCATGTGTAAAACATGAAGTTACATATGTATATACACAAAAATATCAAGGTTTAATAAATACGTACAACTTGTAGATAGTAATACAAGTATATTATATAACTATATTTAAAGGTGCTTGGACACAGATTTGAAGTTAATATTTTCTCAAATTTTCTGTATAATTTCATGACTTATATGTTGCTATAGCATTTCATACTAAAATATAATAAAAATCTTGTTTCATCTCGAAGTTATTGAAACTTCAAATTTCTGGACGCGTTTGATTGACACATTCTTGCACTTTCACAAATTTTAATTTTATTCTTAATACTTAAGAATAGTGGCAATTTTGTTTTGTATTAATGAAAAATATTAAAACTATAATCCAGAAAATTCAGAGTAGAAATGTTCAAAAGCAAAACCCACTCACAGTATTGTCAGTCCGTGCTCAGTGGTGTGTGCAGACTTTAGCAATTGAACACACCCGGTGAATCGTAAACATTAACAATAACAGAGCTCGTGCCCTGTTTACAAAAACAGTTTACGTTTCACGGGTGTATTAAATTTGTTAAACTCTGTACACAAGACTGAGCATGGGCTGACGATATTAGTGAGGAGGTTTGCTTTCGCACATTTCTACTCTGAATTTTCTGGATTATAGATGTAATGTTTTTCATTAATACACAACAAAATCGCTTCTTTTCTTGAATATTAAGGATAAAGATAAAATTTGTGAAAGTGCAAGGATGTGTTTATCAAACGCGTCCAGGAATTCGTAGTTCCAATAATTTCCAGATAAAATTAGTTTTTAATTATATTTTCGTGTGAAATGCTATTGCCATATATGTCATGATATTATACAGAAAATTTGAGAAAATATTAACTTCAAATCTGTGTATAAGCACCTTTAAAAAAAAAAAACTTATTTTTTTAAGTTGTGTGTGTTTTTTTGGGGGGGAGTGGGGGGGGGGGGTTACAGTTGGTTTATCTAATGCATGTGGTACATTGTATGTACATTATTGTATGAATACATTCTAATAGTTTTAAATATCCATAAATTTATTTTTTTATTAATGTGCCAGACCATACCATTTGTGTAACGAATAGGTGATTAAAAAAATGTATGTATATGCTTTTGTAATTATAATGAATTGTGGTTTAGTTGCGAATTTGATCATGAAAATTTTCGCGAATATTTAGTTGTTCACGAAAAGTCTGCAACACAGTAAAATGATGGAGAACCCTGGGTATAATAATTACTACTAACAAGGGCTAATTAAATCCCTTAATTAAAGGAAAAGGCCCGAATCGTCTCAGTGCGAATGGTCTTTTGGGGCAAACCGTCCCGCATTTGGTGGGTGGGGGGTTAGGATACAACTTTCTTTAATAACCAAGTTTCTCTTTACATTACCAAATTACCAAGTAGTGCTATATTTAAATATGCTTCACAAAAGGTGGGCTGGCCAACCAGCCTTTCAACTGACATTTTAATGGTGAAATGTTATGTTTGAGAACCCACCACCCCACTTGCCTGTTTGATATGTTTATTTGTTGTTTAACATCCCTCTCGAAAATTTTTCACTCATATTGCGACACCACTTACCGGTGGAGGGTTGCAAATTTAGACCTATACTCGGCACTCAGGGAGGAAAGATTGTGCATGATTATATTGATAACTAATTAAAGACCATTTTGGGGGGGATTAACTGCATGTACAGTATACGCAACGGCCGTGGTCCATGATCTTGTCTAGGAAATCTGGCAAACTGCTGCACATGATCGCTGGTTGTTAGTAAAACAATACATAACCATTGAACGGATTTGTTTTGTTATTGGATTTCGCTGTTTTTCCCCCAAGTTTTTTTTTTTCACTTAGCTGTTTTCAGATATACTCTACATTTTCAAAACTAAAGAAAATATGTCATCTTGCGGCACATGTAATTTATCTCTGCTCTTATTGCTTTGCCGCCTCTTGAAAATAAATACATGGATATTAAAGGTCTAATATGCAGGCCTATTAGTAATATGCATTGAAAATTATTTTTCGTCATCTTGATCATGCACGTACATTATTTCTATGAGCTGATTTTCAATACTTGCGAACTGAATTAAATGCCGAACTTACAATTTACCAGTAGCACAAGGCTTCTAGTACTCATCAATATCGATGAAAAAAAAATATTACTCCACATTTCGATAAAGGTCTTGCAAGATTTTAAAACGCACGAAATGAAAAGAAAACTCGACCGTCTGATAAAAAGTTTTCACCAGACTGTATATTTCATAAACAAACCATAAAAACGATGTTGGTGAGTACTAAAGGCATTGTACTATTAATAAGTTGTGAATTTAGCATTTAATTCGGTTCGCAAGTATCGAAAATCAACCCGAGAATGACGTCATAATTTCATGTTATGATGCAGAAAAGCATGAATGAAATGGAAAGGTGAACACAGAAAGGGCGTTTAAATGTTTTCTTATTTATTTAGACCACTTATATCATTAAAAACAATTTGAGTTTTATGCAGAGTTTTGTTACTCTGTTTAGTTGAGTTTCCTTAGCATTCGTGGCACACTTTTTTGAGTTGAAACTCAGGAGAGTAAAACAAAGTTTACTTTACTCAGATTTGAGTTGAGTAAAATAAAACATTCATGGCCCCGGGGCCAGGTTTATGTAGAAAAGCATCGTTTTTTACCATTACCAGAACACTTGATCAAGTGGCCCAAATTTTCAAGAATCTGGACAAAATACCCTTGCTTATTACAAAGTACTCTGTTTGAGTCAAAGTTGCCTAGGAGCAGAGAAAAAGATTTTCAAAGAAATAATGCATTTTCACTATAGATTCAACACAGCCCCACCCTAACATCAGAGCTCCTACTCCAAGTGCCAAGAAATTCACCATTTTGAAAGAGACACCCTTACACATCATAAGCATGCACTTTGCATGTTTACATAATACCCAGTGGCAAAGAAAATTTTCAAAGAAATAATGCATTTTCACTAAACATTCAATAGAGCCCTTCTCTAACACCAAGAGCCCTGAGCCAGGGGATTTGAATTTTACAATTTTGGAAGAGACATCTTTGCTCATCATAACCATGAATTTAGTTTGTCTGCTGAATATTCAGGGCAGAAATAAGATTATTAAAGTATTTATGGATTTTCACTATCTGATCTATAGAGCCCTGTCCTAACACCAGAGCCCCTGAGTCAGGGGTCATGAAATTCACAATTTTGAAGAAGCACCCATGTTCATCATAACCATGCATGTAATTTGTTTGCTTAATACCTAGGAGAAGAGAAGATAATCAAAGAAATAATGCATTTTCATTATATAATCATTAGAGCATCCTCCCTAACCCTTTGGCCACAAATTTCATAATTTTGGAAGAGAAGTGCATCATTAGTTTCAGCTACCTTTATAATGCTGACATTGTTTGTTGATACAATGTGTAATCTAAGGACTAAGCTAAGCCCATTAAATTTATTAAACAAACCTACTGGCACGGTTTCTGGGACTGCTTTGACTGCTCTGGGACCACTGTGGGACTGGTCTGGGAATGCTTATCAGTTTAAACCCTGTTTACAGAGAATTGTCTGTAAATTGAATTTACATTATTTCAGGAACCTTTCACATATGTTCTATCTCATAATGTACAGATAAGTTCTTGCATTTCTCAAATGGAGTTGAATTTGCATTCCTCTAGAGTCAATTATCAAACATTAAAAACAAGATTAGTTATAAGATTTGTCAACAATAATTGATGATTTCCCCCTTTGAATGGGTCTGCCCTTCATAAGAACAATTCTGAATTCTTTATTCAAAGGATAATATGTGCCTAATTTTGTTGAAATTGGCCCTCCAATTCTGAAGAAAAAAATTGATAAATGTGTCTCTTAAGACAGACAAACAGGGAGCTAGACACAAGGACAAATTCCGATCCAGAAATCCAAGCCTTCAACTTGGATAAGCTTCAATAGACTGATGACCCATCACATTGTTATAGTGTTAATGTTTTGATCTTTACCTGTAAATGTCAGACATATAGCTAGAATAACAGCATGTTCCTGAGTGGTCAGATGAAGACTTCTAACATCATTAGAAATGTTCAGCCATTTAACTGCCATCTCCTCTGTTATATAGGGATAGTACTGTCTGATGGGATATACATGACCTTTATAGGTCATCACCATTTTAGTCTCAGAATCAAAACTTCTGTAGCACAGAATGAAGAAAAACTCCAGTCTAGCAGCTGGGGAAAGAACAATACATATTATTATAGTTAATAGCTCACGGTCTTGGATGAACACCTAAATATCATGAAGAGATTTCAAATGATTATACAGCATATAATGTGAAAGCGATGTCCTTAATTTGATGTAATTTGCTTAGTACATAGAGCATACCATGCTACAAGGTCACACAAGCATGTATCAAGAAACGTTGCCGAAAAGCTGAATTGCACATAGTGTGCTCATAAAGTGTCATCCATAGCTGAGTTTATGCATGATCATATAATTAGTTAAAAGGTTTGTGCAAGTGATAAAAGCAAACAATTCTAGACACATTCTTCAAATTAAATGTAAACTATGTTGCTTATTTCAGGGACGTAGCAATACTATACTATATTGCTATATATATAAGAATACTGCAACAAAAAGTGGGGGGGGGGGGGGGTGCACCCACCCTTTCAGGAACATTTTCAATAGTAAAAAATTATGTTTGGAAAAAAGTGGGCCCCCCCCCCCCCCCCCCTCGATGCTACATGCCTGTATTTTGCATTGATTTTGTAAAATATGTTAATAAAATGTAATTTTAAACAAGAGGCCCAAGGGCCTTAACAGTAATCTGAGGATAAATATAACTCTGTGAAGGATTGAATATAAAATAAAACAACATAAGCTGATAAATGAAGCTATGTTGCCCAAAAGCAAGAGAAATAGAATGACAAGGGATCAGCAAAAATAATAATTAGTGCTCAGTAATAAATCTTAAAGTTGATCTTTTCACTAGTCTGTACTTGGCCCCATTTGTCTCTATCCCCATGAGGGCTAAACAAAACAAAAGTTCTTGAATACTATTAGTAACCTAATCTCACTCCCTCACATATTGGCCTCTCTTATAGTCTTAAAACAAGGTATTTTTGTCTTATTTTATTTATCTATTATATAAAAGTCTACCTGATCATTAACAAGAGGCCCATGGGCCACATCGCTCACCTGAGCACATTGGCTAGGAAAAAAAGCAAAAATCAGTACAGTATTGAAAAGTTTACAAGGAGGGGGGTGTTGAATTTTAAACTACCTGAGGAAGCTTTCGTATCAATATAACAAATGGCTTTGTTGTTCTTGAGCAGCAGATTTTTTTCCCATATATTCATTTGTAAAAATTTGATCCCCCATTGTGGCCCCACCCTACCCCCGGGGGCCCTCATTTGAACAAATTTCATTCTACACTACCCAAAGATGCCTCCATATCAATTTGACTAATCATGGCTTTTCTGTTCTTGAGAAAAAGACTTTTCCCTATATATTCCTCTGTAAACTTTGATCACCCATTGTGGCCCCAACCTATCCCCGGGGTAATGATTTGAACAAACTTGAATCTTCACTATCTGAGAATGCTTCCATATAAATATGACCAATCATGGCTTTACTGTTCTTAAGAAGAAGATTTTTAACGATATTTTCCTATATATTTCTATGTAAAACTTGGATCCCCAATTGTGGCCCCATCCTACCTCCGGGGGTTATTATTTAAACAAATTTGAATCTTCACTACCTGAGGATGCTTCCATATAGATATGACCAATCATGGCTTTACTGTTCGTAAGAAGAAGATTTTTAAAGATATTTTCCTATATATTTCTATGTAAAACTTGGATCCCCCATTGTGGCCCCACCCTACCCCTGGGGGTCATGATTTGAACAAACTTGAATCTTCACTATCTGAGAATGCTTCCATATAAATATGACCAATCATGGCTTTACTGTTCTTAAGAAGAAGATTTTTAACGATATTTTCCTATATATTTCTATGTAAAACTTGGATCCCCAATTGTGGCCCCATCCTACCTCCGGGGGTTATTATTTAAACAAATTTGAATCTTCACTACCTGAGGATGCTTCCATATAGATATGACCAATCATGGCTTTACTGTTCGTAAGAAGAAGATTTTTAAAGATATTTTCCTATATATTTCTATGTAAAACTTGGATCCCCCATTGTGGCCCCACCCTACCCCCGGGGGTCATGATTTGAACAAACTTGAATCTACACTACCTGAGGATGTTTCCAAATAAGTTTCATCTTTCCTGGCCCAGTGGTTCTTGAAAAGAAGATTTTTAAATGATGCCATTATTTTTTCACTAATTCCTAATTATCTCCCCTTGAAAGAGGGTGTGGCCCTTCATTTGAACAAACTTGAATCCCCTTTACCCAAGGATGCTTTGTGGCAAGTTTGGTTGAATTTGGCCCAGTGGTTCTTGAGAAGAAGATGAAAATGTGAAAAGTTTACAACAACAACGACAGACAACGGACAAATTTTGATCAGAAAAGCTCACTTGAGCCTTTGGCTCAGGTGAGCTAAAAACTATGAAAGTACTTTTTGTATTTAAGAGGCAGTCCACCAAAAAACCAGGCAATGGGTGGCACATTGCATGTCATGGATTTTAATTGTTTTTTGCATGCAGACCTATTAAAGCAAATGATTTGTAATATTGATATAGAAGCATCCTGAGTTAGTGTAAATTTAAGCTCCCTGAGTTAGTGTAAATTTAAGCCCCCCTCCCCCTGTAAACTTTCAATACTGAACTAATTTCTGCTTTTTTCTAGCTAATGTGTTCAAGTGAGCATTGTGACCCCGGGCCACATGTAACAATTTTTTTAATTATCTCCCTTGAAAGATGGTGTGGCCCTTCATTTGAATAAGGCCAAAAAAAATAATAGTCTTGTTTCCTGCTACCCGACCTACCCTATTTTTTTGCACCTGACCCTAAAGTTTTTTTTAAGTTTGGGAAGAAAAAAAATCGGGAATTTCCAGAATTTCATCATTCTGTCACAGTGATCGGTTTCTGTGTTAACACAAAACAAGCATTTCATGAAATTCTTGCTTTAAATATGGACTTTCATAAAATACCACTTGAGTTGTGCATAAAAAGACATGAAATTTAATTTCAAAAGACAATATTGACCTGTGACATGTTTTATTTGATCTTGTATAAATTCATATCCAAAACATGCTGTCGAAAAAAAAATAAAATAAAAATATAAAATAATTTTCCTACCTACCTACCCTATTTTTTCAGGCTGGTAGCAGGAAACAAGACTATTATTTTTTCTGGCCTAAATATGAATCCCCTTCACCCAAAGATGCTTTGGTCCAAGTATGATTGAAATTGACCCATGCCAAATAATGTTTGTTTTCCCTCGCCCGACTCGGTATGAAGAATTTGGGTCAGTTGGGTAGGTTGAATTTTTTTTTTACACAGAAAAATTTCAACATTAATGCAAGATTTTCAGGATTGCATAAAAAAAAATAATTGTTTCATGGAGGTTAGAAAAAAGTTTTGAGTCGGGTCATTTTTAGCCAGTTGGTTGGGAGAGGCCAACCAAAAATTTTTTTTAAGATGGCCCCAGTGGTTCTGGAGAAAAATATTACAATTTTGGAAAAAACACTCTCACTCATCATAACAATGCACTTAGTTTGTCTGCTAAATACACAGGAGAAGAGATAATTTTCAAAGAATTAATGTATTTTCACTACATAACCAACAGAGTCCCACCCTAACACCAGAACTAATCTACGGGCCATGAATTTCACCATTATGGATGAGGCACTCTTACTCATTATAATCATGCACTTTGTTTGTCTGCTAAATACTTAAGGACAGAAAACAAGATTCTCAAAGAATTCATGCATTTTTAATACAGTAACCTATCATTTTTAACAATTTTATTCACAATTTTTCAGCTTGAAATCTTTCCACAAATACTAATTTATAAAATGAAATAAACAATTTAAAGCAAGAAATATTTGTGAGTAAAGCAAGGTCACAAAACTCATGGATATTTCATTCCAAATCAAAAACCAATCAATAGAATTACGTTTCTTAGTGTATTCTACTTGTGTACCTAGTCTTACTGAAATTGGACCAAAACTGTAGGACAAGCATTTTCAAAAATTGTTTACAGATGGACAGACGTACACCTTACTAGTGCACAATTATCCAGAAAGGGTACTTTCCCCCAAAACCTAGTTAATCCTTGTATTACAAGGATGCTAAAGTTCTTCACTGACAACATCTAAGTAGTCTTTGGAGACTAGGAAGTCCAATGGGCTTTAATTGTGCTCCTTTATAAGCCAACCTGTTTTTAAATTCCTATGAAGCAGAATTTATTCAAAAACTTCTACATCAGAAGAAGAAATTACTTGCTAAAGCCTTCAAGTGGACATTCAGATATACTGACACAGTTTTATCAATCAACAAGAGGACCAAGGGCCTTAATGGTCACCTGAGTATAAAAAAAACAATCTAAAGAGGATCCATAGAGTATAAAATAAACTGATAGAAGAAGCTTTTGTAAATCTTTGATCGTCCATTGTGGCCCCACCCTATCCCCAGAGTCATGATTTGAACAAACTTAGGTGACCTAAAAATAGCTATTTCAATTTGTATTTTAATGCAATATATCCCAGTGAACTTGAAACAAGAGGCCCAAGGGCCTTAATGGTCATCTGAGTACAATACAACAATTTAGAGGATCCATAAACTGATAAATAAAGCTTTGTTGCCCAAAAGCAAGAAAAATAGTATGATTAGGATCAACAAAATAATTGGTCTTGTATCTATCTGTCTCCCATTTATCACTATTACCATGCACACTATTAACAAAATGTCTATTTTTTAACACTGTATTATTACTTCTCACATTGGTCTTTGAAGAACATTTAAAAAGATTATTTTTATAAAAGTTATTTTTGTCTCATTTTTATTCATCTATTATTTCCAAGTCTACTTGACCATTAAAACTATGAAAGTACTTTTTGTATTATACAATAAAGATATTCTTGCATTATTCTCTTATTCTACTAACCTTTCAAGTACATTATTTACAGTGATTAATTTTCAAAGGTGAATGGCAAAGGGGAATAACTTTGCTCAGCAGAATACAAATTAATAGAGCCCTGACCAGGCCCAGAACACTTGACTAAATGGACCAGGTCCCAGGATCATGAAACAGACTTGGACTTAAATCATATTTTCAATTGCCTGTAAAATGTTAATTAATTGTTGAATTAATCCCTAAATTTGCAGATAACAACACTTTTGTGAAGCAATATTGAAAAATATTTTAATTTTGGTCTGCTTGACTTCAACAACTTTTTAGTATAAAATAAAAATTTTGACTTAAGCTTAAGATGTTTCATGATCCTGGGGCCTGGTGTTTAAAATTCTGGTAAAAATACCCTTGCATATTAAAACTTTTACTCTGTTTGCCTTCAATATGCCCAGAAGTATAGAAGATTTTCAAAGAAATGCATTTTCACTATATTATTAAATAAATAAAGCCCCGCCCTTACACCAGAACATCTGACCCAGGGGCCATGAACTGCTTCTGGAAGAAGCACCCTTGCTCATCATAACTTTACATTTGTTTTTTTGCTTTATAACCAGTAGTAGAAAAAAATATTTTGAAAGAAATTATGCATTTTCACTACATAATCAATTGAGCTTCACCAGAATCCCTGACCCTGGGGCCATGAAACTCACAATTTTGGAAGAGGCACTTTTGCTCATTATAACTATGTATTTAGTTTATTTTAATACCAAGGAGCCGAGAAGAAGATATTCAAAGAATTGATGCATTTTCACTATATAATCAATAGAGCCCCACCCTTAAACCAGAACCCCTGACCCTGGGGCCATGAAATTCACAATTTTGGAAGAGGCACACTGCTCATCATAACTATGTACTTAGTTAGTTTATTTAATACCCAGGAGCAGAGAAGAAGATTTTCAAGGAAATAATGCACTTTCACTATATCATCTATATAGCCCCACCCTAGCACCAGAACCCCTGACCCTGGGGCCATGAATTTCACAATTTTGGTAGAGGGCTCAATGCTTACTATAGTCATGCCAACAGTTTGACTGCTTGATGTCCAGGAGTAGAGAAGAAGATTTTTAAAAATTGCATTTATTTTGGTGGTTTTAGCCCCACCCCTCAGGCCCCTGGGGGGTAGCGACCACGAAATTCACAATTTTTGTTCCCATTCACCCATAGATGCTGTATGATAAATTTGGCTGAAATTGGTTAAGCGGTTTCAGAGAAGAAGCTAAAAATGTTGACACACAAAGCACAACGACAGACAAAAACGAATAGCAATAGGTCACCTGAGTCACTCAGGTGACCTAAAAATGGATAGCTATAGGTCACCTGAGTGACTCAGGTGACCTAATAAAAGACCCCACTTAGTCTGCAACATCTGCTTCAGATTTGGATGTTTTACTGATTATAGATGATAAGGGTCAACTAACAACTAAAGTATATATAATAACAATTGAGATGACTTCAGCTTTTCCATTGTCAACTTTCCTTATTTGTGTAGTAATATTCCACTATCACCTGTATATGGTGTTAAGAGGCCGTCCATCAAAAAAACCAGGCAATGGCTGGCACATGGCATGTCATGGATTTTGATTATTTTCTGCATGTACACTAATTAAAGCAAGTGTTAACACATGGCGACATAAAAATTTTTCTTAGTGTTCTTCTAGTCCTATTTTGGGTAAGTGCTTAATCTTAAGTGCAAAAAGGTCAACATGCTGGATAAAAAATTATTACATTTTTGTTTCGTATTATTTGAAACAGATATTCAAAAACTGGATATGTCAATAATATTATTTATAGTATAATCCCTCAACTTTTTTTATATCAATGAATAAGACATCAATTTCTATTTCTTTACAAAACAAGAGGCCCATGGGCCTTATAGGGCACCTGAGTATCATGTTTCAACTTTCCAACAATTGAATTTGGTTCGTATTTTAAACCAGAGGCCATATAATTCACAATTTTGAAAGAGGCACTATTGCTCATCATAATTATACAGTTAGCATGCTTACTTTGATTACTTAATACCCATAGGCAGAGCAGAGGAACCAAAAAAATGCATTTACACTATATAATCAGTACTGCCCCACCCCACAAGAACCCCTGATCCTGGGGCCACACATTTAACAATTTTGGAAAAGGCACCCTTGCTCGTCATAAATGTTTGATTAATACCAAAGAGCAGATTTCAAAGCATTAATTCATTTCAGTATATAATCATTAGAGCTCCCCCCCCCCCCCTTCACGGTACCCCTGACCCAGGGGCCATGAAATTCATAATTTTGGAAGAAGCACCCTTCCTCATCATAACTATCTACATAGTTCATTGGTTTAATGCCCAGGAAAAGAGGAGAAGATTTTTAAAGAATTTATGCATTTTCACTATATAATCATTAGAGCCCCGCCCTAACACCAGAATTCCTGACCCAGGGGCCATGAAATTCACAATTTTGGAAGAGGCACACTTCCTGATCATAACTATGTACATAGTTCATCGGCTTAATACCCAGGAGCAGAGGAGAAGATTTTTAGAGAAATAATGCATTTTCACTATATATTCAACAGAGCCCCACCCTAGCACCAGAACCCCTGACCCTGGGGCCAGGAATTTCACAATTTTGGTTGAGGGCTCAATGCTTATAACAATCATGCCAACAGTTTGACTGCTTGATGTCCAGGAGTAAGGAAGAAGATTTTGAGGAGATTGCTTTAATTTTAGTGGTTTTTCCCCACCTCTCAGGCCCCAGGGGGGCAGGGGCTATGAATTTCAAAAATACTGTTCGCCTTTACCCATAGATGCTATATGCCAAAATTGGTTGAAATTGGTTGAGCGGTTTCAGACAAGAAGCTGAAAATGTTCAAATGTTAAAGCACGACGGACGACGCACGCTGACGGACGAAAACAGATAGCAATAGGTCACCTGAGTGAACTCAGGTGACCTAAAAATAGGTGGTTTAAAATTGAGTTAAGCAAGTGACTTTATGAATTCACTATCCAATTTTCATTACTTTCTAGTCGCCCGCATGGCGCAGTGGTTAGAGCGTCTGCTCTAGAGTCGTGAAGTAAGGAGTTGATCCTTACGTCACGGGTTTGAATCCCACAGTTGGACGTGGAGACCGGTCCTTGGGATGAGACCTTATAATCCGAGGTCCCGTGTCGCAGGAGGTGCTGGCACGAAAAAGACCCCTCACTGCTCAATGGCCGTAAGTGCCGAGTATAGGACAAAATTTGCAGCTCTCCACCGGAAAGTGGTGGCGTCTCCATATTCTCGACAGGGACGTTAAACAACATACAAACAAACAAACAAACATTACTTTCTAAAATCCAATACATTACATGGTCAAAACTTTCTCCTCATGTTATTATGAATACAAAGTACAAATTGTTGAATCAATAAAAAAAATTGGTGGGAACAGATATATTGAGGAAAATGTGAGGGCTGGGTCAAATTATCTATTTTATAAATTTACCCAAGTTAAACCGACCGGATTATGTAAAGAAGAAAGCTACTATGATTTCATCGTGAAATGTGGTTGTTATGTTTTAATATGGTTTAAAAGTTACTTGATTAACATGATATATCCCGGTGAGCTTGAGATAAAAGATACCACAGAGTCTGACACATCTGTTTCATATTTGGATATTTTACTTGAAAAAGACGTTAATGGTAATCTAACAACCAAGCTTTATGATAAACATGATGACTCTTAACTTTTCAATCATCAACTTCCCTTACTTATGCAGCAATATATCTTCATCACCCGCAAATGGGGTTTATATCTCCCAGTTGATTCGATATGCAAGAGCATGCTCTACGTATGCACAATTTCTAAAACAAGGTAAATTATTGACAAACAAGTTGATGAAACAAGAATATCAGCAGTCTCGTTTAAAGTCATCATTTCGTTAGATCTATGGTCGATACAATGACCTTGTCAGCAAATACAATTTATCATTGAGTCATACGCTGACTGACGTTTTTCATACTAATTGTTTGGCCATTATTTACACACCGAATTGTCGACAGATTTTTCCGTTATTTCCCGATCATGACATGGAGCACACAGCGGGTGTGACAGGCTGGCAGGGGATGCTCACTCCTCCATGGCACCTGATTCCACCTCTGATGTTTTGGAGGTCCGTGTTTGCTCTGCTCCTATTTTGTATTGTTTAATGGATTTTGAGCTTGAATACTGTTCGTTATCTCCATATATTTCATTGATTTATTTTTAAACAAGTTTTCTAGGTGGCAATTGTCTTTATAGTTTAATAACATAATAATTTTGCATTAATTTCAATCGGGATCAGTTTTATTTCAATTGGGATTGATTTTTATACGTGGATTCAACCTGAATAATAAAGCAAATTTTGTTTAAAATTATATTTAAAGTTGAAAATTAATTCCTTTTTTGAAAATAATCCAACTATTTTTTGTTGAATAATATTTCACAGGTGTTCCGATTGTAAGATGTTAGCCAATTTCCCGATGCTAAAGATATATGGAGATAACTCTTGCATCACAAAATTTCATAAAAACGACCATCTATTTTGCAAGAAAACTACTATTGAAAATATTTTCCCACTGATTTTATTTTTTAATTTGAAAGTTGAAATATTTCTTAACTTAGTTTGGAGTGATTTATAGATCTGTTGAAAATGTATTAGAATTTACAGTTCTTTGTTTCCGACATACAATCAATGGATTATATAGAGGAATTCAAGAACACAAAATAAAATATTTTAGTAAATAAGCTATTTTCAAACAAATCTTCAATTACATTATTCCATAAGGACTACATTAATATCGTTTTCATTAAAATATCAAATATTTGTCACATTCGATGTTTCGATATACATTAAACTTTAAAGCCGTTCGTTGCTCGTTTACGATTGAGTCAACCATTTTTTGTCACAAGTCATCTACATATTGACTTCATTTTCACATTGTGACGTCACAAACATGGATCAAACATTTTCACATTGTGACATCAGAAACATGGATCAAACATAACATAACATCTACTATTTATAGAACATGTTTATGACTATATACATGTAGGGTGAGTTAACCATGCATCGGACACATACCTTGCTTTGGACAACTTTAAGCAATAAACTTTCATTGAACCCGAGTCTCCCCGTGTTTTTACTTATGTCTGTCTTAAAGGTGAAGACAAACTTTTTAATGATGCCGATTTTTATTTTCATGTTGTGATAAAAATACCCTAAGAAGAGCCTTGAAATAACGTCATATTTTGCATCAAATGGGAGTAACCAGAATTTTACGATTTTGCAATTTTTAGAGTTGTCGTTCTTTTAAATAGACGTCAACGGGAACGGATCGGACCTAGGTAAAATTGATCAATGATTGATATTTTACAGAAATTTTTCAAAAATTTTACTTCAGTGTTTGTATAATATTTTTTAGAGTTGTTTTTAACTAGTATGTTTATTTCACCATACATCGGACACAAATTAACCATGCATCGGACACTTTCCGATGCATGGGTAATCACTTCCATTTTCATATAAAACCAAATGACAGCTGTTTTTTTTTAAGGAAATAGAAAATAGAAACTCTAAATTTTCAGTGAAAATACAAATTATCGATATACGATGACTAGAAGTTGACTCAATTTATTTCTTTAAACTAGATGATGATAACCCACGCGACAAAGGCGCGAGTTGCCATATTACTAGCATTGTAAAGTCTTTCTAAGGCGATGTGATGCAATTAGAATTTCTTCACATTTGTGGATCGAAAAAGTCATTCAAATTTAATTAGAAGTTTAATTTTTAAATAAAAGATAAAAATGTTTTGATATCACTAATTCTAAAGCACCGAGATCAAGGTATGATATTTTTCTGGTTTAATAATCGTATGTCCGATGCATGGTGAATTCTGACTTATTTCGAAAAAATCGGTTTTTTATGATATTTTCTCAATAAATAGGACATAATTGTGTCAAAAAATATATCTTAACCACATACTACATGTTAAGTTCCATTTTGATAATATTCGGTTGGTAGCGATATCGCTAGAACTTGTTGAAGTGCGAGGGTGTCCGATGCATGGTGAATTCACCCTATGTGTGCCAGATTTCATTTTGGTCTGAATTGTGGTTTTGTAAATATAGAGATAGTTCGTGAACTTTTTGATCATGCACCCCTCGTACAAATGATATATACAATATACTTAATTTAACAGTCTTTTCTAGTTTTTAAGCCAAAGTAAATAAAACCTAAATTGCAGAATTCTTACACATTTTCAACATTGAAAACAATTTTAAACATTAAAGGGTTTTTCCAGTTATAAGATTTTATGTATTTCTTACGATGGATTTCATAAGCAGGACAGACTAAAATAAAAATATTCATCCTCAACATAATTTGAGCACAAAAAACAATGTCTATGTCGTGTTTCTGTATTACTATATCGACCTATTTCAATTGCCAATTGATGTGATGACAGTCTCAATTTAGAAATGCATTTTTGATATTTTATTGGTATGGGTTTCCATAAGTAAAATTGTAGATTGTGATTTGCAATTAAGTATCTGAAATAAGAAGATTTCTAGAACTATCTAATCAGGTCTAGGCGGCCTCTGTTTTTGGAGGATAGATTTTATCCTCTGAAAACAGAGGATAGCGGTCTTGCAACCTACTGGAATTTTCAAAACTAAGGGCAGTTAACTCTTAACCAAACAAATAACAGCAACTCTTTTGAAATCGATGAACTTGGTGATGAGTTTCATTATTTATTTAAGTGTCCTTTTTTAAAGAATGAAAGAGAGAAATTTATACCTAGCAATATTTACACAAATCCATACACAATATCTTTTTATGATTTGATGAATTCTTCTGATATATAGGAACTAATAGGTTTAGCTAAGTTTTGTAAAACTGTTCTTAAATTATTTCATGCCTGAACTTCCTACAATGTAAACATTAAACAATTTTTTTTTACAACCATCAGTACTGTTCATATCAAAGATCTTTTTATAGTTCATTATGTTAACTGTTCACATGTTGATTTGTTCAATTGTTAAACTCTTATTGTACTAACATACCCCATGTGGAGGCTTTAGTGAAAATAAAAGTTTTAAAGATTCAAAGAAATCAAAACACATTGAATTTAGCTATCCTCCAAAAACGGAGGCCGCCCAGACCTGCTAATTGAGAAAGAATATTCTGTCTTGCTTGATCAAAACGTCTTTGCTTGATGATGGGAAGGTCTACACATTTTTTGTTTTTCCCACAATTCAAACATACCTAAATTGCATAAAATACTTTTAACATTTGACAACCAGTTTTTTTGCATCTCTCATATAAAACATCGTAACAATGTTGAATAATACAATTTTTTTGGTCAAGAGCTTTTTTTCCCAAAACTTGATTATATTAAACATTCTTTGGTAAAGCAGAGGATATCGTCCTAATTCAGAATATATACAGCTACATTACATGTTGTCCTTTTAACTCCTAAAATATCAAGATGAAGTTTCTCAATGATTTAATTGAACCCCAAATTTTTGAAACATAATTTACAATACTGCCTACAAAACAATCAAATAAAGACAGCAATGTTTCACGATTAAAGTACATGTTTCTAATATTCTTTTTTTAAAACAAATAAAACTTTCCTAACTTGGTCAGCAAGTTGTTTCTCAGCTCCAGAAAACTTATCATAATTAAAAATAATACCCAAGTAGGTAAACTGATCAATAATTTCAGTGTTTCACTATTAATATACCAATTTTCACATTCTTTCACTTTTCCCCTTTTCTAAAAACAACAATCTTTGATTTATCCACATTAATATGTAATTTTCATGTTTTACAATAGTTTGCTAGTTGATTCAACAGAGATTGTATGCCAGCAACTGTTTCAGAAAAAAAAAAACCCACCGTATCATCTGCATACAAAAGAAGAAAAAGATTTAATGATGAAATTTCATATGGTAAACATCCAGAATTTAAAAAGTGCACTTCAAAGTCATTTACATACATGTAAGTATTGAAAGTACTTCACCATGCATTAAACCAAGGATGGTACTAACAAGAGGCCCAAGGGCCTTGAATCGCTCTTCTGATAAACTGTACAACTTATCACTTCTATTTGAAGCCTCTAAGTATCCTGTATATTTAGATAAAGCCTTGAAATTTCAAACATAGGTCATCATGACCTATATTTTAGATGAAACACTCTGAGAAGCAAAGAAGATTCTAAGCCAATTAGTACCTGAGAGTAGGTCATGGTGACCTACTTATCATTGTCATTCTCTGTCACCAAGTATTAAAAAAAAGTTGTAGATAGTCCCCACAAATGTAAGAGTCGTGCAGTAACCTTATTTAAAAAAATGTTGCATCAAGATTACACAATTTTTTTTTTCATTATATAAAGCTTTTTAACAAATTTTTAAGGTCACTGCACATCCATTGACCAGTGGCACTCTGTGAGTGAAGTATGAGCAACATTGGATCAAGGGGAGAGAAGATATGCTCCGTACAAGGATTTTCCATATAATTCTGCTATGACCTTAACCCTAGACCTAGAAATATGGTTCAAGGTCACTGCACACCCTTTACCCAAAGGCACTCTTTGGGTGAAGTATGAGCCAGATTGGGCCAAGGAGAGAGAAGATATGCTCCAGACAAGAGATCTCATTCATGGACGGACAGTTGAACGGAAGGACGGACAGACAGACCGATCACTATGGGGCACCTATAAGGTTTCCTCATTCCCCCCCCCCTGCTTTTACGAAAGCAAGGGAACATTAAATCTAATTTGCCTTCTGTTGATCTGTCTATCTGTCAGTCTATCTGTCACAAAAACTTTTACCTTGGGCCATCATTAAAAATATCTTTGTTTCCCCTAACCCAACCCTAAAATCTGAAGTTGGGTAGGTAGGTAGGTAAATATTTTTTTTTCCTGACAGCAGCTTTGAAAATACATTCTTATTTTCTGATAAGAACAGGTTTTGATGAAATTGTACTTTATAAAAGTTGATAAACTTAAAAAAAAAAATATTTGAATAATCTTAAAAAAACTTTTCAGTCGGCCGGATTTAATTGGGTCGGTCACGTTAGGGGAAACAAAGGTATTTTTTATTTTGGCCTTGGCCATAACTTTTGAATGAGAAGATACATTACCTGTGACAAGACCTTTCCAAATATCAGTGATGATTCTGTGAATTGGCCAAAATATCGGAAATAGGTTGGGGGTCAAGGGGCTGAAGAAATATGGGCTTTAGCAAACCCCAAATAGGTTTAAATGGGTGACAAAAACTGGAGTGTGACAGTTTGTTCAACAACTTTTACATCCTGGCCTGGCTGAATGGACCACCCTACATTTGTGTTTACCTAATTTGGAGATAAAAGCAAATGTCTGGATGAGGCAGACTAGATCAAAACACGGATTAAACAACTTTATTTTTTTTACCCAGACAAAAACGGAAAGAGATTGCTGCAAAAATATAAAGTACCAAAATATCAGAAAACACTCATAAATATCAGAATCTTGGATTCAGATCAGCAGAATTCCGCTAAATATCAGAACAGAATTATTACTGCAAATATACTATGATTTTTGACCCCATAACCTTGACCTTGAAGTTTGACCTACTTTTCAAACATTTAACATTACTTTAACTTTTGAATGAGAAAAGACAGGACTTTCATATTATACATGTATACTACTTTTGACAAGACCTTTCCAAATATACACTGTACTACGATTTTTGACACTGTAACCTTAGTCTTGAAGTTTGACCTACTTTTCAAAAAATTCATCTCTGCCTATAACTTCTGATTGAGAATAGATAGGACTTTTATATTTGACATGTGCATTACCTGTGACAAGATCCTTTCAAATATACAATGATTTTTGACCCCTTACCTTGAAGTTTGACCTACTTTTCAAACATTTTAACATTAAATTGGTCATAAAATTTGAATGAGAAAAGATAGGGCTTTCATATTAAATATGTACATTACCTGTGACAAGACCTTTCCAAATATACTATGGTTTTTGACCCCATGACCTTGAAGTTTGACCTACTTTTCAAAATTTTTATCTTTGCTTTTAATTTTTTTGATTGAGAATAGATAGGGCTTCTGACATGCACATTACCAGTGACAAGGTGTTTCTGAGCATGCTATGATTTTTTTAGCCTTGACTTTGACCTTCAAGTTTGACCTAATTTTCAAAAAAATTAATTCTTTTGAATAACATACGATAGGGTGTTCATATTTGACAAGTGTGTCAAAATATTTCCGAATATGCTATGATAATCGACCCTGCGACCCTGACCTTCAAGTTTTACATAATTTTCAAACATTTCAAAGATAGGGCATTCATATTTGAAACATGCATTACCTGTGACAAGCATTTCCAAATGTACTATGATTTTAATCCCATGACCCTGACCTTGAAGTTTGACCTAATTTTCAGACATTTTAACATATCTAATAACTTTTGATTGAGAGAAGATATGGCATAATCATTTGACAAGTGCATTACCTGTTTCAAGATCTTTCTGACTGTATACTTTGGATTTTGTTTTTTTTTTTCTGCCTTACTTGTGACAAGACCTTTCCAATTTTCATATGATATTTGACCTCATGACCTTGATGTTGAAGTTTGATGTAGTTTTGAGAAGCTATAAGCTTTCCCATAAGTGTTATTAATTCAAAAATTTTTGTCTTTTTTGTATAATGCACAGACAAGACAGGACACACAAACAAGACATCTACAATATGCCATAAATAATGGCATCCTATTCACCAAGACACCGATAGAGGGGGATCACAATTCTTTTAATTTGCTTGTTGTATTTTTTTCTTTGTGAAATTTGACTGCAGTTTGGGGGGTGCCCCATACAAATCCTCATTTAAATTATTCCTTAGATCACATCCTCTCAAAATACAGTCAAACCCCATTATCTCAAACCTGATGGGACCAAGAAAAAACTTTGAGATAGCCGAAGGTCCGAGTTATGGAGGGTAAAATACTTAAAAAATGCATGGTTAGGACTTTCCAATCACTTTTACATATCCATGGTATTCAAGATATCTGTGTTTGACATGCTGATATATATCCCTAACCAAAAAGTACTATAGTTAACTATAGTTAACTATAGTTTACTATAGTATCAAAGTTTTTTCACTATAGTAAATCAAAGTATTTTTACTATGGATTTCAGAGCGTTATATTTTCTGTTCTTCAATTCATACCTGAACATATTTTATATTAAATTGAAATATCATTTGTATATTCATACATTATTTCCGAATTTTACATTACTGTTTTCGAATTTTAGAGATTTTAAGCTTTGAAATCTCAAAAAAAGTTCCAGAGTAAAGTTTCATAGTAAAACAAAGTGTCAAAGTTTTCACTATAGTTAACTATAGTAAACTATAGTTAACTATAGTAAATTTTTGTTTGGGGAAGTTCAACTGTATCATAATTTTATTAAGGGCCAGGCCTGCCCTGAAGGATTTTAGAAATAAGTTATAAACGTTGATTTTGAAATGTGATTTTTTTCTAGGAATTTTTATTTTCTACAGATCAACTAGTACTCTTTTTGAACTTTCAAAATTATTTTAGAATTTAAATTTAAAACTGCCAAAATGAGGTCATGGACTTTGTACATCAAAATTTAGTAAATGGACCTTGTACATCAAAATTTAGTAATTTACTAACAATACAGTAAAACAGTTATAGCAGACAACCTTATAATGAATTCCCACTTACAGTGTATGTATTGATAAATTTTTATGACATGGTCTATGTATTTTTTGAATGAACCTCATAGAAAAAAAAACAAATTTAACTTATTTGGAAATATCTAAAATTAGTTTACCTTTCAGAAGCTTGGCTTGGTCTGTGGGTGGTAGTTCAGAGAATCCTGGGATACCATGGGTAAAACGAACATATTCCTGGATTAGAGTTGCTAATTCTTCTTTGATTACCTACCAATACCAAAAACATTCAAATGAAATCATAGTATTGTAAGGGGTGGGGTGGGGTTGATTAAAAAGTAAAATCTTCAAGTTAAATCTTCATCTCCTTCCCCTACAATTGCCTCAACTGTGATTCCCCTAGAGTTTTTGGTTGTCTCCTGAAGTAGTGTTTATTTGATCAACCAGTACACTTAAAATAAATTTATCAAGTATCCAATATCATCAGTCTGAGAAAGTATCTCGTATTCTTATCCATAAAATATTTCCTCTACATTTCCTTTAAAAAAAACTACAATGCACTTCATAATTGTGATCATGTGGATCAGCACATGTTCTTTACTTTTGCTTATGAATCCAGTTGACTGCACAACACAAAACAGTGCATTTGTTGTTGACATAAAGGATATGATGGCTGTATAAAAATTATTAAATAGTTTGAGGTCTAAATATAGACTCAAAGAAACAAGAAGTCTGTGAGCCAATGCTCACTAGTAATACCCCTGCTCTGATGTGAATACACTCTGATGTGAACATACACAAGTTCAGTTATAGACAGACACAGGGACAAACAGGAAGTTGACATCAGATTCATACAAAAATGAATCCAGGCCACCATATGGCATGCCTCAACAAAGAGTGTGCTAAAATTTCATGCATCTGCAATGAATAGTTGCTGAGAAAAATGCGACAAAAAATTTGTTAAATATTGTACAGTCAGACACACAGATAAACAGGAAGTTGACATCAGATTCATAGAAAAAAGATTCCCACCATATGGCATGCCTAAACAAAGTGTGTTAAAATTTCAAACATCTGCAATGAGTAGTTGCTGAGTAAACTGTGACAAAAATTTGATATGTATGGTACAAACAGATGCACAGATTAACAGGAAGTTAAAATCGGATTTGTACAAAAATGAATCCCACCATATGGCATGCCTAAACAAAGAGTGTGCTAAAATTTCAAGCATCTACGATGAGTAGTTGCTGAGAAAACTGTGACAAAAAAAATTTGTTACGGACAGACAGACAGACAGACACACACACACACACAGAGACACACAAAGGTAAAACAGTATACCTTTCCTTTGGAGCGGGGGTGTAATAATTAACATGCATTATGTAAAATCTGAATCTGTGATTTTGGCCCAGCTCTTACCCCAAGGCTCATAATTTAAAAAAAAATGATTTCCACATAACTTAGGTATGTTTTGCTTTTAAATATGATTTATAGTATGGTCTTGCCACTCTGGAAAAAAATTCTTCCTAATATGCCATGTCTTGTAAAACTCTGATCCCTATTGCAGCCTCAACCTATTCCTGAGGACCTTGATCTGGATGCTTTCATGTTATTATGACTAATCATGACTTTGCTGTCCTTGAAAAGAAATTTTTTCCTAATATATTCCTTTGTAAAATTTTGATTTCCATACATATGATATGTACCTGCTGTATATGAAATGTCACATATTTTTTTTACCCCATTTGTGGGGTCACCAAAATTCACAGGAAATGAAAATTTTATCCTGAATTTTGAATTGTTTTCCAGAAACTTCTACTTTTCTTTAATTCTTGCTCTCACAACATGGGAAATCTCATTTGACATGTGATTTATTGTGCTTCCTTAATGTAAACAAATTCAAACATCATGATGGAAGGTGTTAAACATTTCCCACATTAAATACATTGTACTGTAATTTATGGACTAAAGGTTGATACTTTTTCTTAGAACCGCTGGCTTCACCCAATTTAATGAATCAACTTGTTAAAGCTCAAGTTTAAGAAAATGGCACCAAAGTTATAACTAGTGTTCCAAGGAATGCATGTGTTGCCTGCTTTGTAGCTTCATTAAAGATTTAATAAATCTAACAGTGGTCGGCTATTTATAATAGTTCATGCATTTGTTTGCCAAGAAAAAAGACTGCAATAGATTCTGACAATCAAAGAAAAATATGGTTCCCCAATCCTCATGAATTATGAAATTGAAATCATTAGTAATTATCATTTAACATTTTATTAATATGTGTATCTTAAACAATCCTCCAAAGGAGATTTCAGTCTGCAATTTCAGTCTGTGATTTCAGTCTACATGATCCATTGTGCAATACAGATCCCGATTGTCTATCATAATATAAAATTTGCTGTCAAAATGGGAACTAATTGCAACAGTTTCGAAATTTAGTTTTTATCTATCTATAAAATGATCTAAAGAAACAATAAAAAGTTAAGAAAAATTCATACAAGGGAAAGTTGAAAATTGAGGTCATTATTGTAAAATATTTTATTCACTTTGATGATATGATGTAAACACAATTAAATGTAAAAGTAAAAACTTCTACATCAATTCAAGAGAAATAAGAAATTAAACAGCTAAATAAACTGAAAAAAAAATTTGGTTGCTATGTGTCTTGGTTGCCATGGAAACAGTAAAATTTTGAGAATTTCAGCTACTTTGAATGTTGAACCTTAACAGAGGAGTAAGACAACCAAACTGACCACTTATACACAAAAACATAGGTAATTTTCAATTCAATTCATTTCATTTATTGACAACACCACCATACATTGGCATATAGTCATGAATACAACAAACAATAACATACATAAAATCAATAAAAAATTATTCCAGTAAGCATATCATTTATGTTGAAGTTGTTCTTTTCTAATATCAAAGCACTTTTTCAGAAGGTTACATACTCTTCTAGCAATTTTAATACTTGGAGGGTTGATAATGTCAATAATAGGGTTTTCCTTCATGTAGCATTGAGCATTAAATATACTGAAAGGAAAAAGAAATGAATATTTTACTTTTTGATACTCTATTTACATGAAAAGAAGACGCAAGCTAAATATTGATTTTAGCTGTTCTATTGAGTGTCGGCTAGAGGTTCATGAATGGAAAATCATTCAACCACGAAAAGAGCCTGTTCGAATAAAGCATGAAATTTTGGCAACAATTTTGGGCTCTGGGTACACGTTACAATTTGTAATCATTCTTGATCATTTTTGAATATTCAACGTTTATGTGCAAAAGTTCCACACTTTATTTCTGTTGACATCAACTTGCTACAATGCCTCGCTTGAGCCAACGTCAGAGGGGTGAAGCAATAGGGTTACTCTTATGAGGGGGAGGTCAAATTTCTGTCGCTGAACGATTTAACGTTGCACATTCAACCATATCTTGTCTTAGATGTCGGATGCTGACACCAGGAAGTCTAAACGATCACCCTAGAAGTGGACGTCTGATGGTAATGACTCAGCGCCAAGACAGAGAAATTTGTCTACTCCATCTAAGGAATTGTTTCCAAATGGCTGTAGAAACTGCTGCTCATTTCCGAGGACGTAACAGTGCACGAATAAGTGCAAAAACGGTTCGAAATAGGCTGAGGGAGGCAGGTCTTAGAGTGCGCAGGCCGTACAAAGGTTTGCCATTGTCTTGCAACAGTAGGGATGTTCGAATGGTCTGGTTACATAGACATTTTCCCAACAGATTTCCCTTGCAACGCTGGAGAAATGTGCTATTCTCTGATGAGTCTAGATTCACCCTTTTCTGAGCAGACGGAAGGAGGTGGGTGTATAGGCGCAAAGGTGAACGTTTTTCCGACGCACGCGTCATGGAGCGTGATCGATTTGGGGGAGGGTCCATAATGGTGTGGGGTGGAATATCTCATGGACTTAAGACGCCTTTAGTAGTTGTTGACGTCTCTCTAACGGCTATACGTTATTGAGACGTTATCCTGCAACCATACGCTATTCCTTTTGTGAGTCGGCACAATCTTGTTCTACAGCAGGACAATGCTCGCCCACATGTTGCACGGATATGTCACAATTTTCTGGCAACAAACAACATTGTACCACATGAATGGCCTCCATACAGTCCAGACCTCTCCCCCATTGAACACATATGGGATGAGGTTGATAGACAAGTTCGACAGCGTCAAAACCTTCTGAACAACACTGAGGAACTTGCACAAGCAGTGACAGAAGAGTGGAATAACATCCCAATAAGAACAGTTAACAGACTCGTAAACTCCATGCACAGAAGAATCCCTGCAACAATTGGAGCACGTGGTGGACACAGTCGGTATTAATCACTGAATTCTGAGGAAAGACCCCCCCCCCCCCCCCCAAAGAATGTCTTTTTTTGTGTAAAATACCAAAGTGTCCAACATTTCTTTGTTGATTTACATTGTTTGTTTGTCTAAATTTTACATTATATTTATATTGTTGATCATTATTCGAATTATGATTAAAATTTCTAAAGTCAATGTCAATATGCGTTTCTTTTTCCTTTCAGTATATATAACAATATTGTAATCTATACTGATCATAACTAGGACAATAAAGTACAAAAACGTTTTTCATTTTCAATAAAAAGTTTGCAAGCATGACATACACATTTTTCTCTAAGAATAGGTGGCCTTGAGTACCTCCCCATTTCAATATGCAGTATATGAGCACTAATTCTTAGTTTTGTTGGGATTGTTCTTTCACATTTCTTCAATGGTAACTGTAGTTAGTTCTGTAATTTATATTCATTTAAATTTATTATATTACTATAAAAAGTTAATTTTCCAGAATCTGATATAGAAATGTTCTTTAACTGTTCACAGATTTTGTTCCTATAGTGCTCTAATTTATGTCTTAAAGTTTTATGTGATATGTCCAATGAGGATAAAGACAATTCTGCTGTAGAGTAAAAAGTTTTCTTTGCCAAGATATTCTAGACCCCAATGTTTTATCTTCCTTAAATGCAGACACCACTAATTGGTCATGATGCTCATTCACTGATGATTTTCTATGAATACCCAGAATGTCTTTAAATATCTGAAGTTGTATTTTTTCAAATGGGAAATGATCTGAGGATAATAAATCACATTTGTAGTCAGCAATCCAAATTTCAGAACCATAAGTTAAGATTGGAGTAATCATAGATCTATAAAGTTTTAATATTGTCTCAACAGAAAAATTTATATTAGCTGGAAAATTAGTTTTTATAGCATAATACGCCTTTCTAGCTCTTTCTGACAGCTGTTCTGCTGAGAATTTCATTTTTCCATCAGATTTAAATACAAGTCCCAAATATTTGTACTGATTTGTTATTTCTGTAGGGCTATGATTGTAGTAAAAACCATACTCGTTTTCATTATTTATACTTTGAGAAAAAATCATAACATTTGTTTTTCCATGTTCCCACATAACTTCCATTCATGACAATATTTACTTAAAATATCTATACATTTCTGTAAACCAATAGGTGTTTCCCATGCAAGAATAAGATCATGTGGTTAAAAGGTAATGAATCTAAATGAGCTGGATCTGTGGCTGTATTATTGAAATATTTTACAAATCATCAATGAAAATATTGAAAAGTATTGGACTCAGGTTATCACTTTGTTTCACTCCTCTATTTGCTAAAAAATCTTCACTCATTTGATTGTCCTTTATACAGGAGTAATAAGTATTTGTATACATATTGTATAAAAGTTTCAAAAAATTGCCACCAATGCCCTTTTTATTAATTTTATATAAAAGTGCAGATCTCCAAACAGTGTCGAAGGCTTTGGAAAAGTCTACAAGGCAGGCATAGATGTTTGACCAGAGAAATTTCCCTTTCATAGTGTTCAAGTTATATTTTTCTTTTCAAAACAAGAAAATATCCATCAGTATTCTAGTGTTAATAAGGCAATGGTCAGAAAGTTCTGATGGAGGCAATATATTAAAGTGCTGAATTCTGTGGTATAAATGACTAGACGCCAACATATAATCAACTGTACTAGAGCCATTAACATTATGAAAAGTAAAATAGCCACAAGAGTCTCCAAGAAATCTTCCATTAAGTATGGATAATCCACAAGTTTTGCATATGGTATTTAACAATTGCCATGCAAATTTGATTTTGTATCAAGTTGGTAACATTTACATGATATTCCACTTTCATATATGTTCTTAGGTAAAGGACAATCAGAAAAGGTGTCAGTTATTGTATCATGTTTTATATAATCTTGAAGCCCTCCTGTCCTAGCATTAAAATCTCCACATATTAATACTTCACCTTTGCATCTAAATCTTGCAATTTCGTTTTCTGCAAAAATTTCCTCTGATTTAGTTTTTGTTACATAGGGTTTGATAAAACAAAAGCATAAGTAGTGTGTTTTAATTTCTTGACTCTGATTTGAGATTTTTAAGTTGGTTTCAATCCATATGCTATTTTTACTTTGATATACCTTTCTGAAATATTTATAAATAGTAGGTTTAATGTACATGTGTAGTGAAGGTCTGCCTTTTTCTTTGAAACGTTTTTGAGTTGAGCACAATTAGAGATTACAGAGATCACCTCAATGTGGTCTTCAAGTAACGCAAAGTCCCACACTAAACTAATAATCTAGTAGTGTGCATCCTTATATGCAACATTTATGCAATTTTGGTCTGATAGGGCTTGCGGTTACTTGGGAATGGACTTATCTAAATACTTTAGTCACTCATCCAGAAATGTAAGTCAATTCCAGCATCTGGTCATCTCAGACAGTGTTCATCTCTTGATGCATCATCCATACAAGTTTGGTTCAGATAGGTCTTATAGTTTCTTGGTAATATACCTGCTCAAAAACCTTCAACCTAATCACTCATCTGGTAAATATAGGTCATATCCAGCATCTGAAGCAAGTCTGGTAGTGTGCATCCTTAGATGTGCAAGTTTGGTCAATGTAAGGCTTATAGTTACTTGGAAATAAGATCTGCTCTAAAAACTTTTGCCTGGTCACTCATCCGAAAAATGTAGGTCAGTTCAAGCATCCGAAGCAAGCCTGGTAGTGTGCATCCTTAGATGTATTATCCATGCAAGTATGATCAACAAAGGGCTTAAAGTTACTTTGAAATGAGACCTTGTCCAAAAACTTTAACCTGCTTCAAAAACATTAACCTGGTCCTTTTTTTAGCTGAAATTGCAGCATCTGAAACTTTGACTGGTACAATGAAACATACGAGAAGCATCCTCAATGCATCTCTGATTAATATAGGGCATAGAATTACTTGAAAAGAAATCTGCTCCAAAAACTTTCACCTGGGATGCCAAAGCGGCTAAGCCAGGGGTATTACATAAGCTCCCCCTCCCCCCAACTTTGTTTAGGTGAGCCAAAAACTGTATCCTGTTGCTGTAAAGAAATTATTTGTAATATTTAAATAAGTAGGTGGTAACCATGGATACATATGAAATAAATTTTTGATGCAGAAAAAAGCTAAATATTAGATAATGTTAAGTGTAACAAGACTAAACCCAATCATCAAAAGTAGAGAAACAATAATAAGAGGTCCAAGGGCCACACCACTCACTTTGGCTAGGAAATTTTAAAAAAGCAGAAATCAGTTCAGTATTGAAAAGTTTAAATATAAATGTGGTCCTAACATTTGATTTTCTATTGAGGCCTTGCCCTACCTCCAGGGGCATGATTAGAACACATTTGAAACTACTTTAACTGAAAATGCTTCTGAATAAATAAAACTGGCTTTGATGTTTGATGATCCCTGGGGTCATAATTTGAACAAACCTGAATCTACACTACCTGAGGATCCTTCCATATAACAAGAGGCCCAAGGGCCTTGAATCACTCCTCTGATAAACTGTACAACCTATCACTTCTATTTGAAGCCTTTAAGTATCCTGTATACTTAGATAAAGCCTTGGAATTCCAAACATAGGTCATCATGACCTACATTTTAGATGAAACACTCTGAGAAGCAAAGAAGATTCTAAGCCAATTAGTACCTGAGAGTAGGTCATGGTGACCTACTTATCATTGTCATTCTCTGAGGACCCAAGATGCATCAACTAACTAAGTTTTTTTTAAACAATATTTTATTCGCAGATGTAAGAGTGAATAGGATTGGGCAGCAGCCTCAGCCTATTTTAGCCCTCTCCCTACTAACAAAGTTTGATGATTCTAAGCCAATTAATACCTAAAATATTTAATTTATTTATCCAAATACAACATAAGATAAGTGAAAGTTCCACATTTATTTACAATACTGCTAAAAACATTCTACAATATTTGCAGCTTATACAAAGATAAACAGAGTCAATCTCCCAGCATCAGAACCAAATACTAGTTACATAACTGTAAACAGATGTATACTCTGAGAATCCTGCAGGCTGAGGGCAACTTGCCTACATGAACACATGCTCACTAGCACCTGTATGATGACGGCTGAGGGCAAGAAATGCTTGCCTATATATGAGGCATGTTAACATGCGCCTGAATAGATTAGGAATAGAGTACACAACTGGAGAGTCTTAATCTTGGTAAGAAATGCTCACCAAAAATAGACCACATGCTCCCACTCATACAAGAAGCACCTGATCTCATTGCTGAGTGATTAACTTCCCACAGTTGGGAGAAAGTAATGAGATATATATAAGTTTATCATTACGTAATTGCCAAAACATACTCATGAACCCTTTTATGTCTAGAACCATCAATAATTGGAAGGTGGAAGAGGTGGTGGTGGTTATTGAACTGGAAAAAGTAAACAAAAACACTGCAGGCACGCTAACTTTGGCTAATAATTGATTCCTGATTGGTTAATTTTATCACTTGGTTTGCATGAGGTTCATAGGGGGTACTCTATTATATACCGATTAATAATGTGAATTTGGAAAATAAACACTGATTATAAACATAATCAATATTTATAACCATAAAATTTCGAAACTAGGTCACAGTGACCTACTTTTCAGATGACATACTTTGAGGACCCAAGATGCATCAACTGACAAAGTTTGATGATTCTAAGCCAATTAGTACCTGATATATTTAAATATAACCATAAAATTTCAAAAATAAGTCACAGTGACCTCCTTTTCAGTCAACTAACTCTGCAGACCCAAGATACATCAACTGACAAAGTTTGGTGATTCTAAGCCAATTAGTACCTAAAAATATTTAAATAAAGCAATAAAATTTCAAAAGTAGGTCACGGTGACCTACATTTTAGTCAACTTAATCCGAGGACCCAAGATGCATCAACTGACAAAATTAGATGATTCTAAGCCAATTAGTACCAGAAATATTTCATTATAGCCATATAAATTGAAAAGTAGGTCAGGTGACTTTTCAGTCATCGTACTCCGAGGACCCAAGATGCATCAACTGACAAGCAAGAGAAATAAAATGATTAAGAATCAACAAAATAATTAGTATGGTACCCCTTAATAAATCTTAAACTAGATCTATTTACTTATTTGTACCTGCCCCCATTTGTCACTATTATTTTGTAAACTAATGAAAACAATAGTGCTTTAGCACTATTGGTAAACCCTTCTCATTCCCTCATACATAGGCCTCTCTTGGTCTATAAAAAACATTTAATGCACAAAGATAAGGTATTTTGTCTCATTTTTATTTATTTCTACCTGGCCAGAACCATGAAAGTCGTCCTTTTTGTATTATATATTATAAAAAATTTGTATAAATTTCTTATTAAATTTGACTTTTCAGTTACATTATTTACTGTAACAGTGATTAATTATCATAGGTGAATAACTTCTCTCACTATAATACAAATTAATAGAGCCCTGCCAGCATCAGAACACTTGGCCAAGTCGTCCACTTGACCTCTGACCCTGGGGCCACAATTTAAAAATATTTTTAGGATGCACCTTTGCTCATCATAATTATGCACTTAGTTTCTCTGCTAATATCCAGGAGCAGAAGAGAAACTTTCAAAGAATTAATGCATTTTTTACTAAATAATCAATAGAGCACCCCCCCCCCCCAACGCCCTCCCTCAACACCAGAACCCCCCGACCCTTGGGCAAAGAAAAAAAAAATTTGGAAGAGGCACCATTACACATGATAACCAGGTACTTGGTTTATCTGCTAAATATCCTGGAGAAGAGAAGAAAATATTCAAAGAATTTGTACATTTTTACTATATAAATAAATAGAGCCCCACCCGAACACTAAAACCCCTGACCCAAGTGTCATGAAATTCATTAATTTGGAAGAGGCACCATTGCTCATCATAACCATGCACTTTTTTAACTGCTTAATACCCAGGGGCAGATATAGAGATTTTGAAAGAATTTATGCATTTTCACTATTTAATCAAAAGAGCCTGACCCAAGGGCCATGAAATTCAAAATTTTGGAAAGGGCAACCTTGCTTATCATATCTATGCATTTAGTTTCTATGCTTAATACCTAGGAGCAGATAAAAAGATATTCAAAGAATTTATGCATTTTCACTATAAAATCAATAGCCCCCCTCCCCATTATGACATTGCGGTGAGGTGCTTCTTTTAGCTTTAGACACTCTGACATCTATACAATGAATAAAATATTTGGTGTTCTTTCAGTGGCTGTTATGATCTATAAAATTTCATTTTTCATAAAAAAGTGTAAATTTTTCAAATATTCAAATACAGTAAAACACGCTTACAGTGAACACAATATAAGGAATTGATGCTTATAGTGAAGTGATTTTCTTTCCCCTTGACTTTAAAAGATTTTGAACACTTTACGGATATAACAAATTATGCTTATAATGAAGCAAAATTGTCCATTTTTGGCACTTCGTTACATGTATAAGCATGTTTTACTGTACTGTATTAATCTGGATGCTGCCTTAACATACCCACATAAAACATTTTACCTGAAAAATCTCCATTCTCCCATCAATATCCATCTGAGTGTTTTTGTAGATTTCACTGTACACTCTGGCAGGAACGGGATCCATTTTGCCAAACATCTCTACCTTCTCTCTATGTTTCTTCTGAAGAAAATAGTACAATCATTCATTATAGGATTGCACACCTAAATGAATTATTTTGCTATATGAGAAATAAATGTATAAATGAATTGCACATTTTATGAAATAACCATAAGTCTCTGATGAGACTGTAGCTCTATTGGTTTGTACTTTTAACAAAGGAAGAGAAAAGTAGCACTGGGACTTGAAACTTTGCAACAGCAATACACAGAATAATGATCCTTGGTTTAGTCTCTTTTCGTGGCAAGATTTATTGCAATCAGACTAAAACTGTAGGAGGAGTAGCCTTTTAAAAGAATTTTACAGAAATTTTGATTTTAGTAATTTTGACAACATCAGTCATCAAAATCAAAAACCAATAAAGACAATTATGTATCTTGGTGTAGTCTACTTGTGTGCTAAGTTTTATTGAAATCAGACAAAAACTGTAGGAGGAGTAGTGTTTTGAATGCATTTCACAAAAATTTCTATTTTAGAAACCATGGCAACACCATTCATCAAAATTAAAAACTGATACTGAATGAGGAAGCTTAGTGAAATGTATTAGTATGCCAAGAAATATTGAAATCAAACCAAAACTTTAGGAGGAGTAGCGTTTTAAAAGTATTTCACAGATATTTCTATTTTTAGTAACAATAGCAACACAATAACTGAAAGAATTATCTATCTCAGTGCAATCTACACTAGTGTGCCAAGTCACATTGAAGTCAGACCAAAACTTTTTTTGAGATATGGCCCAAATTTCAAGAAGTTTACACACACCGCACAAATGGCCATAGCATTAGCTCTTTGAGCCTTTGGCTCAGAAGAGCTAAAAATCACCAATACCGAATAACCAAGTTTTGTGTGAACTTTTTATAAGCTCTGATTTCTTCAATATTCTCAACCCGTTTCACAAGCATTTTTACAAGAGTGGTCAACAATTGCCTCTACTGAAACTATGTGGAGCTGAAGGTTTGTTTGTTTTTATTCCATTGGAAAGGTATTGAATAGAGCTATTCAAGAGTATCATTGTCCATGAAATCATGCAAAGTGTTACATATTGAACATCCCTTATATTTATTATTTTATTTATTGTCTTTGTCTTGACCTATTATACAAGGAAACGGTAGGTTCAGGCTTTATAATAAAACAAAATACATGTACCTAGTAGAATTTGAACAGGAGGCCCAAGGGCTTTTCCAGTCACCTGAGTATATTTACATCCACTGAATATTATTTCCTTTATTTCTTATGAAAACCATTGCTGTTCATCATTCAGTAAATGACACTTAGCTAGCCACCTGCCATAGATTTCTTGAGCAAAGGCTGTTCCATTAATTATGCATACAATGACATACACATCTATAATACAATATTTAATATATTCAATTTTACTTTGAATGTATTTTTTTTTATGCAGATATAAATATAAACACAAAAAATGTTTTTCTTTCTTTGTTAGTATGGGAATAAACATTGCAGCTATTGCAGAACAAATTTACATAACCCGCTTACGTGGGTTATGTATTTTTTCTGCAACAGTGTGACATTAATTCCTGTACTAACAACCAAAGAAAACATTTTATTGTTTAAACAAGAGGCCCAAGGGCCTTAACGGTCACCTGAGTACAATACAACAATTCAGAGGATCCATACACTGATAAATGAAGCTTTGTTGCCCAAAAGCAAGAAAAATAGTATGATAAGCATCAACAAAATAATTGGTTTAGAATCTATCTGTCCCCCATTTATCACTATTACCATGCAGACTATTAACAAAATGTCTATTTTTAACCCCATATTATTACTTCTCACATTGGTCTCTCTTGGCCTTTGAAGAACATTAAAAAAGATAAGTTATTTTTGCCTCACTTTTATTCATCTATTATTTCCAAGTCTACCTGCTCATTAAAACTATGAAAGTACTTTTTGTATTATACAATAAATATTCTTGCATAATTCTCTTATTCTATTAACCTTTCAAATACATTATTTACAGTGATTAATTATCAAAGGTGAATGGCAAAGGGGAATAACTTTGCTCAGCAGAATACAAGTTCATAGAGCCCTGGCCAGGACCAGAATACTTGACTAAATAATCCAGGTGTTCAAAATTCTGGTAAAAATACCCTTGCATATTAAAACTTTTACTCTGTTTGCCTCGAATATGCCCAGAAGAATACAAGACTTTCAAAGAAATGCATGTTCACTATGTTACTAAATAAATAAAGCCCCCCTCCCCCTTTACACCAGAAAATCTTACCCAGGGACCATGAACTAATAATTCTGGAAGAAGCACTTTGCTCATCATAACTATACACTTGTTTCTTTGCTTTATTACCAGCAGTAGAAAAAAATATTTTGAAAGAAATTATGCATTTTCACTATAAAATCAATAGAGCCCCCCCCCCCCCCTCAAAAGAACCCCTGACCCAGGGGCCATGAATTTCACAATTTTGAAAGAGGCATTCTTTTTCATCATAACCATGCACTTCCTTTGTTTGAACAATACCAAGGAGCAGAGAAGAAGATTTCGAAAGAATTTATGCATTTTCCTTATATATCATTAGAGCACCGATCTAACACCAGAACCTTTCATCCAGGGGCCACAAAATTCACAATTTCTGAGGAGGCAGCCATGCTCATCATAACTATTGTACTTAGTTTATTCAATATTCAGGAGAGAGAAGATTTTCAAAGAAATAATGCATTTTCACTATATATATCAATTGATCCCCACCCTGACACCAGAACCCCTGACCCAGGGGCCATGAAATTCACAACTTTGGAAGAGGCAACCATGCTCATCATAACTATGCACTAAGTTAGTTTATTTAATACCCAGGAGTAGAGAAGAAGATTTTCAAAGAATTAATGCAAATAATCAATAGACCCCCCCCCCCCCATACCTGAACCCCTGACCCAGGGGCCATGAAATTCACAATTTCTGAAAAGGCAGTCATGCTCATCATATCTATGTTCTTAGTTAGTTTATTTAATATCCAGGAGCAGAGAAGAAGATTTTCAAAGAATTAATGCATTTTCACTATATAGTCAATAGAGCCCCCCCCCCCCCCCTTACACCAGAACCCCTGACCCTGGGGCCATGAAATTCACAATTTCGGAAGAGGCACTCTTGCTCATCATAACTATGTACTTAGTTACTTTATTTAATACCAAGGAGCAGAGAAGAAGATTTTCAAAGAATTAATGCATTTTCACTATATAGTCAATACAGCCCCCCCCTTAACACCAGAACCCCTGACCCTGGAGCCATGAAATTCATAATTTTGGAAGAGGCACTCTTGCTCATCTTAACTATGTACTTTGTTACTTTATTTAATACCCAGAAGCAGAGAAGAAGATTTTAAAAGAATTAATGCATTTTCATTATATAATCAATAGAGCCCCACCCTAACATCAGAACCCCTGACCCTGGGGCCATGAAATTCATAATTTTGGAAAAGGCACTCTTGCTCATCATAACTTTATACTTGGTTTGTTTTTTTAATACCCAGGAACAGAGAAGAAGATTTTCAAAGAATTAATGCATTTTCACTATATAATCAATAGAGCCCCGCCCTAACACCAGAACCCCTGACCCTGGGGCCATGAAATTCACAATTTCAAAAGAGGCATTCTTGCTCTTCATAACTATGTACTTAGTTAGTTTATTTGATACCCAGGAGCAGAGAAGAAGATTTTCAAAGAATTGATGCACTTTCACTATGTGATCTATATAGCCCCACCCTAGCACTAGAACCCCTGACCCTGGGGCCAAGAATTTCACAATTTTGGTAGAGGGCTCAATGCTTATTACAATGATGCCAACAGTTTGACAGCTTGACGTCCAGGAATAAAGAAGAAGATTTTTAAAGATTGCATTAATTTTGGTGGTTTTAGCCCCACCCCTCAGGCCCCAGGGGGGCAGGGACCATGAAATTCACAATTTTTGTTCCCCTTCACCCATAGATGCTATATGCCAAATTTGGTTGAAATTGGTTGAGTGGTTTCAGAGAAGAAGCTGAAAATGTTCAAAAGTTAACGCACGAAGCACGACGGACAACGCACGACGACAGACAAAAACGGATAGCAATAGGTCACCTGAGTGACTCAGGTGACCTAATAAACTGAGAGATGAAGATATGTTGCCCAAAAACAAGAGAAATAGGATAATCAGAGGTAAAAAAAAATAGTTACTCTAGTAACAAATCACACAGCAGATATATTTACTTGCCTGCTAATACATTCCCATTTGTCACTATCACCAGGATTAAACAAAACAAGAGGCCCAATGGGCCACAACAATCACCTGAGAAACTTTGGCCCTGTTGATCTTCAACAGATTTCTGCATTGTAATACTCAGTGTGGTCATGGTTTGAACAATTTAGAATCTACACTACTCCAGGATGCTTTCACCCAAGTTTGAGCCTTTCTGGCCAGGTGGTTCTTGAGGAGGAGATTTTTCCTATAAATTTCAATGTAAAACAGACTCCTTATTGTGGCCTCACCCTGTCCCAAGGGATCATGATTTGAATAATTTAGATCCTACACTACTCGAGGATGCTTTTTTCTAAGTTTCAGCTTTTCTGGCCCTGTGGTTGTTGAGAAAAAAGATTTGTAACAATTTTTCCTATATATCTTGATGTAAAACTTGGAATTCAGTATTGTGGCCCCACCCTACCCCTGGGGGGTCATGATTTGACCAATTAAGAATCTACACTACCCCAGGATGCTTTCAAATAAGATTCCCTTTTTTGGCATGGTGGTTTTTGAGAAGAATTTTTAATGAGCCCACCCTATATTTGTCTTTTCTTGATTATCTCCCCTTGTTAGGGGGCTTGGCACTTTATAATTTAATTTTCCCTTCACCCAAGGATGCTTTGTGTCAATTTTGGTTAAAATTGGCCCAGTGGTTCTTGAAGAGAAGTTGAAAATGTGAAAAGTTTACAGGCGGACGGACAGACGGATGGATGGATGACGGACAACAGGTGATCAAAAAAGCTCACTTGAGCTTTCAGCTCAGGTGAGCTAACAATAGTTCTTCAGCACATATAGTTATTCTATCTCATCCCCTTTCACACTGACATCTTTTGATCCTTTAAAAATATACAGTGTAAAGATATGGTATTTTTGTCTCATTTTTATTTATCCACAAGTTATTTATTTACAAGTCTTACTGACTATTAAAAAGTAACTCTTTGTATTACACATTAAAAATTCTTGTAAAATCTTCTTATTCAAATGACCTACCAATTACATTAATAACAGTGATTATTTTGAAAGGTGAAAAGCAAAGGGGGATAAATTCTCTCAATAGAATACACATTTCCATACAAAATTGATAGAGCCCTGCCCAGCACCAGAACACTTGACATGGTCGTCCAGAATTTCTAAAACCCAGGGCTCGATATAAACTTTTTTCCATACTTGTCCATTTGGACAACTGACCAAGACATTTACTAGTCCGAACTTCAACTTCACTTGTCCGAAAATTGTTCAATAAAGTATTAAAGATACAATACTGTCAACTTGAAAACTAAAATAAAATCCATTACATGTGCTTGATTTGTGATTTTATTGATAAATACAAAAAAACACATAAAAACAAAATTTTATCTACACTTTCTATTCTGGCAACAACATAAATGTTCACAAATGAAGCTGTCAACATCCAACAGAATCTAAACTTCGTAACTCGAAGTTTCATACTTTTGGGTGCAAAACACAGTTTTATGTATGACGTTATCATGACGTTACTAAATGAGGGACATGCTAAAGTGACCTCCATAAAGAAATAATATGAAGACTTGTTACATAGACATCTATATATCAATAGAAAGATAAAATGGTGATTTTTATAAATATATATATACATTGCATTTATCACTTACTAATGAGGTGTATTTGACACATGAAACATGAGGGAAATGGGAAGGTTTATGTGTCTAATTGTAGTACACCTATGCATTTTTAGCTCCCTTGATCACAAACAGTGCAGAAATCAGAAGATAAAAGTGCTATGCATTTCACAGAACAAGTCCTTAGGTTTCTTTTTGTTGTACTTTTAGGGTAATTTTCCAGCTTTTTAAAGAGCTAATTTACCTGCTACTCCAATCATGCTATTCTGCACATTTGAAAAATGGGTGTTTTTAGAGTTATCTCCCACTATTAATCAAAGTACTGTAAGTACTGATAGACGGTGGCATGAATGATTTTGTTTGTTTAATGTCCCTCTCGAGAATTTTTCACTCATATTGAGACATCACTATTGCCGTTGACGGGCTGCAAGTTTAGATCTATATTCAGCACTCCAGGCCATTGAGTAGTGAAAAATCTTTTTCTGACCAGCACTTACTGTGACACGGGACCTCAGTTTAACTGTCTCCACGTTCCGCAGTGGGATTCGAACTCACCACGTAAGGATCGACTCCTTCATGTTTGCGACTCTAGAGCAAACGCTAACCACTGCGCCACATGGCGACTGGCATTGAATGAGTTAAAATATATAAATCTGTAAAATGATGGAAATTATGAAAGTTTATTGCAATTTTTCACGATACATGTTTTTTAATAAGTAAATTTATATTTCTGTAGTATAAGGACATGTATTAATTGGAGTTGTTAATTTATTGCATGAATTTTTCTACATTAGGTTTATTATAAAATAAGGATTGAATTAAAACAAGAGGCCCAAGGGCCTTAACGGTCACCTTTGTATAATACAACAATTTAGAGGATCCATAGAGTATAAAATAAACTGAAAGGTGAAGCTTTGTTGCCCAAAAGCAAGAAAAATAGGGTGATCAGGATCAACAAAATAATTAGTCCAGTACTATTTTAATTCCTGTTGAAATCTCTTACATTGGCTTCTCTTGGTCTTTGATGAACATTTTAAAAGACAAGTTATTTTTGTCTCATTTTTATTTATCTATTACTTACAAGTATACCTGATCATTAAAACTACGAAAGTACTTTTTGTATTATACAATAAAAATTCTTAAAAATTCAAAGGAACTTTTGGAAAATTTGAAATCACAAGATTTTACAAAAATCAACAGCTTAAAAACTTACGACTTTTCAACTTTATACACAACCATTCCCCACGATAAATTAAAGTCCAGGCTTTTTTTTATATCATTGACAGCTGCTTTTTCAATAAAAATGGAACTCGTAAATATACTTACCTTGTCATTGGTCATTTGCAAAATTATTTTGTTAAAAAACATTCTGATTGTACACACAAGTACTCTGAAGTTGACATTAAAAAGATGCTTGAGTTTCTGATTGACAAAATCTATGTGGTTTTTGGAGACCAGGTCTTCCAACAATCTATTGAAATTTCTATGGGTACCAATTGCGCCCCGTTATTAGCAGACCTTTTTTTGTATTCATATGAAGCAGAATTTGTCCAAAATCTTGTACGTGAAAAGAAGAAAACACTTGCTGTGGCGTTCAACTCGACATTTAGATATATCAACGACGTATTGTCAATTAACAATGGCTATTTTCATTCTTATGTCGATACGATATATCCTGGTGAACTTGAGATAAAAGATACCACAGAGTCTGACACATCTGTTTCATATTTGGATATTTTACTTGAAAAAGATGTTAATGGTAATCTAACAACCAAGCTTTATGATAAACGTGATGACTTTAACTTTTCAATCGTCAACTTCCCTTACTTATGCAGCAATATACCTTCATCACCTGCATACGGGGTATATATCTCTCAGTTGATTCGATACCCAAGAGCATGCTCTACGTATGCACAATTTCTAAAACGAGGTAAATTATTGACAAATAAGTTGATAAAACAAGAATATCAGCTGTCTCGTTTAAAGTCATCATTTCGTAAGTTCTATGGTCGATACAATGACCTTGTCAGCAAATACAATTTATCATTGAGTCAAATGCTGACTGACATTTTTCACACTAATTGTTAGACCATTATTTACACACTGAATTGTCAACGGATTTTTCCATTATTTCCCGATCATGACAAGGAGCACACGGCGGGTGTGACCGGTCGGCAGGGGATGCTCACTCCTCCATGGCACCTGATCCCACCTCTGATGTTTGGAGGTCCGTGTTTACTCTGCTCCTATTTTGTATTGTATAATGGACTTTTGAGCTTGAATACTGTTCGTTATCTCCATATATTTCATTGCAAAATTCTCTTATTCTATTAACCTTTCAAGTACATTATTTACAGTGATTAATTATCAAAAGTAAATGGCAAACGGGAATAACTCCTCTCAGTAGAATACAAATTAATAGAGCCCTGGCCAGGACCAGAACACTTGACCAAATGGTCCAGATGTTCAAAAATCTGGTAAAAATACTCTTCCGTATTAAAACTTTTACTCTTTTGCCTCTGATATGCCCAGGTGCAGAGAAGATTTTTAAAGAAATAATGCATTTTTATTACAGATTCACTATATTATCAATAGAGCCCCCCCCCAGTGAGAAACACCAGATCCTCTCACCCTGGGACCAGAAATTTGCTCATCATAAGTAATCACTTTATTTATCTGCTTAACACTAAGAGTAGACAGGATTATTTAATAGAATTTATGCATTTTCACTATATTATCAAGAGCCCCACCCTTACACCAGCACATCTGACCCAGGGGTCATGCAATTCACTACTCTGGAAGAAGCACTCTTGCTCATCATAACTATACACTTAGCTTCTTTGCTTTTTATCCAGGAGCAGAAAAGAATATTTTCAAAGAAATTTTGCTTTTTCACTATATAATCAATAGAGCCCCCCCCCCCCCCCCCTTCACCAGAACCCTTCACCCTGGGGCCATGAAATTCATAATTTTGGAAGAAGCATCCTTGCGTATCATAACAATGTCTTAATTTGTTAAAATAATACCCAGGGGCAGAGAAAGAGATTTTCAAAGAAATAATGCACTTCCACAATAGGATCTATATAGCTCCACCCTAGCACCAGGCTCCGGGGCCATAAAACTTAGATGATCTCACTTTTGATCTCAGTCTCACTTTTCCCTTATACATTCCTTTAGTAAAAGTGAGACTGAGATCAAAAGTGAGCTCGTCTAAGTTTTATGGCCCCGGAGCCTGAACTCTTGACCCTGGGGCTATGAATTTCACCATTTTGGTAGAGTCACTCTTGCTTATCATAACTATGTATTTAATTTGTTTAAATAATACCCAAGAGTAGAGAAGAAGATTTTCAAAGAAATAATTCACCTTCACTATAGGATCTATATAGCCCCACCCTAACACCAGAACCCCTGATCCTTGGGCCATGAATTTCACAATTTTCCAAGAGGCACTCTTGCTTATCATAACTATGTATTTAATTTGTTTAAATAATACCCAGGAGTAGAGAAGAAGATTTTCAAAGAAATAATGCACTTTCACTTTATGATCTATATAGCTCCACCCAAGCACCAGAACCCCTGACCCTGGGGCTATGAATTTCACAATTTTGGTAGTATTACTCTTGCTTATCATAACTATGTATTTAATTTGTTTAAATAATACCCAGGAGTAGAGAAGAAGATTTTCAAAGAAATAATGAACTTTCACAATATGATCTATATAGCCCCGCATTAGCACCAGAACCCCTGACCCTGGGGCCATGAATTTCACAAATTTGGTAGAGGGCTCAATGCTTTTCACAATCATGCCAACAGTTTGACTGCTTGATGTCCAGGAGTAAAGAAGAAGATTTTTAAAGATAGCACTAATTTTGATGGTTTTAGCCCCACCCCTCAGGCCCCAGGGGGGCAGGGACCATGAAATTCATAATTATTGTACCCCTTCACCATGCTATATGCCAAAATTGGTTGAAATTGGTTCTGTAGTTCAAGAGAAGAAGCTGAAAATGTTCAAAAGTTTATGACCGACGGACGACTGACGACGACGGACGAAAACAGATAGCAATAGGTCACCTGAGTGACTCAGGTGACCTAAAAAAAAACTATCCTGAAATGCCAGAAGCAAAACTTTTCAAAACAATCATTTCAGTTTTTTTTTCTATATGTACTATTGTGGTGTACAGTCATAATTGCAAATTTAAAAATGAAAACATATTTAAGGATGATGGACAGATTGAAATTATATATTCAAATAATGGATTTTGGGATGTTTAGTATTTTTCCACATAAATTAATGCTTAAAACATGTCAAACATGTCAGTTTACTCTAAATGTTAAATCATAAGGGAATCAAGGTTCCTAATATAATCATGTAGTGACCGAACATTTTTATTCTAAGATGCATGTTTTACCAAAATGTGTAATGAAATCGTGGTGTTTTGAAGTTAGAAATTTTGACTTTATAATTTCAAATCTTTACTCAGTGATCAATAATCAAATTTTGCACCCCCCCCCCCCCAAAAAAAGAAAATATGAACAAATTTTTGTAACTTATTGGAAAAGTTTTTGAAATTTTTGAGTAGAATTGAACCCACAATATTTTTTAACAAAAACTTACTTTTCATAAAGTATATGGTAAAAAAGGGAAATGATGAATCACTTTTGGCCATGTACTGTACAATGTGCGACATAAATCACGTGCAGAAAGATAACGAAATAGACTTTATCCTTGGATTCCCATCTTTGCTAAATTCCCTGGCTGTAATTAACTTATTTCTAAAAGCTTGAAAGACTTCAGGAATTGTACAGAAGTCTTACTTCTTTGTTTGATATATGTTCGAAAAGAAAAAAAAAAGAAGAACAAAAAAAACCAAAATATTTGTCAACCTCCATTTCTCCATCGTCTCAAGCCACGGTTCGGAGTCTGCATATAGCTCTCTTCAGAATGGGAAAAGATCGTATATTTTGGCCGTGGTTTGTGACAATGCTATTTCTCATATGTAATCTTAATACGCACTGACCCTGCTCATTGCTGCTAGTCATTGCACAATAAGAAATTTAATTTGTGAACACACGGAGGAGAAGACTGACCTAAATTAAGCCCACTGAATTCGCAAGAAAATACTAATATTTCATGCACGTGTATTTTAGTACATTTTTTCTTACACTTTTTAAAAGGTAAATTTCATTCGGGGCATGATAGAATTTTAAAATACGAATGAAATACATTGTTAACTTTTGTCCGTCACAGTCTTTTTAATTATAACTTTGATAAATTAGCATTCGTTCAGTAGTTTTTGTGTCCGAGATAGTTAGGCAATGGCTTATTATTTTTTTTAGATAGAATCATAATAAACTTTGCAAATTCTATGGCATCGTATCTGCCTCCAACAACCCTTTTATTAACTGATTATCGATAAGATGTCATGATCTTTTCTTTTCTTTCCGAAAATATATACATATTTCTAATATATTATCATCAACAGATATTAGAAATTCAAACAATCAAAAGACATCGTAAAATTACAGTTAACTTTAAAAGTTTTATTGTATAAAAATTCCACAAAACGTCTCAAATAAAACATTTATAAAACATGCAATTCCAGAACACAGAATGTGCAGTCCTCGAATCATGTTGTACTTTTGGAATTGGAGAAATTTGGAGATCGACGTTTTCCTAGCATGGAGTATCTCATAATTAGGGAGTATCAAATTGGGAACGTCTCATAATTACCGTTTGTCGCATACATGTAACTAAGAAACCACCGTGCATGTGTTTAGCAATTATAATTTATTTGATTTCAAAGTTAAAATGTGAAACCATTATTCTCAAATATTTTTTCCCTTAAATATTCTGACTATTAATAAATATTATTTAAATTTTACATTAACACAACGTTAAAAAAAGCCGTGTGACTTCTGTAGTTTGCATACAAATATACGAGTCGGTATGTGTACGAATTAGTTGTAGGTCGGCATAATTTAATGAATATTCATGAAACGAGAAATATCTATAACGGCAAATATCAGGAATTAAGCATTGTGCCCTTAACAAAATGTCTTTGAAATAACTTGAGAGTATTTGTTAACTATGTGCATTTTATTTTCAAACATCGAATCAACCCTATTTTCATTATTTTGACTCTGCAAAAATTGCTGCTAGGGTCCCTGTGATTTTACACCGTTGTTATTTATAGCCCAAAAGCAGCAGCAATAGCCTGTGGCTATAAATAGCCACCGTTTAAAAAGTCACACAAAAATTAATTCTCAAAAAATATTTGTATACTTTTTTCATTTAATCTTAAGATAAGACTCTACTTTATGCAAACAAAAATAAAAAAAAAAGTTGCAATTTTCATGTACACTGCATAAAAATAGCAGGGAAATCCCTACCCATCATGCTTTTCTCCGAGAAAAAAAACCCCTGGATTTTATACGAAACTGTGTTTAGCTACCTTTGCAGTAGTATGCAATTAGTGAACTTCGATCCCGATCGAGTGTGAACTCAATTACATAGCGATCCATATCGGGATCGAAGTTCTGTTTTTATGTACTGCTTCCGTCTTTACCGAATCAGATGAACTTTCATCAGTTGTTCTTTTTATCATTTGAAGACTTCTTTAAATCAAAATGCACTTGTCCAATCGGACAAGTGCCCAACAATATTCACTTGTCCGTAATTTATTTCACTGGTACCAGATAAGCGTTAATGTCGAGCCCTGAAACCTGGTAAAAAATACCCTGGCTCATTATAACTTTGAATTCTGCTGCCTAGATGCCCATAAGCAGAGAAGATTTTCAAAGCATCAATGCATTTTCACTAATATGTTGATGGTGCAACCATTAGGGCGAGCGCAGATATTTATTCAGGTTTAATTTAGATCGGGCTCGTATGTCAAACTGCACATGACATTTGGTGCGTCTGGACTCTGACGTCACATGACTTCGTATTTAAGTTGCATTACCAAACCGAAGCCTGAATATTGTTGACTTTAATGTAGAACGTTTCATTTACTATTTATCTGCAATATATCCATTAAATCAAGGCGAGTTTATTATTCAGTTAAACTGTTGTTGTTATTCTCACGAGAACGTAGCTTAAACAAACGATGCATTGTGGGTCCAGAATTACTGCTGAAAAAAATTCTATTAAATGAATGTGCAGTAGTCCAAATTTGCTCTTCGCCCAGGCATTGTAGTTAGAGCTCGCAGTGATGAGCAGCGCTTTGCGCCGCTCGCTGTGCTTGCTCTTATAATCAATACAATCCTGCCTTAACTCCAGAACCCTTGAACCAGGGACCATGAATTTCACAATTTTGGAAAAGGCAACTTTGTTCATCATAAGTATGCAGTTAGTTTATCTGCTAAATACCACAGGGCAGAAAAGATATTCAAAGAATTAATAAATTTTTAGTAAATAATCAATGGAGCCCAACCCTAATACCAGGACCCCTGATCAAGGTGCCTTGAATTTCAATTTTGAAGAGGCATGCTTGCTCATTACAACAATGCAATTAGTTTGTCTGCTATATACCCAGGGGCAGAGAAAATTTTTAAAGAGTTTGTGTATTTACACTATATACAGTAAAACTCGGTCATAATGAAGTCATTGGGACCTGTGAAATTACTTCGTTATATCCGTTTAAGGAATAAGTAAAATTTATATAGCTGGGGATCCAAGAAAACTTCGCTATATCCGTGTTCGTACTAAACAAGTTTTACTGTAATGAAAGAAAAAGTGAGCAAGCTCACATACCCCACACTCCCCCAAAACTTGACAATGCAACATGTGCATTTTAAATACACAGTATAATTCAAAAAGGGGCATTACTTGCAAAAAATCATAACATCAAAACTTTTTTGCATATAAGGACATTCAAATCTTTGTATGTTACAAATTTAATTGGGCTGAAGTTTCTAGATAAATAATGGAATCAAAATTTCTTGGTAATATACAAATCTATACATTATGTCTGAAATACCTACAAAGTTTCAGGAAATTCAGAGCAGGAGTTATGCTGACAAACTGTTATTTAAATTCCTCAGTGATTTCGATTTGTTAATGAGTGTAAGTCCATGTCCAACACATGACAATTTACACATTTAAATAATTGATGGAAACAAAATTATGATGTAGCCATATGAATTTGTTTATATACTATACTTATGAAATTATTTAAGGCAAAGCACCAATTTGAGGAGGGGGGGGGGGGAGTTTGAGAACTATCCAAGATTTGTGTGTGTGTGTGTGTTAAATTATCAATATTTTGATCTCAAAATCAATAGGGGTCTTCTAAGGTCATAAAATATTTCACATAAAATTTCATTACAAAAGCTGATTCCATTGGATTTCCTTGTTACCTAGCTGGAAAGTTTCTTCAATAATAGGCAAAACTCTTAGGGCAAAAATAATGGAGTCGGAATTTCCTGAAAATATGCACATCTACCCACTCTGAACTTAATATTTGCATAAATATTTGCAAAGTTTGACCAAATTCTGTGCAGGGGTTTTTGCAAATTCTGTGCAGCGGTTTAAGAGGAGTTGCGCTGACAAACTGTTCATCTCTATATTCAAGATAGGCCAAAAATCTAAGTTGAAAAGTGCCGAAATTCCCAGAAAAATAAAGGAATCAGAATTTCCTGGTAATATGCACATCTACACATTATGTCCTAAATATCTGCAAAGTTTGATTAAATTCTGTGTAGCAGTTTAAGAGGAGTTGCACTGACAAACTGTTCATCTCTATATTCAAGATAGGCCAAAAATCTAAGTTGAAAAGTGCCGAAATTCCCAGAAAAAATAAAGGAATCAGAATTTCCTGGTAATATGCACATCTACACATTGTGTCCTAAATATCTGCAAAGTTTGAACAAATTCTGTGCAGCGGTTTAAGAGGAGTTGCACTGACAAACTGTTCATCTCTATATTCAAGATAGGCCAAAAATCTAAGTTGTAAAGTGCCAAAATTCCCAGAAAAAATAAAGGAATCAGAATTTCCTGGTAATAAGCACATCTACACATTGTGCACTAAATATCTGCAAAGTTTGACCAAATTCTGTGCAGCAGTTTATGAGGAGTTGCGCTGACAAACCGTTCATCTCTATATAGCCACTAACCAAAGAGTTAGGGGTCTTACATAATTTATAATTTTATATATTTTAATATTACAAGATTTACATTTTTATTTTATACTTTAGTTTTCTATTTCATTCATTTCTAATATTTAATTGATACAAAGATGCCATATATTTCAAAGTTAAGCAGATGGCTTGTAAGTTGTATATATGTCTAGTACATTGTTATCTAGTCTTTGAAGTCAATTTAGTTAATCCCCTGTGCAATTATCTTTAATTAAGTATTACCCTGAAGACAGTATAGGTGTCACAGTTATTAACACTTTACCTGTCCACATCACTCTATTGTAAAGATGTCAAACAATCCTGAGTAAATTAAATAATCACTCAATTCCCCTTAAGGCAAAGATTATACTTTATCTAATGAACAAAGAGATAATCTCAGTAGTAGTAGTGTGGCATCAAGAGTAGTAGTTTTAGCAGTAAGAGAGTAAGGAGTCAGGACTAGAGCAGGCAGCTAGCAGACCCAGTTTGACATATGTGTATATGTACATATTCCTGTAATAAAGACTGGAAAACGAATTATCTTATGTCTTAATCCTTGACGGATCTAGGTCAAGGACAGTAACCATGTCTAATGGTTACTGAGTGACCGAGTGTTGAGGCCAGGTCTGCATGTGTGTGCAGTAGGGTGCACTACTCATTCCAAGTGGACCCCTACCCTCCCAGATCGGTGGTCACATCTATATTCAAGATATGGCCAAAAATCTAAGTTGAAAAGTGCCAAAATTCCCAGAAAAAAATAAAGGAATTGGAATTTCCTGGTAATATGCACATCTACACATTGTGTCCTAAATATCTGCAAAGTTTGATGAAATTCTGTGCAGCGGTTTATGAAGTTGCGCTGACAAAAAAACAGGACTGACGGACTGACTGACTGACGGACGGGTCAAAAACATTATACCCCCGCAACTTGTTGCGTGGGGTATAATAAATGAACAAATGTGTTTAACCCTGTTTATCATAACAATGCACTTAGTCTTTCTGATTAATACCCAGGAGCAGAAAAAGAATTTGTAAAGAAATAATGCATTTTCACAATACAATCAATAGAACCCTACCCTTACAGCAGAACCCCACAGGCCATGAATTTCACAATTCCGGAAGAGGCATTCTCTGTCATCATAGCCATGCACAGAGTTTGTTTACTTACTCAGGAGCAATGAAGAAGATTTTCAAAGAATTTTTGCACTTTCACTGTATCATCCCCATCCTAACACCAGAACCCCTGACCCAGGGGCCATGAATTTTACAATGTTGGTATAGGGTTCATTGCTTGTTATAATCATGTCAACAGTTGGATTGCTTGATGTCTATGAGTATTAAAGAAAATTTTTTGAAAATTGCATTAATTTTGAAGGTTTTGGTCCCATATCTCAGGCCCCATGGGACGGAGAACATGAAATTAATAATTTTTGTCCCTCTTTGCCCATTGATGATTTATAACAGAAAAGGCCCATAAGCCACAACACTTAGTAACTAAGGCCCTTCTGTTAGTCATCAGCAGATTTTTTTCCCCTGCATATTCTTATACAAAACTTTGATCACTTTTTAAAACTTCGATCACTTTTTATGACCCCACCCTACCTCATGGGGTCAAGATTTACACACACTTGAATCTAATCTACCTTAGGATGATTCCATATAAATATGACTAATCATGAATTTGCTGTTGTTGACTTTTTCCTACATATTCCTAGTTTAAACTTTGATTGCCCAGTGGAGCCCCACCTAACTCCCATGATTTGAACAAACTTCAATGTACACAACCTGCAGATGCTTCGATCTACATATGACTAATCATGGCTTTGCTGTTCTTGGGAAAAAGATTTTTAAACACTTCTCCTATATATTCCTATGATGAACTTTTTTTCTACTCTAAATGAGCTGTTGTCAAGAACATCAATTTTTGAGCACCAGTAAATCATAATGTTTTTCAAAAATGCTCTGTTAATTTTGCATTTAAGCCTTATGGTAATGATTTCACATTACTATGATTGTTCACTTTCCACCTAAAGCTCTATGTTTATTGGCATTGACTCTTTACAAGAGGCCCAAGGGCCTTGAATCGCTCTTCTGATAAACTGTACAACCTATCACTTCTATTCAAAGCCTCTAAGTATATATCCTGTATATTTAAGTAAAGCCTTGAAATTCCAAAGGTAGGTCATCATGACCTACATTTTAGATAAAACACTCTGAGAACCCAAGATTAGTACCTGAGAGTAGGTCATGGTGACCTACTTATCATCATCATTCTCTGAGGACCCAAGATGCATCAACTAAGTTTGATGATTCTAAGCAAATTAGTACTCAAAAATATTTAAATATAGCCATAAAATTCCAAAAGTAGGTCAGAGTGACCTACATTTAAGGCGACATACTCCAAGGACCAAAGATGCATCAACTGACAAAGTTTGATGATTCTAAGCCAATCAGTACCTGATATATTTAAATAAAGCCATAAAATTTCAAAAATATGGTAGGTCACAGTGACGTCCTTTTCAGTTGACTAACTCTGCGGACCCAAGTTACATCAACTGACAAAGTTTAGTGATTCTAAGCCAATTAGTACCTAAAAATATTAAAATATAGCAATAAAATTTCAAAAGTAGGTTAAGGTGACCTACTTTTCAGTTGTCATACTCCGAGGACCCAAGATGCATCAACTGACAAAGTTGGATGATTCTAAGCCAATTATATAGTACCTAAAATATTTCATTAAAGCCATAAATTTTCAAAAGTAGGTCATGGTGACCTACTTTTCAGTCAACTTACTCCGAAGACCCAAGATGGATCAACTGACAAAGTTTGATGATACTAAGCCAAATAGTACCCATAATACTTAAATATAGCCATAAAATTTCAAAAGTAGGTCATGCTGACCTACTTTTCAGTTGATGTTTCTTAAGGACCCAAGATGCATCAACTTACAAAGTTTTATGATCATAGGCCTTAAAATGTCCAAAATATGCCTCTCAAATGCTTTGAAATCAAATGCCTGCAAAGTTCAAAAAGTAGGTCACTGTAACCTACTTTATAATAAATATGTTTTATGGCCCCAAGATGCATCATCTTACAAGATTTAACGATTCTAAACCTCTCAGTATTCAAATTAATTACCTTAAATGTTTTGAAAAAGATTAGCCATAAAATTCAAAAAGTGGGTCAAGGTGACCTTCTTTTTAGTTGACATACTTTGAGGACCCAAGATGCATCAACTGACAAAGTTTGATGATCATAGGCCTTAAATTGTTCAAAATACATGTATGCCTCTAAATCATTTTGAAAAAGAAAAATTTAAAAAGGCCACCGTGACCTACTTTTGAGTCAACATGATATGAGGTCCTTAGATGCATCAACTGACAGGATTTGATGATCCTAGTCCTTATAGTAAGCAAAATATCAACATTTTAATAGAATGTAATTTTTGGTCAACTTTGAAGTGACCTTGAGACCACACCCTTTGCCCCAGGGCGATTCCTCGTGCAAATTTCAATCTACAACATATCCTCATCCTTTTGTGTAAGTTTGGTGATAATCTGCCCAGTGGTTCTTGAGAAGAAAATTTTTTTCGCAACCAGTACTTTTGGTTTTATTTACCTAATTATCTCCCCTTGTTTAAGGGTCACAACCTTAGTTTTAGTATAAACGGGAGCCCTTAAGCCAAGGACACCCTGTGACAAATTTGACAATAATTGGCCAAGGGGTTGTTGAGTTATGGCCCATATTCTAAAAAGTTTATGCACACCGCACAAATGGCCATAGCATTTAGCTCTTTGAACCTTTGGCTCAGAAAATCTAAACAAGAGGCCCATGGGCCATATCACTCACCTGAGCAAACTGGCTAGGAAGAAGCAGAAATCAGTATATTAAAAAAAGTTTTAAGGGGGGGGGGGCAAACTTAAATTTACATTACCTCAGGACGTTTCTATGTCAATATTACTAATCATGGCTTTGCTGTTCTTAAACAGAAGAATTTTAAAGATTATTTTTCCTATGTATTCCTATGTAAAACTCTGATTGGTCACTGTGGCCCCAACCTACCCACCGTAAATTTGAACAAATTTGAATCTACACTACCTGTGCATTTTCCTATAATATGACTAATCATGGCTTTGCTGTTCTTGAACAGCAGATTTTTTCAAGATGATTCCTATATAATCTTATGCAAAACTTTGACCCTCTGTTGTGCCCCAACCCCTGGGGGATCATGATTTGAACAAACTTGATTCTACAATACCTAAGGTTGCTTCTGTATATATATGACTAATAATGGCTTAGTTGTTCTTGAGAAGAAGATTTCAAAGATATTTCCTATGTAATGTGTATAATCAGGTTCTTACAAGGGATATATAGGTTTTCCTTTTACTCTGTCTGAGTTAATGATTGGACAGCTATGTCTGAGGGTATATCACATAGTACTTAAATTTTCTCTTTCATCTAGAGATGGGGACTGGGTAAGGTACTACTTGCACCGTGTTTCTCCCCTAGGTTCCCATTGATAGATAAGAACCAGTTGTCTCAATCTTCTTCAGATTTACTACACCCAGAACTTAAGTACTTAAAAGATTGCATTGAAGTCTATGGAGCAATTTTTTAAAAATAAAAATTCAAATGATAAGAATATCAATATATACTGTAGTGAAAAAATGCACTAAAACACATAAGAAATAAAATGACAATTGAAAATGATTTTTCTTTTTGAAGGTAAGAATTTAAAAAACTGATTTTTTTTATTGATTAAAAACAGAGGGAGATAACTCTTACCAAAATTCAAGGTCATAAATTAGGACACATCCAACCCTTACATGCTAATAGTAATAAATGGGAATTATGTCTGAATTTACTGAGTATTCAACACCTACACATCTGTTATGTATTCAGTTTCATTGAATCTTTTGTTATCAGGATGGAATACCTTAACTTCTTTATTGCTGATTCATCATCCAACTTCTACATCTATCTTCTGAATGCCTGACTTTCCAAAAGCTTTGCATTTATATACCCTTAGGCTAGTCCATTCCAAGGGTTGTCAGGTCATTCCACTATTTGAAGTCTTCAATGCTTCTTACTCCAATGCCCTTTAACCATTACATCTATATATTCATATGTAAACTTTGACCCACTGTTGTGGCCCCGCCCAACCCTCAGGGGTTTTGATTTGAACAAACTTGAATCTACACTACCTGAGGATACTTCTGTATTAATATGTCTAATACTGGCTTAGCTGTTCTTGAGAAGAAGATTTTTAAAGATATTTCCTATATATTCCTATGGTAGACTTTGACCCCCCTGTTGTGGTCCTGCCCTACCCCCAGGGGTCATGATTGGAACATTCTTTAATCAACACTACCTGAGGATACTTACATATTAATATGTTTTAAATAATAGCTCATCTGTTATTGAAAAGAAGATTTTTAAAGATATTTCCTATATATTTCTTTGGTAAACTTTGACCCCCTTGTTGTGGCCCTGCCCTACCCCCCACGGGCCATGGTTGGAACAAACTTGAATCTATACTATCTGATGATACTTCTGTAATAATATGACTAATCATAGCTTTGCTGTTCTTAAGAAGAAGATTTTTAAAGACATTTCTTATATATTCCTATGGTAAACTTTGACCCCTTGTTGTGGCCCTGCCCTATCCCAGGGGTTATGATATGAACAAATTTGAATCTAGAGTATGTAATAAAGCTTTCACTTAAGTTTCATCTTTTCTTGCCCAGTGGTTCTTAAGGAGAAGATTTTTAAAAGATGCCACCAAATTTTCATGAATTATTAATTATCTCCCCTTGAAAGAGGGCGCGGTACTTCCTGTGAACAAACTTGAATCCCCTTCACCCAATGATGCTTTGTGGCAAGTTTAATTCTTGAGAAGAAGTCAAAAATGTGAAAAGTTTGCTGACGACAGATGACAGACACCAGACGACAGACGGACATCGGACACTCTTTGTTCAGAAAAGCTCACATGAGCCTTTGGCTCAGGTGAGCTAAAAAGCTGTATGCATATTGGCATAGCCTTTTAAACATAGCTCTGGAAAGCGATCACATGACATTACATGTGAATTCTAAATTCAGAATTTTTCAGTCTGCTTATTCCAGTAATGCCCCTCTTTCAATATATGGGACTGCAATTGTAAACAATGTGTGCTCAGAGAAAAGTTTCCAGGAAAAGTTACAGAAAAGCTCAACAGTAAAGGTAGATCAAGCAAATTACAGCGAACGAGAGCACATAACATGTCAACAACACAGGGAAACAATATAACATTACATCCTATTCCAAAGCAGACACACGGCTGATGTAAATCACATGATGACATCAAATGGAATGAAGGACAAAGGGTTGTTGAGCTGAAGAACTTGAAAGACCAGATTATATGCTACAGCCACAGGGAATTGTTTGCATTTTTTCCAACATCAAATACGTTGTGGACTTGGTACTTTATTGTATCAATCATCACTCTTAAATGTGACTGATAGGAGTGTACCATTTGTGGATTTACCAACACTTCTTCCGTGTGAAAGAGATATGATAGAGAGGGTTTAGATATCAACTCAAAAGTACCTCTTGGTAAGTCAAATAAATATTAACATGATGTACGAGGGGTTATCAAAAAGTTCGTGGACTGATGCGATGAAATTAATATTATGTAGTTGTTGATTACAAAATTTGTAGGCAACATAAAACAACAATAGTTTAAGAAGTGTTAAAAATTTCGGCTTAATATATTGATAATTTGCCAGATTATCATTAAATAAAAAGAGCATTATATGATCACCCGGCGCTGTCGCCGTTTATTTTTATGACGTCCGACAACGTCATTATTTCTCCATGCCCGCTCCCTCTGCCTCAATACACTTATTTTGATGAGATTCTCTTGAGTAAAGTAAAGACTTAAACCCGTCTTGTTTATATGACTTTACAATGTTATGAACACCTGATTTCAGTGCATTTATATTGTAAATATTAAATCTATACATAGGAAAAAATCCTCGCTTGATTTTGCCAGCATAATTTTCTTACCGTTGTTCAATGTCAACCAATGATCAACCTCACTTTTCGTAGTGTCTGACTTTGGACACCCTGACTACAAATCGACATTAACCGTGAGTCTCTTTTCTTGCTAAATCTGTTTTGGTATTCAAACACAAGTACTCTGGATGTATTTAATTTCTCTGTAGCCTGTTTAAACATTTTCTAGGTCTATGTCAGGTTTTCCAGGGGCTGAAACTTTATAGAATGTTGTAAAATGACACCCTACCCCCTTTTGACATCATTTTTAAGCCCTATATTGTTTGGACATTCCCTGTAAAATTTACGATAAAATTTCATAGAATATATAGAATCAGGTAAAAATTGCAACTTTTAGGAAAACATTATGTCATATCACATGAGTGAATTAATGGGCTTTTCGGATGACAAATGCTCATATTAGAAGAGTTTTTCTCAGTTACCATCAGGTAGAAAATACGTCATGTTCGAGGTTGCGCCGCCTTGACCTGCCATTGCTTACAAAAACATTTACGATTCACTCAAAAATAAAACTTATGATTTATAGTTTATTTTACGGATAGAAAAGAAGATGCTTATTTAATGTTTAAAAATTCATTGATGTATCTTAAGCGGTTTTAATTTTATGACGCTAGTCCACGAACTTTTTGATAACCCCTCGTACATTGTATATAGATGTACATTTCAAACTTCAGACAAAACTGTAATTCATCATGCCATTGAATATAAATCTTTTCCTTTGCAAACTGTAGGGAACTGACATTTGATTCAAAGGGGTGGGGGGTGGGGGGGGGGGGCAAATTTTTGGGGTGTCAGATTATTTATTTATATGCCAGTGAAGTATAGGTTATTTATTTTTATTTCAAAGATGATTGGGGACATATTATCTATGTTTTCCATCACAAAAAAAAAAAAAAAAAAAAAAAAATCAGCCATTAGTTTGTTTTTGTCTGTATATATTTTGCTGTAATTTTTTTTTTCAGCCATGGTACATTCTGGTATTAGACCAACCCATGTACAGTAGTAAATTTTCTCAGCACCTATAACACTCCACCTATTGGTGCCACCACATTGAAGAAAAAGAGATTTCAGCCTCTATTGTGCAACCAGGCCAAGGAGTCTTGTTGGATGGCTAGACCAAGAATGCTATAGCGGACCAATTGGAATGCAATTTTGATGCTGGATAGCAGACCAAGGGGTCTTGCTGTCAGTATACAGTGATACTGGTAATGTCATCATCTGAATTTTGTTATGCAAAGTTTAATAAGTGTAGAAAATTGGCAATTTATTGTAAACTACTGTAAGTTATATGCATGTTCACTGAAATTCTATATATAGGATATAGACATTTTGGGGAATACATTTTGATGTAGACTTGATGTGGACAATTTAGGACTTTATAGAAACATATGAGTGGGTTTATTTACTTATAATCATATTTTAATAAGTTTGCAAATATATCCCTTTTGAATAAAATAAGTTGTAATGAATATATTGTCAACAATTCATGTTTAAAGACAGGGTACATTGGCCACTCTTGTCGCTTCAAGGGGATACATTCTGTTCACAATAAGAGAACAAATATCGCATGTTGCATTACACCCGGTGATTTATTGGTGTCTAGTGAATTTGTTCAGGACAAAATCGGTACCATTTCCGACCAAAATAGTGTTTCGAACACCATGCTTTGACACTGTAGAGAGCCCCCTTAATATTTTCATCAATCATTTATTAGACATAGTTTTGTACTTATAACTCATTTCATCAGTTGTTTTTTTTTTTAAATTTGCATTGATTTTTTTTTAATTGCATTTCAATCATTATTTTTATTTTCTTGACAGGAAAAGAAGGGGGTGGGGGCAGGGGAAGGGGCAGTGTTTTCAATAAGAGCCGGCATCCGGCAACATTAACCGCCTGTACGAGAAATTTTGCCGGCTGTGAGATTTCCATAATTCGGACTATCTACATGATATAGAGTAACTTCCCTTGAGTGCGCTCTTTTTCATGGAAGTTTGATTTGATCCAATACGTACTACAACTACTGAACAAGGCTATAACTTGCGAGAGTAAAGTTTTAAGAATAAATTTTTAAAGAATAATTCCAACCTCATATAAAATTCACAACTCAACGATCGCGATTTAACTTTAGTTATACAGGATATGATCAAGATTATTGAGAATTTGGGGTTTCATTGACGCAAGCGTCAGGTATCTACGGCCTAAAATGTCGAACAGGAAAATAAATGTTTTTTTTTAACATTCACTGTCACTCCACAAGCTAGGTCAAGATTATCACAACAGAAACTATTTATATCTAGACCGATATAATTTTAAGACCTTACAAATTAAAGTCTTAATTTTTCAATCGTGACTCAGACGTGGGACATAGGAATTAATTCTTACAGAATTTCCTCAAATTGAAAATGTAAATTTGTATTCTCGTTTATTTGTGTTAGCTCTCTTGAAATACAGGAACAGTGTAACATTTCACATTTAAGAAGCTTTTTATGTACTAGTAGTTTGTATTTGTATCCATTTTCTTAATTATTTCGTTCTGACAATCTGTACAAAATAGTAAATAAATTGAAAGGTTTATGATATTTTAGTCTAAGATTGCAGAATATTTCAATTTTTGGGGGGTATTGTACGTCACTACGTGTTAAAAAGTTCTTAAATTTTTTATTAAATTATTTCCTTAATTTTGAATAATTTTTTTGACCAGTTAATGTGAAAGGGACTAATTATGTAGCATTTTCAGTATGAAATTCTAGCACAAACATTGTCTGTGCTGTGCTAGAATTTCATACTTAAGTTGTCTTAATGTTTTTACAGACACCTGGTTTTCAGGAAAAAAAAATCAATCTGTCAAAAGTCCATATAACAAATCAGTGAAAGGGTACAAATTGTTTTCTAAATGGCTTTATTAGGTAAAATTTGGTAATTGATAGTGACAGATATGTGAAAAATTTATTGGCCTGAGAGGTAAGAAAAATGAGTCAAAAATGCCAATTTTCGTTTTCGGCCCCCATACCCCTCGCCTAGATTGATTTCCTGCTGTTCCAAATATATTTCCTGCTATTGAAAATCTTATTGAAAACACTGAGAGGGGTAGTAAACCATTAAGTACCTTTATTTAGCCCTCAATGTGACCAAGATTTCTTGAGTGAAGAAAGGTATTGAACAAATCTTTAACATAATGATAAAATATAAAATATCTATTGGACAATTTTTTTTTTAAATTTAAAAATAATCAAATTTGTGTGCATGAAAATAGCCAAATTTGTTAAATTTAAAGTTTTTTATGCAATATTTCCATTCAAACAATCTATTGTTTAAATTAGTTTACAGTATCAAAATTGTTAAAATTATTTTAAATATTGAATGCATATTGCATAATACATTTATATATGTTGTATTATGATTTTTGGAGTGACTGGAAAGGGACGGTAACTCATTACCCCCTGGTTCGTAATTAATCCTTGATGCCAAGTTCATATTTCCACTAAATATTTATTACACAATGCTTTGTGCAATGTGAAAATTTCAGCAACTAGAAATATGTCCATAGGACATGAATGCCCTGCCGAGGGTATATTAGTAATGCAACATGAAAATTTGTATTAATGTATGAAATTTGATGAGAATATCTTGAATAGCTTCTTAAAAATTGAAATTGAAATCTAAAAAGTTGGATACAGATGATAAATTCTCACCAAATTATGTATAAGTGCATAAGCTTACATAAATATATCTTAAATGGTTTCTTTAAAATTAAGCAAACTGCAAATTTAAGAAAAGTGAGGTCAAGGTCACAGGAAAGTTCAAGGTCAACCGTTTTTGATGCAGTTGAATAGTTCTCACAAATACATATCAGCATATTAAGTTTGATAAAAATATTTTGAATGGTTTATTTAAACTGAGCTATACACTATTTTACAATAAATGAAGTTAAGGTCAAAGGAAAGGTCAAGGTCAAAAAATGTTGATGCAGTTGAATAGATTACACCAGCATGTATCAGCATATGAAGTTTGACACTAATTCAAGAAAAGTGAGGTCAAAGGAAAGGTCAAGGTCAATTTAATAGTTTTCATCAGTATGTATCAGTATATGAAGTTTGATAACACTACATTGAATGGTTTCTTTAAAACTGAGCTAAACACTAATTTAAGAAAAGTGAGGTCAAGATCAAGGTCAAAGGAAAGGTCAAGGTCAAAAAATATTGATGCAGTTGAATAGCTCTCATCAGTTTGTATCACCATATGAAGTTTGATAAATGTTATTAGTGTATATAACTAAGTACTGTAAATATATTATTTGCATGTGTAATTTTCATGTATGGTTTGTTTTGATTTCATAATAGCTGAGTAGTTACTAGAAGGCAATTTGAATAAATTGTAAATAATCATTTGTGTTCGTTTTATATAAACACTACATTGAATGATTTCATTAAAACTGAGCTAAACACTAATTTAAGAAAAGTGAGGTCAAGGTCAAAGGAAAGGTCAAGGTCAAAAAATTTTGATGCAGTTGAATAGCTTACATCAGTATGTATCAACATATGAAGTTTGATTACACTATCTTGAATGGTATCTTTAAAACTAAGCTAAACACTAATTTAAGAAAAGTGAGGTCAAGGTCAAAGGAAAGGTCAAGGTCAAAAAATGATGATGCAGTTGCATAGCTCTCATCAATATCTATTAGCATATGAAGTTTGATAAAAATATCTTGGATAGTTTCTTTGAAACTGGGCTTTGAACAGAGCTAAACGCAAAGCATGATGGAAAGACAGACAGAAGGATGGAAGGACGGAAGATGGACATGACAAACACTATATGCTCCGGCCATATTTATGGCGGGGCATAAAAAATATTACCGGTAAGAGGTATTTTTTGGGTCAGGTGTACTTAGCTACCTTAAAGTATGAGCTTCAAAATTTCTCCATCAGAAGATACATGTATGGTAAGGACAGGAATGATACAATCTTGACTTACATATTTTCTGCGTAGACCTCAGGGTCCACGCAACAATCTTTGAAAAGTGATCTGGGCTTGAACTTGATAAAAAGTCCTTATTACACACTTTCAGGTCATAAGCAATCTTTGTATGACTTTCCAATATTTTACCATTAGAAAGGTATATGGACCTGACACAAATTTAACACTTTTTTTCTGTCAGTGACCTTGAACTTGACAGAATAATAGCCTTGGGTCAAGGTCACAGCATATCATCATGTCATAAGCAATCATTGTGTTAAAAAATGAGCATCCATTGTTTCTTCATTATATGGGCCAGGCATGATTTGCAAGAAAGACAGAAAACCAGACATACAAGGTGCCCCCCCCCCCCCCATTTGTTTAGGGTGGTATAATATGTAGATTCAAAAGAGAGAAATATTGAATTCAATGCTACACATAACTTATTAAATAAAATTGCAATAAAACTCACATAGCCTTCCTTCATGATTTTGTCTGCCTCTTCATCAGTCAGCGTCATAATATGTGGATTGAGTTCATGATAGCCCTTCACTACATTGTCTATCAGAGTGACCATCTCAGTGCCGATATGAGGCCACAGCTTCCCAACTTTTAAGCTTTCATTAGAACCAGTAACCTTTTCAGAACTGTTACACAAAACTCCATTAATTCCAGCAGTCTCTACATTTGCTGATTCCCCTTGTTTTGGTAATGATAAATCTAGACATTCACTGGTGCTACTGTGATTCAAGCCCTGATCTGAACTCTTTGCCTGGTTGTCTTGTGATAATGAACTATTGCTATTCTGTCGTTTGTAGCGCTTAATTTCCTCAATAGCATGTGCCCTCTCTGTAGCAGTGTACCTGCCTTGACGAATTCCTAAAGAGTCAAATAAAAATGTCAAGTGAATTAGAGATTAATGGCCCACACTACTCACTTGAATCACATTGTTCTCTCTGCCAAATGAATCCCCATGGCCCTAATTTATAAATTAAGCAACATTCCACATAACCTAGTACATGTATATGTAACTGCATATAGGTATCAATTTGAACAAGAGGCCCAAGGGCCTTACTAGTCACCTGAGTATAATATAACACTGTAAAGGATCCACTGAAGTATGAAATAAAACAAAATAAACTGAGAGAAAAAGGATAATCAGGGATCAATAAAATAGTTACAATGTAGTTTAGTTCTCAGTAATAAATCATGGAAATATTTACTTGCCAATACTTATACACTCCCTTCTGTCACTGTCATCATGCAGACTAAATAATTCAATATGCTTGATAAAATGTAGTAAGTCTTACACATTCCCTCGCACATTAACTTCTCTTGGTCTTTGAAGAGTATACAATGTATGCATGAACATAGGGTATTTTTGTCCCATTTTATATATTTATTATTTACATGTCTACATGACAATTAAAAACTAAGTAAGTACTTTCTATATTATCCATTAAAAATTCTTGTTTAATTATTTATACAGTTTGACCAATCAATTGCATTATTTACAGTTATCAATTATCATAAGTAAATAGCAAAGGGGAATAACTTCTCTCTGTAGAGTACAAAGAACTGAATACGGATGTTACCACTATCGACCAAGTAAATTTGCCAAAAATAAACTGATATCTTTGGGTATAAAGTACTGTTATATATTTTGTACATGTTCAGGTCTATCTGATCACGGATATAAAATGGCACCAAAGCATCACACGAACCGTCTTTCCCTAACAATATCAAAAGAACCCTTCCCAGCACCAGAACGCTTGATCCAGTGGTCAAGAATTTCAAAAATCTGGTAAAAACACCTTCCTCATTACAATGAAATATGGATATAACAAACAGTATTCAAGATCAAAGTCCATTTACTGTAGATTCCTTATTTTACGCGAGTACTTAATATCGCGAAATGGCCCAAGGGCGTCAAATCGCGAGAACAAAAATTCACGAATCTTTGATTTATCTAGAGATTTTACATACATTAAAGCACTATAAAAATAAAAGCGAGTAATTTTATTTCGCGAGTGGTGCTTCTCACGTAATTACGCGATAATTTATTCCTCATGTATATTTAGGAATCTACAGTAAACAATACAAAATGGGAGCAAACACGGACCTCCAAAAACATCAGTGGTGGAATCAGGTGCCATCAGTGATACAATTAAGATTTTCACAGAATTTATGCATTTCTACATAATCAATAGAGCCCTGCCCCCACACCAGAATCCTTGACCCTTTAGCCTTGCTGCAGATCTGTAGTTTGCTGGTCTGAAAAAAGAGGGATGGACAACCAGAGAGCTACAGTGTAAAAAAGTGTATATTTAACATGTGCTGTTTCTCAATATATTTCTCCGTTTATTTATGCTGCCATCTCAAATTTTTACTAACCATGGGTTCCTATCACATTCTTTTACTACTTCCACATCAAATCATTTCCCCAAACGGTTGTTTATAAAGATTTATGCATTTTTACTATATGATCAATAAAGCCCCACCCTCACACCAGACCCCGATCCTGGGGCCATGAATTTCACGATTTTGGAAGAGCCATCCCTTCTTATTATAATCCTGCAGTTAGCTTATCTGCTTAATACCCAGGAGCAAATAAGATTTTCAAAGAAATGATGCATTTTCGCTACATTACCAATACACCCACCCCCTCCCTAATACCAAAATCCCTGACCCTGGATGAGGAATTTCACAATTTTGGAAGAGGCAAACTTACTTAACATAATGATGCAATTAGCTTATCTGCTAAATACCTAGGAGCAGAGAAGCTTTTCAAAGAAATGATGCATTTTCACTATATTATATGCATTTTCACTATATTATAAATTCAGCCCCCCCCCCCCCAAGACCAGAAACCCTGCCCCTGGGGGGTACAAGTGATTTCGGCACCTGGTGAATTCGGCACCTAACGAAAAAGTGAATTTGGCACTAAGTGAATTCAGCAACTGGTGAATTCGGCATCAGAATCTGGTGAATTCGGCATCGGAATCTGGTGAATTCAGTACCTGTTTGTGTTAATTCGGTAACCATGTAATTGTTGAGTGGTTTGTTAATATTTTTCGTGTGATTAATTGCTTTTACAGGGAAAAAAGGCGTTTCGATTTTTTTTTATTAACGAATAAAGTCATTTTTTTAAAGAAAAATGCGTGTTTGTTAAGTATAGATCTAATGAGTTAAAGTTCATCTGTGGAAAACTCAATCAGGAATACTGTAAGTTTAAGACCTTTTCTTTAAAGAAAATTTCGAATAATTCTAATATTCGTACTGAAACGTACAAAATTGAATTATTAGTTTATAAATATATACTAAAATCTCTCTCAGTCTCGCTAAATTTTTGCGGGTATAGAAAAGTTAAAGCTAAAGAAGAGGGCTATAATACTAGTAATTATCTTAAGTAGAGAATTTTATAATTCTAGTTGTTGTCTTTATATTTGATTATTTTGTATTAAATAATATGCATTTGAAGCAACACCAATCTTAATTTTTTGTAACATATTTTTGTGGAAAATAGAAGAAAATTTAATGGAAGTTTATATTCAGAATAACCCGTTGTCCTTTGCTTTACAAAAAATGTATATAACCAAGTTTTGAAAAAAAGCTTGTCCATAATAATTGTACTATTCAAAATTGTAATTTTTTATGCCAGGGTGTTAAAATGCTTAAGCGAAAAATTGGATTATTAAGCAATGAATTTCTGACCAGGGAAGACATAATATTGTTTTTCAAGTATATAATTTTATCAAATGTCCTTTTTGAAATATATAATCACAGCCTATAATTCACAATTTATTTACAGACACCATACCAACAAAATTGTCTCACTCAAAAAAATAACTCTCCTTACTATAATCTGGGAATGTATTTGCATTAAAAAAATCTTTTCAACTTAGGGACAACGTTAATAAACATTAATATTAATCCTTAGACGAGAATTACAAATTTTATTGTTGAAAATTTTTAGAACTGTACCAAAACTAAATACCAAATTTGTGCCATACCAAAATTCATAGTATATTTTACTTCATAAACTTAAAGTGTACTCTTTTTTTAATTACCACTGCAGCCATTAGTTGGCGGAAAAGAGTTTTATCTTTTTACAATGTTCAACATTCAGTAATAAAATATCGATGGTCATTTAACACGTGTGTTGCATCATATTTTTACAACCTTAATTACACGACCTCCTGTAGATTCCTAACAAGCCTGCTGCTTTGAAAGGAATTTTTATTGTACTGGAGTCGTTCTATCAATTTCTTTTCATATAGACGTATCAAGTAAAAATACAGAGCATGTTGCTGTACAAACAAATCATTTAAAAACAATAAATAAATACATAAAAATCAATGGTAACTTTTTCATCTCCGTAACAGTCATTTCTGTAACGTACTCAAATTTATTTTGTACGTTTACAGCATCTCATACTAACATAACATTATTTAAGACAAAAACATATTTTCGGTATTACGACTAAAAATGTTTTATCCATGTACAGCTTTTAGATCTGAAACAAAAACACTCGGAGAATATCACAAAAACGGGAGTTTACTCGGTGCTATATGTATAAATATGCTGTAATTAGATCCTAATTTGAACGATTTAACATTTTTTTCTTTATATTGAATTAAATTCAATTGGCATTAAAGATCTTACCTTTTTTCAATTATGGACTACAAATTTTCATGAGCAATTCAAAATAGCACTAAAAAATCTAGATAAAAAATCTAAATTGAAATACTAGTAGTAAGGGAGAAAGGGGTAAGGTTTTGCTGTATGGCATTGATAATTAAACCAATAACATGCGCATGGCTAGTTAAAACTTGCTCATAATAGGGTAAAATGTTTCTTTAAAACGGTCCTGCTCCAAACATATTCATAGAGCACGTAGAAAGGGTGGCCTGCTCTCTCCCGGCCTTCCCTTTTTTCCAAGAAGAGTCTATTGCTGTAAATTTTGATTGATTTTTTTAAATTCAATTTTTGATGTACAGTATGGTCAAACACTCCTAATGTCCAAATGCAAATAATATTTATGTGTTGAAAATTAGAACGAAAGTGGAATTGATCACAATCCCCCCGCCCCCTTTTTTTCTATTTCGGAAAAGATTACATATGTCTGTTAATAATTGTAATGCTCTTTCCTTTAAATGTATCATATAATAATATAATAAACATATTATATGTTACTTACTAGATAGAATATTAGACAGCCGTTTTAGTGTTCGGATCTACAGTTTTTTTTCCCAAAAGGGGGAGGGGTGGGGGGATCCTAGCCCACTCAAAACAGGCCCGTAGGAAGTAATTTCAGTTTGGGGGGGCACAGCCATACATTTTCAGTTGAGGAGGCACTATCAACCAAAAATTCCTTGACAAGCAAAAAAATAAAAAAAATTTCTCCATTCAAGATCAATCTGATGTTTTGATTATTGCCTGTTGGTTGTATTTTCTTTAGCTAAAGTGTATGCACTACTGCGCTTCAAGAAAAAAAAATGTCAAAGGTTATATATACTTCAGCTTTTCTAGATATTATTTAAGTCTAAGTATACATGTAGGCTACAAAAATCCCCAAAGACTCATTATGCTTTGAAAAGGATTTGATGTACAGATGGTAAAAGTTCTTTCATTTCAATAAAAAAAAATAATTTTCGTTTCCTTCGTATAGTATACTAAATGTTGTGTTTCACATGCTGTTTGAGATGTAATGAATATATTTAGGCAGCACAATTTTGTTGAATTTCTCTTTCCTTATGGAAAAGAAATTATTTTTCAAATAGCGGCCGGTGCATTTTTTTAAGTTTATAACCGGTGCATACATACCAAACTCTGATAGCAACCGTAACATGACAAGATCTGGTTTCGTCCAGAAATCTCTCTCAAAATACACTTTTAAAAATATTTTTATTATATTTACGTATATTTACGTGCACAAGGATTAATCAGAGACTTAAACGAATTGGGGTCACTTTTTGACAGTTTTACAATTTGTTTCAAGTGTCTCCAATATATTTTTATCAGGTAGCAGTCGTTCCTTTTTCGAATAGAAACATTGAATGCATTTTTGTTCCAATAGCAACCGTTTATGTACTACACCGTGAAAATTAAGAACTGTTTGATAAAGATAATTATCCAAAACATCTTCAAAATTTTTTAGTATTTATTATATTCTTAATAATTCAAAACCGGGTGCCGAATTAACTAGATGCCGAGTGCACCAGGTGCCGAATTGACTAGGTACCCAATATACCAGGTGCCGAATTCACTTTACTTGGTGCCAAATTAACCAGGTGCCGAGTTTACCAGGTGCCAAATTGACTAGAATTCCCCCTGGGGCCATGAATTTCAATATTTTGGAAGAAAAATCTTTGCTCAACATAACCATGCATTTGTTTACTTAATACCCAGGGGCAGAGAAGAAATTTTGTAAAGAATTTATACATTTTTACTATATGATTAAAAGAGCCTAGTCCTCTCACCAGAACCCTTGAACCTGGGGTCAAGAAGATTTTTAAAGAAATAATACATTTTCATTTTGTTTTCAATATAGTCCCCCCACCCCCAGATCAGAACCCCTGACCCTGGGGCAATGAATTTCACATTTTCAGAAGAGGCATCCTTACTCAGCATAACCAGGCACTTACTTTGTTTGCTAATTACCCAAGGATAGAGAAGATTGTTAAAAAAAATTATGCATTATCATCATATGATCAATAGAGCCCCATCCAAACTCTAACTCCAGAACTGCTGACCCTGGGCCCATGAATTTAATAATTTTGGTAAAGGACTAAATGATTATTACAATCATGCCAAAAGTTTAACTGTTTAATGTCCAGTAGTATAGAAGAAGATTTTTTTTAAGATTGCACCAATTTTGATGGTTTTCAGCCCCATCCTTCAGATCATGAAATTCACAAATTTTGTTCCCCTCTACCCATAGATGCTATATGCTAAAATGGTCTTAAATTGGTCAGGCAGTTTCAGAGAAGAAGCTGAAAATGTTCAAATGTTAACAAACTATGCACAATGGATGAAAACAGAGAGCACTAGGTCACCTGAGTGACACAGGTGACCAAAAATCATATTTATTTAATTTAGTGAGCTATAGGTAACTTATTCCTATTTAAAATGGTTGTGTTGATTTTTGGGATAAAGACTAAATTGGCATAAACTGAACAAACCTAATTTTACAACACAAATGTAAGCTTTCACATAAATATTCTTTTTATTTCATCACTTTTTTTCAAAGAAATAAGTGTATATAAAATCTATACCTTCTCTGCACATTCCACAGTCTAAGCACTTTTGCATTCGACAGGCTGAACAAAGAATATTCTTCTTGCAGGTGGAATTCTCAAGGCATTTACCCCCTTTATTACATTTATAAGGATTTTTTCTTTGAAGGAACCTTCGGAAAAATCCCTTAAAAAGATATATTTTCAAATCAATATAAATTAGAAATTACGACTTAATTGTGTATGAAAAAAGGAGGGTGCTGAAGTTGAGAAAAAAAAAAAATGCCCAAGGTTGGTCAAAATGTGTTTGTTAAATTCACTATACTCTCTGGACTCAAGTTACCTTTGTGTCCAGTATGTTTCTCAGTGGCACTGAAATCGGAACTTTTAAATAGTCTGACAATATTAATTACTTAATGTATATAAAATATTTCATCACATATCAAAAAAAAAGCCCATAGGTAAACATAGGTAATCACCTCAATGGATATTATCTTTGATAAGCGAATCTTACTCCAATTTTTTTTCCAGTTTATTATGCATCCTGAGATCAATATCCATGCAAATTTTGTTTAAGTAGGACTTATAGTTACTTGGGAATGGATGGCACCAAATCGGCTCAAGCTTGAAAAACTTGCTTTCATAACATAGACATACATCATAGCAATGGATAGACATATTATACTTCAACATGCTTATTTTTCTGCTATTGCCTCTCAGCAGCATATATCCCGAAATGCCAAATATATATTTAAATTTAAGAAAAGGTACCTGTTTTTGTCAATAAATAAGAATTAAAATCTAGACAAACTATGATACTCAAAATAGAATGGAAACATTTTATTAAACCATATTTAATCATTGTAATAGTTTAGCATGAATTATTATAAATATGTTCACTTTGTTGGGCTGATGTATCAAAATGTAACACAAGAAAATAATGTATGTGTACTTAAAAAAGTGGGCTTCATATTTTAGTGGCTTTTGCGCAGACAACAATGGGCTAATTCATGGATACCGCTAATAAATCATCTATAAATACAATATACCGACATGTATAGCGCTAATTCATGATTTCGCCAACAACTCCATACCCAGTGATTGCGCTAAATTTTGAATACACCAATTTATGTACATGTACAGTATGCCGCAAAGGTCAATCTGGGTCATTTTAAACTATTTTAAACTTTATGGACTCAATCTTCTCAAAAGTGTTTTCTTTTTACAAAATACAGGTAACTCTCGATACCTCGAAGTCCATGGGACCGAGGAAAAACTTCGAGAGATCAAGAGTTCGAGTTTTCAAGAGTCCAGAATTTTCCGGGTTTGTTGACTGGCTTTAAAATTAGTCTTACCAGATGTAATGATTTTCATGCAGTGCTTACCTTTTGCACGTGGTTTTTATAAAACAACGATATTTTTTCGTAATTTAGATGAATATTTCATTAAACTGAGTAAAGTAAAAAAATGTATATCATCATTTCATGTATATTTATTTATTCTTTGTAATACAGATATCATACTACGCATTCTTTACATAAAAACAGCGTCGTACATAGCATTGAGTATTCCAAACATGATCATTGAACGCAGTTCTGTAAGTATTTGTCCATTAATAGTCATCATATTGACATTTAGGCTATTTCTGCTTTTCCATATTTCCTTTAACTTTGACACTGACTCCAAATAAAAATTAAATTAGTGTTTCGTCTTTTAATCCATTACTACTTTTCACTGACACTGTGTTTCTAAATTATCATAAGACAGTTGATGATAATTATTTTGATAGCATGTAGGCAAAATATGATTAATTACAAATCAATTATCACCTTGCAGCATAAGTGTCACCTGAATAAACATCCCGTTCCTCGAGACCCGCGTCTTCTGCCTGGGGCCATTTAAATGTCCAGGTAAAGGTGCTAATTATATAACCTTGTGTACACATAGCCACTTTGAGGTATCGAGGGTAAATTCTAATAGAATATGCATAGTGGGACTGCATTTTGACTTCGAGGGATCAAGGATTTTGAGAGATCAAGAGTTCGAGTAATCAAGAGTAAATTTGCTTAGTTATATAGGGGAAAAATTTGGGACCGGAGACTCAGTTCGAGTGATCAAGAACTTTGACAGATTGAAGTTCAAGCCATCAAGAGTTACCTGTAATATCTTAGGAAAAGAATTGGCTAAAAAAAATTATACGTTGACTCATTACTTTTCATGGTATAAGGGGGGTTATGTGTCTATAAAAGTGATAATTATTTTAAGTTAATATTTTAATGTTTGGAATAATGAAATTTTATTAAGTTGTTGCTGCCAAATCCTAAATTCCTTCGGATGAGACTGTGTAAACCGAGGTCCCTTGTGGCAGCAAGTGCTGGTACAAAAAAGATCCCTCACTGCTCAATGCCCCTGAGTGCACAGCATAGGTCTAAATTTGCATCCCTCCACTGGTTAGTGATGGCATCTCAATATGAGAAAATTTTTCGAAAGGGTCATTAAACAAAACAAAAAGGACCCAAGATGCAAAAACCGACAAAGTTTGATGATTTTTAGCCAATTAGTATCTGAAATATTTAAATATCGTCATATTCCTACATTCTGAAAGTAGGCCAAGGTGACCTTATTTTTGGTTGATATACTCAGAGACCTTAAAATGCATCAACTAACAAGGTACAATGATCCTAGTCTTCACTAGGGCTGGGACGATATATCGAGATATCGATAATATCAATTCAATGTGAGGATGATACGCATATCGATACGTATGAAGAAATATCGAAATATCACCAAAAAAATTCTGACGTATGTTTTTCTTTGTTTACTTAACATTTTGTGTTAAATATGTAATATAAATATGCTAAATATTAATATAAATATGAAATACATAATAATTAACACTACTTGTGTAAAATTATTTTCTTTCACAATAGGTATACAACTTCTTTGAATAAATTATTCTTATTTGTGAAGAAATGTTTTGTTTATTTCAATACAAAAAAGACATTTTATAACCAATTCAACATATCGTGATACAAATCGTATCGTGGTTCAAATATCGTGATACATATCAATATAGAAAAAGTTGTATCGTCCCAGCCCTAGTCTTCACAGTGTCCAAAATATCTCTAAAACAAATTTGAAAATGAATACATGTACCTGCAAAACTCAACAAGAGTATAATACAGCATAAAGATCCATGCACAGAAGTATAAAACTGGAGGTACTGTGAGTGAGCTCTCAAAATAATATCCCCACTACAATCTTTATAAAGTGCCCATTCAAATTCTGTAAACATGACCTTGAACTTCCAAAAAGACCTTGGTTAAAAATATTGATACATCCTCTGGTCATAAGTAATCTTTTAGTGAAATATGAACATCCAGTGTTTCTCCATTAAAAAATTATAGACCTGGAATGAATTTTACACGTTTTATACCAGTGACCTTGAATTTACCACAAGGAACTTAAGTCAAGGTTACGACACACACTCAGGTCTTAAATAATTTATGTACCACGTATGAGCTTCCAATGATTCTTCATTACAAAATTGTAGCCTAAACAAAAATTTGATGCTTTTTCTACCAGTGACCTTGAACTTCAGTGAATGACACTTGGTCAAGGTCATGACACACTTGCAGAATTACTTCCTTTAAAGAAACTAGAAATATGTCCATAGGACATGAATGCCCCGTCGAGGGTATATTAGTAATGCAATATTTTTAACACAAATTGAGAAAAGTGAGGTCAAGGTCAAAGGAAAGGTCAAGGTGAAAAAATATTGATGCAGTTGAATAGCTTACATTAGTATGTATCAGCATATGAAGTTTGACACTAATTTAAGAAAAGTGAGGTTAAGGTCAAAGGAAAGGTCAAGGTCAAAAATTGTTGATGCAGTTGAAAAGGTTACATCAGTATGTATCAGCATATGAAATTTGACAAAAATATTATGAATGGTTTCTTTAAAACTGAGCTAAACACTAATTTAAAAAAAAGTGAGGTCAAGGTCAAAGGAAAGGTCACGGTCACAAAGTATTGATGAAGTTGAATAGCTCTCATCAGTATGTATCAGTATATGAAGTTTGACACTAATTTAAGAAAAGTGAGGTCAAGGTCAAAGGAAAGGTCAAGGTCAAAACATGTTGATACAGTTGAATAGTTCTCATCAGTATGTATCAGCATTTGATGTTTGATAACACTATCTTGAATGGTATCTTTAAAACTGAGCTAAACACTAATTTAAGAAAAGTGAGGTCAAGGTCAAAAGGAAAGGTCAAGGTCAAAAAATGTTGATACAGTTGAATAGCTTACATCAGTATGTATCAACATATGAAGTTTGATTACACTATCTTGAATGGTATCTTTACAACTGAGCAAAACACTAATTTAAGAAAAGTGAGGTCAAGGTAAAAGGAAAGGTCAAGGTCAAAACATGTTGATGCAGTTGAATAGTTCTCATCAGTATGTATCAGCATTTGGAGTTTGATAACACTATCTTGAACTGAGCTAAACACTAATTTAAGAAAAGTGAGGTCAAGGTCAAAGGAAAGGTCAAGGTCAAAAAAAGTTGATGCAGTTGCATAGCTCTTATCAATATCTATCAGCATATGAAGTTTGATAAAAATATCTTGGATAGTTTCTTTGAAACTGAGCTTTGAACAGAGCTAAACGCAAAGTGTGACGGAAGGACGGAAGACGGACATGACAAACACTATATGCCCTGGCAATATTCATGGCGGGGCATAATAAAATGAGGTTTCAGTGTTCATTATTTTTTAAAGTAGTCCTCTCTGATTTTAATGCACATCTGCCATTGTTCTGCCCATGCGCAAATGCTTGAACCTCTAGTAAGTCTTTTGTCTTCATAAACCTTGTACAAATTATCATATTCTACTGCAAAGGAATTTCTGAGATATACATTAAACTTTACAGCCATTCGTTGCTTGAATACAACTGAGTCAATCATTATTTGTCACAAGTGACCTACATACTGACGTCATTTTAACATTGTGATGTCACAAACAAGGAGCAAAACATTATTTAACATCTGCTATTTATAGAACATGTGTATGACTATTTGTGTGCCAAATTTCAGTCTGATCTGAATTGTGGTTTTGTAAATATAGAGATAGTTCGCGAACTTTTTGATCACCCCTCGTACTTTTTCTGAAATAAGGCCAGGTAAAATTAATCTTAAGATTCTCATTCCCGCCCGCCCCTCTCAAAGTGCCCCGCCCCGTTGTTTTTTATTTTTCTTTTTGGGTGCCAAACGTATTATTTTCATGTATTTTTATTCAGCAAGAATCTGGGTCAAAATTTAAGAGTTATCTCTCGTCTGTATTAAAAGTCGCGTGGCGCTATTTATAGCAAAAAAAACTATGTGAAGAATGGAGAAAAATCGGCAATAAATGCAGTTTAAACATGTAAGGAAAAGATAATTTGTTAGTAAAGAGAAGGCAGAAAAGCAAAAATAACATATAAACACATCTAGATACCATCACTGGCATGGACAAGTGTTTAAAGAGATTTTAATCAAGTAAAAACAGACGAAGAAAATACACATGGTCAAGTTTTAAATAACGATCTCCAGATGTATGTGATTTTGCATTAAAAAATAAAACATCGTCCAAAGACTTAAGAGAATAATAGTGCTATGGAAATGTTAAATCTTAAAACTGTTCAGGCCTAGGCTTTTCAGTAGAATATTTTACAGATTTACACAATCCTGTTTTGCAAATATGATATATTTTAATGTTGAACATGTCAAGTCTCAAGAACGATTGAATGTATCAGGACAGTGTAAATCTGTGATATCTGTATATCACACAGAACAGGAGTTGTTGGTAAAACTATAAGGTATTTGGGAAAAGGCCGATGAGAAAACATGCATATGCAATTTATTAGGATCAGCACCTCATTTTGTTTGGCGTGTGCCGTATATCCGTGTACTTGATAATTTGTTAATAAAACTAACGTTATATATATTTTTAATTTTCTATAAGAAGAATCTTCTGTAGATATTTAAAAGAATATGAAAACAATAAAATATATTCATATTGGCATTAACATATGTAAAATTTACGTGTACGAATGTTTTGTTGATACTTTCAATTATAAAAAATAAAAAATAAAATCCGCCCACCCGCCCCAATATTTTAGCAAATTAGGATGAGAATCTAAATTTTAAATTTATATGGCCTAATGTCACAATATATTCAACAGAGCCCCACCCTAACACCAAAACCCCTGACCCAAGGCTATAAATTTCATAATTTTGGAAGAAGCATCCTTGCTCATCATAACTATGTAATTAATTTATCTGCTAAATACCCAGGAGCAGAGAACATTTTCAAAGAATTAATGCATTTCACTATATAATCAATAGAGCTCTGTCCTAAAACCAGAAACCCTGACTCAGGGGCCAAGAAATTCATATTTTTGGAAGAAGCACCCTTGCTCATCATAACTATGAACTGACTTTGTTTGCTTAATATCCAGAAGCATGGATGAAGATTTTCAAAGACATAATGCACTTTCACCATATAATCAATAGAGCCCCTCCCCCAGCACCAGAAACCCTGACTCTGGGGCCACAAATTTTACAATATTGTAAAAAGCATCCTTGCTCACCATACTATGCACTTAGTTTATTTGTTAAATACACAGGGGCAGAGGAAGATTTTCAAAAAATTAATGCATTTTCACTTTAAAATCAAGGGCCATGAAATTCACAATTTTAGAAGAGACATTCTTACTCATCATAACTATGTATTTTGTTTGTTTGCTCAATACCCAGGAAGATTTTCAAAAAATAATGTATTTTCAATACTGTATACAGGGTTATTTTCGCTCCGTGTTTTTTTTTTTCACCCTTTCACACTTGTTGGAAACAATTTTGCGCCATTTTAAATTCGCCCAGTCACAGTTCTGTTTAAGAAGAAATACTGTCTTCTATGAATTCACACTGTCTTAAATTCGCTCACTTCCGTCTAGGACGAAAGGGGCCAAAAAAAAAACACGGAGCGAAAATAACCCTGCATACAGTATATAATCAACAGAGTCCCTCTCCCCAAAAACCAGAACCCATGACCCTGGGGCCACAAATTTTACAATTTTGCAAGAGGCATCTTTGATCATCATAACCTCACATTTAGTATATCTGTCAGGTGACTCTCGATGGCTCAAACTCCGATCTCTCGAAGTTCTCGGTCTCTCGAAGTGAACCTCCGGTCCCGTTTTTTTCCTCTATATAACTAAGCAAATTTACTTCCGATCTCTCGAACTCCCAATCTCTCGAAGTTCTCTATCTCTCGAACCAAGACCTGTGTCCCGTTACACATATTTCATTGTTTTTTACTCTCTATCTCTCGAAGTTTTGATTGCGCGTGTGTACACGCCAATCAAGGGTAAAATTAATGCAGCTTGGACTTACCTGGATAACAGTGAACGCCTGGGGCTGGCATGGAGGTGTTAATTGGGTGTTTACATAGATGACACTATACCTGTGAGCATCCAAGTGTTGATATAAATAATTGGCTACAATTGGTAAATTATAAACGAGTTGCTTCACAACTTATTTTTGACTTGACAGCGCGACGAAAATTTTTAGAAAATAATTTAAGAGGCTTGTCAATAATTTTCCATAGATTATGAAGTTTTATTAGAGTTTACATAATCCCAGTATAACAAACATTGCACAAGAAATCCTATCTCAAAAATTAAATACTGATTTAATATGAGAAATCTGGTAAAGTACCCGATCAAGCCCGGGGGGTAGCCACACCGATGATTGCTATTCAGGTTTTATGTAATCATGAAATGAGAACAAATAAATATTGAAACTTAAAGAGATCGTTTTATTTATTCAAAATATGATCATTGTTGTTGAAATCAAGTGAATTACCTGTAAAATACGAATGAATTATCAACATATACTTCCGGTATTTATAATAGTAGAACAATGATGATCGGAACTGAAAATTCCGGATTTTATTCACTTTCTATCTCTCGAACCCCTCGATCTCTCGAACTTTTCTTGCGGTCCCTTGAACTTCGAGAGATCGAGAGTCACCTGTACTGTAAAAGCAGAAATATTCATTGGGTATTAAATTTCATTTATTTCTTTGTGAACAAGTATCAACGAAATTAAAACCCACATGAAAATTTTATATGAATATATATTGTATAGGGTTACTTTTGAAACAATGAAATTTAATGTCAGCGAAATCTTTTTAGATGACAAATCAACTTAATTTTATCCCAATGAAAATTTGTGCTTTTACAGTACACAGGGGAAGAGAAGAAGATTTTTAAAGAATTTGTGCATTTTCACTACAAGATCATTAGAGCCCAATCCTAACTCCAGAACCCCTAAGCCATGAATTTCACAATTTTGGTAGAGGGCTCAATGCTTATTAAAATCACGTCGACAGTTTGACTGCTTGATGTTCAAGAGTAAAAAAGAAAATTTAAAAAGATACCACTAATTTTGATGGTTTTAGCCCTAAACCTCAGGCCGGGGGCAGGGACCATGAACTTAAAAAAAACCCCTCACTCTTAGATAATATAATTAATGCCAAAATTGGTTGAAATTGGTTCAGCCGTTCAAGAGAAGAAGGTGAAAATGTTCAAAAGTTATGTCCAATGCATGACAGATGACGCCGGACAAAAACAGATAGCAATAGGTCACCTGAGTGACTTAGGAGACCTAAGAAAATGTCACTGTGACCTCCTTTTTGATAAATATGTTTCAAGGCCCCAAAATGCATCAACTTACAAGGTTTGATGATTATCTGAAATAATGACCTTAAAGGTTTAGAAAATGATTACCCATAAATTTCAAACATAGGTAATCAGAGATTACAGAGCTCACCTCAACAAATGTCTTTAAGTAAGACAAAGTCCAACACTAAACTAACAAGAGCACCACTAAGCGGAGCATCCCCTTGTGGCAGGAACTTCACCGGTAATGGCAATGTCTCCATACGAGAGAAAAATTCTCAAGAGGGACGTTAATGAAGATACAATCATCTAGTTAGGTTTAAAAAATGGTAAAGAAAATAAAATATGTTGCAGCACTCATTATTTTTTTAACAAAATCGTCGGGGGTGGGGGTGGGTTGTCATTTTTAAACCAAAGTGCATAGCATGGGGGGGGGGGGGCATAACATGCATACATAACTGGGCAGTTTCCCTTATTCCTAGCAGAAACATATCACATATGCTCTAAGTTTCAGTAATTTACCTTCTTAGGTATATCTCAAAGTTGCATGCTATATGCATAAAATCTGAGAATACCCACGAAGACAATATTTTTTCGTAATTAAAGTGACAATATACCGGTGTTGAGAGGTCACTGAAACCATAGACCTAAACTTGCAAAATGTCTTTATAGCTTTCAGGAATTACGTGTGCCTCACGAATAAATTCCATGTTGTAAACAGACACCTGTGGAAATTTGGTAATGAAACCGCGACATTCATCAAATTATTTCAATTACTCAGCATCCGAGATGAAACTTAATTCATACAGACTGTCTCAAGATACACACAATAATATGACAATATGCAAAAATTTAATACAAAGTTGGGTGAACTTACTTAGACAAAGTCTATCGAAGCGACACGAATTTTCCAAGGTTGATTAAGCGGAAGCGAGTATTGTCAAGTCGTACATAAAATTTCTGGGTTTGAAGGTAGTAAAAACGCAATATTTTGAGAAATATTTCACTGATTCATTTGAAAATGAATAGGGTTCGTCCTTTTACCATGCCACATAAGTATGTGGAAGCTGAGAATTGATAGTCTAAAGGTTCTCTTTAAATCTTGCCCACAAGCTGTAACGGACACACTAACACACACACATACACACAGTAGCGATGCTATATCCCCTCCGCAACTAGTTGCGCCAGGGGATAATAATCTAGTAGTGTGCATCACTAGATGCAACATTTATGCAATTTTGGTCTGATAGGGCTTGCTGCTTGGGAATGGACTTATCTAAAAACTTTAAACTAGTCACTCATTCAGAAAATGTAAGTCAAATCCAGCATCTGAAGCAAGTTAGAGAGTGTTCATCCTTTGATGCATCATCCATGCAAGTTTGGTTCAGATAGGCCTTATAGTTACTTGGAAATGAGATCTGTTCCAAAAACTTTAACCTGGTCACTCATCCAGAAAATATAGGTCAGATACAGCATCTGAAGCATGTCCAGTGGTGTGCATCCTTAGACATATCATCCATGAAAGTTTGGTCAATATAGGGCTTATAGTTACTTGGAAATGAGATCTGCTCCAAAAACTTTGACCTGTTTACTCATCCGGAAAATATAGGTCAGATCAGCATCTGAAGCAAGTCCAATGGTGTGCATCCTTAGACATATTATCCTTGCAAGTTTGGTCAATATAGGGCGTACAGTGATTTGGAAATGAGATCTGCTCCAAAAACTTTAACCTAGTCACTCATCTGGAAAATATAGGTCAGATCCAGCATCTGAAGCAAGTCCAATGGTGTGCATCCTTAGGTGTATAATCCATGCAAGTTTGGTCAATATAGGGCTTATAGTTACTTGGAAATGAGATCTGTTCCAAAAACTTCAACCTGGTCACTCATCCAGAAAATATAGGTTAGATCCAGCATCTGAAGCAAGTCCAGTGGTGTGCATCCTTAGACGTATCATCCATGCAAGTTTGGATAACATATAGGGCTTATAGTTACTTGGAAATGAGATCTGCTCCAAAAACTTTAACCTGGTCACTCATTCGGAAAATATAGTTCAGATCCAGCATCTGAAGCAAGTCCAGTGGTGTGCATCCTTAGACGTATCATTCATGCAAGTTTGGTCAATATAAGGTTTATAGATACTTGGAAATGAGATATGCTCCAAAAACTTTAACCTGGTCACTCATCCGGAAAATGTAGGTCAAATCCAGCATCCGAAGCAAGTCCAGTAGTGTGCATCCTTAGATGTATCATCCATGCAAGTTTGGTTAATATAGGGCCTACTTGGAAATAAGACCTGCTTCAAAAACTTTAACCTGCATCAAAAACTTTAACCTGCTCCAAAAACATTAACCTGGTCATTCTTCTGCTGAAATTGCAGCATCTGAAACCTTGACTGGTACAATGAAACACACTAAAAGCATCCTCCATGCATCTCTGATTGATATAGGGCATAGAAGTACTTGAAAAGAAAACTGCTCCAAAAACTTTAACCTGGGACGCCGACACCGATGCCGACGCCAAGGGTATTACATAAGTATTACCGTATTTGGCCGAATATAATACGCATTGGTGTAAAATACGCACCCCCCTTTTTGAGCCTGAAACTGGGGGAAAAAACGCAGTTCGGTTGTATTATACGCAGCAGAAAATTTTACCAAGCGGTGTTCTGAACTTTTGAAAATCGCGGTAATTTGATATGAAAATCGGCGCGGAGATAAAGTGCCGAAAATTTACAGAACACGATATTTTATTCAAATGTGTTTTTATTTCTTAATCTTGACTTTCCATATCGCGGCAATCTGAAGATTATTTATTTTAACAAAGCACGAGATAATGTTGCATTAAAGTATTAACAGAGTTTATTTTAATTTTTTTTTTTTAGCATATGGTGATATTGAAACTATACGTCGCCGTATTCTAACTATTCTTTGTAGAAATAATTTTATTTCAACAAAGCACGAGCTTTTGTTGCAAGTTTAACAGTTGTCATATTTATTTTTAGTTTAAGGTAATCATGTTGAAAATTACGTAAATTGAACAGGGCAAGCGATATTGCAACATCAAAGTATTCATAGACTACGATTTTCCTCTTTTGAACTTGAAATTAATTAATTAAATAAATAGCTGATGTTATAAAAATAAAATCAAATTTAACAAGCGTGTAAAGTTTTCAACACACCTCCAAAGCTGTGAAAAATGATGTACAAAGGTGGGATATATGTCTTCATACATCGAGGTAATCTTCGTGAATATCTTATTTTCTACAGAGCACGAGTAAATGATAACACTTAAGTTTCAACATACTTCATATTTCCTTTCTTAACTCTCAATTATTTTAACACGAGGCCAATATAAGAAAAAGTAAAATTCAATTTACAAGCGCTTAACTGTTTAATGTGTCGTAATCACATACGAAAGATCATAAACCAACCCCCGATTTTTAACAAAGAAAATAATCAAAGCCATTAATAAGGGCAGTAAATAATCAGTGCTCTAACTGTAAAAACAATGCTTTGGAGTTGGTAAACAATTTAATTGCCTGGAGGGGTGTTGAGGGGTAATTATCAAGTGACAAGCGCACATGTTCACAACATTGGCTTCCATTCATTGGGACGTATAGAGGGGTGTTTATGTTGAAATGAATTTTCACTGAGTTATTTAAAACCTAAAATAAAATTTATTTTATTGTATTTCATTAAAAAATGACTTATTACTTTCTTGACCAGTGTCTGACTGATTAGGTACATGTGTACTATGATTACGGAAGCACGTGGCGAAGGAATGTGTGAACATCTATAAATAACATCGTTAATGGCGGCCTACACGGAAACGATGAACACGCAGCTCAAATTAATTTTAACTTGCTTTTAAATTTAATTTAACTATCAAAAGGTTATAAATATAACATTTTTAACAAGCCTACATTTCAACAATAACTTTCCGAAGTTTTCAATACGGCGATAAACAGCAAGAAATTGCATAAGTATCTAGGTAATACTACGGTATGTGCGTATGATAGCCGTGTTTCACATGAAAGAAAAACCTATCAAAATCCCATTGTGGTGTAAAATATGCACCCCTTTCTCACAGAAAATATTTTGGGGAAAAAAGTGCGTATTATATTCAGCCAAATACGGTACATACTTCGTTGAGGTGAGCTAAAAAGTAGGTCACGGTGACCTACTCTTTAAGGTCCTACGATGCATAAACTGACAAGTTTTGATGATCCTAGTGCTTATAATGGGCATTATATCAAAGTTTTAACAATTTTAGGTCAACGTTAAAGTGACCTTGTGACAACACCCTTTGCCCTCATAATTTTTAAGCTACAACAAATCCTCATCCTTGTGTGCAAGTTTCTTCATAATCTGCACAGCAGTTCTTCGGAATAAGATTTTTAGCAACCACTTTTTAAATTTTTATTTCCCTAATTATCTCCCCTTGATTAAAAGTCATACTGTTATTTTTAGTAAAAATTAAAGCCCTTGGGCCAAGGATATGCTGAGACAAATTTGACAAAAATTGTTTTTGAGATATGGCCCAAATTTCAAGAAGTTTACACACACCATGCATGACACAAATGGCCATAGCTTTAGCTCTTTGAGCCTTTGGCTAAGAAGAGCTAAAAAAAAATTATCCAATATCAAGGTAATTGTTTATAACTACTTTATATCAAATTAGTATTAAAACACAAGACCAGCACTCAAGTTTGAATGATGTTATCAATTGCTATCGGTTGCAAATTAAGAGGCTAGATCTTTAATTCCTCTGCCCATTTCCAAAAAGATGTGGATAAAACCCTCTTGATCGGAGGTGCTCCTACAGAAATTATTAAACTCATTAATTAATTTTCAACTTGACAGATGTAAACTCTTATCAAAATGTTCAATTAAACTCCAACAATAATTTTGCCGATATATAGATTACTATAGAAAACATAATTACCATATGCTCGTGCCCTCTCAATAAAAGCATCTGATGTGCTTGTCAAGGAACTTTTGGTAGTTGAGAGTGCCCCCCCCCCCCCCCCCCCAACTGAAATTGCTTCCTAACAGTCTGTTGGATCAATTCTACTGTGTAATATACTGGGTACTGTTCTCTATATTATAATAGAATAGGTATTACAGGACTGCATTTTGTGTTTGAGAGGTCAAAGGTTTTCAGAGTTAAAGAATTAATCAAGCATAAATTTCCTTAGTAGGAGAAAAATTCGAGACCGGAGAGTCACTTCAAGAGATCGAAGTTTGAGCCATCAAGAGTCACCTGTATCCAACTGCTGCAAGAAAATGCTTGTTACTTGGATAATTTTAAGTATTCGATCTTATAATTATGTTCCCCAAACGGAGTTTGGGAACATATTGTTTTTACTCTGTTTCTTATTATTATGTTCCCCAAACGGAGTTTGGGAACATATTGTTTTTACTCTGTTTCTTATTATTATTATTATTAAGGTCTTCCGACTTCCTTTGGAAGACCTTATTGTTTTCCGTCTGTTTTCTATTATTATTATTATTATTATTCTTTTTTTCATAGTTATGGCGATATCTCAGCTGTGAGTGAGCAGATTTCAGAGATTTTTTCGCGGAAGATGCATCATGTAAATATCTTTAGATGTGTTTTTCATTTTTTCAAAAATCACTTCCGTTCGCGATTTTTGGGGAAATTTGTATTTTTTAAATGGCATTTTGTCCAGAATTTTTCTCGACAACGGCTAAAGATATGAAATTGAAACTCAATGAATAAATAGAACATCAAATTCCAATATGGGGAACGACCTTTATTTTTCGTCGTCGGCACTTCCGGTCGCAAACGGAAGTGAATTCAAAAAATCCAATTTTTCAACTTTTTTGTTTTTCAATATTTTTCTTTAGGATTTACAGGGTTTATAGAGTGTTTTACAAGAATTCTAAATATGTATTCAATATTTTGATGCGTGCATTTATTGCAAAGATATGACTGATCCAAACTTTGTCCCACTGTCTGGGGTTCGAATCCTGCTGGAGGTAGTTAATTTTTTTTTCTTTGTTTTTCTCTTTTTTTCAGTTGCTAATGACTTCTCTCTCTTTAAAAACATGTATGGTAGTTTTTGCTGATTTTTAAAAGCTTTTTTGTCAGAGATTCTGTAGAAAACCTTTCGACATATACTGAATATCTTTGCATCTATGATATGTCCTTCTAAAACTATTTTAAGATTTCATTCTTGTCCCCAAAGCTTGACCCATTCAAAAGTTGTCACCCCTTTTGCAATAAAACCTTGTTATCGCTACTCCTCCGAAACCGTAAAACGTAGAGATTCCAAGCCTTCAGCAGTGTCTTCGACTCATTTAATACTCTCTTCATTCTATCATTGCAAAAGCATTCTTTGGTCCCTTGTATGAGTTACTGCCCCTGAAAGTTTATGCTGCTTACATTTAATGAACCTTTTTTAAAACGGTGTATCCTAGAGACATGGGACCAACTGCATCGGCATGTTTGACTTTGACCTTGAAATATAGGTCAAGGTCAAAGTCATTTAAAAACATAAGAAATTCCTTATATATGTGTGAAATATAGCAATTCACCAAATGACCTTGACCTTTGGCCTTGACATTGGGTCAAATGAAAAAGTAAGGACATGCATCCAGCTCCAGTATCAGGTAAAAACATAGAAAGTAAAGATTTCCTTGTTTTGTTTTGTTTTGGTTTTTTTTTTTTTTTTGAAATGGCCCTGACCTTTGATCTTGACCTTTGATCTTGACCCAAAGGTCACAATCAGGCTTAAAGATGTGAAAGTAGTTACAATTCTTAGTTTAAAAGAGGCATAAAATAAATAATTCATTCCCCCCCCCCCTTCTTAAAAAAAATCACATCAACAACAACGTAGAATATTTCTGTAAAATTCAAACCAGACCTCGGATCGACAACATATTTGGTACATTTGTAGTATAGACCTCAGAGAAACTTTCTTGAGAGTTTTACGATGAGTCTTATAAGTTAATAGAAGTCATGAAGTTTCACGGCAAAAACTACAAGTTCTGTTGTGTTTGAAATTAAAGTGCAGGTGAACGAAGAAATGATCTAAACCTTTTATCGGCTATTTCTTCAGATGTCGTTAGTAGCATTCGATTTTCCTGATATGATACGACATTTTAATACCAAGCATTCTCTCTTTCTTTTACATTTGGAATTTATTTGATTTTTATTTAGAATTAATCAGTTTCCAGAAATAGCGATTTTCGGTATATTAAAAACAATTCTCGCTTTCATTGTCGTGTTTCCCTTCTAAAAATGCATGTTGGGAGTTTAATTTGTGCTACATATATTTAATTTAACCCAAAGAAATGCTTATTTAAATGTTTCATATTTATTTCAGGATATTCAGTCAGAAATGTTAAAATCCGAACCCGATCTTTTAAGCTTACAACAAAGCTATTTTCAAAAAATTCAGCGTGCTCACAATATCGATGAATCGGGCTACAGTCCATTAATACATTTTCATTAGGGAACAGTGTTAACGTTTTCTCACGCACACCCGTCCCTTGTTATTTTATATACTGCTTGCAAGTTCAGGAACTATTTCCTTTTACGGAACTTCTTTCTTCCCCTACCGATTCTAAAAATATGCTTGTATTTATTCTATAGTCTTAAACAATTAACTTGCTCAATTTTATCGGAATGTGTAGCGCAGTGGTTAGAGCACCTGCCTTTCAAACCAAGGGTTTTGAGTTCGATCCCAGCTGGAGGAGGATTTTTTTTTTTTTTTTTTTTTGGATTTTTTTGCTTTTTTCTTTTTTTTTGGCATTTTTCTTTTTCTCGGCCTAAACGACACGAAAACACTTAAAAAAGGTGGAAAGGCCTCTAATTGTTCTCTGAACAATTAGTTTACTTGTTATTATTAAGGTATTTCGATATATATGATAAGATATGAATATGAAACTTGCTGAGGTGATAGAGCATCAAATGTAGATATGTTGATCGACCATTATTTTCCATCGTTCGTACTTCCGGTCGCAAACGGAAGTGAATTAAAAAATGTTAAATTTGTAACTTTTTTGTTTTTCAATATTTTTCTCTGGGATTTACAGGGTTAATCGAGAGTCTTCTAAGAGTTCTAAGTATGTTTTTATCATTTTGATTGATGCATTTGTTGCAAAGATATGTAATACAAAGATAGATTACATGATCAGTACGTACTGGTCCCTGCTGACAAAGCAGGTAACAATATTGTCTTTGTTTGTAAGACTCATTATATTAAATGTATTTTAGAGGAACTTGGATTTAATTCTACAAGTGGTAATCCAACTTATACTCATAGTTCCCTTTCTAAGGAAGAACTTCTTCAAAATCATATGTCAGTTTTGAATATTTTTAATATTCCAAACAACCAAAATGAATTCGAATTACCATATTTATATTGGATTCCGAAACTTCATAAAAATCCTTACAAACAAAGATACATAGCGGGTTCCAGTATATGTTCAACCAAGCCTCTATCTTTACTCCTCACTAAGATATTAACAGTGGTGAAGGAGAAACTTCAAGAGTACTGTGCAACAATATATTCGAGAAGTGGTGTAAATCAGATGTGGATACTTAAAAATTCCAAGGAACTTTGGGAAAATTTGAAATCACAAGATTTTACCAAAATCAACAGCTTTAAAACTTACGACTTTTCAACTTTATACACAACCATTCCCCACGATAAATTAAAGTCCAGGCTTTTTGATATCATTGACAGCTGCTTTTTCAATAAAAATGGAACTCGTAAATATACTTACCTTGTCATTGGTCATTTGCAAAATTATTTTGTTAAAAAACATTCTGATTGTACACACAAGTACTCTGAAGTTGACATTAAAAAGATGCTTGAGTTTCTTATTGACAATATCTATGTGGTTTTGGGAGACCAGGTCTTCCAACAATCTATTGGAATTCCCATGGGTACCAATTGCGCCCCGTTATTAGCAGACCTTTTTTTGTATTCATATGAAGCAGAATTTGTCCAAAATCTTGTACGTGAAAAGAAGAAAACACTTGCTGTGGTCTTCAACTCGACATTTAGATATATCGACGACGTATTGTCAATTAACAATGGCTATTTCCATTCTTATGTCGATAGGATATGTCCCGGTGAACTTGAGCTAAAAGATACCACAGAGTCTGACACATCTGTTTCATATTTGTATATTTTACTTGAAAAAGATGTTAATGGTAATCTAACAACCAAGCTTTATGATAAACGTGATGACTTTAACTTTTCAATCGTCAACTTCCCTTACTTATGCAGCAATATAAATTCATCACCTGCATACGGGGTATATATCTCTCAGTTGATTCGATACGCAAGAGCATGCTCTACGTATGTATAATTTCTAAAACGAGGTAAATTATTGACAAATAAGTTGATGAAACAAGAATATCAGCTGTCTCGTTTTAAAGTCATCATTTCGTAAGTTCTATGGTCGATACAATGGCCTTGTCAGCAAATACAATTTATCATTGAGTCAAATGCTGACTAACGTTTTTCATACTAATTGTTAGGCCATTATTTACACACTGAATTGTCGACGGATTTTTCCGTGATTTCCCGATCATGACAAGGAGCACACGGCAGGTGTGACCGGTCGGCAGGGGATGCTCACTCCTCCATGGCACCTGATCCCACCTCTGATGTTTGGAGATCCGTGTTTGCTCTGCTCCTATTTTGTATTGTTTAATGGACTTTTGAGCTTGAATACTGTTCGTTAACTCCATATCTTTCATATGACCGATCCAAACTTCTCGTATTGTTGCGGGTTCGAATCCTGCTGGGTCGGGAGATTGTTTCTCTCTTTTTTCAGTTGTAAATGATATTTTTCTCTGTGAAAACATGTATGATAGTTTTTGCTTATTTTTTAAAGCTTTTTTAACAGAGATTCTACAGAAATCCTTTAATAATCATGATCTATGTTGAAAGACTGTGTTACATAAACGCGAACAAAAAATACCTTCAATAAAGTATGGAATGAAGTGAGGTAGCACAGCGATCTGGAGAAAAGTTCGGTCAGAAGACCACTTGTTGCCCTAGCAACAAGAAACGCATCTAGTTATTAGGGTCTTCCGAGCTTCCTTCGGAAGACCCTACTGTTATTCTACTGTTTCTTATTATTATTTTATTTTTTTTTCCCGCCGATTTTCAGCAGGCGATTTCTCGGAGACCTTTTGTCCGATTGCTATGAAACTTTCAGGGTAGATACAGTGTATTATTGCCTAAAAACGGTTTTTTCAAATTTTTGATATATACCCCCGTTCATGAGTTATTGCCCTTTAATCGATATTTGGAGGGTCTCTTGTCCAGTAGAATTCTCAATAACGACACATGATATTTGCATGAAAACTGGAGAACTTGTAACTAATACATTGCAGATGCGCAGAACATTAAAATTGTAGGCTAATTTTTTTAAGTTCGGAAGCTATGTGACGGCAAGTTTTAAGAATTATTTTTCCATGAAATTTTGCCGCTTTTTGTTTAATAACTTTTAAACTGATAAAAATTTGGTAAGACATATAGAATAAAAGTTGTGTGTAATTACGAGAGCTTTCAGATAACATCAAGAAAAAGGGGCTGGCCCCTATATTCAGGGGACAGCAGGTCATAAAAGTATTTTTTGGATAGCTAGAAATATTAAAATATTATGAAAAAGTGTGAATGACATAATTTCTAACATATTAAATCTTGTCATGTGGTATAAAGAGAAACAAGCTCCGTGCTATATTTTATTCTATTTTATATAATAATTATTCGAGAATCGTACAGGAACAAGTTGTCTACAAACCAGCCACGCCTTTTAGGGCATCGTAACACATGCTTGTACGGTTTTAGATAGTTGTTGTGTTTTAAATAATTGTTTTGATTCGATTTCTCTGTTTTTCTGTTATTTAAATCGTTTATAAATGCAAGTTATTTACACAAGTAAAGGTAAATCAACATTTACAAATGCATCCGTATAGAAAGAGTCTTAATCGGGGCCTCTTGTTTGTAACCTGGATGTAAACAATCACGAGCGGCATTGTGGGAAGAAGACACTAAAGACCCGATATACGAAAAACGTGATTTGATCTGATGCTTTGTTGGCAAATATTTAAAAAAAAAAAGAAGTGTAGTTTAGTATAGCATAATGCTTCATAATCAATAATTTTTAAAAATAAATCATGTTTAACACTCAATCTGATTATTTTATTTTTTGAAAAATCATCAGGTCGAATATCAGGTTTTTAGCATATCAAGTCTTTAGTACGTCCCCGAAAGTAGCCATGCAACAGACAGAAAATGGGAAGAAAATATGTGAAGTTGACAGTTGTACATTTTCTTAACGTACGAGCCGTATGTAGACATGCACGTTTAATCCACATCTACGAAGCACATAAAATCCTTGGTTGCGTACATGGAGCATTAGTTTTAAAGGGATATATATATTCTTGCGCAAATTGTTTACGAGGAAATTCTGACGTTCAACAGCGATGAACAGTCTTGTGTCGGAGTTTTCTGTGATAAATGTAGCGAGTGATGAAACAGTTCACGGTGACATTTTAATATATGATTGGCGTGGACCATGGAAATGAAGGTTAGAATTCTTCTTATCTAAAATTTAACAGCTGCTTACAGCACTGATGTTTACATGTATATGCCAGCAAATGTATAAATGTATGCACAAACACTGATGTATGTTATCTATTTTATGGTTCAGTCTTTGTCTGTTAGCCCTGACATGACATTGTCAAATCCCCATTGCTTTACCTTATATTTAAATGCATGAGAGCATGTAATTTCACCAAGACTTATTTTTTTTATTGAAACAAAAAAATGCAAAAAATCAACAATACACTATCTAACATACTACATGTATAAACATGATAATTATTGTTATATATTCTTCAACAAGTATGAATAGCTGTTATAACTAGGGCCTTAATTAATATTATAATTTGTTATACCTTTAAAAATTTGTTCTTATATAAATCTATACCAGTGTACACTCAAAATGTCTAACATTTCCAAGGTTTTATGAGCAATCATAAAAAAATCTATGTTGAACCGCAAAGTGAGATATTGAACCTGTCGATGAGATCATTGGACTGCTTACATATTACAGTATGCGCGGGATTAGTTAAATCTCATTTGCATTCGTTGGTGTTCGAAAGTTACGGAATTGACAGAGTTTTCCTCAGTGCTGGTAAAGGAAATTTACATCACGGAAGCCACTACAAAATACATGTATGTCAAACAAAATAAGAAAGTAAAAGATATTGACCGTGTTCTCGGGGTAAAATGCAATTTGCTGACCCTTTGAACCAAACTGTTTCCCTTCGGCATAAGGGCCTCAAGCAAACAGTTTGGTTCTTGGGTCCGACAAAACACATATTGCCCTCGAACCCAGTTAGTAAATGTGTATTATTATTGGAAAATCTCAAAAATGTCACTCAGTTAAATTGCAAAAGAAATTTGGAAATATATTTATACATAAAAGTTTGAATTATTTCTGTGATAAGACTGCAGGATTGATTTGTGTTTTGTTTATTGCCCCTTCAAATTTTTTTTAGTCATATTATTATGCCACCACTTGCTGGTGGAGGCCTGCAAATATAGACCTGTACTTGACACTTATGGCCTTTGGGAAGTGAGGGATCTTTTTCGTGCCAGCACCTTCTGTGACACAGAACCTCGGTTCATACAGTTTCATTCGAGGAACCTATCTCCACATCCAGCTGTGGGATTCGAACCTGTGACGTAAGGATCAGCTTAAACTTAGAGTGGTATTTGGGTTATACAGTAAAACACGCTTACTGCGAACAGACTTAAATAAGGAATTGAAGCATATAGAGTGAAGTGATTTTCATTCCCTGTGGATTTAAAACATACTGAAAACTAAACTGAAAAATGAATACATTTATAATGAATCAAAATTATTTGTCTCTGGCACTTATAAGCATGTTTTACTGTAATGACAAAATAATGGGGATTTGTTTTCAAAGTGGCTGTATATTGTGAATAATTTAATAAGTCGATAGCAACTTTTCAGTTTTAAACTAATCTCGTTCAAGCAGATGCTTGTCTGTCTCCGTAAACTCCAACGAGCAGGAGTTTATGGAGACAGTCGAGCATCTGCTTGAATGAGACTAGTTTTGCACATGCTATCTACATGATCTAAGTGGTAATTTTTTCAAAAAAAATATGTATACTGGTATATTATTTAAAAAGTACATATTATACAAAAAATACCGACTAACCGGTTATGAAAATCATAACCCGTCATCCCATACTAAACCGGTTACTATATTTCTGACTGATTAGATGGTTACCCAGTTGACCATTGCCATCCCTAATAAATTTTTTACATGTGTAAGTTATGTGCATTTCCTTTGTGAAATCATGAAAAAAAAACTCCTAATTAATCCCTATTTATATTATATTTTGTAATTACATTCTCGAAATTGACTGCATGTAAACATCTATTTAATAGAGTACTTTTTACAAATAATACACGGAAAATGTGACAGTATCTTTGAACTCTGTTTGATGGTTTCATTAGGGGTGTCAATGAATATTCGAGTACTCGACTATCATTCAATCATACTGACTATCGACTAAAATTTATTAAGTCGGTTGTTCGTTTAAAAATTCAATGTAAAAAAAAATTGGATCTGCTCAGTTCATTTATTAACGTATCAGTGTTCAAACTCAGGGAAAGGCTTAACCAGTCTTTGTTAATTGTTCAAAGGAATTTTGTTGTTCGACAAACATGCATTGGCATACTTTAAAAGATGTCGGATCCAAATTGTAAAGTTTCAACCTGCGATTTCGTAAGATCTCAGATCTCATATAATGCAACTACCAATTAATGAAGAATAATAAAACTTTATAAATACATGTAAATTGGGGAATGGTTATGAGCATAATTCAAAGGTGTTTCTTTCTGATATTAATATCAATCATTTTTAAATTCTATTGATTGAATGCAAAAAATCTCATAGTTAAAATTTTGTTTTTATAAGAGTTACACTTTAATTGTTTAACAATCACAGGTCACTGACAAGACACATTCAAATGGCTTCAGGTAAGAAATCAATAACGGGTACATGTACTAGCAGCAGGAAAAGAAAGGATAAATACGAGCATTTGATGTTCTGTATATAGATAAAATGTGCAGTGATTTTTTTAGAGCCGACTTGGGGCCAAAATTCGGCCCCAGTCCCAATTGAAAATATGCCTGTATTTTCCCAAAATGTAATGGAAGTTTTCCCAAAGAAAAACTTACAAAATATGTGATCAAATTTAGTTTGTTTATTGCATGTTTTTCAAGCAGGTTTTGTTGTTCAGGTGGCAGGGGATAGTTTCATACTAAAGACCCGGTCAAATTTCTTAAAGAATTGAGATATCCCCTTTTTGATGTGATATTTATGTAGAAAAATGATTAGAATAATTATGGGACACATTTGCAGTATAGTAGAGTGTTTGCTGAAATAAATGATGTGCAACATGTAGGTGTCACTATGACGCTTATATACATGCAGAGTTGTAAATGCGAACCTAAGACACATGGTCAGTTGCAGAGGAAATTCACTGAAAAGCAGTAGGCCTTAGAAGAAGGTGTGTATCTCAGAGGGAAGGTGAATGGCCCCATATCAATTGGTGAATTTTCATTACAGCATGCATTGATTTACAGACTACTGGGTGTTTTATCCTGCTCGCTCGGGCCTGGGGGTGGGTTGTATGGGTGCAACTGAGGCCCAAATCTTGGAAAAACAAGCCAAAATTTGGGGAGACCCCAGGTGTATTTTTGGTACATGTGCACTCTACTAGGCAAATTATATGTAATTTGTTGACATAATTTGTGAGCCATGGGCATATGAAGTGTAATTAATTAGCCCCTGGAAAACTGTCCCCATGTACATGTTTTTATGGATCGCATTTATATGTGTACCCCCTCAGCACATGTTTGGCATTTAAAAAAACTATCCTCTGCCACCTTCAAGAAAACACCAATTTTCAGAAATATGTAATTTAGTCTAATTCTTATCTAAATAAGTTTATTGATGTATGCCATTTTCAAAACTCACCATATTTCTTTTATTTGACTCTTATTCATTTAGATATAGAGACCTAAACACAGAGGGGTAAACCTTTCCCAGTACACATTTTCAAAGAGTTTGAAGCATCAGCTTAACAAATCTTAACAGAGTAAGGCAATTTTTGTCTGAGAAAAATTTATTTGTTTGAAAATAATAGTTTGGGCACTGTCACATATATTTTATCAAATTTTGATGCAATATCACTTAGTATTAATTAAAATTAAAGGGGCTCAGTTATTGCAATATCACTGAAATTATAAATTATAAACTTACTCTTTTTTACATGTATTTTCACTAAATATCATTATTTTGAGAAAAGAATGAGTCGGTATGCAAAAATATCAGTTCACAGAACCACATTTATTCAAAGAATTGCTGTGCTTTATTTTTTTTTCAAATTAGACCCATCTTACTATTGATAATTACATAAAAAAAATACCCCCCCCCCCTCCCCTTCATTTTCCCCCTCATTTGTCTTCTATAATGTGATAGAACTTAAACTTTTCATTATTTTCATATAGATTATATATTTTTCTTTAAATTATAACAAAACAGATGGTCTTTTTGCATATTTAATGAACAAAATATCAGAAATATGTATATTTTTCATGTAATTATTGGATTCTACTAAACACCTGAAATTTACTCACAAATGCCAAGTAAGGACAGGATGATCACTTTAATTATTCGGGGGAATCAAATGCATGTATTTGATCACTCAGATACATTGAAATTGAATGGAAATATACTCAATATACTCAGGAAAAGGACAGTCGATCAGTAAAATCAGATTTCCACAGTATATGTGACGGTGCACATTTTAATGTTTTTGAAATATTTTCTATAGAATCAGGTAATGGTTGGAGGGGTAGGGTAGATAACTGCAACTTTCAGGACACTTCTTCTTGAACCTTTGATGCAAGAGGGGTTTTTGTATATTACAATAAATATCCTGAAAAACAGATAAGGTTTTCTTTTTGCAAACAAGCTATAGATGTATAAATTCAAGCAATTAAGAGGTAAAATGGGATTTTTCAAAACATCAAAAATAGGAGAGTATGTGTTTCATGTGAGTACATTTCATGAAGGCATGCAATTCTTATTGAATTTTTTTTATATGTAGCTGCATTTGAAATTGATCAAAGTTACCATTAAACACTGTTTTGATAAGAAATAGATTCTTTTGGATTGTAGGAGTTGGTCATTTTTGAAGTAACACAAAGAATATGGGGTTAAGGTGGTTGACTGACAATTGGTGGGGTCACTTATTTGCCTCTTACTTTTTTATTTTTCATTGAAATAAGACATATTTAGTATATTTTTACTCAGAATTGATTGCACTTTCTAAATATGGAAAGTTATTTTAATTAAAAAGCAAACTTTGAAAGTTAAAGGTGGCAGGGGATAGTTTTGTACTAAAGACCCGGTCAAATTTCTTAAAAAATTGAGATATCCCCTTTTTGATGTGATATTTTATGTAGAAAAATGATTAGAATAATTTTGGGACACGTTTGCAGTGTAGCAGCGTGCTTTCTGAAAAAAATGATGTGCAACTTGTAGGTGTTACTATGATGCTTATCATATACAGAGTTATAAATGCGAACCTAAGAGACGTGGTCAGTTGCAGAGGAAATTCAGCTGAAAAGCAGTAGGCCTTAGAAGAAGGTGTGTATCTCAGAGGGAAGATGAATGGCCCCATATCAACTGGTGAATTTTCATTACAGCATGCATTGATTTACAGACTACTGGGTGTTTTATCCTGCTTGCTCCGGCCTGGGGATGGGTTGTATGGGTGCGACTGAGGCCCAAATCTTGGAAAAACAAGCCAAAATTTGGGGAGACCCCAGGTGTATTTTTGGTACATGTGCACTTTACTAGATAATTCATACCACTCTTGTTCTTGATGCAAGTAATTAGATAATCCATACCAAGAATAGTCTTGATTAGTTATAACAATTGTTTGTTAAAGTAATACAAAGACAAAAACAAAGCTTTTTGACAATGCTTTTTAAGTGATTGGGCTTTCTGGGAGATTCCCAATTTAGCCTAATTGATGCTGAAATTCCCAATTCTGAGGACCCCAGCCCCCAGTCCCAAAGTACTGAAAAAAAAACACAGGCAGTAAATATTATATTTGAAATCAAATACATTTGATACATATATTTATTACTACGAAAATGTTAATGATTCAATAATTTGTTGTATAATGGTTATAACGTAGTTTAAATATTGTACAGGCTAGCAGTCTCTTAAAGACAAAAAGGAAAATGACATGAAAAATTAATTTAAATTTCAACGAGTACTCGACTTTCATTTGACTAAAGCCTCTGACTCTGCGACTTAGCTGTCCGAGTAAAATTAACATCGCTATTTATCATTTATAAGTTGTACAGTTTTTTTTATTTTAAATGAGAAATTTCAATTTCTTTTGGATAGGTGTGACTGCCATCTGATAACTGAAATGTGATACCAAGCATGACCATATTTGCCAGAAGAGCATCTGTTTGGAGATGACAAAGAATAAGCAGCATAGTGAAATTTAAACAGTCACACAAGGATAAAAGTCCTTCCATCTAGGATTATGGACACATCAGGCCTTAATACATTAAGAACTTGTAATATATGTATTTTTACAAAAAAAAATTAGAGAGAACTGCTATTTTGGCATATACAACAACAAATGTTAACATATGTGCATATTTCAAATGACTTCAGTGCTGAGGGCATGTACATGAATGAGGATTGTTAGAAAAGTTTGCGGACACATTGATTTAAGGAAAATTTACTGTGCACTTTGAAAAATGACCTGTCTGAAGGAATAATTTTTTAATAGCTCGGTGCTCTCCAAGACTTTCAATGACATTGCAATTCTCAACTTTGTGTTTTCGCATTGATCATCTATAATTAGCGATGAAACAGTCATAATCCCTCTAATTTAATTCAAAATTTTGCAACATGCCCTCTTTGAATATTGTAGCGACATGTAAAATATCATTAATTTTTTTGCACTACAACAGTGCAATTTTTTATTACAAGAAATTGGTCTGATTTCAATATAGCTTTGATTACAAATAGACAACTCTAAGATACATAATTCTTTTTATCTTTTTAGCTCTTGTGAGCCAAAGGCTCAAAGAGCTAATGCTATGGCCATTTGTGCAGTGTATGTAAACTTTTTAGCTCACCTGAGCTGAAAGCTTAAGTGAGCTTTTCTGATCACCAGTTGTCCGTTGTCTGTCCGTCTGTCTGTCTGTCTGTCCATCCATCTGTAAACTTTTCATATTTTCATCTTCCTCTCAAGAACCACTGAGCCAAATTTAACCAAAGTTGGTACACAGCATCCTTGGGTGAAGGGGGGTTGTTAAAATGAAGGACCAACCCCCTTTACAAGGGGAGATAATCAAGAGAAGACAAAAATAGGGTGGGGTCATTAAAAAATCTTCTCAAGAACCACAGGGCCAGAAAAGCTGAAAGTTATGTGGAAGCATCCTTGGGTAGTGTAGATTCTAAATTCTTCAAATCATGGCCCCCAGGGGTAGGGCGGGGCCACAATAGGGAATCAAAGTTATACATTGAAATATATAGGCAAAATCTTTAAAAATCTTCTTCTCAAGAACCACTGGGCCAGAAAAGCTGAAAGTTATGTGGCAGCATCCTGGGGTAGTGTAGATTCTAAATTCTTCAAATCATGGCCCCCGGGGGTAGGGCGGGGCAATAATAGGGAATCAAAGTTTAAAATATATAGGCAAAATCTTCTTCTCAAGAACCACTGGGCCAGAAAAACTGAAACATACGTGGAATCATCCTGGGGTAGTGTAGATTCTAATTTTTCAAATCATGGCCCCCAGGGGTAGGGTGGGGCCGCAATAAGTATTGCAAGGGAGGGAGGGTCTGGTGAAGAACAGCAGGGCCAAAGTAACTCAGGTGAGCATTGTGGCCCATGGGCCTCTTGTTAGAATATGGGCCATAACTCAAGACACCCTTGGCCAATTATTGTCAAATTTGTCACAGTGTATCACTGGCCCAAGGGCTCCCGTTTATAGTAAACTTAGGGTTGTGACCCTTAAACAAGGGGAGATAATTAGGTAAATAAAACCAAAAGTACTGGTTGCTAAAAAATCGTCTTCTCAAGAACCACTGGGCAGATTATCACCAAACTTTCACAAAAGGATGAGGATATATTGTAGATTAAAATTTGCACAGGGAATCGCTCTGAGACAAAGGGCTTGGTCTCAAGGTCACTTCAAAGTTGACCAAAAATTACATTTATTAAAATGTTGATATTTTGCTTACTATAAGGACTAGGATCATCAAATCTTGTCAGTTGATGCATCTAAGGACCTCTTATCATGTTGACTCAAAAGTAGTTCATGGTTACCTACTTTTTAAATTTTGCAGCTATTCTTTTTCAAAATGATTTAGAGGCATATTTTGAACAGTTTCAGGCCTATTATCATCAAACTTTTTCAGTTGACAAATGACAGAATGAGACCACTATTCTTTAAATTTGCTTGTTGTGTGTTAGGCTCATAATTCACATTATATCTACTGCAATCAACTTCAATGGATTCAAATATTTTTAATGAATTCTTATTAAAAAAATTTACTTGAATATATGTGTAATATACATGTACATGTAAAAGATTATTTTAACATGTTACAAAAATTTAAATATATGTGTCTTTTTCCCTCCTTGTAAAACATTTGAATAAATGAACCCAAGAAGTACAGTAAAACCATTTTTTCTCAATTTCAACTGGACCAAGATTAAACATCAAGATATCCAATGACTCCAGATAACCATGCAGGGTAAAAAACTTAAAGAATAAGGGGTTGGGAGTACCAACTCACTTCACCATATAAATGGTACATGTATTTAGATATCGGTTTTTGAGATAATGAAGTTTAACTTTTAAGTTAAAGTCTAAAAAAGACGTTATGTTAAAATTTTCTTTTGTCTTACTGAAATCATCCCTGTGCATTTCTTGTAAGAGTATTTTTCTACTTACTGATTGTCAAACAATGGATATCCTCAATCAGTAACACATTGGGATTACTTACTATGTAGTTATGCTGTGTAAATGTTTTGTCAAGCAATTATTATGACAGTGATGTAGCAAAACACTGATGATTCTGTAGTATGACACGTGTTACTAACATGATTGCATCAAAGATGTTAGATGAATAGAAAAGTCTAGAAAATAAAAATCAAAAGTCAAAGTTCAAGAAATGAGGGTCTGGGAGTATTAGTGTTTTGGATACAATTTCAGGAGTACTGTTGGAGAGAGTACAGTTGAATTATATATCCTCATGCTCACTCCAAATTCAGAGTTCCGGAGATGAGGTCTCTTGATATTTGGGTCAAAGAAGAAAGAGAATGTTAGCAAAGTTGACAATATAAACAGAAACATGTAACCTTTAGGTGGAAATTAAACAAATATTTATCCTTTTATTACGACGTCAACTTACAAGCTAAGAAGGAAGACCCACTCGTTGCTTTGCAACGAGCTTTGCTCTAGTTATTATTATTATTCTTTTTTCTTCTTATTTCTTCTCTGGTACTTTTTTGTCCGCGAGTGTTCTCGGAAACTGCTCATCCAATTGAGTTAAAACCTATTTAGGGTTAATAGGCATGTTATGTAGATTTGCGGAACAAAGGTCATTTTGCGCGCACGTGCATGCACGTGCGTGCGCGTACAATGGGTAAAATTACCAATATACTTGATATAGCTGTAATTTTTATATTTCTTGGTGAAATGCTTTGATACTCAGAATATAAGGATATATTAAAAGTGTGAACAAGATGACATGGTCAACATGCACATGCATGCGCGTGCGCGCACGCGCAAAGCGTAAAATGACCAATTTACTTGATAATATCGTAACTTTTATACTTTTTGATGAAATGCTTTGATACTCAAAATATTTATATATATAGAAAGAGTAGACAAGATGACATGGTCATCATGCACATGCATGCATATGCATGCACGTGCGCGCGCGTGCAATGTGTTAAATGACTAATATAATTAATATAGCCGTAATTTTTATATTTTTTGATGAAAAGCTTTGATATTAAGAATATATAGATATATTAAAAGTGTAGACAAGATGATTTGGCCATCATGCACATGCGCGCGCGTGCAGTGTGTTAAATGACCAATATACTTAATATAGCTGTAACTTTTATATTTTTTGATGAAAAGCTTTGATACTATGAATTAACAGACATATTATAAGTGTACACAAAATGGCATGGTCATTATGAACATGCATGCATGTGCGCGTGCGCGCAATGATAAGATGACCAATATGCTTGATTCAGCCGGAACTTATATATTTTTTTGATGAAATGTTTTGATACTGAGAATATAAAGATGCATATATAGTATAGACGGGATGACATGGTCATCCTGCACATGCATGCACGTGCGCGCGCGTGAAATGCAAAAAATGACCAATATACTCCATTGCCTTATTTAATGAAGCTTACAGGAAAAAAGTCACCAAAAGGGAGTTGGGGAGCGTTTGGGGAACATCTGTAACGGTCCCCGTTACAATTATAACTAGTTAAGGTCTTCCGTTCCAGACGGAAGACCTTATAGTGATTGTACTGTTTATTATTATTATTATTATTATTATTATTATTTTTTTTTTCCCCTTTTTTTGTCGGCAGGATTTCTCGGAGATGGCTGGATGGATTTTCCTGAAATTTTCAGGGTTGATAGAGAATGAAAATACCCTGAGGCGTTTTTTTCATTTTTTCGAAATTCACTTCCGGTCGTCAGATATGTCCGATTTCCTTTTTTTTCAAAAATATTTTTTCCGAATGAGATCTCAGAAACGGTAAGAGATAAAGACACCAAACTTATATGAGTAATAGATCTTGAGGAGTAGGCGAGCCCATTTGGGTTAAACGCGTCAGCCGTCACTTCCGGTCGTCACAGGAAGTGATCAAAGAAATCGAAATTTTCAACTTTTCTTTTTTGAATCTTTTTTTGCATCACTTAATTGCATCTTATTTGTAGTTTCAAAATATGTTGGTCCCACCGGAAACAAAAACGGTAACTTCCGGCTATAAGCGAAAAACTGCATAATTTGAGTATTTTACTTTCCCATAAATATTTTTTATAGATAAAGTATTTGAAATGATTTTTAGATATGTTATCAAGACTGTAAATGTCTAGAGTAACGTCAAATATCTTAGTAAAATTCACTTCCGGTCGCGCGTTTGAATGTCCGTAAAATAAGAACTTGTCTGAGCCAGATCTCAGAAACGGTAAGAGATTAAGACACCAAACTTTTATGAGTAATAGATCTTGACGAGTAAGCTAAACCATTTAGGGCAAGAACGTCAGCCGTCACTTCCGGTCGTCACAGGAAGTGATCAAAGAAATAAAAAATTTCAACTTTTCGTTTTTGAATCTTTTTTTGCATCACTTTATTGCATCTTATTTGTCGTTTCGAAATATGTCAGTCCCACTGGAAACAAAAACGACAACTTCCGGTTATAAGAGAAAAACCACATAATTTGAGTATTATACTTTCCGATAAATATCTTTTATAGATGATTGATTTGAAATGATTTTTAGATATTTTATTCAGACTGCAAATGTCTAGAATAATTTTAGATATCTTTGTAAAATTCACTTCCGGTCGCGTGTTTTCTCGTCCTCAAAATGAAAAATTATTTCAGCGAGATCTCGGAAACAGTAAGAGATTAAGACACCAAACTTATAAGAATAATAGATCTTGAGGAGTAGACAAAACAGATATGGTTAAACGCGTCACCCGTCACTTCCGGTCGTCACAGGAAGTGACAAAAAATCAAAAATTTTAAGTTTTCTTTTTAAAATTAAAACTTGCATCACTTTATTGCAACTCTTTTGCTGTTTTCTGATATGTTAGATTCCACCGGAAACAAAAACCTAAACTTCCGGTTTTATGAGATCAACTATGTTATTTCTATGTTTAACTGTCTCATAAATATCACTTAGAGATAAAGTATTTGAAATGTTTTTTATATATGTTGTAGATACTACAAATGTCTAGAAGAATTTCAGAGATTTTTAAACAATTCATTTCCGGTCGCGTGTTTTCCTGTACTCAAAATTAGAATGTGTTCTCAAAATTGCTTGACAACAGTAAAAGATTGAAGTCTAAAACTTTCAGGACTGATAGCCAATCATCAGTTCAAATGCATCGTGTAAAATCGTGTGTCGCCATTACTTCCGATCGTGACAGGAAGTGATACAAAAAAGTGAATTTTTTGCAAGTTGTTTTCTTTCTACATTAGTTTAGTTTTAGAATAATACCGAAGTTAGAAAGGACATGTCCAAGCAAATTATTTCCGCTAGAAGTACCGGCCAAAAAAACGCTAAAAACACTGTGTTACATAGGCGACTCCCAACAGGAAGTGGTATAACGGAAGACCTTCTCATTACTAGTAATGAGTTTCTAGTTATTATTATTATTCTTTTTTATTCTTATTTCTTCTCCGGTACTTTTTGTTCCGCAAGTGTTCTTGGAAACTGCTCATCCAATTGAGTTAAAACCTTTTTAGGGTTAATAGGTATGTTGTGTAGATGTGCGGAACGAAGGTCATTTTGCGCGCACATGCATGCACGTGCGGGCGTATGCAATGAGTGAAATGACTGACATAATTTATATAGCCGTAACTTTTACATTTTTTATGAAATGCTTTGAAACTCATAATATAAGTATATATTAGTAGAGTAAACAAGATGAAATGGTTGAATTAGCATGAACTTACGTGCATGAACGTGCGCTTCGCTCTGATTGGCTGAAACAAAAGTCTCAATATCTTCCTTGTTTTTTGACAAAGTACTTTGAAATTTGAAATATAGTCATACATTAGAAGGTTCTACAATATAGTATATAATAATTATCATGAAAACACGCGCATGCGCGTGTGCTGCAATCTGATTGGCTTAAACTTTAAATGGCTATATCTCTCTTGGTTCTCAACAAAACAGGATGAAATTTAGAATATAAATAGGTACAATTGAATCCTACATTATGCTACTATCAAAATTGAATGCAAGACCATGCATGCGCGTGCGCGCACGTGCAATGCGAAAAATGACCAATATAATTGATATAGCCGTAACTTCTATACTTTTTGATGAAATGCTTTGATATTTACACTATAGAGAGATATTAAGAGTGTAGAAAAGATGATATGGTCAACATGCACATGCATGCACATGCGCGTGAGTGCAATGCTAAAATGACCTATAAAATTGATGTAGCTGCAACTTTTATACTTTTTGATGAAATGCTTCAATACTTATAATACAGAGAGATATTAATGGTGTAGACAAGATAGTTTGATCAACATGTACATGCATGCACATGCGCGCGCGTGCAATGCTAAAATAACCTATACACTTATATAACCGTAACTTTAATACTTTTCGATGAAGTGATTTAATATTCATTATATAGAAATATATTAATAGTGTAGACAAGATGATATGGTCAACACGCACATGCATGCACGCGCGTGCATGCAATGCTAAAATGACCTATATACTTGATTTAGTTGTAACATTTATAATATTTTATGAAATGCTTTGATACTCATTATATTAAGATATATTGATAATATAGACAAAATGGCGTGGTCATACTGCACTTGCATGCACTTGCGCACGCATGAAATTCTAAAATGACTCATATACCTGATATAGCCGTAACTTAAAACATTTTTTGATGAAATGTTTTGACACTCAGAATATAAAGATGTATTAATAGTATAGACAAGATGACATGGTCAGGATGCACATACATGTACATGCACGTGCGAGCTCATGTAATGCGTAAAACAACCAATGTACTTGATTGCCTTATTTAACGAAACTTATTGGAAATAAGACACCAAAAGGAGGTTGGGGAGCGTTTGGGGAACATCTGTAACGGTCCCCGTTACAATTATAACTAGTTGTTCATTGTTTTATTGTATTCATGGCTATATGTGAAAATGATAGTGTTTTCTATACATGAGACACTCCTTATCTGCCAAATCTATTCAATCTGTTCATTGCCAAAAAGTTTAAATACCATACAGGGATCGACACTAACTTTTAACCCATAGTTGCCCGCAGGGCTAGCAATTTCTAATTTCTACTAGCCCTGACCATGAATTAGTTGTCCAGCAGCCAAAGGATGTTGGCCGAGTCGCAAAGCACTGAGAGGGGTAGGTGTGGGAGGGGGTTTCCCCCTCCTGCTGGTGGGGGTATGGGGGTCTCCCCCAGAAAATTTAAAAAATAGAGATGCCAAATCCTGCATTCTGGCTACATTTTTAGGTAAAATTATATGTCACTTCATGACTGAACCAAAGACGTTTTTCTTATTGAAAAATTCCACATTTACAGTCATTTAGGGTATTCCAAATCACCTTTTACATTTTGACTGCAAACAATCTGATTAAAAAGTTCGTAACTAGTTATTTAGAATTAAAGAAAAGTCAAGTATATGAAAAATCAGATCTACATTACAAGGCAAGTCCATCTTCGATACAGTCAAAAATGATAATAAAAAATGTATGAAAATGAATTAAACTAATTTGTTAATGTTTAGTTAAGATATCAGAAACAAAGTATTATTATTTCTGTATAACATGAACTTACTGGCATGCTTGTATAGATCTGTGTGAAATGTATTTCATGTATTTCAGTGTATGATACATGTAAAAAGATCAACACTGACCAATATATACCCGGGCTAATCTTTAATTATGTTCCCCAAACGAAGTTTGGGAACATATTGTTTTTACTCTGTTTCTTATTATTATTATTATTTTTCTTCCTGGGTACTTTTTTGTCCGTGAGTGATCTCCGAAACTACACATCCGATTGAGGTGAAACTTTTTTAGGGTTTCTAGGAATGTTATGTAGATTTGCGGAACGAAGGTCATTTTGCGCGCACGTGCATGCACGTGCGTGAGCGTGCAATGCGTAAAATGACCAATATACTTGATATAGCTGTAACTTTTATATTTTTTGATGAAATGCTTTGAAACTCAGAATATAAGGATATATTAATAGTGTAGACAAGATGACATGGTCAGAATGCACATGCATGCACGTGCGCGCATGCGCATTGATTGAAATAACCAATACAATTGATATAGACTTAACTTGTACATTTTTTGATGAATTGCTTTGAAACTCAGAATATAAATATATATTAGAAGTGAAGACAAGAAGACTTGATCAGTGCACACATGCATGCACGTGCGTGCACGTGCGCGCGCGTGCAATGGGTAAAATGACAGATATACCTGATACAGCCATAACTTTCATATCTTTTGATGGAATGCTTTGATACTCAGGATGTCAGGATATATTAAAAGTGTAGACAAGATGACATGGTCAGAATGCACATGCAGGCACGTGTGCGCATGCGCATTGATTGAAATAACCAATACAATTGATATAGACTTAACTTGTACATTCTTTGATGAAATGCTTTGAAACTCAGAATATAAATATATATTAGAAGTGTAGACAAGAAGACTTGATCAGCGCACACATGCATGCACGTGCGCGCGCTTGCAATGCGTAAAATGACTTAATATAGCCAATTTTTTTATCTTTTGATGAAATTTGAATATAAAGATCTATTAAAAGTATAGACAAGTTGACATGGTCATTTTGTACATGCATGCCCGTGCGCGCGCGAGAAATGCGTAAAAAACCCAATTATTCTTGATTGCCTTATTTAATGAAGCTTACAGGGAATAAGACACCAAAAGGAAGTTGGGGAGCGTTTGGGGAACATCTGTAACGGTCCCCGTTACAATTAATACTAGTGGCTGTTGCTTTTTCATACTTTAACTTTTATATTCCTTGCATTTAAAGAAAGCTACATGTTACAAAAATATGTGACATATTCAGCAAGTATGCAGCGTTTCCAATTTGTTCGGTTGCGGTGATGTACAAACGTGATTCGAAAAAACCCAAACTGTAGGGGACTACAAATGCAGTAATGATTTTTTTTTAATTTTCAGGTGTTGTCAAAAACAATAAATGCTCATGGAAGCTTTTAAAATTGCTGTTCTAGCAATCTGTCAATTCCTAATGCATCGTGTTTCACCCACCAACAATGCTACGACATCGATGAGGAAAACCATGCAATGTTTTCAACACAAGTATTTCTTCAATAAGGATAATTTAATCAATTAAATTGCTAATTTTTTAATTAACAAATGATGTTTATCTCTTTAATTTTTTTGTATCTGATCAGTTTTTGATAACTAGTTGGATGTCACACATGTGGATGTGTCGTGCAAGGTACAGCGATAAGATAATTTACTGAGAATTGCGAAAAGCGTTGTGATTCGGAAAGTAACAAAATCAGGACTTGTGCATTTTTAAAACAATTTTTACAATTGATCCGAGTGAGTGTTTGGTAATAAATTGCAGTAACCCTGCAGGACAAACTTGAAGACATGTTTAGTAGCCCGACCTCAATTTTCAGGTGTCCCTGGCTAGCGGGCTACCGTTAGTGTCGAACCCTGCCTTATAAGTAGAATTTTTAGCGAAACACAAACTTAACAATTAATCCTTAAAATTTGGTATATAATTACTTTAAGCGAGAAGTAATTTTAGCAATTTTATAATGCCAACAAAAGAAAACTGGTCTGCAATTTTAAAATTGTTAATGATATTCAATTTTAGCGATCTCAACATCCTCGCTATAGTAATACGGCCAAAAATGAATCCTCGCTTAAAATTCTGCTTATACTGTGTATATTAAAGGGGGCTGGACACAGATTTGAAGTTAATATTTTCGAAAATTTTCAGTATAATATCATGAGTTATATGTTGCTAGAGCATTTCACAACAAAATATAATGAAAGCATGTTCAGAAACTTCTTTTATCTGTTATTAAGTTATTAAAACTATGAATTTTGGGATGTGCTTGATTGACACATATCCTTGCACTTTCATGAAGTAAACTTTATCCTTTATAATTAAGAAAAATAGATTTTTTTGTGTGAGTGTATTATTGAAAAATATTGAAACTGTAATCCAGAAAATTTAAAGTAGAAATGTGAGATGGCAAAATTAACTCACCAGTATTGCAAGTCCATGCTCAGTGATGTGTGCAGAGTAAACAAATTGAAACACCTGGTAAAACGTAAACATTACCAAGAACAAAGCTTGTGCCCTGTTAACAAACACAGATGTTTGGAGTGATGTTATGAAAAATGTCGTTGTCATTAAATTCTACGAATGTTCATGCAAGTTCAATTCTTTAAACTGATGTTATTTCTTGATAAAAAAAAAAAACAAGAGGCCCAAGGGCCTTAACAGTCACCTGAGTACAACAATTTAGAGGATCCATAAACTGATAAATGAAGCTTTGTTACCCAAAAGCAAGAAAAATAGTACAATTAAGATCAACAAAATAATTGGTCTAGTATCTAATCTATCTGTCCCCCATTTATCACTATTACCATGCAGACTTTTAACAAAATATCTATTTTTTAACCCCATATTATTACCTCTCACATTGGCCTCACATGGCCTTTGAAGAACTTTAAAAATGATACGTTATTTTTGTTTCATTTTTATTCATCTATTATTTCCAAGTTTACTTGATCATTAAAACTATGAAAGTACTTTTTGTATTATACAATAAATGTTCTTGCATAATTCTCTTATCCTATTAACTTTTCAAATACTTTATCTACAGTGATTAATTTTCAAAAATGAATGGCAAAGGGGAATAACTTCACTCAGTAGAATACAAATAAATAGAGCCCTGGTCCAGATGTTCAATATTCTGGTGAAAATACCCTTGCTTATCAAAACTTTTACTCTGTTTGCCTCCAATATGCCAAGGAGCAGAGAAGATTTTCAAAGAAATAATGCATTTTCACTATTAACAAAGCACTACCCTAACACCAGAACCCATGACCCAGGGTCATGAAATTTACAAATTTGGAAGAGGTACCCTCATCATCATTACTATGCAATTATTTGAAGATTTTCAAAGAATTCACACATTTTCACAACATTATCAATTGAGGCCCCCCTCAGAAAACCAACAGAACCCCTGGGACCACAAATTTCAAAAAATTTTGTAAAAGCATCCTTACTCATCATAACTATACACTTGTTTCTTTGTTTTATAACCAGGAGTAGAAAAAATATTTTGAAAGAAATTATGAATTTTCACTATATAATCAATAGAGCTCCGCTCTTATACCAGAACCCCTGACCCAGGGGCCATGAAATTCACAATTTTGGAAGAGGCACTCTTGCTCATCATAACTATATACTTAGTTTGTTTATGTAAACACCCAGGAGCAGAGAAGAAGATTTTCAAAGATTTAATGCATTTTCACTATATAATCAATAGAGCACCGCCCTAACACCAGAACCCCTGGCCCTGGGGTCATGAAATTCATAATTTTGGAAGAGGCACTCTTGCTCATCATAACTGTGTACTTAATTAGTTTGTTAAATACTCAGGAGCAGAGAAGAAGATTTTCAAAGAAATAATGCATTTTCACTCTATAATCAATAGAGCCCCACCCTAACACCAGAACCCCTGACCCAGGGGCCATGAAATTCACAATTTTGGAAGAGGCACTCTTGTTCATCATAACTATGTACTTAGTTAGTTTATTTAATACCCAGGAGCAGAGAAGAAGATTTGCAAAGATTTAATGCATTATCACTATATAATCAATAGAGCCCCGCCCTAACACAAGAACCCCTGACCCTGAGGCCATGAAATTCACAATTTTGGAAAAGGCACTCTTGCTCATCATAACTATGTAGTTTGTTTAATACCCAGGAGCAGAGAAGAAGATTTTCAAAGAAATAATGCATTTTCACTCTATAATCAATAGAGCACCGCCCTAACACCAGAACCCCTGGCCCTGGGGCCATGAATTTCACAATTTTGGAAGAGGCACTCTTGCTCATCATAACTGTGTACTTAATTAGTTTGTTAAATACTCAGGAGCAGAGAAGAAGATTTTCAAAGAAATAATGCATTTTCACTCTATAATCAATAGAGCCCCACCCTAACACCAGAACCCCTGACCCAGGGGCCATGAAATTCACAATTTTGGAAGAGGCACTCTTGCTCATCATAACTATGTACTTAGTTAGTTTATTTAATACCCAGGAGCAGAGAAGAAGATTTGCAAACATTTAATGCATTATCACTATATAATCAATAGAGCCCCGCCCTAACACAAGAACCCCTGACCCTGAGGCCATGAAATTCACAATTTTGGAAAAGGCACTCTTGCTCATCATAACTATGTAGTTTGTTTAATACCCAGGAGCAGAGAAGAAGATTTTCAAAGAAATAATGCACTTTCACTATATCATCTATATAGCCCCGCCCTAGCACCAGAACCCCTGACCCTGGGGCCATGAATTTCACAATTTTGTTAGAGGGCTCAATGCTTATTACAATCATGCCAACAGTTTGACTGCTTGATGTCCATGAGTAAAGAAGATTTTTAAAGATTGCATTAATTTTGGTGGTTTAGCCCCACCCCTAAGGACCCCCGGGGGGGGGGGGGGGGGGCAGGGACCATGAAATTCACATTTTTTGTTCCCCTTTACCCATAGATGCTTTATGCAAACATAGGTAATCAGATATTACAGAGCTCACCTCAACGAATGTCGTCTTTAAGTAAGGCAAAATCCCAGTCCCACACTAAGCTAATAATCTAGTAGTGTGCATTCCTAGATGCAACATTTATGCAATTTTGTTCTGATATGGCTTGTAGTTACTTGGGAATGGACTTATCTAAAAACTTTAAACAAGTCACTGATCCAGAAAATGTAAGTCAAATCCAGCATCTGAAGCAAGTTTGAGAGTGTTCATCCCTTGATGCATCATCCATGGAAGTTTGGTTCAGATAGGCCTTATAGTTACTTGGAAATGAGATCTGCTCCAAAAACTTTAACCTGGTCACTCATCCGGAAAATATAGATTAGATCCAGCATCCGAAGCAAGTCCAGTAGTGTGCATCCTTAGGTGTATCATCCATGCAAATTTGGTCAATATAGGGCTTATAGTTACTTGGAAATGAGATCTGCTCCAAAAACTATAACCTGGTCACTCATCCGGAAAATGTAGGTCAGATCCAGCATCTGAAGCAGGTCCAGTAGTGTGCATCCTTAGATGTATCATCCATGCAAGTTTGGTCAACATAGGGCTTATAGTTACTTGGAAATGGGATATGCTCCAAAAACTTTAACCTGCTCCAAAAACTTTAACCTTAAGAGTGCAACAATAAACTGTTTGACAGTATATCGCGGTATTTTTTTCCACGGTTCAATTCATGATACACTAAACTGATACCATGGTTCAGTTCAATTGGTCCAGAATTATCTGAATCGTCCGTTTTGTTTCCTTGTTTACAATTTCAAAATGGCTTCCACGCAAAAAGTGAGGTCGACATAATGCATTAACGGCAGTTAAACTCATCTCCAGCATCTTACAGACCTCAGATTTAACACGGAGAAGGACTTTATCTGATTAAAAGTTATAGATGTTAAGACAAATGATAAACCCTTTAGATCTAAACATATTCTTTGGTAATACACGATATTTCTTCATGCGTGTATTTCAATGAAAATTCACTGTCTTGTTGACTAAAACGTGTATTTCAATGAAAATTCACTGTCTTGTTGACTAAAACGTGTTAACACAAGAAATATGACAACTGGTTTTCTACATAAATAAAAGGAATAAAAGAATGAATGTCTTCCTTTTTCCTTCCAATTTAAAAGGAAGATTATTAGGAAAGGTCCCCGTAGTTCCCTGTAAATGTTCATCACTGGTTTAGAATATTGTCACAACTCAAAGATCTACCTATCAATCTAGTTCAAGTTAACAAAATGATATTTTAATTATTATCAAAAATATGAACAATTGATATAACCCTATCAAGTTTAAAAAAAATATTATGACAAACTTGAAAGACTTTTTAACCTTGTCATGTATCGTGATACGTATCGTATCGTGAACTGAATACCGTGATACATATCGTATTGTGTGGTTAGTGTATCTTTGCACCCCTATTTAACCAGCTCCAAAAACATTAATCTGGTCATTCTTTAGCTGAAATTGCAGCATCTGAAACCTTGACTGGTACAAAGAAACACACTAGAAGCATCCTCCATGCATCTCTGATTAATTCAGGGCATAGAAGTACTTGAGAAGAAAACTGCTCCAAAAACTTTAACCTGGGACGCCGATGCTGAGGGTATTACATAAGCTCCCCCAACTTCATTGAGGTGAGCTAAAAATTGGTTGAAATTGGTTGAGCGGTTTCAAAAGATGACAGACAAAAACAGATAGTAATAGGTCACCTGAGTGACTCATGTGACCTAAAAATTTAAAATTGTAAACAAAACGGCAATGCAATCTGTGCCCAGGCCCCTTTATGTGGTCCAAACCTAACCCTTACTGATGATTTGAACAAATTTGCTTCCATATTTGGCTTTGCTGATCTTGAGAAAATTTCTAAAGATTTTTTTCCCTTATATTCCTATGTATAACTTTGACTGCCTAATGTTGCACCACCCTAACCCCTAGTGTCATGATTTGAGCAAATTTGAATCTACATAAATATGAGGATGCTTCTGTATCAATATGACTGATCATGGCTTTGCTGGTCATCAGATTGATGATTCCCTGTTGTGGCCCCACCCTACCCCTGGGGGTCATGATGTGAATTAACTTGAATCTACACAACCTGAGGATGCTTCTGTATCAATTTTACTAATCATGGCTGTATCTCACTTCCATTCTCAATGACCGTGTAGGGTAGGGGGGTGCCGCGAAAATCCATCAGCATCGAAAGCAAGTTTTTTTTGACTTGCTAATTATCATGATTTAGTTTTCATTCATTTATCTAAACAATTATTGTCTCTTAATTACCTGTATCCCTTACCTGACACTGTTTACTTAGTGGCAAGTGCCCTGAGAAAACTGTGTACATGGGAAACAATTAGTTTCTTTATTATAACCCTAATAGACCAGGTGTAGCACAAACTTAAAACAAGAGGCCCATGGGCCACATCACTCACCTGAGCACACTGGCTAGGAAAATAGCAAAAATCAGTTCAGTATTGAAAAGTTTACAAGGGGGGGGGGGGAAGTAGGGGGACTTGAATTTTAAACTACCTGATGATGCTTCTATATCAATATAACAAATGGCTTTGCTGTTCTTGAGCAGAAGATTTTTTCCTATATATTAATTTATGTAAAATTTTGATCCCCCATTGTGGTCCCAATCTACCCCTCAGGGGCCTCATTTGAAAAATTTGATTCTACACTACCTGAGGATGCCTCCATATCAATATGACTAATCATGGCTTTTCTGTTCTTGAGAAAAAGATTTTTTCCTATATATTCTATGTAAAACTTTGAACCCCCCCCCCCATTATGGCCCCACCCTACCCCCAGGGGTCATGATTTGAACAAACTTGAATCTACACTACCTGAGGATACTTCCATTAAAATATGACCAATCATGACTTTGCTGTTCTTGAGAAGAAGAGTTTTAAAGAATTTTCCTATGTATTCCTATGGTAAACTTTGATCACCTGTTCTGGCCCCACCCTATCCCTGGGGGTCATTATTTGAACAAACTTGAATCTACACTACCTGAGGATGCTTCCATATAAATATGACTAATCATGGCTTTGCTGTTCTTGAGAAGAAGATTTTTAAAGTTATTTCCTGTACATGTATACTCCTATGTAAAACTTTGATCACCCATTGTGGCCCAACCCTAATCCCGGGGGTCTTGATTTGAAGAAACTTGAATCTACACTACCTGAGGATGCTTCCATTAAAATATGACCAATCATGACTTTGCTGTTCTTGAGAAGAAGAGTTTTAAAGAATTTTCCTATGTATTCCAATGTTAAATTTTGATCAGCCGTTCTGTCTCCACCAACCCCTGGGGGTCATTATTTGAACAAACTTGAATCTACACTACCTGAGAATGCCTCCATATCAATATGACTAATCATGGCTTTGCTGTTCTTAAGAAGAAGATTTTTAAAGATATTTTCCAATATATTTCTATGTAAAACTTTGATCCCCCATTGTGGCCCCATCCTACCCCCGGGGGTCATGATTTAAACAAACTTGAATCTACACTACCTGAGGATGTTTCCATATAAGTTTCATCTTTCCTGGCCCAGTGGTTCTTGAGAAGAGAAGATTTTTTAAATGATGTCATTATTTTTTCACTAATTCCTAATTGTCTCCCCTTGAAAGAGGGTGTGGCCCTTCATTTGAACAAACTTGAATCCTCTTCACCCAAGAAAACTTTGTGGCAAGTTTGGTTGAAATTGGCCCAGTGGTTCTTGAGAAGAAGTCGAAAATGTGAAAAGTATACAGACAGACGGACAGACAGACAGACGCCGGACAAAATGTGATCAGAAAAGCTCACTTGAACCTTCGGCTCAGGTGAGCTAAAAATATGTTTTCAAGAATGTTTCTTAGAAATAATATCCAGTGCCCAATTCCAAAAGACGCTTCAACAACTTCATATTTTAATAATCACTGGATGAATCTTAAATCTTTAATAATAACAGCCATAATATATACCAGTATATAATATATAAACTAAAACTTTCATATACTGTAAAATCACATATTTTTGTGGGGTCAAATTTTTGTGGTTTGAGGATGGTTTGGGATTTGATTTCATGAATGAAGAATTTTCATGCCAGGTGGACCCCTACCCTCCCAGAGTGGCAGTCAAATAAATATCAAATCATCATGCACTTATTATCTCCAAAGTCCAAAAGACAATGATGCAGATAAAATTTCATCTGTACGTGCACTCAAGACTTTTTTAAAATAATCTTACTATTGCATTTCCTTGTAGAAATTTCCAAATTTTTATACTGTATGTGTACATAAATTGGCGTATTCAAAATTTAGCACAATCACTGGGTATGGAGTTGTTGGCACAATCATGAATTAGCGCTACTCATGCCTGTGCCGTATATTGTATACATAAATGATTTCTTAGCGGTATTCATGAATTAGCGTATCGTTGTCTGTGCCGCTAAAATATGAAGCCTGCTTTTTTAAGTACACATACAGTACGTCATTGACATTTTACAGTTTGTGGTGGACAGTAATTCATGGGTCTCTTCATACCTTGAAAACAATGAAAATTAAACCCCCAAGAAAATTCATGATTTTACAGTATTAGATTCATAAAATCAGAGGTTATGTACCTAGTATTAAACAACTTCACTCACTTTACAAGCTTCACAGCTGATGACCCCATAGTGATTCCCAGAAGCCTTTTTACCACATATTTTACAAGGAGGTAATTCAAGTGGAACTGCATCAGGAATATACTTTTCTCTCTTTTTACGTTTCTGTTTCACTGGCTCTGGATTGTCTGAACTCTGACTAACTTCCTGTTCCTGTACATGGTGTTGAATTTCATCTGTAGACTTCTGGGATATATCACCTGACTGGCCAATACTAGAGTGTACAGTTTCAGATTGAGAAGGCTGTATTGGTAAGATTATTGCCTCTGTCAAAGTTTTCTCCATTTTCGATTGAATGTTCCAAGACCTATAAATTTGTCACTGAGGAAACATACCTAAACACATAAAAATATTAGGATATTAAAAAGTAGTAGCTTTCATCAAGAATAAGAGTTATCATCAAGAATGACAGTTGAAATATCCATGCATTAGCTTCTCTATTCAACTTCCCTCCTTAAACTACCTTTATCAATTTTAACCTTAGTTAACACATAATTGGAAAATATAGGTTACATGCAGCAACTGCATTGCAAACCTTAAAGAACAAGATGTGTTTGTGAAACACTGATGCCCCTGTATGGCAACTTATAGCAAAGGTTAAACTTTATCAAATGCAAATCAAATATATTGGTACCCAAAGTAAAGTCTTGTCTCGAGTAATATACCTTTGAAATATGAAAGCCCTAGCACCGTCTGTTCAAAAGTTATGGCCAAGGTTAAAGTTTTCCAAAAGTAGGTCAAACTCTAAGGTCAAGGTCAAATGGTCAAAATTAATGGTGCCCAAGGAAAGGTCTTCTCACAAGAAATATATATGTGAAATATGAAAGCCGTAGCACCAATCATTCAAAAGTTATGGCCAAGGTTGAAGTTTTTCAAAAGTAGGTCAAACACCAAGTTCAAGGTCAAAGGGTCAAAGTTGATGGTATCCAAAAGGAAGGAATTTTACAAGAAATAGACTTCTTAAATATGAAAGCCCTAGCACCAACTGTTCAAAAGTTAGGGACAAGGTTAAAGTTCTCCAAAAGTAGGTCAAACTCCAAGGTCAAGAGGTCAAAGTTGTTGGTATCCAAAGGAAAGTCTTGTCACAAGGATTACATATGTGAAGTATGAAAGTCCTAGCACCAACCATTCAAAATTTATGGCCAAGGTTAAAGTTTTTCAAAAGTAGTCAAACTCCTAGGTCAAGGTCAAATGGTCAAAGTTGATGGTATCCAAAGGAAGGTCTTGTCACAAGGATTACACATGTGAAGTATGAAAGCTCTAGCACCAATTGTTCAAAAGTTATGGCCAAGGTTAAAGTTCGGTAGAGTTTTGCAAAACTGGGTCAAACTCCAAGGTCAAAAGGTAAAATATGATGGTACCAAAGAAAGGTCTTGTCACAAGGAATACACATCCGGGATGGGGTCAATTACATAGGAAAGTAATTAATTAAATTACAATTACTTGCCCAAACCTTCAATTAAATTACCATTACCATTACAAGGATTTTGAAATGTAATTAATTAAATTACAATTACTTTGCAAATGTAATTAATTAAATTACAAATTACATTAAGAAAAAACATAGAAAAATAAACAATGATAAATAGTCATGAACGTTCATTTATATTCCATTGGACTAGATATTTTAAGTGTCAATTCATAAACATCTTAATTGAAATTATTAATTTTATTTAATATTTTTATAAACAAGGAGATAAATAATATTAGAAAGTTTTGAAGAAAATGCATTTTAAGGAGGAAACAGCAATTCACTAAATAAAGATGATATAATTTTTTAATATATTATAGAACATTTTGTCCAAAAAATCAGTTAACCTTTCATGAATAAAGTGTTTGGGATTTGAAAAAAGGGGAGGGGGGGCTATTTCCCATTTATTAAACACAAGTGTAAATGAATGTAATTGAAAAGTAATTGTGAATTACATGCTTTTCTCAAAAGTAATTAATTAAAATTACAATTACATGTAATTGAAAATTGGGCCAATTACACATTACTTTCAATTACATCGAAATTTGTAATTAATTACTGTCAATTACCATTACACATTACCATTACCCCATCCCTGATACACATGTGAAATATGAAAGTCATAGCTCCAATGAATCAAAAGTTATGGGCATGCAATGTTAAAGTTTTTGCTAACAAACAGACAGCTAGACAGACAGACAGGACAAAAACTATAAACTCCCGAATCTTCGATACGGGGGCATACCAGTAAATATTTTGTTTTACCATGTTTACAGAGGAAGAAAGAGTTATTTGAGAAAATACTGCTGTAATGATACACCTGGGATTACAATGAAGACTTTTTTTGACATTGGAAAAAGAATTTAGAAACTGATTTATAATGTATGAAAATTTTATTGCTAATTGTGAAAAGGTTTTCTAATTATTCAACATTAATTAAACACAGGGCTTTCAAAAAGATTAGAAACATGCGGTACTTTTTCAAAAATAGGAGATAACTTGTGGAAGCAATTTTAATTAAATATGTTATCAAATTTTTCTTCAATGAATATTCTAGCCAGTACATTCATGTCAGCCAGATAAAAGTACAGGGTACCTGCACATATTGAAAGGCCTGTTAAACATAAACATTACCACATGTGAATGTTTTATTATTAAAGGTCTTCCACCTCCATGGGAATTAAGACTTTATTGATTTTTGTTCTATTTCTTTTTCCCTATTATTATTCTTTATTTTACCAATTTTGTGCATCCAAATTTCTCGGAAAGGTCTAGGTGAAATTTTCAAATCTTCTAGATACGAGTCTGAACTTGTCAGAAAGATATGTTTTTAAACTGGCATTCTGTCTGTGTGTTTTCTAAGAAACGGTTGAATATACTCTTTTTGAAACTTTCAGGGAAGATGGTTAGATCTTAACTTTTAACTAGCTCCCTTGTACCTGGGTAGTGAAGAAGCCATAAACTTATTCTATAACTTACAAAATGTGTATATATGTATCAAACTGAGTATAAAATTTACAGGTGATCATAACTATGGACCTCTTGTGTTAGTATTTCAAACATTTAATTCATTTCTGGTCTGAAATTAAAGATTGTGATGAAGTATATTCTGATTTTAAAAAAGGGAGTTCCAAAAAATAAAAAATTCTGTAAAGAAAAAAAAAAGTAGAAAAAAATTGGTCAAATTTGAACTTGAAAACATAATTTATAGACCCCCTTTTATCAAACCCACTTTCATCTCCCCTTACTTCTCTTACAATTTAAGCAGTAACCAACTCATCTTTTGGAATATGAAAGTTGGTGTTCTGTTGATGTGTAATAAAGTTTCAGAATTTTCATTTTCACCCTGAGGGTTGAAAAATGATGTTTGTTTTTTTTAACAGAAACCTCACTCCCTGGGATCTCCTAATACATGGCACGCATCTGTACATTTTGCCCACAACATCTTTTAGAAGGTAATTGATGGTGTCCTGTAGATCTCGGAATTTTCATTTTCACCTTGGTGGCCATATGGGAAAAAAATGATGTTTTACATTTCAAAAAAATCTGTTTCCCAGAACTCTTGCATTTGACACAGTAGCCATTTCATCCTATGCAAGATGATTGGGGGTGTCCTGCAGATGTGCTCGGTGTTATAGGGTTTTGGAATTTTCATTTTCAACTTAGGTGTCAAAATACATTTTTTCAAAATTTTACAAAAGTAGCCATCTAATCTTTTGATGATTCAGAGTGTATGTACATGTAGCTGCAGAACTGTAGCATAATGGTTTTACATTTTAGTCTTTGATCATAACGCTACAGATCCCGTAATGCAAATATATTGAATGTGCAATTTACAGCGCAAGATTTTCTGCGCACTTTGGGGATGTAATTTGGCACTTTCCAGCACTGGTCAATTAACTACCTTTCATTCCCTAATTCTAGACATATTCTGTAACCATAATGTATATTTAATCCATCTCCTAACTCTTTCTAGTCATCTCTGCAGACAATAAACTCGCTTGTTGTGAATTTTATGCCATCTGAAAACAAATTCACAACAAGTGAGATTATTGGTCTGTACAGACGACTGCAAAGGGTTAGGAGGTGGATAAAATACACAGATTGGTTATAGAATATGTCTAGAATTAGGGAATGAAAGGTCATTAATTTACCAATGCTGGAACATGGCGAATTACATGTACGTCCCCAAAGTGCGCAGAAAATCTTGCACCGTAAATTGCACAATATTTGTATTGCTACAGATCCCTTATTTAAAAAGGGACCTGTAGTGTTATGGTCAAAGACTAAAATATAAAACCATAATGCTACAGTTCTGCAGCTAATGTACATGTAGATGTGCAATAAGGTTTTGGAATTTTCTTTTTCACACCTTTAAGTTGGGGTAACGAATGTTAGAATTTGCATCTGCCTCATAATTTTAATGTGATTTTTGATCAGGAACATGTAAATGAAGTAAAATAGTAGTACTCTTATAGTCTTATAGTAAAATAAGAGATAAGAAATAAAGAAAATTATGTAAAAAAAAAATTGATATCGACGCAAAATGTAATAACGCAGAATGCAATAATACCAGTTTATTACGTTGTTATTACATTTCGCGTTGTAACACAGGGTCCTTTCCACAAGCACATGTGATGTTATCAAGTTATTCAGAATTCAGAATGTCAACAGTCTGAAGAATGACATTTCAAGTGAACATTACACATTCCACTAAGAATTAATAGCAACATTACAGTTGAGTTTACTTACTGAATATCAATATTACTGACCGTCGACCGTCTGACCGATTAACGTTTATCGTTTGTTTCTCCCGGAAGTAACATTGTGTATTCGTTGGATAAGTCGTACATTTTGATTTCTTCTTCAAGTAAAAAGCATTTCTTTTTTCTTTCTTTATTTTTTAAATACTTTAAATTGAAATTTAAGATTTCTTGCAAATAAATTTTACCCGACATCAAAACTTTATTTGTCGAATAACCAAATGATCGAGAAGTTACTATCGCGAATTCATGTCGAATATGAACATGATGAAGGTGGATGGGGATAATTTTTTTTTTTAATGCCAAACATGTGTCGAGAGGGTACACATATATACTTGTACATACGGTCAAAAAATATATACATGGGGACAGTTTCTTGGGGGCTAATTAACTACACTTCATATGCCCATAGCTCACAAATTATGTCACCATATAGCACGCAATCTAAATATTAGAGTGCACATGTACCGAAAATGCACTTGGGGACTTCCCCAAATTTTGGCCTTGTTTTTTCCAAGATTTGGGCATCAGTCACACCCATACAGCCCACCCCCAGTCCCGAGCGAGGAGGATAAAAGACCAAGTATGCTATGAATAAATGCAAGCCCTAATGAAAATTCACCAATAGATCTGGGGTCATTCACCTTCCCTCTGAGACACCAGTGTTTTCCAGCTGAATTTCCTCTGCAACCGACCACGTGTCTTAGTTTCGCATTTACAACTCTGTATATATCATAGTGATACATGTTGCAAATCTTTTTTTTTCAGCAAGCACTCTGCTACACCGCAAATGTATCCCATAATAATTCTAATCATTTTTTCTACATAAAATATCACATCAAACAGGGGATATCTCAGTTTTTTAAAGAAATTTGACGGGTCTTTAGTACGAAAGTGGAATCTTTTTTTCTTAGCTTTTATTTAAACTGTGATTGATTAATTTATTTATTGTATGTTCGAGAATTTTTCACTCATATAGAGACGTCACCATTTAAACTGAGAAAATATTACATTATTCATTTTAGATAAGGTTGTCTGCAAGAAAAAAAATGACGTGGATAGAAAAATATATCTCCACTCCAGAAATTCATACCAAATGTAGTGCTTTTCTTCCAATCTAGATTTTAGAGTGAATTCGTTAAAAGCGCAATTAATGCTAATGACTGAATTCTACCAAAAGACAATTAATATTAGAAGCTCTGTCAGAAGTAAGGATCCTAAATTCTACAGGTTTTTAATAAAAACTACTGAGGAAACTAAGAGTTCTTAGAACAATTACACACCCTTTCACCTTTTCTTTGTTTGGCTGAGTCGGGGTTTCCATATCACGTGCGCTCAAAAAACTTTCTGTTGTTGGAAAAAATTTAGATAGGAAACTGAAAAAGTCCAATTTTCTTGCAATATACACATCTTACTTTAACTTAAAGTTTTTAAACATGTACAGCTATTTACAAATCTTTAATTTAAAAGATTAAAAACAGTAGGTAAAAAAACTAATCTTCGCATGCATTTTAATAAAGAGGTAAATTATAAAATTTAATTGTTATTAAACAAAATTAAAGGGTTTTTATCACGTATCTAAATTTCTTAAAAAATGAAACACTATTATATTCTTGAAACATATAATTATCGTTTAATTATGAAATAATGTTGAAAACGGCCGTAATTAGACGATAAAACGACCGTAATATAGAGTCCTCGAAGTAAAAATCTCCACTATAGTTAGATAGGGGTCACGTGGTACTGAAACGTCATAGGTGTCAATGGTCAATAGAACTCGTAAAGCTTATCGTATGAAAAAATACATTGAATAGATTTTTACGCTAAATAAATAAAATACACAACATGGCCGGTTGAAATTTTGACATCGACTACTGAAATTCCTTTGGTTATGGACGGTCAATCTTTTATGTATGAACGTCTAGCAGAGAGAAATAGCCAGATTTTTTATAGGACAGAAAAAATATTCGTGATCGATCGGGCATAATGGAGATAAACGCCATCGCATTTGCAGAAAAAGGCCCCCCTTTCATCATGTTCATCTCCCGACCAAGTCCAGGAATTGTGGAAAATAATTCTTCCTAAAACCTTTCTTGTGCACATTTGTGCATCCATAAGCATCTGTCAATTATCCAATTATCACTTATTTTCTAACAGTTTAATTGAAACAACAAATGAGCCCTTTTGTATACACAATAAGTACTTTGCTTGACCAGGATTGACACCTATGACGTCAGAGCTATGGCGCGTAACATCGGCGATCAAAATATGCATATTGAGAAATTCAAACTTTGAATCGCTGAAACATCAAAAATATTAATTTTCTAGCAAAGATTTCTAAATATATGATTTTAATACCATGTAAACTTTGTCATATCAAAAAATTTTGAGACGTGATAAAAACCCTTTCGGTACTTCTACAAATAATTTCAACTACTGACCTGAATTTTTTTGCTGTTCTAGGAAACACATATATGGCTTTATTTCAAGAATAGGAGGAATGAATTCACAACTTTTTTACAGGGCCTGAGAAGAGACTGCATGGGGAAGAGGCCGCGTCATATGCGCATACTGCCGAAACATGGTGCAATGCAATTATAGTATGCTGCGCCATGCGGCGCACCATGCAAAATGCATGTCTTATAGTTTTTAAGTTTTCGTTGCAGTTGGCGCTTTCGGTCCTCTTTAAATAGACTGGCCTTGTTAGTCTGAAATACGCGATATTTCTTATGGTAGAGACAGGCATTACCAGACTATATTCTTTATTGATCTTTAATGTATCCAGGTGTTAGAGGCGGATCCAGCAATTTTTGAAAGGGGGGGGGATCCCATTCCAAACGCTCAAACATAGATTCACATACACACACAAGGAGAGAAAAATCATCGAAGGCCGTAGTAAGTAATATCTTTGTTTTTGTAACACTTAATTCTTTGAAAAAGTACCCTTCAGTCTGAATAAAAAACAAACACATTCAAAAAAAAAAAAAAAAAAAAAAAAAAAAAAAAAAAAAAAAAAGAAAGAAATATTGCAGTCTTAAAATAGAATGGATTTGCAACATTTCCAAAAAATGCAAGGTAAAGTTGATGAGATTTTGACAAACTTGTGTGTTTTTAAACTGGATTTTCCTGAAAACCTACCCGCCAGGCGACGTAAAACAAAGAACTGATTTGCTGCACGGCTTAAATTATGCATACTCCCTTTAATAACTTCTTAAAGTTAGTTCCTTCAAAAGATGATCCGAAAATGTTATATAGCCAAAGATCGCCTAAATCTGATATCAAATTGAACCTCGCATGCTACTTATATATATCATATTGAAATAAGTCTCCTAGAATATTTTCTATCATAAAAACGCTGAAAGGAAGGGATAGTGAAGGTAAATGGAGGAAAGGAAATATGTGAGACTTTACCTATAGTAAAGGGAATATGAGCAGGGATTGCAGCCGACAGAGCTGTTTTGAACTACGTTAACATATATCAAATGTACTAAACCTAAAAATATCTTGTCCAAAAGATGTGTTTTATCCCCCCTCTGCCCCCCTTTCTTCCTCTCCACTTGACACATGTACCCCCCCTTCTGGATCAGCCAATGTGTGTCATATAATAAAATCGGAACCATCATTCAATATATTGACATCCACTGGCAAAGACACCCCCCCCCCCCCCGGTGGTTCGTAAGTGTCAAATCGTTCTATACAAATGACACAGCTTCACAGCCGTGCTCCCCCCCCCCCCCCCAATAATTTTGCCGATATATAGAATACTATAGAAAACATAGCTACTATATCCTTGTGTTCCCTCAAAATAACGTCTGATGACCTTTTTTTTTTTTTGGCTTGCTTGTCAAGGAATTTTGGTGGTTGATTGTGCCCCCCTCAACTGAAAATATATGTTTGTGTCCCCTCAAAATGAAATTGCTTCCTACGGGCCTGAAGTTCTTAGAAACAGAAAAATTATTTTCACTTGTCATTGTCATATGATTTGTCAATTCCTATCGCATTTCTTTTTAAAATTCACAATTCCTTAACTTTGTTGTCAGAGACACAAGATGAAACACTTGCTTAAAACTTGGCTTAATGGTGGCTTATAGGTCCTTAATGATGGCTTAATGGATGTCTTTAAGTCACCATTAAGTACCATTAAGCTATCCTTTAGTAATAAATACACCACCATTAAGTTACCATTGAGCCATTTCAAAGTCCTTAATGGGTACATAAAGGTAGCTTAATGGTGGCTTATACGTGCTTAATGGTAGCTTCTAGACAATCTTTAAGTCACCATTAAGCCCTTATAGGTGCTTAATGTCCAAACTCCATTAAGCTAGCATTAAACCACCTTTAAGCCACCATTAAGTCACCATTACGCAGTCGATAAAACTGCTTTGATTGGTAAAATATTATTTTTATAATGATTTATTTTCACAAATTATAAATGTCGAGTTTACACATTTGTTAATTTGGCAAAAATAATGTAAAAGAAAGAAAAGATAAAAATTAAAAATTAAAATTAAAAAAAAAGTCCAATCAGGATTCGAGACAACGACCTTTGGTTTATGGGGCAAACGCGTTTTTTGTGCCCCCGTATCGAAGATTCGGGGATATATAGATTTTGCCCTGTCCGTCCGTCTGTCTGTCTGTTTGTCTATTTGTCCGCAAAAACTTTTGATTGGTTAGAGCTTTGGCTTTCATATTTCACATGTGTATTCCTTGTGACAAGACCTTTCTTTGGGTACCACCATATTTGACCTTTCGACCTTGACCTTGGAGTTTGACCCAATTTTGCAAAATTTTTCCCAACTTTAACCTTGGCCATAACTTTTGAATGATTGGTACTAGGGCTTTCATACTTCACATGTGTATTCCTTGTCACAAGACCTTTCTTTGGGTACCACCACATCTGACCTTGGAGTTTGACCTACTTTTGAAAAACTTTAACATTGGCCATAACTTTTGAACGGTTAAAGCTAAGGCTTTCATACTTCACATATGTAATCCTTCTGACAAGACCTTCCTTTGGATGCCAACAACTTTGACCCCTTGACCTTGGAGTTTAACCTACTTTTGAAAAACTTTAACATTGGCCATAACTTTTGAACGGTTAAAGCTAAGGCTTTCATACTTCACATATGTAATCCTTGTGACAAGACCATTCTTTGGATTCCAACAACTTGGACCCTTTGACCTTGACCTTGAAGTTTGACCTACTTTTGAAAAACTTTAACCTTGGCCATAACTTTTAAAATCGCTGATTCTAGGGCTTTCATACTTCACATATGTAATCCTTGTGACAAGACCTTCCTTTGGAAACCAACAACTTTGACCCTTTGACCTTGACCTTGGACTTTGACCTACTTTTCAACAATTTTAACATTGGACACAACTTTTGAAAAGTTGTTGCTAGGGCTTTCATATTTAACATGTTTTTTCCTTGTGACAAGACCTTTCTTTGGATACCAACAATTGTTATCCATTGACCTTGACCTTGGAGTTCGACCTACTTTTGAAACACTTTAACCTTGGTCATAACTTTTGAACGATTGGTGCTTCAGCTTTCATATTTCATCTGTATATTTTTTGGGAGAAGGCCTTTCCTTGGGCACCATATTTTGAACATTTGACCTTGACCTTGATGTTTGAATTACTTTAACCTTTTCCATATCTATTCAATGGTTGCTGCTAGGGCTTTCATATTTCACAGGTATATTGCCATACGGGGGCATCAGTGTTTCACAAACACATCTTGTCTTTGATAGTTTTGATATCTATATCAGGAATATCTTCTTGAATTATTTCTATAATACAAGAAACAGGTAGAAAACCAGGTATAACCTCATAAGTAATGTCTTTTACATGCAAAATACCTGATCTGATAAAATGATCCCATTTCAACATCTTATCATTTATAACAATTTGTGGATTACAAAATAAACAATAATCATAAATCTCATTATTATCTTTCTTGTATTCTATACTATTTTCTATTGCATACCATGCGTCCATCATCTCCTTATAGCACTGAAGGAGAAATTGAAAATCTTTCGTATTAAATCTTAATAAAAATAATTCGAACCCGGCTCTCAAACCACAAATTTTTGACAAAAAATATCTACATGTTAACTTCCATAAAAACTGTTTTTCATTGCACAAATATTTTGCTAAAATCTTCAGTCTGAACGCCAACATTTTAACATATATATATCTATAACATTCAAACCTCCTTCTCTTTTTTCTCCAATTATTGTTTTGTACGAAACTAAATGTTTCCCGTAATTCCACAAAAAATTGGTACATTCTTTTTGAATACTTTCTGTAGCCCATTAAGGAATTGATATCACACTTAAAAAATACCACAATTTTGACACAAACAATGTATTAATAACTATTGCTCTTCCTTGAATTGTTAACTTAAAAAAAAATATTACACTTGAATGTTGACATACATAACATAATGAAAATATGATAAATATTTGATTTTTTATTAAAAAAAAAAAGAAATGGATTATTAATATAATTGAGGATTTTTGTTTAGAAATATCACAAGAATTGCGAATTAAGTGTACGACATTTCTTTATGTGCGCTGCATGACCACAGATTACTCAAAGTATGGTTGTTTTGTTCAAAGATCCACCACCACCCAAACGATCCCACCACTCTTGTTCTTTATGAATCCTGTGAAATGGTCCATGTTGTCCATAGCATTCTTAAGGGTGAGAAGCGGGTTTCTTTACATCACTATTCTTAGGTCCCTGAATCACTCAGGTGACTTATCTGTTTTTGTCGGTCGGCGTGCGTCGTCAGTCGTGCGTTAACATTTGAAAATTTCAGCTCCTTCTCAGGATCTGCTGAACCAATTTAAGCCATTTTTGGCATACAGTATCTTTGAGTGAAGGGGATCAAAATTATGAATTTCATGGTCCCTGCCCCCTGGGGCCTTAGAGGTGGAGCTAAAGCTATCGAAATTAGTGATATCTTTATAAATCTTTTTCTTTACTTCTGGACATCAAGCAGTCAAACTGTTGGCATGATTGTAATAAGAATTAAGCCCTATACCAAAACTGTGAAATATCTTGCCCCAGGGTCAGTGGTTTTGAGTTAGGGTGGGGCTCTAATGACCATATAGTGTAAATGGGTAAATTCTTTCAAAATCGTCTCTCTTCCCCTGTATATAAAGCAGGTAGACTAGGTGCATGTTATAATGATCAAGGGTGCCTCGTGCAAAATTGTGAAATTTGTGGCCCAGGGTCAAGGGGGGTCTCTATTGATTATATAGTGAAAGTGCATTATTTCTTTGAAAATCTTCTTCTCTGCTCCTGTCTATTAAACAAACAAACCAAGTATATATTTATGATGAGAAAGGATACCTCTTCCAATTTTGTGTAAATCATGGTCCCTGGGTCAGGGGTTCTGGTGTTAGGGCGGGGCTCTATTGATGATATAGTGAAAATGCATTAATTCTTTGAAAACCTTCTCCTCAACTCCTGGGTTTAACAGATAAATTAAATGCATGGCTATGATGATCAAGAGTTCCTCTTCCAAAATTGTGAATCTCATGGCTCCAGGGTCTGAGGTTTTGGTGATAACACGGGGGGGGGGGGGGGTTCTATTGATTATATAGTGAAAATGCATAATTTCTTTGAAAATATTCTTTTCTGCTCCTGGTTATAAAGCAAAGAAACTAAGTGTATAATTATGATGAGCAAGGGTGCTTCTTCAACTTTCATGGCCCCTGGGTCAGATGTTCTGGTGTAAGGGTGGGGCTCTATTGATAATATAGTAAAAATACATTAATTCTAATAATCAATCTTGTATGCTCCTTGGTATTGAACAGAGAAACAAAATGCATGATGAGCTTCATAAAAAGTGCATGATGAGCTTCATCCAAATCTTTTGAAAACTTTTGGTCCCAGGGTCAGGGGTTCTGGTGTTTCAAGGGGAGGGGGTTCCATTGATAATATAGTGGAAAATGTGTTTATTCTTTAATTCTTTGAAAATCTTCAACTAAGTGCATAGTTATAATGAGCGAGAGTACCTCTTCCAAAAGGATCAGTGCACTTAAGCTATGAGAGTTGGGTCCCGGTGCTTTGCCAAAAATAAATTTCCGAAATTTATAAACTTTTTGAATCAGAATTATTAAACAATATCTTAATAGCAGAGTTTGATATATTATATCACATGGAAATGTTAAATAATGCCGAGCGACACTGGTTTTTGCGACGGGGGTCTAGCAGTTTTGTCACATTTCTGTTGTTATTCATATGCATACTAGTTTTCAACGACATTGTTTATATCGAGCCGCAACTTGTCCATTCGTCTCATTTACACAGAATGTGTATTTTGATCTAAACTTATACATATCCAAAGGGCAATGTTAGACAATTTGCGGCTCATATGTAATTTTTTGAAAAATTCTCCAAACATCGGTCGAGTTAGCTACTAAATTAGCAGATCACCGAGTGTCAACCGTTAGATATTATAATCACTCTACTCACGTGACATTCCACTGTTCGATATGCTTTCATTGTGTCTGTCAATCGAGGGCTGTACACACGTATATGTTTTTAAGTACAAAATCTTACTATGTATAGACTTTTAATACAGTAAATCATAAGATTTGTCGAATTTTATAAAACTGTATTAAGAATAGGACAATGCTCTATTACTTGTACAAGTCTTAACTTACCTTTCATTTTTAAACCAATCAAAAGTACTCATATTGTGGTCATGCTATTTTTATCATAAAAAAGCACATGGTAAATAATGGTTGACTTTAGCAGTAAACATGTTTTATGAGAAGGAGATCAAAAGGAGTAACTATATGTGATTGTAAAAGTTGCTCAAATGCTGCATTATCTATTCTAAAGAAGTTTTTAAACTTCTGGGGTCTTCCCTTTCCACCTCATCTAGCGAGGCATTATGTGCACCAAGTACATGTATGAGTGTTCCGCCGTTGTTTCCATTATGATGGTCTTTTCAGTTTTAATGCAGTGCATAATACTATAACAGATACTACTGACGGAACCTCTTTTTCCATTATGGAGAGAGAGAGAGAGAAAGAGAGAGATATTGCGAGGGAAACACGTAGAAATACCTAAAGTCTATTAACAATCTAAAAAGACATGTATAAGTGTAGGTACTTGAAAGTATAACAATACAATTATAATACTTGCATAATATTACAAATCTCGCCGTGTGTACCGGCTTCAAAATATTGAAGAATTTTGCGAAGATTTTATTAGGGTCTTAAAGTTGACCTTGTCTTCTTTCACTAGATTGTGTTTTTCGTTTGGAATTTTGAAGGAAATTCTGGTATTGCCAGTGCAAATCAGGTGCACGATTAGTAGATAGCTGTGCTAGCTCATGTCGCCTTCCGTATTATGGTCTACAGGCATCTACAGACACATCCCTAAACACTATATCATACCTGACAATATTTGGATTGCCGAAATGAAACAGATATTGAAAACATAAGCGAGTGATTATCGATATTATAATAGTAACGTTGTGGAATTTTCTTTGACCGTGGTTTTTGATATCAAATATACTTGTTCCGTCAATAAAATGTTAATCAAAATTACATTTATAATTTCTTTATTGCATGAAATATATGGAGATAACGAACAGTATTCAAGCTCAAAAGTCCATTATACAAAATAGGAGCAGAGCAAACACGGACCTCCAAACATCAGAGGTGGGATCAGGTGCCATGGAGGAGTGAGCATCCCCTGCCGACCGGTCACACCCGCCGTGTGCTCCTTGTCATGATCTGGAAATAACGGAAAAATCCGTCGACAATTCAGTGTGTAAATAATGGCCTAACAATTAGTATGAAAAACATCAGTCAGCATTTGACTCAATGATAAATTGTATTTGCTGACAAGGTCATTGTATCGACCATAGAACTTACGAAATGATGACTTTAAACGAGACAGCTGATATTCTTGTTTCATCAACTTATTTGTCAATAATTTACCTCGTTTTAGAAATTGCACATACGTAGAGCATGCTCTTGCGTATCGAATCAACTGAGAGATATATACCCCATATGCAGGTGATGAAGGTATATTGCTGCATAAGTAAGGGAAGTTGACGATTGAAAAGTTAAAGTCATCACGTTTATCATAAAGCTTGGTTGTTAGATTACCATTAACGTCTTTTTCAAGTAAAATATCCAAATATGAAACAGATGTGTCAGATTCTGTGGTATCTTTTATCTCAAGTTCACCAGGATATATCGTATCGACATAAGAATGAAAATAGCCATTGTTAATTGACAATACGTCGTCGATATATCTAAATGTCGAGTTGAACGCCACAGCAAGTGTTTTCTTCTTTTCACGTACAAGATTTTGGACAAATTCTGCTTCATACGAATACAAAAAAGGGTCTGCTAACAACGGGACGCAATTGGTACCCATAGGAATTCCAATAGATTGTTGGAAGACTTGGTCTCCAAAAACCACATAGATATTGTCAATCAGAAACTCAAGCATCTTTTTAATGTCAACTTCAGAGTACTTGTGTGTACAATCAGAATGTTTTTTAACAAAATAATTTTGCAAATGACCAATGACAAGGTAAGTATATTTACGAGTTCCATTTTTATTGAAAAAGCAGCTGTCAATGATATCAAAAAGCCTGGACTTTAATTTATCGTGGGGAATGGTTGTGTATAAAGTTGAAAAGTCGTAAGTTTTTAAGCTGTTGATTTTGGTAAAATCTTGTGATTTCAAATTTTCCAAAAGTTCCTTGGAATTTTTAAGTATCCACATCTGATTTACACCACTTCTCGAATATATTGTTGCACAGTACTCTTGAAGTTTCTCCTTCACCACTGTTAATATCTTAGTGAGGAGTAAAGATAGAGGCTTGGTTGAACATTTACTGGAACCCGCTATGTATCTTTGTTTGTAAGGATTTTTATGAAGTTTCGGAATAATACACCATATGGGTCAAGCAATACAATACAAAATAATAAAAAAAAAAAGAGAGAGAACAATGAATGTTTATAAACAAAATGCACAATTTAAGTAATTTACTCAATATATGTTACATCGATGTGGACCTTTTATTTCTTAATTCTAATGATTGTTTTATAAAAGTGCAAACAGCCGGTATAACTTCAAGTGTTTGACTAAGTATATATTAAAAGTTTCTGTATGGGTGATCTGAGATAGAATGAGGAACAATTATCTAACATGGTTTTTACAAGTATATTCCTTGCTTGTATATTACAATTACATTGTAAAAAGAAATGAAATTCACCATCAATAGATTTATGTGACCGAGCAATTTTGGTATAAAACAAACATTTATGACGAAGTGAGAAAGTGTTATAATCCGGAAGAACTAAAGGACAACAAGCTTTCTGAGAGTATTGCATTAGCAATACTAGTCCCCTACCGGCAAGTGTAATCTGGTTCCGTTCCCGTTTAGAATTGAAAATGCCATAATTCCGTCAAAAATTAATGAAGCGGCACGAAATGCAAACTTGATCTATAACTAATCAAGGTAAAGCCACATAATAAAATTCAGCTCAATATCTACAAGCGTTTAGAAGAAAATTGCGGAAAACCCATAAAAATTGAAAAGGCCGTAATTCCGTCAAAAATCAATGAAGCAGAACGAAATGCAAACTTGATCTGTAACTCATCAAGACACACTCACATTCCAAAAATCAGCTCAATATCTGCAAGCGTTTAGGAAAAAAGTGCGGAAAACCAAGTGGGACATACTGACAGACAGACGGACGGACAGACTCAGAGGAAACGTATAGTCCCCTCCGGTTTCACCGGTAGGGGACTAAAAACAAACGGTCCAAGGGACGATTGTTAAAGTGTTGCTAAAATCCACCCAGAATTCTTATGTAAAGAACTGACTTTATATCGGAAATAATTGATTGAAATGTTATTAATGTAAGATTGTGTAATGTTATGTAGTTCTGATAAACTTATATGTTTTGTAGACAGTCAGCGGCTGGCTTGCGCCAAGACAGCCACGCTGGACAGCGCTCTCGTCCGCTATATGACAGAGCCTGTCCACATTGTTAATAGATTGTTATTGCCGTATATTTGGAGTTCCGTCTATATATATCTGGAAAGATTGGATGCACAATTAGACGGTTATCTTTACATGAAGTGCATAATCTTTACAGATAGTTTGTATTTCTTGGAATTTTCATGTTAACCTAGCAACTCAAAGTTTTAGTTAAAATTTTTTATTTCATTTCTGAATGTTGTTTATCTATACATTCATATAATAAAATTTGTATCACCGTGAGTACTACATACATTTATACTTTGATTGTTTCACTACACGTTTGTGTTACTACGTATATACTGTACATGTACAGTGAATTACGATTAAATGTAGTGTGAAATCGAAGTCATGTAAATGTGAATCTTTCCTAAAACATACATTTATTCTTTGAATTGAAAAGCAATCAGCTTATAAAACGAAAAATGATAAAGCTAAAGTAAAAAAAGGGGGGACATTTTTTTTTAAACATATATATAAGAAAACTGAAGATTGAGCTGAATCGGTGCTAAGCAGCAAATTTATAGATACGAATCATGAAAATGATCAATTTGTATGGCCATGAATCATTTATCATTTGTTTGAATCATGAAACTACACAATCTCTCTCTGCTCCATTTAAATTCATACTGTGGAATCAATCTTGAAATAATGTGCAAATGTTTACATTCCACTTCCATGCGATTTAAATATCTCCGCCCATTTGCGGGTACCTTAAATTCGAAAGTGTTCCAGTTCAAAGAACTGGGTACGTTACGGATAACAGAGCGGCCCTGTCTCCAAATTTAATTTCAGTTTCTTACAAACATGCCTACGATGTGTCCTTTCAAAATCATTTTATTTTTTTTTAATTATCACAAAACGTTTTTCCGTCAGAGGTCTCGAAAAATGGGGAGTTTTCTTTAGAAATTACAAATTTTGACGTGATAACGTCATCACGGCGTAACTGATTTTAAAAGAAATCTGTAAATTCTCTGAGCCGGAAACTATTTAATTTAACCTGCCTTATGTTCCAGAAAACAATTTTGAACTTTTATTTCAATTCATCGTAATGTATCTTTAAATTTGCTAGCTGGAAGGAGTATAATAATTTAAAGGAAAATATAATTTTATTACAAACTACTTCATCTAACAAGTAATGAAGCTTGATTCATCCAAACAGACGAGACAAGTAGTACTTCTTTAATTTGAAATTGTGCTCGTACCAAATTGATCATTTTTTATGTAAAAATTTCCTAATGATTTCTTCAATCATTTTCCGCATTGTCTATGAAGTTACAATAAAAATGTTAAAGTTACATGAATCAATATTAAAAAGAAAATTGGTACAAAGTTATCAAAATTGGATTTTTGGCAATGAAAAAGCCATCAACACCATTCCCCTTTTCCATTCCAACAAATGGCAGCGCTAATGATTTTATTTTTTTTTTTATAAACGTATAAATTACTAACTATTACGGGGTTACGAGGTGTCTTAAACTGCGTTAAAAAATTTCTTTGATGTTAGGATTTCTTTTATAGATCGTTATTTATTCATTCCAGTGGATCCGCTTTACTGCATGGTTCATGTAAAATACACTAACCAGGAATAATCCCCAATATACTTACACACAATCACTTTCTATGTTAAAACCACAAGAGGAGATCGGATATAAGAGTCATTTCCAAGTTTTTTCTTTGTTTAGCGTCCATCCTAAATTCGAAAACCTATCTTCCTATTCAAGAAAACACAAACAAAAAGGAAAAAAAACAACATTTTCAGAACAGTTATAGAATTTCTTATTATCATTTGAGACCTCTCCTCGACACAAAACTAAGTTAAACTACTAGTTTATTGAAATAAAAAAAAATTATACACCACTTAAAAAAAGAGAGATGTCAATCCCAAAAGAGTAAAATGCATTTCAGAGATTCGTATTTGTTGATTTTAATTTTAGTTAACTTTGTGTTTGCGTTTCAAAGCTTTGTATTTATCAATTTTAATATGTGTTTGTTTTTAATTTCATAACCTCAAAACCAATTCGTCCGCGTACGCTGCACATAGAAAAAAAAACTTGGAATGCCCTCATCATAACTTGCGTTACAGACCTTGAAAAATTTTGCTTCAAATAAAAACCGTGAATCTCCGAAGGCTTTTAAAAAGGGTGTGCAATTTGTTTAGATCCATTTCTCCCTGAACAAAATATTTTATATAGCCAATGCTAATAATTTAATTTTAGAGACAAATACACTACTTTGCATGTACATACTCATTATTTGATTAACAAAATCGAAGATTACATGCTTAAATCTGCGTAGTAAATTCGACAGGAAATGCACACGAATTCTCGGGAAGGGATTCAGAAGCCTGTAGTACACTCTAACGGGCATAATTCCCTAAAAACTAAAAGTTATTTAAAAAAAGGATATCATATTTTGTGTATGATTTACATATAGAGTTTATCCACATCAGCTATGAAAATCTGCGCGTGTCGTCTTCAAAGCAATGCTGCATGAAGCGGCAGACACTTGCTTTGATATCATCAGTAAAAGATCGATCAACGGTCACAGTCGAGTGGGAAGCCACAGGAAATTAGAAAGGGATGTATTTAGTTTTAAATCAAATTCTTGATATAATTTTTTTATTGGTATTCATTACAGTACATGTATAACTTGATTATCAGTAAACCCCCCCCCCCCCACTTCTATTTACATAGAGACAAAATACAAATAATCGAGATGCACAATAACAGAACACTCACATAAAAGATCAAAATTCACTTTTGATAAGCTACATAGAGATTTTATTTCTATTTCAGTTATCAAATTATACGAAATCTGATGTTATTTTGTTACTTGTGAGAACAATTCGCAAAACACGTCATAGTGCTTCCTTATAGAGTTATCCTTGCCATTCCCGGATTATAATATCACTAGCTTGATTTTGTTTCTTTCTCATGTTAGTGTCTGATAAAAAATCTTTAAAAATATACCTAACAAACTGCTGACATGACGAAACATCAGATCTAGTCATCTACTAAGTCAAAAACTGCCTTGAAATAGATAAAGATTTTCTTTAGAACTCCTCCCTATGTTTACATGTTACACAACCGTAGGTAGGATATTTGATATATTTCGGTGACAATGATAATTTTATCACTTCATTTGGATACATTAACTCTCTGGGGCATTTCCTTTGCAGTTCTTACAATTGTCCTTGTAGTAACGATAAAATACTTTTAATTTTTTTTTTCTGGAACGGATTATCATCATAGACCGACTTTGAATCTTTAAAATTCAGAGATAATGTGCACCGTTTTCACAGAGGTGATATTGGACAGGACGCTCCTCCAGCCCCGATGAACATCCATTGGAATATTGAACATATTTCCTATGAAATGTGTTATTATTATTTCATGGATAATCTGGATAAAATCCTTTTGAAAAATACTCGCTTACTTCAAGATTAACAACAGTGTACATGTAGTTAATATGTACATTCGTTTTTTTTATGCAGATAAATATCTATAGAGTAATCTTTTTTTCATTTCAAGACTTGGGATGCCTTAAAAATGTATTAGGAAAATAATTTCTGAAAAAAATAGTAATCGAGTTAAACCATCGATTATGGAGCGGTAAGGGGGGTGTCTTGTCCACAAGTAATGCAGGATCGTGTTTGTATTTCTTACAGAACTAGGAACAGATAATCTTTATTTATAGACAAAAAAAGGTTGATTTTATCATGTTTCACTTAAATTTTCGTAGAAAATGCCGGAAGCGTACATCACTGTATACGTTTTTTAAGCCTTATAAACTTGGTCAACATAATTATCTAAAATTCCTTGTAAATTATAATTTAAACCCGATTTTACTTGAAAACACCGATGTCAAATATTCCGATCAGCATCATAAACATATATATAATTAATAATATAATCATCCATTCCCAGCTGCTTACCTTCAATAAGTAAATGTAGGTCGGCAGTGGCAGATTTAGAAGTATTTAGTCATATATAAAACACTTCCTGATTATGCGATAAAACACTAGAATCCTTTAATTCTGAAAAAAAAAAAAAATCTGCAACAATACAGTGACAAGGATAACAAGTTTTGGAAAGAAATGTTCAAGTGGTGACTGCTATACGCCAAGCTTCCAATCTACCTCCCCCATTTCCCCGCCCCAATCATTAGCTATTGTCTTTGGATATTCATGAATCCCAGACATATATAAGTTGAAAAAGAATAAAACATACTTAAGAAAGCTGATGATTTTAAATAAAAATGTTAAAAAATCTTTTCTTAAGTCAGATAAAGTCAACGTCCACTATGAAGGAGACGCGCGTTTTAATTGGAGGTGCATGTAGGATTAAACGTAAATTAATTGTCTGAACCATCCTAACTTATGTCGTTAAATTATACTTTTTCACGCTATAAATATTGATTGAATATTTATCATAGTTGCGAAGACTGAAGAATTTGTTTCAAGTACATATTTTCAACATGATTGCTCTTTGTGACGTCATTTTTTCAATGCATTGCGTCATTAATTTACATGTAATGTCCCATAATAAATTTCACTGAGAAAGGTTTATATGGTTTTCATTTGCATAAATAATTATATAAAATCATTTTTTTTTCAAATGCAGAATTGAATTTAAAAGACAATAAAAAATAATAAAGCCTTCAGATACAGAATTAAGCAATTAATTTCTTTAAAAATATAGATTTTATTGTGGAGAAAAGGTGACGTCTATCCAAAAATGCAGCATTTTTACTTCAATTTTTTGTAAAAACGGATGTGGCCGCACTTTTGTAAGGTTATTTTTTCTCTTTAAAATTAAAAATCGTAGTATATTTGTTCTTTCTGCAAAGTTTGGCATACATACTCGGATGCGGCCATATCGAAATATAGACTTGAAGAGGAGGAAAACGTCCAAAATAGGGGAATTCTGGAATATTAGACCGTTTTGAACGTTATATTAATGAAAGGGCACGTGAGTTGAGAAAAATTGATTCCTATTTCACACACAGGGAAACCTTAACAGTTAATTGATACAATTGATAAAATGTAATCGTGCGTTTAATTTTTGCCGATTTTACAGGGCCGTAAATCGGTCTTAACGTACCCAGTTCTTTCCGGAATTTAAGGCTTATACATGTTCTTTTCATGATGTTGTGTGGAATTATAGAAATATGTTTAACAAAAAAGTCGAAGTATAATTATCAAACGCATACGTATAAACAATAATCATAGATTAACTTAGCAATATAGTCTCATTCAACTCTTAAAAAGGGTGGTCGAAAAGGTTCCAAAAGACACTCTAAAGTGCACTCATTCTTTGTGAATTTCATGACCCTGAGTCATGGGTTCTGGTGCTAGGGTGAGGCTGTGTTGAATCTTTACTTTATTTCTTTGAAAATCTTCACTGTTCCTGGCATCTCGGAGCAGAGTTAAGATTTTGATAAGCAAGGGTAATTTTACCAGATTTTTGATATTCTGGACCATTTGGTCAAGTGTTATGGTGCTGGCTAGCGCTTTATTAATTTGATTCTACGGAGAGAAGTTATTTCCCTTTGCCATTCACCTTTGATAATTAATCACTGTAAATAATGTATTTGAAAGGTTAATAGAATAATGTTAAGAAAATCATGCAAGAACCTTTATTGTATAATAAAAAAGTACTTTCATAGTTTTAATGATCAGTTAGACTTGTAAATACTAGATATACAAAAATGCAACAAAAATAACTCATTTTATTAGATGCTTCTCAAAGACCAAGAGAGGCCAATGTTAGGGGTAAAAATATGGGATTAAATATAGAATAGAGGCTCTAAACATTTTGTTAACAGTCTGATGAGTGATAAATGAGGATAAATAGAACATATGAGGACAAGACTAAGTATTTCGTTGATCCTGATCATCCTATTTCTCTTGCCTTTGGGTAACAAAGCTTCGCCTATCAGTTTGTTGTATTATACTCAGGTGACTGTTAGGTCTCTTGGGCCTATTGTTAGAAATCGCGTCAACAGATCACAATCGCCAATTTTGCCAGACTACCAGCTAATACTACGTACGCAATTATCGTTGAATTAAGAAATTTAAAATCACCTATGTTTTCTAAACTTTGCTTTCCTTGCACCGAATGCCCGATAACAACCGAATAGCCGATAACGCGTTGAGCAGTGTGCGTATGAACTTCACATTTTCCAGTCCCTGTTTGCCAGGCCACCAGCTAATCAATGACATCGTGCATGTACGTAAGAACTCCACTTCCAGCTTTCAAGGTTAAATTACAGGATGTTATCATCGCTTATTAGTCCCCTACCGGTGAAACGGAGGGGACTATAGGTTTCCTCTGAGTCTGTCCGTCCGTCTGTCCGTCCGTCTGTCTGTCTGTCTGTCTGTCCGTCTGTCTGTCTGTCTGTCCCTCTGTCTGTCTGTCAGTCTGTCCCACTTGGTTTTCCGCACTTTTTTCCTAAACGCTTGCAGATATTAAGCTGATTTTTGGTATGTGAGTGTATCTTGATGAGTTACAGATCAAGTTTGCATTTCGTTCCGCTTCATTGATTTTTGACGGAATTACGGCCTTTTCAATTTTTAGGTGTTTTCCGCAATTTTCTTCTAAACGCTTGTAGATATTGAGCTGATTTTTGGTATGTGGCTTTACCTTGATTAGTTATAGATCAAGTTTGCATTTCGTCCCGTTTCATTAATTTTTGACGGAATTATGGCATTTTCAATTCTTAACGGGAACAGAACCAGATTACACTTGCCGGTAGGGGACTAGTATTGCTCATGCAATACTCTCAGAATGCTTGTTATCTTAAAAAATAAGTGAATTTTTAATTGAAATGGGAATACAGTATATTGCAGTCAATTTAATTTTCTTTATACAACTTTGACTACCTTATCCAAAATATTCTTAAATCTACTGTCGGTATATGTTTTATATTGATCCCAAGGCAAAGCTTAATAAAAAAATAACATTTCATTTAAACCTTCTCAGCTGCCAAAACAAAATGATTACCATACTTTTGAACTTTTGGAAGTTTTCTTGTATTGACCCATTTTTCTTATACCACAAAATATTTTTATATAAATTGAATACAATTTAATATTATCTACACCTCATGTTTTAAGAGTTTCTGTTATTAGTCCCCTACCGGTGAAACCGGAGGGGACTATAGGTTTCCTCTGAGTCTGTCCGTCCGTCTGTCTGCCTGTCCGTATGTCTGTCTGTCCCTCTGTCTGTCTGTCAGTCTGTCCCACTTGGTTTTCCGCACTTTTTTCCTAAACGCTTGCAGATATTGAGCTGATTTTTGGTATGTGAGTGTATCTTGATGAGTTACAGATCAAGTTTGCATTTCGTTCCGCTTCATTGATTTTTGACGGAATTACGGCCTTTTCCATTTTTACGGGTTTTCCGCAATTTTCTTCTAAACGCTTGTAGATATTAAGCTGATTTTTGGTATGTGGCTTTACCTTCATTAGTTATAGATCAAGTTTGCATTTCGTGCCGCTTCATTAATTTTTGACGGAATTATGGCATTTTCAATTCTTAACGGGAACGGAACCAGATTACACTTGCCGGTAGGGGACTAGTATTGCTAATGCAATACTCTCAGAATGCTTGTATTTAATTGTAAAGTTGTAACTTGTTCAGCCTCGGGAAATGGTTTCTCCCTGAATTTGGAGGGATACGTTTTAGTTTCTTTTTTACATCTAGTACAAAAGTTGTTATTAGTCCCCTACCGGTGAAACCGGAGGGGACTATAGGTTTCCTCTGAGTCTGTCCGTCCGTCTGTCCGTATGTCTGTCTGTCTGTCCCTCTGTCTGTCTGTCAGTCTGTCCCACTTGGTTTTCCGCACTTTTTTCCTAAATGCTTGCAGATATTGAGCTGATTTTTGGTATGTGAGTGTATCTTGATGAGTTACAGATCAAGTTTGCATTTCGTTCCGCTTCATTGACTTTTGACGGAATTACGACCTTTTCAATTTTTACGGGTTTTCTGCAATTTTCTTCTAAAAGCTTGTAGATATTAAGATGATTTTTGGTATGTGGCTTTACCTTCATTAGTTATAGATCAAGTTTGCATTTCGTGCCGCTTCTTTAATTTTTGACGGAATTATGGCATTTTCAATTCTTAACGGGAACCAGATTACACTTGCCGGTAGGGGACTAGTATTGCTAATGCAATACTCTCATGATGCTTGTTAGTCCCCTACCGGTGAAACCGGAGGGGACTGTAGGTTTCCTCTGAGTCTGTCTGTCCGTCCGTCTGTCTGTCTGTCTCTCTGTCTGTCTGTCTGTCCCTCTGTCTGTCTGTCAGTCTGTCCCACTTGGTTTTCCGCACTTTTCTTCTAAACGCTTGCAGATATTGAGCTGATTTTTGGTATGTGAGTGTATCTTGATGAGTTACAGATAAGTTTACATTTCGTTCCGCTTCAATGATTTTTGACGGAATTACGACCTTCTCAATTTTTCAGGGTTTTCTGCACTTTTCTTCTAAACGCTTGCAGATATTGAGCTGATATTTGGTATGTGACTTTACCTTGATGTGTTATAGATCAAGTTTGCATTTCGTTCCGCTTCATTGATTTTTGACGGAATTATGGCATTTTCAATTTTTTTCGGGAACCAGATTACACTTGCCGGTAGGGGACTAGTATTGCTAATGCAATACTCTCAGAATGCTTGTTTCAATTGGCGTTATCAAAATTTGTGCAAATTTCTACACAGAATGTCATGAACGCAAAATGTGCATATACGTGTATTTATTACATTTTCAACAATGAAATACTGTGATTTATTGACTGAATAAAAGTGATATCCTGTCACAATGTGAAAGGATACCACAGTGATATTCTGTCACAGTGTGAAAGGATATCAAAGTAAGTAAAAATAATTTCTGGTCTCTCAGAAAGAGATAAGAACTAAACCATCTTGACTGAGACTAAAACTGCCAAGTTCAATATGTTGCTAAAATCCTTGTTACGATGTTTTCAGTCTCACAATATTGCTACGCTATGAGGTTTCAACCGCTCAACTATGACGTCACAGCCTACATGTACAACAATGTGTGAAGAGAGAGGAAAAGGGGAATCAAAATACAATGAAATAAACAGAAAGTTCAATGTTTTGTAGTTGGCTATAAAATTTATTTCACTCGTGAGACAGGAATTTTTTATATTTTCAGTCGTGCTTCTCACTCGTGAATATATCAAAAAATTCTGTCCCACTCGTGAAATAAATTCCATATCCAACTACAAAACACGGAATACCCTCTATTTATATTTTTAATACCATATAATATTGACAGATTTTTGAAACTTCAGGAAATGTTATTTAAAATAGTATTCAATGATATTTAAATCTTAATATTAAATCCATTGAATGTTATCATATTTTACCTCGATGCAACACGTAATACTAGTAACACAAAATGTAAAATATCCAAAGTCTGCTTTTACAATTTGAGTTTTACCTCGACGCAAAATGTAGTAAATCCAACAAGTATGTTATTACATTACAACATTGCGTTATTATATGTTATGAGAATAATGTTTATCAGTAATTGTTAATTATTATATTGCGGTGTACCTTTCAAACGGTAATCAAGCTCAAATGGCTTTTAACAATTATGACATATTCCTAAATAGAGATGTTTCTGAATATGAATCGAATCCGAATCTGAAAATGAATCTGAAACGAATCTGATTCGGAGGGATCTCGATCCCGATCTGAAAACTGGAAAAAGATATCAGTACAAGAGAATTTCTTAATTATACAATAAATAATATGAATATTGATATTTTTCTGTGATTTATTTTTCACATGTACGATGACGAGGAATATATGGAATTTAAATATGAAAAGTGCTAAACCTTTTCTTCCCCTTTTGAATTTAACAAGTTCATAATTACTTTTGCAAAATACATGTACATGTATTTTTATTCTTCTGTTTTATTATTATTATTTTTTTTCGCATTAATTTTGTTTTTTTTGTTTGTTTGTTTTTTGTTTTTAGTCCCCTACCGGTGAAACCGGAGGGGACTATAGGTTTCCTCTGAGTCTGTCCGTCCGTCTGTCCGTCCGTCTGTCTGTCTGTCTGTCCGTCTGTCTGTCTGTCTGTCTGTCCCTCTGTCTGTCTGTCAGTCTGTCCCACTTGGTTTTCCGCACTTTTTTCCTAAACGCTTGCAGATATTGAGCTGATTTTTGGTATGTGAGTGTATCTTGATGAGTTACAGATCAAGTTTGCATTTCGTTCCGCTTCATTGATTTTTGACGGAATTACGGCCTTTTCAATTTTTAGGTGTTTTCCGCAATTTTCTTCTAAACGCTTGTAGATATTGAGCTGATTTTTGGTATGTGGCTTTACCTTCATTAGTTATAGATCAAGTTTGCATTTCGTCCCGTTTCATTAATTTTTGACGGAATTATGGCATTTTCAATTCTTACGGGAACCAGATTACACTTGCCGGTAGGGGACTAGTATTGCTAATGCAATACTCTCAGAATGCTTGTTTGTTTTGTTTTTTGTTTTATGGAATTCCATATACGACAGCCAACTGCTCACTGCTTACTGCCAACTGCTCACTGCTTACTGCCAACTGCCACACATATTTGAATAAATTTTCATATTTATATTGATATTATGTGAATTTTTATAAAAGGATTTTTTCCAGGAGGGGTCCACCCCGGTAAAAAAAAAATCCAACCCAGAAATTTCCTTACAAGAAAAAAAAACACGTAAGCTCCTTTCCAAACCGTGAAAAACCTATTTCGTGGTGGTAGTATTGGTGGTTGGGGGGGGGGGGGGTGGGGGGGGGGGTGGGGGGGTGGAGAGGGGTAACTACTTATGCTTCCTATCTTCATATCTATGACTTTTCATATCAACTTAACACTGATCCGCGTTTTCTAGGGGTCCAAGGTCACTTTTAGTTGGGTTTAGTATATACATTAAATAACTCTACAAATTCCAGGGGGAGGGGGGGTTCCGGACCCCACCGACCCTCCCATCTAGATCCGCGCATGTAAAACATAACTTATTTGGGAAAACAAAGAGATATGTCTTTAATTTGAGAAAATTTTTCACCATCGAAATTAACGGAAAATGGAAATTGATTTTCAAAACATCTTCCCCAGCGAAACAACAAATCTTTTTTTCAGTTTTTATGAATTGAAAACTTTATTTCACAAATTCATTCCAAAGGTTTTGTTGTCTCACGGGAAAGGGGGGGGGGCGGTCACGTGTTTAAAGATTAAAAACAGGAAAATAGTCATTTATTACCAATTTCAAATGAGATAACAAATAAAAAATGTACTTTATCAATCTAATATGTTGAGTTTTACATAAGTTAAACATACGGTGAGATTTAAGAGCCATTTATACATTTCCATGAGTATTTGAAAATCTTGTAATGTTTACGTTTTCAGCCTGATATCAATTGATAAAATTTTCTACCCCCTTATGAAAGGAGTTGTAAATAAGAGCAATTAACTCTTTTGTCACTGGCTTTTAAAATTATTACTTAATACTGATGAACTTTTCTTTGCATTCAAACAAGTTTTAAAGTCCAAATTGCCATTTACATTGATTTAAATGGATGGAAAATGTAGGCGGGAATCGAGAGTTAGCGTGCGTAGTTCTTACAATAATAACAAAATTTGGCGGATTTAGGAATTTCTAAACTGTCAGGCGAGGAAGGAGTAAATCGGAAGAAGGAGTATTTCCTCTTAAAAACAAAACATTTAATTTCTGCATTTCGTTGCAGGCAATTTATTTGATTTAATTAATTTGGTAGCTTTTATAGACGCGGGAAGAGGGGGGGGGGGGTCACATACGACAAAAGAACAAACTTGAGTAACATTTGTTGGTATATGTATTTATACTAGAAATATTACTGAAAATTATAATAACATAACTTTTGCCTAGTGTAAAATATCTAGCAATATCTTTCGGTGTTTCTTAGGAAAAGTACCTCTATTTAGAAATTTTTATATGTGTCTTATGTAAATCGGTTTAATTGCTAATGTTAGATCTGTAAAAACATTCGTGGTGGTGGTGATGGGAGGGGGGGGGACGTACCCACTAAATTAATTTCCAACATATACTATACAGTAGTTCTCCTTCCTTAAAGACGCCTTTGACTTATTTTATTCCTTGTCAAGGGAATTATGTTGGGTTGCCCCCCCCCCCCCCCCCCCCCGCGGTGATATTGCTTTTCCTTGCCTGAGATCAACTGTTTTTACATAGAGTAAAAGGCCTTTATGATTTTTTATTAGTGTTTCTGATATAAATGCATATACCAACAAATATTACTCAAGATCCTATTAAAAGTTTGCCCCTCCTCCCATTTTTTCTGACGTATATAAACCTTTAATACCCCCCCCCCCCCGTCAAAAAATTTATTGAATTATTTGCTTGCAAGGAAATATGGGAATTAAATGTTTTGTATTTAAGATGGAAAACTCTTTCCTCCTATATTATTTCTTCCTTGCGCTCAGAAATCACAAACCACTTAGAATGGAAATGAAAGAAGAACTTGAATTTAAAACAGCTGAACAATGCTACATCTGTCATCAACACTTGGGGAAAGATCGAGTTCGTGATCACTGCCATGTGACAGGAAAATTTCGCGGAGCCGCCCATAATTCCTGTAACCTAAATCTGAAACAAAGAGAGCGAATTCCGGTATTTTTTCATAACCTGAAAGGATATGATTCACACTTGATCATGCAAGCCATTGGAAAGATGAAGCACAAACAACTTAACTGCATTCCCCAAAACCATGAGAAATATACATCGTTTTCCATGGGAAAATTAGATTTCATCGATTCCTTTCAATTTTTGTCAACCTCCTTAGAAAAGCTCGTGTACAATCTTTCCAAAGAAGGTGCAGAAAAATTCAAACACCTCCGACAGTACATTGAGCAAAAGCATTCTGGATCAGTCAAAGAAAAACTGAACTTACTCATGCGTAAGGGCGTTTATCCCTACGAGTACATGGACAGAATGGAGAAATTCAAAGAAACTTGTCTACCAGACAGATCAGCTTTTTACAGTTCCATCAACGATCTAGATATATCAGAAGCTGATTACAGCCATGCTCAAGTTGTGTGGAAAACATTTGGAGTTTCTAATTTAGGGGATTATCATGAACTGTACATGGAATCAGATGTTATCCTATTGGCTGATGTGTTTGAAAACTTTAGAAATGTGTGTCTTAAAATCTATGAACTTGATCCTGCACATTTTTATACTGCACCGGGATTGGCATGGCAGGCGGCTCTCAAAATGACAGGTGTAAACTTGGAACTTTTCACAAATCCTGATATGCATTTATTTATTGAAAGGGGTCTAAGAGGAGGCATTTCAATGATATCTCAAAGATATGCAAAAGCCAACAACCCATATGTAGAAGATTACGATCAGAGCCAACCAACTAACTATCTCATCTACCTAGATGCAAACAATTTGTATGGATGGTCAAAGAGTCAGGCCTTACCCACACATGGATTTCGGTGGCTTTCTAGAGAGGAAATCGATTCCTTAGATGTTCAGCATGCAACAGAAATGTCTGAAGAGGGCTATATTTTGTCGGTAGACCTTGAATACCCAACAGAATTACATGATACTCACAGCGATTATCCATTGGCACCGGAATCATGTGAAGTGAAACAAGACATGTTATCACCTTATCAGTTACAACTCCTAAAAGGTTTACATCTTGGGGAAGCCTCCACTCGAAAACTGGTTCCGATTCTCAATAATAAGAGGGATTATATTGTCCATTATAGAAATCTTCAACTTTATATGTCTCTTGGCATGAAGGTCACCAAAATTCATCAAGTAGTTGCTTTTCAACAAGCACCATGGTTGAGAAAATACATCGACTTCAACACAAACATGAGAAAAGCAGCCAAGAATGACTTTGAGAAAGACTTCTACAAATTAATGACTAATAGTGTATTTGGGAAAACTATGGAGAATTTAAGAAAGAGGGTCGATATTCAGCTCATACACAGGGAAGAAAGGCTACTCAAAGTGACAGCAAAACCAGGGTTCAAATCATTCAAAATATTCAACGAAGATCTTGCATCTGTAGAACTTGCAAAACAAAATCTTGTCTTGAACCGCCCCATTTACGTTGGATTTTCCATCTTAGAATTATCAAAGGTGCTGATGTATGATTTCCATTACAACCATGTCAAATCAAGGTATGAAGATAAGGCTGAGCTCCTGTTTACAGACACAGATTCCTTATGCTACAACATTTTTACAGAAGACTTGTACAAAGACATGGAAAAGGACAAAGACAAGTTTGATTTTAGTGACTACCCAACTGATCACTTTCTGTATAATGCTACAAATAAAAAAGTCTTAGGTAAAATGAAAGATGAAACAATGTCAGTACCAGTGACTGAATTTATAGGACTGAAACCAAAAATCTACAGCCTCACTTATGGATCAAGTGAAAAGCGTACTGCAAAAGGTGTCAGCAAATCGGTGATAAGAACAAAATTGCGTCATTTATCATACAAAGAATGTTTACTTCAGAAGGAAACTCAAATGGAAAGCATGGTTACATTTAGATCAGATAAACATCAGATACACACCATAGCATTAAACAAGACAACCCTTTCCCCTTATGATGACAAACGGTATATATTAAAAGATGGGATACATACATTAGCTCATGGCCATTGGAGGATTTCCCATGATGCAACAACGATGGCTATATAAAGTGACGAGTGGAGAAATCAAGCCATTTTACTTTTTACAGTCAAGGAGTGAACATCAATCATCATGAATCAGTGTAAACTTTGTCTGAGATCTTATGTCTGGCCCAATGATTTACAGCGTCACCTGAAACAAAAACATTCCGCAAATCAGCAGCAACAAGAGGTATACAACACTTCAAATAATCATAACCAAGAGTCTCATTTCCTCAAGCAGCAGCAGCAGCAGCAGCAGCAGCAGCAGCAGGAATCCACTGTTTCTCCCCAGCAGCAGCAGCAGCAGGAATCCAGTTTATTTCCCCAGCAGCAAGAATCCACTGTACCTCCCCAGCAGAAGCAGCAACAGCAGCAGCAGCAGCAGGAAATCCCAGTATCTCCTAAGCAGCAACAGAATTTTCAATTCAAACATCCATTCACTGCAAACGTATCGGGGCCAACCTCCTGTGGAAAAACTTATTTTGTGAAATCACTCTTGCAGAACTGTTACACCAAAATTGATCCACCACCTGAGCGAATTATTTGGCTTTACAAACATTGGCAACCTTTATATGACGTCATTAAAGACACAGTTTCTCCCAGTGTAGAATTCATCAAAGGAATACCAGTAGATTTAGAAGAAGATTCATTTTTAAGCCCAAGCACCAGAAATCTACTTTTATTGGATGATTTGATGTCAAGCACCTCAAAAGATCCCCGAATCAATGAATTGTTTACGGAGGGAAGTCATCATAGGAATTTATCAATCATTGCCATTAACCAGAACTTGTTTAACAACAAGGATCCGACTCAAAGACGTAATTGTCATTACATTATTCTGTTTAATAACCCAATTGATAAACAACAAGTAATGACTCTTGCTCGACAAATGTATCCTGGAAACCCTCAGCATTTGATGCGATATTTTAAAGAGGCCACAGAAAAACCTTACGGATATCTATTGATTGATTTAAAGCCAACAACAACCGAATCAACGCGCATGCGCAGTGATGTATTCACCGACGCATCTATAAAAGAACACAAACGAGAGACTATAGATCATTCGCAAAGATCTTTTGGAGAAGAAAGGACGCATCTGAGTAACGCTGGTGAAGAAAACAGTATTTCTATTGACACCGAATTTCATTCATCTTTGAAACCTATTATGGCTTCTTGTGACGACTGTGGTCTCGTTTTCGAGAGTACTCATGATCTTCAAAGACATATAAAGAGATGGTGTCCAGAGAATGATAACCGTAAACGATAATTACCACTGGATGATAATGAGGAAACACAGAGAAAGAGGCCACGTACATGTATACTTCAGTCAGATGAATTCGAGAATGAATCTGAGGATGAGTCTTCTAACACATCAGCAGGAGAAGACTATTTTAAAAGAATAAGAAAAAGATCCAAAGCAAAAAACGAGGAGATTTGGTCTGAAAAAGTCGAAAAATACCAAAACAGTGGATTATCCAAAAAGGAGGCTGAAGAAAAAGCGGATAACAAAATGAAAGAAACTGATTTTATTACGTTTTTAGATTTATATGGTCATTCTATCCTAGATTTTTTGGATTTGAAAGATGGAAAGATCCACGGGAAAGTCATGAAAAGTATTGAAAAGTTCCTTAAAAAGGGTTATGAAAATTTACCAGCAGTTCGCATGACTCTAAGGAAGTACAAACATTTACTTGAAGAAATGATGTTGGAAACAGATGACGAGGAAACAGATGATGAAGACGATAATGATGAGAATGATGACGAAGGTGAAACAGAGGAAGACTCAGAAGGGGATGAAAATGATGACTGAAAATTTCCTGCATAAATATAGATGACATATTGCTATGCATTCATTTTGCTGCTGTACATTGAAAAGGAAACATGTCGTGGGAGGATTATTTACATGAAATTTATTACAATCCAGATAATGCTGGTAGTTTTTCTGGACCTGACAAATTATTCCGATATATTAGGAAAGATGGTAAATACGTGATAAGCAAATACAGTATAAAATAAGAAAATGGTTACAAAACCAAGGGGCTTACAATTTACAAAGACCACTGCGAAGACAATTTCGAAGAAACAAAATAATGGTTACCGGCATAGATGACCAATGGTCTGCTGATCTCATGGATATGGTAAAGTTTGCCAAGTATAATGAGGGATACATGTATATTTTGGTTGTTATCGATGTTCTCTCAAAGTATCTTTGGATGCGTCCTTTGAAAGACGTTGCGGGAAATTTTTCTAAAAGGTAGAGTGCCCAAAAGAATACGAACAGATAAAGGACAAGAATTTCGATCCAAGGAAGTTCAAAAAGTCTTCAACGATTATGACGTAAGACATCTTTATGCTCAGAATGAAACCAAAGCTGCAATTGCTGAGCGTGTCATCAAAACTGTTAAAACAAGGATTTATCGTTTCATGACTTACCAACAGTCGTATGAATACACAGACAAACTTCAAACATTTGTCAAAAGCTACAATAACACATATCACAGAACGATTGGCATGGCGCCTAAAAGTGTCAACAGTAAAAATGAGACAGCTGTATGGTGGAGAATGTATTGGCCAAAAGATCATAGCGTAATTAAAAAGACAAAGACCGTAAGAAAACCTTTCAAATTCAAAATTGGTGATCATGTTCGTCTAACCCATTTAAGGAATCCATTTTCTCGAGAATATGATGAAAGGTGGACGGGTGAGATATTCATAATATCCCAGCGGATTTTACGTGATGGTTTACCGGTTTACAGGGCAAAGGATTTTGATGAAGATGAAATTAAAGGAACTTTCTATCAATCAGAACTTCAAAAAGTAGACATAAAAGAGGACGACCTCTGGAAAGTAGAACAGGTCTTGAAAACAAAAGGAAAAGGTAGACAAAAACAATATTTTGTGAAATGGTTTCATTTTCCAAAGAAATTTAATTCTTGGGTTAATGCATTTGATATGTCTGATTTGTAAGTAGATGAGTGTACTACTACCCAGAAAAGGTCAAACTTTAGATTCCATCGTATTGAAAAGAGCGTACATACAATGTATACACAGATTGTTTGAAGTACGGTATAGTGGATGGTAGATGACTCTTGGATAGTTCCAATATTTTACTTGTACATTATAGATTAGGGGTGTAGACATTGTAAAGTGGACTTGGGATGGCTCTCCGACCCATGCCTTATTATTGTAACGGAGATAATAAAATATACATTTGTATTGATTTATGTGTTTGTTATGTTTTGTTTAATTGACATTTGTAAATGATATTAAGTGTGTGATATTACAAGTGCGCATCATTACCTTGGATGTTGCGTGATTGGATCTGCATTAAAACAGCCCCCCCCCCCCCTCTTTTCTAAATAAAAAAAAAATAAGTATATATTTTTTAAATTATGTTTTCTTTAGAACATTTATAATTAATACCTAATATGAAAATAACTAATTGATGCATAATTCAATAAATATTATGTAATAAACATGTATTATTAATATGAATATAAGGATCATGCAAGATGTAGGCAGATATATTGGACGTTGGATGCATTTTCCATAACGTTTGATATCGTCTGAGTCAAAACAAAATATAGTGAAGTTATATTTAAAGATATGATAATAGCTAAGTGTAGTTTTAAATCAACACAGTTGTCATAAAATAGATAGTTAAATATCGTATGCCAATCATCAAATCAATCAATCTTATTAATAATTGATTGATTATAATTTACTGATTAATTATTTACATTAATGACGTCATAATTAGCCTCACACCCTGGGAGGCTATCCTATATAAACCCTATGGGAGGCTACTGTGCCAGAACCCTGAATGAATTAATTATAATTAATTGATTGATTATAATTATTTATTTATAATTCATTGATTGATTATAATTAATTGATTATAATTAATTGATTAATTATTTACATTAATGACGTCATAATTAGCCTCTCACCCTGGGAGGATACCTGGAGGCTACTGGGAGGCTATCCTATATAAACCCTATGGGAGGCTACTGTGCCAGAACCCTGGTTTTTCCCCTACTAGAGTACATGGTGTTTACGAGGAAGCCGATTCCCGTACTGTAACTTGATAGAAGGCGTTTAAGTTTCCGAGTATATTTGGTTACAAGGTATGAGTCTAGATGGTCAGCCTATTTTCGAACTTTTAGTAGAGAAACAACCCACAAAGAAGCGTCATTTTCGAACCAGGTCACTAAACTTTGCCATATAAACATAGAAAATATTTAATATTAAAGGCTTAACATTTCCATTATGAGTGTTATATTTCACATATATTCACAAAAACTTTACACAATACAGACACTAACATAGACTAATAAAACACAAACAAACAAAAACAAACAAAATTACTTAGGTTATTTTATTCTCAAGATCAGGGTCATTTTCAAAGGCTAAGAAACACTTATGTAATCAAGCACAAAAGGCAATGTACGGCATTATAAGAAAAATTCGTTTATATAATCTACCTTTTGATTGTCAGCTGTTTGATAAAGTTGTTATTCCTGTTTTGTTATATGGGTGCGAAATATGGGGATTGAAAATATTGATATTATTGAACGTCTACATTTAAGATTTTTGAAATATATTTTAAACCTAAAATCTAGTACGAGTTTTATGGTATACGGGGAGACTGGACGTTACCCGATGTACGTACGCATTTATACAAGAATGATATCTTTCTGGGGGAAACTGTTACATGGAAATGAGAATAAGATTTGTAGATTTATTTATTTACATCTTTATAATAAATATACCAAAAATGGAATCAATAATCCATGGATATCTTGCATACAGAATACTAGTATTCTTAACACTGCAGGACTATGTAATGTTTGGAATGATCAAAATTTTCATAGTGTTAAATGGATTGCGACTGCAATAAACCAAAAGCTTAAAGACCAATTTTTACAAAAATGGTATAGTGATATGAATAATTCCAGTAAAGGTATTATATATAGAATTTTTAAAACAAAGTTTGAATGTGAAAAATACTTAACTATTTTACCAAGAAAATTTAGAAATATCTTTTCAAAATTCAGAACAATAACCATCGTCTTCCCATGGAGGTGGGTAGATGGAATAATGTTGAAAGAAATGAAAGAGTGTGCTATTTATGTAATAATAATCAAATTGGAGACGAATTTCATTACTTAATGGAATGTAATGTATTTTGTAATATTCGAAAAGATTTTCTGTTAAAGAAATACTATGTACATCCAAATATTATAAAATTCTGTAATTTAATGACAAATACTGACCCAGCATTCTTAAGAAAATTGTGTATATTTATCATCAAAATTTTTGACACTGTCTGTCCTCCTGTAATCTCTGCTCGTCCATAATTATTGTAAATATGTATATATGTACCTCTTGTACCATTCATATGGTTTTTGAGAGAATAAAATGAATGAATGAATGAATTTAAAAACTACTCACTGTAGACCTTCATCTGACCAGTTGCAAACAGGTACATGTAGATATACCCTTGAAGGTATAATAATCACATTTGGGCCGTACAAAATGACAACAGTCAGGATTAAATCATCATTATCTTGATTAAATAACAAGAAACATACTGAGAGTTGTAATGAAATTGATAGAGACACCAGAGAGATATAGAGGCACCAAATCTCATGGTGCTCGGGACTTAAACGCTACTTAAATGTCAACGGTGCAAATCGTAAATATTGGTAAACATAAGGAACAAATATTTTAAAAGTACACACAAGACTACGAATTGATTGTAACTCACTAAACAGTCATGTATTTTCCCAAAGTATTGTCAGTAGCCCCAACTGCAATTGTGGCGAGATTGAAATTTCTGAACATTTCCTCGTTCTTATTTTGAAAATCTCAGAGATAGACTTATTTATATGGCACGCCGATTGCTTCAAAATTATTTTCTGCACAACGATCACGATTTTATACACGAGCTTGATGAAAAATATACACGAGTAAAATAAAAATGCACGTATCGGTAAAAATTGCACATAGTTTGAAAGATTTTAACACAAACATAACGAAAAATACACGAATCCGAAATTTTTTACACGATTAAGGGGTATAAAATGCACAAACGTAAAGTCAAAAACTGCACGAGCAGAGGAAACTAAAAATTACACAAACAATTTTACTGCGCATACAGCTGCGCATATCATTATTATGCATATAGAATATTCATTGTGTTCTTGGTTTTCTGTACTCTTTATCTCTTCTTGAATGCTGGGTGTAATCGAGAGAAAATGGCGTTGACGATGATATGCATGTTTGTTTGCTTCTTTATTTCTTTGCTAAAACTCGATCCGATTTCTAGCTAATGCCAATCGAACGAATGAAATGTTTTCTTGTGAACTGTGTGAAAAAATTTAAAAGTTGTTCGGAGATATTATATTTTTCTTATATTGACCGAGATCCTAGCCAAAATATGGAGGTATTATATGATGCCGGACATAAATTGTGACAAGAAAGGAATTGCATGTTTGTGTTATAATGCGGGGAAAAAAGTACCATTGCATATGATGCACTCGACTCCGAACTAAAAGTAATACGCTCTATGGTCTTTTAAAATTCTCTAACTTACAGATACAACTTTAACGGAAAGTACTTGTATAAAATAAAATTAACACATGCGTAATAAAACAATTAATAACGTGGATTCTTCATGAAAATGATGGCAGAATTATTGCTGATTATAATCATTAAATTGTAGAATTCATTTTGGTACTTCTCATTTGTACTAATTATGAATTCATTTGGGCAGATTTTTTTCATAGATTAAAAAGTGGGAATTACCTGACCTTAGATATATACAGTATGTTTTTAAAGTCAAACATAAAAAATATTTTTTTTCTAATTATACATGTATCTTCACTTATAAAATATGAGAATATCAATTTTGGTTGGACATCTGTAGCCTACACTGTTATGAATTCCTTCCATGATATCACATATTTTCAGTCATAAACTACTCAATAAAAAACAAGACATTCCTAAGGGTAAGCGTTACCCTCATTCGTAATGGCGATTACTTGATAAATGTTTTCACTTTTAATAAATAGGACCAGATAAAGGGAAAATATATATACTCTGTGTGCTTTAGTACATGCGGTTTTGTGTTTTGTTACTTAAAATTTGTCCAAATGAAATAACAAAACTCTACTCAAATGATCCTGGCACCGGTAAAACATATCATCAGTGGCGGATCTGGTTCGTGGATTGATAGAGTAGCAACATCTGAACCTATGTATTTATTAAAGTTTCAAATCGTTGGACCATAATGACACATCAGAAATTTTAAAACATAGTGAATTACTAAATACATCTACGTACAATGTTACAAATAAGAAAAGGGGAATGGATATTATAATAAATAGAAAGAACAAAGAATGTGTTGTATCACTCTTAAATAATGCAAATAAATCATGTTCTTTATGGAGCTCGAGGTTTGACAAATATTTTCCAAGACAACAATTTCTCTTTACATTTCGAATTCGTATGCATAAAATTTTAATTATTTTCCGAACACTAAGTTTTTGTAATAGGCTAACACTTTTTTACCCAAATCTATAGTCATTATAAAAAAAATGACTGTATAATTATAAAATGAAAATAATCTTCAATAATATTCAAGGAACATATTTGATACAAGATTCACTTTTTAAAAGACTATTCATGTGCATATCTAACGTTTTTGAAAAATCAGATTATGAGTTAAAAAGCCTAATCTATGCAATTTGTATTTTGTACGAATACATGTACAAATAATTAAAAAGTTTGCTTTATAGCAATATTGTACATGTGTATCAATGGCATCAACCAGGTCTTGTTTTACTTCGAGCATGACTACGAATAAATATAAGAAAACATATGATGACCTCAAGAAATCTTTGTTTTATTACCGTGTGTTTATTATTGTCAAAATCTGCACATTGAAAATAAATGTGCATGTGTAGCCAAGTCCCAGCTAATTAAGTTCATCTTGTATGTCTTCTTGAATTTGGTCTTACAATATCGTTACAGTTCAGTTGAATTGCAATCCTGATTTCGATGGACTATTTTATGTACCCTTAAATTCTTAGAAAATATTTCAGGCACGTAGCATCAGGAGGGGTCTGCCCTCCCCCCACTTTTTTTCCAAACATAACCTACTTCTATTGTAAATTTCCACTGAAAAGCTGGTTGCCCCCTCCCTTTGTTGTAGGATAGTTTAAATCAAAGTAATTTGGTATTATAATGTGTTTCGAAAATACTTGTTTTGTTTTTTCAGATAGGTTGTCAAAAAAAAAAAAAAAAAAACTGACTCCCCCCCCCCTCCCCCGCTTTCAAAAACGATACTACTTGCCTGTATTTTATAATTTTAAATTTTCTTAACACCTTTATATGCATTTTAACTATTCAAAATAGACTACCGCCGATACATCAAAAACAACATAAATTAAACTTTAATTTACATAAGTAAAACGACTGTATATTTTTTCTACATTTTCTTGGAGTTTTTATGAAATCACCACACGCTGCACAAAAGTTAAGACTACATGTACTACATGTACTTTGTTACATACATATACCAAAAAGTGAGATATGCGTTTCAATATTAAAATTTAAGTTGCACAATTAATATTTGCTCGATTTTCTTTACTGTTGATTTCCAAAAAGTTTTCGGTCAAATTCCACAACCCAGATGATCGCAACATTGCTTCAAAAAAAAAAAAAAAAAAATATGAATTGCTAGTAATATAATCTTTAATCAAAAGGTATTATTGGTGTGTCAAATAGCTATAAATCGATTAGCGTACATGTGTCTTTCGTTCCAGAACCAGCAGGGAAGGATCTCTGTATGAAAAGGTCACGCATGCACATCCTTGATTATTACCAAAAGTACACACAGTAGGTGGTGGAGGAGAAGAGTTTGATTTGTTGTTAACTCTCCTGTATTATATCACATGTTTTTATTTATTTTTATTTAGGCCTTTATGTCATTGTTTTAAACTTTCAAAAGAAATTGCTATATAGAGGAATGACATACTTTTAAAAATCCAACAATTAAACACACAACTGGTAATATGCATCCCCCTTTTTTACGTTATCTATACAAGTATTCTGTGAAGAATGTTTTTTATTCGGGGTTGTTCATATACTACAAGTTTAAGATTGTTTGCCTGTCAATTTATCTACATGTATAATATGCGTTGTACATATATTCTTGGGAGTCTAGCGGAATTTTAAAAGAATCTTTTTTAAAAAAGATTACCAACACGTTAATTACTCCTCCTTTTGTAAAAATTTTATAGTATGTTGCAAGCATCCAAACCACATTGAACTGTTCTCTAATGAATATTAATGAAATGTGCGCAATGAGGATGCGTAGCATATTATGTCGATGTTGTATTCTCACTCGTGCAGTTTTCGTTTTTACGTTTGTGTAACTTCCTCACTATATATCGTGTAAATATTTTGTTGATTGTGCAGTTTTTCTATAGTTTGTGTAAATTTCAATAGCTTCGTGTATATTTTCCTCACTTTGTGTAAGTTTTTACTTACTCGTGTAATTTTTGTTTTAGGTCGTGCAGAAAATAATTTTGAAGCAATCGGCGTGCCATATATTTACACTCTTCCACATTACATTAACATCAATATTTTATTATTGTATTATTGTAGCTACCAAAAGATTTATATAATCAGTTTCCCCTCTATATTTATTCACTACCCCTCCTCCGTGGGTATGCACTTGTGTGTTCTCTTAAGAGTATGTAGCAAGCGTCATTTTTTTCTTCTTTAACTTTATATTAATATTTTTTGTTACTACTGTATCACACCTGAAATTGTTCTTTAATTATTTTTTTTAATTTGAATTCAACGGTACCATATTCTGCTGTTTTTTTTCTCTCTCTCTCTCTTATACATACATATTGACACAAATACATTATATTTCTTCTGTATAATTACAGGACCGTAGGAAGCGGGGAGGGGGGGGCTTTTTTTTCTTTGCTTGTCAAGGAATTTTTGGTAGTTGATAGGGCCCCACCACCTAAAAATGTGTGGCTGTGCCCCCCGCCCCCAACTGAAATTGCTTCCTACGGGCCTGAATTAGAACGTCATTCATTTGTGTGAATCGGCATGCTTTCTAATTCAACATCATACATGTGATAAGTCAAAGACCACAAAACTGTACAGGAGCCATAAAAAAACTGGAATTTGGGTGAAAAAACTGTACACTGCTTATCAAAAAACGGTACAAAAAAATGGTATAAAATATCGCTTAAATTCTTCTGAAATTCCATCGTAATCATTGTAATAAACATCGTATATTTTATACCTATGAAGATCTGGGTCAGATTCACGTATATTAAGACTAAAGTCATGTATATCAACTTTCGAAGTTGACTTAATTTTTTTCAATCAAGTTACGTATACGAAACATTAACAGTAATTAAGTACCCCTTAAAATATAAAGCTACCTAAAGGGATATTTGATACGGATTTATAGCAAGATAATTATGGCAGTTCACACCTTCGCACGCCATGGTTGTGTACACTACACAATTATCAGAAGGTCAAGTGTCAAACAGGTGACGTTTTTCAGTGTCTCGCGAGCGAGAATGAGAGGAAAATGGCGGCATTTAGCGAGAAATTCAAAATACTGTACAAATTTTCATATTCTGTGAATTTTGGTGTCCCGCCGGTACACTATGAATGGGCTCAAAAAACTGTACATTTTGCGTACAGCCTGTACATATCACATGTATGCAACATGTATGTAAATTTCAAAAAACTAACCTGTGCATACATGAAAAAAAAAATTATATGAAGGACCTTCAACGTATTTCATACCCCTGACCGACCAATCCACTTCAGCACAACATATGGAGAAATGGTGTTCATTCTTCTCATTTACATATCGTCCATATTGGAGCTATAATGGCGACAGATTCCATAAAGGTTTATATAGAGAACGAACAAAAACCCGCAGATTTTTATTTGTAAGTATTTCGGATAAAGTTCTTCCGCCGATGTTTAGATTTTTCTTAATATCTTCTACCGGAAATGACAATATTGTTGATGCCAAAGTGAAAGTTGCGACCGCCTTTTTGATTTGAAATTCCGAAGCGAGAGTATAATGTTTCAATGAAAGAAAGAGTACAGAATTGGTGTCATTATCATTTTTGGTGATTAAATGTAAGTGTTTAATGCAAGTTGACAGAGTTCTTCCGCCGATTTATAGATGCAGACGAATGCCTTTTTTTTAATATATAAAATACAGATGATTTATCATTTCATAAAGAGTTATCACCGCCTTTTTAATTTGAAAACGGTAATTTCTTGCATCAGTGTGACCTACCAGGCCCGTAGGAACCAATTTCAGTTTGGGGGGGGGGGGCACAGCCATACATTTTTCAGTTGACAGTTGAGGGGGCACTACCAAAAATTTTCTGACAAGCAAAAATAAAGTATCTATGTTTACTATAGTAATCTATATATCGGCAAAATTATTGGGGGGGGGGGCACGGCCCCCCCGTGCCCCCCCCACCCTCCGGTTCCTACGGCCATGCCTACTTATTACCAAAACAGGTGGTTTCATGAGTTGTCAACTATTAATAACCCAAAACTCTGCCCAAGTAACTATGACGGAGGCTTAAAAAAACAAAACAAACTGTGCTTGCAGGTTTTATAATAAAAATTTAAGGTAGAGATTGATAGGTTGTCAACAAAAAAACTAACCATTGAAATTTTCTGAATTTTATATATGTTTGTGTTGAGTCTTTGTTCTAAATCATATTAAAAATTCAAGGTAGGTCATCGGGCTAGTTTAAGAGAAATTTGATTATTTTAATATAGCCTTCATCACCCACCGAAGAGCTGAAAAAGCAGGGTAAAATAATATAAGAAGAAGAAATGAAAAGGGCTATAAAATTTTCATTGATATATTAATTATCATTTGTCTTATATGAATTGAAACATCTGTCTATATGAATTAATATTTGACATCAATCTTAAAAGTATCAAGCATTGTAAACAAAAAACAGAATTACATTCACCAAGATGCATGGTCAAATTACGTTAAAATACTGCCTATTCATTGCTCAAAGACTCACACTTCTGCTTCCACTCTGAAAAAATTACCCATCAAATTTCTTTTTTTATTGCATATTATAGTTAGTCAATAGGTATCTTAAATTTCAGAAAAAAATCATACTACATAATGGGGTTTAATTTCAACCTGGTGCAAGTTTATTATCTTACACACTACCCTACCCCCTTCCTTTACAAAGGATGCACTTTTGAAGAATATGGTGACTAAGAGAGATTATCAAAGAATTCATCAAAATATTTCACAGAAAATGCGTAAATTCTTTGTAATATTCTTCTAAATTACATTTTATATCACAAAAGCAAATATTTATACATCCTAGACACATGTTGCCCTGGTTGACCTTTTTGCACTTACATTCAAACAGATATAAACTTTCCTTTATATCGTTAAAATTGACTTTGATAGATTTATTATACATATGATTCTTGGATGAATTATCAATGACAATATCTTTTGACCAATTTTGTGCATAAATAAACTGTTCTTTTAATCTTCCTTTGACAACATTAGTATTAATTTCACTTTCCTTTAACAGTTTCTTTTTCATTCCAAATACATGTATAATATATATAAGAATACCCAGTGATTATGAAGTTTTGTAAACAGAATCAATCCACAGTATGTTATCCTTGTTTTAAAGATATTCAAATAAAAGCATGAGTTATGTGTTTCACTGTTTAATGAAGACTGCCTGGTCATCAGTAGTCAGATATTAATACACTAAAGCATCACATGGTAAAAAGTGCGGGGAAATAGAGTGATTCGTTTATCATTACATACATACAAAAATAGTGTAATAATTTACGTAAGAACATATAATTTATTAAAGGTAATAATTTGTAACTTTAAAGTATAGATTTTACACACAGATTCATAAAAGTTAGAGGACTGTATATGATGGTGTACAACTTTTAAACTCAGGATGTAATTCAACAAAATAAAGTGAATACATTCAATAATATGTAAGTTTTTCTTGAAGTCCAAACTCCTCAAGTAATTTCAAGAAAATTGGAATGTCATTTGATACAACATTATGACCTACAACAAGAAAAGGATGGTTTGATTTAAGAAAATCTAAGAAATATAACAATGCTTGATGAATGCACATGTTGATGCTACATGTACATGTATTACCATTAAGATTCATTTGGAAAAGTAAGATAAACTTGTTATTTTGCTAGCTGTAGTTTTTTGGCTTATTGGCTGACGAAGATCAATCATTTATGTACACATGTATGAATCTTTAATTGCCATCATATGGATCCAGTTGTGTCATGTTCAAGGAACCGGACAATTCTGTTGATTCTATGTCAATACAACAAAGGTGTTCTTTTCAGAAGGAGCTGCAATGAGCGGAATTCATTCTGTATATTCAGATTTTGAAGCACATATATAATGGGTGGGATATGTCTGTTCCTCTTTACTGTATCCTTCTGGTAGTTCTTTTTCTGAAATGAACAAATTATTTTAATATTTAAAGAACTAAAATACATGTATTACTTCTTTCTTACACTGTAAACATAGTATGACTATGTCTATATTATGAATATAAGACATTTCTGTCAGATTATACTGTAGCAATACATTTTTATATATATGTATTCATCAAATTGTCATGAATCTTTTAATCAAATGCATATGTAGTCAGCCTCATTAATCTGGACACTTTTGCTCCCATGGAAATTGTTTGGATTAATGAAGTGTCTAAATTAAAAAAAAAATTGGTATATATAGATAAAGATTAAATGTTCTAGTTTCTCAATGTAGGTCACACTCTAAGGCCAAGATCATGGGGTTAAAAAAAGAAATAAACATGTGAAATACAAAGACCCAGCAATAACTGTTTAAGAGTTAAGGCCAAAGGATAAAGTTTTTGTGGAAAAAACACTACATGTACCTGTCAATGAAACATCTTCAATGTAAAACAATACATACAGCAACTAGCAACACCTGTATGTGTACTTAAAAAAGCGGGCTTCATATTTTAGCAGCTTTGGCGCAGACAACGATGCACTAATTCAATAATACTGCTAAGAAATCATTTATAAATACAATATACAGCAGGGACATATATAGTTCGAATTCATGATTTTGCCAAAAATTCCACACCCAGTAATTGCGCTAAATTTTAAATACGCAAATTTATGTACAGTAACTATTATATGTGGAATTAAAATACATTTTTTACATCATTCTTATTCCTTGGTTTTAATCCAGTCTTGTCCTAATTACCTTATTGACATAATTCCAATATTCTTTTGTAACACTGCATATGACACTTGATTATATAGCCAAGGATCATGTATGTCCATAAGATCTGTAACATGAAGAAAAGACAATAAAAATTAAAGTAGATAGCTTGATCTATTTAAAAGATATTGTAGAATTTATTAACAATTCTGGCCCCAGGATCATGAAAGATCTTAAGCTTAAGTCAAAATCTTAATGTTGCACTAAAACATTGTAGACATTAAATAGACCAAAATTAAAATAATTGTCAATATTGCATTACAAAAGTGTTTTTATCTGCAAATTTAGAGATTAATTCAATAATTAATAAATACTTTACAGGCGATTGAAAATTTGACTTAAGTCTAAGTCTGTTTCATGATCCTGGGCCTGATTTAATTTGTAAATTTAATTTTTTGTAAGTTTAGGTATGATAATGTGAAGAAGTCAGTATGTGCATGTATTGTTAAAAAACCATGTCTCATAAGTTTTTTAACAATACTGACTTCTTCAGATTATCATACCAATTCTTTGGTGTTATAGTTGAAACAATTTCATTCAAGTTAGAAGACATCTTTACATTTTATAATTTTTGGTTACATGTATTCAGTTTTTAATTCAATTTACAATATGGTTTTTTTTTGTATGTCTATACACAAGCATTTACCGGTACATGTATTTAAGTCAATAGAGCACCTGACTAGTGATGCAGGTGTCCCAGGTTAGAATCTCGGTCCAGCCATACATTTTCCTCCTTTCCTGTCACACATGTACAGTTACTATAGCAGATCTGTCTTGAATTTTCCTGAAATATGTATATGAACTTTGAAAAATTATTGACTTGAGAAAATGCTTCTACATGTATACAATAGTTTGTACATTATGGTGTGTAACTTAAGAATATAAGGACTAAAAATTTGAAATCTAATAAATTTATAATAATATAAAACACCTCCCCCCCCCCCCCCTTATTGGAAAAATTTCTGGATTTTCCCTGATACATGTGCAAGTGTAAATTGAAAGGAAAAAATAAGAGATGAAACAAATTAAGCTTTAAATACAAACCAATGGCTACTTTGAAGTTAATGTAAAAAGCACCCTTGATATTCCTCTTTCCAGCTGACACTTGATTTGAATGGCCACATTATTTCTGCAGAGAATGCTGAATACACTGCCTTAGCCTAGTCCATATTTTGCTTCACCTGTAGTATTTAATATTTCTTTTAGTATTTATGATATCTGTTTATAATCAGGGCCCTTTTGAGCATACAACAAATACATACATAATTTATTACATGTGCATAATTATTACATAAACTTGCATTTATTTAAAAATCTTTTGAATACAGCACCATTTAAACTGTAATTTATCATCTATGTATATGGTTCATAAGATAACATGTAAAATACATGTACTTAAATAATATACAATGTTAAGTATTAAACAGGTCCAGTCAATCAGTACATTTATCTGCATAGGTTGAATTACCTACAGACGGCTACTGTAACTTTATTTAGCTACTTTGGGTAGCTTTATTTAGCTATTTCAATGCAACTTTTTACAAATTTGCTTTTTATTTCAAAAAGACAAAAGATCTAGAATTGCAAGTAAATATCCACAATTACTTATACAAGGGATTAATATTTAAAAAGCGATCCAAAGCTGAGAAAGTTTACACATTTCTGCGTTTTAACACTTTAAGCAAAATATGTATTTCTATTGTTTGAGTAACTATACACAGCCTGGTGTGCGTTTAGGCACAGAAAAGTATGATTACTTCACATTGTGCTAAATAATTACCAATCCGGCCTTTATCATGTTCACCAGAAATGTCTGGTCTTGTTATTTCATTCAAGAAGTAAGAGTCTGGTCATAAAATAAGTTTGACTTTGCAGCTAAATAAAACTACTTTAGTTAGGTAAATAAACCTATGTAGGTAATTCAAGCTACGTAGCTAAATCTAGTGATTGTACCAGACCTGTACGTTAAACTGTTAAACAAACATGCACCATAGTCGTAATATTCACCTGATGTATCTGAAACGGACACTGCAAACAAAACATTTGTTCTGCAAAATTTTTACTTCTTCCATCATACCAATTAACATCTGCAGGGTCATGGCCTTTAATCAGCTTATGTCTATATTCAAAACCACATCAGACACAGATACCGGCACCCACGTGGTGCTGCAGTCGACAAGGAGTAGTTTCACCAAAATTATGTTCATGGTCGGTTTCAGTCTCATTTTCATTTCGATTCTTATTAAGGTGTTTCAATTTCGAGGACCGTCAAGATTAAATATGTATGGAAACTTTGTCTTTTAAACGAGGAAATTTTCTCGACTGCTTCGTCGTCCATCTTGTAGCATAGACAATAATGTGTAAATGAAGATTATTATTTGGCGGCAATGCGGAATCCGGAAAAACAGCACGTGCTAATATGCGGATTCTATCAATCACGTGATTGCTATCCGTCTCTACCTTAAAGAAATGGAATATTTCGAGTCTATGCAGGATCTTATGAATATTAAGGCAGTGTCTATATGCACGACCGTCGTGCACTTACTTTTTCATCGGCTATTCGCACGACCGTCGTGTATATAATTTTTCAATGACTATTTGAACGACCGTCGTGTATATAATTTTCATTGACTATTTGCACAACCGTCGTGTATTGTATTTATTAATCAGCTGTTCGCACGACCATTATCGTTTACAACTTATTATGTCATTTTGTTTCGCCCCCAGTTAAGTTCGGCACGCAGTGATTTAACTGATTTAAGCCTAGAAGCATTTTAGTAAGAAAACATTCGAAAAACTCTTTCATAATGTTAATTTACATTGTATATGCTAAAGTGACATATAGATCCAATAGGCTGGTCGGTGTAATGTAAATATATTTCTATTAGAACTACCCTTGTATATATACACGTCACTATAACAAAATGTTTACCTACTATTTTGGTAGGTTTAACCCCTCAACCTGAACCTAGTCCGAGATATCTGAGGTTTTCCAGGTTTTTTTTTTTTTTTTTTTTTTTTTTTTTTTTTTATAGTGATTTTGATATTTAGTGTTCCTGGAAAAGCACGTCAAACTAAATCCCACCAATTAAAAAGAGCCATAGAACATTGGATAAGCATTTTGCCTACTCTAGTAGTGATTTCTTAAATACACTTTTTAACCAAAATTTTGTCATACAACCATTGTTATTACACACGTGTAATCTCAAATTAAACAATAATGATATTCATATGTTAATACATATTGTAGTTAATTCCCATATATAATATAATTATAAAAATCATCAAGTTTGTATGGAGTATGTAGTAAATATTGAGGTATATCTAGTTAAACGATGACAAAATGTTGACAAAGACCACTCCTTACCAGAAAAACATTTATGACGGCACTTTATTTTGGTTAAGGTGAACATTTATATATATTCATTTTTCTTCTCATAGGCGTATTATTTTAAGATTTGGCAATCTGTCTTAAATTCATTATTCATTAGCAATGACTTCGTGGTGCAGTGGTATGATCGCTGAAATGTAAATGTGGTGATTCGAGTTCAACCTTAAGATTTTTCCAGTTGTGCTCTTTCAAATTTTTTTCTTTCATGTGTATTTTTTTTACACGTTTTATTCAATACTTTTATAATAAACATAGTTTCAGAGAGTCATAATATACACGTTACACTTTGAAAGTATCTCGGGAAAAGACAGTTCTGAACTATTTTATTAAGTTTTGCGTAATGCTTGTTTTATTTTTATTGAGTTTCTAAATCTTTTGTCCCAAAATTAGAGTAATTTGAACAGTCATGTAAAATGACTGTTATATGACATAATTGCAACTATGAAAATATAACACTCGTCCGCAAATGACATTACGTTAGTTGAAAGTACTGCTCACGTTCAATTTTTTATGTCATCAATTTGGTCATCAATATATCATTGAAATTCCATGGCAGATCCAGAATACAACATATGTGTGAGTGCACTGTGTGGTTGAGGACCGAAAGGGTATATAGGAGGGTATAACCCAGTAACGTAACTTTTACCCCCCCCCCCCCAATCATCGCTAGCCAAGTGTGAAAGTTAATTGTCTACCCCTGGCGATCTGCACGTCTTCTCTTTTAAAACGGATGTTGAGTGATCAACCCCCTTTCCAATTTTATTTTCGTTTCTAATCTTCATTATTATTATTTTGTTTTATAGATTTGTTTTCTTTTTCCAGCTAATAAACTCCTTCATCTAAATTTTTATGGAACTGATAGAAATTATATAACGATTCGGTTGTATTCTTCCGCACACTTGAATAGCTCATAATATACCCATCCTCTAGCTGGTGCATCCATATATTTTATACATGTACTATGTAAAATAATCAAAATTATCTACAAAAGAAGCTGTACCGTAAAAAGAAAGAGGCGTGAAAGGAAATGGTTGTGGGCTATAATATTTAATTCAGTTTCAAATAGAAATATGTAAATGGAGTAGTCTGTAAACTTCAAGTATGAAAAGAATAGAAATAGAAATACTTAAAGATGTGAGAGAGAACCATAAAGGGGGCACGATCATGTGTCCCAGTCTATAACCAGACTAAAACTGATGAAATGTGGTATTTATGTCCCCATCCTGTTTCTAAACATGCATTTTACAATTCAGATAGGGGATTGCATACAAAGGTTTTTTTTCATCTGAAGTTGGAGTGTAGATCTTACACAGGTGTCAATCCCTCATATGTTTTACATTTTTTTTAACATGAGATAAAATTGAAAAAAATGTTGAGGTAATTAAATATCAACATAAATGTAATATTTACTATCGTGTGAAACAATCAATTGCTTGCATTTCTTTTTTTAAAAAAACTGAATAAAAAAGATTAAATTTACACATAAAGCCAGAAACGGAATCATCCTCACAATGTCAAAGTTTAGCGATTTTGGAACTCCACACAAATCTGATCGGGATTGAATCTCTTTGAATTATCAATTAGTTTTTATTTTTATTTTACCAAATTCTTTCTAATTTAATGTGTGTAAAAGAAAAGAAATATCCGTTCATAAAAACATTCATTAAATAATAGTATCTAAATGTCAAAAAATGTTGACATAAATGTTCATACTGGGGTCAAATTCCATTTAAAAACAACGTCTTCGAGCACAGGTCGGTCGTGTGTGTGTATATATATATATATATATATATATATATATAAAGCACATTTTACAACAACTCTTAAACTAATATAACTGCCCTAAGTGAAGAAATATTAATATAGAAAGCACAGAAAAATTCACTTTTATAAGGATACCCACTTCCGCCCCAGCCCGGGGTTGAACTCTCGACCTACGGAATCTGTCTCCTAGCAGTACAGAAACAGCGCGCTAGACCGCTCGGCTATCTAGGCAAGTTAAAAAAACTTGCTTTCGATGCCGATGGAATTCTCGCGGCGCTGTCCTATACTACACGGTCATTGAGAATGGAAGTGAGATACAGTTATTTGAACATTAGTTTTATTAGAGGATCGCTACCAATACATGTTGTAATGAAATTAATTTTTATTTATAAAGCACATTTTACAACAACTCTTAAACTAATATAACTGCCCTAAGTGAAGAAATATTAATATAGAAAGCACAGAAAAATTCACTTTTATATATATATATATATATACATATATATATATATATATATATATATATATATATATATATATATATATATATATATATATATATATATATATATATATATATGCATAATAGCTATTAACGTCGTGTGCATATCTCTGGTAATGTGCGATTGCTATTTGCACGACCGTCGTGTAAATAGATTTTTTTCTTACCTATGTGCACGACGGTCGTGTATATATCTCAGCAATTTGCAATAGCTATTCGCACGACGGTCGTGTAAATAGACTTTCTTTTCTATGCGCACGACGGTCGTGTATATATCATCGGCCGAATATTAATGAGAAGTAAATCACGTGGGAGCAACCTCATGAATAAACTGTACATCATTTCTCCATATGATACCTTTTCATACTTTATAATATTAATAAATGTTTAAAGTAACAATTTTTGATGTTTCGTTTTGAACACAATTACAAAAAAATATACATTAATATCTTGTGATATTACATTACAGGCCCTTAGGAAGCAATTTCAGTTTAGGGGGCACAGCCATTCATTTTCAGTTGGGGTGGGCACTATCAACTACCAAAAATTCCTTGACAAGCAAAAAAAAAAAAAAAAAGAAGTTTTTATTGAGGGGGCACAAGCTAGTAGTAGCTATATTTTCTATAGTAATCTATATATCCGCAAAATTATTGGGGGCGGGGGGGGCATAGCCCCCTTCCGTGCCCCCCTGGTTCCTATACTGCCATGCATTATGCGTTGTTCTCAACGCAAAAAATAAATAACGCAAAAGGTAATGTTACAATCAAGTGTGTTATTACATTTTGCGTTAATCACGCAAATTGTACCAGCGCAAAATGTTATAATCAAAAATCTTGTTTTGCATTTTGTGATTTTGCGCTGATCTCGACGCAAAATTACATTTCGTGTTGTTATTACATTTCGTGTTGTAACAAAGCTATTATCTTAATAATTTCTTATTTAGAATCTTATCAGTATAAATTACAAAAACTTTATAGCTTCTTTAGCTATTGCCAAAAATGCAATTTAAACATAAATAATGAAAAGTAATAAATTAAAAATAATATTTATTAAAGCGACAGTACGGCTGCAAAATGTGTGCTTTTTCATTCAAATTTACCCAATATGTCGCTAAGAAATAAGGAATAAAGTTGATGTAAGCAATTTGAGAAACAGAAATATTCTCTACTCAAACAAAATTAACGTAATTAGAATCTGCCGGAAAATCAAGGGTCGTACGAACTGGAGCAATCTTAGATCTGTTTATTTGTACCACGTGAATTCTAAAACGACACGTGCCTACACTGTATAGTTTACAATTATAATGAATATTAAGTAAAAGCAATTCTCAAAAGCAAATTATCATAACTTTCTTATAAAATAATCTAAAATAATAATCGTAAAGATTTTTTGTCTGCTTTCAGGCGAATTTAACAGAATTAAAAGTACAAATGTTGACGTTTTGTGTATTGGGGTCCGAGAAAGGAAAAACCAACTATAGTATCATACGTTATCGCGGCAAATGTCAAACAAAATATTTTTCTGCACAGTTACACAAATTAGCACTTCAAATGGCAGCAATGTTTATAAGTCAAAGGTGTATTTTTATGTTGAGTTTACGCTAATTTTTTTTCTTTGAAAGCGGTGGAAAAATGAGAAATGATAAGTATCAACAAACCTGTCGAATAGAACCTTCGAGAGCCCTGCACGAGTGTCGCCGAGTTCCCGTTTCTTCCTTATCCAGCTATTATATTAATACCCAAACTAAATTTTAGTCAGGAAAGTTGCTTTTTCAAGTTCTATTTTCAGTTTCTTTTTCTTTTTGGTGGACTTTGTCAATGTAGCAGGCCTACCTGGCTTCTCTCTCTAACCATGCTGTTTTGTTTATGAAAACTACGCATGCGTGCATAGCATGGAATGTGGAACCCCGAACACGTTGCGATGTATATATTCACGTCCCATGTATAACTATTAATTTTAACGAAATAATCAAAATTATTTAATTGTGACAGTTGTAATTTTCTGAAAGTTTATACATTTATGAGCAGTAAAAAAATACCAAATCTTGTCGGAAAATTTTATCAAGTCAGTTTTTTGATGAGATGCGCCGTACTGTCACTTTAAAGGTAGAATATATTGCCAAATCCCGGTCCACTCCAGATTTTATACTTGCTGGTTAGAATATGAGTGGTTTCGTCCCACCACCTTTTCGCAATTAGTGATTTTGCCCCCCTTCCCTGTTCGCCTTCAGTGGAACCCCCCCCCCCCCCCCCCCCGGTGAATTTTGATGTTTATGCCAGTAAAAGTCGTTTGATAAGTGGTTGTTTATATTAACATGATTAATGAGCACTTGATTACTATGAATTCAATAAAAAGTTGCCGATCAATACAAAATTTTGGAACAGATTCTATAATTATGATACAAACTTTTTTTTCAATAACAATATATATGCTCATATGGGTAAAAATAATAATTTGACCGGATTAATTTTATTCCCCTATCTCATTTTTAAAAAAAAATTGAACAAAGAAGATTTACTTCTGACATTTAAAAAAATGAATACATTGTATAGCTTTGGATACATGTATCAAAAACCTCTCTCACAGCAAACGCGCAAATCACAAGCATAGAACATTACTGGTTTGTCAAAACAAATGCCCAAATCCACACGTGCAACAATTTGACACCTACAATTAGTTAATTACAAGTATGGTACGAAACTACAGGAGTCGAAACTACACAGAGCGAACATGTATGGGGCGAACCCACCCGTTACCACTCGTTATACGGCAAAAACCCACATGGCGTCCGACGATTCCAAGATGGCAGACAAAGAGTAATTTTATTCTTTTTTTTATCCAAAACTCAAATCATTTGGTGAAAAAAGGTCATGCAAGTTTTCACTGTTTGCTTGACGATAATTTTTGAAAGGGGGAGGTTGTTGTCCTGTAATTTTGTTAAAAAGTTAAAATAATATGTAAAATATATAGGTTACAAACTTCCAGAAATTTCTGTACTTTCATTTTTGTGAGGAAGTAGTAGTTTTATAAAAAGTGTGCTAGGCCGATACTTAACTTGTCAGCATTGCTAAATCCCATGTCTTCATACACGCACTCCATTTCGGTTTTTATTCAACGTGTTCAAGCTCTACAAAACATCCTAGCGCTGAAAGTGTTCCGATCCACTTTATCAACTGTCAATAGGCTATAGCAATGCTCATGAAATTTTAAATTTCAAAATATCTTGAAATAAATTAGATATTTAGAATTGCCTATTATTTCTGATTACAAAACACCAAAAGTTATTGGTTTATCTTGAAAATTAAAAAAAAAAGAGCATCATAAACATGGGTACCCTAGCATATTTTTTTCCATCTATGATTTCAGGTTTTAGTGAAAAGTGACCCTTTAAATATTTGACTAAATTTCATGAGATTTTGATTGATATACAATTTATATGTGCTCAGGAATGACTAAAGAAGAATACTAAAGAAACAAAAAGGGGTTTAAATATTATAGAAAGTATATATTTAGGATCAAAGACACCCACCCCCACAAATTTTAACCCACATTTTCTTTGATTAATGTGTATCACTGTATGAAAGTCTACTTGAGGATTTTTTTAAATCTTTATTATCTACTGAATATGCTGTACATAAAATACAATTTTATTAATACAAACAATATAGCTAAAGAAATAATAATATAATACATTATTTATTAAAAAAATGCAATTATTAATGATTTTGTATGCTATATAAATCATTAATAATTACATAATTAATTTTTTTTTATAAATAAAGTATATTATTATTATTCCTGTAGCTATATTGTTTGTATTATGTTTGTATTAATGAAATTGTATTTTATCTACAACATATTCTGTAGATAATAAAGATTAAAAAGAAATCCTCAAGTAGACTTTCACACAGTGATACACACATTAATCAAGACTATATAATATAGGTTACAAGTGTATTTTGTTTATTATTATCTGACATTAAAGAAATCCACTCCCCAAAAAAAAGATGTTTTTGTAGAACAATTCAAACTAATGAAGTCTCGACCGTGTGGTTTACTGTTAGTAGCTTACACATGTAATATGAACTTTGCATGTAGTGTACGTGTAGTTCGAATTTCCTCTGTTTACCAAATGTCTCAGCTGTTTTTCTCAAGAAATACCTCATGGATTTAATAAATTTACCCAACATCAAGTAAATAGATAAAATGCGTTTATAAAAGTATATATATTAAAGGGGAAATGTGTCTCATTGTTATATTTCTCACGTGAAGTAATTTTCACTTACGATTTTTTTCTACAGATAAAGCTATTACCGCGGAAAATCTTTCGATTTCTCTCGGTTTTGTTCCTTGGGCTTCTGTTCCAATCATTGTCATTTAAATGTTTGGAGTAATAGGGGAGAAAACATGGGTATTAAAAACATATACAAAACTCGGACATGTTATTCACACAGCTTAAAATATACGAACCGCAGCACCACCTATGACCGTGAGCATTGCTACAATAGGTGAACTACATGAAGATGAAAAAAAAAATCAATCAAAAATGCCAATTTTTAATACCACAATCTGAATTACTGTTATTACTGTTTATAAATAAATTGTGTTGTCTTAATATTTGTGTCATTTTCTAGGGCTGCCACGAATCAGAAAATTTTCGAATCGATTCGGTTCAAACAGAAACCTCGATTTTCGAATAATTTCGATTCGATTATAAGAAATAGAACCTTTTTTATTTTTGTATAAAATTTGTAATGTTTGATAATTCAAAATAAATAATGAAACAAGCTTTTATTAGACTTATTAAGATAATATGGAATGTAAAGCCAAGAAAACAAAGGAAATACCTAATGTTCTAATTACAAAGTATGAACCAAGAATCAAATGTCTGAAATTCAAATTATTAAAATACTGGTCATTAGTTTTAAAAGAGAAAACATGCATACAAATCTTTCAAACAAAACTTCCATGATTGCATATGCTAAACATAAAAGTATTGGTGATTTGCTTACAAAAGCTATTTTGCCACCATAGAAATTACGGTTGGATCTCTGATTTTAGATTCACCAATACGATATCAAACCGCCGAAACACAATACAGTCAATAATTAATTTCACATTCAAAACGATGTCAATATTAAAAGGAAATACGAAATTTCGCAGCACGGTGTCAGGTCCTCTAAATTCAGAATTGCGTCGCTGATAAGTGTGGCCTAAATGCACTAATCTTCTGTGCCATATTTCTGTAGGAAATGGAAGTAGTCCCTAGTTAGAATAATCTAACTGTGTCTCGGGACAGGCCCTCACCACAGTTCGTTAAACCGGGTCCGTAGGACATTTATCATTTTAACGATAGAACATTTTATCTAGTAGTCCCCTAGTTGGACTAATCTAACTGTGTCTCGGGACAACCGGGTCCATATGACATTTATCATTTTAAAGGTACTTAGATAGAACATTCTTTGTAGTCCTCCACAGACTTCTTCGCGGCCATTTTCGTGTTTTTGTTTACATCAACATGATTTGCCATCATTTCTTCCGATTAACCAATCAGAATGCATCTAACAACAGCGGATGTTAGTTTGAAAAAATCAAACCTGAATCGAATCGAAATCCAGGAAAAATGTACCGAATCGAACAGAAAGATTTTGATTCGCGGTTAACCGATTTTTCGGTTAATCGTGGCAGCCCTATCATTTTCATATAAAATGTTATGTGTAATGTGATTCTTTACTTTAAAAAAGTAATTGTAATTTAATTATAATTATTTTCCTGAAAGAGAATTATGGTAATTGTAATGGATTGCAAAGAATTGCAAAGTAATTGTAATTTTATGCATTACATATCAAAAGTTTTCAATTGTCTATAATTGGGGTCATTCAAAGGCCCCATTCCCAATTCAAAAAAGGTACCCCTTTCCCCAAATTATCCCTTCACAGTAATTGCGGTATTATTCTTTTGCAGGGCAAAATAATAACATTTGGCAAAGTTTTTGTTGACAGATAATCAGCAGGGGCTGACAAATAGATTTTTCAAGTACTTGCCCATGAGCGAGTACATGGTCAAAACTCACTTGCCCTACCTGAATTTTTACTTGCCCCAGCTTAAACTAAGAAATAGCAGGGTTCGACACTAACGGTAGTCCGTTAGTCTCAGACTAATACATTTTCATTCGGACTAATAAAATATGTGGCTAATTAGTCCGAACGGACCAATAAAAATTTCTGAAAAACAATATGAATAAATTGCCGATGTCCAATTCTCGACAACTTTTACTGGAAAACCCCGCGTGTATTTTTAGATTTCTAGCTTTTGGCGCGTAGTTACGCAATGCCGGGTCAATTCAGCGCTTAATTTTTCGACTGATCGATATGAAGTATAAGGTTTAAGGGATCATGATTTAGTATGACACTTTTAAGAAAGATGTTGGACATTTTGGATGTAATGTAAAGACAAAAAAAAAAAAAAAGAGAGAGAGAGAGAGATCGGGAATACGATCGTATTTTGCTGATTGCGAGATTTCAATGAATCTGTGGAATAATATATTTCACGTAAATACTTTGTTTATTTCAAAAAATAAAACGTATTTTAATTGTCACGTTAAATTAATGTTAGAAAACATTGATGTTTTTTTTTTTGACGGACTAATAAAATCACGTGCGGACTAGTAAAAGTAATGAAGCACTAGTCCGGCTGGACTAGAGCCTTAAAAAGTTAGTGTCGAACCCTGAATAGGAAGATAAAAAATGATTATTACAAGTGCCCATTTCCACTTAAAACTAAGACTTATTATTTTTTTTCTTGAAAAAGTCACTTGCCCTCGGGCAAGTGGTTAATAAGAATTCACTTGCCCATCCCCAAAATTCACTAGTCCCGGACGTCAGGCAATGGGATTTGTCAGTCCCTGAATCAAATGACATATTTCACCAAACTATATCATTTTGCCCTGCAAAAGAGCAGTACTGTACTTACCATGAAACACTCTATTGAATGTGTTAATATAACTAATAGTCATTTCTCCCAGAAATAAAAAAAATAACTAAACTTGCTATTCATATTCCTCTGTGTTGTAAAACAGAAATTTAGGTCATAACAAACACCAGAAAGACAATATATAATGATTTTAATGTAAAATGACTTTCCCAAAATTCTAAAAAGGTCACTACAGACCCTGAAACGTGCTACTACCCCACATGCGCGCTGCACGAACGGTACACGCTCGCTACACGGTTTGCACGAAACGCTGCACGGTTTACACGAAACGCTACACGGTTTGCACGAAACGCTACACGGTTTACACGAAACGCTTTGCACGAAAGGCTGCACGGTTTACACGAAAGCCTGCACGAAACGCTTTGTACACTTTTCTCACACGCTTTGTACACGATTCTCGCACGGTTTGGCCTCGATCTGGATTTTCTATTCGGAATCTCTCGGACTTTATTTCAATTATTACGGATTAATCAAAGATTAATTAAGAATTGCAATCATTCAGATTAAGTTAAGATTAAAACTCGCTACACCAGTACTATATTAAAAGATAAAATACTCAATGTTCAGTTGTAATTAATACATAGTTGTCAGTGAGTATGTGACCCGCCCGATGAAATACTTATTATCATCTGTGTACAAACCTTTTTTCACTAGACTCTAAATTACGCACTGAAAAAAATATCATATTTGTAATTCATAATCTTTCACAGCATCTAATGTATTTCCAATTATAATTTGATATTAAATAGTCGTTTTATTACTAACAAATAAACTCAGTTATTGATTTGAAAAAAAAAATGATTCAATTGCGTATGATTTCTGTAAACGGATTGATTTTCTTTTCCCTATTTTAATTATTGATTGATTTATACATTTTTTGATTTATTAGAAAAAAATCATTTAATAAAATTAGGCTCTGTTTATAGTTTGCAAAGGTAATATGTAAACTGCATTTAACAGGAACATTGTGCAGGAAAAGGGGGGTGTAGATTACCGAGATCTTACTGTTGTATCTTCAAATCTGTACATGACTAAATATAACGGGCACTTGTTTCAGTAAGTATACCATCAGGGGAAAAATATTACAGAAACAAGTGCCCGTTCTAAGAAAAAAAAAAGGATATACATATCTCCAGCGGGACCCGATACATGTAATTCATTAAATGCACTTTATTCAAAATGGTAAATATATCGTTTCATTACAGAGTTGAACTTTATTTAATCATTAAAATTTTATATGATAGAGATGCCGGGGGATAAGTATTGTAATTATTTAGTTCTCTTTTGAGGCATTGGTTTATCAAATAAAAACAATATTATACCCACCAACTTTTAAAATCCTTCATTTCAAACCGTGTCTAGACAAAAAAAAAAAAAAAACAACCAACAATAATTTATGTAATCAATAATCACGGCTCTTAACAATACATTCAATATATATGTATACATGTCCAATGTCCTAAAAACTAAAAAAAAAAATATTCTCTAGAACTGTGTGATTAATGAAACAACTAATATACATGTATGATTATTCAGGATTTATTTTATTTACCCATGCACTGGCAAATTAATTCACTGTTTACAGACAATCGGATAAATTTAAGAAATAAAATCCACGGGTATTTATTTATACCCATTAAATACTAATAAAACCGTTTAATTTCACACATTAAAAATCAATCGTTATTGTCGGTTGTCATCTTATCTATGATTGACAAGAGATACTTGCAGAACAAGTTTTCAGTCCCGACACGCGGAAGCCGTGATCGCTGTTGTAAATGACCTTGATCAGAGTCGTAAGAAAAGTGTTGAAAGTGTAAAGAAGATTACAATATTTTTAAGGGGTGCATCGGGCGCACCCCGAAAAAAGTAATAGATTATTTTAAAAAAGAAAATCATCAATAAAAGACTTGTTTACAACAAAAACTCAGTATTTTCATTAATTTTGATCACCCCCCCCCCCCCCCCCCCCCACTCCCGGAAATATTTAACCCTGTATTTGTCGATGCATGTGAATTATAATTCATTTATATGACTATTATCAATCAACCAATTTTATGCATAAAAAAGACTATAAATCACTCATCGTTCCAAAATAATTTGTATCACAATCTTGTAATATAAGAAAATTATGTTCGTTTATAAAGAAAATCAATTAACTGTGCTCCCCGGCCTAGAATTCCAATACTTCACATTTATAGCAACACACTAAATTTTGCATTTTATTTTTCACGAGTGCCATATTTATCTATTATTTTGTATTAATCACCAATATGTTCTTGTAATCCTACATCCCATAATTGTAGATTGGTGAAGAGATTCAAATAAATGAATGAAAAGGACAAAAATTGTTCAGTATTGCTCCCTTTTAAAATGTATTGAATCAAATACCTTAAAATTTATGTGCATATAATTAATTACTTTTAACACATTTTCTGTCTATCTTTATTGAAATAAAAAAAAGAAAGAAAATCAAACAAATATGTAATACATTACCGAGTAATTTTATTTTGTTGTTTCCGTATTTTTTCACTCTTAAAATACCACCGGTATGATATATCCGAATAATATTAGTTACAAACAACACAGAATGACATGTTGACCCATCATTAGCCATCTTTAAAATAAAAAGACTTCCGAATGAATCCTACACGTTTCTCACACGATTCTTGCACGAAAGTCGCACGTTTCTCACAAGGTTCTTACACAAAAGTCGCATGTTTCTCACACGCTTCTCGCACGCTTCTCGCACGCTCGCTACACGGTTTGCACGAAATGCTTTGGAGCTTACACGAAACGCTGCACGGTTTACACGAAACGCTACACGGTTTGCACGAAACGCTGCACGGTTTATACGAAACGCTACACGGTTTGCACGAAACGAAAAGCGCACGAAAGTCACATGCTTTTTTGGGGTAGTAGCACGTTTCAGGGTCTGTATAAATTTCCGAATTTGTATGGCTCCGGCTCCAGTCCCCAAAAGTGGAGTGAGAGGCCTGAATTATATTTGTAAACTAAAACACCCTAAAATTGCATTGTCATGAATCATGAATGATTGGTTGCTTGAATTGCAGTTTTAGAGTCAGTCAGCAACATACTGAAAACCTAGACTCCTGAGCAAGCTGGTGTTGTGACTTACCTTACTTTATCTATGTATCAGATACTGATATCATTCACAATTTAATTTTCCTAACCTTTGAGACTCGGTAGATTTTTTGCAGGATGATTGTATCACATTCTTGCCTTCAATTTTATAATTAAACTTTTATTAATCATTTACTATGGCATAACTTATAAGCCTATGTTCACATGTATTTGTTATTGCAGACAAGCTCTTCATGCACCGATAGAATGGGCACAAAGGAAAGACAAGTTATACATTACAGTTGATGTTGATGATTGTGTGGAACCCCAAATAGAGCTCACAGAAACTTCATTAACATTTAGGTATGTTACGTGCATCATTATCTCCACTGCTTATACAAGGTAAAGTTTCCATTGTTCAGGTTTCTGCATGTATTTCTGTGTATAAGGCCAAATAAAAAAATATGTGTGGTTCCGGTTACCCGACCTTCCCTATTTTATACCCCCGACCCTAAACTTTTTTTTGGCAATTTTCATATTTTTTCCGGAATTTCCCCCGATTTCCATCAATGGCTCCAGTTTAAGTTTTAGTTTCAGCAATGACGGCCTCCTTGCAAAACATAGTGCAAGTGTTTAATAGTGTTAAATCCAAAGCAAGCTAGCATGTAGGTGTCCCCTACCAATATTGACTAGTATATTATCATACCACATCTAAATGCCATTTGCAAAGCAGTGATAGGTATTATTTAGAAAAAATTTAGAAAATCATTTTGTTTCTTAAAAAAAAAAAAAAATCCCTACCTACCTACCCTAATTTTTTTGGAAGTGTAACCAGAACCACACATATTTTTTTGTTTGGCCTAAAAGAACTTTTTGTGGTTTTACATTTGAAAGCTGACCAGGTATATGCTAACACACAGTCAGAAATGTTTGATGCAAGGTGGTCTGCTTTCAGCTTAATAGTGCATTCAACTGTGCACTCTAGCTGAGTTATGCTGTGTTTTGTCTTTTTGACACATCTGCATGATCAGACATAAGATCTATGAAGAGAACTTTTTCCCCGTTACCCATGTACTCCTGGCAGACCAAATGCATTTAATCTTAGATATATAATCATCCTTTTCTTTTAGTCATTAAACCTATCTGTTTGCATGATTATTCAAGTAATGAGTCTTTTAAAAACTGAGAAAAAAATTATGTCCTCAGAGTTGGATTCATGATCCAGGGTAGAGCTTATTGTGAAAATGTTTTAAAGGTGCTTGTACACAGATTTAAAGTTAATATTTTCTTAAGTTTTCGGTATAATATCATGACTTATATGTTGCTATAGCATTTCAAATGGAAATAAAATAAAAAACTTATTTTATCTGGAAATTATTGAAACTACAAATTTCGGGACGCGTTTGATCAATACATCCTAGCAATTTCATAAAGCAAACTTTATCCTAAATACTTAAGAAAAGTAAAATTTTTGTTGTGTATTAATGAAATATATTCAAACTATAACCCAGAAAATTCAGAGTAGAAATGTAAGAAAGCAAAACCAACTCACAATTATTGTCAGTCTGTGCTCAGTGATGTGTGCAGAGTTTAACAAATTGAACACACCAGGCAAAACGTAAACATTAACAGTAACAGAGCTCGTACCCTGTTTATAAAAACAGTTTACCTTTCGCGGATGCTGAGCACGGACTGACAATATGGTGAGTTGGTTTTGCTTTCTCACATTTCTAGTCTTTATTTTCTGGATTATAGTTTAATATTTTTCATTAATGCACAACAAAATTATTACATTTTTTAAGTATTAAGGATAAAGTTTACCTTGTGAAAGTGCATGGATGTGTCAATAAGATGCGTCCCGAAATCTGTAGTTTCAACAATTTCAAGATAAAATAAGTTTCATATTTTATTTCTATGTGAAATGCTATGAGAACATACAAGTCATGATATTATACTGAAAATTTGAGAAAATATTAACTTCAAATCTGTATCCAAGCACCTTTGAGGCCAGATATATAATACAAACAAACTTTTTTTAAAAAAATCATGAAAATAACACCTAAAGTGTTGTTTATATATTTAAGTAAAATAAATAAGTTTAACTGCATAGATTTTAATTTTTGACTTAAACGGTCAGAGACCAGAGGTGCTCATGTACTGGTAAGGATGTCCAGTCAACTCGTACACAACCGGAGTCATACACAAACTGAGCCATAACAAGGAGTAAACTTGTATACAAAACTGAAGTCAAGTCGTACACAAGGTTTTCCTATGTATAAAATGAGGATTTAATTTGTACACAAGGTTTTCCTGTGCATAAAAATGAGGATTCATGTTGAACTTTCAGGAATGTAATTCCAAATTGGGAGCATCTCATAATTAGCGTTTGTCGAAGATCCAAGAAACTATCATGCATGTGTTGGTTAAACAATAATTATTTGTATTCCTAAGAAGGGAAGTTGTTAAAATGTTCAACCATTATTTTACTTATTTACAATAAATATTTCTGTTCTTCCTATTTGAGTTTCCTTAATTTTGTTTTTTTTTAAATTTTACATTTACACAAGCTTATAAAAGCCTTTCGTATGAATTGTCTGAACGTCCTCCATCTAGCTGTCTGTACGTCCATCTGTAAATTTTCATATTTTCAACTTGTTCTCAAGAACGACTGGGCCAATTTTAAACAGAGCTGACACAAAGCATGCTTGGGTGAAGGGGATTCTAAATTGTTCAAATGAAAGACCAAACCCGTTTTGAAGGGGAGATAATCAAGAAAAGACAAAAATAGCATTGGTTCATTCAAAAATCTTCTTCTCAAGAACCACTGGACCAGAAAAGCTGAAATTGATGTGATTGGGGGGGGGGGGGTATGATGTCCTGATGTACATCTGCTTCTGCTCCAAAGCTAAATGTGGGATTTTGAACAAAGTATTTCTTCCTGTGATGAGCCTGTAGGCTGTCAGTAGAAACTAAAAAAACTACAATATATTTTATTGGAATTTTTCTGTTAGTAATGGTATATTCAATTCCCTGCGCTTGTACGGGATTTCATCTAGTTACCAGAATGATTGCAGATTTATAATCATTATACATAGAATAAGGGGCCCTTGAATATAGTTACGGGAATTCATCCTTTGTTGCTATTATTCTGAAAAATATTCAAATGAATCAAAACTTGATTCATGTACATGTTTATATTTATATGAAATGGCAACTGATTATAGAATTGTCTATCGGTTAACCGCAAGACGTTCCAATTGATTAACCTGATCATCGTATCAAAATACAAGTGGCATTGATATTCCTAATAGCTACATTTAATAGGTTTATCTCTAGATCAACTGGTCAGAGACCAGGAGAGCAGACCTGCCTACCCTTCCGCTTTTGGTGTAATTCTTCCGCTTTTTACCATGATATTATGCTATTACGCCATTTACATTAGTTTTACGCTTTTAAATTTTTGGTCTAAACCCTCTTTAAGAACTGCTAACTTTGGAGTATGGCATGCAAAAATGAAAACTTCAATAATATTAATGATTAATAGAGAGCTTCGGTTTTTAGGATATAATTATTAATGTTGTAGATAAGATAACATAAGATAATGCCTGGTAGTTATAATGTAGGTTTTTAACGGGTGGCATTCCGTAGATTCGAAAAAGAAGACGAGAAGGCACTACTTTTAGAAAACTATTAAATGATATGTGCAATGAAAAGAGCAAGTTCAACTTTCAGTTCAGTTTATTAACAACATAGTGACAAGTGAATGTAAAAAAAAAGAAGCAATAATGTACAATTTGTATTAAAATTGAAATGATACTCCTAATTATGTGATTTGCTAGAAAATAACCAAATGCTTCATTAAGCATGTAAGGTTGATACAAGTTTGATATGACTGCATTTAGGATACCGATGTTCTACTTTTACATAACACATGGATTTTGTGGCAAAAAATGATTTGAAAAATAAAAGTGCTCATGCTTGCTTTGTTCAATGATGTACAATTTCAGTTTTATCTAGAGAATATATAGTATAAAAGTAAAATGTCAAAATAGGGAAACATAAAGGATTACACCTTTACCTCTGAAGTTCCAACAAATTGAGTATTGAAATTACACCTACACCATTGCAATGAAAAAGCTAGGCAGGTCTGGAAGAGTTTATGTGATAGAAAAGGTGTCCATCGTCTGTCAATCTGTCTGTCTGTCCGTCCACCTGTTAACAATTTTATCAAAACGCTACTCCTCCTACAGTTTTGGTCTGAGTTCAATATAACTTGACACATAAGAGGACTATACTTAGATACATGTTTCTGTTCATCAATTTTTGATTTCAATGAACGGTGGTGCCGTGGTTAGTAAAAATAAAAATTTCTGTGAAATACTTTCAAAACACTCGTCCTCCTACAGTTTTGATTTAATTTCAGTGTAACTTAACACACAAGTAGACTGCACTGAGATACATAATTGTCTTTATTGTTTTTTGATTTTGATGAATGATGTTGCCATGGTTACTGAAATTTAAATTTCTGTAAAATTCTTTTAAAAGGCTACTCCTCCTACAGTTTAAGTATGATTGCAATAAATCTTGCCACAGAAAGAGACTAAACCAAGGATTATTATTAGGTCACCTGAGTCACTCAGGTGACCTGTCGGTCGTAAACTTTTGAACATTTTCAGCTTCTTCTCTTGAACTACTGAACCAATTTCAACCAAATTTGGCATATAGCATCTATGAGTGAAGGGGAACAAAAATTGTGAATTTCATGGTCCCTGCCCCCCCTGGGGCCTGAGGGGTGGGGCTAAAACCACCAAAATTAATGCAGTCTTTAAAAATCTTCTTCTTTACTCCTAGACATCGAGCAGTCAGACTGTTGACATGATTGTAATAAGCATTGAGCCCTCTACCAAGATTGTGAAATTCATGGCCCCAGGGTAAGGGGTTCTGGTGCTAGGGTGGGGCTATATAGATCATATAGTGAAAATGCATTATTCCTTTGAAAATCTTCTTCTCTGCTCCTGGGTATTAAATAAAGTAACTAAGTACATAGTTATGATGAGCAAGAGTGCCTCTTCGAAAATTGAGAATTTCATGACCCCATGGTCAGGGGTTGTGGTGTTAGGGTAGGGCTCTATTGATTATATAGTGAAAATGCATTAATTCCTTTGAAAATCTTCTTCTTTGCTCCTGGGTATCAAATAAAGTAGCTAAGTACAAATTGTGATGAGCAAGAGTGCCTATTCCAGATTTGTGAATTTCATGGCCCTAGGGTCAGGGGTTCTGGTGTTAGGGTGGGGCTCTATTGACTATATAGTGAAAATGCATTAATTCTTTGAAAATCTTCTTCTCTGCTCCTGGGTATTGAATAAACTAATTAAGAACATAGTTATGATGAGCATGACTGCCTTTTCAGAAATTGTGAATTTTATGTCCCCTGGGTCAGGGGTTCAGGTCTTAGGGTGGGGCTCTATTGATTATATAGTAAAATTGCATTAATTCTTTGAAAATCTTCTTTTCTGCTCCTGGATATTAAATAAACTAAGTTCATAGTTATGATGGGCATGGTTGCCACTTCCAAAATTGTGAATTTCCTGGCCCCAGGGTCAGGGAATCTGGTGTTAGGGAGGGGCTCTATTGATTATATAGGGAAAATGCATAATTTCTTTCCAGATCTTCTTCTCTACTCCTGGGTATTTATTCAAACAAAGGAAGTGCATGGTTATGATAAGGAAGAATGCCTCTTCCAAAATTGTGAAATTCATGGACACTGGGTCAGGGGTTCTGGTGAAGGGGGGGGGGGGACTCTAATTGATTATACAGTGAAAATGCATAAATTCTTTCAAAATATTTTTTTCTACTACTGCTTATAAAGCAGAAACAAGTGTATAGTTATGATGATCAAGGGTGCTTCTTCCAGAATTGTGAGTTTATGGCCCCTGGGTCAGATGTTCTGGTGTAAGGGTGGGGCTTTATTTATTTAATAATATAGTGAAAATGCATTTCTTTGAAAATCTTCTATGCTTCTGGGCATATTTGAGGCAAACAGAGTAAAAGTTTTAATATGCAAAGGTATTTTTACCAGAATTTTGAACACCTGGACCATTTAGTCAAGTGTTCTGGTCCTGACCAGTGCTCTATTAACTTGTATTCTGCTGAGCAAAGTTATTCCCCTTTGCTATTCACCTCTCATAATTAATCACTGTAAACAATGTATTTGAAAGGTTAATAGAATAAGAGAATTACAGTATGCAAGAATATTTATTGTATAATGCAAAAAATACTTTCATAGTTTTAATGATCAGGTAGACTTGGAAATAATAGATGAATAAAAACAAGACAAAAATAACTTATCTTTTTGAAATGTTCTTCGAAGGCCAAGAGAGGCCAATGTGAGAAGTAAAAATATGGGGTTAAAAATAGACATTTTGTTAATAGTTTGCATGGTAATAGTGATAAATGGGGGACAGATAGATACTAGACCAATTATTTTGTTGATGCTAATCATACTATATTTCTTGCTTTTGGGCAACAAAGCTTCATTTATCAGTGTATGGATCCTCTTAATTGTTGTATTGTACTCAGGTGACCGTTAAGGCCCTTGGGCCTCTTGTTCTATTTATTGCTGTTGCAAATTTTCAAGTTCAAGTGCTATTTTTATCTTCCTTTGTTATAAGTACAAACCAGTAGAGCTACAGTCTCGTCAGAGACTTTTGGTTAACATCTCATTTGAAAGACCTGCAACTTTCACTTCAAAGTGCCGAGCATTTGGCGTAGGAACAGTTGCTACGTATTTTTAGCTCACCTGAGCCAAAGGCTCAAGTGAGCTTTTCTGATCGAAATTTGTCTGTTGTTGTTGTTGTCGTCGTTTACTTTTCACAATTTCATCTTCTTCTCCAGAACCCTGGGCCAATTTCAACCAAACTTGGCACAGAGTATCCTTGGGTGAAGGGAATTCAAGTTTTTCAAATGAAGGGCTATGCCCTCTTCCAAGGGGAGATAATTACAAAATAGTGAAAAATTAATGGCATCTTTTAAAAATTCTTCTCAAGAACCAATGGGCCAGGAAAGATGAAACTCATGTGGAATCATGGACAGGTAGTGAAGATTCAGGTTTGTTCAAATCATGAGACCCAGGGGTAGGGTGGGGCCATAATGGATGATAAAATTTTTACATATCAGGAGTTCATAGGAAAAATCTTTGAAAATCTTCTTCTCAAGAACAGCAAAGCCATGATTGGTCATATTTATATGGAAGCATCTTCAGATAGTGTAGATTCAGATTTGTTCAAATCATGACCCTCTAGGGTAGGGTGGGGCCACAATAGACAATCAAAGTTTTACATAGGAATATAAAGAAAAAAATCTTCTCAAGAACAGCAAAGCCATGATTGGTTATTAATAGGGATGTCAACGAATAGTCGACTATTCGACTATCAGTCGAATGGACCGACGATCGAATAACGAAACGACATTTGAATAAATTAATTCAATAAAAGAGTGATGAAGAAATGGAATTCTCATCTTAAAATTGAGAAACCGTCTTTCCTCAGACACAGTCGATAAGATAATTTTCCTCATTAAAAACTGCTGACTTTACACGTAGAAAGTACAGTATTTAGAAATGCTTCACTTCCGCGAGAATTACTTGTCAATTAATGTGTTGTTTTAGTAATAAAATTTTCTCTCTATACTGGGCTTTGTAAAATTATTAATTGGACTTGATCTCATCCCATGTACCCGTTATAGCTGTGACAGGTTTGGACACTACGATTATTATAGAATTAATATTTTTTTTACAAATTTTAAAAACATTTTGATAGCCGGGACGAAAAGTATACTCAACTGTTGTACATTATCACAGACACCTGGGGTGTGGATAGTGTGTGTTTCACCCCCCCCCCACCCCACCCCATTTATTTTAATAAGCTTTAAAAAATATATAGTACTGTCATTTTTTTTCCTTGAGAAAAACATGTCTTTACAGGCTGATTTATGGAATGATTGATGGGGAAATCATACATTTTGGAGAAATTAGCGGTCTATATTTAGTTAATATAAACGCGCTATCCACATTTTAGGTGCATGTGAACATCTGTGTGTATACATTTGTTGTTACATTTTAATTAATTTGAGAACAGGGGTTTTGGGGTTAATATGTCATGTACCAATGAAGTTTGAAATAAAATAAAATTTTATTTTCCGTAAAAGTTTCGAATATATTAGACTATCATTCGAATAATGCATTCGAATATTCGACTAAAGATAATAAATATTTTGACATCCCTAGTTATTAACTAATCGGAAGTATCCTAAGGTAGTGTAGATTCCTGTTTGAAAAAAATCATGACCCCCTGGGGATAGGGTGGGGCCACAATTGATGATTAAAGTTATGCATAGGAATACATAAGAAAATTTTTGAAAAATCTTCTTCTCAAGAACAGCAAAGCTATGATTGGTCAAATTTATATGGAAGCATCCTCAGATGTGTAGATTCCGATTTGTTCAAACCATGACCCTTGGGGGTAGGGTGGGACCATAATGAAAGTTAAAACTTGTAGGAAAAAAGTCACAGTTAGACAAAGAAATATTTAAGCATCTTTGGTTAGTGTAGATTCAATTTTGTTCAAATTATACCCCCCTCCTTCTTTATGGGTAGGTCGGGACCACTTATGCATAAAAGCTTTCAATACTAAACTGATTTTTGCTTTTTTCCCCAGCCACAGTGCTCAGGTGAGCGATGTTGCCCATGGGCCTCTTGTTAATATTAGTTATATATGGGGACTGGGTAAGGTACTACTTGCACCGTGTTTCTCTCCTAGGTTCCCATTGATAGATAAGAACCAGTTGTCTCAATCTTCTTCAGATTTACTACACCCAGAGCTTAACATCAATTCCTTAGGATACTTGCCACTGGTGTTTATAACTTTTATACTTTTATTTTGCTTTTACCCTCAAGGTTTTCCATCCCGTATCCTTAAATGTCCATCACATACATGATACTCTGATATTAATTTAAAGCATTTTACTGTAGAAAAAGATTTACCAAGAGAAAGTTTCAAAAATGTAATTAAGTAAGTAAGTACTTAACAAAGATTGCATTGAAGTCTATGGAGCAATTTTTTAAAAATAAAAATTCAAATAATAAGGATATCAATAAATACTGTAGTGGAAAAATGCACTAAAACACATTAGAAATAGAATGACAATTTATAACGATTTTTTTAAAACCAGATAAGTTTCTTAAAATAGATTTTTTATGAATTAAAAACAGAGGGAGATAACTTTTACCAAAATTCAAGGTCATAAATTAGGACACATCCAACCCTTACATGCTAATAGTAATAATGGGAATTATGTCTAAATATACTGAGTATTCAACACCTACACATCTGTTATGTATTCAGTTTCATTGAATCTTCTGTTATTAGGATGGAATACCTTAACTTCTTTATTGCTGATTCATCATCCAACTTCTACATCTATCTTCTGAATGCCTGACTTTCCCAAAGCTTTGCATTTATATACCCTTAGGCTAGTCCATTCCAAGGGTTGTCAGGTCATTCCACTATTTGAAGTCTTCAATGCATTTTACTCAAATGCCCCTTAACCATTACAGCCATATATTCCTATGTAAACCTTGACCCACTGTTGTGACCCCTCCCTACCCCCAGGGGTCATGATTTGAACAAACTTGAATCTACACTAACTGAGGATACTTATGTACAGTGGAATCTCGTTATTACGGTTACGGTTTTATAAGATAGAACGCTTTTTACGTTGTAAATTCAAAGCACAAAACCATTCCTTAACAAATCTATACAAAAAAGGACCGTTTATTACGTTGTCCAAAAATGCCAGGATTCAGTATTACGATGTAAAAATTTTGACCAAAAAAAAAAATTCCATCCGTGTTTATTCAGTAATGATTGATAATTGACACTTAAGGAGACGCTAATTTTGACCAAAAAAAAAATTACATCCATGTTTATTCAGTAATATTTACATTTCCAATGTCTTTGTCCGAGATAAAATTACAAATTGTAAAAATACTTTATTCCTACATAAATCTACTGGTTCATCGATAGGCGCGGTTAAAAAAAATCACGTGCAGGGCGGGACAAATAGAAACAGAAGTGGGGCTATTAGCACGGGAACATGTAAATATAAGGAATAACTGTCAGATTTTTTGGATTCATGACAATGATCAATCGATTAGCTTGCGTGATAATTTTATGCATAAACACCTTCGGCGTTTATGCAAATTATCACGCAAACCACTTGATTGATCACATCATGAATCCAAAAAATAAGACAGTTATTCCTTAACAGGTCGAGGAAACTATTTTGTGTGACATCAGAATAAATTTACATGCTAAATGAGGCGCCCAACGTGACTGGCAAACCGACCAATCCGCTAAATGAGTTGCATTATGGGTTACTACAAAAAATACTACATGTACGTTTCGAAAAGGCCAGTTTTTGAAATCGCTCTCGGAAAGACATAATGCATTTTTCCAAGCATTTTACACAATGTAATATGTACATCATTATCTACTAGTTCTGTGCTCACATTTACATACAAATGTTTTACAACGATAAAATTTGGGTTTTCTCCACTCCATTGTATAAGTCCGTTTATTGACAATAGCCTGGCAGTTTTCCCATGCTGTACTATCAGTCAGTATGAACTCCCTGGTCCAAAACAAATCGACTCTGAGGTGTACTCACGTATTTTCATTGTTTACTACATATACAACTTCGATATATATGCTACTCAATACACGTTCTATGATCAATGTACATGAGAATTAAAATAGCGTACAGTAATAGACTTATGTTTTTATAACTGCGTTAACTTTTATATTCTAGTAAACAAATAACAAAGTAACAACGAATAACACCAGTAGCATGGCAAATTTATGAATATCAAGTTATAAAAACTGGGTTCTTATTTACTTGTGAAGACTTTGTGAGCGGTATTTCAACGTACTATTTAATACGGAAAATTGACTTTGTTTGTTAATGTGAGCATGGAAAATCTTAATTAGTACCTATTCTTCGTGTTTTTTACAAAAACATTAAAAATAGTTATTAGATGACTTTCCTGCAGTCATTTGAAATCGCGTCCTAAATTTGCCTGACCCACGTGTTTGTATTAAAATATAAACATGTAGTAGACCATCATGCTTTTCAGCTCATTCATTGGATTGGACGATTGCTCGCTGTAAGCACCTCTGTGCGCAATGACAACAATATCCATATATGGTAGTTTCCTCGACCTGCTTAATTGATTGATAATTGACACTTAAGGAGACGCTAAATAAACATTGAAACAACTGTTGTCTGACTGGGTGTGTACACTTCCAGACCTTTTAGGTGATTAGTGACGCTTGACTGATCACACTTTAACCGGTCAGGCGATTCATAGAAGAGAGGCCGTTGTTTCCAAGCCATTGATAAACTATGGAAGTGTGCACATCTATAGCTTCTAGTTTATTTAATTCTGTAAATTTACTTTATTTTTCAAAGGTTGGTTACCAAATAAATCTTATTTATAAAGAAAATGTTGCATTTAATTGTGTTGATGCATGCTAAATCCACTGTGTAACTATGTTTGCCATTACACTGTGTTCATGGACAGCTTGGGTATCAAACATTATTTTGAAAAAAAAAAAAAAACTCAGTCAAGTTTCAACAGCTTGGATAATGGCTTGGGCCAATTTAGCAGTGTTAATAGGAACACGGAATAATACATGTAATTGCCCATTGAACTACGACATATACCGATAAAGCTTGTGTGTAATCAAATCTTGTAGAACTCTGTTTTGTGAACTGAAATTGCTTTTTTTTATTTTAAATACATCTAAATTTAATAAATAAATTAAAAAAACCCTAATGTTTCGGTTGAACATATGTTGAACACGAAACCTTTTTCAGTTAAGTTTTCATGAACGCATTGTCTAAGTACACATGAAAGTGAAAGTAAAAGAAAATGGCGGGATCGCGGGAATGAATGCACATAGCGATAGCTTGTCTTTCCTACAAAATATGATTGCTGCATTAGAAATAAAGCAAAAGGAGTTCAACAGCATGAAGAAATATGCATTTACAAGATAAGTTGTGAATAAATTAAAGTGTCAAGGTGTTTTAACTAAGATATGTAAAGTAGAACGGAAAAAGAAAACAGAATGGAAAAAATACACCTCAATATGCAGATAACATAAGCTTTCAAAACGATGTTTTAATGGATTTTATTGGGAAGTTTTATTACGTTGCCCTCGGTATTATGATATTTTACCGTGACAAAATGAACATCGTAATAACGAGACCGCACTGTATTAATATACCTAATAATGCCTGAGCTGTTCTTAAGATTTTTAAAGATATTTCCTGTATAATCCTATGGTAAATTTTGACACCTCTGTTGTGGCCCTGCCCTACCCCCAGGGGTCATGATTGGAAAATTTGAATCTACACTACCTGAGGATATTTCTGTAATAATATGACTAATCATGGTTTTGCTGTTCTCAAAAAGATTTTTAAAGACATTACTTATATATTCCTGTGTAAATCTTTGACCCCCTCTTGTGGCCCCGCCCTACCCCCGGGGGTTATGATATGAACAAATTTGCATCTAGAATATGTAAAAAGCTTTCACATAAGTTTCATCTTTTCTTGCCCATTGGTTCTTAAGAAGAAGATTTTTAGGTCACCTGAGTCACTCAGGTGACCTATTGCTGTCCGTTCTTGTCTGTCGGTGTGCGTCGTGTGTTAACATTTGAACATTTTTAGCTTCTTCTCTGAAACCGCTTGACCAATTTCAACCAAATGTGGCATATAGCATCTATGGGTGAGGGGGAACAAAAATTATGAATTTCGTGGTCCCTGCCCCCCTGGGGCCTGAGGGGTGGGGCTAAAACCACCAAAAATAATGCAATCTTTAAACATCTTCTTCTTTACTCCTGGACATCAAGCAGTCAAACTGTTGGCATCATTGTAATAAGCATTGAGCCCTCTACCAAAATTATGAAATTCATGGCCCCAGGGTAAGGGGTTCTGGTGCTAGGGTGGGGCTATATAGATCATACAGTGAAAGTACATTATTTCTTTGAAAATCTTCTTCTCTGCTCCTGTGTATTAAATAAACTAACTAAGTACATAGTTATGAAGAGTAAGAGTGCCTCTTCCAAAATTGTGAAATTTATGGCCCCAGGGTCAGGGGTTCTGGTGTTAGGGCAGGGCTCTATTGATTATATAGTGAAAATGCATTAATTCTTTGAAAATCTTCTTCTATGCTCCTGGATATTAAATAAAGTACCTAAGTACATAGTTATGATGAGCAAGAGTGTCTCTTCCAAAATTGTGAATTTCATGGCCCCATGGTCTGGGGTTCTGGTGTTTGGGCGGGACTCTATTGACTATATAGTGAAAATGCATTAATTCTTTGAAAATCATCTTCTCTGCTCCTGGATATTAAATAAACTAAGAACATAGTTATGATGAGTAAGAGTACCTCTTCCAAAATTGTGAATGTTATGGCCCCTGGGTCAGGGGCTCTGGTGTTAGGGTGGGGCTCTATTGATTATATAGTAAAATTGCATTAATTCTTTGAAAATCTTCTTCTCTTCTCCGGGGTATTAAATAAACTAAGTACATAGTGACGATGAGTTATGATGAGCATGGTTGCCTCTTCCAAAATTATGAATTTCATGGCCCCTTGGTCAAGGGTTTGGTGTAAGGGCAAGGCTGTCTTGATTATACAGGGAAAATGCATAAATTCTTTCAAAATCTTCTTCTCTGCTCCTTGGTATTATTCAAACAAAGGAAGTGCATGGTTATGATAAGGAAGAATGCCTCTTCCAAATTGTGAAATTCATGGCCCCTGGGTCAGGGGTTAGGTGAAGAGGGGGAGGGGGACTCTATTGATTATATATTGAAAATGTATAATTTCTTTCAAAATAATTTTTTCTACTACTGGTTATAAAGCAAAGAAACAAGTGCATAGTTATGATGAGCAAGGGTGCTTCTTCCAGAATTGTGAGTTCATGGCCCCTGGGTCAGATGTTCTGGTGTAAGGGCGGGGCTTTATTTATTTAATAATATAGTGAAAATGCATTTCTTTGAAAATCTTCTATGCTTCTGGGCATATTCGAGGCAAACAGAGTAGAATTTTTAATCTGCAAAGGTATTCTTACCAGAATTTTGAACACCTGGACATTTAGTCAAGTGTTCTGGTCCTGGCCAGTGCTCTATTAACTTGTATTCTGCTGAGCAAAGTTATTCCCTTTGCCATTCACCTTTGATAATTAATCGCTGTAAATAATGTATTTGAAAGGTTAATAGAATACAAGAATTATGCAAGAATGTTTATTGTAAAATACGAAAAGTACTTTCACAGTTTTAATGATCAGGTAGACCTGGAAATAATAGATGAATAAAATTGAGACAAAAATAACTTATCTTTTTAAATGTTCTTCAAAGGCCAAGAGAAGCCAATGTGAGAAGTAATAATAAGGGGTTAAAAAATAGACATTTTGTTAAATAGTCTACATGGTAATGGTGAATAATGGGGGATGGATAGATACTAAACCAATTATTTTGTTGATGCTAATCATACTATATTTCTTGCTTTTGGGCTACAAAGCTTCATTTATCAGTTTATGGATCCTCTAAATTGTTGTATTGTACTCAGGTGACCGTTAAGGCCCATGGGCCTCTTGTTAAAAGATGCCATCAAATTTGTACGAATTCTTAATTATCTCCCCTTGAAAGAGGATGCATCTTTTCCTGTGAACAAACTTGAATCCCCTTTCACCCAAGGATGCTTTGTGGCAAGTTTGGTTGAAATGGGCCCAGTGGTTCTTGAGAAGTTGAAAATGTGAAAAGTGTACAGACAAAGGACGTCAGACGGATGCTGGACACTCTTTGATCAGAAAAGCTCACTTGAGCCTTCAGCTCAGGTAAGCTAAAAATCTTCTTTTCAAGAACCACTGGGCCAGGAATGCTGAAGCTTATATGAAAGCATCCTTGGGTAGTGTAGATTCTAAATTGTTCAAATCTTGGCCCTTGGGGGTAGGGTGGGACCACATAAGGGAATTAAATTTTTACCTTGAAATATATAGGACAAATCTTTTAAAATCTTCTTCTCAAGAACCACTTGGCCAGTTACCTATTGCAATATTTCAGTTCTTTCAGGCCAAAATATTTCTACAATGGGTGGACATGAGGTTTGCTTGTGGGTTTTTAATCCAAATTCCTGAGATTTGACCACAGCAGATGTCCACCATTTTTTCTGTTTTAGTTGTAAAGAAAAAAACCAAAAATGTTGATTGTTTTTTATTCTGGAAAGAAAATGTAAACATGAATTAAATCGCAATTTGAAGCTGCAGTTGCATTGCAAATTAAATCAAATGCTGCGCCTTTTGATTTGGGTGCACCTTGATTAATTGTTGCAGCCATATGTAGGGCCTAGGAAGGGGCAGGGCCTTGTGCCATGTGTGCATACTGCTGAAAAATGGCGCAATGCAATAATGGCCTAATGGCACATCTTGCAAATATTCTGTAAAATGTTATCATGTATGATTTTCTAGTTTGTAAGTTCATCACAGTAGACACTTCACAGATGATTCCATCCAATTTGAATGATGATGATAGTATGGAATAATAAAATAGGAACTGCTATTTAACATATTGACATTTTGCTGGCAAAGAAACTGAAACTTTTCCTCCAACATGGTTCATAACTGTCAAGTTGTTTTAGACTTCTGTCCATAGCATCACAAATTTTATTTTAAGTCTTGCACATAGAAAATGTTTCCATACAATGAAGTACCACATCTTGTCATTGCCTTTTCCTCAATCTATAAATCAGCATTTAAAAAGAAAAAAAACTTTTTGGTGCTTTTAGTTTTAAGATAATTTTTCAAAATACTTGGTGCAGGGCTTTCAAAAAGATCCTCTTTTACAAAATGGGAAGTACCTAGTGGAAGCGTTTTAATTAAATATGTTGTCAAATTTTTCTCCATCAGATATTTTGGCCGGTATAGTCATGATTTCAGCTGGATAAAAGTACCGGGTACCGCCAGATTTTGAAAGGCCTGTTGCTGTGTTAGAATGAATTACTGAATAAGGTTATTAGATATGGAAAAAAAATTATCAGTGTCAGATATGATGATTTGCAATTCCTATATGTTGTTGAAGATAAATGCTTTATTAGTTCCAACAAAAAGTGATTGATATGTAATTTAAAGATGAAACTAACAATCTCATGAGTCCAGTTATTTTTTATACCAAATATTTTAAAATGACTGCAGTGTATTTGCTCTTGGACCCTAAAATTTCAAATGGCCCCATCATTTCATGAGAAGTGGGGCCATTAGCCCCATCTGTTCTTTGACCTCCCCAGGCACTGCATATATATTATTAAACTTTAATTATAAACCTGTATTTTTGTAGGGCAAGAGGAGGAGCAGAAAAGAAATTGTATGAATCCAAAATTGAATTCTTCAAAGAAGTAGACCCAAAGGTAATGATTAAATATGCCAGAAAAGGTTAGGAATGAAAAAAGTTTATTTAGTTTAAACAGAATGGAAGTGTTTTAACCACATGCACCAATCTAACTTCAAGTTCAACTGAAACAATTTTTTCAGGAATCAAAATATACTGTCCTTCCCAGGAATGTTCCGTTTGTGATAAAGAAGAAAGAAGAGGGTCACTTCTGGCCTCGGTTAATAAAAGATAAATTTAAGGTATGTATTGTTCATAAACCTGTGTTATATGTACATGTCAGTTAATTACATGTAATTATAAGGCTGTACAAAGTTACAGAAATTCTACGTTAAACGTCACCTATAACATTCAAAACCTATGAAGGAGGGAGGAAAAAAACAGAAAATGCCAAAGGCTCAAGTGAGCTTTTCTGATCAAAATTTGTCTATTGTCTGTTGTCATTGTTGTAAACTTATCACATTTTCATCTTCTTCTCAAGAACAACTAAATCAATGATCTTAAAACCATTGGCATTTGTAACAATAATGTTCATCCCCCTTTCCCTGCAACAAATACATATACCCGTACTCTCCTGCTAATAACATAATTGAATAATGCTCTGATTAGAATAAAACTGTCTTAAATCATAAGAACAATGTAATTAATAATTTTTATATGAACAAATTGTTGATTTGATAAAAACTGTGTTCTACATTTTTGTTCTACAGATTTGTGCACCTGTCGTTGTCAAACACGTTTGAAATCTGTGTAAACATCGGTTTAATCCTTTAAACACTGTACACTGCCACAATGGTCTGATAAAATTTTTCCTTTCAACATGGTAGGCCGTTGTGGCGGTCTCGGACACAAAACTGAAAGTAAACATGTTTATTCTTAGAAAGTATTCTCAGCGCAAAATCTTTTGCTATGATTTATGGGTAGATTGATATAAACATCCATTAACAAATATGGCGGACCACATGGCGAATATCATGGAAAAATAAGAAAAATTGGACGAATCTTAAAGGAAACAAAGAAGGAAGCAAAATGGCAGTTAACATCGAAATATCCGATCTTTACAAAGACAAAAAATTTAAATAAAAATCAGGACTTAGACATTATAAATGTTCCTAGACAATAAAGATATGAGTAATAAACAATGTTGTGAAAGGTAGTTGGAGAAACTTGACTTGGAATAAGACTATGAAGGCTCCAAGACGGAGCACGTTTATGAAGCCCCAAACTTTTCTCAATATCCTGAAACACCATGTTTTATTTTTTTATTTTTCCGGACTTATTTTTCAATAAATTATGACATATTGCATATCATTTTACTCGAAAATAATTTCTCTTTTAAATGATGGTAAGAACATATATGATTTTGAAACTTCGTGGCAGCAAAGTTATCAAAATATTACATAAGATCATTTAGAATATAAAATATAATTTTTATTAGTGCTTTTCTCTTGTTAAATAATTTTGAATACGTATTAATTTTATACCATCTAAAAGAGAAATGTCTTATCTTTCTTATGATGTGTCATTTATTAAAATATTTAAGGAAATAAAGAAGTTATTGTATTTTTCTGACTGCAGTTGGATTTTCTAATGATGACTAAAGTTACTCAGTGTACTGGGGGTTGGTTGAAAAAAATTACTCAGTGTTGAAGGAGTAAAAAAAGCATTTGTATGCTCCCTAATCATGTGATATCTAACAAGATTTTATGACGAGTGGCTTTAAAAATGGCTTCTCATGCGAACCAAAAATGGATTTTCTAGGAAAGCGTTCGATTTACAAATAAAAGTGGTAGGCGGGAGATGGAGTAAAACAAGTAGAATTCTGCCTAAAGCGGTAGAGTTAACATGTATGCTTGAACCTACTACCCTCAGATTCAAAATCCAGCACTCTGCAGACTGAGCTAAAGGGTAACCCACTAGCTAGTAGCGAGGGCTAGTAGGAGCATGGCTTCAATATTTACAACACATAGCCACTTTTAACTCTGTTACACTTTCCCCTTTTTTTATGCCCCTGCTATAAAATGGCTGGGGACATATAGTATTACCCTGCTCATTAAATGTGCAATTTACAATTTGCAGTTTCTAATTATTATCTTTGAATCAAAAAAATCTTTTGTGCAAACAAATTTAAGACTAAATATGGCATTTGAAATTTTGGCTGCCTGTGGGGGCATTCATGGCTTTAGGACACATCTAGTTCTTGAGATTTCTTACCCCGAGAAATCTTACATACAAGACTATATAAACACCACTCACCTGCAGGTGGGTTTTGTTGTTGGGCACCAATATGACCGATTAACTAGGGGTTGTCCATACTGTGGCTTGAACCTACAACCTTCAGATTTAAAATCCAACGCTATACCGAGTGAGCTAAAGGGTTAACCCACTAGTTAGTGCTAGTAGGAGCATGGCCTTACTATTTACAACACATATCCACTTTTAACTCTGTTACAGGACCATGGCATAAGGCTCAAAAACTGTCATTGTGACATTTTGTTTAAAGTTAAAATTTAATATCAATCTCTAAAGAATTTTTAATTTTGTAAAAGGATGATGTACCAAAACTACTGTCTAAGGCCCCTTTTTCTATGATGAATTATAAATATATTCTACAATGATTTTGATAGTTTTCAAACGAGTGAATAAATAGTTTCAATACTTCAGACACATCATAATATTGAAGATTATTACATTATTTATGATTTTTTAGACCCCATGACAGCAAAATTCAGCCTGGTTTGTGACAATATGTTCTTTTATGAATAGAGATAAGGCAGGTCTTAGTACAAAAGAGGGATATGCATGTCTGAGAAATCTGCCTTATGGCTATTGTTATTATTTTGCACATAGTCGTATACTGAGAACAATTGTCCAATCCGATGACTGAACGACAAAATATGCTGGTTTACTACATGTTTACTTTTTATCACAGACATGTGGTTTAGGTCAATTTACACATTATCTCTACTACATTTCAAACTTTTAATGGTCAGCAAAAGCTTTTTTATACATGATACTACGCATGGAACCTCAGCATTTATCATTTTGGACCAAGAAATGCACATGAAACTTGTATTCACTGATACTCGGGAATACATGTAGCCAATTTGCCCACCAAACGCCTTACAAAACTATGAAATTATACAATGTATGTTTATAAATCAATTCTTTGTAATTATGAACAGGTAAATTGTTGATTCATGTCTAATCCATGTCTGAAATGCATAAAAATTGTCAATTGGAAAGCAAGTAAAAAACATGCCTTTTTCAAAGCATTAATTTTCCCTATTATTTTTGTGGTACTCACTAGTAATGCAACTCATTTAGCTGATTGGTCAGTTAGAAAGTCATGCCAGTGCTTCAATTAGCATATGAATTTATTCTTAGGTCAGAAAAAATAGTTTCATGGATCTGTTAATAATTGGAAGGCCAGCTAGATTTTACAATTTTTTAAAAGCAACATTTGAGTGAGTTAGGAAAATTTTTCTCTTTTCATATATAGGTAGATTTCAATAAAATACAGTGACCAGCCAAAGGAGGAAAATGTACCTACTTGCACTCCTATATTTTAAGGGCTTCAAAGAGTGGGGAGGGGCCAAAATTCAATAGGAATTGGATGTAAACATGGTACTCCTACTCAAAATAAAGACATATATCTTCCAAATTATGTTTTTATCTTTGGTAAAAGTAGTTTTCCATGAGGGTACACATATCAGTGATTAAGTGCATGCAAAAATTAGAGTAAAATTTAGATATTTAATTTTTTGTCAATTTACTAGGGGCTGTATGTGTTTAAAATCATGTTTGATGCCATTGAAGCCTTTCAAGCTTTTGATTTCAATATTTCTTACAATTGAAATCTAACTTGGAAATTTATTTGTATAAATGTTCCAGGAAACTTTACAGTAACAAAACTGAACTGTAAAGATAATTTTCCCACTTTTCACCAAGTGTGGCTTAATAAAAAATTAAATTGTTAAACTAAACAGATATCAATTCATTAGTGAGAGAGGCACATATACAAGCAATAATACTTGAATTTTGGAAGACAAAATTTGTGTGTTATTTATCCTTAAATGCTTAAAAAAATTATCTCCATTGACTTTGATATAAAATTTGGTCAGTTGATTCACATCTTCTTTAACTCTTGTGTGCTTGGATTTAGTTTATATTTAAAATATCCTTTTTATATTCAAAACATAAAAGTAAAACAAAGAAAAAATAGGTCAGAAAATTAATTTTTCTTTATCAACATTTCTGCACACACATTGATACTCTTGTGGTCATCACACAAAATCAATTTTCGATATATCATCCCAGCTCTACTGTACATGCAGGACTGCTACAACCATATGAGCAATCAGAATCAGAACTGAAAACATTCTTTTAAAATCACTGGAATCACTTGAGTGACATCTTGCTACAGAGTATGTTTTTATCCATGACTGTATGGGGTTGTGCACTTTTCTTTAAATTTTTGCTTTTTGGAAACAGAATACATTTATAAAGGGTCAAAATTTTATCCCAAGAATTTGCCACAGATGAAAAGATGAGGAGATAATTTTTGATATGTTTCCCTTATTTCTCCTGTACTTAGGTTCACTGGATAAGAACAGATTTTAACAAATGGAAAGATGAAGATGATTCAGATTATGAAGATGATGCAGGAGACATGGATTTAGAAGCAGTAAGTAATGGTCCTTAAATGTGAAAGACGTGGATCTAGAAGCAGTAAGTAAAGGTCCTTGAGTGTAAAAGACATGGATCTAGAAGCAGTAAGTTAAGGTCCTTAAATGTAAAAGACGTGGATCTAGAAGCAGTAAGTTAAGGTCCTTTTAAATGTAAAAGACATGGATCTAGAAGCAGTAAGTAAAGGTGCTTAAATGTAAAAGACATGGATCTAGAATCAATAAGATAAGGTCCTTAAATGTAAAAGACATGGATCTAGAAGCAGTAAGTTAAGGTCCTTAAATGTGAAAGACATGGATCTAGAATCAGTAAGTAAAGGTCCTTAAATGTGAAAGACGTGGATCTAGAAGCAGTAAGTAAAGGTCCTTAAATGTGAAAGACGTGGATCTAGAAGCAGTAAGTAAAGGTCCTTAAATGTGAAAGACATGGATCTAGAATCAGTAAGTAAAGGTGCTTAAATGTGAAAGACATGGATCTAGAATCAGTAAGTAAAGGTCCTTAAATGTGAAAGACGTGGATCTAGAAGCAGTAAGTAAAGGTCCTTAAATGTGAAAGACGTGGATCTAGAATCAATAAGTTAAGGTCCTTAAATGTAAAAGACATGGATCTAGAAGCAGTAAGTAAAGGTCCTTAAATGTAAAAGACATGGATCTAGAATCAATAAGTTAAGGTGCTTAAATGTAAAAGACATGGATCTAGAAGCAGTAAGTAGGGTCCTTAAATGTAAACAAGCATTCTTAGAGTATTGCATTAGCAATACTAGTGCCCTACCGGCATTGTAATCTGGTTCCCATTAAAAATTGAAAATGCCATAAGTCCGTCAGAAATCATTGAAGCAGAATGAAATGCAAACTTGATCTATAACTCATCAAGGTAAAGTTACATACCAAAAATCAGGTCAATATCTTCATGCGTTTAGAAAAAAATTTTGGAAAACCCTTAGAAATTGAAAAGGTCATAATTCCATCAAAAATCAATGAAGCGGAACAAAATGCAAACTTGATCTGTAACTCATCAAGATACACTCACATACCAAAAATTAGCTCAATATCTTCAAGTGTCACTCACCAAAAATCAGCTCAATATCTTCAAGCATTTAGGAAAAAAGTGCAGAAAACAAAGTGGGACAGACTGACAGGGACATACAGACAGAGGGATGGACAGACACAGAGAAAACCTATAGTCCCCCTCAGGTTTCACCGGTAGGGGACTAAAATCGTGGATCTAGAAGCAGTAAGTAAAGGTCCTTAAATGTAAAAGACAAGGATCTAGAAGCAGTAAGTTAAGGTCCTTAAATGTGAAAGACGTGGATCTAGAAGCAGTAAGTAAAGGTCCTTAAATGTGAAAGACATGGATCTAGAAGCAGTAAGTTAAGGTCCTTAAATGTAAAAGACATGGATCTAGAATCAATAAGTTAAGGTCCTTAAATGTAAAAGACGTGGATCTAGAATCAATAAGTTAAGGTCCTTAAATGTAAAAGACATGGATCTAGAAGCAGTAAGTAAAGGTGCTTAAATGTAAAAGACATGGATCTAGAAGCAGTAAGTAAAGGTGCTTAAATGTAAAAGACGTGGATCTAGAAGCAGTAAGTAAAGGTGCTTATATGTAAAAGACATGGATCTAGAAGCAGTAAGTAAAGGTCCTTAAATGTAAAAGACGTGGATCTAGAATCAATAAGTTAAGGTCCTTAAATGTGAAAGACATGGATCTAGAATCAGTAAGTAAAGGTCCTTAAATGTGAAAGACATGGATCTAGAAGCAGTAAGTAAAGGTCCTTAAATGTGAAAGACGTGGATCTAGAATCAGTAAGTAAAGGTCCTTAAATGTAAAAGACATGAATCTAGAAGCCGTAAGTAAAGGTTCTTATATGTAAAACAAGCATTCTGAGAGTATTGCATTAGCAATACTAGTCCCCTACCGGCAAGTGTAATCTGGTTCAGACTGACAGACAGACAGAGGGACAGACAGACAGACAGACGGACGGACAGACTCAGAGGAAACCTATAGTCCCCTCCGGTTTCACCGGTAGGGGACTAAAAAACATAACCATTGCAGACATTTGAAAAATTAGTTGCAACTTGACAGTTTTAGAATGCAGCAAATATAACAAATATTTCAATCTTTGGGGCAGTTTATTTAAGAAATGAATTTGATTTTTGAGAATATGAATTACAACACTTTACAAGCTCGTTAGCGCTTCATGATAAATATGCAGGCATGAAGCATAGTAGTTCATGTACCTCATGAATTTTCAAAATTTCATGTCATATATTTCATTATTTATCTCAGGGTTAGAAACTCCTTAAAATTAGAACTCGCAAATAATTACGAGTACCAAGAAAGTGAACTCGCAGTTTTATAAGACTACTCACAATTTTCATATAAAAGCCTTTTTAAAATTAAAATGAAATACATGTAACTTAAGGAAAAAGTAACTACTATTCAATACACAAAATACAACTACAGTGTGACCTTTATTTAAATTATTGATTCAAATTAAAAGCATTGTGTTCTGTCATATTATATAATTTTGCTAGAGTTTCAATGCATGTTTTTTCTCACTTTATCTTGATAATTTAACTGTAATATGAGGAATTAAACATATGATACTGTATTTATACATCTGTTATTATAAAGTGACAAAGTTTTTACAAATTTTATTATAGAGTTTCACATATAAGTCATTCACAACTGTTTTTTTCCCCAAGG